>NC_056068.1:73254087-74504087 GCF_016772045.2 Ovis aries
GCCTATTCTATGTTGAGAATTTCATAGCATTAAACAGTTAGTTTTTGATTGGGCTGAGTTACATGTTGGGGTTTTATGGTCTAAGAAGAATTGTATTTAGAAAATTTCACCCAATACTGGCCTTAAAGTTCATGTTAAAGCTGAAAAACTGAGATGATAACAAATGCAATGAGAAAGATCTAAGTTGGGTATAATTATTATTAAACACTGAAGAAAGTAACTAAGGGAAGTGTGGAAGCTTCCTCTCGGGAAAAGGGTTTTGAAAATAGAATAGGCACTGCCCAGATGTTGGTAGGCTTGATTTTATCAGATTTTTATAATTAACAACAGTAGATAAAACACTTGTGTATGTGTGTATTGAACCTAGTCCGAAGCTATGTGCGATAAGTCAAAGGAAGGCTCAGAATGTTGTAACTGGTCAGAGGAAGGAAAAGTGACTTCTTACTAGGTCAGTTATTATGAATGATTTTGTAAGAGGTGGCACTTGAAGTGAGCCTTCAAAGATTGCTAGGATTCCAGCTCCAGGCAAGAAGAGGAGATCCTCGGCAGGGGAAACTGGATGGCCCAAGGTGCATTTGGCAAGCAGTCAAGATATCCAGTTGTGCTAGAGCAAAACATCCTGGCCCATCAGTGCCAAACTGCTTTTTTCTCTAGGTAAGCCATGGGAGGTTTTTGAATAGGGAAGTAGTTTGATTAGAGTATTGCTTTGAGATTGATTTGGAAGTAGTATGTAGAATGAAATAAAGGTGAGATTGATGAAAGAAGAACAGTTAGAAGGCTTAGACTAAGTTAAGTGTGGAGAGAAAGGGTTGAATTAAATTGCAAGGTTGTTGTTTTTTTTTTTTCCCTCCCAGAGGAGAATGTGCTAGCATTTGATGTCCAACTGGATAGGTGTGGGGAGGTTATGGAGGAGTTGACTGAGATGGGAAGAATGGTAGTACCTTTAATGTATAAATAATATAATTAAGAGGGATGTCAAGTAGGGGAGGGGAGGACATGAATGTCGTACCTTTCACAGTGTAGTTAATGAGGCCAGGAGATTTTAATGGTGTGTCAAGTTGGAGAGCAATGAGGCAGGTGAGTTTGGGCTCTTACCCTCTGTATATGTAGATACAGATATGGAGCAAGCAGTTGGAAATATGGAACGAGGACTTTAGAAAAAGATTGAAACAAAGATGGAGATTTGGAAGGCATCCACCCAGAGATGACAATTGATTGAAGAAAAGCTGTGGGTAGAATCTTGAGAAATTCAGACAGTTAGGAGACAGAGTAGTTGAAAAGAGAGAAGCAGACACTAGAGAGAGGCCAGGAGAGAACCAGGGTCTCCAGTGCCAGCAGCGTTGAGACTTTGGAGAAAGTAATGCCGTAGGGTGATGGGCTGAAGGGCGGTAGCGTGGGAGCTGACAGGGAGGACGCAGAGTCAGTGATGGCAGGCTCCCCTTTTGAGAAATGTGATGGAGACCAGAAGGAAATCAATCTTGAATTAATTAGAAACTGCGAGCAAAACTATTTGGATTAAGGTTAAATGACTGAATTATTAAATAAGACACTTAGGTTGCGGGGGAGGGATATGATTTAAGCCCTGTTGGGTAGGCCAAGAGATGGAGTTACAACTGCAGAATTGTTCACTTGTTTTGAAATAGTTCCCTTTGCGGAATCTGCATTTTTGCACAAAATGGTGAAAGGAGTTAACCGCTCTGCACATTCTGCCCTTGTGTTGAGTTGCGGTGCTTCAGTAAGCTTATTTATTCTTATGTTTGGGGTCTGGGATCAGAAATCTCAGCTGTGGAGGAGAGTGCTTTTACTGCCCTTCCTCCATTTCCAGGTCCTGCTATTAGTTAATTTAAGAAAAAGAAGATTTTGTAACTTCATTTTGCCCAGTAGCTTTACCCATGTCAAGACAGTATGGCAGGCAAACAATGCTGATTTAAGAAACAACCATTATATTTTGATTCAGGTCAGTCTTTGTTCAAATTATGAATTAGCCACTTATTAGCTGTCTGACTTAAGGACATTGACTTACCTTATCCTGAACTTCCAATCCTTTCATCTCTGAAAATAGATATATTAACTGTCATATTACTGTATCCATTCAGGAATTCAACAAATATTTATTGAGCATTTTTGTATCAGTGCTACGAAAGTCTGTAGCCCGGGGCCTGGCAAGGTTAGTCTGCTTCCCAATTTCCCCAGCGCTGATCCTCAAGCTCCTTGTTACTTTAGGTAATAGTATGAGTTTGAAAGGGAAACAGAAAGTCATTAGTCTTTTCTCCCTGGCCCTTGCAGCACTTTAGCGATAGACATTGGCCGTTCTTAGCCTATCTGTTGGTTAGAAAACCAAGCTAGGGGAACAGTTACTGACGCAGTAGCTGGACCCCCAAAAGAACAACTCAGGTAGACCCCCCAGCGACTAGCCCGACTCATAATCTACCCTGACTTGTTCCCCACCCCAGGTCCCCTGCCCTGCATGTAACAAAGGTAGGCGACACTGTCGGTACCTGGCAGTCGAGGACTCGTACCGTTCCGCACGGCAGTCGCTTCTCCAGGGCGGGCTGCATGGAGGGAAAGGAGGACTCAGCAGCCTGGGTCAGCCAGGGGCAGCTGTCAGCAAGCCGAGCTGGCCTGAGCCCCAGCGGCCTCTCGCCTGTGGCCCGGCCTGGCTGGCCAGTCTAGTCACAGAGGAGATGTTGTCCTTGGTGCTCCCCAGGGGCCCGTAGAGCCACCAGCCCCTGCCAGGAGCCGTGATTCTTCTTTCATCCATGTTCGCTGGCACCCTGTGCTGGGCACGGCTGGGCTTTGCTGGCCAGAGTCCACAAGCAGAATCACTGGAAACTACAAGAACTGACCGTGTTTATAGGCAGAACAACTGTCAAAAGTGAGTCCTTGGGGAGAGTTGACTTAGTCTGCCGCTGTCTTGACCCCGTAATTTAAGGTGAGAAGAGCTGTTGGCCGGTGCTCGCTTCCTGTCATTTTATTAAAACCTCTCTCAGTGTTTTCCCAGTCTCCTGTCAGTTTGGAACCTGAGGCTGCAACCTCCTGGGTCTCGAAAGACTGCCAGTAGGAGGGGAGCTCAGTGAGCTGTGGGCCATTGTAGAATGTGATAGAAAGACCCAGGCCTCTTAGTACCAACGCAAGCCTGGGTTTGAACCCAGCTGCACCACCGTCCAGCTCAGGGTCCTTGGGAGAGTCCCTTAGCCTCTCTCAGCCCAAATCTCTCAAACCATACCAACCCTCGGGTGTTTGGAGGGGGATACTTAAAGGAATCGCTGGGTCGTGGATGTAAATTAGCTGCCACTTAATAGGAAATGGCAACCCACTCCAGTACTCTTGCCTGGAGAATTCCAAGGACAGAGGAGCCAGAAGCCTGAAGGGCTACAGTCCATGGGATTGCAAAGAGTCGGACTCGACTGTACGACCAACTTTCACTTTTTCACTAGGTGCTTAACAATTGTTAACTTCCAGCTTCTCTCTTTGGACCCTAGAAGGATGATGATAAATAAATGTGTCTCATCTCTTGGTGAAGACTTCAGCCTCAGCAGCCAGAATGCGTGGGCTTGGCTCTGCCCTCTCCGGTTGTTTGGCTTTGGTCCTGTCTCTGAGTCTCCCTGCGGTGTGCCTCTGTCTTCCTAGTGTGCCGTGGGAAGCATAGGAGGCCTGCCTCATGAGGCTGTTGTGAGGGGAGACACGAGTAACCTAGTACGTGCCAAGCACTTTTAACACAGCCCGGAACATGGAATAAGTAACAGCCGCTGTTGCTTTGTGGCTGTGGGCACAGTGATGTTATTAGCTGGGAGAGCTCACAGTGAGATGGTAACACCTTCTGACCAGCAGAATAAGCACAAGAAAAGAATTGATAATAACTGGCTTCTTTATTAATTGGTTTTTTGCTGAAGCTCAAAGGCCTCAAATAAAAGCTGTGGACTGAAATAGCTTGAAGCAAGGCTTTCAGTCTCTCTGAGGACAGAAGAGCCTTGCAGTCTGTGTCTTGAAATTTGGCCCTTCCTTGGGAACCGCTTCTCAGGTGCCGTGGGCCTGACTGAGGAGAGAGAATACTGACCTCGCTGAAATCCATCCTTGAGGTCCCCTCAACTTCAAAAGCGGTTTTTGCGGGCTCATTTCCCGCTTTGGTCTGACGCCGAAATGTCCTCATCACCCGCTGTCACACTCAGTTGGCCTGATTGACCAGTGCTCTTTCCTGCCCGTGTGTCTGAGCCGCTCCCCTCTGAGGGGGCTGCTCACGGGGTTGGGGTAAGGGGCCGCACCCTCCCCTCACCCAGCGGTGCTAAGTTGCTTGTTGCTGCTGATTCTAACAGGAGAGCAGCTACCATTATGAAAGCTGTCCAGTGTGAACCTCAGCTCTCACAGAGGAGCTTATGGAAGTGGACTGATAATTCCCAGAGATTGCCACTCACAGCCCTCGATAGATGTTGGTTGAATGCCTGAAGTGTTGTTTGAAATTGAGGTTCATGGCCCCCGTTGTCTCCTCTGCCTTCCATCGCCCCACGTGTAAGAGCCTTCCTTTTCCCTTTTAAGCTCAAGTGAGCTGAAGCCAAGATCCAGCGCTTTGCCTCCTCCCTTTGCCTTCTCTTCAGCTGGCAGGGATGGGGTTAAGGCTTGTTGGCAACTAATCCACCTTGGTTAGAGGCCTGCTTGTAAGGAGCTGGAGGAATGACTGGAATTTGAGGGGGAGGGGAACGATACTCTGACCTCTGCAGGCCCATGGCCTTCGAACAGCTCAAACAGCATCCCTGGTTCCCTTTCTCCCGCTGAATTAATAGAGTACCCCCAGATCACTTTGTTCCTCCAAAGCCTCCCAGCCGTGGGAAGAACCTGGGAGCATGCTGGGGATCCTTGCGTTTCTCTGGCCAGTGTTGAATACGATGTATTTTTGCTCTCAGCTCTCAGCCTCTTGAACGTTTTCTTTGTTCCCCACCCCTGTCCCTCTGCCCCACTGCCCTCCCCAAACCCCCTAGGTCCGAGTGCATCAACAAGTTTGCTTCCGTCTTTGGGACAATGCCTCTTAAGGTGGTGGAGCACCGAGCCGACCCCGTCCTATACAAGGACGACTTCCCTGAGAAGCTGAAGAGCTTCCCCAACATCGGCAGCTTGTGAAGCAGGCCACTGGCAGAGGTCTCAACACGGATGCGGACGGAGGGAGAGAGCTCAGCCCCCAGCCCTCTGACTCCCGGATCTCAGAGTGGAAGACTGGCACCTCCTCACCTGAAGAGCAGAGGCCACAGGAGGACACCTGAGCACCTCTGGCGTCCTCCGATGCTCTTAATGGGTTCTTTCTGAAAACTCTAGGTGGAAGCCTGTGGCAGGCTCCAGGGGAAGGCCAGATCAGGCTTTCTTTGTTTCCAGCTCCAGTACAATGATCTGAGAGGAACCGTCCCTGGCTCTAAGACTGCTGAGAAACCTCCAGCCCGTTTCAGATCTGTGATATCATGTAAGAGCTACCTGACGGTCACTGTTTGTTATTTCAAATCAGTGAGTTCTTCAAAGGAAGAGCCACACCCAGAATTTGGTACACAATCCAAGCATCTTAGTGGCATTTGACGCCTTGGGAGCACCAGCTGCTGAGCTGGGACCTATAAATTCCATGAAACTCTTTGGTTTGGCTTTTGGATATGATTAAAGTTATTTTTTATTCTGTTTCGTACTACGTCTTAAATATTGACTGTGGAACTTCGTGCGCATGTACCTTGCGCCTTCTGACCTCAGCTCCAGCCTCCTTCCCAGGTCTGGGAAGACAGTCGGCCAGGAGGGCGTGTCTGGTGCCATGCCTATCCAGCAGAGAAGAGCTTCCAACGACAAACATTCTTAGTGTCCCCAAACCTACAAAGGAGTCTCTGTGCTTGCTGATTAGATCTAGATACTCTTGGGGAAAAACAGAGGGCCTCTCATAGCCATGCGCTGAGTCGCTCTGCTGGTACCACGCTGTAAAATTGAGCGAGTTGTGACCCTCACCCCAAGGGGATGCCAAAATTTCCCTCATTCTTTTGGTATAAACCTAACGTTAGCCAGGGAGGCTCTGGCTAGTGTTAAATGCTGCTATAACAACTGCTTTGCAATAGTTGCTGGTATATTTAAATCATTAATTTCAGCGTTTAGTAATACTGCACATGTGTGGATTATACCTCTTTAAGCTCAGTTGATGAACAAATCTACTCTGGCAAATGTTAGATGTTAAGGATTCGAAACAGATTTATCCGACTCTAATATTAAGATTAGCCACAGTTTGGGCTTTAGCCATAACATATGTCCCCAGAACACAAAATACATAACAATTTGCTTGGAATATGGATATAATTACTGAAACTAGTTGTGTGCCCAGTCCAAGTCACTAAACCACCACTCATTGTTCTGTTGAGTGATGCGGAGGTGAGCTGGCCTCATGCTGGTGTTTTCAGACTTGCAGTTTTAGAAGAATCACTTCAGATGTGTTCATGGACTTTGAGAGACCAAAGAAAACTTTGAGAAGTCGCACAACTGAAAGTGGAAATCTTGAGTCTGATCTTTCATATTTAGGCCTGGTGGGATGGCAGGCTGTTCTTGGCAGAAGGGATAAGATAGCATCTCCAGGTCATTCATTTTGCAGTTGCAGACACTGGAGCAGTGATTCATTCACGTGCTGCAGCTGCGAACACCGATGCTTAATCAATCCTTTTGGTTTGAATAATTATATCCTAGTCAGCAAGGGGAGATGGGCAGGCATTTTGGCCTCATAGTACTGGGGGTGATATGTATGATAGAAAGCAAGAGAAAGGGGTTTTCTCTTGTCACCCAGATACCAGTAGCTGACACAGCGAGTACCTCTGATCTTTCCAGGGGTTCCCTGGTTTGGGGCAAGTGGAAGGGGAGGAGGACCTCACATGTAAATTCTAGCTAAAATCTAAGAGCTGTGCTGACGTTGTCTACTGTGCGGCGCGTGTTGGCGCACACCCCCAGCGTGTATTAGTAGTGCTCTGCTCCTTTCAGACGACCGGCCGCCCTGCGTTCGTGGCTGACTCTAAGCCAGCTGCCCCTCTCAGAAGGGCCCTCTTTCCTCCTCCTCCTCCCCGCCCTCCTCCTCTCCCTCTCTCTTTATTATTGCTTTGATTCTGGAAGAGAAATGCTTCAGTAGTAGGTCATTGGGACCCCGAGGGGACAGAGCCAGTGGACCTCTATCACCTTCTGAGAAGACATTGGTCTTCTAAGGGCATTAAAACTCCATTTCAAGTACCTGACTACTCCCAGAAATATTGGGGGTTAGATTTTTGCACCATAGCATGCAATTTTTTTTCTATTATTATTATAGAATAAATATTACATCCTAGGCACTGGAAGCGGAGAAGGCAATGGCAACCCACTCCAGTACTCTTGCCTGGGAAATCCCATGGATGGAAGAGCCTGGTAAGCTACAGTCCATGGGGTTGGGAAGAGTCGGACACGACTGAGCGACTTCACTTTCACTTTTCACTTTCACGCACTGGAGAAGGAAATGGCAACGCACTCCATTATTCTTGCCTGGAGAATCCCAGGGATGGGAGCCTGGTGGGCCGCCGTCTGTGGGGTCACACAGAGTAGGACACGACTGATGTGACTTAGCAGCAGGCACTGGAAGCAAACCTCAAAGCTTCTGTCTAGGAAAAGAGAGAGGGTGCAGGTCACAGGGAAAAATCCAGGACAGGAGTATAGCAAGTGATTCATGGGTTCAGAGGGGACGAGGAGCCCCACCCCGTCCTGGGTGGGTGTATTTCTGAGCTGCTCACCAGTAAGCCTCACTCATAAGCTTGGGCCGGGATCATCTGCCCTTGGGATGCCATAGGTTCTGGTTTCAGAAGCGGAACAATAATGCTAATTAAAATGTCATGTTCTGGCCTACAACAGACAACAGCTGGTTTTAGATTAAGAAATCTTTTTTAAGGAATTGCATCGTACTGGCCTGCACCAACGATGAACCTGAGCTGGCCCTGGCCTTTCCCCAAATGTGTGTATCAAGCCACTCGCCTTGGCCCCCAGGGACCTAACTGGGGTGGGCCGGCCTGCTTGAAATGCCAGTGTTGACTGTTGCATGCTCGGTTGTATCCAGCTCTCTGAGACCCCATGGACTGTGGCTCACTAGACTCCTCTGTCTGTGGGATTATCCAGGCAAGAATACTAGGGTGGGTTGCCATTTCCTTCTCCAAATGCCAAGGTTGGAAACCCTTCTTTGCTGGGTAAGTTTGGGTAGCTGTACATATTCTTCTTATCTGAGATATTTTAGCAAAGCTCACACATGTTTAGGCAAAATCCTCCTTTTCTGGGAAAATTAAAGAGGAAGATATCCACTTTTGTCCTCAGACTCTCTGGTTCCTTCCTGTAAGTGATGCTATCCTGTTTCTTCTTACTCGGCATCACGAAGGTCAGAACTCTGGCTTCTCTGCTGAACCTTCTGTGCTTCCAGCTTGTGGTTTTTAGGAGTTTCTCTGCTGCTTCTGCAGAGATTGGCCATCATCCTGGCCTGCGCTGAGCAGGACTGGGAGCTGGAAGAGGCCACCAGCCTCTGTGCTTTCACTTGCCAAAGGGTGGCTGGTAGCTCTGTGATCCAGCTTCCTCCTGGGACAGTCCCTGAGGATCCTTGCCACTGAAGGGCCACAGGCTCCTGGCCACGAATTCTCAAGGTCTGATTGCTGGGCTCAAGTCCAAGACCCCTTGGTGGTAGAATTAAGAAGTCGATGAAGCAGAGTCTGAGTCGGGAAGTGGTTCACTCCTGGGGGAACTCTTCCTGGCTCTACACCCACAGGCTCGCAGAGGAACCCGGCCAGGAGGGCGGAGGTTTCAAAGGTTCCCCATCGTCTAGCTTCCCTGAGCCTGGTGGGTTTCCTCTGCTCTCCCAGTGGCGTCTCCAGGGTAAGCTGTTTTCTCCAGTTCTGTTGGTCATCTGCTGCTGCAGCAGCCGAAGCCGCAGCACGCTGTTCCCCGAGGAGCCCTGGCTCGGGGAGGCAGAGGCAGAGAACGCCCAGCTGGCCCCACGCCCCTTCAGCCACTTCCCGAGGAGCCATCCTGGTGGAAGTGCCAGCCGGATTGGCAGGCAGCGGCTGTCGAGGGAGGTGCTGGAAGAGACTTGAGCTTTCCACTGAGGGCCCGGAGGCACGTGAGCCGTGGAGGCTGGCTGCTCACCTCACCCCAGAGCTCTGTCCCAAGCCCCAGGGCTCCTGTGCTCGGCCAGTGTTTGCTTCTAAATGAAATGGGGGCAGCTTTTGGCCCCACTCTGCCAACCAGGCCCGGTGAGATGATCTGAACCCGTTTCACTGAGCTGCTCCGGACAGAGGACAGTGAGGCAGGCCAGATTCTGCTCTCACATGTAAGGTTTTCCCCTCTCCTAAGCTAAGGTCTTCCCTGGTGGCTGGAGGTCCAGGTTCAATCCTTGGGTCAGGAAGATCTCCTGGAGAAGGGAATTCCAACCCACTCCAGTATTCTTGCCTGGGGAATTCCATGGACAGAGGAGCCTGGCGAGATACAGTCGATGGGGTCACAAAGAGTCGGACATGACTTAGCAACTAAACAACGGTGACATCATCCTAAACGGAACTCACAGCCTCTCTTCCACCTCCATTAATAGCCCATCAGGGCTCCCCAGCCTCAGGCTCTGTGACATCCAGGTTCCCTGGGACAGGGTGTGGGCTGTGTAGGCAACACTGTGCCACAGCTTTTTCATGTCCAGCTCACCACTGCTTGCAACTCAGGGCAGGTGACAGGGCAGCTTGCCCCCTCTCTCCCCTTTCCAGGCATCTTTCCTTCTCAAGAAATTGTTGAGTCACCCACCTCTGTGTCTGGCATCTCAAATTTAACAGCCTTTGTAGGGTAGAGTTTTTTCCTTTCTTCTGCTCCCAACTGGTTGGGCCCGTGGTTGCACTTCTTTCCCGCCTCCCTGGAGGGCACCAGAGCCGTCAGGCAGAGACAAGGAAAGGGAAAGATGTCTGGGTGCCATTCGAGAGGTACCAGGCAGGTATGTCGGATAAGAGGTTTCCCCAGCAAAGCACCAGCTCACCCATAGCATCTTAGGAGCTGCCGGTGGAGTGACAGCTGCCGGCAGAGCTGGGATTGGAATCTGCGTGTCTTGGACCCAAGCCTCCAGCCACTCCATCCACCCTTCAGAGCCTTCCCTTCACAGTGTATCAACGTGAGCTCTTATTTACAGCCACCAACTTCTATCATTAGCTGCTACGCCCAAGAAGAAGCTCAAAAAATGTCTGGTTTTCTGGTAATCACAGCTGAAGAACAACCAACTCGTTACTGACCAAGATGAGGGAATAATTCAGTCATTCAGTTTTCTAATTGTTCATTCATTCATTAAAAATGTGCTCTTTGCCAGAACCTGTGCTGCATCTGAGACAGAATGGATTAAGTGGAATAAGACACAGTCTTGACCTCTGGGATCTTGGGTTCCAGTGAGAGTTCTTGGCTCTGTAAGATGGTGTGAGTCCATCAGAGGCCTGGGACTCCACACATACGTTTTAGTCCTGACTGTTCAGGAAGACTCCATTACGTGAACACCATCTTCGCTGGTGCCCAGAGGAGGCAAGGGTTGTTTTGTTTCCCATTCTCATAGCGCCTTCCTTTGAGTTGAACCCTGGGCCTTCCTTGGCCTTGAGGGATTCCACTCCCTTGCCTTAGTTTCCTCAACCAGAAATTGAAGATGGCAAGAGCGCTTCGACCCGGGTGGGTGAGATGCAGTGATAGATCTCTTCCCCTCTCTTTATCCAGAGCCCTTGCCAGATTGTACCTGGTGATGCTGGCAGCCGCCCTCTTCCGGCCCCTATTTCTGCTCACCCTGTTACCAGAGAGCCTGGGGGTCTGGATCCTATCTGGCCCCGTCAGGGTAGATTACCAAATGAGTGGTTCTTTTGCCCCAGTGCCTTTCCTGTGCTATAAATAAGCCCCATGTTTATTTTCTAATGTTATTGAAATGAGCGCTTGGGATTTGGGCCTCTTGACTAGTCCGGAGAGCGTCCACCCGGTGCCTGGTGAGGGCCCTGTGTGGCTGGCTGCTGTCTGAAGCTATTTGGAGTCCTCCCGCTGTGTTGTGGATGTGGCTTCGTTTCAATAGTAAGGGCCGTATGCAGCCCTGTATCTGCTGATTTTCAGGTTTCAGCTTTCTGCCAGCCTCACTGCCTGCTTAGAAGTAAAGCTGTGTTTCTCATTAAGGGGATAACGGCCACAATTGAGATAATTAACGAAAATTGTGTATTGGTGGCAGCAGGCCCTATAGGATTTCCAATAGTCTACCTAGTAGATCCTGAGGGGCTTTACCGTCATCTCCTCCCTTCTGCCTACCCTCTGCCCCAACCTCTGTTCTTGTTTTCTGGATATAGTCCCAATAATTTCTCTCCATACAGCCTTGTTCTTGTCAGCAGTTTGGTTTGATGTACTGACAACTTGACCAAATGAAGATTTCGTTAACTGCATCTTCTCCAAGGCACAGAAGATGCAAGGATTTCCCCCCCTCTTCCCAGAGTATCTCCCATTTGCTGGTTGTACCTTGGCCCTTTTAAAAATGTTATAAGAAGAATATCCATTAATAACAGATAGATGTTCCCTTCAGTACTATGGCTGCACCGTCTCAGTGGGACGGTGCTGAGACGGAATGGAAACATGACAGCCCAGTGCAATGTCTTATACGCTATGTGGTCGTCTAGGAACTAGGAAGTGTTCTGAATTAGGATTTCCTCAGGAGTGGTTTCAGAGAAGGCAATGGCACCCCCACTCCAGTACTCTTGCCTGGAGAATCCCAGGGGCGGGGGAGCCTGGTGGGCTGCCGTCGATGGGGTCGCACAGAGTCGGACACGACTGAGTGGTTTCTAGCTCCTTCAGGCTTTGATGTTGTATCAAAAGTATCCAGTGAGACTGAGCAGGACACAACATTGTCTATCAGAACTTGGGCTAAAGATCATTATCTACTGCTCAGGAGGGATTATTCTGATAAGTCACTCAGTAGAGAAATGTTTGCACAAACAAACCAGAACCTATAGCCTATTCATGAACAGTTACATCTAACAACCAGATTTAATTCACTTTCAGACATGGAACCAGAAGAAAGTGAATTTTTACTCATGTGTTTTTAGTCTATTGACTCCTAAAGATTCTTTCCTCTTAAAAAATAAAAAAATCTTTTGTGATGGATTTATATTTATTGAGCACTTATTATGTGCCAGATACTGTTCTCAATTATGAAGATGCTGCATTGGACAAAGTGCCTGCCCCTGTTAAGTGTACATTCTAAGAAGGAAGACAACCAAAAAAAGTAAACGAATATAATTGCAAATGGTAAAAAAATTGCTAGGAAGAGAACAAAGCAGAATAAGGAGAGGTGGTTAGTGACTTGGGCATGAGGAGATATGTTGGTCAGAAGTGGCATTTAAACACGGATCTCGGTGTTGAGGAGTGGAGACAGAGGGATGAAGTCCCTAGCATAAAGTCCCTCAGGCAGGAAAAAGCTCGGCTTGTTTTAAGAACAGCAGGAACTCCTGTGTGGCTGCAGTGTACTGGGTATGGAGAACAGGGTAGAGATGATGCCAGGAGAAGTAAGTTAGGGCCAAATTGTGTTGGGATCATGCTGGACAAAAGGGTTCTGGATTGTTATTGTGAGTGTGATGGGAAGACTCTGGAAGGTTTTAAGCCGGGGATTGGCATCCGAATGGGATTTTTGTTTAAAGAGTCGTTTCAGCTATTACGTGGAGAACAAGAATGGAAGAAAGGAAGTCAAGAGGCTGCGTTACAGAGAGAGATGGCAGAGGCTTAGCTAGACTAGGATGGCAGCAACAGAGACAGTGAGGAGTTACATTGGGAACAGACTCTGTTGGACTTACTAATGATTTGGTTATAGGAGATGAAAACAGAGGATTCACAGCTCACTACTAGGTTTTTGTTGTAACTGAGTGACACAATTCAGTGAAATAGGGCGGACTGGGCAGGGTAAGGACAGAGAAGTGTGAGAGGGGATACCAGGAGCTCCACTTTGGATGGGTTAAGTCTGAGATGCCTTTTGGTCATCTAGTGGTAGTGCTATTTAAGCAGTTAGATATCTAGAGCTTAAGGGGAAAGTTAGAACTGAATATGTAGATGGGATTTAAAACCATAGGACTAGATGAGACTACCCAGAGAGTCAAAATATGTAGAGGAAAAGAGGCCTGTGGCCTGATTTACAGGGAGAGAAGAAAAGAGGAAGCAGAAAAGGAGATTGAGGAGTTGCCAGCGAGTTAGGAAGAAAACCAGGAAGATATCTGCAAGACAGACTGGGATGAATTAGAGACACACATTGTAAACCCTGAAGCAATGGCTAAAAACATTTTAAAAGGAAGCATAGCTAATAAGGCAATATTGGAGATAGAATATGATAAAGAAATATTCAATCAAAAAGGATGGATTGAAGAAAAGAGTAAACTGAGAACAGATGGGACACAAAAAAGCAGGACACTAGACTTAAACTCAACATAGTAATAGTGACGTTAAATGCAGATGATCTAAACGTTATAATCAAAGGACGGAGACTTTCATTCTGAATTACACATCAAGGGCAATCGTATGCTATCTATGAGTAAAGCACTATAAAATGCAATTGAAGCAGAAGAGTGAAGAAATTATACCAGACAAATAAGAATCACAAGGAACTGGAAGTGATTTTACCAATAAAGGACAAAATAAACTTCAAAACAGGAACAGTTTCAGGGAGAAAGAGGAATAATTCATAATGTTAAAGGTGTCAGTTCATTAAGAAGGCATAACAGGTAATTCTAAGTAATGTAGGCACTAAATAACAATGCTTAAAAATATATAAAGCAAAATTGACAACGGAAAATGAAATAGAAAACTCCACAATTATATTTGGATATCTCAGCACTCCCCTCTTAGTAACTGATAGAACAAGTTGATAGAAAAATCAGAAAGATAGAGATGACCTGGATAATGCTATCAACCATTTTGGCCTAATTGACAATTATGGAACACTCCACCCACCAATAACTAAGCAGATACTCTTCTCAGGTGCACTTACAACACTCAGCGCCTGTGTGTGGCACCGTAAAAAGTCTGTTTTAGAGGAAATGAAAATACAAGTATGTTCTCCAATCATAATGGAATTAAATCAGTAACTGATATCTGAGGGAAATCCCGAATAGTCAGAAATTATGTAACATATTTCTAAATGCATGGGTTAATAAAGACTCAAAACAAATTAGAGTGTAATTTTAGGTGAATGAAAATGTATCTAAATGTGTCAGGTGGAGTACTCAGATCTGTTGTTGAAGTGCTAGTGTTAGAAAAGAAGAAAGAACTGAAACTAATTATGAAAGCTACTACAAAATAAATGGAAGAAAGAATAAAGATAAGCTTGGAAATAAATAGAAGATGGACAAACAATGGAGAAGAATCAGTTAAACAAAACCTGGTTCTTTGAGAAGACCAATAAAAGACTGTTCAAGGAAAAGAAAAGAATATATAAATTTACCAGTATCATAAATCAAACAGGGAGCTTTGGTACAGATTCTAAAAATATTAGAAGTGAAATACATATGAAAACGTTATACTGTTAAAATCTACAACATAGATGAAATAGTTGCAAACTTTGAAAGACACAAAGTTATAAAAACTACCTCAAGAAGAAATAGAAAAATCTAAGTAACCATATCCATTAAAGCAGTCAAATTTGTAATTTAAAACTTCACACAAAGAAAAACCTAAGTCCACATAGTCTACTGACAAATTATATCAAATAATTAAGAAATAACACCAATCTTACACAAACTCTTTTCAGAAAATAGAAGAGAAAGAGATGTGTCCCAGCTCATTTTATGTGGCCATTATTACCCTGTTATCAAAACCAGACAAAAATATTACAAGAAAAGAAAACTGCAGACTTAAAGCCCTGCTGAGCATAGACACAAAGGTCTTTTTAAAAGTTAGCAATCCAGATCAACATGCAAAAAAGATAATACAACATGGCTAAAGAATATAAAGTCTGTCTAATATTTGAAAATGTAATTCACAATAGCAATAGAATAAAGGAGAATAGTCATATGATTATCTCAATGGTTTTTTTAAAAAAAACAGAAAACATATATCCACACAAAGACTTGTACACAGATGCTCTCGGCAGGTTTGTTCATGATAGCCAAAACCTGGAAAAAAGGTTAAACAGCAGATGAATGCATAGATAAATTGTGGTATATCCATGCAATGGAATACATCTAAGCAATAAAGATAATGAACTACTGAGACACACAACATGGGTGTGTTTCCAAAATAGGTGAGCAAATAAGCCAGACATGAAAGAGTCCATACTTTACATACATACTATCCATACATACAGGGTGTCCCTGGTGGCCCAGGGAAGGGTGAAATTCACCCTCAATTGTTCAGTCTAATACAGTGGACAGGACTCTTAAGGGCTTATCTCCTGTATTAGTTGGCCTGGGATGAGGCTCAAGGGAACTTTTGGGAGTGAGGAGAAGGTTTCATATTTTGATCCTGGTGATGGTTACACACACACACACACACACACACACACACACACACACACACACACACACATATATATATTTGTCTAAACTCATCCAACTCTACATGTAAAGTTGATGTGTTCTTATCTAAGTAATAACTCAATAAAGATGATTATTTTTTCAATGGTAGTTAAAACCTGTCATCTTTCGCAGTTCC
This sequence comes from Ovis aries, assembly GCF_016772045.2. Classification (NCBI taxonomy): domain Eukaryota; kingdom Metazoa; phylum Chordata; class Mammalia; order Artiodactyla; family Bovidae; genus Ovis; species Ovis aries. Next base: position 73,269,763 of record NC_056068.1, read on the forward strand.
TTTGCTTTGTCATGGACCAGCATCCCTTTTCCCTCCTTTACCTGGATGTTTGCTTAGGGCCTCAGGGTCCAAGCTGCCTCCAGTTCTGTTTAGTGTTTTCTCTCGTGTTTTGATGTGGAATGCAGATTTGCCAGCCATCCAGCTGATACTTATCAAATGCTTGCTGGAATACTCTACCAAACACTGCAGATAATTCTGCCTTATAATCAAGCTAATACAGGAGGTAAGTCCCTAATAGTCCTGTCTACTCTGTAAGATTGAACAGTTGAGGGTGAATCGCACACATTCCCTGCTGTGGAAGGAGCGTGCAGTCACTTCTGACTTGGTGAAGGGGTGAGACTTGAGGTGGGCTTTGGAGAATTCATTGGTAGAGACAGGCACTGTGTGGATAGAGGTGTACTGGGAGGTTGGGCAGTCACTTTGACCTGAGGGGAGTGAAAGGAAACAAGAAGATGAGGAAGTATGCTGATACCCTAGATTTGTAGGAGCACTAACTCCAGGTTGGGACTTTTAGCAATTATGGCACTGGATAGGGGTTTAGGGCTAGACAAAAGAGCTAAAATGTTTGTGGGCAGTGTGAAGGCTTTGCAGATGATTGTTCTGGCTGGGAGCGTGATCAGAGCTAGTCTTAGACACTCCCACAGTGGCATCAGCACAGATGAGGGGGCGGAGCAGAGAGGGACCAGAAATGGGATGTAACTACTTAGCAGTAGCCTAGGTGATAAGTGACAAGGAACTGAGCCCAGGGGTTGCTGGACGCATTTGGGAACTTGCTGGGACCTGCTGAGATGCTTTGGGATATGAAGTTGAGAAGAGCAGCCACTTCATCCATTTAACACATACCAGCCAGTCTTCTTGTTACAGACTAAATTATATCCTCCGGAAAACTCATATATAGAAACCCTAACCCCCAGTGTGACGGGATGAGGAGATAGGGCCTATGTAGAGGTAGTGAAGTTTAAGTGAGATCATAAGGGTGAGATCTTAATTCATTAGGACTGGTATCCTCAGAAGAAAAGGAAGAAATAACAGAGCTCTCTTTCTGCGAGCAAAGACCACGTAAGGACACAGTGGGAAGGTGGCCGTCTACCAGCCAGGAAGAGAGGCCTCAGCAGAAACCAGATCTGCAGGCACACTGGTCTGGGCTTCTAGCTTCCTGCAACTGTGAGACAGTAAATGTCTATAATTTAAGCCACCCAGTGTATGCTTTTTTGTTACAACAGCCCAGACAGACCAACACACTGCTCACCACCAGATTCCTCACCACCTGCCTTCCCAATTCCCATAAATAGAATATTGAGGGTTCCCGGTGCTTTATATTCTGATGACATAATTTTGTGAAACAGTACCCCAATCTCTGGCTTCCTTCTCTTAGCCGTCTGGATAGAAGTCAACCCTGCTGGCCCTTCCCAACCGTCAGAGTGTGTAATTCCTCCTGTCTCTACAGCTCTTAATTATTTCCAAGTATTACTCGTTTGGATTTCATAACCATTCGTCTCACTTCCTATAACACACACACACACACATTTATTTTTCTTCTCTCTCCATAGTGCAGCTTGGCCTTAATGTCATAGGAACAAGGAGCTCCTCCTTTTCCCGCAGAGCCTAAGCATGACAGACCCACCTTGGGTAGAGGACAAAGAAGGGATGGGCAAGGGGCTTATGGTGCAACCAAAAGGGAAACCTTGGAAGGTGTGGCAGGAACGCTGTAGCCCCTGGGCTGTCTGAACCGCATCCTGGCCAGGGCTCTGGGGGGCACCTCGTGTGGGCCCCACAGTGGGTTCACTCCCAATGAACACTTAAGGCAGCACCTTCACACATGGTATGCACATGGCCATGAACCGAAGCTCCTCTCGGAAGTTTGCCCTTCCTCAAGGCTGTTGGTCTGTGTTGAGCTAAAAAAAGAAAATCTGTTTGGAATCACAGAATTCCTGGGAAAATGTCAACTCTCACACCCCATTGTCTTTGGAGCTGGCATGCGTCTTCTCACTTCTGAGCCCCGTTTTAAGGGGCGGGCTGTTTGTGGAGGGCCTATTGTTCCCGAGCAGCTGAGCGTGCAAGTCTGGGCCTGTGTGTGTGTGGAGAAAGACCACCACTATTGCATCACCCCCCACCAGCCGAATCAAGGATTTCTGCTGAATCACAGACCAGCCTGCCTGTGGCGCCCTGAGGTTGGCAATTGTTCTTGTAGCAAGACCTGGGACAATGAGATTGGTGAGAAAGATTCACTGGTGGTTGAGGCAGAGTGGAGGTGGGGAAGGAAGGTTTAGAGCATGAGGATTGTCGAGGGATGACATGGGGAAAAGCAGGCTTTGAGCCCAAGGATAAACGGAAAACCTCTGAGATGAGCACTCTCAGATTACAACACCTAGCCATCTCGAGGAGCTGGCCTCATGCCACCCAAACCCCAAGAACACTAAAGAGGTCAGGCTTCCTGTCCTGACCTTGGCTCATCGGGGATGCATATGACCCCTGGAGGAAGAGGATGGACAGAGTCCACAGACAAGCGGAGGCTGTGAGTTCCCACCAGGCTCATCTCTGGCCCTCCTCTTCCCATCCTGAACCAAAAACAGAGCCTCTCGTCATTCCTACCTTCCCATTCATTCTCCCAGTGAATTGCAGTTAACTCAGTGTACTAATTTTCTGAAGGATTCATTCACAAACAGAATTGGCCTGTCTTTTCTTGGCACTTGGAAGGCAGCTGGGGCAGTCAGACAGATACATAGGTAACTCACATGGTCTCATATGCTAAGATACTATTATAAACAGTCCTGTGGGAGCATGGAGCCGCAGCCACTGGCCTGGGGGTGGAAGCTGGGATGGGGCACAGAGTCAAGGAAGAACTTCGCATAGGACGTCCTTATTAGGAGGAAGCCAGGGAGGATTACCAGGAATCTTCCTGGAAGAGTGCGCTGGGGACAGGGCGCAGGCATCCTAAGGAAACAGATGGCAAGCCTACCACTGTGGCCAAGTGAAAGGCCCCAGATGGTTTGGGGGAGCAATGAGTGGTCCTGGCAGTCAGACAGGGAAGGGCTGCTGACAGGGGAGTGTCCTCCCCAGCGATGCTCCTGAGAGGCACAAATCCCAGGAATGGGTTACTTGAGTCCCCAGGGAGGACCAGATGACCCAGCAGCCATCCTGCCTTTGGTGGGAGCACTCATCTGGACTCCAGATACTGTTGGGGTTGCTAAGCAAGGACTTCAGGCAGGCGGCTTCCCATGCACAAGAAATTTCTCCCTCGGCTTCCATTCCCACCTTGGGACTTGGCAGCGACTTGGTGTGGAGAGTCCAAGAGCTGCCATGACCCTGTCAGATGGCAAGGGTCATTTTTAAAAACAAGTTCCTAGTTCAAGTCAACCTAAAGCCATCTGGGTCTATAGTGAATGAAAACTTACCCTAGAGGTACGGTTGCAGAAAAGGGGACCCCTTCCAGGGCCCGAGGGTGGGCTCTTGTCTAATACTCGGAAATGAATTGTCCAAGGAGACACACATGCTGCCAAAGCAAGAGACTTTATTGGGACAGGGCACCCGGGCGGAGAGCAGCAGGGGAAGGGAGCCCAGGAGAACTGCTCTGCCAGGCGGCTCGCAGGCTCGGGTTTTATGGTGATGGGGTTTGCTTCCAGGTTGTCTTTGGCCAATCGTTCTGACTCAAGTCCTTCCTGGCAGCGCGTGCACTGCTCAGCCAAGCTGGATGCCAGTGATAAGGATTCTGGGCGGTGGCAGGACAGCTGGCAGCTCCTTTTGACATTTCCAGACCTCTTGCAGTTGGTAGTGGCTTGTTAGTTCCATGTTCCTTACTAGGACCTCCTGTCGTAAAGTAACTCACGCAGATGGTTACTATGATTCCTAGCCAGGATGGGTGGTTTCAGTCAGAGTGCTTCCCCTAAGGGTACCAAATCTGAGATGTGGCTCCTGGAAAGCAGCATTTACATAGTCAGAAAGAGAAGATGAAAAGGAGTGTCATGTCAGGCTCAGAGCTGGTAGCCGGAGGGTGATGTCTTTCTCCAGGAATAATCACAGCCCTTCATGTCCTATTGCCACACCAGCTTACAAAGCCCAGGCATGGGCCATTGCCCCACAAACCTCCCCACGAACTGGTAAACTGGGCAGAGACCGGCTTCTTCCCCTCCTTCAGATGTGAGAGCTGAGGGTCAGGCAAACAAGGATGCCTCCCCTTCAGCATACAGAGGGGTCCCTGGGAGACTAACTGCTTGAGTCACCTTTAGGCTGGAAAGCAAGGAAGCACCTACGGCATAGCAAAATCTCGGCCTCCAGCTTGGCTTTATAATTTGTATATTAGTGCTTTGCTTTGCTTTGCTTTAAAAAACCCCCAGGCCTTACCTCCTGCAAGTTCTCTCAGCCACTAAGCATTAGAGCTGGGACAGAGACCTGCCTCTCCTGGAAGTCTGTCCTGCACCACTTTTCCCAAGCAGCCGGGTCTCCCCACCCTGACCTCCATGCCCTGGCTGGCCCCTCGCTTTCAGAGAACAGACCCTGGAAACCCAGATGGCACCAGTGATATCGAGGGGCCGTGATGAGCGCACTGGAGACGCAGGGGCGGCCCCTGATTTCCCTCCGCTGCTTGTCTGCCGTGGAGGCAGGTCCTCTGGGATGATTAGCTGGGGGGGTGCTCCAGCCCCTCGCGAGCCATGCACCCCTCTTTGTGCAGGAGCCCTGGCCGGCCACCTGTTGTTAATCTAGCCCTGGTAATCCATTCTGTACTGTGTCAGCAGTTCAAAAGGGCACTGTTAGTATTTTTTGCCGACTTCAATTAACGTGAGATTTCAGAGGCCCCTCTGATCACATTTCATCTGTCACAAGTTAGGAACAAAACAGACAGGTTCCAGTTGAGGGGAGGAAGGAGAAGGAGTTTATTGCAAACAACAGCCAAGCGGACAGTGTGGGCCGTGCCCAGCCAAGGGCGCTCTGTGAACGCGCAGCGGCACCCACGCTCCACGTGGCCCCTCGCCTGGACCCCGGCGCCCCCTACTCGTCAACACTCCAACAGTCCTCCCCTCCCCCCAAAGATGTAAGTGCAATAACTTACTTTAAAAGGCAAGAACTTTTTTTTTTAATATTTTGCTATAATGTAGTTACATGGTGGTATAGGCAGTAAAACTTTATGGAACCGACCTCCTTTTTTTTATACATTTTTTTTCTGAATTTTTAATGTCTTTTTCATATATATTTTTAATATTCCACCCCAGGCCATTAAGCTAAAGGAAAAGTTGCATTTATACAGGGTTACAATATCTTACAAGGAGAACAGTCATTATTGATTGAGGTTCATGTTCCTTCCAGCACTCAGCTCTCTTTTCAACCCACTGCACACCAAACAGACTATTAGACATTGAAAACTGTCCTTCAGAATCAGTAGTATAAAGGCCTAGCTCTATCTGTGTAAGTGAAGGGGAAGAAGGGACAGGGCAGGGTAGGTTACTCTCTGGTTGACCGGAACACCTTTCCTCCCCCTAGCATCTTTACAGACGTCACATGGGTTCCCCGGGAATTTGAGGAGCTGAGTTTTCCTTATCTTCCCAGTTTTCTCTTTTGTGGTCATGGATCATTATCCTGGGGGCCTGTTTGCCCAGCCATCCTCACTCCCCGCCAGGCCTGTTGTTGGCTTTGGCACTCGCCAGGCCGTCAAGCGGATTGGAAGCCCCAGAATTGTCCAGCCCAGGGGGAGAAAAGCCGCAAAAGCAGGATTCGTGGTCTTTTGCATGGAGGAGCTCCTCTCGTCGACCCAGCTGGAAGAGGGCAGAGGGGACACTGGCGCTGGGCCCGATGTGGCCACGGCCTCGTGTACTGGGGACCCACCTCACGCTTGTTACCGCCAGTCCCCGGCAGTGTCTTTGAACCAACCTGGCCGCCGTGCTTCCCCACCCTGGGGGCGTGGCGGTGAAAGACAAGAATCAAGTATAGTGGAAAGAATTCAAGGAAAGTTCCAAAGCCCGTGTCCTCCAAGTGCCGTCGAAGACTCAGGGACAAGCCTCTCCATGAGTCCCTGGAGCCCTCTCTCCCCACGCTGCCCTGGGAGCAGCGACGGCATCTGAGGATGGTAGCAGCACCTTAGTGTCAAGCCTTGGCCGCCGAGTCTGGTTCCCAGCAGGATTCAGGGGGCTGGCAGCATGAGGAGGCTGCCCAGGGGGCCTGCCAGCCACCCATTATTTCCGGTTTTGTGTGGCCATCTCTGTTGAGATTTTAGGCAAAAGGCAAAGGAAACCCCACCTCTTTTAGCTTATTTATTGGCTTAACAGTGACCCCCGGAGCCATCCACTCTCCCCTGCACCTGGCTTCACCAGACCGTGCTCCTGAGGATGCCGCCAGCCGAGTCACACCCAAGCTTGCTTCAGCCATCACAGGAGAGGCTGCAGGGTACCTCCCACCCCAGCAGCTGAGAACGCAGAAGGCCTGGGCCCAGCCCCCAACCCTGGGGAGCTCCACACAGCATCGATCATCAGAACCCCTCTCTTAGCTCTGCCTCAAGTGAAACGTGGCTCAGAATGATCACCTTCCCCACTGGGGACTGGGGTCATCTCTGTTGTGAAGGGATTGGGCAGGCTAGGTTTCTGATCTCTTCCTGCTTGGTGAGTCTGTGATTGTTAGAGTGTCAGGCAAGCCCTAGGGGCTAGAACAGGGAAAGGGCAGGCCTAGGGGTGGGCAGCTGCCCGTGGGGAGATGCAGAGGTGTTTCATGCTGACGTTTTAGTCCTAAATACTTAGCTGCATTGGTGGGACAGGCGGTCAGTGCCAAAGAGCCTTCTTCTATTGGAAGATTTTTCTTCTCAAGCCTAGGGATGGAATTTGCCTGACTGAGGTCTGGCCCAGGTGGAAAGCAGACACACAGCGGAACTGATCACCAGAGGTCCCTTCCAGAAGGTTCCACTTAAGATCCGTGTCTCTCCCTTCCCTCCCCCTCAGTGTCTATCCTGGTTCTCTCTCTCTGTCTGATTCTCACCCAGGTGAGAACATATCTCCCAGGTCAGAACATATGTCCCAGGTCTTTCCAGCCATGATGGCATTTAAGGAGGAACAGGGGGGATTGTCTCCAACCTGAAGCCATTTCTTCCTTCCTTTTCCTAGATTTTGGGAGTCTTGAGTTGTTTCAGCCAAGCTTAGAACTAAAAAAGTCTTCCTAAGAGTTATTCCCAGATCCTCAAACATAGAAAACACTTAAAGCTAAGCCTCCAAGAACATTTAATTCAATGTCCAAGATGCTTTTCACTTCGAGAAGATCAACTTTAGAGCTACGATTCCCAAAGAAGTCTGACTCTTACTAGGGGGAGGGTCGAGGCCAGCTCCTTCCATAGTCCTGTTTCCAGAGCACAAGAGGACTTGAGACACAGCTGGAGACGGCCACATCCCCAAAAACCTAAGCAGCTCAAAGGGGGAGGGTCTCACCCCTCCCTACCCACCCAAGAGGCTGTGCTGAGTCCGGGCCCCTGGGCCTGGTAGACCTAGCTCTCCTCACTGACAGGACTGGGGTAGAAGGGAGAAAAAGCAGGCCCTTCCCCTCGGGGATACCTGCAAGGGGACCTCCCAGCGCTCAAAAGGCCTCCCTGGAGGATGGGTACCCCATGCCCCAAGCTTAGCTGACCTGGAGCTGAAACTCAAGCTGCAGGCTGCATGTCAGGCGGAAATGGAGCCCCCCCTCTGAGAAGGAGGCCTCTTCCTGCAGGCAGGGAGACTGGCTTCCAGAAAGCACTGTGTCCAGAACAGAGCAAGTGACCCCAAGGAGCTCAGCCCCACATGAGCCCTCCGGAAGCCAGAACAAGGGGCTGGGGTCGCCCGTGCCCCAGGGCAGAATTGCCAGGGCAGGCACTCTCTACCCTATGCCCAGAGGACTGCGAGGAAGGCTCTGGGCGGGGGTGGCACTGGAGGCCACTAATCGGGAAGGCCGTCTGAGGCCGGGCAAGTGTGCCCTCATCTGCCAGACCCCACAGCCTGCTCTGGACCCTCTGGTGCCATGCCCCCAGGCCCTAGAGGCTGTGTCAAGATGCGAGTCCTTCCGCACCAGGACACTGGCCCAGCAGCCCCAGCGAGTGACCAGGATCTTCAGATTCCCCCTGGAGGGGCCAGACTGGATGAGGAACAAAGCTACCCAGACCTGCCCCCTGCCACCATCATCCTGCCTGAGGCGGGGCGTCAAGGCAGCCGATGTGTGTGCATGAGCCCCTGCCTTCCCAGGACGCCTCCCTGCAGCCCTCCCAGCTCCTAGAAGCTTGCTTCCAGCACCGTGGGGGCCGCGGGCAGCGGGCCTCCTTCCCTGCACTGTTCACCCAGATCCGGAGCCTTGGGGTCCGAAGGGGCCAGCATGGCTGGGTGACGGTGGGCTCCTTTGGCTTCAGCTCCTCTCTCTCTCTGCCCAGTCCCTCCGGGTGCATCCAGCACGGGGGACAGACAGCAGGATGGGGGCTCCTCGCACCCAGGGTAAAAGCGAGGCGGGTGCCTTGGGTCTAGGAGGTTGGAGTCCGCAGGCTTTGAGGGAGAGCACAGGAGATGGGATGGCAGAGGCTGACTGGGCAGGGCATCTGTTCTCCAGACACGGTCACCGGGCTGGTGATCGGGGACCACACAGCAGAGGGAAGGACGGACGTTGACGGTACTATAGCCACAGCTGGTCCAGGTGGGAATCTAGCCTCGACTCAATGGTCAAACCGGGCAGGGCGGAGGAGCAGGAGTGGGGAGAAAGGGTCTTCAGCTTATAATGGATGCAAAGCTGCAGAACTCGTGCCACCTGGCTGCCTCCACTGCCTCTGGCCAGGAGAGGGGCCCGGCCTTGGTGCCCGCTGCCCCCTTCCCTCCCCGCGTTCCCCAGGGGCCTCAGACTTGGGGCGGCTGAAAGTGCTGAGGGTCAGGCCCCTGGGCCCAGGCCAGGTGCCTAAGAGGGGAGTCGAGTGGGGCGCTGGGGGCCTGGGGAGCATGGGTGTGGCCAGTGCCCCAGGGCAGGGGAGGGCGCAGGGATGGGGCGGGGTGGCCCTGTCATGTGGCCCAGGAGATGGCCGCGCTGTGCTCCTTGGCCTTCATGCGGAGGGCCGCAATGCTTGAAGTCTTGCGGTCCGGCTCCCCGTTGAGCTCATAGCCATTGAGGCCTGGGCTGAGGCCCGCGGCTCCAAACAGGCTGCCCATGTGCGTCTGGCCCACGTGGCTGCCAGCCCCAGAGACGCTCAGGAAGTCGGTGACGCCGCTGGCCCCAGAGCCGGGGGGGTGGGCGTGAGGGGACATGCAGGCGGGCACCGGGTCACAGGGCACCACACAGGCCGGCACGGGCGAGGCGGCCCCATTGTTGCCGATCCAGGACGGGTTCTGAATCTGGGGAGAGGGGAGGGAGATGCATCACAGGCTGGCGGGACATGGGGGTGCTTTCCTGTCCCTCACGGGGGAACCCTCTTCACTTACGAACACATCCTGATGATAAAACCATTCCTTAGTGTTTACCTGGGAGGCTCTCCAAACCTGCCTGGCCATCCAGCCCCCTAGGACCCTTGGGGTTTTATGCTCTGGTTCCTCCGTTCCCAGGTCCAAGAGAGCAGCAGACAGAAACTCCATTTTAAGGCCTGAACTCTGAATTCCATCAAGAGTCCAGTGAAAGGGTTGTCCTGGGGCAGCCCCTGATTTTGTTTACTTATTTGACCACACCACTTGCAGGATCTTAGTTCCCTGACCAGGGATCGAACCTGTGCCCCCTGGAGTCAGAGTCCTAGTCATTGGACCACCAGGGAATTCCCAGCAGCCCCGGATTTTAGACGCAGAGGCATACTCTGTCTCTCCATCCATGGACCGATTTAGGGTCAGCACCTGGGCCTTACTCCGCTCCGGCTCCTCCCAAGGCCTGGTGCACCCTTGTGACTTGATCAATGGGAGGGGACACGAGCTCAGAGAGCTCTGGCATTGGCAATGTGGGCTCCGAAGCTGTCCACTCTGAGAGTGGACGGTCCGGGGGCCTCAATTCTCTCAGAAGCCAAGGTCAGTAGTGGAGGTCCTAGGGGCCGATGCCCTTGAGGCTTCAGAAGTAACTCAGGGTCCGAAAGGGCTGCCTCGGGAGGTGGTAAGTGGACGGATAGAGCCAGGCGGGATGCCCACAGGCTCCAGGCTGGGGCAGAGACAGGCGGAAAAGGTGGAAGGTGCTTGGGCAGCGGGTGAGGGGTTGAACTGGACACTTTGTCTTCTATCTGCGCAGCTAAAATCCTTTCCCCCTCCCCAGCTTCCAGCTCTAGACCCCACTTTCCCCCAGCATTTATGGGGAGGCAGAGCTGGGGACTCAGCCAGAAATGCATCTCTCCTGTGTGATCGGGGGCAGGGGCGGGGGTTGGTGGACAGGATGGGCTGTGAGGAGATGGTGCACCTCTCAGCCACGTGAAAGGGCTTCTCAGTGGTCCTGGAGCAGCTTCTGCCAGCCTGCCCCCTGCCCGCACCCCCCAGTGTTTGGAGTACATTCAGAGAAGTTTGTAATAACAGGAGTGACTAGGGGGTTATGCCCCCAGATGCCATGGGGACTGCAGCGACAAGAACTGCTTGCAGGTTCGGGTGATGGGGACCCCCTCTCTCGAGAGGCCTGGGGGATGTCGTGTGTGGTGCTGCGTGAGAAGAATGAGCATGAGCCCCTCTGGCGTGTGAGCTCGGGCAGCAGAGGTCAAGGCCAGGGAGTCCGGGCTGCAGGTCCATCCTCCCAGGGACAGAGGGAGGCTGGCTGGGAGGACAGAGAGAGGAGAGGAAGATACGGGTGGGGTGGGAGCTGATGCAGGTGGTGTGTGTGCAGGAGACCCCCCCCCCACATTCCCCAGCCTCACCCCTGGGCCTGCCCCTGCCCCTGCCCCTGCCATGTGAATCCCCGGAGTGGCAGCGGCAGCACGGGTCCCGTTGGGTACCCAGGGACCATGGGCTATCTCGGCTCCAGGAGAGTGAGGAAAGGGAGGCCTAGGAAAGCCTGTGGCCTGGCTTGCTGCTGGGCGGGCCCAGGCTTGGAGCAGAAGGCGGAGGCCACAGCACAAGGAGGCCTGAGAGGGAGGAAGCAGCCGCCTCTGCAGGGCAGGTTGAGGGGCGTCAGGACGGCACTCAGCCCCAGACGCACCTCTCCAAGGGTCCCACTACCTGACTTCACCCACATCGCTTCCCATCCCTTGACATTCCACTGAGGACCCAAGTGCCACCAGGAAGAGGGACTGACAGACAGCCGTGGAAGAAGATGCTCTGGAAGGGATGGGAAGAGATGGGCCAGACGCCTGGGAGAGCCGCGGCCATACAAGGCAACCTTCCTAAAACCATGTAATTCACAAAGCACTTTTGCACTATCTAACGTAGACCTTCCAACAACCTTGTGAAAGAGTTTAGGCAGGTGCTTTTTTTTTTTTTTTTTGGCCACATGGTGTGGGATGTGGGATCTTAGTTCCCCAACTAGGGGTTGAACCTGAGGTCCCCCGGCCGTGGAAGCACGGAGTCTTAACCACTGGCCAGGGAGGTCCTGAGGCAGGTGCTTTGAAAATACCCAATTCCTAGGTGAAGAAACTTGAGGCTCAGACGTGTGACTTGCCTGAAAGGAGAAAGCTCTGGAGCTGGGATGACAGCCTAAATCCTGGGTCTCAGAATCCCACGTTCATTCCAGCCTTGCCTCACTCACATCCTCCAACATCAGGACCCCCTTCTCCTAGGAAACACTCTGGGCGGCTCCCGGTGGCCTGGAGGGCCCCTGGCCTTCAGCATTCCTCAGTTCCGATGCCCGTCACCAAAGGGCCGAAGGAAAAGTCATTCTCAAGCTCCTCCCCTAGTCTCCCCTTCCCTAAAGTCCAGCCAAGGCTGGGTCAACGCTTATGGGGGGCAGAGAGAATTCTGGGCCTCCCACATCCTGGAGACACAGTGCGCTCCTGGAACCTGAAGCGGGGACTCGGAGCCCCGAGCTCTCTCTCCGGGGAAGGTGCTCCTCCTCAGGGCCCCAGAGCAAGCAGCTGCGGGCAGGGACTCACCTGGGCGTAGTTCTCCGCTCGGGTGAGGAGGGGCAGCTCATAGGCCGTGGAGAAGTGGCTCCGAACCTGCTGCATTTGCCCGAAGCGTTCCCTCTTCCTCCACTTGGCCCTCCGGTTCTGGAACCAGACCTGCAGGACAGAGCAGTTGTCGCCGGGGTCAGGCCCGGAGCCGCGGCCCCCGTGTTCGGGGCAGCACCAGCCTTGCCCTCAAGCCCCTCCGGCTGTAGTTATAAGGTCACAGATAACACATCTGCCTTGGTCTCTGTGCTCAAGAGCTGACCATCTGGAAGGATCGACGCTGAGAGCCAGGAAGGCAGTTTACACCCCAGTCGTAGGCGTGACGTCAGGCCAAAAGGTTCATTTTCTGAGCTTCAGAACCCAGAGCAGGCAAGTGTCACACACACAGAACACGTCACCAGTCACCTCAGCAGTCAACTAACCAGCCCTGACATGGGGCGGCCCAGTCCTCCGGGGCCACAGGCTACTGGGCAGAATCTGATGACAGCCTTGAAGGCTTCACCAGAGAATCATTCTGGGTGGCGAAGTGGTAAAGAACCCACCCGCCAATGCAGGAGATATAAGACGCCAGTTCAATCCCTGGCCCAGGAAGAGCTCCTGGAGGAGGGCATGGCAACCCACTCCAATATTCTTGCCTGGAGAATCCCATGGACAGAAGAGCCTGGCAGGCTAAGTCCACAGGGTCACAGAGAGTCGGACAAGACTGAGAGACTAAGGAAGCACAGAGGATCACACACGTGTGGTTTTTCCATTGTTTTCCACTTCCTGAATCCCCCCATGCAGCCTTTTGTGCAGAGTCTGGACCCCCTGGGTTACAGCTTCTCTGGGAGACAGGGCTTTAGATGGGCTGTCGGAGGACAGTCAGGGACAGCTTTGTGGAGGGAAGGTGGGGGCTGGAAGGACAGAAGTCCAGGCTGAGTTTAGAAATGGCCCAGCCATGCCACCAGCTGGGAGAGAGATGGGAGGGGAAGGATCGCGGAGTCAGATGGTAGTGGTCCTCGAATGCCAGGTGGGAGGGTCACCTTGGTGTCAAGAGAGGAAGCTGCTGCAATCTCGGGCCCCAAGAGCAGCCTGATGCCGGGGAGGAGAGGAGGCCCAGCTGTCACTCAGCACGGGGGTGGCGAATGGGCTTGACCAGGGGACCTCTGGGGGAGTGCGGTCTCTGAGTCAGGTGTATGAGCCGGGGTCTTGTTTATCATACTTAGGAAAAAAATTGAGAACCTTCAAACAAAAGCTATTGGGCTTAGTGGAAGCTTCCTTTGCAGGAGTGCTTCTTGCAGGCTGAGAACTTTTCCAAGGCTCTTGGGCAAGAGCTGGCCTTGGGGTCTGCCACCCCTGCAGGTGACTTGGGGTCTGGGCAGAGGGTGACGGGGACCAGGGAGGATGGGAGAGAGGGCGTGAGCAGGCTTGGCTTCAGGCTGGCTCACAGGCAAGCTCCAGAGCTCCTCAGAGGGAGACTCCTGGCAGCTCGTTGCACTCTGACTCTGGTGCAGGACACACCCCTGGCACCAGGGCACACCCCTGGCACCCCAGGGCACGGAGCTTCCTGGGAGGAGGGAGGCGGAGCCGGGCTGGAGGGCTTGGCCCGCCCCCCACGGGGCAGCACAGAGGCTTCTAGGCCCACCGGCACCCGCTGGACTGCCACGCGTTTACACGGGCCTCAGCTTGTGCATCTGGAAACTGGGCCAGCATCTGTGCTGCCGGCTTCCCGGGGGCTGTGCCTCCAAGGGCCGTAGGCGAGCTGGAGGGCAAGTGCTGTCATGGAGTTTTCAGAGGACTTCATCCTGGTTTATTTATAGCTCCCTTCCCGCTGTCTTTTTCCAGAAGTAAGTAAAAAAATGAGGAGTAGGTGTGGCTCTTGTTAGTGTGGGAAGGAAGGGTGAGACCGCACCTTCCCAGCCAGTATACAAGCATCACACACACACACAACACACACACACACCACACATACACACAACACACACACACATCACACATACACACAACACACATACACACACCCAAAGGAGGGTGAGACTGCACCTTCCCAGCCAGTATACAAGTACAAGCATCACACACACACAGACATACAGCACACACACAACACACACACAACACACATACACATAACACACACATCATACACACACACCATACATACACATAACACACACCACACATACACATAACACACACAGCACACATACACAACACAACACACACACAACACAGCACACACACAATATACACACACAATACACACACATACATACCACACACACACACACACCCAAAGGAAGGTGAGACTGCACCTTCCCAGCCAGTATACAAGCATCACACACACACACAGACATACAGCACACACACACAACACACACACACATACACACATCATACATACACACAACACATACCACACATACACATAACACACACCACACATACACATAACACACGAACAGCACACATACACAACACATACAACACACACACAGCACACACACAGCACACAAACACACACCCAAACAGCCCCAAGGGAGGGTGAGACTGCACCTTCCCAGCCAGTATACAAGCACAAGCGTCACACACACACACACACACACACACACACACAGAGCACACATACAGCACACATACACAACACAACACACACAACATACACACATGTGCAACACATACACACATCACATACACGCATAACACATGCACACACACACACACCCAAGGGAGGGTGAGACTGCACCTTCCCAGCCAGTGTACAAGCACAAGCGTCACACACACACACACAGAGCACACATACACAACACAACACACACACCATACACACATGTGCAACACATACACACATCACATACACACACACACACACCCAAGGGAGGGTGAGACTGCACCTTCCCAGCCGGTATACAAGCACAAGCAGCACACACACAGACACACACACACACCCAAGCGGCCAGTATCTTTCAGCATCACTGTTTCCCATCTTGACTCTAGTGCAGGAGATTCAGCTCTCCTGTGTCCCCCCCGGAGCTGATCCCCTCCCAGGCTGGGGCCTCAGCCGCTGTCCCAGAGCCTCCCGGGGGGGGCCCCCCTTTCCTCCCAGGGCTCCTGGAGTCCAGGCCCAGGCCGCCCACCGGGAGCCAAGGGCGGATCGGGTCTCCTCTCCGGGCTGCTGAAATGGGATCCCCCTTTATCAGTGGCCTGGAATGGGGGACTGGGGGCAGGATGAGAGAATGAATCAGAGGCGCTTGTTTTCATTTCATGTTTAATTTCCTGCAGGCTTAGCTCAGTCTTTCCGCTCCTTCCTCAGCCTCCCAGGGTTTTCTGGGCAGGGGGGGAGGCCAGGGGGAGGGGAGAAGCCCACTGGAAGCATCTAGATATACGACTGCTTTCTTCGGGGCTGAGGAGAAGCCTAGAAAAAAGTGAGGTTGCCACCGTGGTGGGGGCCTCCCCCTTGAGTCTCTGTGGACTCAGGCCCTACGGTGGGGGCCCCGGGGTCCAGAGGGGCAGGTGGACGTGACACACGCAAGTTCGGGCTGGCAAAGGGGGCCTGGGGGTGAGGGGAGGAGCAGAGTGGGGGGAGATGGAATGCCGGCTGGCGGGGGCGGGGGGTGGCGGCGGGCAGAGGCGGGGGAGAGGGGCGACCTGGGTTATCTGGGAAGACAGATGAGCCGGGGGAGAGGCAGCTGAGAGCGCTCGGCCTTTGGGAAGGGAGTGAAGAGGGTCAGGCAGAGGGGTTTCTTTGCAGGTTAAGACGGAGATCGTGGGAGGTGGCACGGCTGTGGGGAGCAGGCCGAGGGGAACAGAACTTCCCACCTCCAGCCCCTTCCTCCCTGGGGCCTCACCCTGCAGACGAGGCTGGAGCTTTTCTGCCCAGATAAGGCTTAAGCTCCGTTAGCCTCCTGGTCTTCACTCTCATCATGCATAAACTTGGGTGGTGGCAGGGGTATCCTCCCAGGCCCCATCAGTGCTCACATTCATGGGCCCCCGAGGCTCAGAGCATCCTCCCGTTTCTAACCCTTGGAGCCCGGGGCGCTGACAGCTGCATCCCTAGATGCCCTGGGCCTCAGGCTCTGCAGCCCCTAGGCTTGTCTCCACTGGGCAACCCTGGGCAGGAGAAGGGACCCAGAGGCCCCAGCCTTCCCTTCAGTGCGTCACAGCAGCCCAGGACCACCCCGCTCCTGGCCTACTCTGGCCTGGACGCGCTCTGCACGGGCCTCTCCCCAAGGAACCAACCGTCTTGGCGGAGGCCCCCGCTAACCGCAGCCCATCTGGGGCCAGGGCGGGGTGGCCCAAGGCGGGGAGGCCTCTGTCTTATTGTCTTCAGACACCAGCTGCATAGATTGGAATCCCAGACAGCACAGAGAGGCCCCTGCAGCCCCCTGGAGCAGCTCCAAACTCCGGGTTTCTTCCCAGGAAAGGTCCATCTCGGGGATGGGGGGGTGGCCATCCCTGTCCCCACTGTCACTCTGCACCAGGCACCTGGCTTCCCATCAGCTGAGTACGGGCCCCCAACAAACCCATCAGAGGCAAGCAGGGGGTTCTATCCCCAATCCCCCCCATCCCCAAGGCACTGCCAGGCGCAACCCAGAGGTCTGACGAACTTGCCAATCCCACCCACTCTGCCTTTATACAAAGTAAAGTCTCAGAACAATTAGGCACGTGTTCCTGGTGAAGCAAACTACAGGAAAAGAAGCAGGGTCCCTCATTCTGTTCTCAGCACAGCCACCCCATCACCTTTCCTGAGTCACCTGGTCACAGGTGGTGGTTTCCTGCCTCTGGGTCTCTTCCTCCTTGTTAGCAAATGAGAGAATGAGGTGGTCCTCTCCAGCACTAGCCTTCTAGAATTCTGTGGCCTTCCCTTGAGATGATAAGACCGGCAGCACATCACAGTTACCCTTTTTGCTTTGGCGGCTGGGAAGCTCAGCATCGAAATTTGCACTCAGTGGAATCTATGATCCTTAGCTTAGCCTAGGTCTTTGACATAATTACCTTCCCATTTCATGACATTGTTATTGTTCGAGGATGAAAATAAATATTTTAAGTGTAAGCTGCCCCAGCTCCTTTTTGGAAGTAGGCATAAATGTGTGTGTGTGTGTAGAGAGAACACTCCATCTAAGCTGTACTGTGGTGCCTGAAAAATGCGAAACATGTCAAATGACCCAGTGTCATTTCGTGTGTTGTACCAGAAGGATCATCCTAACAATGCTAAGCAAATTCTACTCCTGGGCACTCCTGTCCATTTGTTAGGGACACACACGTGCACACACATGTACACGTGTATACCACACACAGAAAACGGACAGTTGGCTTCACATCAACACAGCACCTACAGGAACGTCCCATAGCCAGCTGCTCTCTCTCCACTGACTCCTTATGCTCCTCTCAAATCCACTGGATGAGCTGAGGCCAGAGGCTGGGGTTCCTGTCCAGAGTCTGGGGCACCAGAAGTCACATGACTCAGGTGAGACAGTGGGTGTGAGAAGGTTTCTGGAACCACAGTGAGGCCTCAGCTGCCTGTCTTCCTTCCCCAAACACTCACTGTGAGCTGGAGAAGAATAAGGTGGGAAGCTTGCTTTGGGGAATTTGTGAATAGATGAGCTGACCGTTCAGAGTCCCCTGCTGTTTCTGGATGGCTGTGTATTCACTGGCAACTACTAGTCTCCTACACTTCAGCCATTTCAGATGATCTTGTTTCTGGACCATGTTATTAATACAAACATTAAACAGAGACTGATGAGCCTTTTATTGACACCGTAGGGGTTCCCTGGCGGCTCAGATGATAACAACTTGGCCTGCAATGTGGAAGACTTGGGTTCGATCCCTGGGTCAGGAAGATCCCCTGGAGAAGGAAACTGGCTACCCACTCCAGTATTCTTGCCTGGAAGAATCCACAGACAGAGAAGCCTGGCAGGCTACAGTTCATGGGATCTCAAAGAGTCGGACACAACTGAGAGATTTTTTTCACTTTACGAACACTCTACTTTCCTGGTGACAGGTGGTAAAGAATCCTTCTGCAATGTAGGAAACCTGGGTTTGATCCCTGGGTTGAAAAAATCCACTGGAGAAGGGAATGGCTACCCACTCTAGTATTCTTGCCTGGAGAATTCCATGGACAGAGGAGCCTGGCAGGCTACAGTCCATGGGGTCACAAGAGTCAGGCATAACTGAGCGACTTTCACTCCACTTCAGGAATACTCTGCAGACGATTCTTTAGTGAAAAAAGGCAAGAAGGGGTGCCCTTGGGGTCTGCTGAGTAACAGGATTCTCAGTTCTGGCACCAAAAGGACCCCAGCTGAGCTGTGCTGCTTTTTAAAAAGACTTCTCTTTGCGCTTAAGCTGTTGATTTCTATAGCCCACCAGAGAAGGAAAAACAGTTATCTGCAAACACTTGATTTGGTATTTCAACATGGTTTGGGTTGGGAAGGCAGGCTGAACATGGCATTCATTTAGTGTTACACTGAAGCTTGAGCTTTATCTTGTCATCTATGTTTAGGGTACTTAGAGGACTTTGCATCCTCTCTGTTTTTTTCTTTGTTACAATTTCATGCAGGGAGGGGAGACATACCTCTCTGGACAAAGGAGGTCAGTTGGTCCACGTATATTTATTTTTTGCCTTTTCTGATCTTAGTTCAGCCTTCTCTAATTGGCGGGAATTATAGTGATGAACAATCAGACGGTGCCTACCCTCATCATATTCTAGTGAGAGGAGACAAACAGATGACATAATTTAAGCCAATCATAAATTCTAAGATAAAATAGGACAATGTGGTAGAAGGTGACCTGGTTTGTTTGTGTTGTGTTAGGTTGAGTTATGTCGGGTTGGGTTGGGTTGAGCTGTATGGGGTTCCACTGTGGTGCGCTGAATTGTGTTGGGTTGTGCTGAGTTCTGTTGAGTTGAGCTGTGTTGGTTTAGGTCGTGATTGGTTGTGTTGAGCTGCACTGGGTTGGGTTCTGCTGGGTTCAGTTGAGCTGTGCTGGGTTTTGTTGTGTTGGGTTATGTGGGTTGTGTTGGGCTGAGCTGTTAGTCTGGGTTATGTTGGTTGTGTTGGACTGTGTTCAGTTCTGTTGAGTCGAGCTGTGCTGATTTGGGTTATGTTGTGTTGGGCTGTGTTGAGCTGTGTCAAGGCTATGGTTTTTCCAGTAGTCATGTATGGATGTGTGAGTTGGACTGTGAAGAAGGCTGAGTGCCGAAGAATTGATGCTTTTCAACTGTGGTGCTGGAGAAGACTCTTGAGAGTCCCTTGGACTGCAAGGAGATCCAACCAATCCATTCTGAAGGAGATTAGCCCTGGGATTTCTTTGGAAGGAATGATGCTAAAGCTGAAACTCCAGTACTTTGGCCACCTCATGCGAAGAGTTGACTCACTGGAAAAGACTCTGATGCTGGGAGGGGTTGGGGGCAGGAGGAGAAGGGGATGACAGAGGATGAGATGGCTGGATGGCATCACTGACTCGACGGACGTGAGTCTGAGTGAACTCCAAGAGTTAGTGATGGACAGAGAGGCCTGGCATGCTGCAATTCATGGGGTCGCAAAGAGTCGGACACGACTGAGCGACTGAACTGAACTGAGCTGTGTTGGGTCGTATTGAACTCTGTTGAGTTATGTGTTGATTTTGGTTATGATGGGTTGTATGTGCTGTGTTGGGCTGTGTTGGTTTAGACTATAGTGTGTTGTGTTGGGCACTGCTGGCCTGTGTTGAGCTGTGCTGGGTTCTGTTACGCTGAGCTGTGTTGACTTGAGTTGTATTGTGTTGACTTGTGTTGTGTTGAGCTGAGCTGTGTTAATTTAGGCTATGTTTTTTTTGTGCTGGGCTGTGCTGGGCTGTGTTGGGTTGAGCTGTTAGTTTGGGTTATGTTGGTTGTGTTGGGCTGTGTTGAGCTGTGTTGGGTTCTGTTGAGCTGAGCTGTACTGATTTGGGTTATGTTGTGTTGTGTTGTGTTCAGCTGTGTTGGGCTGTGTTGGGTTGTATTGAACCCTGTTGATTTATGTGTTGATTTTGGTTATGATGGGTTGTATGTGTTGTGTTGGGCTGAGCTGTGTTGGTTTAGATTATGTTGTGTTGTGTTGGGCTCTGCTGGCCTGTGTTGAGCTGTGCTGGGTTCTGTTAAGCTGAGCTGGGTTGACTTGAGTTGTGTTGTGTTGAGCTGAGCTATGCTGTGCTGATTTGGGTTATATTGTGTTGGGCTGTGTTGAGCTGTGTTGGGTCGTATTGAACTCTGTTGAGTTATGTGTTGATTTTGGTTATGATGGGTTGTATGTGTTGTGTTGGGCTGAGCTGTGTTGGTTTAGACTATGTTTTGTTGTGTTGGGCTCTGTTGGCCTGTGTTGAGCTGTGCTGGGTTCTGTTAAGCTGAGCTGGGTTGACTTGAGTTGTGCTGGGCTGTGCTGAGCTGTGTTGGGTGTGCTGGGCTCTGATGAGCTAAGCTGTGTTGGTTTAGGCTCTGCTTGTTTGTGCTGGGCTGTGCTGGGCTGTGCTGGGTGTGCTGGGCTCTGTTGAGTTGAGCTGTGCTGACTTGGGTTATATTGTGTTGGGCTGTGTTGAGCTGTGTTAGATTGTACTGAAATCTGTTGAGTTATGTGTTGATTTTGGTTATGATGGGTTGTATGTGTTGTGTTGGGCTCTGCTGGCCTGTGTTGAGCTGTGCTGGGCTCTGTTAAGCTGAGCTGTGTTGACTTGAGTTGTGTTGTGTTGTGCTGGGCTGTGCTGGGTGTGCTGGGCTCTGCTGAGCTGAGCTGTGTTGGTTTAGGCTCTGCTTGTTTGTGCTGGGCTGTGCTGGGCTGTGCTGAGCTGTGCTGGGTGTGCTGGGCTCTGTTGAGCTGAGCTGTGTTGGCTTGAGTTGTGTTGGGCTGCACTGAGCTGTGTTGGGTGTGCTGGGCTGTGCTGAGCTGTGCTGAGCTGAGCTGTGTTGGTTTAGGCTCTGCTTGTTTGTGCTGGGTTGTGCTGGGCTGTGTTGGGCTGAGCTGTGTTGGTTTAGACTATGTTGTTTTGTATTGGGCTCTGCTGGCCTGTGTTGGGTGTGCTGGGCTCTGCTGAGCTGAGCTGTGTTGGTTTAGGCTCTGCTTGTTTGTGCTGGGCTGTGCTGGGCTGTGCTGGGCTGTGCTGGGTGTGCTGGGCTCTGTTGAGCTGAGCTGTGTTGGTTTAGGCTCTGCTTGTTTGTGCTGGGCTGTGCTGGGCTCTGCTGAGCTGAGCTGTGTTGGTTCAGGCTCTGCTTGTTTGTGCTGGGCTGTGCTGGGCTGTGCTGGGTGTGCTGGGCTCTGCTGAGCTGAGCTGTGTTGGTTCAGGCTCTGCTTGTTTGTGCTGGGCTGTGCTGGGCTGTGCTGGGCTGTGTTGGTGTAGGTTATGGTGTGTTGTGTTGTGTTGAGCTAGGGTGGGCTCTGCTGGCTTGTGCTGGGATTAGTGTTTTGGTGGTTGGCTGATGGTAGGGGGCAGTAGTCATGGTGATTGGGAAGACTTCTCAGAGGAGGCATTCTGAGCTGGGACCTGAAAGATGGAGGAGGAGGCAGCCAGCCTGGGCAGAGAGAAGAGTTGGATTGTCTTGGTTTCTGCCCAGGGGGCGCCATGGATGCCTTGTAAGTTCATCCTGCTTCCTTTCTAAGAGGTAGGCCTCCCAGAGCAGAGACCGGTCATCGTCATCACCTCCTTCGCCAGAGAGCCTGGACTCACATGCCACACAGAACTCAGCAGCATAGCTGACGGGCTCCCTGCCCTCCCCTGGGAGCCCCACGCCAGCTCCAACCAGAGCACGAAGCAGGATGGGAACGTGGACAAAAGCAGACCTGCTCTGGTACGGCAGGGGCGCGGGGGTGAGCTCCTACCCATTCTGGTTACGGCAGGGGCGTGGGGGGCGAGCTCCTACCTGCTCTGGTTACGGCAGGGGCGCGGGGGGCGAGCTCCTTGAGCCGAGGTGAAGAAAGCCCTGGTGCGCCTGGGGACGGGCAAGCGGCCCTGGCTTGGGCCACTGGCGGAAGGGCCGGCCCTGCTCTCCCCGCCTTCCCCGGCGCCCTCACTGACCTGCACGCGGGCCTCGGTGAGGTCGGTCCTCATGGCCAGCTGCTCCCGTGCGTACACGTCGGGGTAGTGGGTCTTCTGGAAGACCTTCTCCAGCTCCTCCAGCTGGTAGCTGGTGAAGGTGGTTCTGTTCCGCCGCTTCTTGCCCTTGTTGCTCTCCGAGTCAGCCTTCTCCAGTGGGCTGGGGAGGTCGGCGCTGGCCCGGTCCTGGGGCCCCTTCACCCCAGCTTCCTTCACACTGAGGTAGCTGCTGTCCATCCCCACCGTGTCAGAGTCGGGTGGCAACTCTGGCTCACCCAGGGAGCTCTCTTTGGCTGAAGGGGGAGGAAACAAAGTCAAAAAAGCAATGGCTGAACCCAGCCCGAGAGGGAGGAGGGACGGGGGAGCCATTCCCTGCTTTTCCCTTCTCGGGGAAGCACTGGATGCAAGGTCCAGAGGCCTGGGTTCTAATGTCACTAACGTGCTGTGTGACCTTGGGTAAGTCCTCTCTGAGCCTCTGAGCCATTAGGTCAGCATGGGCCCCTTTGAGCACCCATGTCCTATGACTCTGGGCCAGCCAATCTGACCTCTATAACACTTACCCTCCACCCCCGCTGACCCTGGGCTCCTCCCTAGAAGGACTCTCTTTGCCAGAAATTCTCCTTTGGGTGTTGAGGATGTTGACTCAGTCCTTCGGACTCAAGAGCTCAGCCAGCAGCCATGTCTGGCCCAACTGGCCTTAGGGTGAGGACGAGAGGCTTCTCCTTGCCTGGCCTGGTTCTGTTTGGGGTTCAGCATCCTGGCCCCTCCAGGTGGGGGCTGTGTTTACTAAGGAAATAGGGGGTCCTCCCTGTGACATGCCCAGGATGCTGAGCTGGGGGCCCCAGCAGATTTACACAAAGCTCATGGTCCCGGGGCCCACAGCAACCGCGGTCTAGCAGAATGGGACTCTGCCAGCTGATTCCTGGACACTCAGAGCTGGCAAGGACCAGTTAGCCAGTGCAGATCAAGGTGAGAAGACAGAGGGCAGGGCAGGGAGGGCGAGCTCATCCTTGTTCAGATAGCCCCGTCAGCGCCCTGGGCAGACATACTTGCCCCAGGGTGGAGGTTAGGGGACAGGTCCTGCAACTGGCCCCAGGGTGTGAGTTCCCCCCGTGTCTGACTCCTGAGCTGTGTGCTTGGACCATTCACTGAACTGCTCTGTGCCTCAGTCTCCCCCTCTGTGAAACGAGGGCACAGATACTTGGATCTCCCTCATAGGGACTGCCCTAGTGGCTCAGATGGTAAAGCGTCTGCCTACAATGTGGGAGACCCGGGTTCAACCCCTGGGTCAGGAAGATCTCCTGGAGAAGGAAATGGCAACCCACTGTAGTAGTCTTGCCTGGAGAATCCCCATGGACGGAGGAGCCTGGTGGGCTACAGTCCATGGGGTCACAAAGAGTCAGACACGACTGAGCGACTTCACTTTCTTTCCTTCTTTTCTTTCAAAGGGTAGCTGTGGGATTAAAACATCTTACAGGTAAAGTTACTCCCTGTTCTGGTCTAGACTTGTGAGCAGCAGGAGAGTCTAGCCCTGGAGGAGTCCTCCCAGTGGGCAGGCCTTCCCTGGAGCCCTGGAGCCCAGGAGCGGGAGTGGATGGGGTGTGAGTCCCTCTCTGAGCCAAATTCCATTGGGGACTGTGACTTTTATAGAGTGAGATAACATACAGGGTAATAAGACATGTGTGGGGAGCATCCGACAAAGCCTTTCACATGTGAAAGCTCTGATCACAACGAGCATCTGTGGTCGGTGTGGGCTCCCACCACTCTGACCTTCAGTCTCCTCCTCTGGGAGTAGATCTGAGCCCCAGGTGTCAGGGGTCAGGATGCTGCCTCTCGCCCTGGTCCCTTGATTCTGATCAGATCCTGGGGCCGAAGCTTCGGATCCACCCTCCTCCCTGGCGCTCTGCGTTCACTGGGGGCTCTCTTATTGCTGGGAGCTGAGAGGGACAGGTTGCCTCGGTCATTCTCCCCAAGGCGGTAAGGAAAGGGAGAGGAGGTGAATGCTGAGAGCGGGCCTGGAAGCAGCTTCCGGAGGCTGTTCCTGAGGGCCACTGGCAGCATGGGTGCCAGCAGGCTGGGGGGCCGGCCCTTGGGCACCACAGATGACACCCATGTGAGTCCAGGCACATGCAGACCGCCACGGCTTTGGTGACAGCGTCATGCAAACTGCAGCTGGCAGCTGGGCTGAGAGCTTTCAGCAAAGATATTTATCTTCCTGGCAGACAAATACATTTTATGTTTTGGGTTTCTTTTTTTTTTTTTAAAGAGAAGAAATCCCACCCAGTCTCTCCAAAAATAAACATCTCTGTTATGCAACTTCCTGGAGGCCAGACTCGGGGGGCAGGCAGTGGCTGCAGCCCCTGCCCCTTCTGCCCAAGCCCTGCTGCCCAGACCCCATCCCATGACCCCGTGAACCCTTCCCATATCCTCTGGCATCCAGCCTGGGCTCAGGACCACTCCACACAGCAAAAGGGGCTGGGCTGAGGCAGGGGAAACTCCATGTTATAAACATCGAGGGACGGTAGGGACTAAACTCCTTGTGCTAATTCAGGGGAAACAGAGGCCAGAGAGAGTAAGAAATGTGCCCTAATTAGGGACAGGGTGCAGCCTCTCAGCTCTGGGTCAGTCCTTCACTCCTACCCAGTGGTCTTGGGGCCTTTCCCGGGGAGACAGGGAAGACCAGAAGGAATCTCCAGGGCCTCACATAATCAAGAGGTGTGGTCTGTGCATCAAGGAGGCAGAGAACCAGTCCCCGAGGATGAGAGTGAGGATGCGGCCCCTGGGAGAAGCCCACCCCCGCTGAGCTGGTTCTAGGCTCACTGCGGGTGGAGCTGGCTGAACACCCACTCGTCCAAGTAGAGAAGTTTCCCCACCTCCATCCACCCACTGAAAGGGTAGGAGTGGGGAGATAGCATGGTGTGGGGAGCAGCGTGGGAGACCCCAGGCCCAAGGTGCAGAGATCTTCCTTGTCCCGGTTCTCCTGAAGTCTGCCTGTGACTTCAGACAACGCCTTCTAAGTACCAGAGCCTCCCGTGCCAATGGGAGCAGGCAAGCCCTGTACACAGTGGGGACAGCAGGCAGGAATGGAGTCTCGGCCTCGTGGGGCAGCCCTCCTGCCTTAGTCTCCAGTGGGACCTTCCCCTTGGGACCTGGAGTGGGGAGAGGTTGGGGGCATATCTATCCAGGCAAACGTCAGCTAACTAGAAAGGCTTCAAGATTTCAAGACGGAAGGGATTCTGGCAAACCGAGGCCTCTCTGGCCCTTGAAGAAGGATGAAACCTTCCAAATCTCAAGTCTTGATTATCAATCATGCTTTAGGTGGCTCAGGCGGTAAAGCATCTGTCTGTAATGCAGGAGACCCGGGTTCGATTCCTGGGTTGGGAAGATCCTCTGGAGAAGGAAATGGTAGCCCACTCTAGTACTCTTGCTTGGAAAGTTCCATGGATGGAGGAGCCTAGTAGTCTATAGGCCATGGGGTCACAAAGAGTCGGACATGACTGAGTGACTTCACCTACTTCACTTTAGGTTCTGAGGCTGGGCCCCTAATTGAGACAGCAAAGGAAAATTCCCCAAGGTTCTGACCCAACCCATCAGAATGACAAGCCAAGGTACTCATTCCCAAAGAGCCAGGCTTGGGGGCATCAGTTCCCACCTCCTGCCACCCTATAAGCATCTGCACCCAGTACTGTCATCGCCCCCAGGACCACTGGAACATCTGTCCACAGGTCCAGCCTGTGACTTTCTCCTGCAGTCTGGCTCATTGGCGCGGGTTCTAAACCTCCATGGGCCTTCCCCAAGGCAGCCCTGCAGACACCTGGAGATGGCTACCATGCCTCTGAGTGTTCCATCCTCCTGAATAAATATAGCTCTCGCTACTGTTCTGTAGGAGGCGTCAGGTTTAACAGGCCCGTGTGAGACAGGAGAACGCCAGGGATGGGATGGGTGGTGGTGCTGGGCCTGGGCAAAGCCAGCAGATCGCTCTCCAACTAGAGGATCCAGAGAGGCTCGGTAGAGACTTGTCACCGTGGCCCAAGACCTGGGCCTGGTCAGGACCCAGCTTGCTCCGTAAGGCCCTCCTCAAGACGGCTGCTGAAAACAGAGGGCCCAAGCCTCAGGCTGAATCACTCCTGAACAAAGGAAACCACTGACCTCCTTGCTCTCCCTCACTCCTCCTCTGTCCACCTGCCTAGAACGTCCCTTTTTTCCAGCTGACCTCCAAGGTCCAGTCAAGCGCCAGCTCCTCCAGGAAGCCTTGCCAGACTGCAGCAATCATACAGACCCCCTCCTTCTAGTTGCTGCCTATGTTTTAATCAAACCCTGAAGGTCCAGCTTCTCGTTAGAGAACCAGTTCCCTGAGGGCTGGAACCTTGGGCCATTTGTCCCTACTCAGCCCAGGATAGGGCCAGCAGGAGGTTACCAAGGAATCAATGGACAATACAAACGTTATCGAGCTCTCCCCCGATCCAGCTACCTCTGTGCACTCACTGCCAGTACCTATAGGGTACGTGCAGAGATGTCTGTTGAACAAACGCATCCTCGGAGACAATGGAGAAAGGTGGTGAGGATGCATGAAAGGGGCATGCAGGGAGTAGAGTCTCCATCAGAACTGACAGCTGAAACAGGAGGGGGAGGTGAGATAACTGAGGGACAAGAGGGGAAGATGGCAGACCGCAAGGAGGGCAGGAGGAAGGACAGGCAGACACAGACGACGTCTCCACACAGTGAGCAAGAGGACACGCTGGGGGAGGCCACAGGAGCGCCGAATGGGGGCTCTGGAATTGACATTTCCAGAAACCCGGTGCAGGATCCGCCAGGAACCGGCTCTGCATTTATTGTACTGCCACACCAGGAGACAGGAAAGGCCCCTGGAAACCCCCAGCTAACCCCTTTGCCGGGCGCGCCTTCTTGAGGCCACATGGCATCCGCTGCTGGTATGCAGCTGAACAATGACAGACCTCGCTAGGACCACCTGCCTGCCCAGCTGGCTTCCCCCCATCCTCCTCAGAGGAGCTCCTCCTCACGGTCTCTGGCCCCGCCCAGGGCGGGGAGGGACCCCTGGGCGGGCTTTGTCCCAGGCTTTGGGGGCCCAAGACAATGTCCTCACAAGCTGCAGCTTCCCCTGGAATGTCTTGATCTGGAAATACATCCCAGACTACCCAGAGGAATCATGTATTGTGCACAGAGCATCGAGAATCTGGAGTGCCTGCCCCCCGGGACGGATGCACACCCTTCAGACTCCCATGACCACTTCCGATGAGTGGGCGGCATTTGGTTCAAGGCTTATTCTTCATCCGGAGTCACAGACACCCTTGAGCCTGTTCTCCTCCTGGGGAGGAGGCCTCGCCTCTTCTGGGGGCCACCTGGTCTGTGCCGGACAGCCTTGGCTGTTGGCTTTTCAGAGATACAAGAAACGGGGGACCTTTCTTCATTCTCTTGCTTGTGTGCTTAGTCACTCAGTTGTGTCTGATTCTTCGCCCACCAGAGTCCTCTGTCCATGGAATTCCCTAGGCGAAAATACTGGAGTAGGTTGCCATTCCCTCCTCCAGGGATCTTCCCGACCCAAGGATCTAACCCAGGTCTCCTGCATTTCAGGCGGATTCTTTACTGTCCGAGCCACCAGGAAAGCCCCTTCATTCCCTTAGCTTCTATCTACTCATCCTGGTTGAACCCTAGGGTGTTGCTCCAACCTAGTCTAACCTTTTTTTTTTTTTTTTTTGACATGAAAGGCCTTGAAAGATTTCCAAAGTTCACCTTAATTTTTTTTTTCATGACTGTGATTTCAAGAGAATTATTTTTGTGACTGTGATTTAAGGAGAATGAGCTTCTGAAGCCATTTGGGGAGAGGATGCTGGAGCCCTCTCTGCGTGTATCCCTTTCGTGTGTACAGATGTGCGCCCTTGGGCATGTAGTACAAGCCTGCTGTTGTGAATGGGTGTGGGGAGCATATGTGTGGTTGCCTGCAGATAGGTCTGCAGAGCGTGCAGGCTTGTATGGTCAAGGGCAGGCACACCAGTGGGGCGTGTGTGCCAGTGGATGTGTGCTATTGTGTGTGTGTGTGAGTGAGCGTGAGCCTGCAGGCACCCATGGGTGGGTCTGAACATGAGTTGTGTGTGTGTGTGTGTGTGTGTGTGTAGTTGTGCATACGCTCTGACGTATGGAGCGTCTGTCTAAGGGGCTGGAGTAATTTTATCCTCCATGGTTTTGATTATATCTATTTTTCCTCCAAACATCTGCTTTATGGGGGACACACCGCTCGCCCTATTCTCGGGTGAGCCAGCCTCACATGCCCTGTGGCAGCGTGCACAGCGCCAATGCAATCTCCTTAAACAAAACAGGCCAGCGTGAGGCCCTTTCATGCTGTTTAAAGGGCACCAAGTAAACGCATCGCTGTCCAAACAGTTGTGCGGGGTGGGGGCAGAGGTTAAAGGTGAGCCATCGATCATGTCCCCAGCCCACCTTATCTGCCACTGGGCTCTGTCTGGAGTTCAGCTTGGATGGCCCGAGTTTTAGGCCCAGGCCTAATAAAATAAACCAAAGGGGGAGCTCGTGCTGGGGCGACCTTTCAGCAAACACACGTGGAGCATATCTGTGTGTACCGGGCTGAGATGGACTGTGTTCCTGTCCAGGAGGAACTGCCAGGTGGAAGAGGACAGGTAAGCCAGGGACTCAGCCAGCCACCCACAAGGCGATGTAGGCACTCCTGCCACCAACACACACCCACCCAAGGCCCAACTGTGCTTCTCCAAACAAGGAAAGTCTGAGAAATGGTCGCACATCACAGGAGGCTGAGACATGGGGGACTAAATGTGATGTGGTTTCCTGGACAGGGTCCTGGAAGAACAGTAAAAAGCACATTAGCGGGAAACCAGTGAATGGCAATAAAGCGTGGCACTTAGAGGATAGATGGGTAAACTATTTGAAAGGACATTTCACCCAAGAAGATATACATCTGGTGGTTCAGATGGTGAAGAATCCGCCTGCAATGCAGGAGACCCAGGTTCAATCCCTGACTTGGGAAGATCCCCTGGAGAAGGGAATGGCTACCCTATTCCCTTGCCTGGAGAATTTCCTGGACAGAGGAGCCTGGCGGGCTACAGTTCACAGGATCCCAAAGAGTCGGACAAGGCTGAGCAACTAACAAACATAATAACCAGCTCAATTATTACCTGTTAGAGATTATTTACTAGGGATATTCATGAGATATGGCTACATACCTACTGTGATGGAAATAAACAACTTGACGATACCAAGCAATATCAAGGAACTGAAGCGCGTGGAACTCGATTCCATCACTGGTGGGAAAACAGCGCAGCTGTCTTACACCATGAAACACACTCTCATGGCTGGAGCCAGAAATCCCACTGCTAGGCATTTGCCCTCAAGAGACAAACACTTCTTTTCATAGCAAACCTGTATGCAAATATTTATAGTGGCTTTGTTCACAATTGCCTCAAACTGGAAACAGCCCAAATGTCCTTTAAACCATGGAACAGCCACGCAATGGGCTACTACTCAGAGATAAAAAGAGCAAACTAGTGATGTCAACTATGGCGTGGATGACTCTCAAAGACAGCATCACTGTCTGTAAAAGAGGCCAGTCTCCAGATGCATACGGTGCCTGACTCCACTTATTTATTGCATGCCATTCTGGGAAAGGTAACCAACTCAGTGGACGTGAATTTGAGCAAACTCCAGGAGACAGCGGAGGACCCAGGAGCCTGACGGTCCATGAGGTCATGAAGAGTCAGACACGGCTTAGCAACTGGAGAATAAATGGTACCAGGACAGAGGACGGATCCCAGACGGCCTGGGGCTGAGGGCTGGGGTGGCTTTAACCCCAAAGGGCTGGCGTGTGGAATTATCGGAGCTTGTATCCCAGGTGTGATTTTGAGTACTCGGGTCTGTACAGGAACGTGTTCAAATTCATAGAATCACGCTCCCTCCTCAGTTTAAATTTTTCAGCATGCTATTTTAAAAATAAAAAATAGGCAAAGTACAGGGCTTCCCTGGTGGCTCAGGGGTAAAGAATCTGCCTGCCAGTGCAGGGGACGCAGGTTCGATCCCTGGTCTGGGAAGACCCCACATGCTGTGGAGCAGCTAAGCCCATCTGTCTGTCTGCCAGTTGCTCAGTCGTGTTCGACTCTCTGCAACCCCGTGAACTGCAGCCCACCAGGCTCCTCGGCCCATGGGCTTTTCCAGGCAAGGATACTGGAGTGGATTGCCAAACTGCAACGTGACTATCGAGCCTGTGCTCCAGAGCCTGGGAACCTCAAACGCTGAGCCCACGTGCGGCAAGTACTGAAGCCAAGGTGCCCTGGAGCCTGGACTCCACCACCAGAGGGGCCACCACAACGAGAAGCCCGTACACCGCAAGGCTTACATTCAGACCTCACCAGTTTCTCTGCCCTCAGACTCACCACGCTCCACTACAACCAGAGACAGTGTCTAAGACACACTCTCCTGGTCTAGGCCACCCTCTCCAAAGGCCTTCGCTGGTTCCCAGAGCTCTCGCTGTTGCTGTTCAGTTGCTAAATCATGTCCGACTCTTTGCAACTCCATGGACTGCAACACACCAGGCTTCCCTGGCCTTCACTAGCTCCCAGGGTTTGCTCAAACTCTTGTCCATTGAGTCAGGGATGCCACCCAACCAGCTGACAATCCTTCAGCTCTGCCATCTCCCAGCTCCTGTCCCTCCTCCAGCCAGCAGCTCTTCTTGCTTGTGTGCGGGATGCCAGCTCCTCTATGCCAGCTGTGATACTGTACTACTGCACTTTTCAAGGTACTCTACTGGAAGATGAGAAATGTTTTATTTTTTGTTTGTTTTTATTGATATTATTTGTGTGAAAAGTATGATAAACCTATTTCCATACAGTACTATATAGCCGGTTTTGTTAGTTGGGTATCTAGGCTAACTTGCTTGGACTTAACGAACCAAGTGAAGTTACGAACTCACTCTTGGAATGGAACCCGTTTTTATGTAGGGGCACAATGTACTGAACATTATTCATTGTTTATTTGAACTTCAGATTAAACGGAACATACCGGTTTTGTTGTTAGATTTTTATTTGTTATTTTTTGCTAAAACTGAAAATGCTCGAGTCAGGGTGACTGTGGTATTCAGGATTCCCCAGCCAGGACTGGCCACCGTCCTCCCCACACTTAGGTCTTGCCACACCCGCCCCTCCACCTCGCTTCTGGTTCCACCGACCTGCCCGCGTGCCCCCAACACACTGCTCGAGCGGCTTCAGGCTTCCCCACCCCTGTGTCCTTCTCACTGGGATGCCTTCTGCCCTTCGTGCATCTGGCTAACTCCCACTCTCCCTGGGTATCTGCCTCTGGAAGCTTCGTGGCTTTCCTCCCCACCCCCGCTTCACATAGGTATCTATGTTCTATACGAAGACAAGCCCCAAGAAGAAAACTATAAATCACGAGCAGGAAAGGGAAACATAATTTTTTATAAAAGCCTTTCTTAAAACCTATCACTACCCTGTACATCTTTCCATCCTATTCTATATTCTTCTGCTAATACATCATTTTTAATGGCTGCGTAGTATTCCATTGCACAGTTCAGTTCAGTCGCTTGGTTGTGTCCAACTCTTTGCGACCCCATGAATCGCAGCACACCAGGCCTCCCTGTCCATCACCATCTCCCGGAGTTCACTCAGACTCACGTCCATCGAGTCCGTGATGCCATCCAGCCATCTCATCCTTGGTTGTCCCCTTCTCCTCCTGCCCCCAATCCCTCCCAGCATCACAGTCTTTTCCAATGAGTCAACTCTTCTCATGAGGTGGCCAAAGTACTGGAGCTTCAGCTTTAGCATCATTCCTTCCAAAGAAATCCCAAGGTTGATCTCCTTCAGAATGGACTGGTTGGATCTCCTTGCAGTCCAAGGGACTCTCAAGAGTCTTCTCCAACACCACAGTTCAAAAGCATCAATTCTTCGGCGCTCAGCCTTCTTCATAGTCCAACTCTCACATCCATACATGACCACAGGAAAAACCATAGTCTTGACTAGACGGACCTTAGTCGGCAAAGTAATGTCTCTGCTTTTGAATATACTACCTAGGTTGGTCATAACTTTGCTTCCAAGGAGTAAGCGTCTTTTAATTTCATGGCTGCAATCACCATCTGCAGTGACTTTGGAGCCCCAAAAAATAAAGTCTGACACTGTTTCCACTGTTTCCCATCTATTTCCCATGAAGTGATGGGACCAGATGCCATGATCTTCATTTTCTGAATGTTGAGATTTAAGCCAACTTTTTCACTCTCCTCTTTCACTTTCATCAAGAGGCTTTTTAGCTCCTCTTCACTTTCTGCCATAAGGGTGGTATCATCTGCATATCTGAGGTTATTGATATTTCTCCCGCCAATCTTGATTCCAGCTTGTGTTTCTTCCAGTCCAGCGTTTCTCATGATGTACTCTGCATAGAAGTTAAATAAGCAGGGTGACAATATACAGCCTTGATGTACTCCTTTTCCTATTTGGAACCAGTCTGTTGTTCCATGTCCAGTTCTAGCTGTTGCTTCCTGACCTGCATATAGGTTTCTCAAGAGGCAGGTCAGGTGGTCTGGTATTCCCATCACTTTCAGAATTTTCCACAGTTTATTGTGATCCCCACAGTCAAAGGCTTTGGCATAGTCAATAAAGCAGAAATAGATGTTTTTCTGGAACTCTCTTGCTCTTTTGATGATCCAGCGGATGTTGGCAATTTGATCTCTGGTTCCTCTGCCTTTTCCAAAACCAGCTTGAACATCAGGGAGTTCATGGTTCACGTATTGCTGAAGCCTGGCTTGGAGAATTTTGAGCATTACTTTACTAGCATATGAGATGAGTGCAATTGTGCGGTAGTCTGAGCATTCTTTTGCATTGCCTTTCTTTGGAATTGGAATGAAAACTAATGTTTTCCAGTCCTGTGGCCACTGCTGAGTTTTCCAAATTTGCTGGCATATTGAGTGCAGCACTTTCACAGCATCATCTTTCAGGATTTGAAACAGCTCAACTGGAATGCCATCACCTCCACTAGCTTTGTTCATAGTGATGCTTTCTAAGGCCCACTTGACTTCACATTCCAGAATGTCTGGCTCTAGATGAGTGATCACATCATCGTGATTATCTGGGGCGTGAAGATCTTTTTTGTACAGTTCTTCCGTGTATTCTTGCCACCTCTTCTTAATATCTTCTGCTTCTGTTAGGTCCATACTATTTCTGTCCTTTATTGAGCCCATCTTTGCATGAAATGTTCCCTTGGTATCTCTAATTTTCTTGAAGAGATCTCTAGTCTTTCCCATTCTGTTGTTTTCCTCTATTTCTTTGCACTGATCGCTGAAGAAGGCTTTCTTATCTCTTCTTGCTATTCTTTGGAACTCTGCATTCAGATGCTTATATCTTTCCTTTTCTCCTTTGCTTTTCGCCTCTCTTCTTTTCACAGCTATTTGTAAGGCCTCCCCAGACAGCCATTTTGCTTTTTTGCATTTCTTTTCCATGGGGATGGTCTTGATCCCTGTCTCCTGTACAATGTCACGAACCTCATTCCATCGTTCATCAGGCACTCTATCTATCAGATCTAGGCCCTTAAATCTATTTCTCACTTCCACTGTATAATCATAAAGGATTTGATTTAGGTCATACCTGAATGGTCTAGCAGTTTTCCCTATTTTCTTCAATTGGAGTCTGAATTTGGTAATAAGGAGTTCATGATCTGAGCCACAGTCAGCTCCTGGTCTTGTTTTTGTTGACTGTGTAGAGCTTCTCCATCTTTGGCTGCAAAGAATATAATCAGTCTGATTTCAGTGTTGACCATCTGGTGAGGTCCATGTGTAGAGTCTTCTCTTGCGTTGTTGGAAGAGGGTGTTTGCTATGACCAGTGCATTTTCTTGGCAAAACTCTATTAATCTTTGCCTTGCTTCATTCTGCATTTCAAGGCCAAATTTGCCTGTTACTCCGGGTGTTTCTTGACTTCCTACTTTAGCATTCCAGTCCCCTATAATGAAAAGGACATCTTTTTTGGGTGTTAGTTCTAAAAGGTCTTGTACATCTTCATAAAACCGTTTAACTTCAGTTTCTTCAGCATTACTGGTTTGGGCATAGACTTGGATAACTGATATTGAATGGTTTGCCTTGGAAATGAACAGAGATCATTCTGTCGTTTTTGAGATTGCATCCAAGTACTGCATTTCAGACTCTTTTGTTGACCATGATGGCTACTCCATTTCTTCTGAGGGATTCCTGCCTGCAGTAGTAGATATAACGGTCATCTGAGTTAAATTCACCCATTCCAGTCCATTTTAGTTCGCTGATTCCTAGAATGTCGATGTTCACCCTTGCCATCTCTTGTTTGACCACTTCCAATTTGCCTTGATTCATGGACCTGACATTCCAGGTTCCTGTGCAATATTGCTGTGTACAGCATCAGTTCTCGCTTCTATCACCAGTCATATGCACAGCTGGGTATTATTTTTGCTTTGGCTCCATCCCTTCATTCTTTCTGGAGTTATTTCTCCACTGATCTCCAGTAGCATACTGGGTACCTAATGACCTGGGGAGTTCCTCTTTCAGTATCCTATAATACAAACTCTATTTTCTTTCCTCAGTCCTTTACTGTTGGGCACACGAATTGTTGATTGTTTGAAATAGTAACAGGCCTGTGATGAATACCTTTATAGTTAAGTCCCTTGATATTTTTGTGGCAGTTACTTTTGTAAAAGTTCCAAGAACTAGAAATACTGAGTAGGTCATAGTCACACCTTAAGAGCTCTGATAAGTGTGTCTTCTAGAAATGTGCCCATTTTTTCAGCATGCCTGCCTGCTTCAGGACAAGTACCAATCATTACACTGTTTATAAAAATCTTTGCCAGTGTGATGGATAAAAGTGAAATCTCATTTGAATTTAATTTTTTTTTTTTTTTTTTAATGTGGGCTTCCCAGGAGGCTCAGTGGTAAAGAGTCCATCTGCCAATGCAGGAGACAGCAGCTCGCTCCCTGGGTCGGGAAGATCTCCTGGAGGACAAAATGGCAACCCACTCCAGTACTCTTGCCGAAAAAAACCCCGCGAGCCTGGCAGTCTAGAGCTCATGAGGCCACAAAGAATTGGACATGACTGAGGCCAAGCACCCTTACACACACAGGCACACGTTACTAGTGAAGTTAACTTTTAATTTGTTGCATTTCTTCTTTTGTGAATTGTTTCTACTGAGCTTCCAAGGCTCAATGCAAAGGTGACTCCTTCTTCCTCTCTGACCCCAGGGTCGGGCTTCTCTCTTAAAGGCTGAATTTCCCACTCTGAAGTACGGTGGTGTGGTCTGGCCTCCCGCTCGACCGTGAGCCATTGGGAATAGGGCTGCCCTGATGCACTTCGGGGTCCTGAGCTGGGCCCCGGCTCCTTCTGCCTTTGGTAGCTCCAGGCAGTTCTGCGTGCCCTGCTGAGGGGGACAAGGGCATCCAGAGCAAGGGGGCCCGAGGCCATGAGGCTGGGCTCCAGAGCCGGTGTGGGGCTGTGATCCCCCAGCACACTCTGCTGTGGGGCGGCTGTGGCATGGGGCTGGAGCTTGGTCCTTGTGGGGTGATGGGGCTCAGAGAAGCCAGCCACGGGGGCAGGTCGTGTAGGACCAAAGCCCCATGGAGCTACAGCTGCTGCTATGGCCTCGGGCAAGGCTTTTGGCTTCTCTGCTTCTTCACGTCAGCAAGCCCTGCCTGATCTCCTGCCAGGGAGAGGAGAGGAGGGTTACGGAGGAGGTGCAGCCCCCTCCAGGAAGCCAAGACTGGGATGTTGTCTTCACCCACAGGGCAGGTTTGCGGGGGCCCCTGCCTGAAGGCTCTAGGCACCCCCATCCTGCCGGTCAGGATCAAGGCTGCAGTGGCTCACACTGGCCACCAGGAGGCACTGCAGTCCCAATTACCTTCCTCAGGGCCAGAAGTGAGGCCCCAGGGCCCCAGGTGTTTCTCCCAGTTTGGTTAAAGACCCAGGCCCCTTCCCGGGGGGCTGGCCAAACAA
Organism: Ovis aries; assembly: GCF_016772045.2. Taxonomy (NCBI): domain Eukaryota; kingdom Metazoa; phylum Chordata; class Mammalia; order Artiodactyla; family Bovidae; genus Ovis; species Ovis aries. The sequence goes on from NC_056068.1 coordinate 73,305,746, forward strand.
GTGGTGATTCAGCCCTACTATGTGTCTGCCGATATCCCACCCTCCACACAGCGGCGGGTGAGGCGGGTCCCTGCCCTTCTCTGCAGGGCTCTTTCCGCCTCTGGTTCTGAGGGTGTTCAAGTTCTTGGCGTGTCAGTCCCCAGCCTTGAGCACCCTCATTTTACAGATGGGCAAACTGAGGCTCAGAGAGAGGGAATCCACTGAACGTCACCGCCACCGGGCGGCTGGCCTGACCCGAGTTCTTCTTATTGCCTGCAATCTCCTCCCTTCGTGGAGACCCGAGGGGCATCGCTGGCCCTCCAGATACTGACAGGTGAGCCATGCCCAGGCTACCCCACCCCAGTTTTGCCCAGTCGGCTGTCCAGGTGGCTCACGGATTTGTTGCTGGCTCCTCTGTGGGCTCTTCCCCAGGGAAGCGTCAGCAGTCGCAGGGATTGCAGGCCCCTCTTCCATCACTCCACACTGAGGGGAGGGGTTTCCTGTAAGCCAGAGGATCAAGGGGGCTCCCCAGAATCAGGAAGGAAAAGGACTCAACCCTGGGCTCTCACTACACACTAGGAGCTTCATGGTTTACTAACATGCTCTCACTGCTGTTTACAACAGCCATGTGAAATATGCCCATTTTACAGCTCCAGAGACTGAGGCCAGAGGGCGTAAAGGACTTGTCTAAGAATGCACAGCTGCTGAGAGGCAGGATTTGAACCCTAAGCCTGGGGCATCTTCCTCTGGGCCCTCCTGGAGTGGATACCCAGTGTGGGGCTGGGACAGGGCAGCCAGGTGACAGAGTCAGGGAAGAAGGGGAAGAAAAGAGCGGGAGCCACTGGAAAATTCCTCCTCTCTGATGCCTCTAAATCTGCCCAACGTGTCCAGCCTTCAGTGCTGGCTCTGGTGAAACTGTCCTGATTGAACTTCATAGAACATCTGGGCCCTTCAATGTGGAGCAAGGCCTTTTCTCGGGACCTTGTTTTCAGGGTCACTCCATCCCCCAATTTACATTCAACTAATTCTTTCTTTTCCTCTTCCTGACACTGGGTCTGGATTTATATTCAATTCTCTGCTAAATACCGAAGTATTTAAAAGTAAAAAGGCCTATGTCTGCGACTTACCCCCAAACGGTTCTGAAAGAAATAATATGTATGTGTGCATCTGAATATATATTACTATATACCTACAGAAAGAGCACACGAGAGAGTAAGGGCAATAATGCAAATATGGTTAAACTTTAAGATATGGGGGATCGGTGTCAAAGGGATCTGGGAATCCTTCGTATTCTATGTTTAACTTTTCCTGGTGTCTGAAAACATGTCAAAACGAAAAGCTTTTAAAAATAACAAGAATGCAGACAAATAGGAAGAAAGCACTTTATCCAGGAATCCAAGTTGTAAACCGGCATTTGTGACAATTTGTACAGGACCCAGACTAGAGTCTAGTAAGCAATCTTTCTGCCTCCCCCTCACCAGCACCATCCACGACTTCTGCAAAAGGGCTTGCACGCTGAAATCAAAATCACAAGGCAGATCAACTCAAGGGACAAACCTTGACTCCCCAGTCCTATGGAAACTCTCGTTTTTCCATAGACCCCATTAAAGAATGCGGTTCTTCTAAGACCGTAGGAGGCAGTATTTTGTTAGCTGAGGTCAAGCTATCCTTGGAACTTAAAAGTACTTGGTATTGTTTGAGCCTATTTTAATTTCAGCTCTCTTACAGTTAGTCCAAACAGGTAAGGCTTCCCTGAATCCAAAGAGAAGTGGTTAAAAAGAAGCCCACCGACAATAGCTGGAACTGGCAAGCAACCCGTGTTCGTCGGTGGAGATGAACCTCCACACAGAGGATGATTATTCAGCCTCAGAAAGGAGGGCAATTCCGGCACCTGCTACAGCACGGATGAGCCTTGAGGACATCATGTTGAATGAAACAAAGCAGTCACAGAAAGGCAAATCCTGCGCCATTCCACTTACATGAGTCCCTGGAGTGGTCGCGTTCACGGAGACACAAAGTAGAGCAATGGCTGCCAGGGGCTGGGGCCCAGGAGGGTGCAGAGTTAGTGTCTCATGGGGACAGGGTTTCAGTTTGACAAGGTGAAGAGAGCTATGAGGCTGGATGGTGGTGATGGTTGCACAACATTGCGAATGCTCTTCATGCCACTGGACCGTACACTTAAAAATGGTTATGATGGTTAAGTTTTATTTTTACTTGTATTTTTAAATTTTTTTAAAAATTGGAGAGAAAGAAAAGAAAGTCCACCACTGGCTAGGGTCCCTGTGGGCCTCTGTCCGGCCTTCCTCCAGTCCCCACGGTCCTCTCCGTATCCTAGCTTAGGCCCCAGATCCTTTTCTCTTCTCTTCTCCCTGACGCTGTGGCTTGGGTTGCATCTGTTCATTCCTTGGTTGACTTGTTTGTTCATTCACCAAGCACCTCCCCAGGGCTTCCCTTTAGACATGGCCTCACAGAACAGACAGACGACACCACGGCCTGACAGCAAGAGCTGGGCAAGGCAGGCTCTACGAGAAGAGTGGCCGGTGCTGGCTGAAAAGGTCAGGAGAGGCTTTAGCAAGGATGTGAACTTGACCTGAGAACTGACATCTCAGAGGCCTTGGCAAGGCCCGATGACCACATTTTATGGCAAAACAGGACACCCAGCTTTCAGCTGAACTGGTCCTAAATTACTAAGTGAGAAGCCCTAAGGGCCCTCCCCCAGGGCTGGTGACAACAATGAGACACTCACACAATTGCTTGCGTTGGAGCAGTTCTGACCCACTCACTGTCTCATCTGATTCTCCTCAGATCCCCAAGAGGTCAGTGATGAGGAAACTGAGGTCCAGAGAAGCTTGACTTGCTCAAGATCACAAAGCGAGGAGGGGCAGAGCTGGGATTTGAACCCAGATGGTCCAACTCCAAGACTCGTGTCCCGTCCACGGCCTCTCACGTGGTGATGAGCTGTCTCTTGGACACAGGCAGGCAGTCTTGGGGGCTGGGGAGGGCACTGGCTGACTCGGTCTTGTCTTTGGGTGATACAGTTGAGCCTGAGGAGAAATTTCCATCTCAGAGGACTAACCTCAACAGAGCTTTGGGGTCACCATGTGCTGGCTTCGGTGGTGTAGTCGCTCAGTCGTGTCCAACTCTTGCGACCCCACGGGCTGTAGCCCACCAGGCTCCTCTGTCCCTGGGATTATCCAGGCAAGAACACTGGAGAGGGTTGCCATTTCCTTCTCCAGGGGATCTTCCTGACTCAGGAATCGAACCCGGATCTCCTTCATTGCAGGTAGATTCTTTACTAACTGAGCTACAAGGGAAGCCCATGGGTCACCATGAGAAGCCCCATTTATGATCTAACACTTAGACATCACCTCGTGATGTTCCCTGGGGTGGGCTGGGGTCGTGACCTCAGTCAGGGACTCTAACTACCCCTGTGAGCAGCCCTCCTCATGGACACTGAGGTTTCCCAGCTCCCCGCTTCCTGGCCCAGCCCAGGTCTCATCCCCAAGCCCTGCCTCATGAGGCTGGAGGGGATCCAGGGACTCAGCAGGGGGAAGGGGCACCAGCCCAGGCTGGGTCTACTCCCAGAGAAACAGAAGGAACCTCCTCCATTCTCCCTTCAGCCCAACAAGAAGCCCCAGAGCTCAGGGACCACCCTGGGCCATCCCTTCCCTTTCAGGCAGGATACGGAAGCCCCCTGAGTGATCACATCGCCTGTCAGTGGAAGGACTGTCTTCTGATTTCAGGTCAGCTCGGTGGTGTGTCTGCCCCTTGTCCCCCTCTACCTTCACAGAACCATGTGGCCTTGGGCATGTCCTTATCTCCTTAACCCCTCAGGGCCTCCACTTCTCCTCTGCATCAGAAAACCTACATTCCCAAGCATCCCCTTGGGGACACTGTAATACCATTGCTGGATCCAAGGGAGGCAAGAGGGAGAAGCTGAAATCCTGCTCTAGGTGAAATGAATGAGAAGTCTTTGGAGCAGGACGGACTTGGGTTGACTCCTGAAACTGCCCCTGACTTGCTGCATGCATTCATTCAGCAGCATTTCTGGAGCGCTAGTTATGTGCTGGGCAAAGCTCCAGGTGATGGAAACACGAAGTCCAATAAAGCACAGCCCCTCCCTTACAAAAGCCCTGCTTCATGAAGGAGGCAGTGATTATGGTGGAGGGAGGTGGATAGGGCAGGGGCATCTATCTAGGCCAGCCTGGCGTGGGAAGCAGTGTGTCTGGGGCCTCTCCAGATCTCTAGATGGGCAGCGATCTGGTTGGAGGGGTCTGTCGAAGCTGTGTTCAGCTAGCTCTGTGCATACGATGAAGAAATGTCAGCTCTCCCCATCAAAGAGATGGGGAAATTTCTCAGGGAGACTGCTTAGGAGGCTTCCAAACCACTCACGCCTTGGCAAAGCGGGACTCGGCTTCCTCATCTGTAAAGTAAAGGGGAGGGGACCCACTTCCCAGCATGTTTGTGAGATCTCAGTGAGGCCAAGGGCGAGAAGGCACACCTCTGCCTGACACCCAGTGCGCTGTCTGTCAACAGGAATCCTCCATGGGAGATTAACACACTTATTATTTGGAGGGAAGTTAGGCCAGGGCGGCTGCGAGACCGCAGAAGAGCCCCTCAAGCTGCAGTGTCTCACCCTCCCCCTGCCCCTGCCCCCGCCCCAGGTGTACGCTCTTCAGCTCAAGTTTCCCCAGCTCCAGCTGCCCAGAACATTCCACAGACCTCTGTCCCAAGCAGCTCCCCCCACCCCAGTCCCCTTCCAATCAAGGCTCATTTCTACATACATATAACAGAGAAATAAACGGGGTGAAACACTGAACCTATTCCGCTTGTCATTTGTTATAGATATTTAAAACTGCTAGCCGATGTTCAAGAAAGCCCCTTCCATCAATGCATTCTGACCTAGGTTAGGTTGCAACTTGTAATGCAGCCATGAAAGGAGGACTGTAATTTTAAGCGCTGCCCTGAAGACAGTGTGGCTTATGTGCCAGTTGACAAAGGTCAGAGCAGTTGCAAGCTCCTTCCAAAAACCTCGCTCCCGCTTAGACACTTGGTAACATCTGGATGACTCTCCTATGCAGGCACACCAATATTTAACGGCTGCAGAAGAATTCTCTCTTTGCGGCCTTCGCTGTCCTCCACCCAGCATACCACCCAAAAGCTATCTGGGGGTGGGGAGTGTCGAGAGGGATAGTTCCAGAAATGAACCGCCGCTCCCACTGGCACTGCTGTCTGCTGTCACACAGCCCTTGGTGATTCAGGGCTGTGTCGGGGCCCTTTCTGCCAGCGAATCCCAAATCACCTTTCCAGGCCCAAGTCTGTTACCACTTCCTCTTTGTAGAGTCTCTGCTGTGCCCTCCTCCAAACTCCCCTTCTTCTTCTGTGAAAGTCGCTCAGTCATGTCCAACTCTTTGCGACCCTATGGACTATACAGTCCATGGAATTCTCCAGGCCAGAATACTGGAGTGGGTAGCCTTTCCCTTCTCCAGGGGAATCTTCCCAACCCAGGGGTCGAACCCAGGTCTCCTGCATTGCAGGCAGATTCTTTACCAGCTGAGCCACAAGGGAAGCCCCCGAACTACTCCTAATAATTCGACGGCTTTCCACAAAGCATTGCCAAGCGTGGATGCACGGCAGCCTCTACCATTAGACAGCATCTGCATCACAGACAGGGAAACGTCCTGACAAACTCTGGTCCGCACATCTGGCACTCAAAAAATACCTGTTGAACAACCAACTCAACAGATACCTGAATTAAATGAATCTTGTTAAGTAACTGTCTCAGTCTGTCGAACAACCACATCGGCCTAGAGAGAATGTTTTTCCCACCAAAATCAAGTGTTTTCTTCCTCCAGATGTGTTCATGGTAAAGTAAACAATCATTTACAAGCCCCAAAAGCAAGAGTATGTTTTCTCCCCTTGGACAAGAAGGGGAAAATTATGGCTGGATTAATTGTGAGGTTTCCAGTTAAAGTTTCCTGAGGTTGATAGAGACAGATAAGATTATTCAGGGTTACCCAGGGTGGTGGTAGTGGTAAAGAACCCGCCTGCTAACATAGGAGATGTGAGAGATGCAGGTTCATTCCCTGGGTCGGGACGATCCTCTGGAAGAGAGTATAGCAACCCACTCCAGTACTCTTGCCTGGAGGATCCTATTGGCAGAGCAGCCTGGCGGGCTACGGGTCCACAGAGTCGCAGAGTCAGACCCGACTGAAGCGACAGCACGATACTCGTCAGGGGAATGACTCACCCCACGAAACAGTGAGAATGGACCTCACGGAGCACAAAAGGGGCTTTCTGTAATCTTATCCGAGGGGCTGAGTCCTGGGTAGCTCATTAGGTAAACCCTGGCCCTGGCTGCCCACTCAGGCAAGGTCTTTCCAAGGCAGCCCCTGATCCCTGGCACAGAGCTGATGCCGAGCCAATGGGGAGGCCGTTCCAGGAGCGGTCATTCTTGCGAGTTTAAGGAAGGGAAGCCTAAACTCCCCAGCAGACATGGCTTGAAGGGTCTGAGGGGCCTAGGACTACCCTTCTCCCCTCCTTGATCCCTCCAGCCCCCATGCTGGGCAGACAGCCAGCTTACACCCTTTTTTCATCACTCATCCGTATTTTAAAATGCTTTGTCAACCACACAATATAGACTCAGCAATAATTTGTTGATTTTTCAATTTTATGCCTTCAAGTCAACCATAACTGTCTGTCAAAGTTTCCGGCCTCACCTACTCAAAGTTCCAGCAACATCCTATTATCAACAATAACAACTAACATTTATTGAGCACTTCTGCTCCTGTAAGCTCTTTACCTATATCACCCTACTCAATCCTCACAACATTCCTTCATGGTAGATATGATTCATATGCCCACTTTACAGACAAGGAAAATTGAGGCAAGGAGGCAAAGAGGTCAACTCATTTGCCCAAGGTCACTGAGCCGGACAGGCTGAAATCTGTTCCCAGGTCCTGGCTATACTGGCCTCACTGAACCAAAGGCACCTGAAGCTTCAGGCAGCCGGCGCAGCCCAATCATAGGATGAACACGGTTTCTAAGATTCCAAGGCATTAGATGCTGCGCCTGTTACTTGCCTTTGGGCTTCCCCGAAGGCTCGGAAGATAAAGAATCGTCTGTCATGCAGGAGACACAGGAGACTTGGGAGATGCAAGTCCAATCGTTGGGTAGGGAAGATCCCCTGGAGGAGGAAATGGCAACCCACTCCACCTGGGCGGGAGACCAGGCCTCTGTTTAACCAACTGGGGGTCTCGAGGCAGGAAGTACTGGTCTCATGAGCGAGCCCCCTCTGGGGCTCTCACTGCTTCACCTCTCCGTTGCCCTCCATTGCCCCCCGCCCCTCTGGTTACCCACCAGGGGCGCTGAATCCTATCTGGTCCCTGGCTGAGCCACTCCCTGGGCAGAGCTGGGGATGACACAGCTCTGGGGTGGGCCACAGGGAGCAGCAGATGTCTCTGATGAGGAGGAAGCAGAAAACCTTCAGGACATTCACGGGCCCAGGAGTACAGAGCAGGGTGGGGTGCATGGACTTCCCTCCGGGGGCTCCGCCCAGCCCCATGGGGAAAGGGCTCTGGGGTCACCTTATGGAAGGGAGCCCTCTCCATCTGGTCCTCTTGGGGGGTAGTGTGAGAGCACATGAGAGCACATGAGAATCTACCCCAAGGCCATGACCTCACGGGAGACGCAGCTGATGGACACGGGGGCTCCCAAGTATGGCCACAGGCCTAGTCAGAGGCCAGGGTTGGGGTGTGGGCACCCTCGCCACTAGCTCGGCCCTCCCCTGTTTCTCATCCGCTCTGGCTCCTGGGAAACAAATGCGTCCCAGACCGAATCTCTTTGGCGGGTCAGTCGTTGGCCTGGAGGCGAGGGGTTGAGCAGGATGACTTAACGAGGTTCCTCATATTCTAGAACTCTGGACCTTCATCTCAGGAGGCCATGCCACACTGGGGACATTGACTAGTGCTACAGAATAGAGAGCCTGGAAATAAATTCTCAAGTACAGGGCCACGTGATTTTTGACAAGGCAGCCAAGACCATTCAATGGAGGAAGGGCAGTCTTTTCAACAAATGATACCGGGAAAAGTGGATATCCGCATATGAAACAATAAAGATTGATCCTTATCCTATACCATCTACAAAAATTAACTCAGCGTGGTTCAAGACCTAAACTTAAGAGCTACAACTATAAAGCTCTTAGAAGAAGACAAAAGGAAAATCTTCCTGCCATTGGGGTTAGCGATGATTTCTTGAGTATAACAATGAAAGCACAAGCAACCGAGGAAAAAACTGATAAATTGGATTTTTTCAAAATTAAATTTTGTGCATCAAAAGGACACTATCGGGAAAGTGGGAAGACAACAATAGAGAAAATATTTGCAAATCATGTATCTGACAAGGGATTATCATATATATATATAGGGTTCCCTGGTGGCTCAGATGCTAAAGAATCCACCTGTAATCTAGGAGACCAGAGTTCGATCCCTGGGTCAGAAAGATCCCCTGGAGAAGAGAATGGCAACCCAGTCCAGTGTTCTTGCCTGGGAAATCCCATGAACACGGGAGCCTGACGGGCTACAGTCCATGGGGTTGCAAAGAGTTAGACATGACTGAGCGACTAACACACATATATGTATATAGATATATCCAGAATACACATAAAACTCCTATAACTCAACAACAAAAGCCAAGAACGCAACTCAAAAACGGGCAAATAAATAGACATTTCTCCAAAGAAGAAAGACAGACGGTCAATGATGGTTTGACAAAATGGTCAAACACAGAAGGACAAATATTGTGTAATTTGACATCTATGAGGTGCCTGGGGTAGGAAAGTTCAGAGAAAGAAAGTAGAACAGAGGCTTCCAGGGAATGGGAGGAGAGGGAGGTGGGGGATTCTTGTTTAATGGGCCCATCTGGGATGATCAAAGGGTTCTGGAAATAGTGGTGATGGTCACACAGCACCACGAATGTACTTGATGCCGGTGAATTTCCACTTTAAATCCTTAAAATGGTAAATTTTAAGTTACGTATATTTTACCATGGGCTTCCCAGGTGGCACTAGCAGTAAAGAACCCGCCTGCCAATGCAGGAGACGCAAGAGACGCGGGTTTGATCCCTGGGTGGGGAAGATCCCCTGGAGGAGGGCATGGCAACCCACTCCAGTATTCTTGCCTGGAGAATCCTATGGACAAAGGAGTCTGGCAGGCTATGGTCCACAGAGTTACAAAGATTCAGACATGACATAGCATAGCACATATTTTACCACAATAAAAATTATCCCTAATTAAAATAAAGATTTGAATGTTGAAAGAGGCCACACTAAGTCTGGGGTCACAGCCTCTCACTGCACTGCTCAGAGGCTTCCAGGGGGCTTCCCAAAGTCTGAACCCCTCGTCAGAAAGTGAATGGCCCCCTCTGCTTTGCCCCTGCTGTCCTTCAGGCTGATTCTTGCCTGTACCCATCACGCCCGCGCAAGTCACACACCTGCTCTTTCCCAGGCATTCCATGTACTTTCCTGACCCAAGTTCTCTCTGCTGACTCGAGTGCTGTTTCCAGCTCTTCCAGTTGGTGAACTCCTATTCAACCTCCAAGGCCCACCTCAAATGCCCCTACCCACCAAGTCCCAGTCCATTTGCACTTTTCCCAAGAACCGCCATGTTTGCACATTTACCTCCCCGTGGGCAAGAATCACCTCACTCACTGCCCAGTGTTCCACACCCAACAACACAGCGCACAACTGGCAGCAGAATGTGTTGGATGGGGGGGAGGAGCCTTTGGCTGCACACCTCTCTTAGCTTGTCTATGCCCACCTCCTTCTCTACAGAGGGAGGGGGGAGCCCTTCCAGCAGAGTCTCCTCCACCTCTGTCGGCCGCCACCCGTGGGGGCTGACTCCATCCCAGGCTTAAGTCTCAATGTTTCTTCTCATCTGGGCTGTAAGCTTAGGAAGGCATATAGGCCTGAGCAGAGTGGGGCATCCCCTGGGGCGGGGAATCTCAGAACCCTGGGGAGGGGCGGGGCTGACTGGAGGTGGGTGGACCCAGGGAGGAGCTTCAGCAGAAGAACTAGCCCCCCCCCCAACTCACTGCAGGGAAGCGGGGAGCCCCAAGGAGAGGAGGGTGTGTGTGGGTGGGTGAGGGGGGAGACGGCCCAGGAGACTGCAGCCTCGGTGTTCCTCTCACTGCAAGAGCCTGAGAGGACACCAGGCCTGTGCAGAACGGAGCAGCTCAAGGGCTCCTTCTACCACGCTTCAGAGGGGTCTCCGCAGGAAATATTTTTCGCCAGGGTAGAAGAGAACTAGAAGTCGGGTTCTCACCCATGCCCATGCCTCCTTCAAAAGGAGGAGGAAGGGAAGGAGGATGGAAAGGTTCCCTCCCTCCTCCCTGCCTCCCTCCTCCCTGTCTCCCTCCCCTGTCCCTCCCTCTCTTCCTCCCTTCCTTCCCAAAATTCACTGAGCACCTGCCCCTTAGAGCAAGCCCTGCTCCAGGCTTTTGTAAGGCAAAAGCTTCCTTCGGTCTCACAACCTCCCAGGAGGCAGGTATTTCCTCATTGTTTGCAATGAGGTCTTCAGTGGTCTTCAGCTCCACCCTGCCCTGATCAGAGGTTCTGGTATGATCCTGGGACCTCTGGGACTTAAGATGCAATCCCTCACAAGAGTTAAGAGGCGCCGATGCCACACCTGAGCACAGCTCAGCAGGACACTTGAACAGGGAAACAGCTAGGCCCAAGGACACAGGGTCAGGTCTAGACTCAGATCTCCTGGGGCCCCACACCCATCCTTGACCTCCTCCCCACCCACCACCACTGCACCTCCAGATGGGAGGATGGGAGGAGCCCTTTGGGGGCCAAGTTTGTAAACGCAAATCTTTCCATCCCATGTCATCTGAGATAGGAGGAGCTGTGTTTAGCCGCTCAGCCGTGTCCAACTCTTTGTGACCCCATGGACTGCAGCCTGCCAGGCTCCTCTGTCCATGGGGATTCTCCAGACAAGAATACTGGAGTGGGTAGCCTTTCCCTCCTCCAGGAGAGCTTCCCAATCCAGGGATTGAATCCAGGTCTCCTGCATGACAGGCAGATTCTTTACCATCTAAACCACCAGGGAAGCCTGAGCTAGGAGGACAGTGACCTCAAATCCAATTAGGATCATCCCACAGAAGGATGCCTTCTGGGTTCTTGGAGCCCTTGGCCATCAAGAACTTGCCTCCAAGCTGTCCTACGTTAGGTAAGTTACTCATCTTTTATCTGTGAAATAGGGGTGATAATAGGGTCTCCCTCACAGGTCTGGACTGGGGTTCTGTGAAATCACACCAGCACAGACAGGAGTGCTCGGGGATCATGAGTGTCTCACTGTGTCACCAGCGCCAATTCTTACCTCCTTTTGACTCACACCCGCCAGCCTCACAGTCCATGTCCTGCACATGGGAAAACTGAGGCATGGAGCCAAGCAAGGCCTGCCAGACTCTTCCCCTTTTGCAGGCTAGACCAAGGAGTCTCTTGGTATAATGCCTTGGGCAGAGTGGTGGGGCCCAGAGTCCTCCTCAGGATCATGGGGGACCCACCAGTCTTTCTTGATGCCTCAAACCCAGGCCTGGAATAGCACAGAACAACCCCAGGGCCTCTGAAATCAACTAGTCCCAAGCAGGGGTTTTCAGATGGGAGACCAAGGCCCTGAAAGGAGATCTGTGCAGTAGAACTGGGGGCATCCTTCTCTTCTCTGCCCTTCTGTGAGCTCCTTCCTCGCAGGGGGTCTGGGGAGCTGTCCTACATCAGTGCTGGGGTGTGAGCCAGACATCAACCTGTGTGGCTGAGTGGTGGGCTGCACACAGGGCCAGGGAGACCCCTGGATATCAGTGCTCAGTTGCTCGGTCATGTCCAACTCTTTTGACCCCATGACTGCAGCCCACCAGGCTCCTCCTTCCATAGGATTCCCCGGGCAAGAATCCTGGAGTGGGTGGCCATTTCCTTCTCCAGAGGATCTTCCTGACCCAGAGATCGAACCCAGGTCTCCTGCATTGAGGGCAAATTCTTCACCGTCTGAACCACCAGGGAAGCCCCTGGATATCAAGGAAGCCCACAAACCCAGGAAGGCCCCAGCATTTCCTTTCTCACTCTGAAACCTGATCAGAACACCCCCCGGCCCCCAACTGCCACCACCATTCAACATACCTTCATCATCTGCAAGATGAAACGAGAAGGCAGCATCCCTTAGTCCTTAGTGGAGACTGGCCACCCGTGCAGGATAACCCTGCAGGCATATCACCTCTCTGCATCCTCACATTTCCTCCCACAGAGGCGGGACTGGCCCACACAGCCCCCGTTTTGCAAATGAAGAAATAAACTAGAGAGATAAGCAGACCATTTCAAAAACACAGGCAATTTCCAGGGAAGAGCCAACATATGAACCCAGAGCTCTTGATGTCCAGAGAAGCCATGGAGAGGGGAAGGAGAAAGCAAAGAAGCAGCTACGGGCTTTTCAGCCACCAGAGAAGATCCAGCTGCTCTGTGGCAACTCTGGGCCCTCCCCTTACTGGGTAAAGCTCCACACACCTGGGAGCTGGCTGAGTTTTGCTGCCCTTCTCTGCCCAGCCTGAGTTGGGGCTTCGCCTCTCCAGCACCAACCCATTAACTGCAGTGAACCAAGCTACTAGTCTGTCTCTCTATCCCGTCCTGAAGGCAGAGGCTGTGTCCAGGGCCTCACAGAATTCCCCAGGAGGCCTGGAACAGGGACAGGCAAAGTTTGGTGAGGAGCTGGAGTTAGGCATTTTGGTCCCCTTCTCTGTGAAAACTGGGCATTTGGGCCAGGAGGCGTCTGGTGTCTCTTCCAACACTAGGCGGGATACCCGTCCCGACACCAGGACCCATCATGTTGGAGGGTTGACTTCCGGGCTTCTGGCCTCAACCGAGGCCCCCGACCTGGCAGGTGGTCAGCCTCAGAGGAGGAAATAGGTCACACGTGGCCTCAGCACCGGCTCAGCCCTTGGGCTGTCACTGATGGGTTTTCACACACTTAGGAAACAAAACCTGGGTTAGGGAGCCCGGCAGAGAGCAGAAGTCCCTGCCCCGCTGGGTCACATTTGGGGATGAGTTCCTGCAATCCCATCAGGTGCTCTTCTGTTGCCCTGGCAACCCCAGGAGCTCCTGGTGGAGCCATCTAATTTCTGAAGGAGAGGGAAGGGGCAAGCATCTACTGTGTATGAGACACAGAGTGTGTGGCTAACTGGATGGATTACAGTGAAAGGAGATGGTGGGGGAGGGGGCACAGGGAGCCCCCATCTCCTTCTTCCTTCTCCACCCTCCGCAGCCCTTCCTTCCTTCCTTCCCACTGACTTGCCTGTGGGGTTCCATTCCTCTTTAGGCCTCAGTTTGTTGTTGATTAGCGGCTAGGTCGACTCTTTTGCAACCCTGTGGACTGTAGCCTGCCTCTGTCCATGCGATTTTCCCAGGCAAGAATACTGGAGGGGGTTGCCATTTCCTTCTCCAGGGGGGTCTTCCTGACCCAGGGATCGACCCCCAGCCCGTGTCTCCTGCATCAGCAGGTGAGTTCTTTACCACTGAGCCACCAGAGAAGCCCAGGCCTCCGTTTGCCAAATAAGATCTGCAGTGCGCATAAAGATGGTGCTCAGGCCGCTTTCTCTTCCAATGCTCAAGAACTGGAGGTGGGAGGCGGCCCCACTGCGGTGTGGGTGGGCTGGGTGAGAGCTCTAGGAAGGCTCTGGGGCCTAAAGGCCCCAGGGAGACTCTGCCGGCTACTCGGTGAGTCAGCCTCCAAAGGCCCCAGGGAGACTCTGCCGGCTACTCGGTGAGTCAGCCTCCCCGGGGAGCCACGACCAGCCACCACCAGGGAAGGCCACAGGTCAGGAAGCACAGGCTCTTTGTCACCGCCTCCTGGCCCAAGACTCTGGTGGTTGCACTGCCCACAAGCATGGTCCATTCCCCGGGGGAGGGGGGCGCACAGGATCCCGAGCAGGTTCTCATTCTCACCTGCACGCTGACTATACTGGGTGTGTCCTTGCAAGTGCTAGGGGGCACACAAGGCTTCCATATAAGCGTGCACAGGAATTGGTACGCATGCATGGTCCCTGGAATCAGCCTGGGACAGACACCCTGGTCCAGGACAGATGAGTGTGAGCCGGGAACACCACCCCACAGTCACGCGGGACTCGGGTTCACACCCACTCCCAGGCCTCCGCCCGCACCAGTAAAGGTACTGGGATGTGCTCACAGCTTCCTTCCGGACAAAAGAGAAGTGAGGAGGGTGAGGAGGGCCAGGGAACTGGGAGGGGCGGGGGGGGGTCCAAATTAGCACCAGCAGAGTAACCCCCAGAGGGCCTTTGGAAATTGTCCAAACACCCGGATTTCGTAGAAATAAAATCTGGATCCAGAAGGGGAAGGGGACCCAAGGCCGTGCGGGGAGTAAAGAACACCGTGGTGGAGACCCGCCACCATCTCAGCCTGGACTGTGTGTCCTGCCCGGCACACGTGCCCAGCTGGACCTCAGCGCTCGCCCCAAACCTTCCACAGCCTCTCCATCTTCTCTGCCATAGCCCTGCCTCGTCGGACAGCTTGGAAAACCTGCTGCTCTGCCCCGACCCGGACCCCGGCAGTCCATCTTCAAGGTGCTTGGGGCCGATGCCCAGGTTCCTGAACCCCTAGTTTGGAAGGAAATCCACTCTCCAGGACAATCTGCTTTAAGAATCTGATGAAACGCGCACCGACTCCCTCTCTAAAACGCACCGCTGCAATGGCCCGCGCAGCAGCCCCAATTCTGTGGTTCCCAGTGCACGACCAACCGAGGTGCGGTCGGAGGGAAAGAAGGGTAGTTGGCAGGTGGCGGCGCCTCTGTCAGTGACCCTCCACGCGGGAGGGCTTCGATATCTCCCCGTAACCCTCCTCTCACGCGCCGTGGTGACTCTGCTAGCTGCCCCCGGAGCTGGATTCCAAAACCGCCCGCTGCCCAGTCCCCAGCCTTTTGCAGCTCCGAGCCTCCTCTTTGCACACCTCTTTTCCTCTCCGCCAAGCCTCAACTCCCCTTCCATGGCTCCCTCTCTTCCTTGGAGCTGCTGGTTGGAGGTGGGATGGGGCAGAGAACAGAGTCTTGGCTAAGGCGGCAGAATGTTCCAGGGAGGCGCGGGGTGCACGGCCGCTGGTTGCGTCTGGGGTCTCGCGACCCCTCCATGGACACACTGGAGGCTCCGGTCGCACCCCTGAGTCAGCTTTCCTGGAGAGAACGCCGTCCAGGCGGCACGGCGTCGGCTGCCCGCGGGCACCCGGGGAACAGAGGTGGGGGTGTCACCGCCCATCTGTAGGCGAGAGAAGAGGGCACAGGCTGCACCTCTGGGTGGGAGGCCCCTGGGGGACCACCAGGAACTCGGATCGCTGTGAAGCACCAGCTTATGGCTGGAAGGCTTGTTGGCCAGACAGAAGTGTTTCTCTTAAAAGGCCCTGTTTTGAAGGAAGGCCCTCTTAACTCTCTAGTCTGGACCAGCCGTTGGCCAGTGGTGCCCACAGCCCCAGACCAAGGGGTGGGAGGCGGGGCGGGGGGAGGGTGCCTTTCACTCTAAATTTGCTGGGGGGTATCATCCGGCAGCTAAGCACCCGCTCTCTGGGTTTTCGAATCTGATGACCTGCCTTGTGACGGTAATACCTCCTGGGGAACCGGGTAGCGGGCGGGAGCATGTGGCCAGGTGGCACCTGGGTAAGCTGGGTCCAGATATAGGACCACGCTCCCACCGCCAGCGCCTCGGTCCTTCGGTTTCCTGGTGGGGAGCGGAGGGTCGTGGGAGCTGAGGACGCGGAGGTTGCCTCCAGCCAGGCATTCTCCCAGATCCTCCCCACCAACTCCCCTTTCTCGGCCGCGAAAGGCTCACCCGCTGCAGCTCGGGCTTCGCGGTTCTCCACCCCAAGCCCTCGGAGCCGCTGGGGATTCCGGCAGTTTTCCTATCCTTTCTCCTCCCGCCACTTCGGGCACCCTGGACTAGAGGTGAACGGAAAAGCCCAAACCCCAGACAAACGCCGGGACCTCTCCTTCCCTGCCCCCAGCCCCCGTAGACGCGAAGGCCGTTATATTTCCATTTTATATTTCAATTTGTCACCGAAACAAAGCCGCACGCAGATTTGGGGGAAGAGAGAAAAGGACTGGGGCCAAGGGATAAGGTATGATCACGGGGAAGCGTGCGCGCAGCTGCTTTCTGAAACGAAAGTTCTCTCGGAGCATGGCGACATTTTACGTTTGGTACTTTTAATTTGTTTGCCTGTTGTGGCCCCTCTCTGCAGCGCACAACACTCGGGGCTTCAGCGACTTCGGGAGAGCCTTTGGCGGCAAGGTTCCTGGGGCAGCCGGCCGTTCCCTTGCAAGAGTGAGGACTGCGCAAATGCCCGACTGGCAAGCTTATTCTCTCAAGAAACGCCACTATCGGGAGTGGGGCAGGTTCTCTGGCTCCCCCGAAGCCTCTTCAGAAATTTCCTTGAAACAAGTGAAAAAAAATCCCCCACCCTAGTTTTCGTTTAGGGATACAATGTGTAAATGGTCTGTATCTCCATCCACATGGTAGTTATACCGTGAGCACGTAATTAACAATTCTTCCAACGTTTCATTAACCGGGTGCTTCACTGTATATAAATTATAATAAAGACACATCGACTGTTTTAAAATAATAGGAGACCTTTAATCTGGGCCTCCTGTTTTTCTATTTAAGATTGTATGTGTTTAGGCTGAACTGTTCCAGCAGACTGACGGTTATAGAAATTAACAAAGTAAAAAATTAAAAGCATCTTTCTTCCTCTCCTCCCCACCCCCAATTGACTGGGGATCCTGGACGTCACAGCTCCTATGCTTGAGTTTTCCCTTCCTCATCCCACAATCATCCATGGGTTCTTAAGGCTAATGTGCGCCCCTCAGTTTCTCCCTGTCTTTTTGGGGATCCCTCTTACATGAAGCATACCCTGGTTCTTTGGCTTAATTTGACTATGACCCACATGGAGTTTACACATTTCGTGGAGTGTGGATTGTCTCGGTGCCGGCGGGGGGAATAAAACATCTCTAGCATTCAATCACTGCGTCTAATTCAACAAATCAAGGCCAGCCCCTCGGTGGCGCCCCAGGGGTCTCCGGCCCGGCCCAGGTCTCCCAAGACCTCTGCGCTGAGAGTGCTGCCTTCGCAAGCGCCGGGATGGGGAGGTAGCAATCGGCCAGCAACGAAAACCTGAGTGCACCGAATCCGAATCGAAAGCGAAAGAGGAGGTAGCAAGGCTGCTTTCGGAAGCTTCCCGGTGCGCCTGGCCGAGGCCTGGGGTGCCGAGCGCGGCTTGGAGAGTTGGCCCCCTTTGCGAGCGAGATGCCAGGGTCCCAACTCCTGCGGGGATGAGGCTCTTCCAGCAGCTGAAAAACATCGGGTCTCCAACACGGTGGGTCTCCTGAGGCTCAAGCGGCCAAGGATGGGCCAGGACCAGTGGGGACTTTGGAAGGGTGAAGTGTGGCCCCAGGGACCCTGGTGGGGTTGGGATTGCAGTAGGCAGGATACGGTGGGGCTCTTGCATAATATAGCGAATGCATCTGCCTGAAGGGAACCATGGAGTCACCTTGTTCGTGACCCTTTCAGTACTGACCGGGAAGCAGCGGAGGCGCAGTTAGGGGCAGGGACTTCTGCAGCCTGGATGCGTGTCTCCCCTCGGAGTTCCACATCTCCGAGTAGCACCCCCACTGGAGGCTGCAGGCGGCTCCCTGCTCCGGGCCCTCGGGCGGTGGCCCCAGAGCAGCCCCTGGGCCCACAGCTCTCCCGTCAAGGAGCGCTTGGATCCACGAACTGGCTCCCGGAGGAGGAGACCTCAGACCCTCACTTTTGCTCCGAGCAGTTACACAGAGGAGGAACTGGCCTCTGGCCCCTGAACCAACAGAGCTGGAAAGGTGGTTGCCAGGCCGAAGCCCCACTGGGTGGGGGCCCGAGCCACAGTCAGCCTAGCACCAAAGCTGAGTCTGCCTCTGGCTTTCGCCAAGCTCCCGGGAACCTCCGAGGCTTTTCCCTCCTACTCACTCACTTTCCCCCTTTGGGGTGCACACTCTCACGAATGTAGGGAGAGAACCATGTCGGTATGTATGTGCTTCAGAGTGCCTGCGTGCTGCCAGCTCCAAAGGTCCTCTGCCCAGCCGCCTCTGTGGGCGCCAGAACCTCACCTCTTGGTGCCTCGGATTCCTCCTTTGGGGCCTAAGTGCCTTTTTTTCCCCCTACAAGAGCCAGAAATCTCCTCCTGGCCAGAGAGACAGCAGCTGCTGAGAGAAGGAAACGAATAAGCAGAGCTGTCCGTAGTTTGCGGCCGCGCCCTGCGCGGTGCCTCCATCTTGCACAGCCGGGGAGGGCAGTCCTGTTGGTGTTTCCAAGCTGCCTTTTGTCCCAACCTGCGGCTTTGGGTTTTTACCAGCGCAGGGTCAGCGCCCACCCTGTCCTCACAAGCGGGTGCTTACAGGTTCCCAACGCAGCACAGAGGCCGACGGAAGAAACATGGAGGGAGCAGGCTAGACTCTGCTGTCTCTCTGGGCTGGGGGGCGGGAGAGGGGGGCAGACACTCACTACCCACTGAGGCCTGACCGACATCTCCCTGGGATGCAGGTGAGGAAATGGGGCTTTAGAGAAGCGCCTCACTCGCAGGTCAGCGGGGGGCCCCATGGCCACTGCCCATCGAGGGTGCATTATGGAGACTGGTAGTGAGGGGCCAGCAGGGCTGCTCAGAAGGGTCTCACACTTTCCCCCTTTCCCTCTGAAGCCGAAAACATTTCCAAATGAGACATTGGGAGCCACGTAGGATCTCTCCTTGCCTACTTTCTCAGACGCCTTGCTGGGGAATTTCTCTAAAATATGAAAAACCAGTGCAGAGGGAGAGAAAACTGTCCATGGGGCGTTCCGTCTGGGATATGCCCACACCTAACGTTCCCAAAGGACAGGGGCCAGGAGGGGCCTGGGGGAGGAGGAAGCCTGAACCCCGGAGAGGTGGGGGGGCGCATGGACAGGGTGAGAGCCCCTCGCTGCCTGAATGTGGAAGGAGCATCTGTGCAGAGCTGCGGCTGTGATTCACGCTGCCGCCTGAACTCATTCCAACAGGAAGGTGGAGAGGCAAGGTAGAGGAAGTGGGGAAAGCCCCGGAGCTCTCAACCTGCTTGTCTGTTCTCTAGGTTTGAGAGCATGCGGCTCTGTGTGAGGCCACACGAGTGTACTAGGCATGTGTGTGAGCCCGCTGCTCCTAAAGAAGAGGTTTTGTGTGTGTGAGAGTCTGTGTAGAATCCAAGTGTAGACAAGAGTACGGCCCTGTGAATGTTTGTGCGTGTCAACAACCACTTAGTGGACCCCTTCTGAGCCTGTGGGGAGCCAGTTCCAGGCTGAGTGTAAAAAAAAAAAAGCATCCACAGAAGTTGTTTCCTAAGGTTATTCCAGTCGCCAAGGCCTCCACCACGTCCACCTCTGTCCCCGGGCCGGTGTCTCTCCACCTCACCTGGATCAGTGCAGCCAAACCCACTGTACTGTCAGAACCAGCTCATTTCCAGGGCCCTTTGTGAGGGCCGTGGCCCAAGGGGGAGCGTGTGAACCCAGCGCTCCTAGCCCAGAGATTCTCCCATCCGTCTCAGTTTCTCTCCCTGCCAGACTGGGGCTCACCAGTGCCGATCCCGTAGCAGAGAAGGTTCTGGCCACAGGCCGCCCTTGAGAAGCCCTCTCCTCCTCTTTGGTCGCGGCGCTCCGGGGCCCAGGCCTGCGCCCCGCGGTCGCGTTCAAGGGGGCTTGGAGGTCATTTAGGCCTCGAGTTCCCGCTGGGCCCAAATCAGGACCCAGAACCTTCCCTCTGGCCCAGCACCGCGCCGCCTGGAGCTCTGTGGCTTCCTGTTTTCCCAGCCGCTCGGTCCTAAAGCGTGGTTTGGAGGCCGATCGCCTCCTGGGATCGCCCAAGGCGAAGCGCTTGGGAACTCTGACTCGCCCGCCTCGCCTGCCGCGAGCCACCTCGATTTGGGTCATCCGCGGCCTCGGGCGTCTTCGAACCCGCGCCCGGCTGGCTCCCCTGCGCCACCGCACCCCCGGCGCGTCCCGCCGGCCGCGCTTCAGGCTCCCGGCCGGGCTCCGCACCTGCGATGCTCCCACCTGCAGCGCCTCCCGAGGAGCCTTCCAGCCGGCCAGGAGCCAGGCCTCGGCGGCCCGGGAACTCGGAGCCTAAGCGTTGCGCTGCGACTGTTTCCCGCCGCACGCCGGGAGCCGGTGCTGCGAAGCATCCGCTTCGAAGCCGGCCCGGCAGGCAGCGCAAAGCAAGCGGTTTGCGGAAACGGCGTAAAGGAGGAGAAACGAACTCCGGCTTGAGTTTTAACAGCCAACGCTTCGTGCCCTTGGCCGAGGGATCCCAAGGGGGCTGGACGGATTTCCCCGGTCCCCTCGGACCGGTCGATCCCCATTTTCCGACCCAAAGTCACAAACCGCTCGGCCCCGCGCCTCCCCAGCCCGCCAACTCTCGCCTCCGGCAAGCTGATCGCGTTTCGAAGGTCCCGGAGCCCTGGGTCCAGGAGTCCCCAGCCCCGAGGGATTCGCACGTGCACTCACCGTAGCAGGGGACCTGCAAGGCCGCGTTGTGGCCGCCGCCGCCTTCCTGGAGTTTGAGGCTGCTGTCCGGGGGCGTCTTGCAGGCGCCTCGTTGCAAGTAGAGATGCGGCTGCGGCGCGGGCGGCTGCGGCTGCGGCGCGGGCGGCTGCGGCTGGAACTTGCTGAAGGAGCCCCGCGCCCCGGCGCCGCTCTCCAGAGGTGCCGCCGGGTCCTGCTGCCCGGCGCCGTAGCGGGCCCGGCTCTTGGCGTCCCCGAATCCCTGCCCTTTGGCGGCAGCCGACAGGAAAGTTGTGCTGAACTTATCACCGCCGGGGTATGCCCTAAAAGGCGACGAGCCCTCCCGGCTCTGCGACACCGGGCTGTAGTAGGCGTCCATGGCAGCAGCCGGCGACTCGCAGTAAGAGACGCAAGTCTCAGCATTCATGCCTGGCTCGCGCGGGCGACGGGCGGGGGCGCGAGCGAGAGCGCGAGGACGCCACCGCGCGCCTTGGCCGGGAGTTTGGAGAGGCCGGGAGGCGGTGGCTGTGCGCTCCGCGCGGGCCTGCTCGCTCCCCCTCCTCCCCTCCACGCCTCTCTCTCCGGCTCCTCACCCCCTCCTTTCTCTCCCTTCTCCCTCCCCACAGCTGGCCAAGGGAAAGAACCGAGGACTGTAAAAAGATTCAGATGTTTCGGAAAGTTGACCAGATCTCCCAAACCCTCTTAAGGTTTTTGAACCGGAAAAAGAGAGTGCCTTCCCCCCCACCCCCCGACTCTTTCTTTTTCCCTTCCGTTTCCCTCTCCTCCTCTCTGCCTACTCCCCTTCTCCCTCACCCTCACCCTTTCTCCCTTCCTTTCTTTTAAGGAGATGCTACTAATTCGGTCGCCACTCGGAGGGGATTCTACGCGGAGCCGCCCGAAGGCCTTTTCAAGTCAAGGCGGGGCCAGGGAGGTCTCTGGACTCCCGGGCTCCCGAGGCTAGGTGGGTCCAAGCTTTGGCCTATGGGAGGGGGGCATGCACAACTTTAGTGATGGATTTAAAAAAAAAAAAAAAAAAACGAAAAACAATCCAAAAAATCTGACAGGGTTTGACATTTGGAGTCAGAGAGGCCGCTAGCTTCTGGGTGCAGGCAAGTCGTTGGGGGCACATCCCTGCGAATTTAGCGCGCAGCTTCGGTAAACTTAGCGCGCAACTTTCGTCTTCCCAACTGGCGCCTTTTGCTCTATTTCCAACCCCTTTTCCTTATTGTCGGTTCCTCCTTGAAAGTAACACAACTTTCATGTCACACACACACACCCGCGCGCTGCAGTCACCCTGCGCACGGCAACTTTCTTGTTAACTGTTTTCCTCCCCTTACGGGCACGAGCTAGGGTTTCGGAGGAATCCATGTTCACTCAGACTCTGGAGAAGCAGCAGGCTGGTCCAGTTTCTGAAGCTTTGCGCCCAGCCCAGGAGATTTTCTGGCTGGGTTAAGGGCTCTTTGAGAGTGTAAAGTTGGGAGACCTGCGCCTCACCGCTGCACAGTCACCTGCTCACTGCTCAGGTGGGGGTGAGACAGTCTCTAATCTCTGGCCTCACAGTCCCCACTGGAAAACTAATGGCATGGATTTGACGGGTTGTGTGCGCCTCAGGGCCCTGGAACTGACCACAGCCAGGGAACAGGACTTTGCTACAGTGAGCCGCGTCCCTTCCACAGGGCTAATCACTGATTGCGCCTCACAGCAACCGTGCTTGATGGAAATCGGGGTCCCCAAATTTCCCCATGAGCAAACCGAGGCTCAGAGAGGTATGAGCCCTTGACTGAGGTCACACAGCTCGGAAGCAGCAGCGCCTGCCTTGAAACCCACGCTGAGGCTGGTCCCTCCGCCGATCTGGGATGACGTTGCTGACAGCGAAAATGAAAACACGCAGAACGGGGGAAACGGATCTCTGACTGTAGAATGACTCGGGTTTGGAGGAGCCCAGTAAGAGCAGTTCTGGATAAACTGCAGAGAAAAGGATAGAAGACATATCTCAAGGGAAGCTGGGAGTGGGGTGAAAGGTGAAGGGGCAAAGTAAAATGAGAGAGGGCCTGAGCGCCCTGAACCCAGGAATGTAGGTCAGAAGTCAATCTTCTGCACCTAAAAGGTCCCCCTAAGAAGAAATATCGGGGAGGGGGGACGTCATGCTTCTACCCCCAACCTTATCCTAGCTAATCCTCACCCCCACCCCTCTCCCTTGGTATCTCTGTTCCTTGCTCTGCCGCCGACTGCGCGATCCCACATCTGGTTTCCATCGCGGCTTACCTTGAAGTGCTCGTTAATAAAGATATTCTGCAAACCGTGGCCCGGGGTGCGCAGGCCCGAACCCCTCCCCCACTGCCCATAGGGACCCGCACCTCTCTGGCTCACAGGCCTAAGCCAAGTGGGGATCTCATATATACTGAGCCCTTATTGTGCCAAAGCCATCTCTTGGGGCTCCCCCAACAATCTGGGGATGCTGGTCGTCTCCTCATACCCATTTTCCAGATGGGTAGACTGAAACTCAAAGACAGCAACTAATTTCCAGCCTCAGTTAGCCAAAAGTGAGTGAGCCTGCCATCGTCCCAAATTCTCCTGTTCAGCCCTAGTTTCTTTTAGTTCTTAGACTCTGCCAAGTTATGGAATTCCCGTTTCATCCCTGTGCTTTTTGTCTTGCCAATAACTTGGTGTTCAGCAAAGAGTGTCTTCCTCCAGGAAGTCTTCCCATCTTTCCCAGTCTAGGTGCAGCTCTGTTTTGGACTTCAGGGTTGTTTGGTTGCCGGTTCAGTGTTCATCTCCATCGCACTAGTCTGAGGTTGCAAGATGGCAGCTTCTGCGCTGCCTGGCGCCCCACAAATATTTATGGGATAAAATATTAGAGCCTGGGTTCCTTCCACTGCTCAGCGAGGCAGTTCCCAGCATATTTGGTTTCCTCTAGCCAAGGACGACCGGCTGCTCGCCCTCCCCCTCTTCATGAATCAAGCGACAAAAGACAAAATTAAGAGTAACCCTGGCCACACAAGAACAGTGAGTTCTCTCAGAGAAGGGACCAGGCCTGTCTTGTTCACTGCAGGGCTTGGCACATCCTAGGTGCCCATAAAATGTGCATTGAATGAATAAATGAGAACGCTGAGCGGTTTAGTCTGAGATCTTAGAGGCACATTTTCGCTAAGGCATTCCAAGCTGAGAAGGCTACTCCGGTCCCCTGCGCCCCAAAACTGGCCACTAGAACCCAGATGATGTCTCCGATCCTTCTACATCTCTCCCCTCATTTTCCAATTCCAGGAGTAGACACAAGAGGGAAACTAAGAGAAGTCAGCTATATGGGGTGGGGCATGGTCACTAGACAGGTAGAATGGCAATGACCATATTTTCTAGTAACTTCTGAGCTGCTCTGGCTGGCAATGCAAAAAGACAAAACCAAAAACAACCTTGCTGCGATCCAGAAAGCTTTCTTTGTGTTGGTGGTATAGTGCATAGCTGCCTTCCAGAAAGCTTTGAGTGCTGCCTCTTGCCACCTACCCACCCCATGATCTTATCACCAGTTTCATCTCTGCTCCATTATTTAACCTTTTCCTGGCCACCCTCAACCCAGGGAGGAATTTCAGCCTCCCAGCCCTCCAGGCACAGACTCTGGTGTCCTCAGTCAGAAACCCTTCTGGTGCACTGAGGTCTTGGTCCTTGGAACCAGCAGGGGGGCCTTCTACCTTCTTTCACGGTACCTTAGAGGTGAACTCAGAAAGAGTGAATGTGTGTGTGTGGGTGAGAACGTGCATGCGGATTTGCCTGCGACCAGTGAGAACATTCTGGGCATGTTGTTTTCCCCATGAAAATCTCCACAGACCGCCCCCCCAAGTCCCTTCAAACATGTCTTTTCTAGGAGAATGAGAAGTGTAGCTGGTTATTTCTGTGTGCACTAAGTCATTTGCGGGTTGATCAGCCCATGCCTCCCTAATTCCCTTCATCTCTCCCTCCATCTCTCCATCCATCCATGTATCCATCCATCCGTCTGCCATAGCTGAAAGCCAAGGCTCTCCCACCCAGTTCCCCTGCAAGGGTGCAGGGCCTCTTTCCACCCAGAAGCAAGGTGGGTGACTCTCAAGCCTGGTTCTGGTCTTTGCTCTCCCCTCGCGTTATTGCTTCCTGGGCTAAGGCTCCTCCGGCTTGCTGACTGTCCCTCCATCACTGATGTGTCTGGCAGTAAGTAGCTCTACAATTCCAGTCACTTTAATGTACTAGGAATAGTGGGTGCAGCCAGTCCCTCTGCGTTGAGTCCTGATTCCTGTCCCCAGCCCTGGCAGACACACCCTTAGGCTGTCCCTTCTCTCTCCCTGTGGCACTGTCCCACTTCACCCTCTTGGAAGCAGCTTCCCCCTTCGATAGGCTCCACACACAGTCTGGGAAGAGGGAGTGGTGACAAAGATTTTGTCAAAGCCAAGTGCTCAATGTCACCTCCTCTTGGAGGCCTTCCTTCACCACCCTAGCATCTGCCTGGTTATTTCCTCGATCGCCTCTATTCGGACCTGACATTTTCTCCCACATTTATCAACCTACTTGTTTCATTGTCTGTTTTCCTACCAGAAAGTGAGCCCATAGCTACTCTCACCCCAGGAGGAAATACAGGGCTTGGCACGTAGCACCACTCAGCACTCGATAAATATCTATTGAGCAAGTGACTAAATGAGTGAATGAACCAGTGAGTTGAATGAACAGATGAAGAATACCAGAGGAGAAATATCGCTGTAGCTGCCCTACAGCTCAGGGTCAGGGCGGGAGCTCTTGAGGCTGGGGTGTAGGACTGAGTTGGAGAACGGGGAGGCATGGACTGGCAGACAGTCTTTTCTTTCAAAGGGGAGGACGAATTCGGTGGTCTGAGCTCCCTCCAAGCCATCCGGCGCTGCAGTCTCCACCTCCTACAGACAGTGGAGCTGGGGAGGGGAACAGCCCTGCTTATCTGCTACTTGACTTCTCCTGACAGTGCCCCAAGTCTTGGCCCCCCGTGTGGGTAAAACCGGGACCATACGCACCTCACTGAGTCATGTACTACTTGGCTTGCGCTTGCCACTTTGTAAATGCCAGGAGGCAACAAAGATTGCTTGAAAGGTTGGGGCTGCTGAATAGACATTTTGGACATCTGCAGAGGGGGCGGGAAGAGTCAGGATATGAAGGGGGAAGGCCAAGGATCTTACAAATCTTGGGCAGAAATGCTTCTGCTCTGCAGACCTGGGCACACAGACCTCACATTCCCAGCAGGACATAAATTAGCAACTGTGTTTTGGACAGCTGTTAAAGGTCAGCTCTTGCGCAGAGATCTTTGCAGTCCTCGAAACGGCCCTGTGGTGGTACTATTATCCTCATTTTACAATGATTTTAGAAAATATATCGAAGCACAGAGAAGTGAAGCAATTGCTTACAGTCACACAGCACAGGAGACGACTTGGGATTCGAACTCCGGTGACTTGATCTCAGAACCCACGCTCTTAACCACTGCGCGTTCTCTAAGATCTCTGCGGCGACACGGGTGGAAAGGTTCCCGAATCCTCTCGGCCTACCGGGCGCTCAGAGAAGCTCCCCCCTTCTCCAGTGCCGCGGGCATAAGGGGCGAGGGGCTGGGGGCGCTCGCCAGCTTCGGCCGCACGCGCGGACCCTGGTCCTGCGGCGGAGGACCAGGCTATCACCCCGAGGTCCGCGCCAGCGTTCCCCACCGGCGTCCAGCCTTCCAGCGTCTGCCCGATCTCCCAGGAATGCAGACACCTAGTCACCTTCCTGCATTAGGCTCCAGCCCCCGCGCAGCCCCCGGGGCGGCCGCGCCCGCTGGGGGATGGAGCCCGGGAGGGAGGCACTCCCCACCAACGTTCTCCGAAGACTCCAAGGCCCCACGGCGTGGGCGGGCGCACCCCCCCAAGCCGGTCCGCACCCTAGTGCGCCAGGCTGCCCGGGGCAAGAAGCGAGGGTCTCTTAGGCGTTTTGAGCCGAGGGAGGCCCTCGCGAGGGGCCACCAGGCTCCGAGCGCGCCGGGTCGCCTGCCCTCCCTCCTCGCCCACGGCCTCCATCTCTCACCCGGACCGGTACCCCCAGTTTAGGTGTTCAGCGTTCGCGCTCTGGCCCCTGGTCGGCTCCCTGGTGGCGCACGCCCGGGGATTCAGCGCGGGGAGAGGCCCCAGAAGGACCTCCTCTTCCCCATTCTCCGCTTTCTAAGGCCGGGGAGCGAGGGGCCAAAAGGAGGTCTGCATTCAGGGACGGATCTTCATTCATATGGGAAAAACGCTAACTCCCGAGATGCGGGTACACGGGGCGTTCTAGTGGGTTATAGACGCTTGCACACTGTTCGGTCGGGAGGGTCAGTGAGTACAAAGCTGGAGGGATGACGGTTTTTAAAATGACCAGCCCCGACGCCCTCGCTCGCAGGAACACATCCCTCCACCGCCCTTCCCTGGCCCCACGGTGCGTTTCTGGGGTCTGCCTTCCCGGTCGCCCTGGTGCTTTTCAGCGCGGGACTGGGGCTCCTGTCTGAACGCGCGGTCCAGGCGCGCGATGGAGCCTGGCTCCCTGCGCCCTACTTATCCGCAGGGGCAGAGCAAAGAGCTCAGGGCAGGGAGAGAGAACTGAGAGGGCCACAGCTGGCGAAACTGGGGTCTGGCGAAGCCCCCCGGAAAACCCTACTTGGCTGGAAAGCTCGTGAGGGGAGGCCTGGACATCGCCGGGGCGACCGCCTTAATCCTGGATCCGGAGAGGAAGTTGGAACCGGAAGTCCTCCTACAGGGGTCCTTGCACCTCTTACGTATCAGTTACAGCTCAGCAGAACACAGATCATTCACCTCCGCAGATAATTCCCAAACGTCATTAGCCAAAACCCCAGCCAGGTGTTGGGACTGGAGCCCCGTGTCCCCTCTTTGTCTTCTCCCCTCTCCTGGAAGCCATTCCTCTAGGATTTCAAAAAGATGGGCGGTGGGAAGGTGGAGGCCAGAACACACCAGCTTGCATAAACAGGAGTCCTGAGGCGCCTCGTGGGCAGAAATGAGGTCTCATTTCCTCGGGGTGCTTCCTGGGTGGAGAGGATCTGCCCTTCCCTGCTCAGCCTTAGTTCTAAGGAAGTGTAACTTTCTACCCATTTCCCGGCTGGGGAGATGAAGGCTTCAGTGATGGAGGGAAGGGAGTGTGGACGGCGAGAGGGGCCGGAGAGCTTCCTCACACTGTGAGTCTGTGTGTGCCTGTTTCTGGGGAGCAGGTTTAAAACTTTCAACAGTCTCAAAGGGGGTCCCCAATCCCCCCACAGGGGTAAACCTCATTGATTTAAGCAGAACTGGTCCCTTGGGACAAAACGGAGCTCTTTCCAGAGTCCCTCGGTCCCCTCAGACCTAGACTTTACCCGCTTCCTCCCTGGGAACACTTTTCCCCCTGCGACAGAGAGGCCTCCGTGAGGAGCTGGGACAGTTGAGCTGACAGCCTACAGGTCTTACTGTAAGGGGTGGTCTTCCCAATCTACCGCTCAGAAAACTGAGCTGGAGCCAGGGAGGGGGAGAGGTGACTGGGACAGGCTAGGCTTCGGGTTCTCCCCCCACCTCTCTGCCCCCCTCTCTCTGGGATGCTTGGGGTCAGCCCTGGGGGGTCCTTCCCCTCTGCGCTCCTGTCTCCACTCCGCTCCTGCACACCGACCCATGGAGCCTCCTGGCACCACACCCTCTCAGTGCCCTGACCACACTCTGCTGCCATCACTGGGAAGGGGCGGGGAGCATGGCCCCTAATTCCCTTTTCTTCTTTCCCACAACCCGAGAGTCCTTCTCCTCTAAGATTTCGCTTGTTCCCTTGTCCCCTCCCTCAGACCCAAGAATTCTTGGGCAGCCAGTGGCAGTTGTGTTGACTGTAATTCCTGCAGTCCCCCCAGTGCTGGGCTCATGGATGGTGGGAGGGGCTACTGGATTCCCTCTAGGACAGAGCTGGGCTCAGGAGCTGTCTCTGGCAGGCCTCTGGGGCTGGAAAAACAGGGGGGAGGGTGATTCAGGGAGGAGGCAGAATTAGTGATTCCATTAGTGGTCAAGAGGCCAGCTGTAGATTCAAGTTTGAATCCCATTTCTGCCAATTTTCCCTGTGTAACATGGGCTATGTGACTATGCTCATGGACCTCAGTTTCCTCTCCTGTAAAGTGGGGAGATGAGTAGCACCTATTTCGCTGAACAGCTGCCAAGATGAAATAAGATCCTGCTCACTTAAGGAGTTTTCTAGTATCAGCACTGGTAATCTCCTTTCAGTCTGGAACACTCTGCTCTTTTAAACTTCACAGCCCAGACTTAAGGAACCAGAAATGACCAGTTGGAATTCCTGCCCTTCAACCGTCGTGACGGCCAGTCATATTCAGCTTTCAGACCACAGCTCCTCCCTGGTCAGGGTCTTTTAAAGCACCAGGAGTGAAAAGGCCAAAGGATTTTTCAGGCTCCGTGGTCCAGCCATTCCTGATAGTTAGTGCATGCGAGATGGAGGCTGTGTGTTGTGTTTTGGGGAGGGGGAAACTGCACCCCGGCTCGGCCCCACCTCAGCGCTTTCAGCAGCAGTGCCTTCACCCCCCTTGCTTCTCTGTAAACTCATGACTGTCCTGTGGTGGAGGGTTTATGTCCTCGCTTTACAGGCAGGGAAATGGACGCCCCTTGCCCATAGCACACTTTGAGCAAGAGGTCGGGATGTCTCTCAAATTTGGGGCTCCCGGCTCCCAGGCCTGGTATGTTTGTCCCAGCGTCCAGAGCGGGCAGAGGCCTCAGGCACAGGGCCCCCGGATCTGGCCACAGCGCCTCCTGCCTGTCCCTCCTCCCTTCACCTCCTGCCTCCAGGCGGAGAGGTCTGGGCCCCAGCACCTGTCGAAGGAGCCAGCCGGAGCGCACCATCTGATCCGTGTAATCCGGGGGTTTGTGATTGGCAGGGAGGAGCGCTGGAGGCGAGAGGATGGGGAGGAGGGGAGGGTGAAGGAGAATGCGGGAGACAAGCACTTGTTGAGTAACCCTGGATGCCCGAGACGCAAGGAGAGACTGATAACCAAGGGCGCTTGACTGAGTGCCTGGCACGTAGTAGGTGCTTAGTAAATGATGATAGTTATTCTATTTCTATTGCCTCCTGATCTTACTAGATGTCTGCCAACTTACCTAAACCCCCCCATCTGAGGATGCCACGGCCTAACTTTGACCCTCTCTCACCTACCCCACCAGGGGTCCTTCCCGCCTTGGGACCGGTGGCCGCACTCCCCGCTTGCAAGGAGCCCGGTCCAGAGAGCACAGCTGCGGCCGGGCTGTGGACACTTCTGGAGTCAACCTCTCCGCCCAGAGCCCAGGGATGGGGGTGGGGGTGGGGTGGGGTCGGGGTGGGGTGAGGGTGGGGAGAGCGGCCTTGACTGAGGAGGGAAGGACGCAAATGCAGTGCAGTCTTAAGTCTTCAGGGACGCTATGGCGAGTGCTGGCGGGCCGCCCCAGGCCGGAGGGAATTGACTTGGAAAACCAAAGCAAGGCAACTAATAAGATAAAGAAACAACCAAATCTAGTCCCCCCTCCAGGCTTGAGCCGCCGCCAGGGCACAGAGGCGAGGCCCCAGGAACCCGCCCGCGGACATCCTTAGGAGGTGGCGCTTTTGCTGCGTTTATTCGGTGTCAGGTCAGGGCCCCTCGCGCCTCTGCTGATCCCCGCCAGAGTCCTCACCCAGGGCCTGGGAGGCTGAAGGGCACACGGCCGAACACCCCGGGAGGGGCGACCCCACCGGAGTCGGCGGCGGCGGCGGCGGCGGCACGAACTGTGACTGCAGAGCCGGGCCCTGCGTCCTTCGCCCCCGCGCCTTGACGCGCTGGGGGCTTGGACACCCGGGTTCTTGTCTCAGCCTCTTCTCCCCAGGTGCCTTGCCATCCTCGGGAGCGCGGAAACGCCTAGCTGCTTTCTCCAAGTTGAATTCGTTTCCAGGTCGTAGTGGAATTTTTCAACGGGTAGTTGAGAACGCTCAGCTTCTGGAGGCAGGCTTCTGGGCGCTAGCGCTGATCCGGGCTGATGCAAGCTTGGGCGATCCATTCTCCTCCCGGTGCTTCACTGTGCTTATCTGTGAAATGGCAGTGACTCTTCTCATCTCCTGGGAAAGCTGTGGGGAGCAGAGATCACCTGGGTAGGCGCTCCCTAAACTCCAGTTGTTAATCTTTTGGGGGACTTGGAGGAACACTCAGTTCTTGTGGCCACCCTGACCTCCTGTCCAGTTCAGATCACCCCTCACCAGGATTCCAGGATTCCAGAGCGCTTCACCCAGGACCATGTGCCTTGCTCTTTGATGGCCCATGGAGTCCTTT
This sequence comes from Ovis aries, assembly GCF_016772045.2. NCBI lineage: Eukaryota > Metazoa > Chordata > Mammalia > Artiodactyla > Bovidae > Ovis > Ovis aries. The sequence continues at coordinate 73,336,578 of NC_056068.1, forward strand.
CATGGTGGGTCTTCTTTAGAAACAAGTGCATTGGTCTTGCCCTCACCCTTGCCAAGCTAACTGGACTCACTTTCAGTTTCTTGGGGGTGAAGGTAGCGGACAAAATGAGCATTGCCAAATAGTAATCGATGTATTTTTTTCTTTTCCTGTTTTAAGGTGAAATCCACATAACTCAAAATTAACCATTTAGGGCTTCCCTGGAGGCTCAGACGGTAACAGAATATGCCTGCAATGCAAGAGACCCAAATTCGATCACTGGATCGGGGAGATCCCCTGGAGAAGAGAGTGGCTATGCTCTCTAGTGTTCTTGCCTGGAGAATCCCACAGACAGAGGAGCCTGGCAGGTCCATGAGGTCGCACAGCCGGACACGACTGAGCTACTAATACATAACCATCTAAAAGTGAGCGATTCAGTGGCATTTACACATTTGCAGTGTTGTACAACCACTGTCTCTGTCTAGTTCCAAAACACTTCCATCACCCCAAAAGGACCTATTTTTCTTTTTCAACACTTACTTTCTCCAGAACTGAGCTGTGTGCAGTGAGAGGTCAGCACTTCATGCCCTTTCAACTTATCTTTTCAATGCCTTTAACAGGAGCTCTGTTTACAAATGACTTGCAAAGTTGAGCTCAGGAAACCTGGGAGCCCTGGAGATGGGAGTAGGGTGTTTATTCAGAATCCATGGGGGAACCAGTGTGTGCCTGAGAGTGTGGGGTGGGCACAGGGAATTATTGGACAGGGAGCTGGAGAACCAGGTCCAGAGAGAGGGTCTTTAATGGCCCTGCCCATCTAAAAGCTATAGATAAAATTCTCATCCTGCAGGAGTGAGGACTCTATTTCACACAAACATTTTAAATCACAGGCTCTCAGTCTTTTAAGGAAAGCTACTTCTTTGATCATCCGATGAAAGCTGAGGACCCTCTTCTTGGAAAGATGCAGCTAAATGCTGCCTTAGTTTCCAAGGGTTTGTAACAAATGACTGCAAACTTGGTGGTTTGCAAGAACAGCCATGTATTCTATCTCAGCTCTGGAGGCCAGAAGTCTGAAATCAAGGCGTCTCGGGGCCAAGTTCATAGGAGGAGACTTGCTTGCGTTTCCCAGCTTCTGGTGGCTCCAGGCCCTCCTGTCTTCGCTTTTCCCATCACCACCTTCGTCTTCATGAACTTTCTGTCTTCCGCTCTTATAAAGACGCTCGCCATCAGAATCAGAGACTACCAGCTGGAGAGCCCAAGATCAGGTCTTCTTGAGGCCCTTTACTTAATTAAACTGCAAATATCCTTTCTGTAGGGCTTCCCACGTGTTTCAGCAGTAAAGAGCCCGCCTGCCAACGCAAGAGACACAGAAGATCCGGCTTTGATCCCTGGGTCAGGAAGATCCCCTGGATAAGGAAATGGCAACCCACTCTAGTATTCTTGCCTGGAGAATCCTACGGCAGGCTAAAGAGTCATGACTGTGTGACGGAGCACACATCTTTTCTATAAACAAGCTTGGTCTCACAGGTACTGTGGGCCACCATCTTTGGGGGACTACCCTTTAACGCCAGTACAGGTGCATACAGTCAGTTTCATATTCAACTTCAGGGGCTGCCAGACTCCTGTCAAATCAGAAATCTCTGATTGAATGTCACAAAGGAATCCTTTAATGCCACCTTCAGAAACATTGGAGAGAATAGAAATCTCCCGTTCTCTTTAAGGAAGGACACTCCCACTTGCGGTTAAAAGGAGAAAATGAACCCACCATCCTGCCTCCATGATACCATCTGCCCTCTTGAGGAAGGACATTCCAGAACATTCTAGAGGCAGAAACCAGTTGCCTTTTTACAAAGAAGCCCTTGAAAAATGCAGCATCAGCCAGAATCTCAATTTGTGAAAATGGACCGACAGGAAATTTCTTCGCCCTGTCAGACAAACTTCATAAAGGCCCTGTGGGGGCCCTACCGCTCTGAGAAGCCTTTTAAGAAAATTGCAACTTTTAGTCAGACCCTGAGGGAAGTCTCACAGAGGTCTTCACACCCCTTGCGGCTCCTCTTTGTGGGGTGGTGAGGGAGGAGCAAGGTTTTTTCTGCAGGGGAGGAGAGAGGTGAGGGATCAGGGCTGGGGAGAGGCTGCTCCGAGGCCAGAGAGCAGGATGGCTCCACGGATAGTCCCCGGGTTGCCACCTGTGTCCTTCCCACAGATTGGATTTATAGAGTGTCACATTTTAATAAAAAACACACACACCTTCCCATTTTGGTGCATTAAGAGATTTCTAACAAAACACTGTAATGTTGCTATAAATTTTTCTCCCAGCACCCTCACAAGTAATAACTCAGCTCTGGCATTTTGCATTTAATGTTTATTTTGATGGCTACATTCCAGTCAGAGTGGGGGCTCAGGGTGGGGAGGGAGAAAGCAAAAAAAAAAAAAAACAAAAAAACCGAAAAGGCTCCTCTTTCCTAGCCATTAACTGTGTGTTTTTAATAATAAAAAAAAAGGTCCCCACAAATTGGGGAGCCAACATTTGGAAAGGAAGAAGGGCAATCATGACACCCTATGAGAAGTGCCAGTGGCCTCAGCTCTAGGAGGTTGATGGGGGGAGGCCCTGGCCAGGTCCTGCCAAGGTGGGTGTCCAGAGGGTTTCTGGAATGTCTCCTTTGCCCATACCATGCATTCAGCCTGAGATGCCCTTTTCTCTTCCCTCAGCTTCTGAGGCTGAGAAGTCTCATCTTCTGGAACTTTCCCCACATCCTTTCTCCGCTAGAGTTATGGGCCCTTCCCCTGAACAGCATTCATTCCATTCACTTAACACTTGTAGTGGAATCTGTGGGTGGAACGGGCTCAGATGGAAGAATATTGAATGAATGAACAAGTGAACTGAGTAGGTTGGAGCATTCTGTTTCATTCCATGTGAATTGCTTCCGCGAAGGCAGCTATTTTGGAATGGTTAATGATTTTCTCCCTAAAAAAGAATCTAAATAGTTCAAAATCACGTGGAGATCAGATCACAATCCCTTTTCCTTCAAAGGTGCTATATTTTAGTCGTCTTATCCCCAGCGTCAGAAGGGAGGCTTCTAGTTTATTCTTTTGACTCCAGGTAGAAACGAAAGATGGGACACTGGTCCAGACGGTCACAGATGGGTGGGGACCGCTTCCTGGAGGCTGAGGCTGAGGGTCCCACTGCCTGATAGCTGACTAATGCTCATCTGCCCTGTGCCTTGGCCCCCAGCAGCCTCTCCTTCTAAGAACCTCACATTTCCCCAGCCTGTCTTCCCATGGGGCCAGTGATCAAAGCCTGGGTTCTAGGGTTGCCCTGTTCCGGAGACAGGGGATAATACTCAAATTCTCGGTGGGGATAATGAACAGAAAAAAACGGTTGTAAACTATGGCGTGCCTGGGACACAGGGTGGCCCCTAACAGCATGTATGTCTCAGTGATTGTGAGGCACAAAAGTGGGTGGGTCAGACACTGCAGTCAGATGATTTGCGCTTATTGGTGTAAGACCTCAGTTTTCTCATCTGTAAGCTGGGGATAACTTCAGCAGTTGGATCCTGGGAGGTGGGAGAAGGAGAGGATTATTTGAGAAAGTCATTCACGGGATGCGCTTGACTCACTGTTCAGGTTGGGAGGGGACCTGGTTCTACCCCTGTGGGCACCGTCAGCTGGCTGGGTTGGGGCCCTCCCTTTCCCTACCTTCACCGCACAGCCCTCCCCAGAAGGGAAGGACAGCCTGTTCCAAGCTGCTTTGCTTTGCCTTCTCCATGGCGAAAAACTGTTTTTTCATGAAGGGTTTCAAACCCTGCCTCTTCCACTTATTTGCTGGTTGACCTCAGATCAATTCCTTAACCTCTCTGGGCCTCTTGTTTGCTTATCTGATAAATGAGGATGATAATGCTGGCCTCGGTGCATTGCCCTGAGGATTGAAGATGATGAGGAAGCCTGTTGCACAGCAGGCACTTGATAAATGTTCTCCCTTTCTCTAAGGAGATGAGAAGCAGACATTGTATGTGATGCTCCGGGTACCCGTCCTAGGAACTACACACAGACAGTGCTTACTAGCGGCTCTGGAGGTATGGACTGGCAGGAAGCTGCATTGCTCATAGTGGGGAGCTCTCAGGAAGACCCCCTCACTCATCCTGGCTCTGTGAGGACACCATACATTCTTCCCTTTTACAAACTCTCAGCCTGGCCCATTGCATTTTAAAGCTGAAATAAATAGTGCCAGGGCAAAGCCAAGGATCAGGGCTGCTCTTGGCTCTTTCCAAAGTGTTTCTGAGCCTTTCAGCAGGATCTGAGTCCCCACCCTGCAACCCCTCCAACTTTGATGGGTGCCGATCACTTTACACCCTGTGAAACCCTCAGCAAGTGGTCTTGATCTCTGATGTGCTGTTCAGGCTGGCAGCAGGGCGCTGGCACTCAGACTCTGCCTGAGGAAATGAAAGCCTGATGGGGCTGGAGGGGGAGGTGGCGAAGGAGCTTCCAGGCCATCATGGCAGCTGGAGGAAGTTTTCCCCTAGCTGAGCCATCCTGCACCCTGCCATCTCTCCCTTCTCAAACAGAGCAGCCAGGCCTGCTCCATCTGGGGCCTCACAGAGGCCCTTCCTGAGCAAGCTGTATAGATGTCTACCCTACAGAAGTAATTATCGCCAGTACCATTTACTGAGCACCTATTATGGATCAGGCCCAATTCTCGACTTATCCCATGAATTCCCTCCTCTGCGCCACCCCTCCCCCCTCCACACCGCCAGTTAAAATTAACTCCCTCTTTGGGGACTCACTGCCCCTCACCTGCTTTAATTCTTCACAACATTTGTCACTAGCTGTAATGATCTGGTTCATTTATCTTTTTACTTTGTCTACTATGCATCTTTCCTATTACAATGACAAGAAAATTGTCTGTTTGTTCATACACCATGGCCTGGAGAAGCGCTTGGTACAGAAGAGGTGTTTGGAAAATATTTTATTTTTCATCTGAATGAAAAGATCATCTTCAGAGTGATCTTATGGTTATCCCCATGTTCCAGACAGGAAAACTGAGGCAGAGAAGGGGCCAGGAGTTTTGACAAAGGGCACACAGGAAGGGCAGAGCTGGGATTCTGACCCTGGAATGTTTCACTGAAATCTGTGCTGTTCTGCCCCACACAACCTAAGCCCACCCACCTGGCTTCTGATAGAGTGAGTGCTCTGTTGCAAATAGAAGGTCTTATCAGAAATGGAAACTTGAGGCCCCTGTGTCTGAATAAATACTTCCCGAATATTTATATTCATGATCCTACAATAGTTTACTTTCTGTAGTTTTCACAGAAACCCATCACGTTGTTATCATTCTATACCATTTCATAACGAAGAAGTAAAAACTCAGAGAGGTTGTGTGCTTGCCTAAAGACACACAGCGAGGAGGTGGCTGAGTTGGCATTGGGGTTTGGACTGGGATGGAAAGGCTGTGCTCAGCTCACTTCTCAGATGCATGGCCTCCTGGGGAATCTGAATGACCCCTCTGGACTCACACAGTCAGGAAGTGACAAAGCAGATACAGGGCCAGGTCTTGTGATGCTCTGCCCAATTCTCCTCCCCCATTTCAGTACTGCAGCCTGGAAACCAGGCGGGCAGAAGGAAGGCATGAGGGTCCTGACCCAGGCTATGATGTGGTCGCCTTGTTCAGTTCAGTTCAGTCACTCAGTCGTGTCTGATTCTTTGTGACCCCATGAATCGCAGCACGCCAGGCCTCCCTGTCCATCACCATCTCCTGGAGTTCACTCAGACTCACATCCTTCAAGTCCGTGATGCCATCCAGCCATCTCATCCTCGGTCATCCCCTTCTTCTCCTGCCCCCAATCCCTCCCAGCATCACAGTCTTTTCCAATGAGTCAACTCTTCGCATGAAGTGGCCAAAGTACTGGAGTTGCAGCTTTAGCATCATTCCTTCCAAAGAAATCCCAGGGTTGATCTCCTTCAGAATGGACTGGTTGGATCTCCTTGCAGTCCAAGGGACTCTCAAGAGTCTTCTCCAACACCACAGTTCAAAAGCATCAATTCTTCAGCGCTCAGCCTTCTTCACAGTCCAACTCTCACATCCATACATGACCACAGGAAAAACCACAGCCTTGACTAGACGGACCTTAGCCGGCAAAGTAATGTCTCTGCTTTTGAATATACTATCTAGGTTGGTCATAACTTTTCTTCCAAGGAGTAAGCGTCTTTTAATTTCATGGCCGCAGTCACCATCTGCAGTGATTTTGGAGCCCCCCAAAATAAAGTCTGACACTGTTTCTACTGTTTCCCCATTTATTTCCCATGAAGTGATGGGACCAGATGCCATGATCTTCATTTTCTGAATGTTGAGATTTAAGCCAACTTTTTCACTCTCCTCTTTCACTTTCATCAAGAGGCTTTTTAGCTCCTCTTCACTTTCTTCCATAAGAGTGGTGTCATCTGCATATCTGAGGTTATTGATATTTCTCCCGCCAATCTTGATTCCAGCTTGTGTTTCTTCCAGTCTGGTGTTTCTCATGATGTACTCTGCATAGAAGTTAAATAAGCAGGGCGACAATATACAGCCTTGAGGTACTCCTTTTCCTATTTGGAACCAGTCTGTTGTTCCATGTCCAGTTCTAACTGCTGCTTCCTGGCCTGCATACAGATTTCTCAAGAGGCAGGTCAGGTGGTCTGGTATTCCCATCACTTTCAGAATTTTCCACAGTTTATTGTGATCCACACAATCAAAGGCTTTGGCATAGTCAATAAAGCAGAAATAGATGTTTTTCTGGAACTCTCTTGCTTTTTCCATGATCCAGCGGATGTTGGCAATTTGATTTCTGGTTCCTCTGCCTTTTCAAAAACCAGCTTGAACATCAGGGAGTTCATGGTTTACGTATTGCTGAAGTCTGGCTTGGAGAATTTGGAGCATTACTTTACTAGTGTGTGAGATGAGTGCAATTGTGCGGTAGTCTGAGCATTCTTTTGCATTGCCTTTCTTTGGAATTGGAATGAAAACTGATCTTTTCCAGTCCTGTGGCCACTGCTGAGTTTTCCAAATTTGCTGGCATATTGAGTGCAGCACTTTCACAGCATCATCTTTCAACATTTGAAACAGCTCAACTGGAATTCCATCACCTCCACTAGCTTTGTTCATAGTGATGCTTTCTAAGCCCCACTTGACTTCACATTCCAAGATGTCTGGTTCTAGATTAGTGATCACATCATCATGATTATCTGGGTCGTGAAGATCTTTTTTGTACAGTTCTTCCGTGTATTCTTGCCACCTCTTCTTAATATCTTCTGCTTCTGTTAGGTCCATACTATTTCTGTCCTTTATTGAGCCCCTCTTTGCATGATATATTCCCTTGGTATCTCTAATTTTCTTGAAGAGATCTCTAGTCTTTCCCGTTCTGTTGTTTTCCTCTATTTCTTTGCATTGATCACTGAAGAAGGCTTTCTTATCTCTTCTTGCTATTCTTTGGAACTCTGCATTCAGATGCTTTTATCTTTCCTTTTCTCCTTTGCTTTTCGCCTCTCTTCTTTTCACAGCTATTTGTAAGGCCTCCCCAGACAGCCATTTTGCTTTTTTGCATTTCTTTCCCATGGGGATGGTCTTGATCCCTGTCTCCTGTACAATGTCACGAACCTCATTCCATAGTTCATCAGGCACTCTATCTACCAGATCTAGGCCCTTAAATCTATTTCTCACTTCCACTGTATAATCATAAGGGATTTGATTTAGGTCATACCTGAATGGTCTAGTGGTTTTCCCTATTTTCTTCAATTTGAGTCTGAATTTGGTAATAAGGAGTTCATGATCTGAGCCACAGTTAGCTCCTGGTCTCATTTTTGTTGGCTGTATAACTCACAAGGTCATCTGTATTTGTGTGTGTGTGTAAAACACAAAGATCTGACCCTGCCCTACCCTACTGTGTGGATCAGTAAGTGTGGAGGGAAGACGGGGGCAGAGAAGCTGGACAAACTAGGCAGACTTCTATGGGAAAGGCTGCAGAGACATAGAAAGCAGGAGAACATAGAGAAAGGGTGGAGGTGTGGCCTACGGGTGAGAGGGGGAGTTTTGGGGGTCTGGAGTCAGAGAAGGGAGGCTTCGGAGGAAGCTACCAGGTCTAGGAGTTGGGGAGAGAGAGTCTTGAAGGTATTTTTCCACCTAAGACAGTACGAATATGATCTTCCTTTTCTGGTGAGTCTGCAGTCAACATTTTAATAGAATTTTAAGTTACTTGTGGATGCCGGCTGACATTTTGTGGATTGAAACTGTGTCGAGAGAGAGGCATGTGCCAGCCTCGTTTGCGAGGGTTCATGTGTCTATGGGGTTCTCTACATGTGTGCACACGTCTGCACGTGTGTGTATTCACATGGGTGGGGGCGTTTGCTCTAACTGAAGGCCTGTGTGCATGTGGACGTGTGCGCCTGGGGTACCAATGGCCTGTCCATCCCCACTGCCCTGCCCCAGACTGTGAACACAGCCCCCACCCAGGAATGGAGTCAGATGGCTGGTATGGTGGGGGGTGGTTGGAGGGTCTGAATCGGGAGGAGTGCCCCACCTCCACTGTGGGAAAGTTGGCATTTGTGGGGGCTAGAACAGGGTGTGGGGGATGCGGATGGGCTTGCAGGGGCTCAAGACACAGAATTCCTCCAGAGGGATTTAGCAGAGGGAGGGGAAGAGAGCAGAGAGGGAGGGACCCAGGCAAGGGGGAGGTGGTCCTTGGCGGTGGCGGGGGGGGGGGGGGGGGGGGCGGAGTGGGGACACTCTAGAGGCGGTGAGGGGCATCCAGCAAGACTGTCCCCATCCCTGCCTTTCCCCACCAGTGATCCTGGGCCCTCTGTGAACCGATGGCAACGTGCAGGGGCTCAGCAGCCAAGGAACCGTGCCCAGGAGGAGCTTCTGAATTTAGACCCGAGAATCCAGATTCTTGGCTTAGCTCAGCTCATACCAACAGGCTGTGCAACCTGGGGCAGATCACCTGGCCTCTCACCCCGGCTTCCTCACTGTGGCGCCACCTGGGGGCTGGAGGCCTGCATGGACGGGTGGGTGGGACGGGGCTGGCTGGGCTCTGGAGTCCTGGTGTGTGAGGTCTGGGTTTCTTACTGGGATCGCCAGTTTTGGCCCTGCCCTGGGCTCCCAGGAATTTCTGGGCCTGGTGTTCAGGAAGCAGGGTACCTATTGGGTTGTCTCAAAAAAAATCTTCTCAGCCTTCATTTTGTTGTATTTAATCTTCTTGAATGTGACCAAATCAGTCTGTTTTAGGAGGCGGGGGCCCTCGTGCAGGTCCATCTGCCCTGTGAACACCCTCCCAGTGCCAGGGGGGTGAATGACTGATGACTACTCCCTGCCCTTTTTGGTGTTAATTTTAAAAGGTGTTAACTGCCCTTGGTATCCCTTCAGACACAGCCCTTGCCTCTCACCCTCTCCAGGAGGGGTCACCTGGCTAGGTGATCGCTGAATGCACAGAAGCACCCTTGGCAGTAGGCATGAGCGTTGCCACTGACTGGCCGGGGAACCGAGACTCTTGACACTCAGCGAGTAAGCACTGGAGCCAGCAGGCTGGACTCAAGGCCTTTTGTCTCCTAGCCCGGTTTGGCCACAGACTGTAATATTATGTTGATGATGAACTTATTTGTCAATCACTTCCCTCTTTGCAAGTATCAATCATCCCCTGGTTTGCATCGCTGAATGTCTTTGTTAACATTTGGTTTTTCTGGCCGTGCCGATGGACGCACACTGTTCTGAAACCTGTCATGTGATGGCTACACCTGAGACAAGCCTTGGAACAAGTGGTTTCTATGACTGCTGCCTTGCAGGCGTGTGTATAATGGTACCCTGCTTGCCCTGATCCCTTTCTGCCTATTTTTTCTACGCTGTTCCCTCCCTTCTCCGATCACACTTCTCCTGGAGCCTCCCTCTCCCCCACATTCCCTCTGTACCCTCTAGCAACCTGGTCTGCCCCTGTCCCTTCTCTCTCCCCCAGCCCCGTCTCTGGAGCCAGAGCCTTGGCCAGGATGAAAGCCTCTGGCCAGGCCCATAAATCAGCTGGCCTGTGCCCCTTAACCTTCCCCATTAACCTCTCACACGGGCAGGCATTAGGTGTTACACTTGGCTGCCGTAAATTACTTGCCAATGAATTTATGAGTGCTCACCCCTCAGGGGCCTGCTTCCTCATCCTCCCCCACTCTCCCTCGGGGCTTCCAGACATTGAGCCCCAGCCTGGCAGTCAGTGCCTGGTTCTGGCCCGCGACTCCCTGTGTGATGCTCTGCACCCGATCCCCCCTGTTACACACACGGACTAGAAGATCGAAGGGGTGGAGGGGAGGGGTGGGTGTGCGTGACAGTCACCCTTTAACTCTGCTATCTAGAATCCCCTTCCCCGGAGGCCACCACCTGGAGCTTCCACACGTTTACCTTAGAAGGTGAGAGGACGCTGAATAAGAACCATCACCACTGTTTACTGTGTTTCTGCCACGTGCCAGACGATGATGCTCATTGTTTCTAATTCTTCGAACAATTCTCCGGAGGTATGAATTGTTATCCCATTTTACAGGTGAGGAACCAGAGGTGCAGGCAAGTGATGTGACTTGGGCAGGACCGGAACCACTGGTGCTGAGAGTTAGTGGATTTCACTGTATCCTGTGTGCCTGCTGTCGCTCACTGTGTCTGACTCTGCGGTTCCATGGACTGTAGCCCACCAGGCTCCTTGGTCCATGGGATCTCCCAGGCAAGGTTACTAGAGTGGGTAGCCATTGCCTTCTCCAGGGAATCTTCCTGACCCAGGGGTCGAACCCAAGTCTCTGTATTCACAGGCAGATTCTCCTACCAACTGAGCTCCTACTCTATAAAAATCCAAATCTGCAAAAACAAGGCTATGTATGGAAACCGTGATAAGCCTGTGACCCAGAATTTCTCTGCCTCACTCCCTCATCTTGCTGCATGTCGGTTTACAAGGACCAATAGTCGTGACGATGTTCATGATGAGAATGGCTGACCCCTAAAGGATGTTTACTAAGCACCTGTTATTATGCGAAGCATTTTATGTGCAGAAACTTGCTTAATTATCATCCCTATGTAAGGTTGATACTATAGTTGCCCCTTTTACAGAAGAGGGCATAGGCAAAGAGAGGTCAGTTAATTTGTTGACGGTCACCCAGTGAGGAAGGGCCAGGTCCAGCAGTCAGACCCCAAGAGTCAGCCTACAGAACGCCCAACACTTTATGGTGAGTGGTGGCACTGATGACAAATGTGACGCCACCACAGAGCAACAGCTGAACAGGCGCCCAGGGGCCCAGTGCTGTCAGCCCCCAGTCCCTGCGGGCAGCCCCTGCAGAGTTCCCCGTGGGTGACCCAGGGACGCGCCTCACCTGGTTTTCCTTCTTCCGCTTTTCCCAGGGGATGGCAGGGACGGAGCTACAAGCTTTCCCCAGATGAGCCCAGGACCTCTCTGGGTGCTTGTCCCTGGCTGCTGCTCCAGCTCGATTCCCAAAGCTACGGGGTCTCCACCGTGGCTTCCTGAGTGTGATCCTGCGGAGAGGGGAGCACGTGTCTGGGATGGCAGGGAGCAGCTGGAGGGGGATGAGGAGGGATGCGTGGAGAGGACGCTGTGTTCCGGGGACCTGCAGGGACAGCAGACCGAAGCTGGACGGCAGGACTCCGGGAGGATGTTTCCGGGCCAGCTGTCACCAAGGGCCCTCCCCTCCATGTCGGCCCCTCCCTGCTCCGAACTTCGGCACATGTGAATGCCTCTTGTGCAATTCGGTCACCACTGCAAAGGAGGGCAAACAGCTGCTTGTGTTCCTCTGGGTTGTGTGTGACCCTGACTTAGACGGAGAAGGAAAGGTCAGCCAGAGGGCTCTGCCACAAAGGCAGGACCGGGCCCGGTTATACTGGGGAGGGCAGGGATGCAAGAGCCATACAGACCTGGCTCAAGTCCTAGGTGAGCGGGGCTGAGTAGGGTCCCCTCCCAATTCACGACCACCTGGAACTTGTGCATGTGACCTTGTGAGGACAGAGGTGTAATTGCAGGTGTCGTGAGTTAAGATGAGATCAGCCTGGATTAGAGTGGGCTCTAAGTCCGTGCCTGGCACCCTTGTAAGCAGTGGGAATCTAGACACAGACACGCAGGGGCGAAGGCCCTGTGAGATGGGGGCAGAGATGCAGTGTCGGACCCGCAAGCCAAAGAATCTCAACGGCTGCCGGCGCTGCCCAGGAGTGGCGAGAGGCAAAGGAGGGCCCTTTCCTTAGCAGAGAGTTCGGCCCTGCTGACACCTTGAGTTTGGACTCCTGGCCCCAGCACTGGACGAGAGTAAGTTTCTGTTGTTTCAAGCCACTCAGCGTGTGGTACTTTGTTATGGCTTCTTGTTAAGAAAGCTGACAAACGAACTCCATCAGTTATGAGCAGGATGGCCTGGCATCAGTCACTGATCTCTCCAGGCCTGGCTGAGCATCCTCGTAGTGAGCATGACACTGGTTCAGAGGGTGCTGTGAGGATGAGATGAAATGATGCCTCCAAGGCTAAAGCGGTTCAGTAAAGACAGTGGAATTTGGCTCTGGGATTCCTGGGTCGGGAAGATCCTTGGAGAAGGGTTAGGCCATCCACTTCAGTATTCTTGGGCTTCCCTTGTGGCTCAGCTGGTAAAGAATCTGCCTGCAGTGTGGGAGACCTGGGTTCAATCCCTGGGTTGGGAAAACCCCCTGGAAAAGGGAAAGGCTACCCACTCCCATGTTCCGGCCTGGAGAAATTCCATGGACTGTATAGTCCATGCAATCACGAAGAGTCGGACACAACCGAGTGACTTTCACTGTCATGTCTAAATACAGCGATTCTTCAGAGCTGGGCTTCCTAGTTCCTTCTGGAAGGACTGAGAGCCCTGTGTTATTTTTTTACTGTTAATTTTGGAAATTCCAAGTTAACAGTTAGGGTACAAGTTGATCACATTTATGTAATCTTTATCAGAAGTCTCGCAAGTTGTATATTAAACATTTTGAAGAAAAAGAAGGAAAAAAAAGCAACTCTAGTTTTTACTCTGTACATCCAGATTACATGCTTGGACCAACTGCAGGAACAGTTAGTTTATACCAGATGCCAGCTGACTGCCTGATGCCAACTGGAAATAAAGTTATGTGTATCTGCGCACTCATATAAACTGATCTCTAACCTTGTATACAAAACCATATGTGTCTATCTCTCTATGCATACTGGATGCTTACATATTCATAACAGATGCATACATATATCTGCTCAACAATTCCATCCAGCAAATATTTATTCAGTATTCACCTTGTGCAGGGTGTGTGCGTACATGTGGGTGTGTAGATAGAGAAGAACTCGCGTTCGTACACAGTAATGTATACACGTAGCTGGTTATACCAGAAGCCAACCTAATATCTAGATGCCAGTGAGGGAGCATGGCTGCTGGAAAGCCGTATACTTCAAATTCCCTGGCTGGGAACAGGCTGGAGCCTGGAGGTGAGCTCCAGCCCCCAAATGAGAGAGGGGTCAGCACGGGACAGACAGCGGGGGCGGGAGGAATGCCATCAGGGTGAGGCTTGGGGCTCCCAGCCCCTTCTGGTCAGTTGTCCCCAAGCTGTCACTCCCTCTGTCTTGGTGGGGACTTGGAACAGAAACGCACTTTGAGAAGAGTAGCATCTCGGGGCACGGCTACCTGTTCCTGCCTTCTCGCACTCCGAGCATCCTCAGAGTGGGACGTATCCTCTCTGGATACAAGGGCGCTGGATGCTTTGTGGCCCCAGCACCACTTTGGAGACCTGCTGTGTGCTTCTCAATGCCACCCCCTCCCTGATGGCACTTCTCTCCATGAGGGGGCCAGGCCAGGGGAGGGGCCGCTCTGCTGTCACCCTTCCTTTCGTAACTGAAGTGATACGATCTCCCCCTGCCCCGCCTGCTGGACTCCAAGGGTGCTGTTGGGACTTGGCTGTTCTTCCTCCACAGCCCAGCCCAGAGCCTGCCTCCTAGGAGGCTCTTCATAAAATCTGGGAACTCCGGGGTTTAGCCAGGTGAAGGGGTGTGTCCAGGGCCACCAGGCAGTGGAGGGAGGCTTGTGCAAATACGCTCTGACTCAGCAGACTCCCTGCTCCAGAAATGCTGCAGCTCACCACCCGCCTTGGACCAGGACCCTCCTGTGCCACAGGCCTTGTCTGACCGTGCCCACCGGAGTGGGGGATGCTGGGGGTGGCCCTTGTATGGCACTTTCACATCTGAATTCCCAGTAACCAGCATGCCAACCTGCATACAGTAGGCCATCAACTGGTGTTTGCTGAAAGAATTAATGACTTTGAGGCCTGGGGATAGAGCTCTGGGCCTTCGGGACTGTGAGGGCTCAGAGGAGCAGTGTTTTCACCCTGGTAGACAGGGAATTCTCTGCTAAGACCCTAAAGCCAACGCGGCGTCTTAGGGAAGAGGGTGGGTGGGCAGTCAGCTTGGGGCAGGAATTGGCTGCTGGGTTAACAGAAAACGAACGAGATCTGCCTGTGTCAGAGGGGCTCTGGCCAAGGACACGTCCTATAATAAGTAAACATTCCTGAAAGGATGAGAGCTTAAACACAGTAAGGGATGCTAGAAGCAGAAGAGCAGTTCAAGGGTGGAGATTCTTTCCAGGTGAGGCTTGGAAGGGGCGGGAAGGGAACGATCTTTCTTTAAGCTCCTGTGAAGATGGATGCTCCAGACTGCACACATGTTCTTCCTGGAAAAGCAGGTCACTGGAATGATCTCTGTTTAACAGATGAGGAAGCTGAGGTTCAGAGAGGTAAAGCACCTTGCTCAAGGTCACACAGCCAGGATGTGGCAACATCGGTCTGACTCAACTCCTGTATTGGTCCAGCTGCTGAATCTAGGTAATAGCTATGTATTGCCTGCTTGACCTTCCCTTTTTGTTCTTTTTCTGTGAGGATTTAGTTATTCTCTAGAGCAAAAAGAATATGTTTGGGGGGTATTCAAACTTTGGGGATTTTTTTTTCCCTCCTCTGGTATACCATTAGGAGGGCGTCCATGGTGACTTGGTGGTAAAGAATCTGCTTGCAATGCAGGAGACTTGGATTCAATCCTTGGGTGGGGAAGATCCCCTGGAAAAAGAAATGGCAACCTACTCTGGTATTCTTGCCTGGAGAATCCCAGGGAGGGAGGAGCCTGGTGGGCTATAGCCCATGGGGTCGCAGAGAGTCGGACACGACTGAGCGTTTCGCTTTCACTTTCACTCCAGTATTCTTGCCTGGAGAATTCCATGGAGAGAGGAGCCTGGTGGGCTACAGTCCATGGGGTTGCAAAGAGCTGGACGTGACCGAGCAACTAAACAACACCAGCAACAAATGCCATTAGGAAGGACATCAGTTCTGGCCTCTTCCAAGGGCTCCATCAGAGAGAACATGGGAGGCTTTCCTGGCGGCTCAGCGGTAAAGAATCCTTCCGCTAGTGCAGGAGGATTCAAGAAGGATTCAACCCGCTAGTGCAGGGTTCAATCCCTGACCCAGGAAAGGCCTGTGAGCCACGCTACTGAGCCTGTCCTCTGGCGCCCCGGACCTGCAGCTACTGAGCCCGTGAACCGCAGGTACTGAAGTCCACGCCTCGCGAGCCCGAGCGCCACAGCAGGAGAAGCCCCTGCAATGAGAAGCCCGTACACGGGCTTCCGCAACCAGAGAAAAAACCCTCGCAGCGACTAAGACCCAGCGAAGTCAAAATAAATAAATAAACGAAATTATTAAAAAAAAAAAAAAAAAGACAACATGGGCTTCCTGCAAGGTGCCCTCCCCCACAAACCTATCCTTCCTATTCCTTCAAGAGCCATCCCCGGATGCTGTAGTAAGTGAGAAGGATGTGTTTTGGCGGTGGCCTCTTCCCAGGAGGCGCTAGAGGTAAAGAACCCACCTGCCAATGCAGGAGGCATAAGAGACGCCAGTTTGATCCCTGGGCCTAGAAGATCCCCTGGAGGAGGGCATGGGCACCCACTCCAGTATTTTTGCCTGGAGAATCCGGTGGACAGAGGAGCCTGGTGGGCTACACAATCCATGAGGTCCCCAAGAACCAGACAGGACTGAAGCGACTTAGAACAGCACAGCTCAGCTCATCCCTGTCAACTGGTATAAAAGCAAATCTTTTGCAAACTTAGATGCTGGAGAAATCAATGAAAGAACTAAACGTGTTTCCGCACTAATCCCATAATCAATCCACATCTGGGGACTGATCCAACCGAGCCTGTGCTAGTGGCACGGGGTGAGAACATCCCCAGGGGGAGGTCCCTGCAGGTCACACTGGTGTCCCCCTCCCCCAAAACCCTAGGTAAGTGGCGGAGAGCCTTGGCAGACAAACCTGGTCGAAGACACTTCCTGTAATAACTAAGCCGGTCTGTTTATCTAGCTTCTTGGCTACTAAACAGGGATTGTGAAGGAGGGGGCCCTTTGTTGCTAAATCCCCACGCCCCTTTGTAACGAATGATGTCCTATGTAAGTTGCTGGGTGCCCCTGAACAAGTTACTCCAGCCCTCTCTTCCTCATCTGTTTAAAAGGGGATAATATTACCACCTCCAACGTGCTGTGAAGTTTTAGCCCAAGCACTTAGCACAGAGCCGGGCACCTGGGAAGCTCTGAATGAACATTAGCTATTAGGACCACAGTTAGCATCATCTGCCAGGCAGGGCTGATGGAAGAGCTGGTGAGTGGAGGTGAGTGTCCCTGTGTGAGGGTGGGAGGGTGTGTGTGACCCCTGCCTCCGCTCTGGGGACACTGAGGCCCTGGGGCAGACTCTGGAGGGATATGGATGAGTCTCCTGTCTTGCTGGGGCAGACTGTGGAGGCATACAGATGAGTCTCCCGTCTTTGCTCCGGCGAGAAGGAACTTCGTCCTCCCGCACAGGCTGCCTCCTGCAGACTCTGTCCTCTGGGCTGGCCGCCTGTCCCTTCCCTGGCAAGGGCAGGGAGGAGGCCCAGCCGCGGGGCCCTGGCCCCCGGGGCGGCTGGCCCAGCAGGCCAAGGACTCTGTGTCCTGGGAGGGGAGCAGCCCTACGCTGCAGCTGCTCCTCCTGGGAGGGGCTGGGCAGCAATCTCATCTCTCAGCAGAGACCTCTCAACCCAGGGGGTAGCGCCCCAGAAAGGGCACAACCCCAAGACCCGCTCAGAGCTGCTTCCTCCTCCTGTTCATTTGTCCCAGAAACCTGAGAAAACGAGCCAAGTCCTGGGGAGAGGGGGCTCCAGCCGGGGACCCGGTCCTCCTTGACCCCCACTCACTGCCGCTTGGGGGTGGGGAGAGCGGTCGTCTGCCCTCCGGAAGGTCCTCTCTGCGTCCCGCCCTCCCTCTCAACCAACGGGCCGGTTTTCCAGACTTCTCCCTTTCCCACACTCTTTCCCCGAAGCCTCCTTCACACATCCAGTTCTTCTTAAAGGGGTTCTAAGAAGAACGAATTTCCTATGAACAGAACAATGCCCTATTAATCTTACGAGGGATTTGAACTTGGCCACATTTCAGCCTTTGATTTAAATATCATTTTGGTAATGGGGGAGAAAAAAAAGAAGGCTGACTCTTGGACAGCCCTGAGTTTCCAATACCTTCCGAGCATGAGACGATTTCAAATATAAAATTAAATCCAACTCCCTTCTGCCTCCCCCCCTCCCCCCTCCGCCCCCCTCCCCTGCTTTCACTCACACAAAAAGCTCACGTCCCACATACTTCATGGGGATATTTCAAGTTAAAGTTTTGTTTACCTTATAGAAAAGTTAATTAGTTCCTTTTGATCTCACAGGGAAAACCACACAGGAAATTTTTCTTCAGAAAGTGTACACACGAAGGCATGCTTTACCCTCATAACCAGAGATATTCATTAAAACAATTCGTTTCGATTTTTAATTTAAAGAAAACATTTTACATTTTCCTGATTTATTATTAAGAAAGTAGTTGTCCCTGGGGCAGAGCGTGAAGGGGGTCGGCTGAAGTGTTTTTGCTGCGCTAGCAGCCAGCGTTGGGCAGTTTATAATCAGCCCCTCGTTTGTTTTGCTACTTTGGATAACAAGAGACTTCTGCAGAGAGGCAAACCTTCAAACACGCCAGATTTCAGTCGCCAAAATATTAAAAATCCAGGGTTTGGGAGATTGGGACTGTATGGTTTAAATAAAGATATGTAAGTTCTGAAATATAAATATTCGAGATCCTGAAAAAACATATCATTGCATTAAAATCTGAAACAGGCAATGGGTGAATCGAGGGGAGAAAATGTTTACTTTTTTGAGGTTTATCTAATGAAATATAATAAATAGTACATCATGCTCTTTTTTTTTTAACCCCTAGAGATATTTAAGCAATACCTGGATTTGTACAATAAGCTGCTTAGCAAAAGTCTAGAAAGAGAAAGGGTTGGATTTTCGAAATGCGATTTTCAACCTTAAGCACATTTTCCACATCTTGTATTGTTATGGGATAAGGGATGCAGAGGACCCTGTAAATTGTGGAACTCATTTCCAGCCCAGACCAACTGAAAAAAGAAATAGTATGGCTTCCCTGAGGTTGAAAGAACAAATTAAAAGATATTGCTGATGGAGCAGCCAAAAGCTGCGGTCCCCATTACTGCAAGGAAAGAAATCATAAATAGATATGGTATGGACAAAAAGCCCGTGGAAGAGATGTTTTTACAAAAGCAAAACCGCAAAAGCAAAACAGCTCTAAAGAGTGGTGTTGACATCAGTATATGATTTTGAGGGTATTTTTGGGTGCGTATCCCTTTCCTGCCCCTGACACAAATATTTGGAGATTGGGACTGTCATTGTTGATAAAAATTAAATTGATGCCGCATACAAAAGATATATAAAAACCATGTTAACAGATGGGGTGACTTTGATGATGTTCTGTACAGCAAACGTATAAAAATCTGATGACATTTTATTGTCACCAATTTGCTTTTTAATCTGTCCCAACCACTGCTTTTAAAAACAGAACTCTTAATGTAGATTTCTTTATCAAAAGTTTGCCCCTGAAGATGAATTTTCTGATTTAAATGCATTCCACTCTCCTATTTTTTGTTTTTATTTTTTGGTAAATGGTGAAGGTGTGTGAGAGTCCATTTGTGAAGTTATTATTTTGAAGAGGGATTTAAAAATGCTGGCTATAGGAGCAGATTCCTACAAATGAAGCCAGCTCTTAAGGCAAGTTTCCAAAATCTTTCTGTTCAAATACAGAGTCTGAAAATCTTTTTAAAAAATTGTCCTTCTACAACACAGTTATTTTTATTTCCTGCCTAAGATGCCTTTGATATTTTCTTCTGAAGAAGGATTTATGTTTTTTTTTTTTAAGAGCTGGAAATATTCTCTTTTTTCTTTTTTTCCTGGAGGAAAATGGTTTAATGTAAAGTTTAAGGGAGGGAGAGAGATGTATGGAAATGGATGGAAAACAGAAGCTTCAAACGACTACCCAATTCCCTCTTTGGATTTGCCAAATAACAACGCAAAAATCAAATACTTCCCATAAGACCACTGATGGGAGACCTCCCCAATAAATATGCATCTATTCCTATTTTCACCAAAACAAATAATTTTCTCTGCTGATTAGGGGCCCTTCCTTCTCCAGTACCCATCATTGGGAACTTTGAGATTTCACTAAACATATATACGTGTATATATATATAATTTTCCTTTTGTGAATTTCTATGAAATTGGCTTTCTTTCTCCAGGAAGCTGGAGTACAGTCGGGACCCTGGCTAGATGCTTCATTGGTCTGAATGCAAGAGGGAAAGGGGTGATAAACTAAAGAGAAAGCCATGACCTCAAAGGAGAAAACACTGACAGATAAAAAGAACAAGACAAGTAAATATTTTCCTAGCGCGTTTCCAAGTTAAAACCGATCAAGCTACCCAGTTAAAGAAAGGCAAAAACAAAATTCGTCCCTACCTTTGTCAGATGCAAAGTAATGAGGGATTGTTCCCAGAGTGGTTATGACCTACACAGAGCTTCTTACCTTAAATCTATACATTTTGAACAAAAACAGCTTGGAGCAATTCTCTCCAAACAACCCCAAATGTTAACCATTCCAACTCAAGATCGGGTTTCTCCTTCAGCCTAGACGGTGATATCAGTTGGGTTTTCTTTTCTTTTCTTTCTTTCTTTTTTTTTTTTTTTAAATATGTATTCTTATGTTTCCAATCCTCACACATACTTTTTTCATCTTTGTTTAGGCTCCTTCTGGCCGCTGGATGGGCTGGGAGTCGCAGGAGTCCTTCTCTTCGGGACAATTAGTCCCTCACTTGATCAGTTGAAAACGGAATGATTTGTCGTGGTCACTGAGTGGGGCTCTCTCCCTCTTTCCTCTAATATTGTTGCAGATACGTAAAGTTTACTGCGTGCTGTAAATATGTCAGCTTTTGCCAGGGAGTTTGCTAATAAAGAACCTAGAGGTATTATTGATGGAAAAGATAATGTTTCCAATAAGACCGGCCCGGGCTGTAGTTTGAGACATTCCACACCCAGCCAAGCACAGGCGTTTGAAACGCCGACCCGCTGGCTGAGGTGCCGGGCTGGTGCCGGGCTGGTTCGCGGCCACAGGCCAGCCGTGCTGCCTGCTTCTCCGAGGTCCCGGTGACTCTTATTCAGCGCAGTTTTAAACGCCCGACTGGTTTTAAGAGCTCTGTCCTTTCTGAAAAAACGGCTTTCCTGACCATCAGGAGTAGCTGAACTTATCAGAGAATCACGAGATACTGCTTGCCCAGATTGATCTCTTTGGGGATTTATCAGCTCACCCATGCTGAGAGCAGAGACAAAAAGGAAGTCCACCCTTTTCTGTTAGATGCTCACTCACATTTTCATTTGTAGTGACAACTTCTGAGTGTAAATTGGATTCATTTTTTTCCTGGATGTTCGTTTGTGGAGGATTGTTTGGCTTCCCTCTCTTAAAGGAAAAAAAAAAAGAAATTGCAGAAAGCTTGGCCTTCGTCTGCCCCACGGCCCTGGTCCCCTGATTTCAGGCTCCTGGTCTCGGTTTTTCGTCACATCACCCACATGACAGTTTCATCTGGTGCTAATGTGGCCGTCACATGAGTTGGTCGTCAGAATTCCATGCTCGTTTACCATTAATCAAATGCATCATTATGAATTGTGTATGCATTTTAGGGCAGACCCAAACGCCGGCTTGATAGGAAAGTGTTTTTGTTTTTTTCCACTTAATGTTCGGCAACGGCAGATGAGTGGCAAGGCCAAAGTGACATTCTTTGTGTTTGCTTAGCCCAGAAATCAACAACCCTAAATTACAGGTTGATAAGCTATGTCCAGGTAGCATTAGCTTCTCCAGGTGATTATTATTAGTTAAGGGTGGCCACAGTCAGTGCCAGCAAACTGAAGCTGGCCAGAGGGAGGGCAGACAAGGCGAGCAGAGAGCAGGGTCTCGGCTTCTAAGGGGCCCGGTGCCTCCTTTTGACTGGGGGGATTTTAGTCTTAGATTGCATTTTCCTGGAAATAGGGACTGGCCCTTCTAATTTGGAAGAATGTGAGGTATTTGCAGGGCGAGTTCGGATGAGTGGGGGTGGGGACGGGTTACCACTGGATGCTTTTGGGAATTTGTGGACTCTACTTCCCCAGGACTCACTTGCCAACTTGGCCTCTGTGGGAACATTCCAAGTTCTGGAACCTTCCTTGGAGGGCCTGACTCCTGTTGGTTGGTGGGGACCTGGCATCTCCTGGGCGTATAAAGATGGTTTTCATTCGGGGTTTGCAGTGATCAAAGTCTTTCCTGAGGACGGGGGACTGTGTTTCAGGTAAAAACCCTTTCCTGAGCTGTCACAATAGTCCTGGGAGATGGGGGGGCCTGGTGCCTGAGACCGGAGGGCCTGACCCCTCTCCCCCAGCGAGGCTTGGGAGACAGATCTGACCTGGGCTTAGCTCCCATTTGATGTCTAACTGCCAGCCGTCCCCAGGCCAGAATGGGAACAGGGAAGGAGGTTGGTCCCAAACAGCGATCAGAGGTGGGGCGCAGGGGCTGGGGTGCTGGCTTATTTTGTGGCACAGTTTTTTTTTTTTTTCCCTCCGAGCAGACAGCTGGGCCTGGATGGCGGCTTGGAGGCCCCTTCCCAGGGAGGCGGGGGAGCACTCTTGCCCCCAGGAATGTCTCTTATTTGTGAGGCCATCCTAGGCTACTTGGGCTCTCATGATGTTAGGAAAGCTTGTTAAAAGATAAATACCTTTTCAGAATAAGCTGCTCAGGATCCGCCTTAGCCTGCCGCGGGGGAGGCTCCAGGAGAGGCAGAGAGCGCAGTGCTGGGGCGCCAGGGTCTCTCGTGAGGCCTCCTGGGCTGGCTTTGGGAATGTTCCTCTCTTGAAACCCCCGCTTCAGCCTGGAAGGGCTGAGCTGCTTCCCCGGAGGGCAGTCCAGGGCCGCGGCACACAGATTTCAGCCCTTCTCCCCTCTCCTCCTGGTCAGCAGGGAGAGATGGGGCTCGCGAGAGCTGGGCAGGGTGGCAGCACTGGCAGAGGCCTCAGTGGTGGGAGGTGGGCCCCCCTCTGCATACGGCTGGGCCAGGGGACTGTGTGAGTGTAGGTGAAGGGGTGTATGGGGGCAGGTGTGACCTCAGAAAGGAGAGCCGCTGGGGTCACTACTGCTTCTCCTTCCGGCCCGTGACCTTCGGGGCCTGGAACCAGGCGGCAGCATCCAGCCTCTGAGCCCAGGCTCTGAGCTGCTTTGAAGAGGCCTGTGGGTCAGCACGGAGAGTGCTGTTTTTTGAGGCCTCGACTCCACTAGCCGCGTCTATGCCTTCATCCCAGAATGACCTATGGCTTCATTCACTAAGGGGCTGGAGTCAAATTCAAGGCTATTGTTTTAGGGGCCCTCTTTCTAGGACGATTCAATCCTACAGCAGTCCCAGGAAGTAGGACTCAAGCTCAGAACAGTTTTTCACTCATTTAAGGTCACCTGAAGCCCAGGGCTTTCTCGTCTGAATCTTGAACCTAGCCTCTCTGAAGGATGTCCCAAGCTGTCACCCCGCTGACAAAAAGGCAGGGCCCTGAGACCCTGAAACAGAGCTTCTCAGACAGAGATCTGAGCAGTGGTCTAACTGAACTCCTTATGAAAATACAGAAGTCTGGTGCCAGTCCGAGCCGGCGGCCTTGGGAGTTTAAGGAAATAGGTCTGGTTCCATGGACATTTTCTTTTTTTTTTAAATTAGGGTTTGGGTCCTTTTGGTTTGAAGTTCAACAAATCAGCATGGCTCGTCTGGCTTTTTATCTGCCACCTGGTTTGGTTCAAGGACAGAGAAATGTTTCTGTTTATAAAACATGTGCAGACGTGGTTGGCCAATGCTGGTGTCGTTTCTCCTGGCTTCTGCTCCTTTTCAAGGAAGCTGGTAAAGCTGATCTTCTCCACCCTGGGCTGGTCATTCAGATGGGCCCGGCTGAGGCCCCTGTGTAATGGAAAACTGCAGCCGGCTGGTAGAGGTGACAGGCACATGTGTGCATATTCAGTTGTGCCCGACTCTTTGTGACCCTCTGGACTGTAGCCACCAGGCTCCTCTCTCCATGGGATTTTCCAGGCAAGAATACTAGAGCGGGTTGCCAGTCCCTTCTCCAGGGGACCTTCCCGATCCAGGGATCGCACCTGTGTCTCCTATGTCTCCTGCAATGGCAGGCAGATTCTTTACCACTGATCCACCTGGTAATACGTAAGATAGGTATTATTTGATGTGGAGAGATGTTCACTGCAGGCACTAATACAGACTCATTTTTGTAATTGCGAAAGTAACACATACATCTGGTAAGAAATGAAAGCTGTACAGAAGTATTTTTAAAGTAAATGAAATACCTTAATGTTTGTACAGTGCTTAGAAGAACAGTGTGCCTGGCATGTTATAAACACTAGATGCACTTAATAAATAAAAGTGTATGGAACTAGAAGTCATTTTTCCTCCCAATTTGGATCTGCAGTCTCCCTTTCCAGAAGCAACCGAATTAATATTTTCTTGCATATTCTTCCAGAAATTTTGTGTGATTATGAAAGCATGTCAGTACACATAATAATTTTACATCGTAAAGTGAAAAGAGTAGGTTACCAAATAGCTTTGAAGAGCGTAATCCTATTTTTAAAACAAACAAACATGCATAGAAAATAATCTGGAATCGGATATATCAATCAGGTAAAACGATGATTATCTTCAGAAGGTGGGATCATGGGTGGATTTCCTTTGTCTATCTGTTCACTCCTTCTATAATTCTAAACCTTGATTAGAGAAAAGCGCATATGAAGAAACACATGCATGGATGGGCACATGGACCCTGGCCCTCTTTTATAAACGTGTTTAAGAGGGCTGACATCCCTGCCAGGCCCTGGGATCCCATCACAGAACCTGCCTGGACAACCTCCCCTTTGCTCCCTGCGGCCAGCTGCTCTGCTGCTGACGTGAACCCTGATCTGCGTTTGGCTTTGCCCTGTGGCTCCAGGACTCTCCTGGGGACCCCTGGACTGATGATCAAATGAGGATGAAGTTTGAGGGACTGTCCTACACATGCATCCCCCTTTAACTGTCTGTTTTGCTGCTTCTACCCCTTTACCAGCTGTGGGGAAGACCCCTTCCTCCCTCTGCCAGCCTGGGCCTGGGGGTGGTGTGCCTAGTTGACCCTGATCTCCCATCAAGGAACAAAGGTGAGACCCATTTGAAGTGAATCGACTTACGTGTCCATCCTGAGCCCCTGAGTCTCATGGCCTGGGTCCTTTGGACCTATCAGAAGCCCCCTCTGATCTATCTTTGAGATGCAAACAGGAAGGCCAGTGAAGCCCTCTAGCTTCTCCACCTGACTTCCTGGAAGCCCAGTCTGATCCCTGTAGTGACCAGTGACTACAGGTCACTGGTCAGGGGTCCCGGGGGGGGCGCGTCCTGAGTGGGCACAGTGGACCCCTCTTGACTCTGTAGACAAGAATGAGGAATCAAACAGACCTGGGCCATGAACCAGCTACTGTTGCTGTAGGACCTGGGGCAGGTCAGTTCACCTTTCTGAGCCTCAGTTTCCTCATCTCTAAAATGGGTGCGCTGAGGGTACCTTCCTCCTGGGGCTCACCTATCTTCATTCTCAATTCATTCCTTTAACATAGATTTTTCTGAGAGCCTTGTGTGCCAAGCTGTTTACTGGACTCACAAGGGCTCACATATAAGCTTCTACATAAGATACCAGGGAGAACAAAAAAAGTGTTTTCCAGAGGTAAAAGCATGGGGAAAGAGGAGAGGTTTCTTGAAGGATGCATAGGAGTTTTGACACGGTGAGGGTTGCAGCTGGGAAAGAAAGATGAGGGGTTTTCACAGTCCCTCCATGTGTATGATTTTGCATATTTCTCACAATACTCTTAGAATTTGAATTTTCTGAGGGTAGGCCTGGAGAATCCCAGGGACAGGGGAGCCTGGAGGGCTGCCCTCTCTGGGGTTGCACAGAGTCGGGCACGACTGAAGCGACTTAGCAGCAGCAGCAGCGGGCTGTCATTGCTGTTGTTCAGTTGTTAAGCTGTATCTGATTCTTTTGCGACCTCCGTGGACCTCCATGGCCCACCAGCCTCCTCTGTCCATGGGACTTCCTGGGCAAGAATGTGATTGCTGGAGTGAGTTGCCATTTCCTTCTCCAAGAGATCTTCCTAACCCAGGGATCAAACCCATATCTCCTGTGTTGGCAGGTGGATTCTTTACCACCTGAGCCACCTAGGAAACTTAGATTGGATTCAGCTAGATTGAACTGGAAGCAGAGGGAATGTGCTAGATAAAACCAAACAGTATTGAAGAGTCCAATCTCCTGTCTCCTCTGCTCTCATCCTGGGGAACTGGTTGCCCCTTCATTTTTGAGGCAGGGAGTGCTTTCCCCTGGAGACCTATCTTCCATTTTCCTGTTCTCAGGGCTGGAAAGAATAAGGTCTTTGGACAGGCTGGCCTCCATCCCTGACTCTGTCACGTGTGTGCTGGAGGTCTCCAGCAAGCCTCAGTTTCCTCATCAGCAAAATGGGTACAGTGGCAACATCCGCCTTGCCAAACTGCTGTGAGACTTCAGATGGGCAAAGCACCCACTTAATGCCTGGCACATGCCAGGATGCCTGAGACAGGGCCGAGTCCCCTGCCAGCAGGGCCCAGTGTCTGGACTCAAGACATCCTTCTCTTTATTACAAAGCCACACATTGAGTCTGCGCTCATCTGGGGCCCATGTGAACCCCGGGGACTCCGGAGATGTTTCATCCCTCTGTTTGGCTTCAATTTTCCCCACCTTGGCTGAATGCCTCCAGCCACCTGCCACACCTCCAGATCCCCATCAGGCAGAGAAATTGGTGACCCGTAAGAGCAGACGGAGAAGGAAGCTGTGAGGTAGAAACCAGGAGAAGAGACGTGTTTGCAGATGTGAGTCGCAGGGGTGATTAGGACCCCAGGCACCGTTTCTGCGGGTTGGGACCTTCTGGGCGACAGAGCCGGCCATGGAATCTACCCTCCTGGTCCCAACAGTTCCCAAATCGAGAAGGCAAAGAAGGATTGGCTCTTTTTTTTTTTCCCCTCCCTCCTCTCATCTGTAAAATTGAGACATTACAGTTCCAGAATGGGCTTTGAGCCTGTAGAAATTAATCCAGTCTGGCAGGAGGTCTGCAAATAAACATATTGTTTCGATTGGTGTTGACATTTGGATTGTGAGAAGGTTTGAAAATGTAACTGTAGTTGGGATTTTCCAGCCCATCGAAGTTTTTTTCCATGGAGGGGCTCAGCGAATGCCAACTGGGAACCCAGCAACTGCCCTCTTTAAACGGACTTGGGCGCTGGGCGAGGCTGCGGGTGTCAGGGCTCAGAGCCTGTGCTGAGGCGGCAGCATTTTGTTGGGGGGTGGGTAAGCATTTCAGGATGCCCAGCGCCTCTGGGCATCTGGGGCAACCAGCCACTCCAGGAGTGACCTAAAACGTTCAGAGCAGCTCCTATGTGCCTGGAGCCTTGTTCGTGAAACCTCACTCAAGCCCTCACACCAGTGCTGTCTGTCGTCCAGTTGCTAAATTGTGTCCGACTCTTTGTGACCCCATAGACTGCAGCACCAGGCTTCCCGGTGCTTCACCAGCTTCTGGAGTTTGCTCAAACTCATGTCTGTTGAGTCGGTGATGCCATCCAACCCTCTTATCCTCTGTCGTCCCCTTCTCCTCCTGCCTTCAATCTTTCCCAGCATCAGGGTCTTTTCCAACGAGTTGGCTTTTCTCATCAAACGGTCAAAGGATTGGGGCCTCAGCTTCAGCATCAGTCCTTCCAAAGAATATTCAGGGTTGATTTCCTTTAGGATTGACTGGTTTGCTCTCCTTGCAGTCCAAAGGATTCTGAAGAGTCTTCTCCAGCACGACAGTTTGAAAGCACCAGTTTTTTAGTGCTCAGCCTTCTTTGTGGCCCAACTCTCATATCTGTACATGGCTACTGGAAAAACCATAGCTGTGACTATATGGATCTTTGCCGGCAAAGTGATGTCTTTCCTTTTTAACACGCTGTCTAGGCTTATCATAGCTTTCCTTCCAAGAAGCAAGTGTCTTTTAATTGCTCTTATTACCCTCATTTTACAGACTGGAACACTGAGAAACTGAGAGGTTAGTTTGCTAAAACCACATAGGAGTAAAATGCAGACTTAGACACAGCCCTCTCTGGCCCTTGGTGTCCTGATCTATACAATCTACTTTATGCTAGAATTTTCCAGAATGTTGTCTCACCAAGAGAAAGGCTCACTGTCCCAGAAAAAGGACTGAGCCTTGACTGAGGTGACCTGGTTCTTGAGAACACCAGCTCCATTCTATTTCTGGGACCCTTGAGGATTTAAGCCCCACCCTGTTATCTTCCTGCCACCAAGGAAGGGGGTCTTGTCCCTCTCCCTCCCTCCCCACCTCCACGCTCTGGAGCTCATCCTTCAGTGGCCTCTGAGTCTCCAGTGCCTGCCCCTCCCACCCGGCTCCAGCCTCCCCCCACAGGCCCCACAGGGATGCAGCTGGTTCCCTGTGGGAGGGGCAGCGCTGAGACAGCCCCCTACTCAGGGCTGAGGGGCACATGGCTTTCAACCACGAACTCAGAGTGCTGGCTGGATAGGGCAGACACCTCGTTTTGGGGAAAGGCTTGGTGATTTCTGTACCTGGCAACTTCTGTGTGTGTCAGGCACCATCTCCTGGCCCCTCAGCTCCAGAGATGCCAAGACCCATCTTCAGAGTCTTCAGTCACCTGCTGCCGTCTCCCTTCTGCGCTTCCGCACCTGTCCCCACAGAGCTGAGCGTGGCCGGGAAACACACGTGGGAACTATGCTGCCTGCTCCCCCTTTATCCTCATCGTTGGGAGCATCTAAGGGGCCCATCTGGGGAGGCCTTACAAATAGCTGTGAAAAGAAGAGAGGCGAAAAGCAAAGGAGAAAAGGAAAGATATAAGCATCTGAATGCAGAGTTCCAAAGAATAGCAAGAAGAGATAAGAAAGCCTTCCTCAGCAATCAATGCAAAGAAATAGAGGAAAACAACAGAATGGGAAAGACTAGAGATCTCTTCAAGAAAATTAGAGATACCAAGGGAACATTTCATGTGAAGATGGGCTCGATAAAGGACAGAAATGGTCTGGACCCAACAGAAGCAGAAAACATTAAGAAGAAGTGGCAAGAATACACAGAAGAACTGTACAATAAAGATCTTCATGACCAAGATAATCATGATGGTGTGATCACACATCTAGAGCCAGACATCTTGGAATGTGAAGTCAAGTGGGCCTTGGAAAACATCACTATGAACAAAGCTAGCGGAGATAATGGAATTCCAGTTGAGCAATTTCAAATCCTGAAAGACAACGCTGTGAAAGTGCTGCACTCAATGTGCCAGCAAATTTGGAAAACTCAGCAGTGGCCGCAGGACTGGAAAAGGTCAATTTTCATTCCAATCCCAAAGAAAGGCAATGCCAAAGAATGCTCAAACTACCACACAATTGCACTCATCTCACACACTAGTAAAGTAATGCTCAAAATTCTCCAAGCCAGGCTTCAGCAATACGTGAACCATGAACTTCCAGATGCTCAAGCTGGTTTTAGAAAAGACAGAGGAACCAGAGATAGAAAAGGCAGAGGAACCAGAGATCAAATTGCCAACATCTGCTGGATCATCAAAAAAGCAAGAGAGTTCCAGAAAAACATCTATTTCTGCTTTATTGACTGTGCCAAAGCATTTGACTCTGTGGATCACAATAAACTGTGGAAAATTCTGAAAAAGATGGGAATACAGACCACCTGACCTGCCTCTTGAGAAACCTATATGCAGGTCAGGAAGCACCAGTTAGAACTGGACATGGAACAACAGACTGGTTCCAAATAGGAAAAGGAGTATGTCAAGGCTGTATCAGAGAAGGCAATGGCACCCCACTCCAGTACTCTTGCCTGGAAACTCCCACGGACGGAGGAGCCTGGTAGGCTGCAGTCCATGGGGTCGCGAAGAGTCGGAAATGACTGAGTGACTTCCCTTTCACTTTTCACTTTCATACATTGGAGAAGGAAATGGCAACCCACTCCAGTGTTCTTGCCTGGAGAATCCCAGGGACAGGGTAGCCTGGTGGGCTGCTGTCTATGGGGTCACACAGAGTTGGACACGACTGAAGTGACTTAGTAGCAGCAGCAGCAGCAAGGCTGTATACTGTCACCCTGCTTATTTAACTTACATTCAGAGTACATCATGAGAAACACAGGGCTAGAAGAAGCACAAGCTGGAATCAAGATTGCAGGGAGAAATATCAATAACCTCAGATATGCAGATGACACCACCCTTATGGAAGAAAGTGAAGAGAAACTAAAGAGCCTCTTGATGAAAGTGAAAGAGGAGAGTGAAAAAGTTGGCTTAAAGCTAAACATTCAGAAAACGAAGATCATGGCATCCGGTCCCATCACTTCATGGGAAATAGATGGGGAAACAGTGGAAACAGTGGCTTACTTTATTTGGGGGGGTGCGGGGCTCTAAAATCACTGCAGATGGTGATTGCAGCCATGAAATTAAAAGACGCTTACTCCTTGGAAGGAAAGTTATGACCAACCTAGATAGCATATTCAAAAGCAGAGACATTACTTTGCCAACAAAGTTTCGTCTGGTCAAGGCTATGCTTTTTCCTGTGGTCATGTATGGATGTGAGAGTTGGACTGTGAAGAAAGCTGAGCACCCAAGAATTGATGCTTTTGAACTGTGGTGTTGGAGAAGACTCTTGAGAGTCCCTTGGACTGCAAGGAGATCCAACCAGTCCATCCTAAAGGAAATCAGTCCTGAATATTTATTGGAAGGACTGATACTGAAGCTGAAGCTCCAATACTTTGGCCACCTGATGTGAAGAACTGACTCATTTGAAAAGACCCTGAGGCTGGGAAAGATTGAAGGTGGGAGAAGGGGATGACAAAGGATGAGATGGTTGGATGGCATCACCGACTCAATGGACATGAGTTTGAGTAAACTCCGGAAGTTGGTGATGGAAAGGGAAGCCTGGCGTGCTGCAATCCATGGGGTCACAAAGAGTCAGACACAACTGAGCGACTGAACTGAACTGAACTGACCCTTGCTCCTCCACTGCCTGAGTCCTGTCCTCTCCCATCTCCCCAACAACTGTTTCCCCAGGGATCCAAGTTAGGCCAGATGCGGGAGGAAGGAGTCCTCAAGGGCAGGACCTCTATGCCACCTAGGATGAAGGCTCCCCACGCCCACACCTCCCATCCGTGTGATGCCTGGAGGGACAGGAAGCAGGGAGGCAAGAGGGTGACTCTGGTCCAGTCCATGCCCCACACCCTGGTTTGGTGGTGAGGTGGCCCCCTCCTTGGCCACAGACTGGCCTAGCTTCGTCCTCTGCTCCCTACCTCTCCTCCTGAGGACCCTGGGGGTGCGGGGAACTGGTGGCTTCCTAGAAAAGAACCTACTTCATCAGCACTACAGATACCGTCCCCCACCCTGAGACCACGAGAGGCCTTGTCTTTGCACCTTAACACACCTCATCTTTGCTCTGCTGGTTGCCCTGCCCCCAGCCTCCTTCGGTTTGACTCCTCCTCATATTCAAAAGCGCCTTCCTCCTCATATTCAAAAGCGCCCTCCTCCTCATATTCAAAAGCGCCTTCCTCCTCATATTCAAAAGCTCGAAACCATGGCCGGAAGTTTGGGGGCACTAGGTTTGGCCTGACACCATCTGGGAGCACATGTTCAGGCTTGGATCCGTCTGTCTGGATGTTTTCTGTTTGTTGGCTGGTTTTGCCTGCAGGAGGTGTGAACCTCTGACGAGATTTGAGGTTCTGGAAATCAGGAAGGTTTGTGCTCATTTCAAGGTTCAGAAAAATCACTGTGGTTTTGGGTCATGGTTGGGTTTGCCTGCTTGACGGCAGTGGTGGCCTGGGGGGTCCCCGTGGGGTCTGAGTGTGAGACACTCAGGGGGTGGCCCTCTGGGTGGGGCTGATCCTGGACCCAGTGATGGGGCAAGTGGCCAAGGGCGGAGGCGGGGGCAGGGCGCTGCGCTTGAGTGATGAGATCTGGATGCTCTGGCTTTCTAGGTATGGTTTAAAACCCTCAGTGCCACTGTCAGCCTAGTGGCCTTGAATTTTGGTCTGTAAATGCCGATATTGGCCTTGACCTACTGACTTTCTCAACTTTCTGGGCACTGACTTAATCCTCACTGCTGCTGCGGTATGGCATGATAGCACTGTCCCCATTTTATAGATGGGAAAACGGAGGCTCAAAGAAGTTAGTAACCTGCCCAGGATCACACAGCGTATAATGGCAGAGCTGAGACACAAAGCCAGGTCTCTGGCCCCACGGTGGACTGTCTGTTCTGCCCCAGACACAGTGCACAGATTGGAACGGGTTAGAGCTGGTGTCCAGAGCTGCTCTCCCTTCAAACTTATCACCAGCAAGCCTGGACGTGATTTTTCGTGGACACAGGAGAGGTGGTTTGTGGGCAAGCATGACGAGAGGGCGGGGCTCAGAATCTGAGGGCCCTAGACACGGTGGTATGAGCAGGTAGACGGGGGTCTTCTCTGGGGTCTGCCGATGACTGGGGGCTGCTCCTTCTGAACCCAAGTTTCCTCCTGCTGCTTCCTAAGGCGGTTCTGAGGCTGCAAGGGGATAACGTTGATAAAAACTCACAGAGGAGGTCAGAACATACCCGATTTCTTGAGCTCTGCAAAGACGGCTGCGCCCTGTTAGCCATGTTCTTCCCAAGTTAGCGCAATGCTTGGCCCTGCGCTCACTCAGTAAGCCCTTCTTGAAGCCACATGGGGCCTGCCCTCATAGTCACCGCTGTCAGTTTTAGAGATAAGTCTGTCTCCCTGACTGGCCCTCTGAGTTGGAGTCCTGGATGGCCCCGACTTGCTCTGGAAGGAGCCCCACTGTCTGGGCACGGCGGTCTTCCTGCAACAGACACGAGCCTTTGGTCGCCTCCCAAAGGTGTTTCCCCTGCCTGCCAAGACCTGTCACCTCCTGCCTCTGAACTGACTCGATGCCTTTCCTTCTTCCCAGGGCTGGAGGAGCCTGACTTCCCTCCCCTGTCCAAGAAGTTCCCACAGTCTTTGGGTTTTCAATTGGAACAGTGTGCTAGAACTTGAGGTGCCTTGGTCGAGGGTCCAAATTTAAAACAGCTACAGTTTAAAAGCCTCAGTGCCAAGGTTCCTGTGTCAGCCTAGTAGCCTTGAATTTGGGTTTGTAAATAGCAATATTGGCCTCAACTTATTGACTTAACTTTCTGTTCTGGGCTCCTAGTTAATCCTCATGGCTGCCTTGGTGGGTGGTGTTATAGCATTGTCCGCATTTTATAGATGAGTTTGAAGAGGCCCAGAGAGGTCAGTAATCTGCCCAAGTTCACACAGCTTGCCATAGCAAGGCTGGGACACAAAGCCGGCTCTCTGGCCCTGTGGCAAGCCACCTATTCTTCCCCAAACACGGCACACAGATTGGAATAATGTGAAGCTGGTGTTCAGTGGACCCCTCTGCCTCTGATTTGGTCGATGACTCTGACTTGGCTGGTGACTCAGAGTCTCGCCAGATCCCTTCCCCATCTGGAACAGGGAAGGCAAGGAATGTGCCCAGCCTTGGGAGACACGAATGGCTGGCTGCTTCGTCAGGCTGGGTCGTCACAGCCTGTTCAGAAGGTGCGATGGTCATGAAAGGTGGCCTGTTCTAAACAGCACTGCCCGGGGCTGCGGCAGGGGCTGCCTTCCCCAATCTCCGTGCTGATTAGCTGGTCGTGGCCCCCCTCACCCCCCACACCACCCCACCCGTTCTGCCACCAAAACTGCGAGCTCCGGTCCTGGCCATCTGGCCTTCCTCTTGCTTCCCTGGCATCGCCTGCGTCAGGATTGCTTCACCCTCTTCAAAAAGGATCGGCCACTACCCCCACAGGGGCCTTACTGGGCTTCAGGGTTCACTGGGTGGGAGCACAGAAGGCCTTTTGTGGCTGATGCGAAAAGGCGCTGCCACCTTGGAGGATGATAAACAACCTCTGATGAGAGAGTTACGTTGGCAGACAGAAGGACACAATTTAACTTGTTGAAAGAGATTTTGGGGGTGTGAGTGAAATGTGGCAGGAAGATGCTGTCCCCTTTCTGCGCACTCTCCTAGCTTTCTTCTCTGGCCCCTCCCTTTCCTTTTCTTGTCTGGCCACGCCCTTTGCTCTGCTGAGATGTCCCCCTGTGTGTACTTCCTCTCGAAATGCACCCGTGTCTGTCTGTTTCAGGCCCGTGGATAGCATCTCTCCCTGAGATGTGCCTGTTCTCCGGGCTTCCACTCCTGTTCTCCTTGGATCCTCACAGGGGCCAGGATGACCTTGAAAAGCACCGGTCTGATTCCATTGGCCTCAACTACCTCCTGGCTCGTCTCCTCCCCTCTTGCCCTTCAGTTTCTGCTCTGAGGTTCTCCAGGCAGGTTTCAGGCTCAGAGGCTTTGCACATGCTGTTCCTTCTGCCTGGAATGCTCTTCCCCCCAATAACCGTGTGGTTCCCTTATCTCATCTAGGTTTTCCCGAGGACATCTTCTCAGACCCTGTTGCTCTACCCCAT
Organism: Ovis aries; assembly: GCF_016772045.2. Classification (NCBI taxonomy): domain Eukaryota; kingdom Metazoa; phylum Chordata; class Mammalia; order Artiodactyla; family Bovidae; genus Ovis; species Ovis aries. The sequence continues at coordinate 73,370,524 of NC_056068.1, forward strand.
TTCAAGTGGCAGCCCCCTTCGCCAACACTGCTGACGTTCCTCTGCTTCCAACCCCTTGCCTTTCTTCATCACGTTGACCATTGTCCGGCTAGTGGTGGAGTTTCTAAGAAGCCGATGATGCTTAAGCTTCAGAGCCCCTCATCAGTAGGTTCCAAGGCCCGACACCTGAGTTGATACTGATAATTTTTCATTCTTTTTTCATAAGGAATCCCCTCTCCCCACCAAACTGTATAAGCTTCAGGTCCCACAAAAGCCTGGATCTACCTGGTCCTACATCTGACAACTTCTCTGTTTTCATTCCACTATGACTCTCGCTCTACTATTAAAAAACAAACTCCAAGAGGGCAGAGGGTTTTTTAAAATGACTTATTCTATTTGTGGGATTGTGCCGGGTCTCCGTTGCTGTAGCTGGGCTTTCTCTAGTTGTGGAGAGTGGGGACTATTTCCTAGTTTCAGTTCATGAGCTTCTCCTTGGGGCGGCTTCTCTCGTTGCGGGGCACAGGCTCTAGGGCACGCAGGCTCAGTTGTTGCAACACACCAGCTTAGCTGCTTCCTGCCATGTGGAATCTTCCCAGACCAGGGATCGAACTCATGTGCCCTGCACTGGTAGGTGGATTCTTAGCCACTCTACCACCAGGGAAGTCCAGAAAGTAGATGATTTTGTCTTTTTTCTTAAAAGTATTTTATCTCCGGGGTCCAGAACAGTGGCTATGCACAGTAGGAGCTTAATAAAGGCTGCTGTATGTATGTATATATGACGACTCCGGGTTCATACGTCTTTCAGGGCTTCACACTTCTTTCAGGATAAAGATCAGCCTCCTAACACACCTTGCAAGGCCCTGTCCTTCTGCCTGCCCCCAGACGTGCTAGGATTCAGACTCAGGGCCTCTGCACATGCTCCCTCCACTCTCTGATGTTCTTTCTCTCCCCTTGCCTCTGCCTCCACCAGGTCCCTACAGTGGGCAGTCTGCATCGGTGGGCACTCCGCAGGTGTGGGCTCCATAGCCTCAGATATAGATGGCTGACAGTACCACACCATCTTAGGTAAGTGACTTGAACATCGGATTTCAGTATCTGCAGAGGTCCTGGAACCAATCCCCTGTGGAGACTGAGGGACGACTGCATGTGAAAGCTGCTTCTCTGTCTGTGCCCAGCCTGGCCCTGGGGACACGTGTTCTTGTGGGATCTTGGAGCTTCTGTTGATAGCGCTTACTGCCACCGTCCCGTGATATCCATGCCATTGCTGGGTTAGGACTTATTTCCCTCCAGGACTGTAAGCACCATCACGGCAACACCGCCTCTTGTGTGCTTCTGTATCCCCAGCGTAATGCCTGACATGTGCTCATTTTCACTGACTCAGTCAAAAGATGCTGAGGAAATGTGCAAGATAATAATGTGTAAAATAATAATAATAAAAACCAATCAGGGAGGGAAAGACAGGAATCAGGCACAGTTAATATGAAAATACACAAAATCACAGACTCTCTGGGGCTCCCCTGGTGGAACAGACAGTAAAGAATCTGTCTGCAGTGCAGGGGCCTTGGATTTGATCCCCGGCTCAGGAAGATCCCCTGGAGAAGGAAATGGCAACCCACTCCAGTATTCTTGCCTGGAGAATTGCATGGACAGAGGAGCCTGGTGGGCTGTGGTTCATTGGGTCGCAGAGTCATACATGACTGAACGACTCAGCAGCAGCAGTAGCATGTCAAGTCAGAGTCGGGAGGGCATTTGCCCACAGCTTGTAGACTCTGGTCCCTGGTGCCCTGGGGATGCGCCTCTGGGAATTCTGGGAATTCTATGGAGTGGTCCCTACAGTCCGCTGCTGTGAATGTGCAAGTGTGTTGTTCACGTGTGAGCGTGTGCTCATGTGCATGTATGCAAGCGTGTGTACACACATACAGGTGTTGTGACCAGGGGTCAGGGAACTAGAATGAGCAGCATATGGACAGATCTCAGAGCCCCATTCCCACTTCAGACAGAGCAGTTCTGCTTTTACCTGTTGAGGTATTGAACTTCTGCTTCTGATGTTGCTTGAATAGAAAATAAGCTTTTCATTCAAAATCAAATTTGGAAACTTCTGATCTGATTAAACGCCCCCGTTCCATTTTAGGGATGGGTAAACTGAGACCTAGAGATGGAGGTCCTTGTCCTAGATCACAGAGTGAAAGGAGAACAGGACTGGGAGCTAACCATCAACCCCCCCACCCCCCACCCCATGGCCCTGCCCAGGGCCTGTTCCCTGACGCCCAGCCCCCTCTTTCTGGTTTTGGTACAGCATTGCCTCCTTTCAGCTGCGACCAGACGGCCGAACACCTGGATGTCCTGGAGCTGATGGAAAAGCTCCAGGGATCCCCATGCTTTAATCCCATCATGTAAATCAGGAATCATTTTACTTGCAGAAGACATGACTTCCTAGATGTGTGCTGGAAAACTCACATTGTCGGGTACACCTACTCAGGGGGAAAATCCCAACACAAAAAACTAACTTCCTTTCGAGTCTTGCAGTTGATATCCACTGGCTACCTGTTCACTTATATTTTTGTCTGAAAGTGCTCCTAGCAGACACCCAGCAGCAAGCACTAAGGTTAGAAAAATCTGTGGGAGCAAAAGGCAAATAATTCCATCCACTAGTTTCATGGGGGTGTGTGTAGATGTGAGGATATGAAAAAAACTAAAAGGATCATTTCCCATATACTTTGATGCTGGAACAAATACCTCTGGCCAATGTATGCTGCTGCTAAGTCGCTTCAGTCATGTCCGACTCTGTGCGGCCCCATAGATGGCAGCCCACCAGGCTCTGCCGTCCCTGGGATTCTCCAGGCAAGAACACTGGAGTGGGTTGCCATTTCCTTCTCCAATGCATGAAAGTGAAAAGTGAAAGTGAAGTCGCTCAGTCGTATCGGACTCTTAGCGAATCCATGGACTGCAGCCTAGCAGGCTCCTCCATCCATGGGACTTTCCAGGCGAGAGTACTGGAGTGGGTTGCCATTGGAGAGAAAAGCCATTATTTTTCATTCTTTAAAAATAAGTCTTCCATTCATTCTCTGATTATAAAACTACATAATAGGTACTTCTGGAGAAGTAGAACTTCTAGAAATGTACATGACTTAGAAAGTAAATATCAGTATTATTCCTATCCCCCTCCCACCAACCACAGTTAATTCCAATTTGCTTTCAAACCTACTAAGTGTCAGGTTTGACTGGAGGGGCAACAGTGAACAAACACAGATGACATTTGTGCCCTGATGGGACTCACAGCTGAATGGAGAAGAGGGGGAAACGGTCACACAATTGTAAAAAGTCAGCTGTGTTTTGCTTTGAAAAGAAGAGAGATGAATGCATAAAACTGGGGAGAGGAACTTTCATGAGGATTTCTAGTGAAGCTTTGTTGAGGAAGTCAAGATAGAGCTGGGAATCTCCCATGTTTGTGAAGATGGGAAGAAAGAGAGGTCAAGGAAGAAGGAAAACGTCCATGCAAAGGCCGGTGGCAAGAGGGAGAAGAGTGATGTGACCAGAGGGACTGGTTCATGGTGAAGCGGCAGAGGCTCCTGGGGTTTTGTGAAGACCATGGTGAGATTTTTGGGTCTTTGTTCTAAGAGCCAAGAAAGCTATAAACTGTTTAAAGTAACGATTGCTGTTTAGTCTCTAAGTTGGGTCCAGTGCTGTTGCAACCCTATGAAATATAGTTCTCCAGGCTTCTCTGTCCGTGGGGTTTCCCAGGCAAGAATACTGGAGTGGGTTGCCATTCTCTTCTCCAGGGATCTTCCCAGCCCAGGGATGGAACACGCATCTCCCGCATTGGCAGGTGGATTCTTTACTGCTGAGCCACTAGGGGAGCCCCTTAAGTAAGGATGCGTATGATTATATTTGCACTTGATATATATTCATTCTGATTTTTCTTGATGGCATGCATGCGTCAGTTAATGTAGCAGAACGGCTTCAGCAAAAGAGATTCTGAACTGGCTCTTGTGGCTGCAGCTTGATCTGGGGTCTCAAACAATGTCTCCAGTTTCTCTCCAATTTTCAGCCTTTTCATCTGCCCTCCTGACTCTTCCAAGCCCCATGGAGGGCCTCCTGTGGCACCAGGCGTTCATACACTATCTTTCAGCCTGCACCTCGGTGAAAACAACTCCCTGCCTCTGCTGGCATGGCGGTTCCAGCCCTGCTCACCTTCAGCCAACCCCTAAACCAGTCACTGTGTTTAGAGGAATGCGATGCTCTGATTGGCTAGCCTGAGTCACATGTCTCACAAGGGGACGTGGAATGAACTCTACCCAGAGCATATGGCCTCAGTTCAGTTCAGTTCAGTTCAGTTGCTCAGTCGTGTCTGACTCTTTGCGACCCCATGAATCACAGCACGCCAGGCCTCCTTGTCCATCACCAACTCCCAGAGTTCACTCAGACTCACGTCCATCGAGTCAGTGATGCCATCCAGCCATCTCATCCTCGGTCGTCCCCTTCTCCTCCTGCCCCCAATCCCTCCCAGCATCAAAGTCTTTTCCAATGAGTCAGCTCTTCGCATGAGGTGGCCAAAGTACTGGAGTTTCAGCTTTAGCATCAATCCTTCCAAAGCAATCCCAGGGTTGATCTTCTTCAGAATGGACTGGTTGGATCTCCTTGCAGTCCAAGGGACTCTCAAGAGTCTTCTCCAACACCACAGTTCAAAAACATCAATTCTTCGGCGCTCAGCCTTCTTCACAGTCCAACTCTCACATCCATACATGACCACTGGAAAAACCATAGCCTTGACTAGACGGACCTTTGTTGGCAAAGTAATGTCTCTGCTTTTGAATATGCTATCTAGGTTGGTCATAACTTTTCTTCCAAGGAGTAAGTGTCTTTTAATTTCATGGCTGCAATCACCATCTGCAGTGATTTTGGAGCCCCCAAAAATAAAGTCTGACACTGTTTCCACTGTTTCCCCATCTATTTGCCATGAAGTGATGGGACCAGATGCCGTGATCTTCGTTTTCTGGATGTTGAGCTTTAAGCCAACTTTTTCACTCTCCTCTTTCACTTTCATCAAGAGGCTTTTTAGCTCCTCTTCACTTTCTGCCATAAGAGTGGTGTCATCTGCATACCTGAGGTTATTGGTATTTCTCCCAGCAATCTTGATTCCAGCTTATGTTTCTTCCAGTCTAGCGTTTCTCATGATGTACTCTGCATAGAAGTTAAATAAGCAGGGTGACAATATACAGCCTTGATGTACTCCTTTTTCTATTTGGAACCAGTCTGTTGTTCCATGTCCAGTTCTAACTGTTGCTTCCTGGTCTGCATACAAATTTCTCAAGAGTCAGGACAGGTGGTCTGGTATTCCCATCTCTTTCAGAATTTTCCACAGTTTATTGTGATCCACACAATCAAAGGCTTTGGCATAGTCAATAAAGCAGAAATAGATGTTTTCTGGAACTCTCTTGCTTTCTCCATGATCCACAGATGTTGGCAATTTGATCTCTGGTTCCTCTGCCTTTTCTAAAGCCAGCTTGAACATCAGGAAGTTCACGGTTCACCTGGTAGAGGGCAAATCCTTGTGATGAAATTTCCTCTAGAATTAAGGCCGGGATTGACCAGGAGAGGGCACAGGGTGTGTTCTAAGAGGGTTGGAAATGTTCTATATTCCTGATCTGGGGGTAGTTATGCAGGTATGTGTGTTTATATATGTGTGTGTATGTCTGTGTGTGTATGTTAAGTCACTTCAGTCGTGTCCAACTCTGTGTGACCTTATGGAGTATAGGCCACCAGGTTCCTCTGTCCATGGAGTTCTCCAGGCCAGAATACTGGAGTGGGCAGTCTTTGCCTCCTCCAGGGGATCTTCCCAACCCATGGATCGAACTCAAGTCTCTTGTATTGCAGGCGATTCTTTACCATCTGAGCCACCAGGGAAGCCCAAGAATACTGGAGTGGGTGATCTAGCCCTTCTTTAGGGGAACTTCCTGACCCAGGAATTGAACCGGGTCTCCTACATTGCAGACAGATTCTTTATCAGCTGAGCTACCAGGGAAGCCCATGTCCAGCTATCCCAGATTTAAGAAACACCTCACTGGAGAGTGGGGAAGAAGAGAATCGGGATGTTGTTACCAAGAGGATGGTGAGTGGGTGTTCATCATAATACATTAATATGTTATGAATACACATGTGCTGTGTCTGTACATGGGGTTTCCCAGGTGGCGCTAGTGGCAGAGAATCTGCCTGCCAATTCAATGCAGGAGATGCAAAAGATGGGGGTTCGATTCCTGGGTTGGGAAGATCCCCATAGTGGCAACCTGCTTCAGTATTCTTGCCTGGAAAATACCATGGACAGAGGAGCCTACTGTTGAGTCAACTCTCTGAGGCCCCATGGACTGCAGCACACCAGGCTTCCCTGTCCTTCACTATTTCCTGGAGTTTGCTCAAACTCATGTCTGTTGTGTCAATGATGCGATCTCACCCAGTAATCTCATCCTCTGTTGCCCCCTTCTCCTGCCTTCAATCTTTCCTAGCATCAGGATCTTTCCCAATGAGTTGGCTCTTTGCATCAGGTGGCCAAAATATTGGAGCTTCAGCTTCAGCATCAGTCCTTCCAAAGAGTATTCAGGGTTGATTTCCTTTAGGATTTGAGGGCTACAGTCCACGGGGCTGCAGAGAGTTGGACATGACTGAGAGATTAAGCCCTCACACATAAGTATGTACATATATAATATGTATACGTATGTTATGTATCAGTTCAGTTCAGTCGCTCAGTCGAGTCCGACTGTCTGCAACCTCATGGACTGCAGTACGCCAGGCTTCCCTGTCCATCACCAACTCCTGGAGTTTACTCAAACTCATGTGCATTAGGTTGGTGATGCCATCCAACCATCTCATCCTCTGTCGTCTGCTTCTCCTCTTGCCTTCAATCTTTCCCAGCATCAGGGTCTTTTCCAATGAGTCAGTTCTTCACATCAGGTGGCCAAAGTATTGGAGTTTCAACTTCAGCATCAGTCCTTCCAATGAATATTCAGGACTGATTTCCTTTAGGATGGACTGGTTGGATCTCCTTGCAGTCCAAGGAACTCTCAAGAGTCTTCTCCAACACCACAGTTCAAATGCATCAGTTCTTCGGTGCTCAGCTTTCTTTATAGTCCACCTCTTACATCCATAGGGATTCCCTGGTGGCTCAGATGGTAAAGCGTCTGTCTACAACGCAGGAGACCTGGGTTAGATATCTGGGTCGGGAAGATCCACTGGAGAAGGAAATGGCAATTCACTCCAGTACTATTGCCTGGAAAATCCCATGGACAGATGAGCCTGATAAGTTACGGTCGCAAAGAGTTGGACACGACTGAGCGACTTCACTTCACTCACTCTTACATCCATACGTGACTACTGGAAAAACCATAGCTTGGACTAGATGGACCTTTGTTGGCAAAGTAATGTCTCTGCTTTTGAATATGCTGTCTAGGTTGGTCATAACTTTTCTTCCAAGGAGCAAGCATCTTTTAATTTCATGGCTGCAATCACCATCTGCAGGGATTTTGGAGTCCCCCCAAAATAAAGTCTGTCACTATTTCCACTGTTTCCCCATCTATTTGCCATGAAGTGATGGGACCAGATGCCATGATCTTCGTTTTCTGAATGTTGAGTTTTAAGCCAACTTTTTCACTCTCCTCTTTCACTTTCATCAAGAGGCTCTTTAGTTCCTCTTCACTTTCTGCCATAAGGGTGGTATCATCTGCATATCTGAGGTTATTGATATTTCTCCCTGCAGTCTTGATTCCAGCTTGTGCTTCTTCCAGCCCAGTGTTTCTCATGATGTACTCTGTGTACAAGTTAAATAAGCAGGGTGACAATATACAGCCTCGACGTACTCCTTTTCCTATTTGGAACCAGTCTGTTGTTCCATGTCCAGTTCTAACTGTTGCTTCCTGATCTGCATACAGGTTTCTCAAGAGGCAGGTCAGGTGGTCTGGTATTCCTGTCTCTTTAAGAATTTTCCACAGTTTGTTGTGGTCCCCACAGTCAAAGGCTTTGGCATAGTCAGTAATGGATACATTGATATATATTCATATACACAGATTTTTTTTTTAACAGAGCAGGACATTGCAGTTTTCTCTCATGTAATATTTTTTTCACTTAAAAAATCTTGGGCTTTCCCCCCAGTAGCCACCACTTTATGCAGTAAACAATTTCAGAAGTAGGCTTTAATTGGGCAGATGAGTTTGTCCCTTCAGGACTCCTTATAGGGCGGGTCATCCCCAAAAGATGCTGGGGACCAGCCCCCTTGAATGGCCCATTGCCTCAGTGGCTGTGGAGACTCATTAGGGGCTGTTAGTTTGTGCTGCCGTAGCAGAGGACCACAGACTGGGTAGCCCAAACAACAGGAATTTATTTGCTCACTGTTCTCGAGGCTGGACGTCCACGATCAAGGCGTCAGGAGGGCTGGTTTCTCCCGAGGCTTCTGTCCTCAGGGTGTGCTCTGCTCCCCACGTCGTCACGTGGTTGTCCCTCCGTGCATGTCTGTGTCCCAATCCCCTCTTCTTAGAGGGACACCAGTCACTGGGTCTCAGCCCACCCATATGGCTTTATGTTACCTTAATTAACTCTTTGAAGGCCTGACCTCCATATATACATATATGTATATGGTGGTGGTTTAGTCGCTCAGTCGTGCCCGACTCTTGCGACCCCATGGACTGTAGCCCGCCAGGCTCTTCTGTCCATGCGATTTTCCAGGCAAGAATACTGGAGTGGATTGCCATTCCCTTCTCCAGGGGATCTTCCCGACCCAGGGATTGAACCCAGGTCTCTTGCATTGCAGGTGGATTCTTTACTGACTGAGCTATGAGGGAAGCCCCACATATATATATATATATATATATAGTCACATTCTGAGGTACTGGGGGTTAGAACTTCAGCATATGAATTATGTGGGGACATAGTTCAGTCCATGACAGGGGCCTTGAACCAAAGCAACTTGCCTGCCCATCAGTCACCATCATAGTTTTCTTGCTTTGGGTCTTACAGGTTTTTTTGAGCTTGAAGATCCCAAGAGCTGATTCACTTTGCTGTACAGTGGAAAGTAACACAGCATTGTAAATCAACTATGCGTCAATAAAAATTAATTAAGCATGTAAAAAATTCACTTTCCCAGTGAGCCTAGCTGTAGAGGAGAGCTGTCCTCTTAGCAGCTAAAAGCAGTAAAAGCAGAGGTTAGCTGAAGTGACTGAGCTGGGCTCCATGGAGGACGGAGATCCAGGAGGGATGCTCACTGGCCAGGGCAGACGTCTGGCCGTGGCTGAGTGCTACTTATGTCCCCTAGGCTGGCCCTGGGCCCAGCCATTCTCTGCAGGTTTCTTCAGATCCAGCCTGGACACTTGTCAATGTCACTTGCTAGGCCACCAGACCTGGGGGTGGGGGTCAGGGAGAAGATGGGTGGCCTGTTTGGTGAATCAGGAAGATGTCCCGCGGAGTGGTGGTGGTGGTGCAGGGGGTTGGTATGAGTCTGAGGCTAATCCTGTTAGTGGCCACATCCTGCACCTCCTGAGGCTCCTCACCACCCGCCTTGCCCAGAGCCTGATGCCCACTCCCAGGCAGAAGGCAGACGAAGCCTGAGGAAGCTTAGGGTGGGCACAGATCTCTGGGCCTCCGAGATGCTGCCGTGGGTGTCCTTGCTGTTTCTGACAGGTCTGGAAACTGATCTGCTCCCTGCTGAGGACAAGAGTCTCTGTGAGTCCATTTCCTCCGGTTGTGAAAAGGATGATACCCCAGGATCGCTTGGCAGAGGATCTCTTCTAGCCTCTGTGGCGAGTCTTGCACTCTGAACAGATTGTGCCAGGCTCTGAAGCAGCTGGAACACACTGTGCTTGTTTCATGAGGGAGGGGCTTAGGGGGGATCAGGGTCAGGTGGGAACCCTTCAGAGATTATTGGAAAACTCTGCTTCTTGGGGGCAGAGGTTATGGGGAGACATACTGGTGGGGTTTTCATCTCTTACTTGTGTGTAGGAGCTGAGAGACTCTGGAATTTGCCAGAAGAGAGGTCTAACCTTAGGCTTTTATTCTACAGTGATGCACACACATATCAAGATTTCCTTTTGAAGGAAAGCACATGACCTCATTTGCTCAGCAGACGATAAGAACAAAACTGCGTTGTGTTCTCTTTTGCACTTTGGCCACCAGGAAGCTCTGGGTAAGATCTAGTGTTCAGCTGCTGTTTCTTGCAGATCCTTGGTTTCTGACATATTTCCCTTAATATTGGTCACTTATATTATGTACCGGTATTGAAATTAAATATGAATATTACATGTGCATGACTCATTTGGTATGGAATCCAGAATTTGGATAGATGCTGTGTGTGTGTGTGTGTGTGTGTGTGTGTGTGTATGTACAGTGAAGAGCAAAACCTTTATACATAGGGACATTTACACATAGGGACACAGTACCAAATTCCACAACTGGCAAACTGATTTTTATTGATGAGCCCTTATTAGGTAAAGTGCTAATGAAATGCTCTACAAATATTAGTTCATCTTCAAAACAGCTCTAGGAGGTATGGACTATGATCAACCCCCTTTTGCAGATGAAGAAGCTGAGGTAGACGGAAAGGCAGTCATTTGCCTAGAGTGACGCGAGTGTGTGCTCTGCCGTGTCTGACTCTTGAGATTCCATGGACTGTAGCTCGTCAGGCTCCTCTATCCATGGAGTTTTCCAGGCAAGACTACTGGAGTGGGTTGCCCTTTCCTCCTCCAGGGGATCTTCCCGACCCGGGGATTGAACCTGTGTTTCCTGTGTATCCTGCGTCTCCTGCATTGGCAGGCGGATTCTTTACCACTGAGCCACCTGGTGCACGGTTCTTAGGTGGCAAAACCAAGATCTTAATCTGGGCAGCCTGGCTCCGGAGCCCAGGTTTTAGATCTGCACTCTAGGACTTCTCTGTGTTGTCCCATAGCAGAGCCACCAGCCACACGTGGCTTCCAAGCTCCTGATGCCTGGCTAGTGTGACTGAGGAACTGGATGTTAGATTTAAATTAATTTTAACTTAAATAGCCCATGTGTGGCTAGTGGCCGCCGTATGAGACAGCGCAGGTCCAGACCTCCAGGGTTGCTTCCTCTCTCCCATTCCTGATGTTGGTGGAGGGCAATTCAGGGCCACGTAGTGTAGTACAGTGTAGTTGTGGTTACAATTTGCAGTAAGCATCCAGAGCCTTCAAAAACCCCTCTTCCTCTTTGTCGCCATCCTTTCTCTTCTCCATTGTCATTGCTAACACTTTTCTGAGCGCTTAAGATTCTCACTTAATTCTCCCCCAAATCCTTGGATGTAGGTGCTTTTTTAAAAATAAGTCTGTTTAACAGAAGAGACAGCCGACACTCAAAGAAGTTAAGTGTCTTGTGGGGAGTCCCAGAGCCAGTAAGCGGCAGAGTCTGAGTTTGAACCAAAGTTTATTAGACTCTAAAGCCAAATTATGCTTCTCCATTTTTTTTCTTTTGCTTTTGAAAGAGTGAAGTGTGCTCCATCTGACTCCTCAGGCCATAGGCCTGTCAGTTCCCACCCAAGTAAAGTTGTGTTGTTGACTGAAGTCAGCATTTTGGAAGGGAGGAGAGAGGAAGACAGAGGTGGTGAGCAGAGGCGGATGAAGCGCTGGGTCAGCACAGACCCAGAGCAGCTGGAGAGGCCAGGGCCTCCTGGGAGAAGCCGGGGCGTTGCCCAGAGAGCCTAGGGCCCAGCCTCACCTCCCCCAAGCAAGGTCTGCACTCAGGGAGGAAGGTCAGAACAAGACACCTCAGTTTCCTCATCTGTCAAATGGGGACAAGGAAGATTGAAAAAGACAGACAAGATGGAGGCCGCCCTTTTCAGCCTCAGAGCCCACCTCTGGGGTAGAAGCTCTTGGGAGCCCTCGCGGGGGGCGGTGGTGGGCGGTGGTGGTGGGGAAGTCATCTGGGCGCGGAGCTGTCTCCACTGTGGGCGAAGGGAAGGAAAACAGCTTTCTAGCTGAGGGGTCGGGGTGGGCGGCAGGGGCTGCAGTGCATGGCTGTCAGCTGAGATCACTGCCTTCTCCCTCCCAGCTGCCTGGGGATATTATGAAGTTGCAGAGACAAGGAGAGGAAGCTCAAGCTTGGGGGCCTCTTTGGGGGGCTGGGGAGGGGAGCAGAGAAGGAGGACGTTAATGAAAAAAACATTCCTCGTTCAAGGTGACTGGAAGGGTTTGAGGCTGGTTGGGTCAGGGTCTGACTCAGGCTGAAAATGAGTCCCCAGACTTGGAGCAGCCAGGAGGCATGGGACAGCCTCCGGGGAGGAGGCTGGTGCCGGCCGGGCTGACCGTCCCTCAGGGTAGCCGACTCCAGGGACGCCCGAGATGGGGCAGCTGTGAGACCCCGGGCACCGGGGCTATCCTGGCCGCGGCCTCCCTCTCCCAGGGCAGGTTCCACCCCCTCTCCTGACTGGCTGTCTCCAGACCACATCTGGGCACAAGCAGGGGCTGGTCTGCTGGGAGATTCTGTTCTGCCCCAGAGACGACACGTGCCAGGCCCCACCTGAGAGACGGAAGGACCGTCCAAGAGGCGGGAAGGCTAAGATGGGTTTCTTGGGGGGCAGCTCCTAACTTGACTCCTCACTTTGCCTCTAGACAATTTCCAGACTTGCAAAGGGTACATGATACCTGACAGGTATCCGAATGGGGGCCCCTCCCAATCAGAGAGGGCCAGCCACTGCTCTAGTCCTCAGGATAGACTTGAGAGGTGGCCATTCTCCTTTCACAGCTGGAAAGACTGAGGCTCAGAGAAGTGGAGACTTTACGCTCCTCAGCTGAGAAGGGAGCAGGACTGGGACCAGATTGCTGATCCCCCAGGGCTGGGAGGAAGAAACCCCTTGCAATTTACACCACTTCTCCCCACTTTGTTCTAAATGCCAGGAAAACTTCTGGTGGCCCCAGAGACCTCGGAAAGAGTCCCAGCCTGGAGCGCAGTGGGGAGGTGAGGGGCACAGCGGAGGAGGGGAGGGGGTTCTGTGATTTGTCCTCAGGCCACTTTGACAAAAGACAAAGGTCCTGTTTCTTAGAACTAAGGCCCCCAGGGAAAGCTAAAGGAATAGATCAAAGCCACATGGAGCCAAGAACAGGCCCTGGTTCACGCTGGGACCCTGTCCCCTCTTCCAAACCCGATTTCATCATGACTAGTCTTCATCCCTCCGGAGGGAAAAAGGAGCCCCTGTAATATATTCTTGGGCTTCCCCAGTGGCTAAAATGGTAAAGGATCTGCCTGCCATGCAGGAGACCCGGGTTTGATCCCTGGGTCGGGAAGATCCCCTGGAGGAGGGCATGGCAACCCACTCCAGTATTCTTGCCTGGAGAATCCCCATGGTGGGAGGAGCCTGGTGTGGGTTCCAGTCCATGGGGTTGCAAAGAATCAGACATGACTGAGTGCTGAGCGACTCAGCACAGCACTGCAGTATGTTTTAGGACACACAGAGCCCCCTTTCTTCCCTTGGGAAGCTTGGTTTCCCTCGGGGTTGAAACTTCGCCTGGCTATGCACAAGAATGCATCTTCATCCCCTGGGAGCCCCACAAGAATGGGGACAAAGCCACCCTTCTCCTGACTCCATCAGTGTTTTGAGGGGCCCGGCCGCATCAGGAGGTTGCAGAAGATGCTGAAGGCTGTGAGCTGACTCAGATGGGATGCCCAGCTTCCGTAAGTCCCTCTGTTGGGCATCAGGAAGCCTTTGCAGTCCATACAGCATCTCAGCCCTTCATAGCTGAGTGCACCATCAGCTCTGGAAAAGACCCTGGGCATCATCTCATCCAGCTCCCTTAGGGCGCGGATGGGTAAGCTGAGGCCCAGAGAGGGGAAGTCACTGCTGGAATGGGGACCAGAGTGGGGCTGCTGGCTCCCAGGCTGGAGAGCCTTCCAGGAGCCCACACTGCCTTTCCAGGCGCAGATCTGATGCGGAAAGGGAGGAAGTGGATAGTCAGGGGCCTGCTCAGAGGTTCTGGGAGGAACCAGCCCCTGGAATATTCAGAAACAGCCTCTCTGCTGAAGCCTCCTGCAAAGGCAGGGTGTCCCTGTCCTCTTCAAGTCTTGATCGGCTTGACTGTTCCCAAGAAGAAGTGGCTCCCTTCTCCTCACCTCTTCTGGGAAGAGAAAGGCCTCTGTCAGTGGAGGAGAAAGGGTTCCAGAGAAAACTAGACGCAGTATCTTCAGAAAGAACCAGCCCCAAAACACTCAGGGTCCAACAATTCCCATGACCAAGACACTCCCAATGTAAGTGCCATGTTCTGGCCACGGATGGAATGTCGCACACACACCAGGCACTTCCTCTAGGGTCACCTTAAGCCCTCCGAGGGACCCTGTGAGGCAGATGTTCTCAGGGTCCCGTGGAAAGGTGGAGGAGGCAGATAAATACAGGATGCCGTGACTTGCCCGGAGCCCAGAGGTGGGGAATGGAAGGGGAAAGGGCAGGCCATAGCCCTGTCCCTCCTGGACTCTGCACCGCCTTCTCACGAAAACAGTTATCGAACCAGCACTTTAAAAATCCAAACTGCCCATTTGCATTCATTTCTGCCCACTTCAGACACTCTATACCCTCTCTCCTTTTTTTTTTCCTTCTTTAGTTGGAACTTGCAAGTCTCTAGTGCCCTGGAAACACAAAACCCAAACCAAAAATGACCCAGGTCCCAGGAGACAGGATGGGCCGGGACACCAGCCTCCTGCATCTTCCCAAGTGCAGGACTCCTGAATTTCTGTTCAGAAGCAGAACGGCTTTTTATCCGGCCCCCCCCCCACCCCCCGCCACTCTTAGACAATGTGGTTCTAATATATATCAACAGAGCTAAAGAAAAGGCCTTTTTTTTTTTTTTTTTTAAAGAAGTTAACTTCATTTCAAGAACTTGTGTGTTTCTCATTAGTAACGCTGTCTTTTGAAATCCAGCCGAGGGAGGCAATTCCAGTTGAAATCAAAACTGATATGCGAGGGTTTGACTCCAATGTCACTCTGCTTCCCCTGCTCGCTGCCTTCTCAGGGCTGATCACTGCTCGGATGGGATGGGCGGTGGGGCAGGTGGCCAGCTCTCTGCTCACTGACCTGCGGTCCCATGTCTGCGGTGGGTGTCGGTATTTCCGGGGAGTCCGGGTGGTAGCGGGGCTTTCAGCCCGGCCTGCTTCTCACCTGATGAAGGAAATCGAGACTTGGGCTTGAGTTAAGTCCTTGAAGGAGGGAAAGCAGGAATCCTTGGCCTGGTAGCCAGGATGCTGGGGCCCACGGGAGGCAGAGGGTTCCAGCCATGATCAGAGCTGTGAGCTGAGTGATCCTTGCATGTCACGGGCAGGCTAGTAAGGCATAATCAACTAGTCCCAAGAGAAGCCACATGACTCCAAGTTCTAGGTATTTTGAGCTGTTTTCAGCAGAAATCTCTTAGTTTTGGGGGGCCAATTTTGACCATGTCTCGTCTCTCAGGGACCACGTTTTCTGGAGAACATTAGGAAAACAGAAAAATCTTTCCATGGTTGCCAGAGGGGCACCTCAGCCTTTCAGCTGCTGGGGACCACTTTCTCCAGACCAGTCATTTTCTGGATGGATGAGGAAGGCACAGGGCATTCTCCCCCTGTCCTCCTTTCTTCTCAGATTGGACTTTTTTTTCCTTAATAAAATAAATAAATAAATCTTGTTCTTAAGGAGAGCTGATGTAGCTTGTTCTACATGCCAAAGGGATTTGTTTCAAGGATGATAGAAATGAACAGGATGGCTTCCCCGATCCAGCCCTCTAATCAGATTTCCTCCATCCTTCAAGACCTAGCAACATCTTTCCTTCCACCGGAAACTTTTCTCCACCCTCTACCTCTGGTGATGGCTCCAGACTGAGGGTTAAACCTGAATCGCTCTCTTTTACGCTGAATGGGTTGCTGCCATCCCTTCTCTATTGTATTATCAAACTTTTCAGACATCCAGGTATTTCTGTCTTGTCTCCTTAGCTAGAAATGTGATTTCTGGAGGACATGAGCCTTTTCCATGCATATGGCCCCAGTCAGTTATCACCAAGACTCTCTGTACAGAGTTTGCAAATCATAACAGTAATGATTTAAGCACTGTTACATTTAAAGGCTTTAACCCATGTTCTTACTTGCCCCCTGGAATGGTGACTCCCTTAGAGAAACCGTGTTCCCAAGAGACAACCGGAATAATCATCCAGTCACTTTCTCTTTAAGACCCCTTCCCTCAGATTTGCTGGGCAGCCTCCACATACTTGGCTTCTGCTGGAAGCTTGCTCATGCATTGCCTTGTTTAAAGAATTTATGGATCTACTGATAAATCTATTCAGTTTTCCCCACATTAGTTTTGGAGAAGCAGGAGGCCCTGTGTTGTGGAACTTGCCTAGGTTTTAATCTCAGCTCTACTGCACACCCTCAGTGGGACCCTCTGATCCTCACTTTCCTCATCTGTAAAATGGGTGTAATTATTAGGCCTTCCTTCCCTGGTTATGGGGTCTCAATAAAGTGAGCTTTCAGTAACATTGCATTTACTTCCTTTCATTGAGCTTTGACTTTTCACTTTCACACATTGGAGAAGGAAATGGCAACCCACTCCAGTATTCTTGCCTAGAGAATCCCAGAGATGGGAGAGCCTGGTGGGCTGTGGCCTGTGGGGTTGCACAGAGTCATACACGACTGAAGCGACTTAGCAGCAGCAGCAGCAGCATTGAGCTTTGCTAGGTCAGCACAGTGCTGAGCACTGGACCTAGAAGTAAATGTGAGATGCTCAAACATCAGCTATTCCAGAAGTCTTTCCCACGTCCCTGCCCCAACTAGGTCAGTTCCCTCTGTGACACTCTGTGTCCTCCCCTCTCAGCACCTCCAGTTTGTACCTACTGTGTGTTATAAGTGGTTGACATCACACTTTCCCACTAGGAGCTCCCAGAAAGTCAGGGCCCTGTCTGTTTTCACTCCCATTATTGATCCAGGTCTTGCCTAAGTACTTAACATTCATTCATTCCCATCTCCTTTGGGTCCCTTTTCTGAGTTAAGTCAAAAGTTCCCTTGCTTTCCTGAGAGCCCTGTATCAGGGACTAACAGCAGCGGCCGCAGAGTCGGGGATTCAGGTCCACGGAGGTTTGATGCTCTCTTCTGATTAGAACCTTGAAGATCCCTGACCCTTGCTCCTACTGAGGACTTGGCAGTTGATGGCCATCCCATGTCTCCACCTGATCAAGCTGACTCCTCCTTTGGGATGTGCTCCAAGGTCACCACTTCTGAGAAGCCTTCCTTGACTCTCTGTAACAGACGTAAAGACCTGGAAACACTTACAAGCACAGGCACGATTTTGATCACAGGCCTGTGGCTCCCCAGGGACTCACTGAAGCTTTGCCTTCCCAATGCCTGGTACAGAGATAATTACCAGTAAGTGTTAATTGAATGAATCCTGCCAAAGCAAACCAAACCCAAGCCACCCCCACACTGCCCAGAAAAAGCTAGCACACACCCTTGTGATTTACACAGCTAGTTTCTTTTTTAATTCTTTCAAAATAGATTCATTGAGCACCCAGGGCAGACCCCACGCTAAGTGCTGGGGAGCCAGTGGTCAACAGGGCGGACTCTTTCCTATGTCCTAGTAGCCCCGGAGCTTCCAGTCCAGGCCCGTAGATTTACATGTAAGGCCAGAATAAAGCCAGGGATCTGGGCGGCATGAGCCTCCCTAGGAGACACTTTCTGGAACCCACCATTCCCACAATGACCAAGCATCTCCAAAGAAAGGAAATAAAATGAACCCTCCGTCCACAGAGGTGCATGGACCCAAGGGAGCAGACAGGCAGGGCTGACCCTCCGAACTCCGGGCAGGGAGGACTATGTCCACCCAAAACCAGCTGGGGCCGCCCAGCTGTGGGTCAGCACCGCTGAAAGGTCCTAATTAGCTCATTTCCCCAGCCCCATGGGCTGCAAGCAGGCTCTCTTCACCTTTGGCCCTGCCCCATCTCACTCAATTTAGCAGTTCAAGGTTCACCGTGGCGTCAGGGTGGGGACAGGGGAAAATGTCCCCCTACTCCCCGGCAATTAAGCAAAACCATCCCTTTGTAGTCAGCTCCACCCTGAAGACTCTCCCTTCCCTCCTCAGCCTGGTTCTGATGGCTGCAGTAAGGGGAGACGACAGGTCTAGAGAAGCAGCTTCAAACCCTGTCTCTCCTGCTGGATGAGCAGCTGTGTGATCCTGAGCAAGTGACTCACCCTCTCTGATCCTCAGCCTCTTCTATGGTGCTTGAAAGGATTTGGTGGGATAAGGTCTGCAAGGCAAGTAGCACAGGGCCAGGACAGAACAAGCCCCTACACTCTGCCCAATACTCCTTAAGACTGTCAACCCCTTGAGGGCAGGCCCAGCATCTGCTGGGCTCCCTGCCATGCGACCAGCATCTTGCTGAGGTCCTGGACATGGAAGGCACTTCCTCATCCCTTTCTTTAGTCGCTCCTATGGACTAGGCCCTTGGCCCAGGGAAAAGCTGTAGAATGAATGGAGGTTTTCTTCTGCCTCTCGCCACTTTTGCAGGGCTGAACCCTGGTAAAGGGGGTCCCTGCCAAGCTCATGAGACACTGTGGATGGAGCACACGAGACATAAGGTCGGAAGACTGGGAAAGAGCCGGAGTTTTGCATCCTGGTAGCCCGCTTGTCTTAGGAAATATCCTCCTGACCCACACACACTCCTAGCCTCCGGGGCTGAGTGTGCCATGAGCCTCTCCATCCTACCCCTTTTATTGGCTCAAGTCTGGAACATCCTCTGCAGCTCTTGGAGCCTCAGCTTTCTCAAGAGAGGGAATGCGAATAAACATCCCCCTGCCCCAGAGTGACATGTGGCTTTGACCAGGGTGTGAAACAGGAGTGAGCATGGTAGAGCCCAACTCAATGGATATGCGTCTGAGCAAACTCCGGGAGATAGTGAAGGACAAGGAAGCCTGGCATGCTGCAGTCTGTGGGGCTGCAAAGAGTCAGACATGACTGAGCAACTGAACAACAACGGTAGAGCCCAGCACAGGCCCTGGCCTGGAGGGGACATGTCAGCTTCCTTTTCTTCAGCCAACATGACAGCTACCTTATTTCTCCGGGCGTGGTCCTCTGCATCTTGGAGCTGGCTGGAAATGGAGAAGCCCTGGGTACCACCCCAGACCCACTGCACCCAAACCTGCATTTTAACAAGATCCCCAGGTGTTCCTGTACCGCCCAAACTTGAGAAGCCTGTTCCACTGCGCATCCTCTCCTCCGCAACTCAGTTGGGGTGATGCTAATAAGAACTCTCCATCAGTTGAGTTCAGTTCAGTCTCTAAGTCGTGTCCGACTCTTTGCAACCCCATGGACTGCAGCACTCCAGGCCTCCCTCTCCATCACCAACTCCTGGAGTTTACTTAAACTCATGTCCATTGAGTCGGCAATGCCATCCAACCATCTCATCCTCGTCATCCCCTTCTCCTCCCGCCTTCAATCTTTGCCAGCATCAGGATCTTTTCAAATGAGTCAGTTCTTCGCATCACATGACCAAAGTATTGGAGTTTCAGCTTCAGCATCAGTCCTTCCAATGAATATTCAGGACTGATTTCCTTCAGGATGGACTGGTCGGATCTCCTTGCTGTCCAACCTTGGCATAAGCCAAACAGAACAAGGGAGAACGGGATGGCCTGTTTCAAAGCCAAGCATAAGCAGACTGAGGGCTTTCTGCGGTGGGTCTCTGGGCCACAGCTCTTGAGGTTGCTGGAAGCAGATGGAACCCAAGAGTGGGGCGGGTGATGGGCGGTGGCCTCATCTTCTCCATCCTGAGTTAGGTTTAAAAATAGAGCGGAGCATTCCAAGTTTGGACGGATAAAATCCCTTCTCCTGCTTCTCTTTATTAAGGTCTGTGGCGAGGGGGAGGGGGTCAGGAATCACGCCCCATCCTGCGGTTTACAGGACCTTTCCCTAATAAAGCCGAGGGCCAGGAGGCCGAGCATTCCAGGGGACTTAATTAAAACCACCAAGGGTTATTTGGAATAACAGACCATTTAGTCGGAAGCACTTGCCATGCTAATTCAAACAAGGTGATTACAGGCGATTAGCAAACCTAATGCCTTCAGTTTATAACCTGCCCCGAAGGAGGGATGAGCAAGTGGCCTCCGCTACTTCCTGTGGGTGGTGGAGGGGGCTGACCTGGGGCTGAAATTTCCCAAGGTCAGGGCCAAGTAGGGCTCCTGGGCCGCCCACCTGTGTAAGACACTCTCCTAGTGTGAACTCCTTGGCAGGGAGGAGGCTGACCCCACCTGCAGAGGGTCAGAAAGGAATCTCTCCAGGTCTCCTGGGACCATCCTGGGCACATCCTACAAGAGCTGGCCCTACCTGTCTCTTCAGCTGTCTCTTCTGGGTCCTCTAGAGGGCAGAAGCTGGGTCTTGTAGTCCTTGTATCCTTGAAAGGGATTGATCATGGATGTGCCTACACACACCAAAGAATTAGCTTTTATTTAGCACTTATATGCCAAACCCTGTGAGAAGCCTTTCATATTCGTTTTCATTCAGTTGCTAAGCTACGTCTGACTCTTTGTGACCCCATGGATTGTAGCATGCCAGGCTCCCCTGTCCTTCACAATCTCCTAGAGTTTGCTCAAATTCATGTCCATTCAGTCACTGATGCCATCCTACCATCTCATCCTCTGTCATCCCCTTCTCCTCCTGCCCTCAGTCTTTCCAGCATCAAGGTCTTTTCCAGTGAGTCAGCTCCTCTCATCAGATGACTGAAGTATTAGAGTTTCAGCTTCAGCACCAGTTTTTCCAATGAATATTCAGGGTTGATTTCCTTTAGGATGGACTGGTTTGATCTCCTTGCTGTTTAAGGAACTCTCAAGAGTCTTCTCCAACACCACAGTTCGAAAGCATCAATTCTTTGGTGCTCAGCTTTCTTTACGGTCCAACTCTCACATTTGTATGTGACTACTGGAAAAACCATAGCTTTGACTATACAGATCTTTGTTGTCAAAGTGATGTCTCTGCTTTTGAATATGCTGTCTAGGTTTGTCATAGCTTTTCTTCCAAGGAGCAAGTGTCTTTTAATTTCATGGCTGCAGTCACCATCTGCAGTGATTTTGGAGCCCAAATAAAGTCTGTCACTGTTTCCATTATTCCCCCATCTATTTGCCATGAAATGATAGGACCAGATGCCATGATCTTCAATGCCAGAGACTCTTGGAGGGCACAAACAAAAACTTGTGCACACCAGGACTCAGGAGCAAGGAGCAGTTCATATGCACCACCTTGTATAATTCATTGAAGTCAGCGCTGTTATTGTCCCCATCAGATGGGGGAGGAGCATGGGGCACGGAGAGACGGTTATGGCTCCAGACCGCACTGCTGAAAAGTGGTCAGTGTGGTCTTCTACCCAAATTCACCGGACTCCAAGGCCTTCCTGGAACTTCACTGAATTTCATCTTATAGTTGAGGGGACTGAAGCTAGAGATCATCAGCTGGTGAGTGGAGGAACTAGGATTTGCCTGCCATGTTGCTGCTTACACCCCCCAGCTACACTTCCCCTGCTGGAGCTCTGTGGAGAGTGTGCAGAATGGCAGGCAAGCCTGGAAGGGGTGCACGAATCAGGGAGCCTCACGAGGGAAGGGATTCCCTGACAGAGGGGACTCTACAGACACCTGGGATAGGGAGCTTTCAGCTGCCAGCAACCGGAACCCCCAAATCAACAGGCTTCAACTTCTTTAATAGGGGATATCTATTATTACGAGCAAGAAGAAGTCCTCAGGACTGATTAATTTAGAGGCTCCACAGTGTCATCAGGAACGCGGGTCTCCTTTCTCCCTTTCTTCCTTCCTGTCTTCCATTCATCAGATACAACTGGGCTCCTTCTAGATGCCAGGCACTCTCCTAAACCCTGGGGTTACAGTGGTGAAAAACAAGATCTTTGCCTTTTTGGAGCTTGCACGCTCGGGTGAAGGACAACATGCATACACTAAATGTGTACGTGAACATATGTGTGTATATATATAGACATATATATATATACACACATAAAGAGAGTGTGTACATTATACATATATATTATATACTTAATATTATACATGTGTAATAAGTAGTGTATATATATAACATATATGTACTATATATGTATATATTTATATAAATATGAAATATATAAATAATACATGAAATATATTAAATAAATATATCATGTGTGTGTGTATACGTACATTAACACAATGTACATATATATTATATATCCACATTGTATATGATAATATATGTGTATTATATATACATAATATATGTAATATGTATAAATAACAATGTCAAATAAGAGCTATGAAAATAAAACAAACAAGGGGAAAGAGAGAGAAGGAGGAGAAAGAAGTCAGAGAAATCCTTTTTAGGAGCTGGCTTTGAGCAGAGATCCAAATGAAAGGTAAAAATGAGCTAGAAGAGAACTGGGGAACGTGTTCCTGGCAGTGAGCACTGCATGTGCAAAGGCCCTGTGCTAGGGCAGGAGCTGGACTGCAGCCACTGAGACCTTTCCGTCGTGCAAACTCAGAGGGTTGGCTTCTCCTCCAGATGAGTCCCCTCTTGGTGGTCAAGGTCTGTAGCAATTTCCGATGCTATGGGCAGACATGGCACTTCCTGGTATCTTCTGTAAATCAGTGGAGAAACCCTTCCCAGAAGCCCTCCGTATACTTCTCCTCAATCTTATTGGTCAGAATTGAGTCACTGGCCCAGGTCTAAATCGATCCCAGACAGGAGAACGGACTACAGTGGTCGGCTTAGACCAGTGGGAATACACCTTTACAGCTGGAGATGGGGCCACACTGGTTTGAGCTGTAGGGGATAGATACTCCCCTGATAAAATGGGACGCTTCCAGGAAGAAAGAAGGGGGATACAGGTAGAAATGATGTGTACAATTATGGGTCATGACTTTAAAAGGAAAGGGCATGTCGTCCCCTTCTCTGGCTGCAATCTGAGCTTGCTGGTCGTTATCCAGTCTTGACCATGAGGACCAGGGCAGCTGCCTAGGAATGGCAGAGCAACATGATAGTGGGAGACTGGGAATCATCAAGTCAGCTCTGGAATGCTTGCGATCAGATGGTGGGGAGACATAGTTGGAGATGATACAGAGACAGAGACACAGATAGGTTCCTGTCAGTGGAACTTGCATTCTAACTGATTCAGCTCCCCAGTCCTGGTTCAACCAGAGTAAGTCCTCTCACCATATCAGGGCCCATGTCATGCTTTCCTGGAGAAAAAGCTCTGCTGCTTAAAAAACCTTTCACAATGACTGGTGTAGTCCAGCCTCCCTATCTGACAAATTGGGAAGGGAAATCCAGCAAAGGGAAGTGACTTGTCCAGGACCACACAGTCAACTGGTGTCAGAGCCAAGATCAAACTCAGACGCTGCCCAGTAAGCGCTGGTACTGCATTCCTGCATTGCTCCCATCAGGCATATTCTCTACTGCAATCTTGAAACTGTGCTATGGAGAATTCCCTGTTGATTCAGTGGTTAGAACTCCATGTTTTCACTGTTGAGGGCCCAGGTTCGATCCTTGGTTAGGAAACTAAGACCCCATGGTGGGGGAGGGGGGTGACCCCAAAAGCTAGAAACAAAATCAAAACAAAAACAAACAAAAAACCACAAACAGATAAAACAAGCAAAAACAAACAAACAAAAAATCCACAGAAAACAAACAAACCAAAAAAAAGTGCTAAGAAGAGAGTGTGGTTGATTCCAGTCCTGGTGGAAGACAGCCTCAGGGTTCCTTGGCATTACACGCTCAGGCCGTCACTCCAGCTTCTACTCCCTGTCTACATGTGAATCTCAGCCAGGACATGGACTTGGGCAGGGAGATAGCGGCCTTTTGGCTTTTGCTAGCAGGTCATGGGGTCGAGAAGAGTCGGACACGACTGAGCGAGTTCACTTTGACTTTTCACTTTCATGCATTGGAGAAGAAAATGGCAACCCACTCCAGTATTCTTCCTTAGAGAATCCCAGGGATGGGGGAGCCTGGTGGGCTGGTGTCTATGGGGTTGCACAGAGTCGGACACGACTGAAGCGACTTAGCAGCAGCAGCAGCAGCAGGTCTCAAACTTTGCTCTGCTTAAGACTCATCTGGAGGTGGGTGAGGGAGGGGGTGATTATAATGAAGAGTCGTGGGCCCTCTCCTGAAAGATTCCAACTCAGTAAGTTTGAGATTGTTGTTATTCAGTTGCTAAGCCATAAGTGACTCTTTGCGACCCCATGGCTTCCCTTTCCTTCACTGTCTCCTGGAGTTTGCTCAAATTCATGACTGTTGAGTCAGTGATGCCATCTAACCATCTCATCCTCTGCTGCCCTCTTCTCCTTTTGCCTTCAATCTTTCCCAGCATCAGGGTCTTTTCCAATGAGTCGGCTCTTTGCATCAGGTGGCTAAAGTATTGGAGCTTCAACTTCAGCATCAGTCCTTTCAATGAATATTCAGGATTGATTTCCTCTAGGATTAACTGGTTTGATCTTGCTGTCCAAAAGACTCTCAAGAGTATTCTCCAACACCACAGTTTGAAAGCACCAATTCTTTGGCTCTCAGCCTTCTTTATGGTCCAGCTCTCACATCCCTCTATACGACTACTGGAAAAACCATAGCTTTGACTATGTGGACCGTTGTTGGAAAAGTGATGTCTCTGCTTTTTAATACACTGTCTGTCATGACTTTCCTTCCAAAAAAGCAAGCATCTTTTAATTTCACGGCTGCAGACACCATCTGCAGTGATTTTGGAGCCCAAGAAACTACAATCTGTCACTGCTTCTACTTGTTCCCCATCTATTTGCCGTGAAGTGGTGGAACTGGATGCCATGATCTTAGTTTTTTGAATGTTGAGATAGGGCCCAGGAATCTACTTAAAAATTAAGGCCTCTCTAGAAGCTGTGTCACAGGTTGTCCATAGGAAACACCCTGAGAAACACCGGCCCAAAGAATTCCATAGGAAATGTTTATTCATCCTAAGGGAACAATCCCACAACCAAATCTGAGACTTGATATTGTTTTTCCAGGTGCCACCACTGTATTACAGCAAGAGATCAGACTGGATACCTGGGGAAGAGGAGAGTTAAGTTGCTGCATTTTAATCTAAACTGGTGAAAATATTTTTAATATTAATGATAATAAATATAATCCAAAATTGCTGAAAACTGGGATCCGCTCTTTCCTGAGAGAAGGTTAGGAGGGGAGCTTACGAGGGCACTTGGGTACCCAGGAGCAGTGAGTAAAGGACATGGCCTCCCTAGCTCCGCTGAGCTCATTTGGCATTCTGCTCCCCCTAGGCTGCAGCAGGTGGGCCCAGGGAATTACACTCCCTTTCTTCCTGGAGTAGCTCTCCCCTTTATGTCCCATCTCTAGATTGGTATCTAGCTCAACACGGGTTTTCAAAATATCTCCATGCTGGAAGAAAAAAAGCAGCAAAACCAAAAGAAGACACCAACCCACCAGCTTTTGACAAAATTCATAGCTGAAGCAGCAGAAAAATAAGTGTGTGTGTGTGCGTGCGTTCAGTCCTGTCAGTCACCTCTGACTCTTCACGACCCTATGGCCTGTAGCCTACCGAGCTCCTCCATCCATGGGATTATTCGGGCAAGAATACTGGAGTAGGTTGTTGTGCCCTCCTCCAAGGGATCTTCCTGACCCAAGGATGGAAACTGCATCTCCTGCACTGCAGGCCTACTGTTACCACTGAGCCATCGGGAAGACCCCCAAAAGAAGTGATATGTTGATATTTTGCAAAATCAAGATTTTACAGTTCTATTTTACAAAATTTCCCCTAAAGCAGTCAGGTCCTGATATCCTTTGCCTCTGGCTTAGGTTTCCTAAGGTCTGGGTGTCAGAGGTCATATATACACTGACCTGTTTCCCTGTATCCAGGAATCCCGGAGATCACTGTCTTCAGTCAGGCTGGAACCAGGGGCTCTATGTCTTTGCCTTTTCT
Source organism: Ovis aries (assembly GCF_016772045.2). Taxonomy (NCBI): domain Eukaryota; kingdom Metazoa; phylum Chordata; class Mammalia; order Artiodactyla; family Bovidae; genus Ovis; species Ovis aries. The sequence continues at coordinate 73,396,410 of NC_056068.1, forward strand.
ACCTCTCGACTCTGCTTTTCTCTGTACAGCTTTATTCTCAGGTAAGTTTTCTCTCTGTGGTAGAAAAGATACCGTCTAGGAGCCTGAGGCATGCACGGTGCCTGGGATCCAGAAGAGGAGACACTATATGGCTCTCTGCCAGCAAGCCATGTAGCAAACCTCATTAAGAGATTGAGTTTCCCTGCCTGGATTACATACATAATTCTTGGGCCAATCACGCTGGACTGGAGAGTGGGGTTCCATGGAATAAAGGTGCGAATCCTGTTCCCACTCCTGTCATCTAGGACAGGCAGGGCACTGAGACTTTTCCCTATGAGCTCTGGAACGTGGTGAGGATGCCACGGAAGACAGAGGGGTTCCTGCAGATGAACAGGGCTGCCCACCCTGGAAGCAATTGGCCTGACGTTACCCTAGGGCTGAAAAGCAAAGTTCAGTTCAGCCTAGTGTCCTGACCCATGGTCCAGGGCTCTTTCCATCATGTCACTGGCCTGAAGAGAACCCTGGGAGCTTCCTGTTGGGGTTAAGGTGTCTGTGGATGACAATATAATGGAGTTAGGGTGAGAGCATATTAAAAAGCAGAGACATTACTTTGCCAACAAAGGTCCCTCTAGTCAAAGCTATGGTTTTTCCCGTCATGTATGGATGTGAGAGTTGGACTGTAAAGAAAGCTGAGTGCTGAAGAATTGATGCTTTTGAACTGTGGTGCTGGAGAAGGCTCTTGAGAGTCCCTTGGACTGTAAGGAGAGCCAACCAGTCCATCCTAAAGATCAGTCCTGAATATTCGCTGAAGGACTGTTGCTGAAGCTCCAATATTTGGCCACCTGATGCGAAAAACTGACTCACTGGAAAAGATCCTGATGCTGGAAAAGATGGAAGGCAGGAGAAGGGGACGACAGAGGATGAGATGGCTGGATGGCATCACCGACTTGATTGATACGAGTTTGAGCAAACTCAGGGATATGGTGATGGACAGGGAAGCCTGGCATGCTGCAGTCCACAGGGTCGCGAAGGGTCGGCCATGACTGAGGGACTGAACTGAACTGAGGGTGAAAGTGTCAAGGTCTTGGCCAAGTTTTCAGGTGGCCATGGTGTTTTAATGTGCAGATCAGGGAGCTCAGTGCCAGTGAATTCTGCTATTTCCTCTGTATTTGGACTCTGCTATGTACATGTAATCGTCAAACTGAGTTAATCTCTCTTACCCTCAGTTTTCTCATTTGTAAAAGAAGGATAATAAATATCTATGTCCTCGCACTGAAGAAATTATTGATAATCCTTGGGAGGAGGGAGAAAGGGGGAGGGGAGAACAGGAGCTTTGCTCAGCAAAAGTGGGCACGGGGAGGAGGGACAGAGGACACAGATGAATGCCGACCCCTAGAGTGGCTTTGGCAGGACATGGCCCATGTGAGGCCTCCCACAGTGCACTACTTACCTGGGCGGCCGGGGCGGGGCAGGGGGGTGCTGTCAGGGAGGGTTTGCAAGATTTAACAAATAAAAATACAGGATGCTGAGTTAAATTTGAATTTCAGATAATCAACAATTTTTGTATGTTTCATACAATATTAGCGATACATAAAGAATTATTTGTTACTTGTCTGAAATCCAAATTTCCTGGATTTTATTTGGCAATACTTGATCAAGGAGCGTAAGGATCTTATTGGTTCAGGCTAATAATGAACCTGAGCCCAGGAACTAGTTCGTGGGAGCCTACCCAGGGCTCTGATTCCGCCACCAGGAACTTGCCTTTCTCTGTTTCTTGACTTTGCTTTCCTTTGTTTTCATTCCTAAATAGCATGAAGGTAGCCACCAGCAGCTCCAGGCTTTCCTTCCCAGCAGCCTAGCTAATAGAGTAAAATAGCAGGGCCTCTTTCCCATCCCACACAGTAAAAGTTTCAGGCCTCACTCTTATTGGTCCGAATTGTCACATGCCCTGTCCTGAACCAATCACTGTGGACTGGGAAGATGAAATCACTTGATTGGCCAGGCCTGGGTCATGTGCCCATATTAGGGGCGGGGAGAGTGAAAAGGGAAAACCGTGGTACTGGTATCACTGTGGGGAGTGGAACCGGACTGCTGAAAACAGCAGGTGCCCACAGAGGGGGAGCCAGTTCCTCCTGACTTCATCTCAAGGGGCAGACTTGGCTAAGCCTGTGTGGCCTCCCAGGCAGGGCAAGTCTGTGTTCTTGCTGCTCCTGGAAAGGTCTGGGATTATAGATCACACAGAACTAGAATAAATTCCCGCTCTGCCTGTGTGAATTGGGCCAGTTCTTTTACCTCTCTGTGGCTCAGTTTCCCCATTTATAAGTCAAGTGGCACTGGCATTATCAATGTTATCAAGCAAGCGGAGTGCCTGGCACTCTGTTGTAACCTCTCGGGAGGTTTTTGGGGATTAGTGGTCCAGGTGAGGTCCTTTTAAGGCAGAAGTGGCAGTGCTTTGGTTCCTGGATTGTTGGAAGGACCGTCTTTCTGTCTTCGGGAGGGTAAAACGTGTGAATGGTCCTTGCCCACTGGCTGTACCTACCCTTGGTGAAATAATATCAGGGTGGGGAAAGCACGCCTTGGAGTCCATGAGCCTAGGCATGCCACACCTCCCCACTTGTTAGTCATGCGTCAAAGTCATGGACGTGGGCTAGAATGACTCAGGATACCTAACAAAGTAGGCTTCCCCTTCTGGGATCTGTAACCATCCTTGGCTCACGCTCTCAGACTGACTACACAAGAGACCCATGGTGCTTTATTCAACAGCCAGAAAAGCCTTAAAATAGTCTGTTCCCACACGCCTGAAGTGCTGTATCGTGGCTCTGTGCCTTGAGTTTTAGACTTTCATCCTTTCCAAGACATAAATACTCCCGGGAGGAGTTTGACATTAAGCAGTTAATAACTGTTGACACCTCTCTGTGAATGAAGGTGCTGAAAACAAGATTTATAAAGGGATGAGAGAGGGAGAGAAATGGGCATTGGGTATGAAAGGAAGTGGGTTCGGGTCCTGCTGATGGGGAGAATTATTAAGGCAGAGAGGCTGTGGCTGCCTCCTCCAGGCGGCGCTGGCTCACACCAGGAAGCCAGCTCCTCACGGTGCCCTGCCCCTCCCTGGTGCCTGGGACCCTGCAAATGGAGGCAGCGTATATAGTGAACAGAACGTGAGCTTTGGAAACACGTGGAATGAGGAGAGAATCCTGCCCTTGCCAACTAAACACAGTGTTGTTTGACCTTCGGCAAATCATTTAATGCCTCAGAATCTCAGTTTCCTCATCTGTTAAATATGGATCCCTGCTACAGGGTTAGTACCGAGTGTGTGAATTATGTTTCAATACTCTGCATTCTTGGCTTACCCACCGAGATTTTCCTGAAAGCAGCTGGGTAGCTCTAGATCTTTCCATGTTCTCATGGCAACCCCACCCAAAGGAATCGTCCCCACACTTCCTGCTCCTGACCCTGACTTCAGAGACAGAACCAGACAGCCCATCAGATCCTTAAGAAGAGGCTCGAGGTGTTAGGTCCTGGCTTGGCCTTCACCACCAGGCCCCCAAATCAGGAGGCATCTTGTACCTCCTGGCTCCCTTGCCCTCCAAGCACCACCATTTGCCCATCAAGGAACTTGGACCCATGTCGAGTCAGACAATAGCAGCTTTGTTCTTCATTAAGGAATCTTAATGGACTGAAGAAGAAGGGGAAAAAAAAATCTGAGCTCTTCCTTAAGAAGCTCATAATTTAATAGGTGAAATGTCAGGGAAAATCAATGCCAGGCTGTTTCCTGGCGGCCTCATTATGCCGTCCATTAAACAACTTTTATGTTTTGTTTATAGTTGCTCGTTTTTTCCCCTTCTTATTCCATCCCCCCCTTTTTTAAATAAAAGAACATTAAAAATTTTATGATGTTAAAAAGGGACATGGGCTGAGAAACCGAGTTACAAGAAACCTACTGACCATCCCTGGCAGGGCTGGGAAAATCCAGTCACACCAGAGAAGGAGATGCTCCCAGGAGCGGACTATGGGGCTGGGCCCGGCAGCACGGGCTCGGGGTCAACACACCAGAGAAGGAGATGCTCCCAGGAGCGGACTATGGGGCTGGGCCCGGCAGCACGGGCTCGGGGTCAACACACCAGAGAAGGAGATGCTCCGAGGGGCGGACTATGGGGCTGGGCCCGGCAGCACGGGCTCGGGGTCAACACACCAGAGAAGGAGATGCTCCCAGGAGCGGACTATGGGGCTGGGCCCAGCAGCATGGGCTCGGGGTCAACACATTTTTAGCATTTGGCTGATTCTGAGGGCATTTCTGAGGTGGGAAAGTCCTGTTTGCTGGGTGATGGTCAGAGAGGTCCTGGAGGGTCCAGAGAGAGGGAAGAGGGAGTGGGCATTGGAGCTTTCCTTTTCCCTTCAGGGAGAGAAACCCGGGGCTCTGTTGTCCGGCAGGGCCTGGCAGGTCAAGAGAGGCGCTGGTCTGGATGTAGCCTTGTTTACAGGCCTGTGAATGAGAAACTCAACACGCAAAGGAAAATCTTAGGAAGTGAGGCCTCTGGCACAGTCAGCTGGGTCCTGCTTGTTCCCAGCTATGGTCTGGCCGCAAGCTGTGATCACTTGGGGGACACCCCAACATGAGAAATGACCCATGCTCAGGATGAAGCTGCCCCCGTCCCTACCCTCAGCCTGGGAGTCTCCCGCCTTGGTCAAGGTGGGTGGGCAGAAGTCAATCTCTCTGGAACTTCTAGAGGATGTATCTGTGCCCTTCCCTCCCCCCACCCGTCCCCTGCCCTGGGATTGATTCTCTGAATCATCTTAGACATCAGGGTCTGAACCAGATTCTGGAAGTTCTCTAAGTTTGGGCTCCCCCAAGAGCTGACACAGAGAACAGAAGTCCATTGCAAGTAGCTGATGTGGGGGTTGATCCCAGGAAACTCCAGCAGAAGAGTGGGGAATCCAGAGTGGGAAAGGGAGCAAGCTGGTCAAGGGTGACATACCGAGTTGACTGGGGCTTCCCTGGTGGCTCAGACGGTAAAGAGTCTGCCTGCAATGTGGGAGACCTGGGTTCGATCCTTGGGCTGGGAAGATCCCCTGGAGGAGGGCACAGCAACTCACTCCAGTGTTCTTGCCTGGAGAACCCTCATGGACAGAGGAGCCTGGCAGGCTACAATCCATGGGTCACAAAGAGTTGGATGTGACTGATCAACTGAGTGAGCGACTGAGTTGATTACCATGGGCATCCTGGGCTTTGTTCATTTAGGGAAATGGCTAGCATGTGCCCTGGGGAAGGGTGGGGAGGGTACAGGTTCTGAATCAAAGCTTCCCCTCCCTCCCTGTCTACCCTGGGCCAGGCTCATGCCAGGCACAAAAACACAACGATGGAGGGGGGGAGATGCAGCCTTGTCCTGCAGGAGTTCCCTACCCATGGAGAACCAGAAGAGGGACATACTCCTTGGGGCTGACACGGTTGCTGTGCACAGGCCGGGCCAGCTTTCCTGTGTCCCTTGCCTGCAGCTCAGAGCTCAGTTCTAGGGCCTTCAAGATGGAAGGCATCATTCCTATTGTGGCCCACACCATGCCTGTGAAGTGGCCTGGTAAAGAGGTTCACTCCTTGTTCTGAACTGAACTGTGCTGCCCCGCACCCCTGAATTCACATGTTGAAGCCCTGACTTCCAAGGTTTCTGGGTTTGGAGACAAGGCCTCAGAGTTAAATGGGATTGTAAATGCGGGGCCCTAATTCGATGGGGTTGGTGCCCTTATAAGAAGAGGAAGTGACACCAGAGATCTCCCTCCACGTGCACAGAGGAAGGACCATGTGAGGAGATGAGCAGGGCTGCAGGAGTGAGAAAGTGGTGTCTACAAGCCAAGGAGAGAGCCTCCGCAGAAACCAACCCTGACGGCACTTTCATCTTGAACTTCTAGCTTCCAGAACTGAGAGACAATAAAGTTCTGTTGCTTAAGCTTCTGAGTGTGTGCTATTTTACTTGGCAGCCTGAGCGGGCTAAGACTTGAAAACCCTAGACCAGACTAGGTGGATTTGAATCCCTTACTTTTTTTTACAGGCTTTTTTTTTTTTTTTTTTTTTGCGTTGTTTATGGGCTTCCCTGCTCTCTCAGGCAGTAAAGAATCTCCAAATGCAGGGGACCCAGGTTCGATCCCTGGGTTTGGAAGACCCCTTGGAGAAGGGAATGGCATCCCACTCCAGTATTCTTGCCAGGAGAATCCCATGGACAGAGGAGCCTAGCGGTTGACAGTTCATGGGGTTGCAAAGAGTTGGACCCGACTGAGTGACTAACACAATTTCTGTTTACATTTAAGCTGTGAGAACTTGGGAAGTTTTTTTATTTATTCTCAGTGTTCTCATCTGTGAAATGGAGAGAATGATGATGCCTGTCTCAGGAGCAACCCCTCCACAGCCAAGCAGATGAAGATGACAAGCGTCAGTTCCTGCTCTTGAGTCTACACTCCCCCTGAGCAGGCAGCTGTGGGCTGAGCAGGCAGCCCTGCTCATCTCAGCTAGGTCTTCACATCCTTGGGAGTTAGCTGACTATGGACCGCCCTGGGATGGTCCCAACTGCCTTCAGGAACATCATTACAGGCGCACATTGGAAGATGCTACACGGGCCACCTGGCACATCACACGGACAGAGCTAAGTCTCTGCCTCCCAGTGGGCTGTTCCAGGCTTCTTTCCCCCACCCCACCCTTCTTCTTAAAGTCTTTATTGAATTTGTTATAATATTGCTTCTGTTTTATGGTTTGGCTTTTCGGCCATGAGTCACGTAAGAATCTTAGCTCCCTGACCAGGGATCGAACCTGCACCCCCGGCATTTGGAAGGCAAAGCCTTAACCACTGGACCATCAGGGAAGTCCCTGGCCCACCCTTCTTCATGAGCCTGTGACACAGTTCCACATGAGTGAGTGGGAGATGCCAGACTTCCCAAGGCCTGCGCTTGGAGCTGGCACTGCCTCACTTCCACCCCATTCTACTGGCCAAGGTGAGAGGCTCTGATTAGCTCAGACGAAGGAGAGGTGAAGTGGACTCCACCTCTGCATGGGGGTTGGAGCACAGTCACATTGCAAAGGGCACCTTTAAGGAAGTCAGTGACTGGGGCCATGAATTCAATCACCGTACTCAAAGCACATTCGAAGGATGAAATGTGGTGTGTGTCAGTCGCTCGGTTGTGTCTGATTCTTTCCAACCCCACAAACTGTAGCCCACAAGACTCCTCTGTCCGCGGGATTCTCCAGGTAAGAATGCTGGAGTGGGTTGCCATTGCCTTTTCCAGGGGATCTTCCTGACCCAGGGATTGAACCTGGGTCTCCTGCATTGTAGGCAGATTCTTCACTGTCTGAGCCTCCAGGGAAGCCTGAAATGTGGTACCGTATAAAAATACTTGAAAAGATTATGACTGAAGTAATGCTCTCTACTGTTTTTGTAAAGGAGCCAGGAATTTTTTAAGGTAAGTCTAGATGCCCGTGGGTCATTGAGTCAGAACCGAATTACTAAACCAGAGATTCTTTGAGGGTGAACACATGAGTCTAGATCTCTGTCCATGTGTCACACACTCACAGCACATCTAGGTGAGGTGCTCGGACATAGCTAGACACACACAGGTGCGCGTGGCCCCTACACGTCCCGTGTGTGACACGTACTGTCACATAGCTCCAGCAGCTGGTTCACACACCCAGCAGACATGGATGGCCCCACACATAAGGTGCCCACACATACGCATGTGCTCACACACCTGGACACACAGATGGAGCAACCAACACACATCTCTCCCACAGGGACACAGATGTGCGTGTACCCTCCTCCTCACAACTGCTCACCTCCATGGGCCTTTCCAGTGAGGCCTCTTCAAAGGGGTGGGGGGCGTGAGTGGATGGGCTGGGGAACAGACGTGGTCATTCGGCTCAGTGCTTCTGGGGGTTGACATCAGTGCTCATGGGGCAGGCCAAAGGATGCCTTGTAGATAAAAGGGAGGCAGACCATGAGTCTTGGGTGCAGGGACTCTCCTCAGATGGGGCTGAGGACCCGAGGACAAAGTGCCCCCTACCAGCTCCGGTGCCTAATCAATCAGCCCTGGGAGGGATGCGTGAGCCCTGAACTAAGCAGGCAGACTGAAGCTGCTCCATGCCCCCAGCCCCACCTGGTACATATTAGCAGGAAGTTAGAGGTGACAGTGATGCTGCAAAGTCCCACCACTTGGTACCTCATATGGACTACGTCACAGTTTCTTGGCCATCAGACCCCCAGCTGCTGCATTCTGGGTATAATTGGGCTGTGGGGGGAGGGGAGAGAGGGTTTCTAAGGCTCAGCCTTCCACCTCTGAGAGGATGACAGCTGGCCAGCAATCACCCCCACACCTCCCCTGTGGGTAGCGTTTATTCAGTGTTTTGCTAAAAGCGCCTTTCTTTTATTTTTATTTTTAAATATCTATTTATTTTTGGCTGCACGGGTCCTCACTGCTCCTCGAGGACTTTCTCTAGTTGCAGAGAGCAGGGTCTGCTCTCCAGTTATGGCGTGTGGGCCTCCCCTTGCTGTGGCTTCTCTTGTTTCGGAGCACAGGCCCTCTGGCACGCGGGCTTTGTTAGCTGCAGCTCGTGGGTTCCAGAACGCAAGCATAGTCGTTGTGGTTCAGGGGCTCAGTTGCCTCATAGTATATGAGATCTCCTGGACCAGGGATGGAACTGATGTTCACTGCACTGCCAGGTGGATTCTTAATTCACTGGACCACCAGGAAAGCCCCTAGAGGCTCCTTTAAATCAGCGTTTCCCCAACTGAATCCCTGGTCAGAGAGCCTGATAAAAATGCACAGTCCTGAGCTTCAGCCCAAACCTGCTGAATCAGCCATGAAGAGGGGGTGAGCTGTGTGAGGACTCATCAGGGCAGCTGGGAAAGGAGGGCAGGGCCTGAGTGTAAGTGGGTGTGCTTAAGGCAGTCAGCTCCTCCCCTTGGTTTGAGACTAAGGGGCTGCCCTGGGTTGCACTGCAACCTGGCAAGTCCTGGGCAAACCCAGGTGAGTTGATTACTCTGAGTTGCTCCTTATACTAATAATACCTATCTAGTGGGATGGCTTGGCAGGCAGAGGCATGGTCCCTGAAATACTGCATGGTTAAACTTATTTGCCCCAGGTCACAAACCATAAGAGTCAGGGTCTTCCAATTCTTTGGAGGGAACGTATGTACGTGCTAAGTCGCTTCAGTTGTGTCTGACTCTGTGTGACCCTATGGAAGGCAGCCTGCCAGGCTCCTCTGTCCAGGGGATTCTCCAGCAAAAATACTGGAGTGGGTTGCTGAGCTCTCTTCCAAGAGATCTCCCCCACCCAGGGACTGAACCTGTGTTTGTCAAGGTCTCTTGCATTGGGAGGTAGATTCTTTACTGCTGAGCCTCCAGGGAAGCCCTTTGGAGTGAGCACTTCACAGTATTTGTCTTAGGCAGCCTCATCCATCCCCTCTTCTCTCTCTCCATCTCTCCCCATCTCATTGCTATCGTATTTCCAGCGTTTTCTATCTTTTGGGGGTCTCATGCCTCCCCTGTTCCATCAAGACTGACTGTCAGGAAGGATGAGCTATCAGTGGTAATACTTAAAAGTAATTCTGTGTGGGCTGTGCATTTGAAGTTTCATTTTTAAGCTTGGAACAGAGAGCTTTTTAGGGCAGAAAGCAATGTCTGGATTGCCACTGAACAATAGCACCTATTTCTACAAACCCTGTCCCAGCAGCCCTGGGAGAAACTCAGGGGGTGTCCTTTCACCTCTGAAGGGAGCTTGGGGCCCTGGGCCACCCTGGCCCATCTTTGTCTTAACTCTCCTGAGAAGGGTGAAATCTTAGCTTTTGAGCCAGGAATATTGTTTTGAAAAAATGAAACGCCCAAAGAGTCCCTGTAGTCCCCAAACCTCATTTTAAAGGGATTATAGCAGCTGGCTTGTAAATCCTGTTTCTTATGGTGGGGGGCTTAGAGTGGGGCTCAGGCAGGGCTGGGGTAGGGGAAAGAAAGGAGGTCATTTCATTTCCTGGAGAGGAAAGCCTGGGTTCTCCCCTCTGCCGAGCCTGGGACTGAGCTCACTGCCTCCACAGGGAAAAACGGACTTGGAATCTGGCGACCAGGGTTCTAGCCCCAACTTTGCCAACAATTTGTGGCTGACCTTGGGGCTGCTTCATTGCCTCTTCTGGACCTCAGTCTCCTGGGTGACAAGGACTCTTTTTTAACTGTTAATTTTGTGTTGGGGTGTGGCCAATTAACAATGCAGTGATAGTTTCAGCAATGGGACTCAGCCATTCACACACATGTATCCATTCTCCCCAAGGATTTGAAAATCAAAAAGAGTTTTGCCATCCTCCTTTCTTTTCCTATCCTCCAAGCAGGAGTCCCTCTCTCTGGGTTCCCCCCGCATGTGAGGGTGTAACAGAGGCAGGTGACGGGAGAGCTGGATCAAAATGCTCTGCGCAGGGAGAGCTTTCTGGGGGCAGTTGTGCGGCTGAGAGATTGCAAAAACTCTAAAAATAAACAAGGCTTATTTTTGGGGAGTGGGTGGAATTGAGGAAGAGATGTGACACCTGCCAGGAAGCGGGACTAGGGGAGGGCCAGGTGGGGAAAGATTTCAAGTAAGTTCACGGCAAGCTGTGCAATGCAGTTCTCCTCCCTGGAGCCCCCTGCAGAAGCTTGAGCGGCCACCATAGTTATGGGGTCAGATGAGTAGTTCTTTTGGGCAAATGCATGTGCAGACGCAGGTCTCATGGAAAGAACTGCAAGGTCCACATCAAATTGATTGGTGTTTCTAGCCTCCAAGACGGGTCCAGACTGGTACTTGTCCGAGGGTGGGGGACAAATCGCTAGTGATTTGGGTGAACTTATGATTCACAAGGCTGAACTTAAGATAATTGTGAAATTGATTTAAAAGGGTCCTGGAAGAAAATAAAGCACACATCAAACCTGCAATTTTGAGGAAATTAATGCGGAGGACATAAATACCAAATACCAAAGAGGTATTTATGTTAATAAATTATGAACTGATCCAACGAGAGTGTTAAGTGATGCTTTGACTACAAGGCCAATGGCTCCAGAGGCCAGCAGCAGCTGCCAGAAGGATGGGAACTTGGTGGACATCAGCTAGCCCACACCCAAAGGGCCTGGCTCCACATCCACTGCCCACGCCCCTGTGTGCCAGGAGATTACACAAGCCCCTTCCCAAAATATCCAGTCGCTATCTGAGGAGGCGTTAGGGAGAGCTGGGGAGGAATTGAAGTGTCAGTGAACAGAATGCCTGATGAAAGAGATTGTTAAAGTGGTTGAATTAGAGGGAGTTGTGAACCAGACTAGGTAAAACTCAGCTTCCCTCTCTCTTTCACCCCTGCCTTGACTTCTTCCTTTCTCGTCTTCTTTCCTTCTCCCATGGAGTGCAAACTCATAAGGGGATTTAGAGTAACTTTAGAGAAATAAACAACATGATTGTGGCAACTTCGCTCCGCCTAGAACGGTAGCGCTCCTGGACGATCTTATACACACAAATCATGTAAATCAAATTAAATAATTTTTCAATCAATAGCATCTCTCATGGCCCTTTCTCGGACAGTCATAATATTAGATGTGAGAATTTAAGGTCCTGAGTGAAAGATGCTCAGTCTTGTCCGACTCTTTGCGACCTCAGGGATTGTAGCCTGCCAGGCTCCTCTGTCCATTGAATTCTCGAGGCAAGAATACTGGAGTGGGTAGCTATTCCTTCCCTAGGGAATCTTCCCAACCCAGGGTCTCCTGCACTGCAGGCAGATTCTTTACCATCTCAGCCACCAGGGAAGCCCAAGGTCCTGAGAGGTCCTGTACTTAAAAAGAAGACTCTTGACTGTGAGCCTTGCTCAAATGCTTTCAACTCTGGTATGTTACCTCCATACAACACATGTTAAGATCCAGCAGAATTGCTTCCTGAACAACCCATTTTGAGAACTGTGGGTCTGCGAGCTGGCATGGGTGCCTTCCATCCTGACAACTCATGCGCTGATGAGCCGGGGAGATTTCCAGCTCCCAGCCCAGCCTCTCCTGGGAGGGCAAGAGGATTGACTCCTCCACAGGAGGCTTCCAGCCAAGATCCGATCCCAACACCACCTCTGTCTCCTCCACCAGGGAGAGGTCGGAGTGACCTGCCACACATGGGTTTTTAGAGCTCCCAGTTTCCAAGTAATTTCTCCCCACTGCCTAGGCTTCCTTTTGCCTCTGTTATTGGGATTAGAAAGAGAAGAACAGCTATGAAGACATGAAACACCAAACAACCAAAAAACCCTGGACTGAACAATACCCCAAGCCACATCAGAGCAGCCCTTTCCCTGCTGGCCCTCCGCCTTGTGCAGAGTCAGGATGTCTGGGTATGTCTCCCAGCTCCGCCCATGGTCAAGGCCAATGTACTCTCTGGGGGGCTTTGGTTTCCCCAACTCTTCGCTCTTTCTCGGCCACCCTCCTTGGGTGGTGTGAATGAGTGGGAGGCCAGAACAGCCTCCATGATGAAATATCAGCCCTAAGGTAGTTGCAAGCTCTTTATTTAAGTACTTAACATTCTGAACAACCTGAATATTGTATTAATGCTAATTAGTAAGTTAACATCTGTTCAGCATTTGACAGTTTACAAAGCAGTTAGACAGTGGTTCCTAGGAAGAGCTCCTGAAGGGCACAGTGCTTCTTCCCTCCATCAGCGAGGAGACAGAGAGGACCGGCAGCTTACCCAAGGTCACACAGGTAGTTGGCAGAGTTGGGGTGTGAACCAAAGCCTTCTGATTTTAAATGGGGGCACTATTAAAGAGCAGAAGACCTTTGAGAGGGTTTTTTTTTTTTTTTTTTCCCTGATGAGAAAATGAGACTTCCTTTATCCTACTTTCTGTTATCTGTTTTTGGATGTGCATGAGAATAAATTAGGCTGGGTAAGTTGTGTAGACACCCTCTCACTCAAGAGATCTGTTTTCAGAGAAAGGAGAAATTCTGTGGGCTGGGGGTGGTTAAGTGAGTCTTCCCAGAGGAGGTAAACCCAAGGCTGGGCTTTAAAGAATAAAACACAAAACATATCAAAAAGCTCTACTACATCAGTCATTTACATCATAATATCAGATTCATTTGGTGCTCAGTCTTTACACATAGGACAAAAACAAGGTTTTCTTATTTTTTTCATTCAAGACAGCATTTTGAGCTATTACTGTGAAGCAACTGGGGGCTAGCTTGCTGATACCACCTTGTCCCTTGGAATAGGTCCCTGGGATCAGCATATGATTTTAAATGTAAGGAGGAAGGAGACAGGGGCTCCCCATCCATGGGGAGGAGGAGGAGCTGAATTCTGCTTTCAGCATCTGTTCTGTCCTCAACTTACTTCCCTCCGTCAAAGTGGCTCACCTGGCCTCCTGGGGAGTGCTCAGACAGGGCTGAGGACTCAGGCACGGGTCATGGAGTTTCGGGGGGATGGGGTGGGAGATCCAGGGAATCCGAATTTTAGCCCTGGGCCAAATTCTGAGGCTGGAATTGGAGGAAGAAGCAGCTGGTGTCTAAGTGTCTATTCCATCAAAAACGCAGAAGAGAGAAAACCTAGAACAGAGATCAGTGAAACCACAGGAGACTGAGAGGCCAGGGGATGGGTCAGGATGAGAGTCAGGGGAGGCTGAGCCTGTGGGTGGTGAGGAGAGGAGCTATCAAGGCCCTCGAGCAGGCTGGACAATGAGCCGAAGAATCGTGTTTCTAATTACATTTCTGATTCCAACCTTTGTTCAGTGAGTGAAATGAGGTGGTGATAGTCGATGGGGAATTGCTTCAAAAAGTAGAGGAGGTTTGCAATGGTGAGTGGCACATGAGAGCTCCGTTGTGGTTGTTAGCTCCTCTCTCTCTGGTATTTATCTGTGTAGGTGGCAAATAGGGAACTCGCGCCTGAATTTCTTGCCTTTTCTTTCTGGCTCCCCCCAGGGGCTCACGTATCTACTCCTCTGGCTGTATCGGGTCTCAGTTGCAGCACACGGGGTCTCTGTTACGGCATGCGACTCTCCAGTTGGGTCTCACGGGCTCCAGAGCGCAAGGGCTTGGTTGTTTTGCAGTACGTGGGATCTTAGGTCCCCTACCAGGGGTGGAACCCATGTCCCTTGCATTGCAAGGCAGATGCTCAACCACTGGACCTCCAGGGAAGTCCTAAGGGACTCTTGAAAACAAGGTTGACTTGAGGTTTGCTCCTTGCCTGGCTGATCTCTTCCAGTCCCGTGACTTTTAACCTCCACCTCTTGAGTTTCCTATGTGGCTTCGCCAACTCTCCTGTGTCCTCTGGGCTTCCTTTCTAGTCCAGACCCCCCTTGATAACACTGCAGGGGGTCTCCAGTTCAATCCAGTCACTCTCTCTGCTCTCCATCGTGCACACACACTGGTGTTCCCGTCCTTCTAATATCCAAGCTTGGTCTCACCTCCAAGGCTTTGCTTGTGCTGTTCACTGGGTCTAGTTTGCTTTCCCCACTCCCTTAGGTGGCTGACTCCTCATGTAGGACTAAGTCAGAGATCACCTCCTCAAAAGGCCTTCCGTGACCACCCATCTTAAGAAGCATCCTCATCACTGCTGCTGCTAAGTCACTTCAGTCGTGTCTGACTCTGTATGACCCCACAGATGGCAGCCCACCAGGCTTCCCTGTCCCTAGGATTCTCCAGGCAAGAACACTGGAGTGGGTTGCCATTTCCTCCTCCAGTGCATGAAAGTGAAAATTGAAAATGAAGTCACTCAGTTGTGTCCGACTCTTTGAGACCCCATGGACTGCAGCCTACCAGGCTCCTCTGTCCATGGGATTTGCCAGGCAAGAGTACTAGTCACTCTCATTACCTACTCTTTTTCTTTATGGTGTTTGATAATAGGAAATTCTTTCTTTCTTATTTACTTTCTTTGAGAAGTAATGCCTATTTTTTTAAAGTAGTATATGTGCATAACTTTAGAAATTTATATTCAAATAATTGTTACATTAAAAACAGCAGGCTCCTATTCCCCCTTCTTTCTGCTTCTCAGAAGTAGTATTTTTAGTTCTTTTGGCTGCTACCTATATTTACCTCTGTATTTCTAAATAATATCTTTGTATCAGAAGTCCTTGGTTTTTCTGATTTATTCAGAATTATGATCTCTCTACTGAGGGTTTAACTTTTACACACTCATAATGGTTTTATGCACACAAGGGGTTGTCCTTTCCCTCCATCCTCCCTGAACAATTTATCCCAATTTTTAGTAAAATTCATTATCCAGCTCTTCATCATCATGACTATGTAAATATTATTCATGGAAAGATGCAAAATAATAGCATTGTTCTCTTTCTTGCATAATTTTGCATTTTTTCTACAGTGATTTGAAAAGTATTAAATTCCTTCTGTGTTCATTTTCTTAGTTTTCTGTGTTGTTCCGTCGCTAAGTTGTGTCTGACTCTTTGAGACCCCATGGACTGCAGCATGCCAGGCTTCTCTGTCCTCTACTCTCTCCCAGAGTCTGCTCCAGTTCATGTCCTTTGAGTCTGTGATGCTATCTAACCACTTCATCCTCTGCTGCCCCCTTCTCTTTTTGGTTGCAACCTTTCCCAGCATCAGGGTTGTTTCCAATGAGTTGGCTCTTTGAATCTGGTGGCCAAAGTTTTGGAGCTTCAGCTTCAGCATCAGTCCTTCCAATGAATAGTCAGGGTTTATTTCCCTTAGAATTGACTGGTTTGATCTACATGCCTTTCAGGGGACTCTCAAGAGTCTTCTCCAGCACTACAATATAGTCAAGTAGGGTGAGCATTTAGGGCAAAAGGGGACTGAAAAGTGAGGTTCAGGTGGTCTCTGATGGCCAGAGGAGCCTAAGCTATCCTGTTGAGGAAGCATCTGTCTGGAGGGTCAATGGTGTGTCCTGGACAGAGAGGAGAGTGTGTGTAAAGCCTGGTGTATTAGTTAGCTATTGTTGCATAACAAATAAATCCCTAAGCTAGGGGCTTAAAACATTTACTATCTCACAGAGTCTGAGGGTCAGAATCTGGACGTGGTTTGGCTGGGTCTTCCGGCTCCAGGTCTCTTACATTTAGTCAAGGTCTCAGCTGGGACTATAGTTATCTTAAGGCTTGACTGGGAGTGGATCTGCTTCCAAGCTCAACCAACGGAATTTTTGCTAAATTTAGTTCCTCCTTGGTTGTTGACATGAGGGCCTCCATTCCTCCCAAGTGGTCAGCCCAATTTAGTTCCCTGCCACGTAGGCTTCTCCACAGAGAGTTCACAACATGGAAGGTGGCTTTATCAGAGAGAGCAGATGAGAGAGCAGGACAGAAGCCACAGTATTTCATGACCCAGTCTCAGTGGCAGCCAGTACCTTTGCTGTGTGTGTGCGCTCAGTCACTCAGTTGTGTGCAACTCTTTGCAACCTCATGTACTGTAGCCCATCACGCTCCTTTGTCCACTGAGTTTTCAAGGCAAGAATGCTGGAGCAGGCTGCCATTCCCTGCTTCAGGGTATCTTCCCAGCCCAGGGATTGAAATTGCATCTCTTGCATTGGCAGGCAGATTCTTTATCACTGTGCCACCTGGGAAGTCCCATTACTTTGCTAGTCAGAAGTGACTAGGATGGAGTCCTTGGGTCCAGTCCACTCTCAAGGGGAGAGGGTTCCACAAGGATGAGTCCAGGGGACAGCTGTCTGATCACTTTTAGAAGCACATTTCACCTGGGGTGTGGTACTGGAGTGTTTGACTGGAGTGTATACATATCCAGCAGAGCTGAAGCCAAGAGTGTGAGGGAGAGAATGGGGAGTGGAAGTTTGGGAGATTA
Organism: Ovis aries; assembly: GCF_016772045.2. Taxonomy (NCBI): domain Eukaryota; kingdom Metazoa; phylum Chordata; class Mammalia; order Artiodactyla; family Bovidae; genus Ovis; species Ovis aries. The sequence goes on from NC_056068.1 coordinate 73,413,143, forward strand.
GGCAGTTGCCATGGAGGATTTTTTCAATCCATGTCTTAGCTTGGGCTATTATAACAAAATACCATACACTGAGTGGCTTAAACAATAGACCTTTTTTTTTTTTTTTTTTTTTTACCATTCTAGGGGCTGGGAAGTCCAAGATCAGGTGCTGACAGATTTAATTTCTGATAAAGTCTCTCTTCCTGGTTTGCAGATGGCCGCCTTCTCTCTGTGTGCTTCTATGACAGAGAGAGACAGAGAAAGCAGAGAGAGACAGAGAGACAGAGAGAGGGAAGGGAAACTCTCTGTTGTTTCTTCCTACAAGGGCACTAATCCCAGTATGAGGGCCCCACCCCCATGACTTCATCTAAACCTCCTAAATGCTCTATCTTCAAAAAACATCACTTTGGAGGTTAAGGCTTCCTATATGAATTTGGGGAATCATAATTCAGACCATAGTAGCAGGTGAGGTTCATGACTGGATATACAGTTTTGGGAAGATCAGCTGGGCTGCTTTGAGAAGCTTAGAGGAACCAGACTGCAGAACAGGAATTATTTAGGATAAAGAAAAATGGCAAAGGAGACCTAGAATGGGCATGAAGCAAAGTTAGGTGAAACCTGGATGAGGGTGGTGGCCTGAGGCCCAGGAGAAAGCATCTGCAGGAGGTGGTGGTACAGGTGTGGCCCATTGGTTCAACTGTCCTCAGGCCAGCTTCACTGGTAAAGTTATCCCTGGCTCAAAAATCCTGAAAAGCAATGGCTTAGCCCCAACCCCTCAGTTATAGCTAAGGATACAGGTCTAGGGCAGTGATTTCTGTGGGAAGCAAGACCATCTAGGGCTGACAGGCTGAAGGCTACACCAAGCTCCACGGTTTCTAGATTTTGTCTGATGAGCAAATTTGCATTCTGCTTGCCCTCAACGTGAGACAGAGAGCTTGTGAGTCTGTGTGTGAAAGAGGCTGAGAGAGACAGGCTGAAACGGTGAGAAACATCTCTGTAAACCTTCTGGAATACAAGCCTTTGTGGTGCAGACAGAATCATATGAGACCTTCTTTGGGGAGGGGCGGGGGCATAAGGGGAAATGGAGCCTGGCAGAAGGACCAGTTTTGGAGATATTAATTATTCCCCTTTCGGGGCTCCTGGCCACAAATTCCTGTGCCCAGCCTGGATTAAAGCCCCATGTTGCTGCAATCCTGGGCCTCCAATGCAGAGCTTTCCAACAACACAAAACCACTGATGAGGCCATCCTGATGGGAGGCTGTGGGTCCCCCTCCCTGGACCCCATCCTGGGTCTTGGCTTTGAAATCCCTTGCAATGCAGTGGGGGTGGGAGCTGTGACTCTGACTGTCTGGAAGCCCCCTCCCCACCATGCTGCTGTTCCAGGAACAGCCAAGAACAGGGTGTGCTCCCTGGATAGGGCTTAGCCCCTCCCCAGCCTCCTGCTCTTGGCCATGTTTCTGGGAAGCTCACTTGCTTGGTGGGAGTTCATGTGTTCCAGGCATCAGATCCCACCATGGGAACCTCACTGTCTGGGGCCACCTTGCCAAGTTGCACAAGCATTTACCACCCGCAGGCAGGCAGGGGGCATCAAGGGAGACAGGGCTCCGGTCTCCCCAGAAGCAGCTGTCATCCTGTGCTGTCTAGGCCTGGCCGGAGGCCACGGCAACACCTCCAGGACCCCTTCTCACACCCAGCTGGCCCACCCAGCCTTGCGTGGGAACTGTTAGGCTGCTGGGGATCATGATGAACTGCAGAAAAGTGGGGCCCCGAGTGAACGCCCCATCTCCAAACTCAGAAGGAGCCATGGAGGGGCGTCTCCACAGACATCTGAGAAAATGCCGTCACTGACACAGGTGTGCCCTGATGGTGTACTCCAGGTGGCTGCCTTTTCATCACTTGACGGACCTAGCAAAGGACAGATGCAGAAACCAAGCAGCGTAGTGGAGGCCCTAGGGGACCCCTTCCTTATGACCTTCAAGGCTGATATAAAGTGTAGGATGATTTGGTTCTGGTGAAAACCCTTTTCCTGGTTGCAGACTGCTGACTTTTTGCTGCGTCCGCACTTGGGGGAGGGGGTGAGCTAGCTTTTTTTTTTTTTTTTAATAAAGGCACTAATTCCATTTCAGGTTGCCTTCCAAAGGCCTCGCCTCTTGAAGCTATCACCTTGGGCCTTAGATTTTCAACATACGAATTTTGGTGCAGGGGACACAAACATTCAGATCATGGCAATATTCTATTATCAGGGCTTCCCGGGGGCTCAGCTGGTGAAGAAGCCACCTGCGGTGTGGGAGGCCTGGGTTTGATCCCTGGTTTGGGAAGATCCCCAGGAGAAGGGAAAGGCTGCCCACTCCAGCATTCTGGCCTGGAGAATTCCATGGACTATACAGTTTATGGGGTCACAAAGAGTCAGACATGACTGAGCGCCTTCACTTCACTTCAGGATTTATCCATATTGCTATGTGTTGCCCTGTTTCACTTAGCTTCTAAAATTTTAGTTTTAACTTTGAAAAAAATATTTATTTAATTTTGGCTGTGTTGGGTCTTAGTTGTGGCATGCAGGATCGTCCCTGTGGCTCCCTTCCCTCCATCTGCGGCACCCAGGCTCAGTAGCTGTGGACCATGGGCTTAGTTGCCCCACAGCACGTGGGATCTTAGTTCCCCCTACCAGAGATCGAACTCTCATCTCCTGCACTGGAAGGAGGATTCTCAACCCCTAGCCCACCAAGGACATCCCCGTTCTAACTTTTTATTTTGAAATAATTTTAGGCTTACATCGAACTGACAAAGTGTACAGAAGTTCCATCTGCCCTTCACCCAGCTTCCCCGGATAGTAACGTCTTACGTAACTACAGAACATAGACCAAGACTAAGAAGTGAACACTGGTGCAATCTGTAGTAACGAAACTACAGACTTTATCTGGATCTCACTAATCTTCTCTCTAACGTCTTTTTTTTTTTCCTGTTCCAGCAGCTAATCTAGGACGCCACACTGCATTTCGTTGTCATGTCTCCTTGGGCTCTGATCTGTGATGGCGCCTCTCTGGTTCACTTATTTTGACAACCATATAATATTCCCCTCTGCAATTTCACCATGTTGATTCATCTATAGTTGAGCCTTTGAGTTGCTTCTGAGGTTTTGCTCTCATGAGAGTGTTACTCTGAAACCACTTGTACATGTGTCTTGCTATACAGGAGTTGCAAGAGTTTTGGGTGTATACCAGGAATTCAATATTCTGAATCATAGGTTTAAATGTTTAGCTTTAGGAATAATGCCAAAGCTTTCTAGATTGAGTGTATCAGTCTATAAGTCTATCATGGTTTATGAGCCCTTCCTTATTTGATGTGGTCAGACTCATTAATGTTCACCAATTGCATGGGTCTAAGTAGGCTTGAGGATGAGATGGCTGGATGGCATCACTGACTCGATGGACGTGAGTCTGAGTGAACTCCGGGAGTTGGTGATGGACAGGGAGGCCTGGCGTGCTGCGATTCATGGGGTCGCAAAGAGTCGGACACGACTGAGCGACTGAACTGAACTGAAGTAGGCTTGACTGCTCTCAGTTCTTTGAATACACCAGTGTCTTTCCCCCTCAGGACCTTGGGCATAGCTGTCTCCCTGTTGATATGCCCCTCCTTTCAGCCCCCCTCTCTTCTTGCTCTTCAGACTCCATGGAGGGCTTCATACTACACCTATCCAGCCTCCCCTCATCCCCTTACTGCATCTAGCATCTAGTGTTTTCTCTCTGACCACAGTGTCAGCTCCACGAGGGCTGTGATCACATCACTCTTCCCCATCCATGCTCACCAGCTGGGCACAGTGCCTGGGACCCAGTAGATGTTCAACATGTGTCTGCTAAATGAATGAATGAGTGGATGGAACTTGTCTGTACAGGATGCTTCCTATTGGGAATCACCCTGGCCCCACAGCCAGTAAAAGTAAAAACTTCATCTGGTTTCCAAACCCCAGCCTCCTGTTTTCACCAGCAATAATTTGCTGCAAACCCTGCCAGCAAAGGACAGACCATTTGGGATGCATAAAGCAAAATGGAATCATGTGCAAGATCTTTGGGGTGGGCTGTGCTGCTTGTCCCAAGTCTGGGGGGCCCTAGAGGCAGGATTCAAGGCTGGAGGAGGAGCTGGGTGGGTTAGACAGAAGAGGTGAGGGAGAGAAACACACATCTCCTTGCTGGCTTCTTTTCTCTCAGTTTGAGACATGCGAGAGCTTGAGAGTGAGCATGTGCAGGCCACACAGACAGTTCAGGGATCTTCCACTTCTAGTGGGAACTTCACTGATGGTGGGTGGTCTCCTGGGCAGCCCCATGGAGGGGATGGCTTCTCATGATTGGAGGGCTGCTGGGCTGCTGGGAGAATTTTCAGGGTCCCATCAGGGATTCTTGCTGATCTTTTATTAGAAAAATTACTGGGGCTTCCCTGGTGACTCAATGGTAAAAAATTTGCCTGCCAGTGCAGGAGACATGGGTTTGATCCCTGATCTAGGAAGATCCCTCATGTCTTGGACAACAGGGCCACAACTCTTGAGTTTGTGCGCTAGAGCCTGGGAGCCACAGCTACTGAGCCCACGTGCTGCAGCTACTAAAGCCCACACACCCTGGAGCCTGTGCTCTGCAACAGGAGAAGCCAACTGCACTGAGAGGCTGATGACTGCAACCAGGGAGCAGCTCCAGCTTTCTGCAGCGAGAGAGAAGCCTGAGCAGCATCAAAGACAGCAGAGCCCAAAATAATAAAAATAAAATGTACATAAATAAAATTAAAAACCATACTATTGTACTGTTGGTTCTTTCTGTTGTAAATCAAATGCATACAATTGTAGAAAAGAAAACAACTAAATCCTTGACTTATCCATCACCCAATGATCTCGCTGGTTCCAGTAAGATAGTTGGCAGTTCCAGCTGCCATGTTTCTTTCCTGTCTTTCTTTTTCCTCCCATGTTCACTTAGGAGAGCCTGGGAAATTGAGTGATTATGAGTGATTAAGAATATGGGTTTTGCACACTGACAGCCCTGATTCAAATTCTGACTCTGCCTCTTGCTAGCTGCTTGTGTGTATGCTTAGTCTCTCAGTTGCGTCTGACTCTTTGTGACCCCTAGGACTGTAGCCCACCAGGTTCCTTTGTCCTTGGAATTCTTCAGGCAAGAATACTGATGTGGGTTACCGTTTCCTACTCTAGGGCATCTTCCTGACCCAGGGATCAAACCCATATCTCTTGTGTCTCTTGCATTGGCAGACAGATTCTTCCCAACTACGCCCCCTGGGAAGCCTTGCTAGCTGCGTGACTTTGGCAAATTCTTTAACTCCTCTGTTTTCCAATCTGCAAAATGGAGCATTAGCCACCCATAGTGCCTGCCTCTTAGAATGGTTCTAAGGATTTCATGTCCTATGCATATAAAGCACTGGCCCATGGTAACTACTGAATAAATGTTAGCCACTGTTATGTCAAACTCATTCATTCATTCAATAAACACTGCTTTGAGCATTCACTATGTACCAAGTACCGTCTGTAGAGCTAGGCATACAGCTAGTCCATACAGAGGTTTGGACTGTTTCCAAGTGTTGCCTGTCCTGGTGGAACTTACAGCCTCTTTGGGGTAAGCGTGGAGGGCTACGAAATAACATGCTAATGAGTTTATGATCATGTGATGCCATGAGCCTCATAAAGAATAGGGTGCTCTGAGCCGTCTTAAAAAGTTACATCTCAGCCAGATCTGAAAGACAATGAAAAAGATGCAGGGTGGCGGTGGAGGGAGGGGAGAGAGGCAGAACGTTGGGGGACTTGCTTAGTTAGAAGGAGGTTTGGGTGTGTTGAGGTGCTGACAGCAGCTTCTGTGGGTGAACCCAGCTGACAGAACCCCAGGGGACAGAGGTGGGGCTGGAGGGGCAGCTGGGTCCCAGTCTGTGGGGCCTCGTCAGTGTCCTTGAAGATTTTTAGTCTAATTTCCATGCAAACAGAATATAAATTATAGGCAAATGTGTCTAAAGGCGATCACACATTGTCCACCATCCTGTGCGCTATTCTTCTCGCACTTAGCCTAGACCCCAACTTCTCTAAAACGCGATCCTAGACATCATTTTGAATTACTGTGTAGGACTCCATTGTGTGTATGGGCATAATAAGGCATTTCTCTGTTGTTGGAGGTTTGGACTGTTTCCATCTGAGAGTAGCCAGTGGCTGCACTTCACGATCCCAGCAGTTTTTCCTGGGGACACGCTCCCATCCCACTATGGCCCAGGAATCCCCAGTAAACAGGAGGGAAGGGGCGTGCAGAGCTTTCTCCCCGCCCCTGGGCTGGCCTTTGATGTCATGGAAAGTTGGCCGGCAGCTGTTGGCTCTCACCGGCGGCGCTGGCTGTAGCAGGCTGGCATTCACCCTTGACCACAGCGTGGAGCCCATTTAGGCTCCACGAAGACATGGAGCCTCCTTGCTCTCAGTCTCTCCCTTCTCATTTCATCCCTTTGTTCTGCAGCCACCGCGCCCCCCCCCCCCTCGGCCCAGCCCTACCTCCAAGGGATGAATGAGCTGGGGAGGGGTCTCTAGCCTGTTACTAATTATTTCCAAAAGTCCCTTGTGACTAGGCAGGTCGGGCTGGGTCAGGCGCCAGCTCTTCTCCCTCCGTCCTGCAGCTCATGGTTCAGAAAATACAACTTTGAGGAGGAAGCCAGGTAGCCCTGCACTGGCGAGGGGCATGGAAGGTTTCTCTGGAGGGACACGTTAGGGGCAGGTCCAGAAAAATGATTGACGTGGGATGGAATCTGCTGTGGGCCACTGGGAAGGCTCTGCACCAGAAGAAATGTATGCGGGGTCACTATTCACCTTCTTTTTCCACTCTTAAGGCCATCCTGGGAATGTGGGAACCAGAAGGGCTCCTCTGTGTCTGACACAATGTAAGAACTTGAAAAGGGACTGCATGAATGAGGGAACGAAACAATCCCTGGATTCAGAACCCCAGAAGGCACATAGGAAGGACACGTGGAGATCACCCAGTTTTGTGTGCTTCATCTATCTGGGGTCAGGCTCTTTTTAGGAGAATCTGATGAAGGCTCTGGTCCTTTTCTCCAATCTTCTCTCCTATCCACACACACTCAATGCTTTTAATATGATTTAGAGGCTTCCCTGGTGGCTCAGTGGTAAAGAATCCGCCTGCCAATGCAGGAGATGCAAGAGACCTGGGTTTGATCCCTGGGCCAGGAAGCTGCTCTGGAGGAGGAAATGGCAATGCACTCCAGTACTCTTGCCTGGGAAATCCCATGGACAGAGGAGCTCGGTGGGCTATAGTCCATGGGGTCTCAAAGAGTCAGACATGACTGAGCACACACACACGTGTGACACTGTGCCTATCTCCTTGGGGCTGAACAACTCTGAGCCTTAGAAAAGTTTCCACATTTGGGTTCAGGGTGTCACAAGCAGGCTGTGGCTTAGGACCTCCATCTTCTGATTGATGACATTGAATAGGCACTGGCTCAAAGCTCCTTCCAGAATTAGAATGCAAAAAACTGGTTTCTTTCCAAAAAAGACATTCTCTCACCCTCTGAGGGAGTCACTTGCCCTGGTCAGCTGGCCACAGAGACGACAGAGAGACAGTGAGTTGACAAGCCCTCTCCTTGGGGGTGGATGGGAGTGGGCAGAAGGAAGTGTGGCCAAGGGTCTGCTGTAGCAACTGACAAGCACTCAGTGACCTTGAGTCTGGACTACAGCAGGGGAGAGTTCAGTGAGGGAGACTGTCATTGTGACAGGAGGTGGCCAGGAAAAGCTGTGGAGCTTATAAATCATGTCAGATAAAGTCTAGAATGTGGGACCCTCTACCTACCAACAACCAGGCTCTTGTCTTACGAATGGTCTCCTCTGTTCTGACTGCAGGCTTCACGATTTGTGTCCACGAAGACAAAGATTTGTGTCTGAATTGCCCTTTCAACTCTATATAGGGCCAGGCACAGAGCAGGTGTTCAAAAAATATTTGTGGAATAAATGAACCAATTGGGCTGCAGCAGTAGAGACTCTCCTGACCCCAGCCTCAGCCTGAGAGCCTTGTTAAGGAAAGAGGCAGCTCCAAAGACCAGCGGCGCCCGGGGGCGTCTATGCAGTCACCGCCCTGCTCCCAAACCCCTTTGACAAGCCTGCTGGCATTTGGCATGCGGAGGCATCTTCTGGACCACAGAGTGCTTTCCCATGCGTGAGGCCCCACGGAAGCCTCAGGGAGCCAGGCATGGTCCTGCCCAGAAAGCTTCCACTTGGGTCATTAATAATAGTGCATTTAATTAAGGAAAGCAGGCTTCAAAGAGCTGTGGGCTTATGGGAAGAGACTTGGATGGAAGTTATTATTCTTTCTGCCCCATCTCGCCCCTCATTCTGTCTCCTCTGTCTTCCATTCAGCCCACGTTTGATCTCCTGCCTGGGCTTTCTTCTGCCGGCTCGGGGTCCAGGGGGAATGGGCTATTGTGTCCATGGCAGGAAGGATCGGGAAACCCTTTGAACTGGCCTCTGGTCCAGAGGAGTGGCCACCCTAGTGGGGTCGGGTGGGGGAGCTCTGTGAGGTGTCTGGGGGTGTGAACTGAAGGCAGGAGGCGGTGGTGGGGACCTGCAGAAGAGTTCTCTGCCAGATCAGGTGAAGGAGGGGCTCTGGTTTGTAAAACGCCTGCTTGAGAAAGAGCCAGAACCTTGTGTTGCACCCTCCCTGAGAGATATAATAGCAATCACAGTGATTAACATTGTTCATTCTCACCAAGAGCTCATGGTGTGCCAGGTCTGTGCCGGGCAGGGGCATTGTTTCATCTTCACAACAGCAGTCCTTGTTTTACAGATGAGGAAACAGACCCCAGTGCCCTGTCCCTTCTCCAGTCACACAGCTGACATCACTCATCTGTGTGACCTGAGTCATGAAGGCTCACCTCTCTGAACTTCTGTTTTATTCTCATCTGCCAAATGGAAAGACGTGTATCTGGTTCTCAGGATGAGACATATGAACTTTGATGTCATTTTTGTCTGGTTATGGCAGGATGGACCATACAGAGGTTACCAGCCTCAGTGTTTCAGCAGGATGACTCTCAGGTCCCAGGGGAGTTATTCAGGAGGTGTGTCTCCATAGCAGGTGAGAATCCATGGTGATAAAGCTGTGTCTTGAGGATGAGTTCTAGTCCTTACTTTATAATTTGCTGGATGTGGCTCTTGGGGAAGGCCTCCTAAAAAGTCACGGACTGCAGCCCCCTGGAGGAGGATGGGACCTCATGCGTAAGCCAGAGAGTGTGGGCCCTAACTTGGAGAGAGAAAAGGAGGGTGATAGAGATAGGGGAGAGAGAGAGACCGACAGAGATGTAAAGAGAAAGACAGAGACACATGACTTTACAGGGAGTGAGGGAAAGACAGTGACTGGGAGAGAGACAGAGAGGGAGGGAGAGGAAAACGGAGAGAGAGGCAAATAGAGAAACGGAGGCAGAATAAGAGAAGAAGAAAAAGAATACAGAGGAAGAGCCAGGAGAACGGAGAGTCTGAAGCGGGTAGGCGTGGAGGCTGCGCAGGCAGCCCGTGTGGGGTTGAGCCGAAGCCTCCTGTAATGGCGGTTCTTTTCTCCCCAAGACAGTAGCTGAGAGGCAAACGCCAGCACACGCCAGAGAGCCGCCTGGGGTGAGGGCCCGGGAGGCAGTGCAGAGATGCGAGGCCTCAGAAGGCGTTGGGTGGGGGAGAGAGAAGACTGCGGTTCTTTTGGGTACACCGAAATTATGATTGTCCAGCTCAATTTCAGAAGGGCGCGAGGGCCCTCAGAGCAGGCCTTGCGCTCTGTCTGTGTTATGGGTGCGGGAACATTGTGGGTGTTAAGCAAACATACTCTCTCAAGTTCAATCACGGAGGGGAGCTGGATGGGAGCGATTAAACAGAGCAGCTCTCACAGCTGGAAAAACAAATCCATGCGCTGAGGCATCAACCGGCGGCAGGAGCCGCGCCGCTAGTCCAAGATGGCGGAGGGAGCCCGTCGGCTCTGCCGCAAAAGCGCGCCCGGGGGTGGCCCTGAGCCCCGGTCTTCCCTGGAAATCTCAGGCTCGTCGACGGGCAGAACCAGACAGGCTCTGGGAACTGAATGATAACAGCACTGCCTTCCAGGATATGACGAGGCCAGTCCCAGCTAGTGCCTTACAGATATTCTCTTTAGCCCTCACAATCGCCCTCTGAGTAAGTCCTGTTGCTTAACCTGCTACCTCTTTGCTTGCTCTTTATGGGGCAGCCCTATTATATAGGCAGAAAAACTGAGTCCTGCTGTTTGTCCGAGATCACATCTAGCAAATGGCAAAGTCAAGACTTAAGCCTCATATCTCCCGCTTTCCTAGCCACTGCTGTCCAGGTGAGCCCTGTGAGATACTGCGGGTGCCTCCCACAGGGAAGGTCCTGGCCACCACCACAGAAGCCCCCAAGGGTTGGGGATAAAGAGCAAGGGGCCAGCTGGAGGGACCTCGTCTCCTTCCCAGGTCATAACCTGGAAATGCAGGCTTGCTCTTTTCCCCAGACCCTCTGTAAGCAGCATGTACCCCAAGAAACCCTTTTTGGGGAGGTGAACGGGGATGGACAGATGGCAGGGTGGGAGAGGGATAGCTCCTGACTTGTTGGCTCAGCATGTTTTGATTTCTCCTTTTGCTGGTGACTCACTTTACTTCTGGAGACCTCTCCTCCTCTATTCCATTTGATTCTAGCAGAAGTTTCCCAAACATTCCCCTGCCCTTCATGCTGCTGCTGCTGCTGCTAAGTCGCGTCAGTCGTGTCTGACTCTGTGCAACCCCAGGGCTTGCATATGACTCTGTGTCTCTGTTAGGAGCAATTTCACCTGTGAGTAATAGATTGCACACCTACCAGGAACTTCAACAACAAAGACATTGAATTATCTCCCATAAGGGAAAAAATCTGGAAGTGGAAATTTCTAAGTTTGGTGTAACAGCTAAACAATATCATCAAAGACCAGATTTTTATCATTCTCCTGGTATTACTGTACTGGACATTTTTCTTTGAGCTTGTTGCCTTATGGCGGCAAGATGGCTATAGTGACTTTTGTATTATGATTCCATCCAGAAGCAAGGATGCAAGAATCTCTTGCTAACCTGGCTTTTATCATGGAGAAAAAAACTTTCCAAGAAGACACTAAGGTACTTTCCCTTATATACTAGATGTGTGTGTGTGTGTGTGTGTGTGTGTGTGTGTATTAGTTGCTCAGTTGTTCTGACTCTTTCCAACCCCATGGACTGAAGCCCACCAGGCTCCTCTGAACATGGGATTTTCCATGCAAGGATACTGGAGTGGGCTGCCATTCCCTTCTCCAGGGGATCTTCTGACCTAGGAATCAAATCCTGGTCTCCTACATTGTGGGTGAATTCTGAGCCATGGGGCTCTTATATATAGTATATATTTTAAGTTGTTTATCTGGACATCTCTCTCTCCTTCTCTTAAAGTCTACCAGGTCTAACATCTGAATTCTTTATTTTTGACATCGTTATAGGTGAAAATCCAATGGTATTTTGCCCTGTGGTAGAATGACTCTCATGAAAGTGAGTACAGGATGAAATGTCATGGAAGTATGAGGATGAAAGGGCAGTGCATGGGGTTGCCTTCCTTAGAGATCTCTTAAAATAGGATTCTATTGGTTTTCTATTCATGAAAAGCAATTGACTACACACTTAGTAGCTTAAAACACACACACACTGACACACTCATTTATCATCTCATGTTTTCGGTGGGTCAGGAGTCCAGGCACAGTTTAGCTAACTCCTCTGCTTTGGCTTTAATCCAGGTGTTGCTGGGCTGAAGTCTCATCAGAAGCTTGACTGGGGACTGATCTGCATGCACATGCCCTCGGGATATTAGCAGAACTCATCTCCTCGTTGTTGTAGTACTGAAGTGCCTGTCTTCTTTACACCTGTCAGCTGGTGGCTGCTGGCATTTTCAAGAAGCCACCCACAGCTCCTTCTTTGTGACCCTTGCACAAGAACATGGCAGTGTACTTCTTCAAAGCCTGCACGGGCATCTCTTTCTGTAGTCTGCTAAGATGGAGTCTTTTATAAAGAAACGTAGCCATGGAAGTAACATCCCTCTGTGTTTGCCACATTCTGTGGGTTAAAAACAAGTCACAGGTTCTGTCCCACACCAAGAGGATGAGCACAGATGCCCAGGCAAGGAGGCAGTGTGTCTGGAACAGAGTGAGGAATGGTGCGGAGAGAGGGGAGAGGTTGGCAGAGCCTTCTAGCCACTGAGGGACTTTAGGTTGTATTCTCTGTGATGATGGACTTCCCAGATGGTGCTAATGGTAAAGAATCTGCCTGCTAATGCACGAGCCTGAAGAGGTGTGGGTTTGATCCATGGGTCAGGCAAGATCCCCTGGTGAAGGGAATGGCAACCCACTGCAGTATTCTTGCCTGGAAAGTCCCATGGACAGAGGAGCCCGGTGGGCCAGTCTGTGGGGGTTGCAAAGAATCAGACGTGACTGAGTAGGTGCACACAATTGCGTGATGATAGGGTCCAGTTTGCACGGCGCTGTCCCATCTCTTCTCCCAGTTGATCAGAACTGCTCTCTGTGGGGGAGGGTGGTGGGCAGTAAGGTACTCTCTCCATTTCACATCTGGGAGTCTGAGTCCCGGAGAAGAGGAGGAATTTGCTAAGTACTCCCAATTCAAACTCTCCTGAATTTGCCCTGTTAGCCCAGGAGCTGAGGGAAACCTCCTCCCGTTCCCTATTTGTGTGCATTGTGGGAGGGGGTGCATGAATGGGAGAGACGGCCCCAAAGGGTAGACACCCCTGTGGTTAACCAAGCCGCGTCAGGCACGCCCCAGTGCCAACCCATGTGCCCACCAGAAAAGCAGCCACACCCCCCCACAGTATGATAGGGACATTCCTCTCCCAGTGTTTCACCAGCCTCGAGACAGGAAACCAAGTGGGTTTGCGGGTTTACAAGCTGATGAGACAAGAGACAAAGGCTCGTTAACCCACTCCTCTTGGTCCTCTGGAGGGCTGCGTTCATCAGTCTCTCATCTCACATTTTGTTTCTCCCATCCTCTCGTGGCCATTCATCTGCTGGCTTTGTTAAGGCTCGCAGGCTCCTCTGTGCCCTCAAGGCCTTCCTAGGCACCTCTCTGGTCCGTCCCAGGAGACTTGTCATTTTCCCTTTTTCATCCATTCATTATCCATCCATATATCCATTCATCCATCTATCCTTAGAGTTGTCACCGTGTTCTAGGACTTACAAGGATGGACACGGGGCGGCCTGCCCTAACAGGCCTTGGTTATTGTGATGGGTCAGCGGCATAAAGAGAAGGGAAAGTGCGAGGGAGGGCTGGAGAGGACTGTAATAATGACTGTGTGCGGCTCAGGCACTCCACCTGCGCTCACTCTCCAGGAGTTAGAGTTTCAAAGGCAGGCACTTGCTCCAGACAGTCAAAGGGAGATGTCTAAGGACCTTGTGGATTTCACATGATGTTTGGGCTTCTCCTCTGAACTGGCAACCTGTCGTGTCAGGGAGAGGAGTTATAGGAGCCCTGATGCCTTAGGAAACGGAAATGTCTCCTAACCAGCCTTCTGTCTCAGGAGCCCACCCGCTCCGTCCATCTACAGAGTGATCTTTCTAAAGCACAAATCTGACCACATCCCTCCCTTGCTCAACGAATTTCTGTGGCTCTCCAGTGCCTTTAGGCTAAAGGCCAAGCTTCTTTGCTTGGCCCAGTGTTGTCTTTTCCCTTAGAACCCTCTGTTTCAGCTTGCTTCTTGTTTCTCTCATGTCACTTCTTATGCAAGTGATGTGCCGGTCAACCAACTCTCTGGAAGAAATCAAATTAAAAAGCCCTGATTTGTAGCATTTGCCAATGTCTGTGGTGCAGATTCTCCCACCCTGGCTGATTTCAAGCTGCCGACCTGATTCCACTGAAGGCAGAATAGGAAAAGAGATGACAAGGATGGGTTCTTGGAAGCCCTTCCCTTTTCTCCACCTGATGTAGGACAGTGTCCAAGGTAAGCATGCTACATTCCCAGTATCCCCCTTGAGTCTGTGTGACTTGGGTCAGCTACTTAAGCTCTCTAAACCTCAGTTTTCCCTAATCTAAAATGGGGACAGGGATAATGTCTCCTTAATATGCCATTATAAGAACAAAATGAGAGGATGCATTGGCGTGGCTAGTACGATACCTGACACACAGTGAGTACTTAATAAGCTGTAACCATCATCTCTACCTGTGATGCGTCCCCATCCTTCATCCTCAGCTCAAAGCCACCTCTTCCCTGGAGCCTTCTGTGATTTCATCATTGAACTAAGTTACTGATTTTCTACACCAGAACGCTGGCAAAGATTGAGGGCAAGAGGAGAAAGGGGCAACAAAGGATAAGATGGTTGGATGGCATTACTGACTCAATGGACATGAGTTTGAGCAAACTGGGAGACAGTGAAGGAAAGGGAAGCCTGGCATCATGTAGTCCATGGGTTCACAAGGAATTGGACACGGTGTAGCTACTGAATCACATTTTACCTTGTAACACGATTATTGGTTCTATAGCCCCACTGATGTCTGGTGCCTAATTCATCCTCGTTTTGCCGAGACTGGCACACAAATCTGTCTTTAAGGACCACTAGTGAGTTTGTTCATGAAACAGGTAGATGTGTGTTGGGGGGCCAGAGCCGGGTGAGAAGCAGGGATGTGGGCAGAAGTGTGTGCCAGTGGTAGGAGGTAGCAGGGAGGGAGGCTAGTCACCTATGTTGGATGGACCAGTGCGTGTACATGACAAGCAAGGATGTCTGGCCAGCTGTGCCCACCCGGAGACCCAGGCGGTCCTCATGCCTCAGAGCCAAGAAGGTCACAGCCATCTCGGTTCAGTGGAAGAAGCCGGCTCCCAGGAATGGGCTTGTCTGTGATGGTGAAGCTGGCAGGCTGGTTGTTAGAGAGAAGCCAGCACGGGGCCGTGACCCAATGGAAAAATAAATCCACATTGTGCCAGACGAGCCTGGTTCCAGGCTGGGCAAGTTAATAAAGTGGCTCTGAGGTGGTTTGGAGCCACGGTGGAGGGGCTGGGGAGGAATTTTCTCATTTCTCGTAAAACCTTAATCAGTGCTAGTCACGTCAAGTGATTACGAGGACTTAAAATAGCCGCCAGCAGCGAGCCTGAGGGACCGGGCTGAGGCCGCTTGGTTTTGCTTCTCTGGGAAGCGGAGCT
Organism: Ovis aries; assembly: GCF_016772045.2. Lineage (NCBI taxonomy): Eukaryota > Metazoa > Chordata > Mammalia > Artiodactyla > Bovidae > Ovis > Ovis aries. The sequence goes on from NC_056068.1 coordinate 73,428,303, forward strand.
GGGCCTGGGAGGGACACATGTCTGTCCCTCACTGGGCCAAGAGCACTCGTGAGCTCACTGAGGGCAGAGCTGGGCCTGGCTGGCTGGCCCGTCCCCACACCTGGCACAGCTCCTGGGACAAGCCCCTGCAGGGAGCCAGCCACTGGCTGAGGGGGCTGTGCCGCTCAACACTAGTCCCGGGGCCGCTGCTGTCTCTCCAACGCGTCTTCCCCCCTTGCTTTTTCTTCTGTTTTCCTCCCCAGAATATCAATGCTTTTCTCACTGCTGAATCCCCAGTGCCTTGAGCAGTGCTTGGTAGGTGCCAGGAGCTCAGTGGAGGGACAGATGAGATGGGAAACCCTCTTCCAAAGACGCCACTGGGACCATCACGAGGTCACTGGTATTGCTGTACTCACCCTGCCCTCCACATCCGGCTCAGGCCAGGCAACGGTCTCCCCCTCCTGCCCACCCTGGGGCCTTCTGGTAATGTCTGGAGGCAGTTTTGATTTTTATAACTGGCTGGGGAGAGGGTGGGGATGGTACTGCAGGCACCTAGTAGGTGAAGTCAGTTTTGTTTTGTTTGAGTCGCTTTCCATTCCATGGACGTTAGCCCACCAGGCTCCTCTGTTTGTGGGATTTCCCAGGCGAGCATCCTGCAGTCGGTTGCCTCTTCCTCCTCCAGAGGATCTTCCCAACCCAGCGATAGAACCCGCGTCTCCTGCATTACAGGCAGATTCTTTACCACTGAGCCACTTGGAGATGCTGCTATACAACCTCCAGGGCACAGGACAGCCCCCTGTGATGAACCCTTATCCAGCCCCAAGTGTTCACAGTGCAGAGGCTGAGAAACCTGCTCCACATGGGGTTGGTAGTGCGATGTACAAAAGACTAGAAAATCGTTACTTTCAGATGACATAATAGTGACTGCTGCTGCTGCTAAGTCGCTTCAGTTGTGCCCGACTCTGTGCGACCCCATAGACGGCAGCCCACCAGGCTCCCCCATCCCTGGGATTCTCCAGGCAAGAACACTGGAGTGGGTTGCCATTTCCTTCTCCAATGCATGAAAGTGAAAAGTGAAAGTGAAGTCGCTCAGTTGTGTCTAGAGTGTTTCATTTACAAGATAAACCTCTACCTTTTTGTTCCAACAACCGCCTAGGGGTGGGGTAGGGCTGTGTCTGTGAGAATTCAGTGGGCATTCAAGGCCTTCAGCATGACAGCCAAGGGGCCCTTGGACAGCAGGGAGGTCAAACCAGTCCGTCCTAAAGTAAATCAATCCTGAATATTCGTTGGAAGGACCGATGCTGAAGCTGAAGCCCCAAAACTTTGGCCACCTGATGCAAAGAGCTGACTCACTGGAAAAGACCCTGATGCTGGGGAAGATTGAAGGTGGGAGGAGAAGGGGATGACAGAGGATGAGATGATTACATAGCCTCTCCAGTTCTGCAGCTGGTGTATGCAGCCCATGAGGTCACCAAGAGTCGGACACCTCTTACTGACTGAACAACAGCAACAACTGCCGAGGGGCCCGCGGGCCACAGTGAACCTCTTCCCATGTTAGCAGGTGGCTTCTGCTGTGTCCTTTCTGCTGCCTGCTCTCTGACTGCGTAGGGAGGGAGCCAAGAGAAGATGCTTATAAGGTTGGGACCTAGGCTGCGGGAAGGATGCTCCACCCTAGCAGGTGAGATACAGGGCTGGGAAGCCAAGACTGTACAGATTCAAGTCCCTTTCAGCCCTTCCTGCCTATGTGAGCTTTGGCAAATTTCTTTAGTCTTTCTGTGGCTCAGTTTCCCTCGCTAGGAACCGCGGCTCCCCGAACAGGCTATTGTAAGGATGAAATGAGATGATGAGAGTGTTGCTTAAGATCCTGGCTGTGGCGTCCCAGTGACTGGAGTGTGGCGTCCCAGCGCTGCCGCTCACTGCATGACTCCAGGCAAATGGCTCGACTTTCTGGCCTTTTCTGGTTTCCTTTTCTGTAAATCAGGGGACCTGGAACTACCTGCCTCAGTGTGTGGGTCTGAGGATTTCACTGCGACAGCGCATTGAAAGGAGCCCAGCCCATGAGGAGCGCTCAGCCTGTACCACTGGTATGCTCCCAGGTCCTAGCTCCGAGCCGGCACACAGGAAGTGCCCTGAGTGTTAATTCCTTCCATCCTCGCCCGGGTCAGGCACGGCCCCTGGGGGGAGCCTTGGTCCCTTCTGGGACCTTTCTGTTTGTGCAGCCTGCCTTCTGCCCCAGCCTCTGCCCGGGCGGCCACCCTGGGTCAGGGCAGGGCCTGGAGCCAGGCGGGCCTTCAGCTTTCAATTTCTGCCACTCCCCCTTCCCTGCTTTGGCCCATTCCATCTCGATTAGCTTCCTGGCCCGCCCCATCTCTTCCTCTTCCCCTTTGAAATCCCTGCCGCTGTCCCGGGTCCCTCCAGACACTGCACAAAGGCGTCTTGGATTCCAGCGTCAGCCCCAGAGGCCAGCCCAATAATTCAATTATGGTGGGGAGGCTTTCTCCTTTCTTCCCCCCCTCCCCGCCTTCCTCTCCCTTCCTTTCTTCCCGTCTTTTTTCTTTTTTAGATCAAAAACCAGAAGACAGACATTGTGACCCTCAGAAGATGCTGGGACTGAAAATTCCCTTCTCGGCTCCAGGCCCTTCAAATGAAATACCAAGAATTTTCTCCTCTCGGAACACGTGTGCGGCATTTGATGTGTGCTCTTTGTCTGGGGCTTCTTTCTGGGGCCTCCCGCCCAGTGCTGGGGACCCATACACGTTTTCCACCAGAGGAACGGTGGTGGTGCCCTTTGTCTACCTAGCCTAGACTCAGGCAGCCCTTGGCTGGGCCCAGGAAGAGATACCATCTCGTATAAGGCTTTGCTCATTTCTGAGCTTGGCATGTATTTTTTGCGGCCTTCACACATGTGAAGTGTGCGGATGGGATTGTTGCCTGGAAGAAAGCAGTTTGGAGGGTTGGGGGACAGGGCGGTGGTCCCGGCCTGGATCTGGCTCTTCCGTGCTGGGTGATGGAGGCAGGTCACTGGCTCTTGCTGGGTCTTGCCCACCGGTGGACTTCAGTTCTGTCTGCAGTTCAGCAGATGTGGGCTTAGAGTCCACCAGGTTCCCAGCTCCATGCTGGGGTCTGGGGACAAAAACCTACCAAAAAACCCCATGTCCTAGACCCCCATGAATTTGGAGAAGATGGTCTTGGAAGCCCTTTCTGGCTCTGATGCCCTAGAAGTAGCCAAGAAAGGCTCAAAGTAGACATTTGAGCTGACTTAGTCAGGTGTTCCCAGGAAACCAGATGGCAGGGGTAGAAGATTTTCTGTTGCTTTTTAAAGTGAGTTTTCAGGAACAAATAGAGTCTTAGAGGCAAAAGGTCTGCATATTCAGCTGTCCCAATTCCTCTCCAGCACAGAAAGTCCTCAAAAACGTGGAGGTCAGGTGTTCTTCCCACCTTGCCCGGGAGAGACTGGCACCTCTAGGGGTCAGGCAGCACAGAGCACGGTGGGAGAGCTTGGCCTCTCTGCACCCTCGTCGCTCATCTTACTTCTGCCCACAAAGGGCTTCACAGAGAGAGTCTGATCCCTGTTTCCCCAGACAGGTATGGGAAGATGGTGATCCTGTATTTATACAGGATCTAAGGAGGAGGATGGAGAAGGCGATGGCACCCCTCTCCAGTACTCTTGCCTGGAAAATCTCATGGATGGAGGAGCCTGGTGGGCTGCAGTCCATGGGGTCGCTAAGAGTCGGACATGACTGAACGACTTCACTTTCACTTTTCACTTTCATGCATTGGAGAAGGAAATGGCAACCCGCTCCAGTGTTCTTGCCTGGAGAATCCCAGGGGCAGGGGAGCCTGGTGGGCTGCCGTCTGTGGGGTCACACAGCGTCGGACACGACTGAAATGACTTAGCAGTTAGCAGTAAGGAGGAGGATCCCTTCCTTTTCCAGTCTCAGCTGCCCCTTCACAGCTCCTGATTCCTGCATTCGGGGCTCCCGAGGGGACCGAGAATGACCAGAATTGGAAAAACGACAGGCTGGGCAGGGTCGAGTGGTAAGCAGGAGTGGATCCATGGGATAGCTTGAAGATGCAGGAGAATGTTGGGGGTCCAGATCAGAATACCCCAGTGGAAGTCATTCACCAATCCATGGGATTTCCTAGGCAAAAATACTGGAGTGGGTTGCCATTTCCTTCTCCAGGGGATCTTCCTGACTCAGGGAATGAACCCAGGTTTCCTGCATTGCAGGCAGATTTTTTTTTTTCTTTAGCCATGGACTTTATAGTTTGAATATTTGCAATTATTATTCCATATACAAACATTAATTTCTTACAAAACTCTGTATTCCATATTGCTAGGTCACTTCACTCTTCATTTTATGTCACATTTTCATCAAGAACCATTTCCCCAAATCACAATCTGCCTGATTGTGTGTTGTTGTTGTTCAGTTGCTGAGTTATGTATGACTCTGCAATGCCATACGCTATAGCCCACCAGGCTTATCTGAGATTTTCCAGGCAAGAATACGGGAGTGGGTTGCCATTTCCTTCTCCACGCGGGCAGATTCTTTACTGTCTGAGCCTCCAGGGAAGCCCACCAATATGGAGGATGGCAGAAAAGAAAGGCTCTGTTTGCAAGGGAGAAGGAGGTCCAGAGGACGAGGGGCCTCTGCCTTTTTCTGCCTCTGAGCTTTTCCTGAAGCTCTTTCCTTCCTTCTGAAACACCCTCCCCACAACGCTGCACACTCACCCCTTTCCTTGTTATCATTGCCTGGCTCAAAAGGCACCTCTTCCATGAAACCTGCCTAAATCTCCAGCTGGAAGTTGCTTTTTTCTCCTTCAAGCTCTCATTGCATTTTGCCTGGACTGCTCAACAGATCATTTCATTTCATCCTCACACTACTTTAAAAGCTACAGACTATTGTTTAATCACTTTGCAAAGTAGGAAACCCAATCCCAGAGAGGTTCTATACTTTTTCCAGAGTTGCAAAACTCATTTATTGTACAGCTTCGTCTACTCTTTTACCGTGTAGCACCCTGCTCAGTATTCGTGGCCCAGCAAGTGTTATTTTTAAAAATGCTTGGTACTCATCCCATTGAGGATGACTTAAATTTTTTTAGTCCTTATATATTTGCATTGATGTGTTGTAGTAAAAATACAATCAGCACAGTAGACCTATTATTTTACATATGCTATTGCATAAAATGGAGCCTAAAGAGGTTAAGTGAATTTTAAAAATTCAGAGGATTATTGTGTGTGTGGTGGGGGAGTGAATTTTAAATACTAATTAAATAGTATACACAACAAAACTGTGGATGTGGTTGAGAGATGACTGCAGTTTATGAAACACTGGTTTAAGTACATCCGTGGTCTACCAAGGTATTTTTTTAAAACTTCAAAAAATAAATTATGAGGAAGAGTAATTACATATTAACTGGAGAAAACTTTGGCAATTGAGATAAGCCAGGAAAGGTAAAATCATCCTCCACACCACAGGGAGGTGCTGTGTACAGCTAGCCTGTTAGCTTGGTAGGAGCCCAAGCTGAATGTGGGCGGCAAAATGGAACTTCCCTGGTGAGGGTTCCTCGAAGCTACACTTAGCACCTGGCCTCGGGCTGACGCTGAGACCTTTGACTCGCTGGTAACGGCCTGCCCAGTGGCTTGGAGATGGCAACTACAATGCTGCAGACAGTGGGGTCGTGCTTTGGTTTCTCCTATCCCCTGCCCCAGGTGTTCAGTGTACTCCCCTGAAGCTGGTGCAAATGCCTTCCTTCTGCCCTTACCCTTTGTCAACTCTTGTACATGAGTTTATTTACATGTATACCATCATCCTCCAGGCCCTTAAAGCTCTCAGGGTCTGAGGCTTGCAGTGCTTTGCATACGGCTTGGCACAGAGATTCTGAGTAAAGAAAAATTTTGCATCACTGCAATCCTATCTGGAGACCACTGTAGACCAGATGGCTCCTAGAACCCAATAGGACCAAGAGAAAAACAAAAACAAAAAAAACACTTGAAGAGGCTTTACTTTCTGCCCCTGAGGCAATTGTCTCTGTTTCTTACTGTGTGTTTTTATTTTGGCTTTTATCTTTTCCTAAAATGTAACCACTGGATATATATTAACTATCCATCTATCTATCCATCTATCTATATCTCTCTATTTATCTAGATCCATACAGAAAACAGTATTGTTCCTTTGGAACTCCTGGGCAATGAAGGCAAATGGTATAATTTATTATAATGAGTAGCTATTATGTTTCTGACCCAAATTAGTGCTTCTTCCAATTTATCTCTTTCAATCTTCACACTTGTCTTGAGATGTCAGATATTCTTCTTCTTCAAGGAAGAGGAAACTGACTCTCAGAAAGAATCAAGACTTTTCCAAGAGGACTGTGCCGATCATGAGTGAGGTTCACCAAATATTTTTTTGTTGAGCTCCATGCCACATGGTAAGATTGTACTTCCTTTGGAATTTGCTTTAGCCAATAAAATGTGAGAGCCTCATCCTCTCCCACTACCCAGGCAGGTGATGGCATTTCAGGTGGTGGCAACTCCATCAGTCTTGGCTCTGGAGGGAGGATATTGGGGAGCAGAGTCTCTGACTGGATTGGAGTGGGCTTGTAGTGTGAGCAAGACATTGTTGTAAGCCCCTGAGTCTTGGGGATGTTTGTTACTGCGTCATAGCCCAGCCCTTCCTGAAGCAAACAGTTCCAAAGCCAGGGAGTTGGCAGGGCTGGAATTTGAATCTCTGACTTTCTGACCCTAAGGCTATTGCCGTTCGTACTGTCTCCATAGTTCTTGACACCGTGTTTTGAGGCCGCATGGACTGTGTGATTTTGAGACCTCAGAACTTCTGGTGTATTGATAATGTACACATGGAAAAAGTCACCTCCCTGGCAACCTCTAAGTTTTCCTGATTTCAGATGAGTCTGCTGCCAGCTCCTTTTAGTAGGGAGGGTTGAGTGAATGACTGACAATATAAAAATAACAATAACAAAAGAAGACAACCAAAGTGAGTGCTTACAACACATCACCTACTGTGCTGAGTACTTCATCTCTTTATCACCAGCTCTTGCAGTAGTTCCCATTTCATAAAGAAAACTTGAGATTTAGAAAGGTTAAGTAACTTGTCCAGATTGATACATCCTTGCAGCATGGAATGGCTTCCTAGCTGTCAAGGCAAAAATGGAAAGCAGTGGGTTATACACTTTACATTGTCTGTTGAAAGGAAGCCTGTTGGCATTTAGTACCAAGGAAAAGTCTGATTTCCCCCTAGAAAATGAAAGTCTTCCCATGGATCATTTTATGAGGAATATTGTGCAGTGCAGGACTTTTTATAAAATCTCTTATTGTGAGTAACTTGAAAATTATTTTTTTAAAAAGTTGCCAGGATAGAACAAAGAACCCCCTGTTACCCTTCATTCAGATTCACCCTTGTTAATAACATCTGCCTCATTTGCTTTATCGGTCTCTCCTTCTGCTCATGTGACTATCAGTTCTCCAAGCCATTCAAGAATAAGCTGCAGACACCATTCTTCGTTCACATTCCAGTCCAGAGTCACACATTACATTTAGTTGCCATGTCTATCTGAATTCCTTTAAGCAGTCCTTAGATCTTTCGTTGACATTTTCCCAGAGCAGATTATTTGTAGAGTATCCCTCAATATAGGTTTCTCTGGTGTTTCTTTCCAGGTAGATTTGAGCTGTGCATGCTCGAGAGGAGAGTCACTGAAGTGATGTTGTGTGCTTCGCAGCCCATTATCTCAGGAGGCACATAGTACCTGTGTGTCCCATTCTTGTGGATGGTGAGTTTACCCTCTTGAATAAGGGGGTGTCTGCCAAGTTCCTTCAGTGCCAGGTTACTAGTTTTCTTGTTGGAATAGGTAAGTGATTGTGAGGAGATACTTTGAGAGTATGCAAATATCCTATTAGTTCTTAACTTTCACATACTAGTTTTAGCATCAACTGACAATCTTTAGTGCAATGTTTTAAACAGTGGTTTTATCAAAGATAAAAAAATTCTTTCGAAAACAGTTTCTTATTCAGAACCATTGTGGACATCTGGGATAGCACTTGTGTTCAGAAAGATCATTATCACTTTGCTGGACTGGCTGAGGGTTCTTGATATTCCTTGACTGCTAACTTGTCCCAAGAGCCGGGGGGGCGGGGGGAAGACTTGGGAAAACCTTGAGTAATTTAAAGCATTTGGGCATAAGAAAAGACTTCTACTCGTTGTTGGAATAATTGACAGAGGGAAGAGAAGTTCACGTTTAGAGAATCAAACCTGATTTATTAATTTGTAAGGGTTGATGTAAACAAAATCCCAGACTGAGGCTTAAACAACTTAAATTTACTTTCTCAGTGTTCTGGAGTCTGGAAGCCCAAGATCGAGGAGACCTCTCTCCTTGGCTCGTAGGTGGACGTCTTTCAGCGTGCCCTCACGTGGCCTTTCCTCTGTGGAAAGAGTGTACAGAGTGTGCTCTGTGTACAGAGTTCTTCTTCATCTTACAGAAACATCAGTCATGTTAAATTAGGGAGCCACTGTCTGACTTCATTTAGCCTTAATTCCCTTCTTAAAGGCACTGTCTTTTAATACAGCCAAATTGGGGGTTAGGGCTCCAACATATGAATTTGTTGAGGGTGGTGCACAATTCAGACCATAGCATTTGGATAGGGAAAAAACCAGGAGAACTAAAGAATGATGAAGTGTTGTAAGCTTTCTCTACCACCTCTGCCCCATGCACTCAGTGGCCTTATTTATAACTGCCGTGAAGGAGCAGTCCTCAGGACAGACCTTCATGTTCCTTTCTCCAGACAATATGTCCAAGTCACTGGCAACCACATAGCTTGCAAACCCATCCTGTCTCCAAATGCTGCGTACCTGAAGGTTCTTCCGTATCATTCTAGATTCAAGAGTGGTGGTGGACAATGGAGTCCCAAGGTGATCCTTGAGGTATCTCTTAGGGAAAAGATGCCTTGATCTAGGGTCTGGGCCACACATTGCCCCCAATCCTGCTTGCATAGTTGTGTGTGTCCAGCAGGGCTGACTCATAACTATAGCAATATTAAACCTATAAGAACCAACCCCTTAGATCTCATAATGTTTCTTTCTTAAATCTGGCCCTTAGTTCTCTGCACACTTTGCCTATCTATAGCTTCTTGGTTGTAATGGGTCTGTCTATAAAGAGAAATCCGTCAGATCTAGACACCATGTCTTTCTTTTTTGTTAGAAAGATTCCCCTTCTCACAAGTTCCACTGTCAGTGAGATCCTCAGTGAAGTATGGTGGGGAGGGTCCTCTCCATATTCTTAGCTCCTTGAGTGTAAAGGGTTCTCCCATCCCTGAGTCCTGATATTTTAGGGCTTAGCTGTCTTTCCTATGGCATCAGCTGCAGCCACCTCTGGCCATTTCCCTTGCTTCCAAATTCTGTTGTTCCTCCCTATAGTCCTTCACTGAGTCTGACACAGGAAGCCTAAAGCCCACTTGGGAGCTGTCCCAAGAGTTTTCTCTCCTTCCAGACCCTCCAGGGTGGTGCCAAGTGGGAGGAGGTGGGACACAACTCTTCGCCTTCCTGCAACTCAGCAAATTGAAATTTATGAGTTTCAACCCACATGAAAGAGCCCCCAACCAAGTCTCTCCGGATTCATTTGGAATGCTGAATTAATTTGGAAAATAAAGGGAAAAACAACTTGGTTTCAGCCCAGCAAGGGATCATGACATTTTACCAAGTCCTGTTACCCCCTTTAAATTTTCTTCACCTCGTACTCGAGTACCTCCTTCCAGTCTGACCACAGGTAAAGTGGGGATGGTGGCAAAAGTCTATCCTGTTGTGAGGGTCATGATTCACTCAAGACAGGGTGCACACTGAGGAGTCTGGACCATCATACATCTCTGCAGAGAGCAAGTGAGACTTCAGGGAAAGGACTCTCTCTAAGGGGAGTGTTCTCAGTGTTAGGTAAGCATGAGCCTTGAACTTTGAGGCTGAAAGACCAAGGTTCCAAATCTTCCTCTGCAGGAAATACATTTTTTGACTGTTGCCTTTCCAAATAGCCTTGAGGGGAGGGCTAGGGGGAGGACAACAGAAGGGACAACCTCCAAAGTCCATCCTGTATCAGCGCATTTCTCTCCTGCAGTGATCTCACCTGAATTCACTGTAATCTTGCTACTTTCCTGTTGCAGTTACCACTGGTCATCCACTCCCACTTTTGCTACCCCTTCTCCCCATCCCTCAAATCAGTTTTTCAGGCAGCAGCCAGAATAATCATTCGAAGACATAAATCAGATCACATCTCCTCTCTATAAGCCTTCCACTGCTTGTCATCACACTTGGATACAAACCAAACTTCTCACGGGACCTGAACTGAAGTGAACTGAAAGTCACTCTATCATGTCCGACTCTCTGTGGCCCCGTGGACTATACAGTCTGTGGAAATCTCCAGGCCAGAATATTGGAGTGGGTAGCCTTTCCCTTCTCCAGGGGATCTTCCCAACCAACCCAGGGATCAAACCCAGGTCTCCTGCATTGCAGGCAGATTCTTTACCAGTTGAGCCACAAGGAAGGCTCACCGGACCGACTAGGTAATAAAACCCGGCCCCTGTCTTCCCTTCTACCTCATTCCCGCTCCCTGTGCCCCACACTAACCAATCTCCTTCCTTCTTCACTGCTCCTCCAATCTCCAGGCTCATTTGCCATCGTCTGTTCCCTCTGCCTGCAACCTCTGCCCCCTCCACCCGTCTGGCTCCCTCTGGTCCTCCACATGCCCTCCAAATGCCCCTCTTAAGAGAGGCCCTCACTGAACCGTCAGTGTAAAGAAGTGCCCCTGACCCCCTGTTTTATTTTCACGGTTATTACCAGTTGAAAAGCCATCCCCTCTGGTTTGTTGCTATTGTTTTGCTTATAGTCTGCCTTCCCCACAGAAATGTCAGGTCCATAATCATAAGAACCTTTCAGGTCTTGTATCCCCAGTGGCCAGAATGGTGTCTGGTCCATAGTGGCTGTTCAGTCAATGTTTGTTGAATGAATGAATGATCAGAGGAGTGCTGGCAGGCAATGAGACCTCCTTGTCATTATCTGTTACGTAATCTAGAACAGGGGGATAATAGTGCCGTGCTCATTAGGTTCTTTGAGGGTTAGATGAGTTCGTAATGTAAAGTTCTTAGAACAGTGCCTGCGTGCGTGCTTAGTTGCTCAGTCATGTCCGAGTCTTTGTGATCCCGTGGACGGTAGCCCCCCAGGCTCCTCTGTCCATGGGATTTCCCAGGCAAGAATACTGGAGGGGGTTGTCATTTCCTCTTCCAGGGGACCATCCTGACCCAGGGGTTGAACCCATGTCTGCTGCATCTTTGGGCATTGGCAGGTGACTTCTTTACCACTGAGCTACCTAGGAAGCCCCAGAACAGTGCCTAGTGCAGAGCAGGCACCAGTAAGTGATAACTGCCCATTTTGTTATTTTAATATTATTACAATTAGGGTTATGGATGTATTTCCTGGCACTGTCTTTGAAGATTTAGTGTCTCACAGGGTGCCACAATATCCAGGGGCGCTCTTCTCTCTGAGGAATGTCCTCGAGGGCCCTTTGGTGGTGGGAGGCCCCATTGCATCTCCTGACCTTTGGGAGACCGTGGTAGAGGGTTGGGACGAGTGTGAGCTGTAGTCAGATGGGGACAAGTACAGGTCCCAACTCTGTCGTTGAATCACCATTTGATTTTGAGCAACAAATAAGACCTCTCTGAGTCTCAGTCTCCTCAACAAGGAGATGCCAAGAATTCCTCATTTCTGGAAGGGTTAATGAAATGAGCAGGTCCTCAGTAAATTTCCAGGCCCACGGAGTCCAACTGTGCCCCTGCTGGAAAAAGCATTGATCGGAGGATGCTGGTCTCCCTGGGATGCGGGACACCTTGGCCCGCTGCCCCTCTGTGTCAGCTCCAGAACTTGCCATCTTGGAAGAAATCAAACATTCCAGGAAAAATGACTCTGGCCATGTTGTTAATGTTCAACTGCTGTCAGAATGCGGCAGGGCCTCCCCATCTCCTGACTGGAGCTGGTTTCCTTCCCATGTCTCTACCTCTCCCAGCCCTGGTACAGGCAGGAGAGGTGGGAATCACATAATAAAGGCTTGCAAATAGCTACTTGCCTGTGGTGAGAACTGGTTTATGCGTCACTGTGGACCACTGGGGCTTTCCTGGGGGCTCAGAGGGTCAAGAACCTTTCTGCAACAGAAGACCTGGGTTCAATCCCTGGGTCACAAAGATCCCCTGGAGAAGGGCGTGGCAACCCACTCCAGTATTCTTGCCTGCAGAATCCCATGGACAGAGGAACCTGGGGGGCTACAGTCCATGGGGTCTTCACCACTTGGTTGATATCAGTGGAGGGTGGAGAATAAATTCTCTGAGGCTGAGCCAGGTATCAGGTTCAGATCCTAACACTACCATGTAATTGCACAAGCTCAGAGGGCTCCAGTCACATCAAATTCTACATCAAAGGAATCTGTGAAGCAGTGGTAGCTCCGTAACTGAGGTGTTATATCCCTGGGCTTGTATGACCAAACTTTAGTTTCCTCGTCCGTAAAATCGGTGGAGAGATTAAAGCAGGCAACATGCAGAAGGGGCTGGGCATTATAGTGGCTCAATAAAGAGCAACCATGCTGATTAGTTCTGCTTCTTTCCCTCACTGGGTGTTCTTGGGATGTTTAGCTTGTGTGAGAGCCCCGAGGGCTCATTTGTGCCTGCCTAGAATCACTCGCGTCTGTCCCCACTTTGGGGCCCTGTTCTTGAGATCTTCATGAGTAAAAACCCACCAATATATCTTCCCAGGAGAAGATACTCAGGGAGGCTTCCAGATCTTTCTCTCTAGCTTCTCTCCCTCAATTCCTCTGACCGTGAGGGGCAGAATGTCTCCAGTGGGGACCAATGGTTCTGAACGCCTGGGGACGTTTGTTGCCCAGGGAGTTGGGGCAGCAGGGCTCCACCGGGAGGCAGCAGTGGTTGTGCGGTGATGGGGTGGGCCTGATGGAGGCGGGAAGTGTGGTTCGTTTCCATTCCTTGACTCTGGCGACCCCCTCCCTTGCGCCTCTGTGAAAGGTGAAGGGTTGGGGTGAGGGGAGGGCATGACTTCCCTCCCTCTGTTTCTGGAAATGAATCCTTGGAAAATCTGGAGCCACTGGGACACCACAGGCCTCAGGCTGGGGACTGGCTGTGGGAACACCACAGAGCTGACGGGATCAAACTGACTTTTTGACACATTTCTGTGGGAAGGCGTCACCGAGTGAGAAGCTAGCTCCCAGAGCCGAGGCGGAGCTTTCATGTGGCTCCAGGGCTGACACTGGCCCCCTTCACAGGAACAGCGGGCTCTGCCTGGGCCGAGAGGCAGAGGCCCGACATGAACACGGGGTGATCCAGGCTCAGGCCATGAGGAAAAGGCTCAATCCCAACTTCTTTCTATCCCCAGTCCCGTGGCATCTGCCTCATCGAAGGCTGGGGCAGCAGCCTGCCTCCTGGGTTCAAATCTCTTCTATTCACCAGCTTGTGTGACCTTGGAACAAGCTCTTTAACCTTCTGGGTTTTCATTTTCTCATCTGCAAATGAGTCAGAAATGAAGCCAACCAGTGGGAAAAAGTAGTGTGGGTTACTGATTATGGCAATGTTCCAGATACTTACAGGGGCTACTATTTCATTAAAATATATTATTTTATTGATATAGGTTACATATATTTTTATTTCATTGAATCAGGACAATCCTGCAAGGGAGAGATTATTAAGCCCATTTCACAGATGAGGAAACTGAGGCGGGGGCTTAAGGAACAAACACTCGGATGGTGGGGGGCACCGCCCAGGTAGAAACCAGAGCTGTTGGCCTCCAAAGCCTGTGTTCTTTTTACTACATTCAGAAACCACTCTGCCTCATGCTATTAACAAAAATATAGTTTGCATTTTGTAAATGAAGCTGATCATGACCACCTGGACCTGACAGCATCCTCATGGCCCTGTCCTTGGAGCCTCTGGGCATCCCATGTGGTGGAGACAAATGTCCTCCTTTCATGGGGTGGTGGGGACACTGAGGCTCGTAAGACCAGAGAAAAGACCCAGCAACGGGAGTGTACGGGCAGCAGGCCTCCCACTGATGGTGAGATGTCCAGTCTACTCTTCTTCCCCTGGAGCCATGCCAAGCCTGGGAACCAAGGGGCCTTTGGAGAATGCCACCTGGAATTAGGGTGGCCAGGCAGGAGGGATCTGGCCCTTGGCCTTCCTGCAGCCTCCACACACAGGTGGGGGATGCCTCACATCCCGTGGGGCACTTCTCTAATCGTCCACAGGTATGGAGGACCTTGCTGGTGAGCCTCCCAGGGACTTGATGGGGTCCAGGCCCAAATGCAAGGAGCTGGGAAGCCAAGTGGCCCAGAGGAGGTCAGGGAGGGTGGCTGTCTTTGTGCCACTTGCCTGGGATCCCCAGGATTCTGTTCGTCTGGGCAGGGTTGGATCAGCTGAGGCTCAGGCCAGGCCAGTGTCCTGGGGGCACATGGTAGAATGCTGGGCTGGGGAGACAGACAGAATCAACCTTGAATTCCAGTTCTGCCGCAAACCAGCTGGGAGATCTTGCCTAGCTGACTGTCCCTCACTGAACCTCAGCTGCTGCTTCTGAGAAAAGGGGCAATAATGGTACACCCTCCACAGGGGTGCCAGAGGACCCCAAATTGATACTGCTTATTTGACAGTAAAGAGGTTTCCACATGGATGCACTCAATATTTGTCAGCTATTATTATCACCCTTTGTCCAGTTTCCGGAACCTTCTGCCAGCTTAGAGCCACACAGAAGAGTGGTTCCCTGGGCTGCTTTGATGGACAGCCCCACGTAGGGGGCCCTGAGGGTCTCTTTCCACCAGCATCAGCTCTTATTTGGGGACCTGAAGGACTTCTGGTCTTCAGAGTATCCCTTGTGGAGACGCCAGAGCCTGTGAAGGGGCTTTTCACCAGTGAAGTTTTCACTGGGTGATCAAGGGATGCAGTGATGGCCTTCTGGTGAGGTGGAGTGGGAATGCTAACTGGCAAGACTCCTTTCTTCTCTGAGGCCCTTCCTGCCAGCCAGAATCTGGATGGACTGAGGCCTCTACGTGGTGAGGTTTGGGGCCTGGGATTCAAATGACCCAAGCTGTGAGGTCCTCTCCCTGGTGGGTCCCTGGGGGGCCCCTCTCAGGACACGGCTGTCCTTGCTGCGGAGGTGGGGTACCCTCCACGTTGGGGCTAATTCACAATGCAGCTTGGGCAAGATGAGGCCCCTCTCTAAGCTTCAGTGTTTTCCTCCGAGCAGCGGGTAGAGCCTCCTTGGCTTCCTCTGCCTTCCTGGGAGAAGCTGAGGATGCAGAAGCTGGAGACCATGCCGAGAGGGATCCAGGACAAGCTCCTGATTTGACTGGGAGACTTGATGGATCTTCAGGCTTCCCAGTGGGCAGGTTCACCTGCACAACTGAGGGTGGTCAGTGCACACTCCAGGCCTCTGCCTGAGCTCTGTGTTGCCGGTGGCAGCTCCTGCTCCCTGGGCAAGGAGTGAAGATTAATTAAAGTTGTCAGAGCTTAAGTAAAATCACTGATGTCAATTTCCTCCCTCTGGTTCTTGCTGTCAGAATAAATTGGATGGTCATTACCTAATACTTGGCCCTATTTTCCCAATACTTCATGGACGCTGAAGTGCTGATGGGAAACAGGGAAGCTGAGGCCCTTCAGAACAGGGCAGAGGGCAGCTGCATGGGGCTGTGCTGTCTTGGCACAGGGTCCCATCTCAGGCCTCTCTCTGGGACTGTGGCCTCAGGAGTGGGCTCAGAGGACAGTCCCAGGGGCCAGGGATTGGGCTCTGTCCATAGCGGTCACTGTTCTGATCCAAATGAGACCCCTCTGTTTGCTGATCTGTAGAACGGGGATGCTGTGCTTTAGGTCTGCCTATCTCCCCAGAGTGTTCATGGGCTTCATTACACCAGGGCTTGGGGTCATTCGCCTCTAATCCCCAGGGCCTAGGACACCATGAAAAGCGGGGATTTACTATGTATTTTTTGAACTAACATATGCAATAAAATCAAGCATGGGGGGAGGGGTCCAGAAATAGCCAAAGTAATCCTGAGAAAGAAGAACAAATTTGGAAGACGTACTCTTCCTGGTTTCAAAACCTGCTACAAAGCTACAGTAATCAAAACAGCTTGGTGTTGGCATAAAGACAAACATATAGACCAATGGAATAGAGCAAAGAACCTAGAAATAAAGGTTCAAACACACTGTTAAATTATTTTTGACAAGGGTATAAGACCATTCACTGGGGAAAGGACAGTCTTTTCAACAAATATGCTGGGAAAATGGAATATTCATCTGCAAAAATGAAGTTGGACTCTTACCTAACACCATATACAAAAATTAACTCAAAACAGATTAAGGACATAACTGTTAAATGTAAAACTCTTGGAAGAAACCATAGGACAAAAATCTTCATGACACTGGATTTGGCAATGATTTCTTGGATGTGACTCCAAAGGCATAGGCAACAATAGGAGAAAAATAGACAAATTTAACTTCGTGAGAACTTATAAGCTTTTTGCACTAAATGTTACCATCCACAGAGCAAAAAGACAGCCCACGAAGTGGGAGAAAATATTTGCAAGTAGTATATTTGATCAGGGGTTAATATCCAGAATATATAGAGAACTCTTAAAATTCAGCAACAGCAAAACAAGCAGCTTGATTCAAAATGGGCAAAGAACTTGAACTGACAAGTTCAAGTTCTTATCTCCAAAGAGATAAACTTATCTCCAAAGAAGATAAACCAATGGCCAAGGAGCACATGTGAAAAGATGTCTTCTTTTCATCACTAATTATTTAATAATCTTTTTATCACTAATCATTAGGGAAATGCAAATCAAAACTACAATGAGAGTTTGTACAGCTACACCTCACATTAGGAGCTCATGTTAGAGACCACATCCATTAGGACGGCTACTGTATAAAAGGCAAATGAACAAACAGAAATCAAGTGTCGGAGAGGAGCAGAGAACTTGGAACACTTGTGCACCGTTGGTGAGAATGTAAGGTGGTACAGCTCTGCGGAAAACTGTGGCGATTCCTCAAAACCTTAAAAATGGAACTACCATATGACCCAGAAATTCCTTTTCTCAGTATATTCTCAGAAGAATTGAATGTAGAGTCTCAAAGAGATATCTGCACACCCGTGTTCATAGCAGCATTATTCACAACAGCTAAAACTGTGGAAGCAACCCAAGTGACCATCAGCTCATGACCGATTACCAAAATGTGGTCTATACCTACATCACTCAGCCCTAAAAAGGACAGAAATTCTGACACTGCATGGGTGAATATTGAGGACGTTATGCTCTGTGAAATGTCAGTCACAAAAAGACAAACACTGTAAGATTCCACCTACAGGAGGTACTTGGGAGTGGTGGCGGTTTAGTTGCTAAATCTTTCGCGATCCCATGGACTGTGGCCCAACAGGCTCCTCTCTCCATGGGATTTCCCAGACAAGAATACTAGAATGGCTTGCCATTTCTTTCTTTAGGGGATCTTCGTCAAAATCAGAGACAGAAAGGATAATGGTGGTTGCCAAGGACCGAGGCAGGTGGAGGGGCATGGACGGGGAGTGTTAAATTGATGCAGAGTTTCAGATTTACACGATGAAGAGTTCTAGGGATGGATGGTGGCAATGGCTGCAGAACAATGTATTTGTGCCACTGAACTGTACGCTTGACATGAATTTGAGCAAACTCTGGGAGATAGTGGAGGACCGGGAAGCCTGATGGCCTGCAGTGGGTGGCATAAAAAATGTCCAACACGACTTAGCAACTGACCAGCAGCAAAGCACACTTAAATGGTTAAGAAGGTAAACTTTATGCTACATGTATTTTAACGCAATTTTTAAAAAGGAAAAAAAAAAATCAAGCATGGAAAGTGCTTTGTAAACTCTGAGACTAGGCCTATCTTGGACATTTCCGCCTGGGTTGGACCTTGAAGATAAATATTGGGACCAGCTCTCAGTTCGCGGTGTAGACCGTGGGGCAGGCACCTCCGAGGCAGCGCGAACATCTTAGGCAAAGATAAGAAGCAGGAAAGGGGAGAAGCCCGCCGTGAGGGAAGTTTGTGTTTTTTCTTTCTAAACAGTTTGTGGCTCTAGAGCAGACACAGTGTCATCCTAGTTCCTGGGTCCAGGGGGCACCACCCAGAGGGTCCCGCCTACGTGGGACAAGGACACGCCCCCTGGCTGCCTCTGGGAGGCCCAACTGGCTGCTCTCTCTGAAGTCCGAATCGTTCCCAGGGCTTCACAGTATTGCTTAATCCACCCCCCTCCCCAATACAAGCAGCTTTTAATTTACGGGGACTCAATCGTGGCCCTGGGGCCTGAGCTAGAAATCAAAGCAAACAGGCATCATTTACCATAAACAGGCCTTTCCCCAGCGGAGTGTGCAGCCTGGGGACAAGGAAACCCCGAGATCCTCGGGCACTCACAATAAAAGCCACCAGCACACAGGGCTGCCAGCCAAAGCTCTGATTGAGAGGTTCATCAGCTACTTCGAGAAGCCTCGGAGGAACTGGGAGGGGCCGTGGACAATGGGGGGTGGAGCCCACCGACTGGCTGGGGAACAATGGGTCTTGATCCATTCTAGAGACTCCCCAGTTGTTCTAAGTATGCCCCTGGAGATGGGGGCGGGGAGGTGGAAGGGGTTTGTCGGGGGTGGGGGGGGCACCTCTTCCCCATCCCCTCCTTCCCCCTGCAGCTCGTCAGCGTCCTGCGGGCCAGTGGCCTGCTTTCAAGCAGCTAACAACCATTTCTGGAGGGGGTAACTCTGATTTGCAGTGTTTCCTAATTTCCATATTGTAAAGACTCCCTCCAAAGGCCAATTTCGAGCACCCTTTTGGTGGTATCGCAGATCACAGAACTGGGAGGAGGGGTGCAGACAGGGCATCACTGTATGGGGCTCCTGCCACGCCCTAAGCATAGATGTAAATAACCTCGTGGGCACTGATAATAGTACTACCAAAAAAGGTACTAAAGTGCTTTAGAAAATAAATAAGCTTTGAGTATTTATTACCTTTGTTTTTAGTATAATGTGTTTATTTAGCTAGGATCCTATTGTCTGGTAAGTCATGTCCCATTCTTTGTGACCCTATGGACTGTAGCTCACCAGGCTCCTCTGTCCATGGGATTTTCCAGGCAAGAATGCTGGAGTGCGTTGCCATTTCCTCCTCCAGGGCATCTTCCCAACTCAGGGTTTGAACCCAGGACACGTTCATTGCAGGTTGTCTCCTGCACTGCAGGCAGATTCTTTACCAACTGAGCATCACTAACTGCTTCAGAAAGCCCTGCTCTCAAAAGTCCCCACAACGTGACAGTGAGTCTCGTGAGCTGAAACAGCTTTGTATGAGTCAGTGTGGCTCCTGCGTATCGCCAAGGACGGGAGACCTGGGCCAGGCCTGTCCCAGCCTCCTCTCCAGCCTCGGCCCAACACTGAGCAGCACCTGACCCTCCGGGAGGTGAGAGGCTGCCCTTGGGTGAAGTCTGGACGCTGATGGGGGTGGGGAGGGGAGAAGCCAGAGTGGCCGCTGCTTGGGCTCCAGCCCTGACACCCCTTGGCCTGGGCAGCCTGCCTCTTTTCCAGAGTCCTGCTAAGGTGGGGCTCTGCACGACCCCAGCCTCCTTTGAGGGGTTCAGCTCCCCCTGCAAGCCCCCCATTGGCAGCGGGGTATCCGACAGAGATGACCACAAGCCCAGCCATTTGGCCGTGGGTAGTTCTGACAGAAGCATGATTCCACAGCTTCATCACAGTGGGAAACCTTTTTATTAAGAAACCCCACACATCCATTTATTTATTCGGTTGCGCCAGGTCTTGGTTGTGGCATGCGGGGTCTTCAGCCGCAGCAAGTGAACCCTTAGTTGCAGCATGTGGGACCTAGTTCCCTGACCAGGGATCGAACCTAGACCCCCTGCACTGGAAGCATGAAGTCTTAGCCACTGGACCACGGGGGATGTCCCGGAAAACTTTGGGCTCCGCGGGTTCTTCTGGTATCGCATTCTGCCCACACCACCACTTGCCTGCTTACTGCTAACAAAATAACTCAGTTATATTGATGTTTACTAAGCTCCGTGCTTTGGGCTACCACAATGCAGCCTTAGGCGGAAGAGGCCTCTCCTATCCCCGTTTTTGTAGAGGGACAGAATGGGGAAGTCTCTTCCCCAAGGGCACACAAAGACTATGCTAATACAAGCCGAAGTCTGTTGTTGAAAGCAATAACAGACAAATTCTACTTATATTTCCTAAAAATGGTTAGTCGTCTTTTCGTGTGTTTGCATAATTGATTTTCCATTTGTCCATAGAAATCTTGGTTGGTGATAGAGTCCTGGGTTGGGGGACAGAGGAAAGCTCTGGGGATGGGCAGAGGGCCATGTATACCAGGAACAGAAATTAGCACGTTGACAAAAAAAAAAAAAACAAAAAAAACAAAAAAAACAAAAACAAGGAAGGTATTTCGGTCTTTCTTCCTCTGCCTGCTCCCCACTCAGGACACCCTTTCCCACTGGGGAAATGGGAGTATTTTCCAAGAGACCTCGATCAGTGCTAGGTTTGAGTCCTAGCTCCCCCCAGTTCCCAGCTGTATACCCTTGAGCATGTCAGTTTTCCTGTCTGAGCCTCAGTTTCTTTATCTGTGGAAGGAGAGAGCTTAATTCCAGGCAGTGAGGGTGGTGATGAGAGTTAAAGCAATGCTCACTCAACACAGTGATGGCAGGCGCCTGTCCATCGCTTATTTATTAACATCAATAGTTCTAGGGTCCAGATGACCTGGGCTTTAGTCACTGTGGCCTGACTGCACCCCTACCCTGAGCCTCTAGTCTCTGTGGCCACCATTTCACTGGCACCACTAGCAGACTCTTTTTCTGGTCTTTTGACAGCAAGATTTAAAGCCCCATCTGGGTGCATTTGTTGAAACGATGAATGAAATTCTAGGGGAGCAGTGGCCCACCTCTCCCCTGCTCTGGAACTGCCTGGTATTGACGGAATAAATGCTCACGTTTCCTGTGCTCTCCGTGGGCTGTGGACTCTGTATCTGATCACTTTAAAAGGACCTGACGTAGACCATCCAGCTTCAGAGGCTGACAGGGGAAGGAACACAGAAGATCACGCACCAGGTGAGATTGTCCTGGGGCCCAACCAGGCCTTGGAGCAGGGCAAGCAACTCACACTGGCCTGGGGCATCTCGGCAGATGCAAACCAGGCCTGGAAATGGGTGAAGGCGGCCAGGAAGCCAGCCTGGTCAGGTGCCAAGGAGGCCTGGGGACCCCTGGGGGCTGCCCCGGGTCTCTCTCCTCCACAGCTGCCACTCTGCCCTCTGGGTGTGAAGCCATACCCGTCACCCATGGGGCCGGAGCCGTGATGGGAACAGAAGCCATGAGCACAGTCTCTCCCCACAACTGTGCCAAACAGACACCCTCACCGCAGATTTGCAACATCAAAGGCTGAGCTCGAGTCACCCTCTCAGCCACCTTTGGGAGGTGCGTGAAAGGCCCACTTCACAGATGGAAAAGGAGAGGCCCAGAGAAGGCCACTGGCTGGGTGGGTGGCGGCTCAGCTGTGAACTGTAGTCTCTCCATGTGTTCCAGGCCTCCTGATTCACAGGCTAGTGCTCCTGCAGCCAGGCCGCCACGGTTCCCACGAAGGTGACTGGGTGTGTGGCACTGGGCAGAGGGTGAATAACTCTGTCCTGCAGTGGCTCTGACCACCCCAAGTCTGGCAGATTTACAAGAACAGGCTTGTAAACTCAGCAACACCCCATAATCCTTTTTATGGGGACTGCTGCGGTAATGGACATTCATCAGCTCTCCCAGGCTAAGCGTGGTGGGCCTTGGAGGGTGAGGGGCAGAGGGGAGACATGCCGGCCCTCTACCACCCCCATCACTGGATCAATCATCCCGGGAAACCGCAGGACCAACAGGTTTCTAATCAATGCCAAGACCTTCAGCCAGGGGGCGCTGTGCAGCCAAGGTCGGAGAGAAAGCTACAGAGGTCAACACAGGGTGGAAAACACCTGGACGCCGGCACTGGCTTCATCTTTACGTCCCCCAGGAGCTCAGGTGGGCCAGGAAGAGGGGAAGTGCTGTCTAACGTGCCAATTCCCAGGCTTCTCTCCAAACCTCCTGAATAAAAATCTCCGATGGTGGCCCGAGGAACGTGCCTTTAATAAGAGCTCCCGATGTAGCTACCATCTCATATTCACAGGTTTAGAAGAGGCAGAGAATAATGGCAGAAAAGTGCGAGGTAGGTCAGATTTCTCATTTACTCGCTCAACAAACATTCTTCCAAACCTGGCCCTGGTCTCCGACGGGTGAGGCCGCCCTCTGCCTCCTCGTGTGTGGGATCTGCCTTCACCTTCACCTGTACAGTGAACTTGGACCCTGCCCTGCCCCCTCTGGCCACTGTGCCATCCTCCGTCAAATGGGAGGAGTGTCTGCGGTCCTTTTCAGCTCGGACACTGTTAGATGGTTCAGTTGGGCTGTAAATAATTAACCAGGATGGCCTTGTTATCAGTTAGCATCTGGGCTATTTAGGGGACTGAGGACAGATCCTGGTAATATGCTGGGACTCCAGGCCGAGGGCCTTTCACATCCCTTTTCTGCCTGCCCACTCTCCCTGAGGGTGTGAGCTGTGCCCTTCAAGCCAGGGAAGAGCATGGTGGTGCCTCCCTCTGTCCATGTGAGCTCAGAAGGCCAAGCACTGGGGATCTGTAAGGCCTGAGGTAGACTTGACCATGTCTTGAGGCCCCGTAAACAGCAGTATTGCTTGTTGGGTCTTAGACTGGGTTCTGTTTAGTTAGATTTGGGTTTTAACAGGTTGCTGAATGAGAAGTCATACCTGAGAACTGTCTGTATCATTATTTGCTTCATACCTTTCCTTGAATCCATTGATTTTCTTTTACTTAGGGAAAATTATTTAAAAGGGAAATGTTATGAATATTACTGTAAGTGTAAAAGTAAAATTAATTTTATGAAGAGAATAGAGCAATGAAAGTTAATACAAGGAAAGCAAAACAAGGTGATTAGAACCTAGGCAAATCTGGAGTGCAGTGGCAGCCACAGGATCTACACCTGACAGGGTGCCGCACAGCTCTGCACGGTGGTGGCCCAGGTGCTCGGTCATGTCCGGCTCTTGCGACCCCATGGACTGTAGGCTATCAGGCTGCTCTGTCCATGGGATTTCCCAGGCGAGAATACTGGAGCGGGCAGCCATTCCCTTCTCCAGGGGATCTTCCCAACCCAGGGATCCAACCTGGGTCTCCTGCATTGCAGGTAGATTTTTTTTATCCGCTGAGCCACCAGGGAAGCCTGTACATTGTACCAATGTTGCTTTCCTGGGTTTGACATTGTACTTTAGTTGCGTAAGCTGTAATCACTGGGGAGAACTGGGTGAACGGTTCACAAGACCTCTCTCAATCATCTTTGCAACTTTTTCTGAATCTATAATTATTTAAAAATAAAAAGTAAAAACAAACAAACAAACTCTATAGATACTTTCTTTTAGCCTGAGGCTGGCTCTCTCTCCTTTTAAAGAGGGATGGGTAAGAATTGATGTCAGACATCTTAACTCCATACCAAGATTTTTCTCCTAGACTAACCAGAAGGTTCGAGAGAGCTTCTGAAAAGAAGCAACCTTTCTCACTGTGGGACTCAAGATCACTGAACACTAAACCATCTCACATGCTGAGTGGTGCGTGTATCTACTTTGGGAAACCCTGTCCCCAGTTTTGCCTCTGCTGGCCGACCTGGGATAAACAGCTCACAGCCTCGCTGCCTGGCTGAGAGAGAAGCTGCTTGTAGAGTATCACAGAGCTGCAGGCCCCAGCCTCACCCAGTGAGTATTTTTCACGTCCAGGAACCCAGAGACATGGGCCATGCTGTTGCCAGGTGCCTCCCATGAGCTGGCACAGAGCTTCCTGAGATCAGGATACCCGGGTCTCAGTAGCAGCTCTAATCAAAAAATTACTCTGTGGTCCTGGGCAAGCCCCTCTCCTTTCTGGATCACTTTTTTTTTTGTATCTGTTATATGGGATCCGGGTTTCCCCAGCTAAGAATCTTGAGAGGGCACCAAACCTCTTCAAGTTATAAGGTAACTACTGTCTGTGCATCGTTCCAAGGGGACGGTCTAGGGTTACGCTATCCAATCTAAGGCAACCAACCATCCAGGTTTGCCAAGGACCCAGGGGTTTCCCAGGGCAAGGGACCATCACTGCTAAAATCAGGAGAATCCTGGGCAAACTGGGATAGTTGGTTACCATAAAAATAACGGCCAGTAGACACGTGTGACTACTGAGCACTTGAAATGTGGCTAGTCCAAATTAGATGAGCTCTAAGTGTAAAACACACAGCAGATGTAGAAAAAGAATATAAAATATTTCAATAGTTTTTAATTGGTTATATGTTGAGATGATAGCATTTTGGATATATTTGGTTAAATAAAATATAATGCTAAAGTATTATTAAACTAAGTCTGTTTCTTTTGATTTTTTAAAAAAATATGGCTACTTAGAGAATTCCCTGGTGGCCCAGTGGTTAGGACTCACGCTTCCATTGCAGGGTTCAATGCCTGGTCAGGGAACTAAGATCCCACAAGACCCAGCATGATCAAAAAAAAATGTGGCCACTTAAAATTTTCACATTCTATATGGGTCTCACATCTATGTCTCACATTGCATTTCTATTGGACGTCACTGTTCTAGAGCCTTCTGGTTTGTGACTCTCAAAATGCTCCAGCCCTTCTTGATCGAAAATGTCAAGGTTCCTTCCAAGTTAGTGATGGCACTTTGTGCTTTTTTGAGTAGCTGCCAGGCCCTTTTCTCCTGGAAAGCCCTTGTGGGAAGGCACGCACTTGCACACACACACACACACACACACACACACACGCGTGCGCACACCCATGGGCCACCACCCACCCCTCCCCTTTCCCGATGGCCCCCTTACCCTCGTCCTTTTGTTGAAAGGCGCTCCTCCTAGCTCAGGCTGCCTCTCTGCCCACTCCATGTGATTTTCATTTGTCTAATTAAAACTAATCTGATAAAGGCAGGAATGGCAGAGATGCGTAAAAGCTCCAGTGAGCACAGGTCATGGCCTGATCTAAAGAGGGGGTCTTTGTCTCCCCACCCCCAGGCAGCAGCCAGCTGGGCAGCGGGTTACCCGGGGGAGCCAGCAGAGGGGCCGAGACCAGGGAGGCGGCTCTTCTGGGACAAACTGCACTGACATCACTGGATTGACCATTTGCAAACACAACGAGAAAGAAGCTAAAAAAGGAGAAAAAGTCTTGTGAAAGAGGGGTGCTCAGGAGTTAACTGTGGGCTAGGACCCTGGCTTCTCACGCCTTCGTCTTTCCCACCTGGTCAGTGGCAGCATCTATGAGAGGGGAGGGCGGTTAGCCATTACTCTGGGCAAAAAGAGGAGAGTCTGGTATGGGTGACATGGGTCTGGTATCATATATCCAGGGACACCAAGCTTCCTCGGAGCCTTGAGATCTCGCCAGATCCACCCCTGGAGCCATCCTCCAAGGGCTCCCCTCAAAGACACTTCTTCCAGAGTTCGGACCTGGAGTAGCCCCTCTGACAACACAGGACATTGTGACACCCACCTACCCTCTCTCTCAGGTCATTGGGAATCCAGAGATGAACTAGATAGGGTCTGGAATATCTGAGATGTTCTGTGTTTGTTGTGGCGCTTCAGTTTAAAACTCTCTACTTCTTCTTTGGCTGGTGAAGGTAGTCCAGTAGGGGAAAACCAAAGATGCTGCTGATGAGTGAATTAACCAAGCTAGAAGCACTGATTGAACAGTTGGTGGGTAACCGGGCCTCTGATGGAAGTTTTTGATGGAGACAAGAGATGGAACAAGGAGGTCACACTTGCACTGGGGAGGCTGCCCTCATGTACAAGAATAACCAGGGAAGAAGACAGACCCACTCAATGGTCAGGATGAGCAGAGCCAAGCAGGGGTCTTGGGGGTGAGAGTGGGGAGACAGCCAAGGAACCTTGGGTGTCGGGTGGGCATGAGATGAGGAAAGAGGCCTGTGCTCTAGTTAGGCGTTCTTACACCAACCCTTTGAACCTGGGCAACCCAACCTACTCCCTGGACCTCACCTTCCCCATCTGTAAAATGGGGGTGATCCCCGGGTCTGTCTCTTTACTGAACATAAAATTGTAGGACTGGAAGCACCAGAGAGGATTGGGTGAGAATTCCAGGTGGGAAGAAGGGTTGGGGCGCTCCTGGTAGGACCGAGACAGCTGTCAGTAGGGAGGACCCGTGGTCAGCAATGCTGGGAGGAGCAGCTCTCCAATGCTGGGGGAAAGCGACCCAGCCCTCCTGCTCATTCCAGTCCATCTCAGGGCGAGGAAGGCCCGTGGCCTCGCTGGGGTCTCAAACAAGCAGCTGTATTGTGTGTGCCCAGCTGGGGTGCGGGCCAGGGCGCGTGTCATGGGAACGGCCCCTCTGCTTCTGAAGAGAGGAGTGAGACGTGGCCTCAGAGGCCTTGCCCGGCGCCTCTGTTCTTTGCTGACAGACGCAAGGCCACTTCCCTAGAGCCCCCTTCCGGCCTTCTTTGTCATCTTCCCAAGGCGAGCAGAGCCTTGAGTCAGAGCTGACTGTGCGGGGAGGACTGGCAGGGAGGTCAGATCTGGGTTCTAGCAAAGCGTTAAAGATGACTTCTGCCATGTCTAGTTCTTCCTACTGGAGCTCAGTCATGCTATAGACCCTGTCACACCAGTGTGGATTCCACTAACGAAAATCAGGAAGTTCACCGATGCAAACAATGGTGGGCTTTACTCCTTGCCTTGTTCTTTCAACCGACCAATCTGTAAGTGGCTGTGAAAGGCTGTTGTGCACCCAGAATTGTGCCACAGTGTTTGCAGATGTGCATAGCTTGCTCTTCTAACGTTGGAAGATACTCTGTATGGACTGCACCCCAGATATGGGTCTTCTCTGCAAGGTGTCTGGGGTCAGGTGTCTCCCTCCCATTGCATGGCCTTGCTTTCTCTTCTTTACAGACTCACTGCTATCCAGCGCTATCTCACACATTGACTTGTGTATCTGTGTCTGTTACCCAAGCGCATGGCTTCATGAAGAGCAGCGCTGAGCTTGTCCTGTTTCCCTGCTGGATCCCTGACCCCTAGAAGAGGACAGTCACCCGGCAGGCAGTAAAGAGACGTTTGGTGAATAAATGAATGTGGAGACAGGCGCACTGCTCTCTTGTGGGACATTCTAGAATGGTAGGAAGGCGCGATTAAGCAGAGCTATTATTTGGCCTGGCATCAGCCATCGGTCAGGGATCCGATGGGAAATAAGGGACAGACTTGGACAGGTTAGTTGAGGCCAGTTGACCCAAGGGCTGGTAAAAGACCCGGTCAGTGTCAAGGGCATGGAAAAGCGACAGAAACACAGGGATGAGAGAGAAAGGTGTGACCCCGGGGACACCAAGGGCAAGGCGGGATGGGTGCGGTTAGTAAAATCCCAGCAACGGTAGCCTGGTGGGAGCTGTAGCCTTTGGTTGAGAGTTAAAGATGACCCTTGGTGACCTCGCAGGGTGGGAGTCAGGGAAGAAATGCCCAGCGTCCGCTCTTCCTGTTCTTCCTCCCACACCTGTGGGCTGAGCCCAATCAGAAGCCAGAAGCCAGCAGAGCCGTTCATACAGGAGATGGGGTCAGAGGGAGAGTCAGCCTCATGGGGCCCAGACAGGGTAAAGGGGATCTGGAGGGATAAACAGAGAATGTCCAGCTCAGCTGGTAGAGGGGACACGGCTGTGCCTGTGACTATTGCTACAGAACAAGTCTCCCCAAAACTCTGGCTGGAAACAACCACCATTAGGTTAGTATCTTTCGTGGTTTCTGTGGGGCAGGGATCCAGGAAATGCTTTGCAGGATGGTTTCAGCTTGCAGTGGGCGGTGTGGGGGTAGGGCAGGCGGGCCTCTCACAGTTACAGATGGACAATGACTGCAGCCAGGGTGGCGAGGGGCTAGAGCAACTGGGAGGGAGCAGCTATCTCGGATTCTTCTAGAAACCTGTGGCCTCTCTGTGTGGTCTG
Organism: Ovis aries; assembly: GCF_016772045.2. NCBI lineage: Eukaryota > Metazoa > Chordata > Mammalia > Artiodactyla > Bovidae > Ovis > Ovis aries. The sequence goes on from NC_056068.1 coordinate 73,456,354, forward strand.
TCCGTGGGAGCTAGATTGGGCTTCCTTGCAGCATGGCAGCCTCTTTGTGGAGCAAGTCTGGCCCGGGACTCAGGGCTTCAGCTGGAGCCTGTTTAGTGAAGCCAGCATAAGCACCGTCACCTTCATGACCTGCCCCTGAGTCAGAAGGTGTCGTGTAGCCTGACTTCTGCCATAGTCTGGTGGTGACAAGTCTCTAAGACTGGCCCAAAAGCAAACAGGGGAGGCCATAGACCCCACTGCTCAGTGGGAGGAATATCGAAGTATTTGAAGAAATGTTTCCAAAGGTTAGAGAGTGTGAGGGCACTTGAGTTATAATTGAGTATCATTTGGGTGTTTGCCAAAGAAGGCTATGAAACAGTGCTTGGTGGAGACAGAGATGGGCGGAAAGTTCCAACATGGTTAGGAAGTTGGATCTGTTGAATTTCTCCTTTTCAGGTGCTAAAGGACAGGTGAAAGAGCATCCAATCTGGGGAGGCAGAACCCTTCCCTTAGTCTCTGGAGATTCTGGGCTCCCTGAAAAGGGAAATTGGGTGGTATGGGCAGAACCGGCCCTTGTAGGTCTCTGGGGCTGCTCATCCAATGCTAGAGAACCAAAGCCCAGTTGCTTTTGGCTCATTTTCCTCCCACATTCCCCTCCCAGACACCAGTAGCCTCCCTCCCTGGAAGGAAGGGGGAGAGAAAGGCAATTTGGAGACTATCAAAGCGAGTAGCTTTCACTTTCAGGGAGCAGGCTGGGGAAGATTGCTTCCAGGTGCCTCTCGGGGCCCCTCCCAGCCCAGCGGGAGCCGACGGCGGGCCTGGAGGCAGGGGCAGCAGGCCTGGGGGCTGGGTGAGCTGCTCCCTGGCCTGGGTGTCTTTTTCCAGAGCTGTCAGGGCAGCCTGCTTCTTAACCAGGTCTCAGCTCAAAGGCCCCCTCCTCTTGGAGGCCTTCTCTCATCCCCTCAAATAAATCAGCACCTCTGCCTCCATGGCTTCCTAGAGGAGGGAGCAGCCCTCAAACCCAGTTCAGATGGCCCCGCTCGGGCCTGACTTCTGGGGTGAGGAGTCCATGGCCGAGGTGGTGTGCCTACCTGGAGAACACGCCTGCCCATCTGGACAACACTCAGCATCCTGGGAATTCTGGATTCCCCATCCAAACTTCCTGAGCCTGCTTAGCCGGGTCTGTCCTCCGAGGGCCAGCTCTCCTCCTTGTGTGGGCTACCTGTGGGGTAGCCCAGGGGTGGCCCTGTGGTGTGTATGGCGTGGGTGCTGGAGGGCAGGGACAGAGCTTTGACGGGTGCATACACATGCACATGAGGGCCCTCAGGATTTGGAGCAGAGACAGGGTAGGAGAGAGGGCGCATGGACGAGGACCTTCCTTTGTACTAGTGCTGGGCCCACAAATACCAGGGGTGCTCCTGGATTTCTGTCTCATCACTCTGTTTCATTTATTCCTAGTGCCTTCCACTGTCTGACATCCATCACTCCTTGTCATTTTTTCTATCCCCTTCCCCAACTGGAATACATACCCAGCAGGAGCTGGGGCCTTAGGTTGCACGCCTGCTTGGGAACTGGGGTCCCTTCTTCTCCTTCGCATGAGGTAGGTGTTAGTCTATAAGAAGGTCCCAGCAGGAAGGAGTTCAGTTCAGTTCAGTTCAATCCAGTTCAGTCACTCAGTTGTGTCCGACTCTTTGCAGCCCCATGGACTGCAGCCAGGCCTCCCTGTCCATCACTAACTCCTGGAGTTTACCCAAACTCATGTCCATTGAGTTGGTGATGCCATCCAACCATCTCATCCTCTGTCGTCCCCTTTTTCTCCCTCCTTCAATCTTTCCCAGCATCAGGGTCTTTTCAAATGAGTCAGCTCTTCGCATCAGGTGGCCAAAGTATTGGAGTTTCAGCTTCAACATCAGTCCTTCCAATGAACACTCAGGACTGATCACCTCTAGGATGGACTGGTTGGATCTCCTTGCAGTCCAGGGGACTCTCAATAGTCTTCTCCAACACCACAGTTCAAAAGCATCAGTGCTTCAGCTTTCTTTATAGTCCAACTCCCGCATCCATACAGGAGTACTGGAAAAACCATAGCCTTGACTAGACGGACCTTTGTTGGCAAAATAAAGTCTCTGCTTTTTAATATGCTGTCTGTTGGTCATAACTTTCCTGAATCTTAATTCCAAATCACCCAGTTTTACAGATGTGCGAACTGAGGCCCAGGGAGAAGAAAGGACTTGCTCAAGGTAACCTAAGTAGCACATACGTGCGCTTAGTCCCTCAGTCGTGTCTGACTCTCTGCAACCCCATGGACTGTACCCGCCAGGCTCCTCTGTCCATGGGATTCTCCAGGCAAGAATACTGGAGTGAGTTGCCATGCCCTCCTTCAGGGGGATCTTCTGGACCCAGGTTGCCTGCATTGCAAGCAGATTCTTTACCGTCTGAGACACCAGAGAAGCCCTAAGTAGTATGTGGCATGTCACAGGTGATGATGCCGACTCCTAAAAGCGTGATGTTTATTTTTCGGCCAATTGAATGAGTGGCCCCACCCAGATCCAACCAGTAACGGGGGCCACCTCTAGGCAGGCAGCTCCCAAAGGGGAATGTGTTAAAAAATACAGGTTCCCTGCCCCGTTTGTCTTGATGCAGGATGTCTGTCCTGGCACCAAGAAGTCTCTGCTCCCAGCATGTACCACAGTGAGAATGGGGGATGCCCAGTGTTGGGAGGGAGGGCAACCCTGGGCTTCACAGCTGTTGGTGGCAGAAAGTCCTTCCAGAATCTAGTCCCATACCTCGCTCAGTCTTTTCAGGGAGGACATGACGCTATCAGATGAGGGTGCCTGTCCCTAAGTTCCAGGTCTCAGAAGGCCCGATGCCCCCAGGAGGGCAACAAATGGGCGCGGGGAGGCGGTGGCCACTCTTGCGCCCCCTGCTCTATCTGAGCTGTTTTTATTTTTGTCATTATTGTATCCTCTTCTGAACACTTTTTCCTCTTCTGGTCCGTACTTTCCATCTGATGCTGAGTCAAAATCGACACATTTATCTTTTTTCTGTGTGTAAGAGATGCCCACTTGATAAAAGCCCCATCTCTCTTTTTCCTTCTCCCCAGCTGCTGCCTCACACCCAGAGGAGGACCATGCTGTACAGAGAGGGCAGGGAACCTGAGTTTCTGACCCCAGCTCTGCCATGAGCGTGTCGCTACATTTTCTGCAACCTTAGAAGACAAATAGCAGCTTCTTCCCTCCCAATGATGGTGTGATGGGTGTGATCATGAAAGCAAAACTTCCTGGAGAACCGAAGATGCTGCCCGTCACAGGGATGATGCTTCAGCTTAGCAATGACCCCCCTGAACAAACACATCCGACTCAGCTCCCCACTTTGAGTGGGCATCCCCGATGTGTGGAAAAAAGTAAATACATGGATTTGACTCAGAATCGGATGAAGAATGTGGACCAGAAGAGGATGAAATAACGAAAATAAAAACAGCTCAGATGTACAGAGTGCTTACTCTGTGTCAGGCATGGTTACCAATGCTTTCCAATTCCATGAATCAGGTCCTATTAAACACCCATTTTACAGATAAGGAAGCTGAGGCACAAAGAGGCCACAGAGCTAGTAGGTGACAGAGCCAGGATTTGTACCCAGGACAAGCCAGGCTGAGCAGGAGTAGCTGGGCAGGAGAGGTGGGGCCAGTGCCCTCTTCCCAATGGTGGGGCTCAGAGAGGCCCTTGGAGGATTTTGCTAAACGAGTGGGAAAAGGCAGCCCTTGTCTCGGCCCCTGAATACAGATGAGATTTGATGAGGCTGCTGGTGTCCTTCAGGGTGGAATCTGGCAAAGTGGAAGTGATACCCTGATTCCTCACGCTGGGCATAGCTGCCATGAGGGATTCCAGGATTCTCCAGGTCCCCTGTGTCACTAAGCCTTGTCTTGTTGGAGGCTGGGACTGGCCTTTTGTCTTGACTCCCTTTTCCCTTAGTGTCCCGCCTGGTTTGACATACAGTAGGTGCTCATAGAATTCTCGCTGCCCTGGGAACAGGCTCTGTGGGTAAGGGGTGCCCTTAAACGGGCACAGGGCTCCTCTGGAATCTCAGTGCTGCCGGGAGACTGTCCTCTGTCCCAGCCGCCCTGGCCTCCTGCTGGCCAGCTTGCTGCCTTCTCCCCTCTCCAGCAAGGCCCTTCCGTTCCCCTACCAAGACGTCTCAACAAAGCATCCTCTCCTCTGAGTGAAAGTAGGGACCAGAGGTAGGCAGGATGGGAAAGGGACACCCAGACAAGAGACTGTTTCTTGGCCAGGTGGTGACCAGCTCATCCTTGCCTTTGAGCTTCCCCATTCCAGTGGCCTTACCAGGACTGCATCTCAGATGCTGCCTCCAAACGTCCCCAGTAGAGGCCACCTCCTCTTCTGTCCGACACCCACACGGCCTCACTCACTTCACTGGCCAGGGTAGGAAAACACTTATTTTTGTATGTTATTTTTTTTATTGTGATAAAGCATATATAAACATTTACATGTACATGCTACATATATGTAGCATTTGCCATTTTACACTATCTTAAAATATGCAGTTCAGTGTTGTTGCTGTTATTATTTAGCCTCTAAGTCGTGTCCGACTCTTTACGACCCCATGGACTGTAGCCCACCAGGTTCCTCTGTCCGTGGGATTTCCTAAGCGAGAATACTGGAGCGGGTTGCTGTTTCCTTCTGCAGGGATCTTCCCCATCCAGGGATCGAACCCGGGTCTCCTGCATTGGCAGGTGGGTCCTTTACCACTGAGCCACCAGGGACACCGCGTACAGTTCAGTAGTAGCAGTCATGTCTACATTGTTGTGAAAGTGATCTCTAGAACTTCGTCATCTCACAAATCAGAAACTTTATATGAAACAACAACTCCTTTTGTCCTCCTCGCCTCAGGCCCTGGCAACCCCCATTGTATTTTCTGTCTCTTGAACTTGACTGTTCTAGATGCCTCGTATAAGCAGAATCATCCAGAATCTGTCTTCTTGTGACTGGTTTATTTCACTCACGTAGTGTCCTCAAGGCTCAGCCACGTTGTGGTAGGTGTCAGAGTTTCTTCCCTTTGGAGGCTGGATGGTACTGTGCTGTGTGTAACGCCACATCTGTTCATCGGTTCATCTGCCAGTGTGCCGCTGGGTCGATTTTGCCTTTGGACTGTTGGGAACGATGCTGCTGGGATTTTGTTGCCCAGGTCCATAGCACTGTGCCAGTTACTCGCAGAGAACCAGGTTCTTTATGTATCTTTCTAAAAGACTATGTTTGCCTTTTACAATGGAGGAACAGTCACTTGCAGGCTTAGAGACTAAACAACAGCAACCCTGAACTGTATATTTTAAGATAGTATAAAATGGTAAAAGTAGGTCATTCGCTCCAAAGCCCACAGCAAGTAAGCGGCAGAAGCTGGCTTTGAATTCCAAATGCCAATGCCAAACCTCACACGTCGCTCCTGGTTTCTGCCACCTCCTTTTCTCAAGGGCCTTTGGTTGCATCTCTTATCTGCTGGGGAGATGTCCAGGCTGCATGTGCCCACCTCTGAGGCTCGGGGCCAGTGCTTGTACGGGACAATATAGTACAGTTGTTAAGATCAAGGCTTGAATCCAGACTGTACAAGTTCAAAATTTGACTCCTAGCATTTCTTAGCTGTGTGACTTTCGCCAAATTACTTAACCTCTCTGTGCCATGGTTGATTAGTGATGCCTGCTGCAGACTCAGGATGGGGCCCATATGTCTCTCAGCTCCTTTGACAAAAGTAAAATCTCCCCTGAAACCTCACCTTGCACCAGGTTCTGTCCAGATTCTTAGTCTTGGAAGCAAAAAGGTTACCTACAGAACTGCAAGCAGAGAGACCCTGAATGAAGATGGGGCAGGACTTGCTCCAGAGGGATTTGGCTTCCCTCAGAGTGGGAGTGTTTCCCCTGGCTCCCAGTCTATTTATCCTGAGGCAGTGGGCTTGGCCCCCGGGCCTCGTGGCCAGCAGCTGGGGGAGATTAGACTGCATGGGGCTCCCCTCCCCAGCCTGTCCTTTGAACCCCCTGCATACATTACTGATCCCTGGGCTGTCACCGTGGCTGGGCCACATTTCTAATGTGTTTACAAGGTTCCTCATGGTTCCTTCCTCCCCAGAGTTTCTGAGGCCTTCAGTTTACTCTGCTCTCTACCCGCCGCCGCCCCCCCTTGCCCCCCCGCAGCACATTGTCAAAGCCAGTCTTCATCTGAGATCCCGGGAGAGATGGCGTGAGAGCTTCAGCTTGGTGGTGTCCTGAACCACCTCTGCTGACCCCAGGCCTCTGAGTGGAAGGGGAGATGCGCCTGGAAGCTATGGGGCCAGTGTGTGTGGGTTTGGGCACAACTCTAGGGGGATGGGAAGAGCAATTAATAGGACATCTGTGGACTCCCCTGGCGGTCCAGGGGTTAAGAATCCGCCTGCCAGTGCAGGAGACATGGGTTCGATCCCCGGTCCGAGAAGATCCACATGCCTCAAGGCAACTAGGCTGTGGACAACCACTGAGCCTCCTTCCCCTCCTCGAGCTGGTGCTTGGCCACAGGGGCGTAGCTCCCACTCGCTGCAGCTGGAAAAAGCCCATGTGCAGCAACGAGGACCCCAGATAAATTAAATTTTAAAAAGTGGCATCTGTGAGTGCCGCCGTGGGCGACAAGGAGATGGCTGGAGGTTACAGGTGGGTGATGGCGTGAAGAAATGGAACCGCTGTGGTTAATGGTGAGGGGGGAGGCGTGACAGGCGACCCCATACATGTCACCGTGAGTGATTGACAGAGCTGGCCCCATGGGAATTCGTGGGGTTGACCTTGCACCTGGGTGATGGTGGCAGCGACGTGGTGTTGGGAGACAAGGGAGCAGCTGAGAATGCGGGCTAGTGGCGGGTGGGGGACCTCAGAGGGTGTTGGGAGGGTGGCTGGGTGGCAGGCGCCCAGACTCCGGGCTGCCTGAAGCCATGGGTCGGGGGCCTCCGGCTTGTCTCTAGGGGACATTGTCCATGCCGGAAAGAGAAGAGCGAATGTGTTTTCTCTGCCTGTTAAAAGTGATTCTGAGCGAAGGGGCTCGCGTCCTGGCCGGCGTGAGCCTGACTCTGCCGTGTCAGAAGCTGATTTTTCACAGATGCTGAAAAGTTAGGAAGTGTAATTACGGGGAAATTGCACTCAGGCAAACGAGTACAAGCCAAGGGCTGCCAGGCCCCATTCCTCACCTGAGCCCCCTGATTGCGCCCGACAGCCCCACATCTGTATGTGCTTTGCAGCCGGGAGAGGAAAGAAAGCGGGAAGCAGAGAGGGTTTGGGGCGGAGAGGGGGGTTGTGGGGACCTTGGCTTACCCTGCCCGTCACTCCCCCCACCTTCCTCGGGGAGGAGCTGATGGAGGGCGAGGCTTGGGGGCACATTCCTGGGTTCCCAGGGCCTCCTGGGGTGCCCTAGACTCCTGGGGGTGATGGAAGGAGCTGGAGGAAGACAGGAGGCAGGCTGAGGCGCTTTCCTTCGAATGTCCTCATCTCATCGGCGGGGCAGCAGAGACGGGTCACACGGGGGGTGGTCAGCAGGATGCGACCCTCCACCTCCCGACCAGCCAGGGCTCCTGCCACACGCACACCCCCTCCCCAGCTGGGAGGCACAGGACTGACCGTGGGGCTGAGCCCACGTGTGGCAGGCAGCCCCTGCCCTCCGCCCAGCCTCTCCGCAGAGCCACCCAGCCTCGGCATTCCTCAGATTCCTTTCTCTCATCTTCTCACTCGGTTCCTGCCCCTTGGCACCTCCCTGCTGAGGAAGCTGGGAAGCTCCCTGCCAAGGGGTGGTGATAGTGGGGGCCCCCCAGTTCCTCCCTTGCTGCAGAGACCACTGCTCCATCCCATGCCCCCCCCCACCCACCGGCTCCTTGTGTTTTGCTTTCCAGCTCCTGGGATGGCCCCAGAGAGTGGGGCAACCCACCTTGTTCAATCCCTTTTGGGATGGCTCAAGGGCACCCGGATGCTCCCAGCTCCTTGCCCATCCCCCGATAGGGAACTATTCTTGCCATCAGGCACAGGGTTTGTTCCCCAGCTCCATCCTGGTAACCAGCGCCCTTCCCCTGAGCCTCCAAGGTGGGCACAGGCAGACCCTGATAGGACCAGTCACCCCACCGTCCTCCTGGCCCTAGCCACTGGGTCAGGGGGTGACCAGGGGAACCCCACAGGGGAGTCACTTTCAGCAGGAACTGGCTTCATTCCCGCTGGAGCTGAGAGGTTGGGAAGCTGTGCATTTGGGAATCTGAGGTTTTCCTTCTCCTGTACAGACGCCCATCTGCGGGGGACAGGGTGAGGGGGCGATGGAGGAGGGGAGGGGCGGGGTAGAAAATCAGCATTTTTGAACTCTGGATTCAGCCCTCTCCGCATCCCCACAGCTCCCGGTTATATTAGCCAATGATTCTCTTCTCTTTTGCTCTACTCTATGAGCTTCCTAAGTGGCGCCAGATAAAGAAACTGCCTGCCAATGCAGGAGATAAAAGAGATGCTGGTTCCAATCCCTGGGTCAGAAAGATCTCCTGGAGGAGGAAATGGCAAACCACTCCACTATTCTTGCCTGGAGAATTCCATGGACAGAGGAGCTTGGCGGGTTACAGCTCATGGGGTCACAAAGGGTAAGGAACATGACTGAAGCGACTTAGCACGCAGGCGCATTCTATTCTTTTCCATTCTGTTTGCTTTTAGTACATTCAACCGGATTTCTGTCACTTGCAATCAAGAGACCTGATTCATGTAGCTGCCTCAGAGCTGGAGCTTGGGTGTCCCGGGAGGTACTGATGGGGACATTGGCAGGACTGAGGTAGGATCTGTGCCAGAGAGCATGGTGGTCACCTGCTGGCTGGGAGGGCCTTGGTGGGGGCAGTGTGGCCTGGTAGAAATTTGCTAAGGAGTAAGTGGGCACAAAGGAATGATACAGCAGAACCCCAACAGAGAAGCAAACGGAGAGCTGAAGTCCAGCTGCAGCCCCTGGAGAAATGCTTATCTGGGCCAGAGAGAAATCCCCCAGTCCCCAGAGAGAAAGGACGCCTGAAGGGAGGGGCCTTCCGGGCCACGCTCAACCCAGAAGGTGCACATTTACTGCCCAGCTGAGTGGACGCTGGGATGCTCCTGCGGCAGCTGTACCGGGAAGGGAAGAGCCAAGAGCAGCCCAGAGAAGGTCTGAGCAGAAGGCAGCCCAGAGTCACAGTTCCCCAGCCTGGATCTAGGCGGAAGTGGACTGGTCTGCCCAAGCGTGAGAAACACCACGGAGGAGGACGTGACCTGGGGCTGAACCCCCCCTTCCCCTTGAGTCTGGGATCTGAGGAACTGCAGTCAGAGAAACGACAAATGATGTGAGATACCGGACGTGGGCCGGCAGGCCCTGAGCAGGACCTCATGGGTTTCTGGCAGCCCCGGCTAACCGTTGCCAAACCCCGAGTGAAGAGAGATTGAGACTAACCTCAGCTATGCAGCTCTTTACTCTCAAGGAGGCTGTTGAGAATCCTTCATGTCATTTGTCAGGGAAAGTTCCATTACCCAGAGGCAGCATGGTATGGAAGGAAGAATCAGCGTTTAGAGACAAACATTAATTGACTTGGAGTCCTGGCTCTGCTTTCAAGCTCAGAGACCTTGAGCAAGTCACTTGACCCCTCTGAACCTCAATTTTCTCATCGATGAAATGGGAATAATAGTATCTTCCCCATGCGGGATTAAATATCACAGATCTAAGGTGAATTAAATGAAGGCAGCGTATATCAATTCCAGGCACTCCCCAAACACTCTCCTTTCCTTTTGTTTGCTGTGGTTGAAGCAAAACCCTTGAGTTATAAAAACCACCTAGGGAATTGTTAATCCAAGGTACCGAACTAGAAAAATGTTTACATCACTCCTCAGCACTCAGCTTCAGCTGATCGAGCAAGTAGCTCCCCGCCGCTCCCCAGCCCTTACCAGCCAGTGTTCAAGGCAGAATTCTCCTTGGGAAAGCCAAGTTTACCAAAATGGCACAAGACACAGCATCTTGAATAAAGTAAGATGACCTCGCTTAATTTGGAGCTCTCCAGGGTCAATTATTAGCAGCATCAGCAAGCTGTGCGGTGGGGAATTTTGTGGTGGTGAGAACCCACCCTACCTTACTTCTCGTTGCTCCAGTTCCTCCAATACACCTCAGCCCCAAGCATGCCACACTCTTGCTCTGCAACCTTCTATGGCTCCCTCTTCCTTTGGAAATAAGTACAATTTTTTTTTTTTTTAAAACCTGGTATTTTATGGTACCCACTGTCTGATCTCAGCCTACCTTCGAGCCTTATCTCCTGCTACTCTGCTTCTTACCCCTTATCCCCTAGTCCAGCTGAACTTCTCTTTTCCAGTCACACCCTGTGCTTTCCAGCCTCTATGGCTTTGCTCAGCTTATGCCTGCTGCCGGGTATGCCCTTTTCCCCTCAGCCTTTGGAAATACGATTCCTTCTTCACAGCATCCAGCGAATTCCATCTCCTTTCTGAAGTTCCTCTTTTACCCAGAATCAGATGTGATCCTTTCCACCTCCTTTACACACTGCATCTCATCTTGTGAAACTCAGCTTCCATAGTATGGAAACATTCCTGCCCCAAGAAGGACTGATCTCTTCCACTCAGGGTCTGCAACAGCTGTTCTCAGTAAGTGGCTAGGATGAATTGTTCAAGTGCCTGCATCCTCTGTCAGGCCACAGAGAGGAGGACACCTGGCCTTGCCCGTACACCTCTGCACCCTTGCTTATGGATTCCAACATGCTCAACCACAGGACACTGGCTAGTCCCATTCTCTGCATATATCTAACATGCCCGGAAATAACAACCTGAGATTTGCTCTAAGCATAAAGTCAAGTCCACCCCTCTGCTCCCGGCAGCCAGGGGCCTTCATGTTCTGTTTCCCCTTGTGCTGTCAAAACTCCTCTGCCACCGAGCAGTTAGACCCTGGGTAAGTCACCTCCCCATCTGAGCCTTGATTTCCTCCACAGGAAGATGGAATTTGGCCAGAATCATCCTTAACATCGCGCTCAGGCTAACAATTCTCCTGGCAGACTCTTGTGGAGGGAAAGCAAAGCACATGACAGATATATAGTTAATAATATTATAGTTAAAATATTTGATAATACTTGAGAGTCGTTAAGAGAGTAGATTATAAATATCCTCTCCACAGAAAAGAAATGGCAGTTGTGTGATGGAATGGAGGTGTTGGTTAAGGCTATGGCAGTCATCACTTTGTAATATGCTGGTGTATCAGATCAACACAATATCCACCTTACGCTTACACCATGTTGGGACTTCCCCGGTGGCCCAGTGGCTAAGACTTCGCGCTCCCAATGCCAGGGGCCGAGGTTTGATCCTTGGATGGGGAACTAGATCCCATATGCTGCAGCTGTGGGTTCACGTGTCTCAACTAAAGAGCCCGCGTGCTGCCACTAAGACCTAGTGCAGCTAAATAAATAAATGCTTTTAAAATTATACAATGTTATAAGGGTTTCCCAGGTGGCACCAGTGGTGAAGAGTCCACTTGCCAACGCAGGAGACACAAGAGACACAGGTTCGATCCGTGGGTTGGGAAGATGCCCTGGAGGAGGGCATGGCTGCCCACTCCAGTGTGCTTGCCTGGAAAATTCCATGGACAGAGGAACCTCGCGGGCTATAGCCCATGGGGTCGCAAAGAGTCAGACACGAATGAAGCGACTTAGCACACACACATGCATACAATGTTATATGTCAATCATATCCCAAGAAATCTAGGAAAAACAACGTTGGATAAATGCCTCGATGGTGGAGTTCTAAGCGCCCCGACAGACATTTGAAGCAGACAAGGGTAACCAGGTTGGTGAAGGTATGGACAATGTTGGTAAGATTTATCTTTATCATTTATCGGGTATTACTGTGTGCGAGGCACTTCGTGTAAGCCATCTTGAATCCTTCCAGTAAATCTTTGAGGGAATATTAAAACTCACTTTATAGATGAGGAAACTGAGGTTCAGAGAGGTGATGTGACCTTCTCATTATTCCACCAGCAAGCGGCCAAGGCAGAACTTGGAGCCAGGCCCACTGGGCTCCCTCCCAGACTCCTCTGGCACATTTCAGGCAGGCCCAAGTGGCCAGAGCAGGCCCTGCCTGCCTCCCCTCCTGCCCTCTGCGGCTGTTTCGTATCCTGCCGGATTCCTGACATGTCAGGCCTCATTAGGGCCTGTGGCCCCAGCAATTGTGGAGAGGCAGTTGACAGGTATACAGTCTGACCGCGGCTCTCTTCAAATTATCAAGCTGTCTTCAGGCAGGAACGTGCCGGGAAGCTGGGCAGAGGCCCCTGGCTTGGCTGAATAATCTGATGCACATTAAAAACATCTTTTGGACGCCTTTTCCCTGCTCATTCTCACTCTCCCAGCTTCTCTTTTCCTCCATCCAACACAAGCTGATGGAGTGAGCTGCCAGTGCAAGCTCTCCAGCCCAAGCAGGGTCTTGTTGATTGGATGGCCACCCAGGAACAGCTGACATTCTTGGGGTTTGGCTGGCATCTGGGTGAGAGTGCCTGTGTCATCTGGCCACACCCAAGCGACTTATGACAGGGAACAGAAGCGCTGCCTCCTCCAGTTGCCGGGAAGGGTTGCAGTTTTACCACAGGCTTCAGTAAAAAGCCCAGACTAATACTAATCATGAGTGGCATTGGATGAGTGCTTGATTTGGCGGCCAAACCTCTTTTTGAGTTCGGGGTGTTCCCCACCCCATGAGTCAGGGCTGGAGGAGGACGGCCCGCCTTCTACCTAGACCCTGAGAAAGCCAGAGCCTTGCTTTCCCAGGGGCCCTTGCCACCAGGAAGTGGGCACGTGACCAGAGCCAGCCAATCTGATGCTCCTGCCCAGCACTAATTCAGCCCAGGAGCAGAGGAGGGCCTGCTGCACTGTTCTGGGGCGGCCGGGCAAGCTTCACTGGGTGAGTTCCATACTCTAGTTTGGACTGTGGTTCTGCCTGCTAGTTCTGCCCTGTTTTGGCATTTTCTGACCCTAGATTTCCAGCCCTTCAGATGACTCTTCTGCTTAAAGCGGCACCAGGGCAACTTCTGTTGTTTTCATTAAGGTTCTCTGGATAGAACTCGCACGATGGCTGGTTTAATTCTTACAACAACCCTTGAGATAGCTCTACTTATTTAGTCTCATTTTAAACATGAGGAAAGTGAGTGAGGCACAGAGTGACTCAGTAACACGGGCCAGACCCTGAGAAAAAGCAGGCTGTGGACTCAAACCCAGGCATGAGAGCCTGGGCTGTCAGACTTGGGGAAAGAGCCTATAGTAGGCCAAATGATGGTACCCAAAGTGTTGGATATAATTAGGTTAAGGATCTTGATGTGAGGGGATTATCCTGGATTATCTGAATGGGCCTATTGTAATTACATGAGTCCTATAAGAGAGAAGTCACTCAGTTGTGTCTGACTCTTTTCAACCCCATGGACTGTAGCCTTCCTAGCTCCTCCGTCCATGGAATTCTCCAGGCAAGAATACTGGAGTGGCTAGCCACTCTCTTCTCCAGGGCATCTTCCTGATCTAGGGATCGAACCTGGGTCTCCTGCAGGAGATTCTTTACCATCTGTAAACAGATTCTTTACATTCTGAGCCAAAAAGAACCAAGGACAGAGCAAAGGTCAGAGAGGAGAGAAGCTGCCACATGGCTGGTCTGAGGATGGAGGGAGGGGCCACGAGCTCAGGCATGCAGGCATCCTCCAAAAACTGGCAAAGCCAAGGATACAGATTTCTCCCCAGAAGGAACCCACCCTCCCAACAACTTCTTTCTAACCTAGTGAGACTAATTTTGGACTTTTGACCTCCAAAACTGTATACAGATTTATGTTGTTTTAAGACACTAAATTTGTGGTAATCTGTTATGGTAGCAGTAGGAAGCTCCCCGGAGCTATAAAAATGTTTACACCATTTGTAATTTCTGTTGAAGGTAGGCTATTGAGAAGATGCAGCTCTGTGAGAAGTGACCCCGGAACCCCAGGGCCCAGCAGAGTACCTGGTTCAGGGCTGCGGTTCAGGTTATCTAAACAGTGGAACTATGGTTCCTGCTTGAACTTGCTTGTAAAGTTCCTCATTCAGGCCCTCTGTGCAAGAGACAGACTTGAGAAATCTGTGCCTTGGCCAAATTTTTGTTTCTTCTTATATTATTTCCATGAAAGTGAAAGAGGAGAGTGAAAAAGTTGGCTTGAAACTCAACATTCAGAAAACTAAGATCATGGTACCCAGTCCCATCACTTCATGGCAAATAGATGGGGAAGCAGTGGAAACAGTGTCAGAATTTATTTTGGGGGCTCCAAAATCACTGCAGATGGTAGCAGTAGCCATGAAATTAAAACATACTTGCTCCTTGGAAGAAAAGTTACGACAAACCTAGACAGCATATTAAAAAGCAGAGACATTACTTTGCTAACAAAGTTCTGTCTAGTCAAAGCTATGGTTTTTCCAGTAGTCATGTATGGATATGAGAGTTGGACTATAAAGAAAGCTGAGTACCAAAGAATTGATGCTTCTGAACTGTGGTGTTGGAGAAGACTCTTGAGAGTCCCTTGAGCTGCAAAGAGATCCAACCAGTCCATCCTAAAGGAAATCAGTCCTGAATACTCATTGGAAAGACTGATGTTGAAGCTGAAACTCCAATAATTTGTCCACCTGATGTGAAGAGTCAATTCATTTGAAAAGACCCTGATGCTGGGAAAGATTGAAGGCAGGAGGAGAAGGCAAGGGCAGAGAATGAAATGGTTGGTTAGCATCACTGTCTTGATGGACATGAGTTTGAGTAGGCTGCGGGAGTTGGTGAGGGACAGGGAACCCTGGTGTGTTGTAGTCCATGGGGCCACAAAGAGTTGGATATGACTGAGTGACTGAACTGAACTGATATCGTTCCCATGAGGTCATGGTTGGTGGGAGTGTGTCCTGGAATAGCTAACGCAGTGAATGCCTTTCATGGATTCATTCCCTTTGTCTTATTTCTGGGAAATAGCATGGGCTTCAGGCAAATGTTACAAAATCCAGGAGGTTCTCCCATCCCTGTCATGCTCAGAAGCTCCAGTGCTTAGAGCTGTGCCCTGACAAACTCCTGTTCATCCTTCAAAACTGAGCTGACTAAATGCCACATGATATCCTGGATTGGATGCTGGACTGAAAAAGCTGCTGAAATTCCAATAGAGATTATACTTTCAGTTCAGTTCAGTCACTCAGTCGTGTCCGACTCTTTGCAACCCCATGAATCGTAGCACACCAGGCCTCCCTGTTCATCACCATCTCCCGGAGTTCACTCAGACTCACGTCCATCGAGTCAGTGATGCCATCCAGCCATCTCATCCTTGATCGTCCCCTTCTCCTCCTGCCCCCAATCCTCCCAGCATCAGAGTCTTTTCCAATGAGTCAACTCTTTGCATGAGGTGGCCAAAGTACTGGAGTTTCAGCTTTAGCATCATTCCTTCCAAAGAACACCCAGGGCTGATCTCCTTCAGAATGGACTGGTTGGATCTCCTGGCAGTCCAAGGGACTCTCAAGAGTCTTCTCCAGCACCACAGTTCAAAAGCATCAATTCTTCGGTGCTCAGCCTTCTTCACAGTCCAACTCTTACATCCATACATGACCACAGGAAAAACCATAGCCTTGACTAGACGGACCTTAGTCGGCAAAGTAATGTCTCTGCTTTTGAATATGCTATCTAGATTGGTCATAACTTTTCTTCCAAGGAGTAAGCGTCTTTTAATTTCATGGTTGCAGTCACCACCTGAAGTGATTCTGGAGCCCCCAAAAATAAAGTCTGACACTGTTTCCACTGTTTCCCCATCTATTTCCCATGAAGTGATGGGACCAGATGCCATGATCTTCATTTTCTGAATGTTGAGCTTTAGGCCAACCTTTTTCCTCTCTTCTTTCACTTTCATCAAGAGGCTTTTTAGCTTCTCTTCACTTTCTGCCATAAGGGTGGTGTCATTAGTTAATAGTTAGTTGCTCAGTCGGGTCCGACTCATTGCAGCCCCATGGACTGTGGCCCTCCAGGCTTCTCTGTCCGTGGGATTCTCTGGGAAAGAATACTGGAGTGGGTTGTTATTTCCTTCTCCAGGGATCTTCCTGACACAGGGATTGAACCCGGGTCTCCCACATTGCAGGCAGATTTTTTTTTTTTTTTTAACCACCTGAGCCACCAGTTTCACAGAATGGTACCAATATTCATCTCTTAGTTTTGACACAAGCAGCTTGGTTATATAAGATGTTAACCTTCGGGAAAGCTGGGGGTAGAATATATGGGAACTTTCTCTACTACCTTTGCAAATTTTCTATAAATCTAAAATTATTCTGTAATAAAACATTTATTTAAAAAGAAAACTATCTTGGTCCAGGCATGGCCAAGAGTAGAAGGCCACAGAGAACAGACTTCCGGACATGGTGAGGGGAAAGCGGGGAGAAGGAGAGGGTGGGATGAGCGGAGAGAGTAACATGGAAGCATATACTCTCAGTTCAGTTCAGTTCAGTTCAGTTGCTCAGTCGTGTCTGACTCTTTTGAAATAGATAGCCAGTGGGAATTTGCTGTATGACTCAGCAAGCTCCCACTGGGGCTGTGTGACCGCCTAGGGCAGTGGGATGGGGTGGGAGGTGGAGGGAGGTTCAAGAGGGAGGGGACATAGGTATAACTATGGCTGATTCGTGCTGATATTTAGCAGAAATCAACACAATATTGTAAAGCAATTATCTTTCAATTAAAATATAAATATTAAAAAAAAAAAAACAGAGTGGAAGCCTCTGCGGCCAGGCAGAATCCCTGCCACGTACACCTACGTGCCCTGTTCTCGTCCCTGTTGCGGCTGAGACATGTTGATCTTTCTCCTGGAAGCTCGTGAGGGCAGGCGCTGTGTCTTACTGCGTCTTCTGTGACCATCACAGAGCATTTACAGTGTGCCTGCCACTGTGCTAAGTGTTCTACGAACTTTCCAGGTATTAACTCCTTTAGCCCTTACCGCAGGCTTGGAGGCAGGTACTATTGCTATCCTCATGTGATGGGGATACAGATGGACATACTGAGGCATAGAGAGGTCAAATAACCAAAGTCCCACAGCTGGCAAGCAGCAGGGCCAGGACCAGGATTTGAAGCTCCCGTAGGACGCTTCCAAAATCCACATCGTGCACCCTCTGCCATGGGAAGCCATACAGTTTCAGGGCTGAGCAGACCTTTTGCCTCAGGTTAGCATCCCAGCTCAACACTCACCAGCTGTGTGACCCTAGACAAGTGGCTCAACCTCTGAGTTCAGTTCCCTCATCTGTGAAATGATGAGAAGATAAAAACGGCCTCCCAAGGAATACATGAGTCGTGCAGAGCGCTTTGCCTGGTGCCAGACACATAGCAGCTGTGATGATGATGGTAAATGGTAACCATGGGCACGATGATAAAGGTGGTAAATGGTAACCATGGAGACGACAGGATGAGTATGGTGATGATAGTGAGGATGATTTCATGCTTGCTGATGGAGCGAACATTGCAGGAGCAAAAGGGGGACTATTCTCAGCTTCTGGAAAAGTCAAGACACAATAGACTGGGTGTCGGAGGAAGAGTAGATTCCGGCAACGACTATCGATCCAGAGGCCAGAGCAGAGAGAGTGAGGGGGGAGGTCAATTGCCGGGGAGCAGCCAGCGGAGAGCAAAGGACGAGAACACAGTCCCAACCCTGGACCAGGCGCACGCGCCTCTGGCTCTGCCAGCGGGCAAATGTGTGCACCACGACCTCCTGGGCTGCTCCAGCCTGAGAAAAAGCAAGGAGACCAGGCCTCGTGCCCGGGCAGCCTTGCTGCTCCCCTTGTGAAAAGGGGCTCGGTCTGTTGTTCGCTCCACAACCAGAAGCGGGCTCTCGTCCCTGCCTGAGCAGGAAGCTTCTCTTGGCGGGAGGAGGAAGCGCCAAGGGACCCTGGAGAGGAACCTCTGAGACTGCATGCTCCGGGGTCCTGCTCCAGCGCCTGCCAGAGCCCAGGTGGGCGTGGGGGCTAAGAAAGCCCTCGTCACCCAGAGAGCAGGGCTCAGAAGACCAGCGCCCGCTGGAGAGGTGGCGGCGGTCAGCACCGAGGAGAAGAGCATTCCAGGGCACAAGGATAGGCTGACCGCGAGGCAGGGAGGCGCTGTCTCTGCAACCTCGCCTTCCTTCCTGGAACAGAAGAGGCCACATGTTGGGAGGCCCCAAGGTTTCCTGGAACTGTGAGGTGCAGGGACTGCTTTCCAGGTGGGCCAGTTTCCCCCGAGGATTCCCAGAGCCCTGGGCACAGGGTGGGCACCCTCACGGAAAGGGTCCCATCTGTGCTCGCCCCCGTTCTGTAAGGACACCCTCCCCCACAGCTGATGTCCTAATGAGAGGGCGCCCCTCCTGCCATCACCGGGCAGAAGGTGGTCCATGCTCTTATTGTTTGTGTGAGACCCTCCACGAGACAGTGTTGGCAGAGCCTGGATCCCACCACGAGCACAGAAAGCGTATACAGACTCCAGCCTACCCCTGCTCACGCACCCTTGTGCATTTAATTGTTTGCCTCTTAAACAGCGGTTGAGTGCCTTTGTGCCAGGCCCTGTTCGACGAGCAGGGGCGTTGGGGAGGGGTGGAATGGCAAACAAGTCCCTGTTCTGGGCCTAGCGCCAGGGCAGGACATGACTACAAAGGAGGAAAGGGATAGTGAACCGCAGATTCTTTTGGATGCAAAGACCCTGAGTGTGGCTAGGAGATGCAGATGTCCGGATCTGGGTGCATCGAGCAGCTGCTTCAGTCTGGCAGTCAGGGAGGCTTCTCAGAGGAGGTGACCTTGGAGTGGGTCCCTCGGAGGTAAGAAGCAACCAACCATGCAAAGATCCGGGTGGAGAGGATTTTGAGTAGGAAACGAAGCAACACATCAAGCTGCAAAAAACCCACCTAAGGAAGGGGAAGAGTGGCCGAAACAGAGCAGGAGCAGGGGGGAGCTGGGGGGAGAGTGGAGGCTGGGTGTGCAGACGCGGGGCCGTATAAATCAGGGGAAGACAACTGGGCTGAATTCTAAGGGAAATGGGAAGCCATCGGAGAGCTGTAGACAGAGGTGTGGTGTTGATCTGGCTGTTGTCAAAGCCCGCTCTAGCAGGGTGAGGAAAGTGGATGGTAGAGGTGCAGAGGGAGGAAGCGGGGAGACCTAGCAGGTCTGTATCAGTTGCAGCCAGACAGGGTGATGGCTCAGACTAGGGGAGGGAGGGCAGTGGACAGAATGAGGCTCTACAGTGTTCTGGAAGGTTGAGCTGATGGGAACTGATGATGGAGTAGATGAGCAGTGATAGAAAGCAGAGGATTAAGATTAGACAGGAAGCTTCTGTCGGCCGGAGGAAAAAGAGCCAAGGGACACTGGAGAGGAGCCCCCAATACCACATGCTCCGAGTTCCTCCTCCAGCACCTGCCAGAGGCCAGGTGGGCGTGGGGCTTGAGACTTGAGTTGGTGCTTGAATTGATGGCTGGGTGACAAAGGCCATTTGCTGTGCGGAGGTTATGGGGTGGGGGGTGGGTGTCGGGTCAAGAGAGCAGCACTTTGCACAGGAAGCTGAACTTCCAGGGGTCTGGGCTGAACTGGGGTTTTTATGGGGTGTTTGGGAAAGCGGTTCAGATCTATGGAGCTGCCACAGTGTGTGGGAGATTGTGGGAGCAATCAGATCTCAATGAAAACACAGCAACTCCCGTTTAATCTATTTTCTAGATTAAAAATTTTTACAGATTCAGGAAAAAAAAAAACAAAACCCCTTCATTATAGCATTGTTCATAGTAGCCAATAGGTAGAAATAATTCAAGTGCCCATCAATAACAGATGAATGGAAAAACAGAATGTGGCGTGTACATACAGTGGAATATTTTTTCAGCCATAAAAAGGAATGAAACTATGACACATATCACAACATAGATGGACCACGGAAATGTTATACTAAGTAAATACCCCAGATACAGAAGGACAAATATTGTATGATTCCATTTATATGAAGTACCTAGAACAGGCAAACTCATAGAGACACAAAATAGACTAGACGTTACCAGGTACTGGAAAGAGGTAAGAAGAGGGAATTTTTGTTTAATGGGTCCAGAGTTTGAGCAAACTCAGGGACATAGTGATAGACAGAGAAGCTTGGCGTGCTGCAGTTCATGGGGTCACTAAGCTGGGCATGACTGAGCGACTGAACCGAGTTTTTGTTTAAGATAAAAACGATTTGGAAACGGGTAATGGTGATGGCTACACTTGATCCTCTGTGTACCTGGGTCCTGTACTGAGCTTAGTCACTCAGTCACGTCCAGCTCTTTGTGTCCTTATGAACTGTAGCCCACCAGGCTCCTCTGTCCATGGGGCAGAGGCAAGAATTCTCCAGGCAAGAATACAGGAGTGGGTTGCCATGCCCTTCTCTGGGGGATTTTCCCAATCCAGGGATCAAACCCAGGTCTCCCACACTGCAGGCAGATTCTTTACTATCTGAGCTACCTGGACCCAGGTCCTGGCAGATTTGCATTCCAGGAAGGGTGCCCTTAGGTGGAGATTCACCTAAATTTACCTGTCTCCACCCACCTGCAGGATGTCTTCATCTGATGCTCCAGGTTGCCTTATCTCAGTCTGCTCAGGATGCCATAACAGAGCATCACAGTCTGGGTGGTTTGAACAACAGACACTTATTTCTTACAGTGCTGGAAGCCGAGAAGACCAAGATCAAGGTACTGGTCAGTTTGGTTCTTGATAAGAGCTCTGTTTTTGGCTTGCAGACCTTCTTACCGTGTCTTCACATAGGGGAAACGGGTGCTGGCAGAAAGGGAACACTCTAGTCTCCTCCTGTAAGGACACTAATCCCATTGAATCAGGGCTCCACCCTTGGAACCTCATTTAACCTTAATTACTTCCTTACTCCAAACATAGACTCCCTGGGAGTTAAGCCTTCAACATATGAGTGAACTATTGGGGTGAAGGGATCACAAGCCAGTCCATAGCAGGCTTTAACCTAAGTGTGGCCTGATCCAGTCTACACTCCTGCCCCCAAATTAGCATCTCCTCCTCACTTCTCCTCTCCACTGGTGGCAGCTCTGTGCTCCGAGTCATTCAGTGGCCCATCCTCTTTCTCCCCGCCCATGACCCATCTGTCATCTGCTGTCACAGAGGTCTTTCCAAAACACCAAAGGGGCCATACCATCCCTTCTCTAGCCCCATCATTTATGCTCAAACACCCACAGTGGCTCTCCACTGCCAATTAGATAACAGTTAAACCATTGAACTGGTATTCAAGTTCATCCTACGGGACTGTCCAAACTTGTCCTTCCCTGTTCTCTAGTCTAACTGTTATTCTTTTCCACTCTTACGGGGGGAATTGGGCCTTCCTGGTGGCTCAGATGGTAAAGAATCTGCCTATAATGCAGGAGACTGAGGTTCAATCCCTGGGTCAGGAAGATTCCCTAGAGAAGGGAATAGCCACCCACTGCAGTTTTCTTGCCTGGAGAATTCCACAGACAGAGGAGCCTAGTGGGCTACAGTCCACAGGGTCACAAAGAGTCAGACACAGCTGAGTGACTACCACTTTCAGTTAAGGGGGAATTAATCAGCCTGTATATCTGGAAAGTCTAGGCTCGGAGAAGATTTCAGAAATAAAAATATCAGGACTCGGTTGCTTTTCGCTATTCAACCCTTCAGGTCTCTAGGGCTTCCTTTACTCCTTCCTATTACAGACGGAGTCCTTCCATGCAGTGGGGGAAGAAAGAGAACCTGGTCATGGGCAGCTGCAGGCTCCCACCATCCCAGCGCAATGGCCCCGTGGGAGTGAGAGCATCTGCCTACCAGCCTAGGGAACGATTCTGATTGGCCAGGTTTGGACCATGTGCCATCCCAGGTCAGTCACTGAGACCAGAAGAATAGGGCGTGAGATTGGCCAGGCAAGGATCACATCACCACGTGGTGGGCCGGAAACATGGGCTGTCATGATTGGCACCTTGCCGGTGATGGAGCAGGGGAAAGGCAGCTTCCCAGAAAGGTGCGTGGCAGACAAAAATGATAGCCCACCATACCACTTCCCCTTATTACAGAACTGTTTGTATTTGATTCCCTTTGCCTGTGTCTATGTGCATCTCACATGCCACATTTAAACTCCCTGGGGACAAGGGTATGGGGCTTTTTTTTCTTCCTAAAGCTCCACACCTGGCATAGGGTTTGACCCATAAATTTTCAATAAATGCTACTAGCTGTGCAAAGCGGAGAAGGCAATGGCAATCCATGCCAGTACTCTTGCCTGGAAAATCCCATGGACAGAGGAGCCCGGTAGGCTGCAGTCCATGGGGTCGCTAAGAGTCAGATACGACTGAGCGTCTTCACTTTCACTTTTCACTTTCATGCATTGGAGAAGGAGATGGCAACCCATTCCAGTGTTCTTGCCTGGAGAATCCCAGTGATGGGGGAGCCTCGTGGGCTGCCATCTATGGGGTCGAACAGAGTCGGACACGACTGAAGCAATTTAGCAGCAGCAGCTGTGCAGAGTGTCCTCTTCCCCCTATGCTGACCTTTCAAATGGTCTTCAGTGAGGGAGAGGAGATGAGCAGACTGTACCCTTCAAATGGGATCGCCTGGTTCCCTAGGGGTTCTGGACGCCTCCCCAGGGACCCCACTGGGAAGAACAGTGCATCATCAGGCTTCTATATCGTCCCACCCCTGGTTTTCTCTCTTCCGTATAAATTGAGATTTCTTATAGAAAATTTTGTCGTGCAGTTGCTCAGTCATGTCCAACTCTTCCCATGAGCTGCAGCATGCCAGGCTTCCCTGTTTTATTAAACTTTTTTTTTTTAAAAGTTTGAAAACCACTGTTTCTGGAGAAGGAGACAGATAGGCTATTGGTTCTTTGAGCTGCCCCTCCTTGAAGGATTCTGTGGTTAAATGAACATGGGAAACTTAATTCACTTTAGCCCCTTCCTGGGGAAAAAATAATGCACATTAACTTATTAAACGTGCTGAGAAGTCCTGCTAGAAAGAATGTGTTTTTGGATTTGTTTGACTGGTTAATCCTCAAGATGACTCGAGCATAAATTATACTGTCTGCTAGCACCATTAACACCCTGCAGAACCAGTGTCCCATAGAATACAAACTGGAAACTCCTGGCCTGGGGATCTCTAAGGTCTCTTCTGAGCCTGCTGTTCTTGAATCCCTGTGAGAAGTGGCTGATAGATCTGAGGCAAAGAGACTGAATCTTTTCTGAGAGATCTGTCACTGGACGAGGTAGCTATTTTGCATGATGGATCCCCCACGGGAAGCCTGCCTTAAACACTGAGCTCTCTTAACTTACTGGTGAAGGCATCACATGGATCAGATTTTTTTTTTTTAAACATCATTTTAGAAACAAGTGTCCAAAGTTTTAAAAAGACATACCTCCTTTGCGCCAGTAATTCTATTCTTCAAACTATCTGGAGGAAACAGTAGCACAGATGCACAGAGATGTAAGTATGGACAGGGACATTCACCAGTTACTGCTTATTATCTTGAAAGCTAAAGACGATTTGGAGATCCAGCTTTAAGGTCTGGTAAGAAAACTTCAGGGCATCCATGGAAGCCAGCAGCCACTAAACACGGTATGATAAAGTAAGGGAGGCACAGTATGAACATGAGGTGGGATATGAACCCGTTTAAATAAAAATATCTGTATTAGTGCTTCTCAAACTAGCCATGCTGAAGGACTGCTTTGCAATTTTCAAACTGCTGCAAGTCAATAGTTTGTAAAACACAATATATAAAAACGCGGTGTCCGTGTCAAATTGCTCTGGGAGTTTTCTAAATGCTTACTCTTGTTTTCCACACTCATCTCTTTAGGCACCAAGAACAAACAGTTCCCAGGCTACACTTTAAATCGCCCTGTTTTATATCTTATATAAAAGTCTGAGAGGAAAGGCAACACTAGGTCAAGAGTGATTTTTTTTCTCTAAACAGTTGAGTTTGGAGTGGTCATTCTTTTTCTTTCTTTCTTTCTTTTTTTTTTTTTAGAAATTGGTATTTTGGCTGTGCTACAAGGAAAAGCTCATTTCTTGAGTAATAAAGAAGTGTCCAAGGTGGGGGTGAGCATTAAGAAGGAGGCTGTACAGGCTGTCTGGCGTGGGGTGGGCAGCCGGGAGGGGATGGTCATGGCGCCTTTCAGAACCCAGATGAGACCTGTGGCTGCCTTTGAAGCAGGAAAACGTTTGTGAGTCAGCAGCTTCCTTCAGGCAGAGTTGGGAAGCAGCAGGGGAATTCAGTCCTCTTCTGAGTCTGGAACATCGTCCCTGTTCCTCTTCTGGGCTGTGCCCAGCACTCCATCCGCCCTGGACACTGAACTCTCCGGCCGTCCTGCCAACCTCTCCCCAGCCTCGCCAGTGGGAATACAGAGCATCGGGGACCTCACCTGCCCAGCGCAGCCCCGCCCCGCCCGCGCTGAGCCGCCAGACATCGCGTCAGGGCGTCCCAACCGGGAGGCTGAGCCGCATGGAGCCCAGGCCCCTGCCAAGGCCCCGGGGCTAAGTCTGCTGGCTCCTGGGCTCCTCCGGGGAGTTTTCCCAGGGACCTCCACCCTGCCAGCCCGCCCGCCAGCGGCGGAGGGAGGGTGGGCAGGAGCCCCGCAGTGTGGTTAGCCTGGCAGGGGGAGGGGGTGGAAAGAGCCTTCTCCGCTTGCTGCCATTCCTGCGGGATGGAGGCAGCGCTGTCCCCCAGGACAGGAGTCTGGCTTTGTTGTTGCTGTTTCCTCAAGAGAAGAAAGGGCAGAGATGAGCTTCCAGACGCCAAGAATGGGGAAGAATGTGAACCCCTGCTGGGATGACAGGCCCCCCGCCTCCGTGGTACCAAAACCCAGTGGATGCCTGAGGGCGGCGGGACCAACCGCAACAAACGCAGCTGGCTCCCCAGAGCCACCACTCGCTCTGGACTCCAGAGGGAGGGTGGGGTGACTTGGGGTGACTGCAGATGTCTTGTGCCTCCCCAAGGGCAAATCATGCTGGTCAGGGGACAGATCTAAGGATTCAGACTGTTCCAGAGTTTCCCCCGACCCAAATGAGACAGGTGTTAGTGTTATCCAGTGTTAGAAAGGAGGCAACCGAGGCTCAAAGCCATAAAGTGGCTGAACTGCCTAAAGCCACAGAGTTGGGAAGTGGCAGAACTTGGACTCGAGCCAGGTTAACTCTAAGGCATCTGCCCAGGCATTCTGTCTCCTAAGATGGTTAAAAAAAAAAAAATGTGGTCTAATTCTGGCTTGTACCCTCTCCTCCCTCCAGACAACCTCACTGCATCTAGAGCTCCTAAGGCATGGTGTGTAGATTCTGCTTCTTAGTAGCCTCCATCCCCGTTGGAAGGTGCCGAGAAGCCAGTCACTGTCAATTTGCTCACTGCAATGACTCAGGAAGCTTTCATCCCAGAAAGATGAATATTTTCAGAGTAGACTCTGGGAAATCCAAATCAAGGCCCAAAGGAATGAATGTCTAATGGTGGAATTTCAAACACTGTGGCGCATCTTTGACTGTGGAGTCCTTCCTGGGGCTCTTCAAGTTCTCCTCTACCCTGTGTATAGCCAGCCATGCCCCACATGCTATTGCAGAAGACCTAGATTCTCACCTGAGTTCTGACCCCCATTAACTGTGTGACACTGGAAAATCACCTACCCTCTCTGAGCCTTAAGAAACTGAGGAGGGTGGAGCAGAAAGTGACTCAGGGCCCACTTGTATCAGACTCACTCGTGAATGATGTGATAATTGTAGGTTCTTACGCATGTCCCCCTCCCCCAGCCCTAACGGATGAGCCCTTCTGGAGGGTAGAACCAGGAATCTGCCTTTTGCATAGATTTCCCAGGTGATTCTGACAGGCAGTAGAGTTGGACAAGCACTGACACAGAAGATGTCTAAGGTCAGTTACAGGCTCTATATGTGATCCTAAGGTTGATGAACAGTATCTTTCTCTCTGCCTCCCTGCTCCCACTCCCACCCAGATATTCTATGCCAAGGAGAAGCTTCTGGGGACGACCTGATGTGCATGCTGCTGGAGCTTAACCTGCAGCTGCAGCCGAACAGCCATGGGTGAGGGGCTGAGGCCTGGGTAGAGCCAGAGCTCTGTCCTGGGGACTGCAGGCTGGATCTTCACTCCAGGGCCGGCCTGGCCCGGCCCCAAGTCCAGAAGTCCACGTGGGCTGGAGCCTGGGTGTGGCCATTGCTTCAGCCCACATTGTCCTGGGCTGCTCCAGATCCCCGCCCTCATGCCACAGCTCTCTGGTCAGGGACTCCTGCCATTCCAGGCTCTGGAGCACTTGCCAGGGGCCTGGATCTGTCTGCCCACATTAAAGCCCTGCTGAGTCAACCTAGATAACATATTCAAAAGCAGAGACATTACTTTGCCAACAAAGGTCCATCTAGTCAAGGCTATGGTTTTTCCAGTGTGGATGTGAGAGTTGGACTGTGAAGAAAGCTGAGAGCCAAAGAACTGATGCTTTTGAACTGTGGTGTTGGAGAAGACTCTTGAGAGTCCCTTGGACTGCAAGGAGATCCAACCAGTCCATTCTGAAGGAGATCAGCCCTGGGTGTTCTTTGGAAGGAATGATGCTACAGCTGAAACTCCAGTACTTTGGCCACATCATGCGAAGAGTTGACTCTTTGGAGAAGACTCTGATGCTGGGAGAGATTGGGGGCAGGAGGAGAAGGGGGCGACAGAGGATGAGATGGCTAGATGGCATCACTGACTTGATGGACATGAGTTTGTGTGAACTCCGGAAGATGGTGATGGACAGGGAGGCCTGGCGTGCTGAGATTCATGCGGTCACAAAGAGTCAGACATGACTGAGCGACTGAACTGAACTGAGTCAACCTGGTCCTCCTTCAGAGGTGCTTCTGGATGATGTCAGAGTCAAGGACCAGGTGTGGGGTTGGGAGCCAGTTCAGGGCGAGATGCTGTGCTGGGTCATCCCATCTGACACAAACTTGGGAAAATGAGTAGAATTCGACAATGCTGGCTGAGTTGCTAAAATAACAAAGAATTCAGATCAAATCCTTTGAAAGATCATCAACAACAGTCAAGTGAAAAAAAAATTTTAATAGGATTTGTAGAACTATCACATCTTTGCAAATACATGTACTTTAATGAGTGTTTATGTGTGAATCTATGTCTATTTCCGTATGGACCCAGAGATGGGCCAAACTTTACAGATTCAGAACATGGTCTTCCACAAACTGTCCTCTCATCAGCCGCCGGGGCTACCTGCACTTCAAACCAGCTGGCTCAGAGATCCCCATGGACTCCCTCAGGTTTGACAATTCACTAGAAAGACTTACAGAACTCAGAAAAACACTGTAATTATGATTACTACTAAAAGGACACAAGTTAAAAGATACACATGGAGCTAAGTCTGGGAGGGTTCCAAATACAATGCTTGCATCACCCTCAGGACCGTGTTACCCTCCTGGCATCCACATATGACAAAGAATACTCCAGCCAAGAACCTCACCAGGACTTCAGTGTCCAGAGTTTTTAATGGGGCTTCATTGCATAGGGATGATTGACTGAACTCAATCGTCAGCACCTTCCCTTCCACAAATGTTGGGCTGATACCACATGACTCAAAGCCTTGATCCTCTAATCACAGGACTGCCCTTTCAGGCATGGCCAGCTCCTGTCCTGAGCCATCCTGTTAGGAGTGGCCCAGGAGTCCACCAGGAGCAATAATGCACTCCCGTTACCCAGAAAATTCCAATGACTTAGAGACTGCCTCCCAGGAACTGGAGACAAAGACCCAGTCAAATGCTTTATTATACAAAATGTTCACAAAATTAAAAAAGATTGGAAGGAGCTCCCTCAAAATGTGAATATTGGTTCTGTCAGCATGCTGAAGGTTGGATTATGGCAGACATTGTGGTATATTCACCAGAACCCACTTCTCTGCTTCCTGACACACAGTTAGACTACATTCCCCAGCATCCCTTGCAGTCAGATGTGCCCATGTGACTGAATTCTGGCCAATGAAATGTGAGCGGAAATAATGCTTGCCATTTCCAAGCCTAACACATAAACTCTTTACCTTTTTTCTTTTTTCCCTACCTACTGGATAGAGACAAAGAATTCAGGGCCTTAGAGGATGATGGAACCATAGCATGTGAAGGTTCTGGGTCCCTGAATCATCCAGAGAAAGGTCATGGATCAAACACTGTCATTGGACTTTAGCATGAGCAAAAACAGTCTATTATTTAAAGCAACTGAGATTTGAAAGTTGTTTATGAACATCAGGTACCCACCTTAATTAATGTACAGGCAAATTTCCTTTCCTTCCCACTTATGTTAATTTTCTTAACATGCTGTAATAAATGTTATGCTGAAAAAAGCAAACACCAAGGTTATATTTTTAATGATAACATACAAAAAATTAGGTAGTTAGAGTGGAGAGTGCCTGAATGATTTTAAAATGTTTTTGAAGAAAAAAATTGAAAGAAACATTTGATAGCACAGGAAGGAAAATCTTTATTCTTCTTGAAACCCTTAACCCTGAGGATCCTCTCCTTTCTCAGTAACCCACCCAGCAGGCCTTGAAGTGGCCTTTTTTCTTGAGTACCCTCAGAGTTAAAATCATGTTTCCCCCAGAGGACTTCTTCCCAGCCTATTTGGGTTGCCTCCCGGGAGCTGCTTCTGGTCCTACTCTGTCCCCTCAGCTTAGGGATGTGACCCCAGGGATGTGGAAGAGAACTCAGGCTATGACCCTAGTTTTCTCTCCATCCACAAGTTTTCTCCCTTATAAGGTGGGTGCTTCTTTATAGAGAACAATCTGGGCTCCATAAGGATATCTCATCGACCTTACTACCTTGATGTTTCATCAGAAGGAGGTTTCTTTTTTTTTTCTTTTTCCCCTTCTGCTGAATCTGCTGTGGTTTCAGAGAGTAACCAGGCCCAGGCATGGGGCCTGTCCCCAGTGCCCACCCCTATGATGTCTTAGAGCTTTCCCATGGTCTGGGGCTCCAAGGATGTGCTTCCTGGGAATACACTTCCAGTTCAAATCTAGAGAATTTCCCTTTTCTCACTTTTCATCCATGAGGTGGTTGGTGCTGCGTGGGTGTGCTTTTCATTATCAATAAATACAGGATTTATATTGGGATTCTCCAGAGAAATAGAACCAATAGAATGTGTGTGTCTACATAGAATGTGTGTGTATACATATAATGTGTGTGTATATTATCTATATGTGTATATATATATATACATATATATGTGTATGTATAAACATTTTTAGAGAGTGAGGTTTATCTTGAAGAACTGGCTCATGTGATTACAGAGGCTGACAAATTCAGAATCTACAGGGTTTCTCAGCAGGCTTGAGACCCAAAGACTAGTCCTTATTGCAGTTCAAATCCAAAGGCCCTCTTCTGGCAGGATTTCCTGTTGCTTGGGGGATTCAGTCTTTTGGTCTATTCAGTACTTTGACTGTTTGGATGAGGCCCACCCATATTTAGGTACTTCCCTGGTGGCTCAGACAGTAAAGTGTTTGCCTGCAATGCAGGAGACCTGGGTTCAATCCCTGGGTTGGGAAGATCCCCTGGAGAAGGAAATGGCAACCCACTCCAGTACTCTTGCCTGGAAAATTCCATGGATGGAGGGGCCCGGTGGGCTATAGTCCATGGGGTTGCAAAGAGTCGAACTTGACTGAGCAACTTCACTTTACTTCACCCATATTTATGATGGGCAATCTGCTTTACTCCAAGTCCACTGATTTAACTGTTAATTTCATCTCAAAAATCCTCACATAAACATCGAGGGTAATATCTAACCAAATATCTAGGCACCATGGCTGGGTCAAGTTGGCACATACAATTAAGCATCACAGTTTCCTTGAAAACCCAGTCTTTAGGTCAGTTTTCCTTGAGATCTAAGACTTCATATTCCAGGAGATTTTCAGCTCATGGAAATTATGAGAAACAGCTACCTGCTGGATGCTATGGACTCCGCGCCATCCCCACCACCATCACTACCGTCATTGTTATTATCATTATTCCCACTTTACCAAGCAGGTACCCAAAGCTCAGAGAGGCTCAATGACTCATCCAAGATTTCATAGCTGGGAAAGAGAGGAAATGGGTTTGAACTCAGATATTCAAACCAAGGCTGCGGTCCATGTGATCAGATTGGTTAGTTTTCTGTGATTGTGGTTCTCAGTCTGTCTGCCCTCTGATGGAGAAGGATAAGAGGTTTATGGAAGCTTCCTGATGGGAGAGACTGACTGAGGGGGAAACTGAGTCTTGTTCTAATGGGTGGGGCCATGCTCAGCAAATCTTTAATCCAATTTTTTGTTGAAGGGCAGGGCTGTGTTCCCTCCCTATTATTTGATCTGAGGCCAAATTATGGTGGAGGTAATGGAGATAATGGAGATAGTGGAGATAATGGAGGTAATGGAGACCTCCTTCAAAAGGCTGGTCCCACGCATGCACTGCTTCTCTCAGTGTCCCCAACCTTGCAGCAGGCCACCACCGACCCACGCCTCCACCAGAGACCCCTGGACACTCACGGAATCAGAACATGAGCTCCTTATTGCCAAATTCAGACTTAAATTGAAGAAAGTAGGGAAAACCACTAGACCATTCAGGTATGACCTAAATCAAATCCCTTAGGATTATACAGTGGAAGTGACAAATAGACTCAAGGGATTAGATCTGATAGAGTGCTTAAAGAACTGTGGTTCCTGACATGGTACAGGAGGCAGGGATCAAGACCATCCCCAAGAAAAAGAAAGGCAAAAAGGCAAAATGGTTGTCTGAGGAGGCCTTACCAATAGCTATGAAAAGAAGAGAAATGAAAGGCAAAGGAGAAAAGGAAAGATATACCCATTTGAATGCATAGTTCTAAAGAATAGCAAGGAGAGATAAGAAAGTCTTCCTCAGTGATCAATACAAAAAAATAGAGGAAAAACAATAGAATGGGAAAGACTGGAGATCTCTTAAAGAAAACTAGAGATACCAAGGGAACATTTCATGCAAAGTGGGCTCGATAAAGGACAAGAATGGTATGGACCTGACAGAAGCAGGAGATACTAAGAAGAGATGGCAAGTATATACAGAAGAACTATACAAAAAGATCTTAGTGACCCAGATAATAACGATGGTGTGATCGCTCACCTAAAGCCAGACATCCTGGAATGCAAAGTCAGGTGGGCCTTAGGAAGCATCACTATGAACAAACCTAGTGGAGGTGATGGAATTCCAGCTGAGCTATTTTAAATCCTAAAAGATGATGCTGTGAAAGTGCTGCACTCAATATGCCAGCAAATTTGAAAAACTCAGCAGTGGCCATAGGATTGGAAAAGGTCAGTTTTCATTCCAATCTCAAAGAAAGGCAATGTCAGAGAATGCTCAAACTACCGCACAACTGCACTCATCTCACACGCTAGTAAAGTAATGCTCAAAATTCTCCAAGCCAGGCTTCAGCAGTACGTGAACCAAGAACTTCCAGATGTTCAAGCTGGATTTAGAAAAGACAGAGGAACCAGAGATCAAATTGCCAACATCCATCGAAAAAGCAAGACATTTCCAGAAAAACATCTATTTCTGCTTTATTGACTATGCCAAAGTCTTTGACTGTGTGGATCACAATAAACTGTGGAACATTCTTCAAGAGATGGGAATACCAGACCACCTGACCTGCCTACTGAGAGATCTGTATGTAGGTCAAGAAGCAACAATTAGAACTGGACATGGAACAACAGACTGGTTCCAAATTGGGAAAGGAGTACGTCAAGGTTGTATAATTGTCACCCTGCTTATTTAACTTATATATACAGAGTACATCATGAGAAATGCTGGACTGGATGAAGCACAAGCTGGAATCAAGATTGCCAGGAGAAATAACAATCACCTCAGATATGCAGATGACACCACCCTTATGGCAGAGTGCGAGGAAGAACTAAAGATCCTCTTGCTGAAAGCGGAAGAGAAGAGGGAAAAAGTTGGCTTAAAACTCAATGTTCAGAAAACTAAGATCATGGCATCTGGTCTCATCACTTCATGGCAAATAGATGGGGAAACAGTGACAGACTATTTTGGGGGGCTCCAAAATCACTGCAGATGGTGATTGCAGCCATGAAATTATAAAACGCTTGCTCCTTGGAAGAAAAGTTTTGACCAACCTAGAGAGCATATTAAAAAGTAGAGACATTACTTTGCCAACAAAGATCCATCTAGTCAAAGCTATTGTTTCTCCAGTAGTCATATATGGATGTGAGAGTTGGACTATAAAGAAAGCTGAGCACCGAAGAACTGATACTTTTGAACTGTGGTGTTGGAGAAGACTTTTGAGAGTCCCTTGGACAGCAAGGAGATCCAACCAGTCCATTCTAAAGGAGATCAGGCCTGAATATTCATTGGAAGGACTGATGCTGAAGCTGAAACTCCAATACTTTGGCCACCTGATGCGAAGAGCTGAGTCATTTGAAAAGACTCTGATATTGGGAAAGATTGAAGTGGGAGGAGAAGGGGATGACAGAGGATGAGATGGCTGGATGGCATCATCAACTCAACGGACATGAGTTTGAGTAAGCTCCTGGTGTTGGTGGTAAGCAGGGAGGCCTGGCGTGCTGCAGTCCATGGGCTTGCAAAAAGTCAGTCATGACTGAGGGACTGAACTGATTGACTGACTGATTCAAACCAAACCTAGCACTTTTCATTATGCCACACTGTCTCTCTTCGAGCAAATACAAAAGCATTTGCAGCAGGGCCTGGCACCACTCTGGGCACTGATAGTATTCTTGTGCTTATTCGCTCAGTCGTGTCCGACTCTTGGTGACCCCATGGACTGTAGCCCACCAGGCTCCTCTGTCCATGGGGACTCTCCAGGCAAGGACACTGGAGTGGGTGGCCATCCCCTCCTCCCGGGGAACTTTCCAACCAAGGGATCGAACCCAGGTCTCCCTCATTGCAGGCGGATTATTTACCGTCTGAGCCAACAGGGAAGCCTGCTAGTATTCTTACCCATCAAATTTCTACAATAGCCCTATGACATCAGCACCTCTAATAACCCCATTTGGCAAATGAGAAAAAGCAAAGTACAGAGGTGGGCTGACCAGCACCACAGCAGAGCTGAGATTTGATCCAGGCAGTCTGACCCTGGAGCTCACAGCTAACCACAACCTCTCTCTGGTGTCCTTCTTTCCTTTCCACCCCTCAATTACTTATATTTTTGAAGAAATTTTATAGAAAAGAAGAATCTAAAAACCATTAGGTTCCTGCTCTTTGCAACCCTCCTAACTGAGCCTTTTGGGAGACAAGGACTGGGTCCCACGGTGTACCAGTCCTTAGACGTGCTGGCTACCCAGATATGCGTGAGAGGCAGGTCCTGCTCTTCTCTGGTTCACTGTCCAGCCAGGCAGCATAACCATATCCTCTCCAACATGCAACTGACTTCCCAGGACCCCACGTTGCAACCCCTGGCCAGCCTCCACCTTACAAGTCAGCCTCCCAGCCTCCAGCCTGCCGCCCAGTGCCAAGGCCTGGCCTCCCAGACGAGGTGGCATCTGGTTCTGCTTTGCTTGGGAAGACAGCTCCATTTACAAATATTTGGGCCATGTAGCTCGTCTCCCCAGTCAGCCTCAGCGTGGGCCTCAATATGAAGCCTTCCTGTAAGGGACCCGAGACAGGTTTACTGCCTGGGAAAGGGGAGGTCTTTGCTGAAGTCATCATTTTCTCTGATGGAATCTGCACTGCCAACCTCCTCCCCTGCAAAAAGGGCAGGGCTGCTGGTGGCCTGGAGGCCCTGGATGGGCAGTATTTCCAGATGATGGGGTTGGGGTGGTGGGGCTCACTGCCTACCTGCCACACTGAGACACTGGACCCCTCCCTGTGACCCCTCAACAAAAGGCCTTCTAGTCCCATTTCCCGTTCCGTCCCTCTCAGGGTTTCCCTCCTGCCTTCTCAGATCCAGCAGCAAGGTTGGCCCCCCAACCCCAGCACTGCAGCACAGTGGCCTGCAAAGCTGGTGCCCTTGGGAGCAAGGGTCTGGCCCTCTAGAGACCAGGGAGGTTTTTCCGGGGGGTGGTGGGTGGCGGGTAGTGCTGTGATAGAGCTGCGTTTCAGCCAGGAGTCTCCCCTGAGGACTCACAGGCAAGAGACAGCGCTGTTCAGAATTGCCAAGAGACATGAGTCATTCATTCACCGATCACTGAGTTCCCACTCAATGCCAGCTCCAAGCTAAGACCTGGGTGGGGAGCAAAAGCAGACACAGCCTTTTCCTTCCTAGGAGGTGGGAGGTAGTGAGAAATAGTGATGAATGAGAACTAAACTAATGGAAGGTGCTGAGGAAAAGAGGAGACTGATTCTTTGAGGCCTGATACAAAGAACCAGATGGGAGTCTGGGAAGACTTCCTGGAGGAGATGAGGCTTCACTTTTGCGCTGTCATATCAGCAGGATTTAACTGAGGGATGGAGCAAGAGTGAGGATCCCAGGTTTGGATGAGCAGCCAGTTTTGAGGAAGTATACAGAAATCCTGGTTGGCAGGAGGACAGAGATGAGGGGAAGGTCACAGGGGATGGGCTGAAATGCCTTGGGCGAGAGATGGAGGAGGAGGCGGACCAGGCACAGTCTTGAAGGGTGTATTAGGGATCTGGATCCCCATCCCTCATGCCCCAAGGGGCAATCCACATCTTTACCTGGGTCTGTGTACCTGTTGGGCAACTTGCCTAATGACCAGAGTGTTTAATGTCCATCACTCGCTGGAGGATTTTGATATCCATACACACTTGTTATTATTTATTTCTTTTTAAACAAATGCTAAATAATTTATCCAAGTGATGAAAAAATTTTAAAACATTAAAAAAAAGTTGCCACAACAATGTTTAAAAATCCTATTACAGTATCCACAGGAGACTGGTTCCGGGAGCCCCTTCATACACCAAAGTCCATGGATCTTCAGATCCCTTATACAAAATGGCTTATTAGAATGAATATAATGGTCCCTCCATGTCCATGGATCTGAAACCTGCCAATATGGAGGACTGACTATATATTTATTGAAAAAGATCTGAGTAAAAGTGGACTTGTGAAGTTTACACTCATGTTGTTCAAGGGTCAACTGTGTTTATAAAAGTTTAATTATTGAACTGGAATCGAGATTGCCGGGAGAAATATCAATAACCTCAGATATGCAGATGATACCATCCTTATGGCAGAAAGTGAAGAGGAGCTAAAGAGCCTCTTGATGAAAGTGAAAAAGGAGAGTGAAAAAACTGGCTTAAAGCTCAGCATCCAAAACACTAAGATCTTGGCATCCAGTCCACGTCTATCTCCCATGACATGATGGGACCAATAAGGTTACTGTTGAGTCTAACAATTAAGAGCAGGCACATGTGTACTTGTGCCCTCTTTTCTCATTTGGAAAATGGGAAATTATTTAGTTCACAGTAATATTGGCTAGTTAAGGAACAAGTATAAGCACATGGCAGGTACTTTGTGTTTGATTCAGTTCAGTTCAGTTCAGTTCAGTCGCTCAGTTGTGTCTGACTCTTTGCGACCCCATGAATTGCAGCATGCCAGGCCTTCCTGTCCATCACCAACTCCTGGAGTTTACTCAAACTCATGTCCATCAAGTCGGTGATGCCATCCAGCCATCTCATCCTCTCGTCCCCTTCTCCTCCCACCCCCAATCCTTCCCAGCATCAAGGTCTTTTCCAGTGAGTCAACTCTTTGCATGAGGTGGCCAAAGTATTGAAGTTTCAGCTTTAGCATCAGTCCTTCCAATGAACACCCAGGACTGGTCTCCTTTAGAATGGACTGGTTGGATCTCCTTGCAGTTCAAGGGACTCTCAAGAGTCTTCTCCAACACCACAGTTCAAAAGCATCAATTCTTCGGTGTTCAGCTTTCTTCACAGTCCAACTCTCACATCCATACATGACCACTGGAAAAACCATAGCCTTCACTAGATGGACCTTTGTTGGCAAAGTAATGTCTTTGCTTTTCAACATGCTATCTAGGTTGGTCATAACTTTTCTTTCAAAGTGTAAGTGTCTTTTAATTTCATGGCTGCAGTCACCATCTGCAGTGATTTTGGAGCCCAAATATATAAAGTCTGACACTGTTTCCACTGTTTGCACATCTATTTCCCATGAAGTGATGGGACCGGATGCCATGATCTTCGTTTTCTGAATGTTGAGCTTTAAGCCAACATTTTCACTCTCCACTTTCACTTTCATCAAGAGGCGTTTTAGTTCCTCTTCACTTTCTGCCATAAGGGTGGTGTCATCTGCGTATCTGTGGTTATTGATATTTTTCCTGGCAATCTTGATTCCAGCTTGTGCTTCTTCCAGCCCAGCGTTTCTCATGATGATATGAAACAGAAGATATTCAGAAGAGGTGGCAAGAATACACAGAAGAAAAAAGAGCTTCAAGGCCAAGATAATCACGATGGTGTGATCAGTCACCTAGAGCCAGACATCCTGGAATGTGAAGTCAAGTGGACCTTAGAAAGCATCATGATGAGCAAAGCTAGTGGAGGTGATGGAATTCCAGTTGAGCTATTTCAAATCCTAAAAGATGATGCTGTGAAAGTGCTGCACTCAATATGCTAGCAAACTTGGAAAACTCAGCAGTGGCCACAGGATTGGAAAAGGTCAATTTTCATTTCAATCCCAAAGAAAGGCAATGCCAAAGAATGCTCAAACTGCTGCACAATTGCACTCATCTCACACGCTAGTAAAGTAATGCTCAAAATTCTCCAAGCCAGGCTTTAGCAATACGTGAACCGTGAATTTCCAGATGTTCAAGCTGGTTTTAGAAAAGACAGAGGAACCAGAGATCAAATTGCTAACATCTGCTGGATCATGGAAAAAGCAAGAGAGTTCCAGAAAAACATCTATTTCTGCTTTATTGACTATGCCAAAGCCTTTGACTGTGTGGATCACAATAAACTGTGGAAAATTCTGAAAGAGATGGGAATACCAGACCACCTGACCTGCCTCTTGAGAAATCGGTATGCAGGTCAGGAAGCAACAGTTAGAAATGAACATGGAACAACGGACTGGTTCCAAATAGGAAAAGGAGAGCATCAAGGCTGTATACTGTCACCCTGCTTATTTAACTTCTATGCAGAGTCCATCATCGTCATCATCATCATCCTGTGTTCAATTAGCTATAGTTATTATTGTTATTCGTGAACTTTAAATTTTCTCCCACCAAAAACCTATTCCATTCTCACCAGGATATAGTACTGTTCAAGCATCAAATCCAGGAGCCACCTTTGTAGCTTACACTTTCTTTACCCTCAAAAGCTGACCTGTCTGCAAATGGCGCCACTTCCTGAATCTGCCCATGTCGGCCACCTCTCCGTGTCTCCGCCGCTGTCTCTCCTTCCAATTCTGCATTGCAATCCTCCTGCTCACTGTACTGTTTCCCAAGTGGTCTCCCACTTGCCCGTGCCCCACCCCACCCCACAGTCCATTCTCCACACAGTGGCCAGAGTGACCCTCAGGTCCCTGTAGCTCTGAATCCTTCTTAACATTCAGGTTTAGGGTTAATTTCAGCTCCTTATAGAGGCATCTCCTGAGTACCTGTCTTAAGTCATTCCTCCCCACCCCTTACTTTCTATCCCTTTATCTTATCTACAACACTTCCACTGATTTGAAATTATTTATTTGTTTATTTGTTAGTGCCTAAGTTCTCAGAGGGCAAGGGCCTCTCAGTCTGGTCTATCACTATCCCCAATACACAATACAAGCTTGATAAATATTTGTCAAATGTAGTGATTACTGATAATGATATGGTTCCTACAAAATTAATTTGGCAGAGCCTCAAATATCACCTCCTCTCTGAAGCCATCTCTGATTTCTGGAGCATTTTTGTGTCTATGTCCATTAGCCAGCTGACCCAGAGTTGAGCTGGTTTAAGGCAAGGTGTTCCAGGGCTGCTGAGAATTGTTGTAGGGTTTTTCTGAAACAATAGCTCAGCCTTGTTGCCTTGGAGGCCTGGAACCCTCACAAAGGAACTGGCTAGCACAGGCCTTCATTCCCATCATGCAACTGATGGGCTGGAGAAGAAGAGATTAGGACCAAAAACTAGAAGCAATTTTCAAAAGATGGAGAAAACTTCAACCATTGACCGCAACATAATGAAATGAGAGAGCTCCCCAGAGAAAATTTGAATTTTAAAAACAGATCTTCCTGGGCCCAGTCATATCAATTTAGCATCTGGGATTTGCCCTATAACTCATGTCTCCCCACATTTCAGTTCAGTTCAGTTCAGTTCAGTTCAGTCACTCAGTCGTGTCCGACTCCTTGCAACCCCATGAATTGCAGCACACCAGGCCTCCTTGTCCATCACCAACTCCCGGAGTTCACTCAGACTCACATCCATCGAGTCACTGATGCCATCCGGCCATCTCATCCTCTGTCGTCCCCTTTTCCTCCTGCCCCCAATCCCTCCCAGAGTCAGAGCCTTTTCCAATGGGTCAACTCTTTGCATGAGGTGCCCAGAGTAGTGGATTTCAACTTTAGCATCAGTCCTTCCAAAAGAACACCCAGGGCTGATCTCCTTCAGAATGGACTGGTTGGATCTCCTTGCAGTCCAAGGGACTCTCAAGAGTCTTCTCCAACACCACAGTTCAAAAGCATCAGTTCTTTGGCTCTCAGCTTTCTTCACAGTCCAACTCTCACATCCACACTGGAAAAACCATAGCCTTGACTAGATGGACCTTTGTTGGCAAAGTAATGTCTCTGCTTTTCAATATGCTATCTAGGTTGGGAAATAGATGGGGAAACAGTGGAAACAGTGTCAGACTTTGTGTTTTGGGTCTCCAAAATCACTGCAGATCGTGACTGCAGCCATGAAATTAAAAGACGCTTGCTCCTTGGAAGGAAAGTTATGACCAACCTCACAGTTAAGCCTCCCCAAATATCTGTTTTTTTGATAACCTGGGGCTGCCTGGAAAGCTAGGAGTCCCTGACTTCCTCAGGGTGGCTGAATCAAAGAAGACGCAAAAGAGAGAAGGCAAGTTCTGTGGTTAATCTGGATTTGGGTTTCAGAGGTTATTCTGGAGCTTGGAATAAAGAGGAGGTTTCTACTGGGTTCACTCATGCTACTGTAGAGACTATTGGACAATGAACTCCAGAATTACTGGATTCAAATCTTGGCTCTACAGACTGTAAGCCAAATGACCATAGAAAATTCATCAGCCTTTCTGGATCTCAGTTTTCATCGGTAAAATGGGTACCCACTTCAAAGGGAGATTAAATGAGACAATTTATATAAGTGCTAAGGAGAGTATTTAGCATACAGCTAGTCCTGCTTTGGTGTTTACGTTTATAATTATCCTTTATCTACACAGATTGACTTCCTATAATATGACAAAATTACAATTCAAAAATTCAAGATTTATTTTACCTTGTCACCAATTCAATGGGGAGTAATTCTGGATTCTTGTCTACTAACCTTGAAGTTTTCAGTCCAAGTGTAGATTAGAAGAAAGAAAACATATTTAATGTGATGAACCATTTTGGGCTAAGAGCTCACTCTGAACCTCCAACTTCTCCCACCCCAGTCTTTCCTAGAGAGTAATCTTCCTGAATCATAGATTTGGAGACAAGAAGAATATCTTCATCTCTCTGTAAAGGCCAAGATAATTAATGGAAAACTATGATAAACAGTAAAAAAGCTTGGGATAATGTAAAGTTAAAAAATAAATACACAAAAATCAGTAGCTTTCTTATAAAACAGTAACCAGCACAGTGAAAATAAAGAACAACAATAATACCAACAACGAATAAAATACCAAGAATAGATTTGGCAAGAATCAGCAAGTTCACATGAAAAATCAATCTATCTATCTATCTATCTATCTATCTATCTATATATATATATATATATATATATGTAAAATAAATATATAACCCCCAGAAGTACAGAGAGGAGAACCTGAGTAAATAGATACGTATCTTGTTCTTGTCTAGACGGTCTCAAAATTATATAAACGTCAATTCTCCTAAAACATATTGAAAAATCCAGTCCCATGTCAACCCAAACTCCAGTGTGGTTATTTTTGGAGTTTGACAGCATGGGAGAATAAATAGGGGAAAATAGATATCTGGGGTAAAAGTGAGAAAAGAGGGGGAAGTTTCACTTTCAGCAGATATTGAAACACACTTTAAAAATAGGATACTATAGATGCTTTGATATGGGATCTAAAACAAGAATGTCAACAGAGTCGAGTAGGAAGTGCAACTGAATATGAGGACTTAGTACTCTAGAAGAGATGCTTCTACTCAGAGGGGAGAGAGGTATTATTTAATACATGATGTGGGCCACTGGCTGGCCATTTGGAAAAAAAATAAAGACAGATTCATACTTCTTTCACCAGAATACATTCCAGATGGAATAATATTTAAATGTAAAAATCCAAACCATAAAAATATTAGAAAAAAGCAATGGAAGAATATTTTATAAGGAAAAAGTTTTATAAGTAGCAAATGAGACCCAGAATCTATAATGGAAAAAGATAGGCAGTTTGAGGTTTTACAGATTTTACAGTAAAATACACTGCAAATAAAGTTGAAAGACAAGCTTTGCCTGGGGGGGAAAAATATGACAGAGATGCATTTAGTATCCATAAGACAAAAAGAGTTTCTACAAATCAATGAGCAAAAAAATGCAAAGGACCAGAAAAACATTCAAAAAGATGATCAACCTCTCTAATAATAAAAGAAATAAAAATTAGAATAATGAAATGTATTCTCCCCCCACAACATAGACAGTTTTCAAAGATCAAATACTCCAAGCTGACTAGGAGGTAGGGAAATGGGCCTCTTTGTTCATTGCTGGTAGAAGTATAAATTGGTTCAAGATTTCTGAAGAGAAATTTGGCCATATCAATCAACATTTTAACCGTGCTAAATATGGAGAATATATTTTTGTCCTTTTTTGGGCTCTTACTTATCTTTTCATGTGAGAAGCATGGTGATGTAGCGGACACAGTGGTGTGTTGCCCAGATGCTCCTTCTGCTGCTGAGAGGGTGGACAGCTGAGAGCTCACAGCTGAGAATCACCCCCACTCCAACCACCCCCGGGACTGGATTGCATATTGTGCATGCCAAGTCGCTGCTGTCACCTCTATCCATGAGATTCTCCAGGCAAGAATACTGGAGTGGATTTCCATGGCCTCCTCCAGGGGATCTTCCAGACCCGAGGTATCCTAGAAGACTCAGGAGCCACAGTAGTGAAGTTTGTGGTCCAGTCTAGTTTGTCCTGGCCTGCAGCATACCAGGACGTTCCCTCTAAAGTAAAGGGCAAGTGGCTGCCTC
This sequence comes from Ovis aries, assembly GCF_016772045.2. Taxonomy (NCBI): domain Eukaryota; kingdom Metazoa; phylum Chordata; class Mammalia; order Artiodactyla; family Bovidae; genus Ovis; species Ovis aries. Next base: position 73,497,614 of record NC_056068.1, read on the forward strand.
TCACACCTCTCACCGCTAAGGCAAAACTACAGTGCCTGGTAGATCTCTGAGGGTTCTAGAAGTAGCATATTTTTACATGTGTTCCATCCATATATTGAAATATATGGGAAGCAGCCAGTTTCAGTGGAGATCAGAGCAGGGTTTGTCTACAACAGATCCAGACTGCAGTGTAAGAAGCCCAGCTGCTTGGGTCATATGGCTCAACAGACTAGATGGTACGGGAGCTCTCCAAGGTGGGAGAAAACACTATGTAGATTCTGTGGCGAGCCCCAGTAGGAGACTCTCAGTGTAGACCTCTGAAGTCCTGGAGCAAGTTCTTGCCACCTGCAGTGGAAAATATATACATCTTTCAAAAACAGTTCTTGGAATGATTCTGTGCAAAGATGTGGATAGAGTACCCAACCACGGACAGCAAGTTTCCAATAGCCAGGGCTGTGCCTCATTAGCTGAGTTCAAACAGCACTGCAAAGATAGAAGTTTGGCCCAACAAGACCAGAGGATACAAATAGGCTGACAGGCCATAAGCCAGATCTCCTCACTACCCACCACTGTTCCCCTCATCCCATGCCCGTCTCTAGAGTCCTTATAAATAACTGAGACAGGAGGGGACAAATTCACAGATGACATTTAGAATGGATAAACCATAAGGTCCTGCTGTATAGCACAAGGAGCTATATCCAATCTCCTGGGATAAACCACAATGGAAAAGATTATTTTAAAAAGTGTATGTATGTGTATAACTGAGTCACTTTGCCATACAGCAGAGATTGGCACACCATTATAAACCAGCTGTGCTTCAATTGAAAAATAAAAAACACAACACTTAAAAAAAAAGTTCACAGATGGGTTAACTTGATGTGTGGATGCAAGCAGCAAATGGACCCTAACACAGCCCCATTCAGGGTTTGTCCAGGAAAACAGTAGTGGGGGGAGATCCTGGCCTTGGGTGGAGTTTTGGGCAGTGATCTGGCCATCTACTCAGTGCAGAAAGAGAATTGGCCAGAGGTTAGAATGCTGATGGATTCATAGGCAGAGGTGAATGGCTAGACTGGCTACTTAGGAAAACGAAAGAGAAAATTTGGAAGAAATGGGTGGAAGGATTTAAGGGAACAGGCGTAAAGTGTGAAGATTTTTTTTTTTCCGTTGCATGTTAATGCCTGCAAGGGAGTGTCCACCTCAGAAGAGTCAGTAACCAACCAGCCAGACAGAATGACTCAGCCAGATGATGTCAGCTGGTGATATCAACCACCCCAGTGCCTGTACAACTGGCACGGAATGGAGGAGGCCTGGTGGCCAGGGTGGAGGCTATGCTTGGGAGGGGTCCCAGTTCTTAAACTGCTGCTGCTGAACAGCCAACCTGCCAGGCATGGGACCAACTCTGAGCTCCCTATATGACATTTGACCTCAAGGAGACCAAACAGCCACTTGGTGACAGGTAACTGTTTTGGATGCCTTCCACGCAGGAAGGAACAGATTTATCTTGACTGAAAGTTACACATACTCCATATGAGTCTGTCCTTTCTGTCCAGAGGGCTTTGGCCAATACCTACTCCTATTCCAGGTCCAGCCATGTGTTCATCCACCCAGCCAGGTCTGTGCATAATATTACATAGGATCAAGGTACCCATTTTAGAGCAAAGAAGGCATAGCCCCTCCCTCCATCTTCAAAGTGCGTCGTTTTAATCTCTGCTTCCAATGTCACATCTCCTCTCTGAGCCTCTCGTCTTCCTCTTGTAAGGATGCTTGCGATTATACTGAGCCCAGCTTGAAAACCCAGGTTCAACTCCCTATCTCAAAACCCATAAGTTAAGTGCATCGTCAAATTTCTGTTTGCAGTGTAAAACGACATAGTCACAGGTTCCAAGGGATTAAGATGTAGATAACTTTGGGGGAGAGGCAGCACACTGTCCACCACAAGTGATAACCCCAGCAGCCGCACTATTTATAAGACAGCCAAGATGAAACCCTAACTATAGTTCTTTCATCCACTACGGCTTGAAGTCGAGTGAGCTTGTTTACCTGATTTTAGCTGGGACAGAGAGCAGAGCAAGGCGTTTTAAGTTTGAGTCCTAGAAAGGCTAATGGCTTGGTGAGAGCTAAGGGTTGGTGATGGCAATGATGCTGGACAGGGAGATTAGCCCTGGGTCTCTGCACACGCGGGTGATGGAAGGGCTGCAATGCAGAGCCTGAGAGGATTGCAGTGCTGTGTTGGCAAGACAGTGCCAACAGTCAACCTTCAAGCCAGAGTCCAGAAATGGGACCCCAGCCACCTTGCCAGCTCCATTAGAACACAGACGAAACTGCTGCTTCTGAGAGGCAGGGCTGCAGCAAGGGGTCGTTGCTCAGGGCCTCATTCCTCAGCTAGAAGATGAGGGCAACAATAAGGATCCTCTCTGGTAGTGCTGCCATAATGGTGGGCATAAAGGGTATCACATGGGACCAGGCACATAGCCAGGGAATGCTAGCCATTGAGACAGTGCTGGTCCCCAGTGCTGCCCCCAGTGCTCAGTCCAGGGGGCAGAGTCATTGCTGGCAAAAGCAGTCAAGATGAAAACTGCATTTCCCAGCCCCCTCATCTGTGTGTGCTCACATGACTGGTTCTGGCCGATGGAATGTAGGCAAGCGGTGAGTTCCTTCAGACTGGACACGGAAGGCCTCCTGGTGTCCCCTCTTCCTGTCTCTTGTGTCTGCCTGAACATTGATGTCCCCTGTGACCTCTGAATCTAGGAGATGAAAATGGCAAAGCCTCCATCAGCCTATGTCCCTGGGTATGTGGGGAACACCTCCCTGGTATTCCACTGCCATTTAAATTTTATGTGAATAAGAAATACAGTTCTATTATGTTAAACCAATGAGATCTTGAGATTTACTCTTTTTTTTTTTTTTTTCGGTTGTGCCGCAAAGCATGCAGGATCTTAATTCTTTGACCAGGGATCGAACCAATGCCCCCTGTAATGGAAACACAGAATCCCCCAACCACTGGACTGCCAAGAAATTCCCAGGACTTACTCTGTCTTTAATCTTAACTTTACCTTAACTGATCCAGTTGTCAGTGATGACTTAGCCATCTGATTATCCTGAAGATCTAATTCAAGATATAAAACTGACATGAAGTCCAGAGAAGAGCTTCCATAAATTCAGAAATAGGAGGAAAGGGCAGTGTGTCAGCACCCCTTAGGTCCCAGGACTGACCCTGTTGGGACAGTGTGGGGCATACAGGCTCATTGTTGTGCCTGGGCTAATGAACACATTTATCATGGCAGATCCAAGTCATCGAGCACTTCCTGTGCACTGACTCCTCCTTTGCTTTCTCTTCCTTGTTGTCCAGTCATTCAGTCACGTCCCACTCTGCAACCCCATAGACTGCAGCAGGCAGGCTTCCTTTCACCGTCTCCCGGAGCCTGCTCAAACTCATGTCCGTTGAGTCGGTGATGCCATCCAACCATCTCGTCTTCTGTCGTCCCCTTCTCCTCCTGCCCTCGATCTTTTCCAGCATCAGGGTCTTTTCCAGTAAATCAGCTCTTTGCATCAGGTGGCCAAAGTATTGGAGCTTCAGCTTCAGCATCAGTCCTTCTAATGAATATTCAGGACTGACTTCCTTTAGAATGGACTGGTTTGATCTCCTCACAGTACAAGGGTCTCTCAAGAGTCTTCTCCAGCACCACAGTTTGAAAGTATCGATTCTTTGGTGCTCAGCCTTTCAACTCTCACAACCGTACATGTCTACTAGAAAAACCATGGCTTTGACTAGACGGACATTTGTCGGCAATGTTATGTTTCTGCTTTTTAATGCGCTGTCTAGATTTGGAGAGTGAAAAAGCATCATCTCTCTGAACTCTATGAAACAGCTACCAAGTTTATGTCCATTTAACAGAGAAGAAGCCTCTGTAAAAACCTCACAAAAGGGTTTTATGATTGCACAGCTGGAGGGCAGGGGAGTTAGACTCAGGGCCAGGACTCCTGAAGCCAAGCCATACTCTCAAGCCCTGTGCTGGGCTTTCTTCCTAGGCTGGTGGGAACTAAATAGACTGCCAGACTCATAAGGAGATTTTTTGTTTCAACAGTGAATGGCTAAAGCCATCCTATTAATATTAAGATGCTTAGAATCAGATTTGTATAATTAACAGGGAAGGTCCTAAAAAGAGTGCTCTAATTTCTGATTCTGGAGCCAAGGTGGCTAAAAGATTTGGGTTAGAAGATATAGAAGGAGAAAGTGGCCTGGCCTATTTTCTCCTCTCGCTTCCTCTGTCTGGCGACATCATTAATGTTTCTGGCATTTTTTATTCTTGGTTCTTTACCTCAAACGGAACAAAGCAAAACAAAATAATGAAGCTTATTTATTATATCTCAGATCTGGAGATTCATGGGCTCACAGTTAAATAAGCTTATGGGGATTAGAGTAGGGTGAACTCTCTTTACAAATGTCAACATCTTTGGGTCCTAAATGCTGTAAGAGCCATCTAAGGGAGTCTGGATTTCATAAACAAGCATCACTAATATGGCATACTAAGATCTGAATCTATTATCTGTTGCCACAATAATGCTGATTTATAGCCACAAGGACTTGGATGCCTACATCAATAAACATGTCTTTGGCTCAAGAATCTGTAAGGTTCCACTGATCTGGTGTGGGCTTGGCTGACCCCCAGTGGACTTGCCTCATGTGGACTTGCTGCCAGCTGTGGGATGTCTGGGCAGCTCTGTCTTGGTCAAGTCTGTGCACATGTCTGGAGTTGGCTGGCTCCCGGCTGATCTGGGCTGGCCTCATCTGTGATGACTGGGCTGACTTAGTGCTCCTGCAGAGGTAGCATCCTCCAGTAGACTAGCCCAGACTTATTCTCACAGCAGGTGCAGAGAAGCGAGACCGACGAAGTGGAAATGTGCAAGCTCCTGAAGTACAGGTGACCCTTGAAAAACATGGGGTTTGAACTGTGCGGGGTCCGCTTATACATGTTATGTTCAATAGTAAATACCATAGAACTGTGGGTACTTTAGTATTTACTATGGGTGGGTTGGTTGGTTGAATACGGAGCCACGGATATGGGGGATCTGCAGACAGAAGGGACCTGTGCATAAGAAGGGCCAACCTTAAGTTATACTTGGATTTTTCAACTGCACAGAAGGTCAGCACCCCTAAACTCCATGTTGTTCAGCACCTACTATCATTTCGTTGGTTAAAGCAACTCACATGTCTGAGCCATAGTCAGATATGACACTAAGAAGTACGTAACAGAGAATGCAGACATGTGAAGGCGTGAAGAATTAGACAAAGGGTGGGGAGGCCGGGATGGGGTGGAGGGGTTAGCACTGTTGATCTACCATGAAACTTATCGTTTATTGTGTATCTACCATGAGCCAGGTCCTGGACCAGATCCTGCAAACATCGTCTTTAATACTCACAGCTATTATCATCCTGTCCCTGATTTCGACCTCAGAGGTGCAGTAGCTTGCCCAGGGTCACACAGCTAGGAAACCGCAGAGTCGAGATTCGCTTTCTAGTCCTGCTGCAGTAGGTGTTCTTGCCAGCACACAGCTTGGACCTAAATATTTTCATTACAAACTTTGAAGCTTTATCATACCATAACTGCTTAAATTTTTACCTTAAGCTGAAGATCAGTCTAGAAGATTTGATCAAGGTTTTGTTGGTTTGTTAGGTGAACATCTAAGATGATTATTCCCAGATAACAAGGAGAACAGCAAGAGTAGTAGCAACAGGAACTTACCGTATGATAAGCACGTAGGTCTCGTAACTGATTATAATCATAATGATGTAAGTATTATTTCTCCCTCTGTTTTATGGATGCTGGTTGGAGGCAGCTCTGGGTGCTGAAACAGATGGGATGGAGCCAGAGCACGATGGCTCCCTTCCTTTGTTATTAAGTAGAATTTAATATCTTGGGGGCCACGTTGGGGATGGTCAGGTATGTACCACGAGGCTTTCCCTCTTTATCCCATGTGATCAGTCTCCTCACAGGGATGAACAGGGATGAGGTGGGAGGACGTTGGGTGGAGGAGGGGCAGTTTCTAAAGCTGCAGCTAGGAAATTGTGCTGGAAAGGGGAGGAGGGATCCTCCTCACGGAGTGAGCAGCCACTGGCCATGGGGACCTGGCTTCTTGGCTGTGTAGCCTCCAAGATGGATGGCCACGGCCTTCAGGGCCGGACAACCTCTTCTTAGGCCTTTGATGCTGAAAGCAGAACAAATGTGAGTCGGCCGCCCGGCCGCAGCTGCCTCTCATTAGGGCCCGCTTCCTTCAGCCCAGGACAAGGTGGGCCGCGAGGTAAGCCGGGGCAAACACCAGATGTGTCCGCCACAGCTGGCTGCAAAACCTTGCTCTTGGCTTCTCACCCCCAGATCTACTTCCCTGCCCCCACCGAACAGCCCCCTGGCTGCTCAAGCCAGAACGGGTCTTGCTCCCCACCCCCGCCACTCCCCCCCACCCCTACATATCCAATCCATCAGCAGATCCCATCAGCGCCGCTTTGGGAATGTCTCTGTCTGACCACTCTCTCCGTCTCCACCGACATCACTGATCCGGGCCATGGGTTATATCTCTCCTGGACGATTGCACTAGCCTCCTGGGATGGATTGAAAAAATTCAAAAATGTTGAATGCATATGTTGAAATCCTAGAGCCTCAAACCTCAGAATATGACCTGACTGGGGAGTAGGGTCCTTATAGATGTAATTCGTTATGATGAGGTCATACTGGAGTAGGATGGGCACTAATTCAACATGACTGGTGTCCTTATTAAAAGGGGAAATTCAGACACAGACGCATAGATAGGGAGAATGCCACGTGATGATGGAGGCAGAGATGAGGGTGATGCCTCCATAAGCTAAGCAATGCCAAACATTGTCTGCAAAACTTCAGAAGCTCGGGGAGAGGCCCGAATCGATACTCCTTTCCAGCTTTCAGAAGGAAGCGACCCTGCCAACACCTGGATCTCAGACTTCCAGCCTCCAGAACTGTGAGACAACACAGTTCTGTTGTTTAAGCTGCCCAGCCAGTGGTTCTTGGTTGTGGCAACTCTCGTAAAGGAACACACCTCAAGCTGCAGTCTCTTCTTCCTCTCTTGTCTCTTCCTCTAACCTATATGCATGTTATACTCCGCAGAAAGTGGGTATTTTAGAATTCCAACTGGGATCACGTAATTCCCCTGCACTTGCCACCCGTGGTCTGCAAAGCCCTGGGAGACTTGGTCTTGCTGAGTTCGCCAGCGTCCCCTCTTCCCCTTCCTCCCAGGACCCCTACACACCACTCACACCATGTCAGTCTTTGTGGTTTTTTTGGCCATACCGCATGGCTTGCAAGCTCTTACTTTCCTGTCTAGGGATCAAACCCAGGGCCTGGCAATGAGAATGCCAAGTCCTAGCTGCTGGACCACCAGAGAATTCGCCTCCATGTCAGTCTTGAACATGCCAAGCTTCTTCCAGCCAAACGCCTTTGCACACGCTGTACCTTCAGCCCTCTTCCAAGTCTTGGCATAGTCATCATGTCTGGAGAGCCAGAGCGACACGGACACCAATGACATGGCTAGGACCGGGAGGAGGATGTCGCTGGAGAAAGGGGAGGGGAGAGAGGGATGCTGATGCAAGACTGAGGGGCCTGTGCCCAGCTCACAGCCTCTGAGAGGAGAGGTTTGCCTGTCAGGGGTTTTTATGTTTTAATGTGAAGACCCAGACTCTTTCACCCAATTCTTATCTAATATCGTGCGTAACCTTGGATGAGTCTTTGGGATAGCAATGTGGGCCTCAGTTTACCTGTCCGTAAAATGGATCTGTACATGACCTTACTCAGTTCTCCTGAGAACAAGTAGGTGTCATCTCATCAGTCACGTCTGTTAATGCCTTCATTCGTTAGAGGGGGAAACTGAGACGGGGTGGTCAATGAAGTCATTTACCCGGATCACCCAGCATGAGGGATGGCAGAGCAGACATTTAAACCTGAATCTCTCTGGCTCCAGAATTCGCATCCTTGACCACTGTGCTGACGTGTGTCCAAGAAACTGGGCCTGTGACTGCCCCCACCCGCAAAATGGGCAGGTGTCTGTGGAGGTGAGGTTACAAGGCACTGGGTAAATTCACTCAGAGTGAGTCTATGACACCTTTCTAAAAGGAGCAGTCCATCAATATACGAAGCCAGATGAGAAGTACCCACAGACACACACGCGGTAGTGGTGTACACACTCCGTGTGCCTGCCACTCTGCGGCTTAAGCAGGAGAGAAATGTCCAAACCCATGGGCCAGACTGGGCGGGGTCTCCCCTCAGAGTCAGAGGTCACTGGTGTTGGGGAGAGGGAGAAATAGCTGGAGAAACCTCTGAGACTTTGCCGCAGTGGAGATGTTTCCAGTGGACACAAGGCCCCATTTCTCCAACTTAACACCAGTGCTGAGTTTAAGACCAAGAGATGGATGGAAGATTACAGGATCACTATGACTGGAATAAGGTTTGAATCCACTGTAAACAAACTACTTTTAAACATTGCCTTTGCTGATTGCGTATCATTCATGGGAAATCAGTAGAGCTTACCCACCACCTGAAAAGAGCGGGTCAGGGGTGTCAGGCTTGAGTGCAAGTCTCCAGGCTAACACCCTCACATGTATGCCCGTGAAGCTCTCCAACAAACTTCTGAGGTGGGGAGCAGCCTCCCTGTACCCATTTTACAGACAAGGAAACAGCTTTAGCAATGGTGGCCTATCATGCTCGGATCGCAGCAGGCTGATACGCAACATCTCAATTCATATGTTTTTCTACAACTTTCTTAACCCTTTGATGCTCCACACCTCTCACCTTTGTGTACTGATCCTTTTAGTTTTAAGTAGGCTTTAGCTGCGGAGAAGGCAATGGCAACCCACTCCAGTATTCTTGCCTGGAGAATCCCATGGATGGAGCCTGGTAGGCTGCGGTCCATGGGGTTGCTAAGAGCTGGACATGACTGAGTGACTTTCAATTTTCACTTTCCACTTTCATGCATTGGAAAAGGAAATGTCAACCCACTCCAGTATCCTTGCCTGGAGAATCTCAGGGACAGAGGAGCCTGTTGGGCTGCCGTCTATGGGGTTGCACAGAGTCGGACATGACTGACGCGACTTAGCAGCAGCAGCAGCAGGCTTTAGCTGTGGTCCCAGGGAGGTGTCACAAGCAACTGAGAAAGATCAACGATTCCAACATTCTAATTCACTCTGATTTAGGTGAGCTCAGTTCAGCCGCTCAGTCGTGTCCAACTCTTTGCGACACCATGGACTGCAGCACGCCAGGCCTCCCTGCCCATCACCAACTCCCAGAGCTTACCCAGACTCATGTCCATCGAGTCAGTGATGCCATCCAACCATCTCATCCTCTGTCATCCCCTTCTCCTCCTGCCTTCAATCTTGCCCAGCATCAGGGTCTTTTCCAATGAGTCAGTTCTTCACATCAAGTGCCCAAAGTATTGGAGTTTCAGCTTCAGCATCAGTCCTTCCAATGAATATTCAGGACTTATTTCCTTTAGGATGAACTGGTTGGATCTTCTTGCTGTCCAAGGGACTCTCAAGAGCCTTCTCCAACACCACAGTTCAAAAGCATCAATTCTTCTGTGTTCAGCTTTCTTTATAGTCCAACTCTTACATCCATACATGACTACTGGAAAAACCATAGCTTTGACTAGATGGACTTTTGTTGGCAAAGCAATGTCTCTGTTTTTTAATATGCTGTCTAGGCTGGTCATAATTTTTCTTCCAAGGACCAAGCATCTTTTAATTTCATGGCTGCAATCACCATCTGCAGTGATTTTGGAGCCCCCCAAAATAAAGTCTGACACTGTCTCCACTGTTTCCACATCTATTTCCCATGAAGTGATGGGACCAGATGCCATGATCTTTGTTTTCTGAATATTGAGCTTTAAGCCAACTTTTTCACTCTCCTCTTTCACTTTCATCAAGAGGCTTTTTAGTTCCTCTTCACTTTCTGCCATAAGGGTGGTGTCATCTGCATATCTGAGGTTATTGATATTTCTCCCGGCAATCTTGATTCCAGCTTGTGCTTCATCCAGCCCAGCGTTTCTCATGATGTACTCTGCATATAAGTTAAACAAGCAGGGTGACAAAATGCAACCTTGACGGACTCCTTTCCCTATTTGGAACCAGTCTGTTGTTCCAACAGATTTAGGTGAAGAGCTAAGCAATTTGGGGAAAGGGTTTATTTCAGGAACGGCAGAGTTTGGGGGAGGCAGTGGGAGGCTTTGTGTCAGAATGGGGGATCTGCTAGCACTGGAGCAGATCAGAAAAGCGGGAAGGACCACCTTCTTTACTCTGGGAGGTGAGGAGGCTGAAGGAAACGGCATCTCGTGGCTCAGGGAGAGCCCAAGGAAGCCTGGAGCTCAGCCCTCTGTCCCCTCAAGGAATGGCAATGATCACACATGTCCGTGAGAAAGAAGGACGTAGAGCAAGGGAATGCCTATAGTTTGGCTAGATGATGGAAAGGGAGGGACCCAACGTGGAGGAGAAGCCTGAGTCAAGGAGCGGCCCAGAGGATGCTGAGCTCTCTCCATGGGTATCAGCCTGGGGCGCCGGCAGCTGAGAACTGCATCCGAAGGATGAAGGAGGAGGCAGCGGTCCCAGACCTAGTAACGCCTGCCTCCACGTCAGCCTGGGAAAAGCCCGAGACATTCATGGCCGTCAGTGTGTCCGCCTGGATGGGACAAAGCTCCACTGCATCAGCACCAAGAGGGCTCCGGAGAGAAATCAAGATTGGTCCTCGAAAAACAAAGAGGTTACATTTGTTGACACACTTGAGTTTACAGCCTGTAAAGCATCAGCTCAGTTCAGTTCAGTCGTGTCCGACTCTTTGCGACCCCATGAATCGCAGCACGCCAGGCCTCCCTGTCCATCACCAACTCCCGGAGTTCACTCAGACTCATGTCCATTGAGTCCGTGATGCCATCCAGCCATCTCATCCTGAATATATGTAAAGCATATACCTGCCTTATTGCCCCGCCTCACACTACGAGTGGGTTCCTGCTAGAACGTTCAGTTCTATGCACACCCACCCACCCTTTGCACGTACGCGCGCGCATACACACACACACACACACACACACACACACACACACCCCGAGGAGGGTCTCTTTCTTAGCTCGTGTGACTGGCAGAAAATGCCCTCCTCCAATATGTCCCTGTCCTAATTCCCAGAACTGGTGATATGTTACATGATGGGCAAAGGAAAGTTCATCTCAGCTGAGGCTGCTAGGGGCAGGCAGGTCCCATGGGGCAGGGCAGGAACAAGCCCTCACTTTCCTGGGCCTCTTCAGTCTTTTCCAAGGTGGGACCGATCCCCCACCTCCACCCCCTGGCCAAGGGTGGGGAGTGCAAGCCAGGGGCTCCTGCCTGTGAAGGCTCTAATGTGGGCTGGGAGCAGGAAAAGGGGGTGGGGAGGGCCCCCGAAGTTCCCAGAGAGCATCACACCTCGTAAAGCAGCGCGAGCTGGAGTGCGGAGAGGGACAGCCCGCCCGACTTTCATCTCCTGTCAATAAAGCATTATCAGCGCTGAGCTGGGTTTTCGGCTCTTAATTCCAGATGTGGCCCAAGGCCCATCCCCAGCAGGCTTCTTCCCTCCCGACCCCACCCTCTTCCCACAGAGGCCCCTCGGGGTGATGCTGCTCTGGGGAAGGGAGAGGGACAACAGGCCTTTCGGGACCCCAGTCTGGGGGGCAGGAGTCAGGCTAGCCGTCCAGGCTGGCGGAAGGTCATGCACATGGAGCTGCCCGCTCCTGAGACAGAGAGGGGATGGTGGTGCCTACCGAGGGGCTGCCTGTCCCTCCTGAGACGTGTGATGGGCACACCGTGCCCCAAGTGTTGGGACGCCTGGACCCCTGGCCTGGCCTTGACCTGAGCAGTAACCTTGGGCAAGTTGGTTTCCCTTTTTTGGTTTTAGTAGTTTGGTAAAATGAGGCAGTTACTCTAGTTTCTTTTGTTAACCAGTCAACAAGTATGTATTAAGCCCAGTGTGCATGCTGGCTTCTGTTTAATCTTGGGAAATGCGGGGTAGACAGAGAGAAGGGCTCCTGTTCTTGTAAAGCACCCATTCTTGTGGGAGGAAGCAGTAAATCCCAAGTAAACAAACGCAGGGGTGAAATACCCGGACTGTGAAAAATGCTGAGTAAGAAAGGAAATAGGATGCTAAGCCAGAGGAAATTTTACGCGCAGGACCTCTGCTGGGAAGGCAATGGGCTGCCTTCCTGGAGAGCAGATGTTGAGTGAAGCTGAATGGGAAGATGTGGAGTCAGGCGGGCCCTAGAAAGCCTCACTGCCGACAAAGCTAGGGGAGGGGGTGGAACTCCAGTGCAGCTCTTTCAAATCCTGGAAGATAGTGCTGTGAAGGTGCTGCACTCAATATGCCAGCAAATTTGGAAAACTCAGCAGTGGCCGCAAGACTGGAAAAGGTCAGTTTTCATTCCAATCCCAAAGAAAGGCAATGCCAAAGAATGCTTAAACTACTGTACAATTGCACTCGTCTCACATGCTAGTAAAGTAATGCTCAAAATTCTCTAAGTCAGGCTTCAGCAATACATGAACTGTGAACTTCCAGATGTTCAAGCTGGTTTTAGAAAAGGCAGAGGAACTAGAGATCAAATTGCCAACATCCGCTGGATCATCAAAAAAGCAAGAGTTCCAGAAAAACATCTATTTCTGCTTTATTGACTATGCCAAAGCCTTTGACTGTGGGGATCGCAATAAACTGTGGAAAATTCTGAAAGAGATGGGAATACCAGACCACCTGACCTGCCTCTTGAGAAATCTGTATGCAGGTCAGGAAGCAACAGTTAGAACTGGATATGGAACAACAGACTGGTTCCAAATAGGAAAAGGAGTACGTCAAGGCTGTATTTTGTCACCCTGCTTGTTTAACTTATTTGCAGTGTACATCATGAGAAACGCTGGACTGGAAGAAACACAAGCTGGAATCAAGATTGCCAGGAGAAATATCAATAACATCAGACATGCAGATGACACTACCCTTATGGCAGAAAGTGAAGAGGAACAAAAGAGCCTCTTGATGAAAGTGAAAGAGGAGAGTGAAAAAGTTGGCTTAAAGCTCAACATTCAGAAAACAAAGATCATGGCATCTGGTCCCACCACTTCATGGGAAATAGATGTGGAAACAGTGGAAACAGTGTCAGACTTTATTTTTGGGGGGGGGGGCTCCAAAATCACTGCAGATGGTGATTGCAGCCATGAAATTAAAAGACGCTTACTCCTTGGAAGAAAAGTTATGACCAACCTAGATAGTATATTCAAAAGCAGAGACATTACTTTGCCGACTAAGGTCCGTCTAGTCAAGGCTATGGTTTTTCCAGTGGTCATGTATGGATGTGAGAGTTGGACTGTGAAGAAGGCTGAGGGCTGAAGAATTGATGCTTTTGAACTGTGGTGTTGGAGAAGACTCTTGAGAGTCCCTTGGACTGCAAGGAGATCCAACCAGTCCATTCTGAAGGAGATCAACCCTGGGTGTTCTTTGGAAGGACTGATGCTAAAGCTGAAACTCCAGTACTTTGGCCACCTGATGTGAAGAGCTGACTCATTGGAAAAGACTCTGATGCTGGGAGGATTGGGGGCAGGAGGAGAAGGGGACGCCAGAGGATGAGATGGCTGGATGGCATCACAGACTCGATGGACGTGAGTCTGAGTGAACTCTGGGAGATGGGGATGGACAAGGAGGCCTGGCGTGCTGCGATTCATGGGGTTGCAAAGAGTTGGACATGCCTGAGCAACAGAACTGAACTGAACTGAACTGAAACGGGAAGATGAAGAGGAAAAGCATTCCAGGAAGACGGAACAGCAAGTGCAAAGTCTCCGGGGGGAGCAAGCTCGGAGCGCTGCAGGAACAGGAAGGCCATTGCAGCTGGCATGGAGCTCGTGAGGGAGAGAGGGCTGGTGAGGGCTGTCTGATAGGGACAGATTTCCTAGTATTAAATAGGATCAGGTCAGGTGCATGGCAAAGATGTCCAGAGGAATGTAGCCTGGGGCTGGCGTGACACTCTACAGTGTCACAGCCCCGCTCCTTCCATGGTGCTTCATCACATTCTCAGCATGTGACTTACTCCTCATGATACAAGATGACTGCCTGAGCTCCAGACAGCAAGTCCGCTTTTTAGTTATCCAGAAGAAGGAAGGAAACAAAGGAAGGTAGCCTTTCTCCTGTTTGGGACACTTCCTGTTGTTGAACACAGCATTTCTGCTCTCATCTTGATAGTAGGAAGTACCTCTTTATTCCAGGTAGTTATATGCCCAGCTAAGAATCAAGGGTTATATTACTAAAGAGGAAAGAGAGAGTAACTATTGAGGTGGACACCTGGCACCTCTGCCACTGCCTACAAGGCAGGGAGTTCTCATTCAGAACCTACCTCTTGGTCCCACCACTCAGAGCCACCAACAGTTGTAAACTAGTCACTTACCTTATACACCTAGTCTTCCCCATCTCAAGAACTGGCATCACTGTCCAGTGAGCTGCCCACGCTATGCCTCTGACAACTCTTCCCTCATCTCCAGCAAAGAGCCACACACAACATATCACCAAAGTCTGCCGATTCGACCCCCCAAATATTCCTGAATCTCTCCTCCCTGTCCATCTCCCCAAGTCACTATCTTAATTAACGGCCCGTCTCTTCCTTGGTCCACTGGGGTAGCCTCGAAACTGGTTTTTCTTCTTCCACACGATCAGGTCCGCACAGAGCAGCCACCATCATCAGTCTAAATGTCACTGCTCTGTCTAAAGTCCTTCAGGATAAAAATAATGAATTCCCGATCTATGACCAGGCTTTTATCTTACCTTGTTTCATCCCCCCCCCCACCCCCGGCTCTCTCCCTTCTTCTGTCCATCTGTTTGTCTGTCTGTCTTTCTGTCTCCTCCTGTCACACTGGCCTTCTCTGAACTCATCAAACATTCCAGGCTCCTTCCTGTCACAGGGCCTTTGCACATGCAGGTCCCCCTGCCAGGAATGCTTCCCCCACCTCTTTTCTCACCTGATTCGATCCTGTGGAAGAGGGCTTTCCATCTACCCCATCTTATTTGCTCCCTCCTTGCCCTGTGTATCTCACACATGACATTTATCACAACTGCAATTAATTGTTCCATGTCTGTTCTCCTGCCAGAACATCCACTCCTGCATGGGGGGAAATGTATCAGGCTCAAAAAAAGGGTGTGTAGTAAATGGTTCGATGCCTACATTGAACTTCTCCGTCAATTCCCTGCACCCCGCTGTGCACTAATGGATGCCTCTCAACCCTGAAGAGGGATGCACAGACATCTGGGAACTGAGAGACAGTTCATGTTAATGGTAGGACTCATACGGCCTGCTCATTGCAAAGCAAAGCCTGTGGCTCCTTGAAGAGGCCCTAATAGTTTAACAAAGTGCTGGGTTCTCAGCCACACACACATGGTGGAGCCCTTCTCTGGGTGTCAGCAACGGGCTTAAACCTAACTCGAGAACTCCAGCAGGCAGAATTCCAACAGGGGAGAGAGGGAGGGAAGGGGAGGAACTGGGGACTAAGGAGAAGGGGTCTCCGCAGAGTCTGAAGGAAGCCAGGGAGAAGAAGCAAGTCTCTTGAACTTTTAAGTTATTTTTCACTGAAGCTTTGGTTTGACCAGCTGGGCTGATAGGCTGCGGACCAGGAGATCCCCTCTGAGGACTCACCCATGGGGCACTTTAACGCCTCTCTGAGGCTGTTGCTCCTCCTCTCTGGGCCTGTCTCAGTTTATCCATCTGTGAAAAGGGGGTGGCTGAACCAGAAGACTCTGAGAGCCCTTACAATCAACTCTCGTGTTGATAAAGCTATGAGCTCTTGCCTGTCTCTGAAACAGGTAGGGACATATTTAGACGTGAATCCAACTACTAGTCAGGATGGACCAGGTTATGTTATGGTAACCGACAGGCCCACCCAGCTCAGCAGCTTGGTGCAATACCCTTGTCGCCCTCACTCCCCAAAACTTTGTCGTGTGTTAGCAGCAGCCTCTGGAACAGGTGGTCTCCTAGGTCCCAAGGCGGAGGAGAGAAAGATGAGGAGGTAATGCTGGCTCTAACTGCCTCTGTCTGGCAGGGATGCCCAGAGTCCACTGGCCTAGGGAGTCTGGGGGGCCCGCCCCAGCTGTAAGGGATTCTTGGAGATGGAGGGACCACTTGGAATATTTGGTGGATTCCCACCGTTTCTGACACCCTCTGTGATGTGACATCAGGGGTGAGAAAAACCTCTGTACTCTTAAGCCTGTGTTGTAACACGTGAGCATCGAGCACCTTCCTGGTTTGTGTCCCGGAGCTGGGCTTCATCTACGCCCTCCCCTTGGCTCACACTCATCTCAGCTGACACATAGAGACCCTGATCTCTCTTCTACAACACAGCCCCCACCCCCTCCATTGGCTGGGCAACCAGCTCCTCAGAAACATCTGGAATCCCTCCTTCCCAGTGGGAGACACGGAACTGGCCACAGATGGTGTCTCGCCAATTCTGGGGCATCCTCAGTATGACAAAGAGGACATCTGTTCTCTGTCTGGAGTATGGTTAAAGCGAAAGAAAGACGAGAGTGGTCGTTCAACTGAAGAAAACATTCGTTTTATTGATCTGGCTACGTCTGTTGTTCTTTCTCCTGCCACACCCTCCGTCCACCTTTCCATTTAGCTATTCAGTCATTTCACACCGACCCTGGATGAGTTTAGAATTTTGTTTTAGCTCAGTTGCTAAGCTGTGTCCAACTCTTTGAGACCTCATGGACTGCAGCACGCCAGGCTTCCCTGTCCTTCACTATCTCCTGGAGTTTGCTCAGATTCATGGCCATTGAGTTGGTGATGCTATCTAACCATCTCATCCTCTGTTGCCCCCTTCTCCTCCTGCCTTCAATCTTTCCCAGCATCGGGGTCTTTTCCAATAAGTCGCATCTTTGCATCAGGTGGCCAAAGTATAGGAGTTTCAGCTTCAGCATCAGTCCTTCCAATGAATATTCAGGACTGATTTCCTTTAGGATGGACTGGTTTGATCTCCTTGCAGTCCAAGGGACCCTCAAGAGTCTTCTCCAACACTACAATTTGAAGGCATCCATTCTTCGGGGATCAGCCTTCTTTATCGTCCAGCTGTCTCATCCATACATGACTACTGGAAAAAACCATAGTTTTGACTAGGTGGATCTTGGTCGGCAAATTGATGTCTTTGCTTTTTAATATGCTGTCAATGTTTCCCATAGCTTTCCTTCCAAGTAGCAAGCTTGAATATGACTTTAGAATATGAAGCCCCTCAAATGTGCAGAGTATTGTTGAGCACACAGGAGGACCATGCAGGGGCCTTGCCTTGGCGGCCAGTCTAACTGGCTTTACCATCACGCCAAGGATGCTGAAGACGATGGTGACAGCTGCTGTGTCCTGAGTGGCTGTGTCACCAGGCCCTGTGGTGCCCTGCTGAGTGCCTAACAGAGAGGGTTGTCTTTGAGCTGTAAAGCAATCCCATAGAAGCAGGAATTACTATCCTCACTTGCTCAGTAATTCAGTGTCCCCAAACCAGTGATGGTATCTGGCAACTGTCAAGTTAGCTGAGGTCTGCTCGGGAATGATGGTGGCTTATTCCTGGGCCCGTTCCGTAGAGCAACTCAGGGCATTGCTCCTCTCAAGGGCATAGTATCTGAGCCTGGTTTTCCACCTGTGTCTGTGCAAAGTAGCCGCCATTGATTTTGGTCACTTGCCACTAGGAGCTCTGTGTTGTTGGCATCAATCAGCTGGGAAATGCCCCAGAAAATGGGAGAGAAATTCGCCAGTCCCTCAAAGATGCCCTCTTTTCCTTGCCTCTGCCTGGGTCCAACGCCACCTCAACTCTCCCTGCATCCTTAAGACAGTTGCCAGGGTGATCCTCATGATTGTGCTCCACATCATCCACACAGCCACCAGAGGGCGCTTTCTTTCTAATGTGGAAGTCTGAGCCTCACACCCCCACCTTCAAAGGGAGGTGAGCTCAGGGCAAAGAGTCCCTCTTCCCCCAGGGCGTCCGGGCCCTTCAGAATCTTCCACTGCCTGCCCTGGGCCTCAGCTCCAGTCCTACCTTCTCTTGGCCACCTCTGGGCTGTTTGCAGAACCTTGATTCACATTGTTCTATCCAGTGAAGAGCTGTTGAATGTTGAGCCCTGTGTTGGTCTGTGAGCCTCCCTAGTGTCTAGCTCGCTGCCTGGCATACATAGAATTCCCCCAAATGGTTGTTGAATTGACTGAATTAAAGTTAGACAGGACTCTTGAGTGTTCCCCTCATTGGGAGGTTTCAAACACGGTGGCCCCCATGGAGGATTCAGCCCACATCTTTTAAAATTCTATGTAACTAGCTTTGAGCATTTTTTTAAAGTTAGGTTCCATGGAAGAATGAACCCCACTTTCTCTTCGATAAGCAGAAGGGTTGCCACCACCTCCTTTCTGGGACCTAGCTCTGACAAAAAGCCCTTTGGTTAAAGCTGAAGGGTGGCCCCTTACAAACAAAGCAAATGTTTTTTCCTGAAGCTTCTTCCCCTGTCACTTCTCCCATTTACACAAAATCTGTCCTAGACTCCTGTAAGCACTGACATTTTCGGCCTCTGATTTGTTTAAAACCTTATTTTGCAGGTGGACACAGATGCGCGGCTAGGGGGTTGTCCAAAATTTCATTTAGCGACAAAGTTTGGGCCAAGGCTGGGACCGAGGTCCCTGGGTCCTGCCTCCACTCTTCTGCCTGGCTCAGGGTCCCCATACGTCCTTCCCCGTACACTGGGACCAGCCCGCACGCACCCCACACGTGCTTGGAATCTCCGCTTTGGATTTGCCTTAAGCTCCTTTTGCTACAAGGTTGGGATGTTTCAGAGCTTCCTAAGTCTACATCAGCCCCTCCCATTACCACCCCCAATGAGCTCCTCAGTGCCCCAGAGCGTGGTGTCCAGAGCCACATCCATCACGGACACTGGGCTGTCAGCGTGGCCACGTGCCCCTCTCAAAGGCCTGGATCCAGAATGGATTTATCCCAGGGGGAACCTTGTCATGCTTTTATGTCTTCAATTCATTAGATTCTCTGTCAGCAGCATAAATCAGGGCCGGACCCTCTTCTCACACACTCGGGAATGGGGAAGACACGCAGAGAACAGAGAGAAAATGCGCCGAGGGCTGGATGCGCTGGACAGTGGCTTTCCCATCCCCATATTTATTCCTTTGTTGTTTTAGCCAGAAAGGGATCTTAGAGAGATCACTGGGGATACCAGGGAGAGGCTAGATGGGGGAGACTGAGGCTAAAAGTGTTGCTTTCCCCATAATTTTATCAGATTGCCGCTAACTCCGTCCCAGTTCCGTAGTTGAAAGCTCTCCCTTTTTATTCCACCATGGCATGCCTAGAGGAGTTATCTTTACAAAAAACCAACCAAATCACGTTAAATTCTTCCACCCCTCCCTGTTTCAATTAGTACAAGCCCCAAACCTCCTACCAGGGTCTCCTAGTTCCCCATGGTCTCTCTCCTTCCTTCTCTCCCATCTCCCTCCACTTGATAAGTTGCAAAAACCCTTTTCGTTCATTTGCTCATGAATGCAATCATTCAACAAATGTTTCATAAGCACCTGACGGGGCCCAGATGCTTTCATAAGCCCTCAAAATGCAGTCAGGAACAGACTCACCTCCTTGTTCTCCTAGAGCTTACATTTTGGTGGGAGAGGGACAATATCACAAATAAACAAACAAACACATAATATGTCAGACTGTGATAAGTGTTATTCACAAAAGGAAGTGGAATAAGGGTGGGGAGGCCCAGAGGACCTCTCTGAGGCCATGTCGTATGGGCAGAGACCTGAGTGAGGTGAGGGAGTGGGTCACTGGGGTGAAAGGAGAGAGAGTGGTCCAGGGAGAGAGAAGGGTGATGCAAAGGCCCTGGGGTGGGAGTGTGCCATGTGCATCAAGCAAGTGCCAGGTGGCACACACGGCAGCCAAACGGTGGGATGGGCGGGCATCTGGAAGAGGTGACCAGAAGCCAGCTCACACAGCGCATGCCGGGGAGCCACAGCAGGGACTCGGATGTATTCCAAGTGCGCTGGAAGCTCTGAAGGTTTAAGCCTATGAGTGGCAAACTCCTCTGCTTTAAAAGGATCACTTTGCATCCTATCTTTGCACGGGATAGACCTCGGGAAGGTCTGAGTGGGTGCTGGAAGCAATCCAGGTGGGGGCCTGAAGTGGGGCAAGCAGAGACTGGAGAGGGAGAGTGGGTGGAGCGGGGGCTTTGACGTCAGTACAGAGGAGGATGAAGCTTTATGCCTTAGGTGTTGGCCGGGGGCACACACCGTGCCATCACACCCGCACTACACCTTTATATCATGACCATTTCCGCTGAGCCATCCTGCTGTCCAAAAGCCTCCATGGGCTTGGAAACTCAGATCGTCTGCTGATTCCACCTCCCACATTGTTTTGCACATCTGAAAAAGTGCTAGGTTTGAGCCAGCATGAAATGGGTCTAGAGGGAAGAAATGCTTTTCTAAGAATGCTGAGTAGAAAGGTGGGAATTTTATTCCTCGTATTCCCAAACTCATCCGCATATCTGAGCCTTTAAAGCAGCCACTGCTACCAGAATGTGGTCCCCTCTCCCCTGCACCTTCCCACTTCCTCCAGGTCCTCATCCATCCATCCTTTAGAGCAGAGGTGTGTCCCCCCAGACTCATAGGTTGAAGGCCTCACCTCCAAAGTGTTTGGAGATAAGGCTTTTAGGAGGTAATTAAGGTTCGCTGAGGAGCCTGGCAGGCTGCAGCCCATAGGGTCCCGAAGAGTCAGATATGACTGAAGTGATACAGGACACACACAAGGTTCCGTGAAGCTGTGGGATAGGAGCCTAGTCTGATAGCCTAGGCGGCCTTAGAAGAAGAGGGAGAAAACGGGGACTCTCTCCCCACCCATGTGCAAAAGTACTGGAGTGGGTTGCCATTTCCTCCTCCAGAGCATCTTCCTGACCCAGGGATCAAACCTGGGTCTCCTGCATCTCCTGCGCTGTCGGTGAATTCTTTACCGCTGAGCCACCGCGGAGCAAGAGAAGGGGTATTCCAACTCTTCTGATAACGTTCCTCTCGCCCAGCAGTAAAAACACAGAGCGCACCCACCACTGCGTGGAGAGCTATTTATGATTTCATGTGTATGCCACATATCCTACCATCATGCATGTATTCAACATCAGAAAAAATGTTCACTTCTTTTCTTTTTTCTGTTTATGGTTTATTGATTTTTGACAATGGTACCAATGCATTTCAAGGGCAAAGGAAAGTCTTGATTGCCATACATCTATTTATTCATTAATGTAACCAGTGTTAATCACCCAATCTGGGATGTACCCAGTGACAGTAACTCAGGGTCTTTTTACACTGGAGTGTGGTCGCTTTACAGAGTTGTGTTAGGCTGTTGTTTGTCATTTGTTGCTAAGTCGTGTCCGACTCTGTTGTGACCCTGGAGCTTGTAGCCTGCCAAGCTCCTCTGTCTGTGGGATTTTCCAGGCAAAATTACTGGAGTGGGTTGCCATTTCCCTCTCCAGCAGGCGTTAGTTTCTTATTTTTAAAACTGAGAAACAAAAGCAAATAGAATTTCTACTCTTTTCTTCATGTAATCCAGTCAAGTGAGAGTCGCTCAGGACTCGCCATTTGGGAGACATTATTTTAGAACTCAACCTCTGTCCTTCAGAAACCCTTGTTTTGATCTACAGCTCACTCCTTTATTCATTCATTCCCTGGACAAATATCCATAAAGGACCTTCTGGGGACCCGATGTATGTGGACGCATCGGATAAGAGACGGTTCTGCTCTTGAAGTCTGGATAGACTGTCCTGTTAGGTAATCTCCCCTGTAATTAAGTGCAATTAATTAAGGGTTTAATTACCTGTTTACAAGACATCGATCTTTCCTCCCAGAGGACTGAGGAGGACAGAGGTCAGCCTGTCCTCTTTCACAGCTGCATCTTCAGCACCTGGCATATAGTACACAGTTAATAAAAAAGTGAATGGGCAAGAGACGGGTGATGGGTGAATGAATGAACCAGAAGTGAATGACAGAGTCCACTTCCCTTTTGTCCCTTTTCCTCAAGTCAGCCTTGCCAGGAGAAACTGTCAAGAGTAGCTGAGGGGCAGGCAGGCTGGCCGCAGGGTGGGGGTAAGGGGAGAGATTTGTGAGCAGGGCCAGGTTAGTGGTGGTTTTATTACATGCCATTAAGCATCTGGTCATGATTATAATAAGCACATGAGTTATGGCGAGTGACATATGTTTCTTGAAGGAAGAAAAGGAGCGAGGAGGAGGAGGAAAAGGAAGACGGCAAGCCCCCCAGTGGTGGCCTGGCTGGTTGACCCAGGCGTGGGCCGGGCGTGGGCCTGTGCTGCCCGGGGCTTTTTAACCCTCTCACATCCTGGGTGAGGTGCTGGGGAGACAGCGACTCCTGGGGGACAGGCAGGGTCTTGGGGCTCCCAGGTGGGTCCTTCTTGCCCACTTGTCTAAGAAGCCATCAGAGGACTGGGATGTGACTGGTCAGCTCAGCTTAAAGGCCTCAGTATCTGGGACAAAGCCTGGTCCAGAGCAGACATTTGGAGTGTGAAAGGTCCGTCTGGTCAAGGCTATGGTTTTTCCAGTGGTCATGTATGGATGTGAGAGTTGGGCTATAAAGAAAGCTGAACACAGAAGAACTGATGCTTTTGAACTGTGGTGTTGGAGAAGACTCCTGAGAGTCCCTTGAATTGCAAGGAGATCAAACCAGTCCATCCTAAAGGAAATCAGTCCTGAATATTCATTGGAAGAACTGATGCTGAAGCTGAAACTCCTATACTTTGGCCACCTGATGCGAAGAACTGACTCATTGGAAAAGACCCTGATGCTGGGAAAGATTGAAGGCGGGAGGAGAAGGGGACAACAGAGGATGAGATGGTTGGAGGGCATCACTGACTCAATGGACATGAGTTTGAGTAAGCTCCGGGAGTTGGTGATGGACAGGGAGGCCTGGCGTGCTGCAGTCCATGGGGTCTCAAAGAGTTGAACATGACTGAGCGACTGAACTGAACTGAACTGAACTGAGGAGTATGTAGGAGGGCAAGGAAGGAGAAGAGAGAGGCAAGGTTGAAGGAAGTAAGGAGGAAGGGAAGGAGGAGTTTAGGGCTTCTCACTGAACTTTTATTCATTCAACAACCAGGGTCTTTCTATTGTGCACAGCGTGGTATAGCAGGTGAGGCCTGGGCTGAGGTCAGAACACCTGTATTGCTCCCTGGGATTTGCCATGAACTTCCTGCCTATATGGCCTTGGATGAGTTTCTCTCCTTCTCTGTGTTCATTTGTAGAAGGAGGCAATCATTCAAGTCTCTCCCAGCTCTGGCTTCATGGGAGCTATAGATCTCTGATGGGAAGGACACAGAGACACCTGTCTCCTGCTGCAGCGTTGGGAAGGTCCACACGCAGTGCACAGCTGGAAGGAGTCTCCTTCCTGCTCACCCATTTCACAGGTGTGGAAACAGAGGCCTGGATGTACGAGCTGCCTAATGTTGAACTCTCCAGTTCTCTTCCACCTCTTTTCTTCCCTCCTCCTCATCCAAGGTCAAAGGGGATCATAGCCACTCGAAGACCCAAGCTTCTGTGACCAAGGACATCTCCACATCTGGGCAGCAGCAGAGGAGAAGAGCTTGTGTTTGGGGAAGTTCCCTGTCACCCTAGCAACCAGGCTGTGGCTCCAGCAGCAGACCTTGGAGCTGCTGGGGGGTGTGGGCACTGGGGGCCTGGGCCACCAGACCCTTGGCTGTCAGGAACTGTGAGGCCCCATCTCAATGTGCTCGCGAGCCAGATCACCTAGAGATCTCGTCCTTAACTTCCTCACGTGGTTTCATATCCTCTCTCCAGCCGAGTGGGTGATGGAGCACAAGTGGGTGGTGGAGCTAGGCTGGGATCCAGGTCGGCCTGTCTCCAGAGTTTGTGCTGTCTTTTTCCCCGAGGTCTCTCCCTCTGCAGCCTGGAGGCCTGGCCTGGGCTCTGCCAGTGACTGTGGGCAAGTCAGGTCACCTCCCTAACACTCGGTGTTCTCACCCGGAGAATGGGCCCACTCTCAGAGGGCCGACAGGAGGAGGTCATCACAGTACCATCAAGCCAGGATCTGGGGCAGGAGGGTGGAGATGGGGCTGGACCAAATCAGAACTTCCCAGTCTTTTTTTCCAAGAAAGGCAGCCCTTAACTTGTGTTTTGAGAGATCTTATTTCTCAAACACATTTTGTTTTAAAGTAATACTTAATCGGGAAAGACCCTGATGCTGGGAAAGATTGAGGACAGGAGAAGAGGGAGACAGAGGATGAGCTGGTTGGATGACATCATCAACTCAACAGACATGAGTGTGAGCAAACTCCGGGAGAGAGTGAAGGACAGGGAAGCCTGGCGTGCTGCAGTCCATGGGGTCGCACGACTGAGCTGCTAAACAGCAACAACAGTGCTTAATTCCCCTCTGCCCTTCTTAGTCCTCAGACACGCCCATGGCCGTCTTCTGAGATGACCGCTGTGTCCACCCACATTGGGCTGTCAGAATTCTAATCACCCCCAAGACAGAACATTCTCTGCCCAGCAGAATTCCCTGAGCAGGGCCTGTAAGGGGCTTGGAAATGCCAGGATAAAGGGATGGTACCCATTCTGTTACCTCTCTGAGGACCCCAGGTCACGAGCCCCTGGGAGGGTGATGGTGGCAGGAAACGCAGTCACAGGCCTTCACGGAGTTCCCGTCCCATGCCTGCATGGTTCCAGGAAGTTCCCACGTGTTACCTCACAGATGCTGTTTCTTGCTCTCATTCTGCATGGAGGAAGCCTGGTAAAGGCCCAGAGACTTAACTGACTCCCAAGGTCATGAGCTGGGATACAGTCAGTTCTCCTGTCCTGTGTGATTCCCGAGCCACGTTTCTGAATCGCAGCTCTCGTTTTCCTTCCCTTGCCTGAGTCTGTTGTGGTTTGTCAGTTGCTAAGTCGTGGCTAACTCTTTGTTACCCCCAGGGCTGCCCCATGCCAGGCTCCTCTGTCCTCCACTCTCTCCCAGAGTTTGCTCAAATTCATGTCCATTGAGCGGCTGATGCTGTCTCACCAGGTCATCCTCTGCCTTTCATCTTTCCCAGCATCAGAGTCTTTCCCAACGAGCTGGCTCTTCACATCAGGTGGCTGAAGTATTGGAGTTTCAGCATCAGTCCTTTCGATGCATCAGTCCTTTCAAAGAAAGTCAGGGTTGATTTGGTGTGATCAAATCAGGGATTTGAAAGTCAGGGATTGACTGGTGTGATCTTCTTGCCTGAGTCTAGAATCCTGTGATTGGAGTGAGGGTTGGAGGACAGCGTGGGCCTTGCCTGAAGGACTTCCCAGTCTAGCTGAGGATACCGGACATGAATGAATGTGCCCAAACTTGCAGAGCAGCAGCACAAAGGCCTCAGGAGCCCCTGCATGATTTGGCCAAAGATGGTGCCTGCAGCAGAGCCAGGCAGCCCAGGCGACCCGTGAACTGCTGCTCCTCACTCTGTGCCTCAGTTTCCCCAGGCGGAGCGCACAGGCGCTAACGCTCCCAAGGGTTGCTGTGAGGCTGCCAAGAGACAACAGAGGCCCAGACGCCCAGCCAGCATGGCCGATGACTAAGACGAATTGGCCCCAGGCTTCAGGCTTTCTCCGAGCGTTGCCAGGTGGGGGCTGGAAAGGAAGCTGGAGGAGGATCGCTTTCTGGGGGCCTGTCCCAAGAACCGGGGCTGCCCCGCAGAGTGATGGCCGCTGGGGGACGAACCTGAAGATAAATAAGAACAGTCCGCGTGAGCCCGGGCTCATCTTAACACTAAGCAGAGAGGCCTGGGGCTGGACTTGAAAGCGTCCGGCTGAGACGGATGGGCTGCGGCCGAGCTGGGGGCGGCTGGGCGTGGGGAATGAGCGATGAGGTGTTGGGGCGCTCAGTCACCGCCAGCCAGAGATGCCGGCCCCTGTCCAGCAGCCAGGACGTGTGCGGGGGCCTGGCCCTCCCGCCGCCCGGCCCAGGGATTTATGGCTTCGGAAAGGCCTGGAGAGGGGCTGAGGCCAGGCCCGAGGTGGGAGGGTTTGATGTCAGCCTGGCAGCCCCTGTTGGATTTCCGCCCCGAGCAATGCCGGGGAAAACAGGCCCAGCCCCATGGGGCAGCAGTGACTCAGGGTCACGCAGAGAGGGGCATGGGGCCTGGCCCCCTTCCTTAAGTCACCTGGGAGCCTCCTGACCTCAGCCACCTCCAGCCTCCAAGCATTTCCAGCCTCCTTATCTTTACCCAAGACAGCCCCTCAGCCCGGGGGACTGGGTGCCCTGGAGAAGCCCCAGCCGTCCTTGTAGCCTTGGCATCTGTGCCACCTGCCGTTGGGAGGCTCGCTTTGGCAACCCTCCTCCACCAGGCTCACTCCTCGTCCTTACCAACCTCTTCCTCAATCATCTGGTATTTGCCCCCAGATGACCAGGAGCCTGCCTTTCTTCATCTTGACCCCCTGGCATTTACTCCATGATATAAACCACTGTTCACCAAGCTCTTGCTGTGTGCCAGGAGCTAAGTGAAGTGTTTTTCTATTTTACTATCTATCATATTCATCTGCTTTACAGGCTCGGAAACTGAGGCTCAGAGAATCGTTAGCCAGGATTCAAACCAAGTTTATCTGATTCCAAAACACAAGCGGTGGCCTGCTGAGCTAAGCGCCAGTCTGGGGGATAAGTTGGCAAGCAGGGAATGTTTCCTTTTTCCTCCCCACCCCTGACCCAACCCCTGGTGGCGGCGGTGGTGGTTTAGTTGCTCAGTCGTGTTGGACTCTTTGTAGCCCTATTGACTATAACCTGCCAGGCTCCTCTGTCCACAGGATTTCCCAGGCAAGAATACTGGAGTGCGCTGCCATTTGCTTCTCCAGGGGAACTTCCCGACCTAGGGATCGAACCCACATCTCCTGCGTGCAGGCGGATTCTTTACCAACCAAGCCACCAGGAAAGCACTGACCCAATGCCTACACTTTGCCATTTGCCGAGCAATGGGGCTTCCCCCATTGATCCCCATAGCAACCCTGGGGGTCAGCATATGGTGATCATCCGATTATACAGAGTGAAAAAACTGAGGTCCGGAGAAGGGACATGTCTGCTAGGGTCACGGCCAGCAGGTGGCTGAGCCAGTCCTTTTGACGTGGACATCCCATGCCCTCCCCACAGCCCCTTGGCTTTTCCCACACCTTCTGCCTCTCAGGCCCATCTCAGCTCAGGAGGGCAGGGCTGGGAGATGCTGAGGCTGCAAGTGGACCCTTGGCCCTTGCACTGGGCCACAGAGGAGCCTCCCCAAAGCCCAGGCCCTCCCTAACACCTCCCACCCAGGAGAGAGTGCTCCCTCTGGTAGAGTAGAGTCCCTGACAGCCAGCCAGCTGGACTCTCCTGAGCCCGGGACACTCCAGAAGGCCCTGCCCGCCTGCCCGCCTACAGCCCCATGCCCACCCCTTGCTGAGCTTGCAGGTGCCCCCCACCCCTTCCTATCTGGGCCTGCTGCTCCAGAGCCAGTGAGCTGTGAGGAAGCCGCCCTCTGTCACCACTTCAGCCGCCCTGGCGGGGGCTCCGCTTCCCGCAGGGGTGTGGGTGATGGCCCATCGGGGCTGTCTGGAGCGCCGTGAGCTGGTCCCGTCTCTAGCTCTCCTTCCTCCCCCTTCATATCCCCGCAGCCTTGATGCTGGCTCCCCCAGTCATCTATTCTGGGCCCAGGTGGTTAACAAGTGGGGATTCTCAGCACCTGTCCCAAAGGATCCCTCAAGCTCCCTGCTCACTTGCTTTTGGGGCAGGAAGGGGGCCTTTTTTCTTAGATTATTCAACTGGTGGTATAGTTGCTTTACAATGCTGTTAGCCTCCGCTGTACAATGACGTGAACCAGCTATATGTCTACCCGTCCCTCCCACCCCACTCCCCACATCCCACCCACCTAGGTCATCACAGCGCATAGAGCTGAGCTCCCTGCGCCATATAGCGGGTTCCCACTAGCTAGCTATTTCACACATGGTTATGTATGTATGTGAAAAGAAAGAAAGAAAGTGAAGTTGCTCAGTCATGTCCGACTCTTAATGACACCATGGACTGTAGCCCACTAGGCTCCTCCATCCATGGAATTTTCCAGGCAAGAATACTAGAGTGGGTTGCCATTTCCTTCTCCAGGGGATCTTCCTGACCCAGGGATTGAACCCAGGTCTCCTGCATTGCAGGCAGACGCTTTACTGTCTGAGCCACTAGGGAAGCCCCTATGTGTTATGTCAACGCCAGCCCTGCAGTTCACCCCGTGCCCCCCTTTCCCCGTCCCCGCACCTACACATCCCTTCTTTACGTCTGCATCTCTACTCCTGCCCTACAAGTAGGTTTATCAGTACCGTTTTTTTAGATCCCACCCATATGTCTTAATGTATGATAGCTGTTTTTCACTTTCTGAATTACTTCACTTTGTATGACGGTCTCTAGGTCCATCCTCGTCTCTGCAAATGACCCCGTTTCGTTACTTTTAATGGCCGGGTAATATTCCATTGTGTAAATGTATCACATCTTCTTTATCCATTCGGCATGTCAATGCCGTGTAGGTTGCTTCCACGTTCTGACTGTTGCAAATAGTGCTACAGTGAACACTGGGGTATGTGTGTCTTTCCGAATCATGGTTTTCATCAGGTTATGTGACGCTCAGCATCACTGATGATTACAGAAGGGAGGCTTTGAGGAGGAAACTGACAATTCTGCATCCTCTCTGGGGCAGGAGTGCGATTAGAATTCCGGTGTGCAGAGATTTTCTGCCTCTCATTCATTCATTCATCCACTCACCTCTGTGTGCAAGGCACTGATCATTGAGCAGCTACTATATGCCAGGTCCCACTCTAAGCATTGGACAAGACAGGACATCATGGACAAGACAGGAAAATGTGTGTGTGTGTGTGTTTTTTCATGGAGTGACAGTCAGGTGAAAAAGACAGACATTAGATAGACCTGCAGAGAAGAATGCGTTCATGCTGTGAGAAATCGTTTCCCTACAGCTCTGCTTTGGTATCACCTCCCCAGTGAGACTTTCCCTGATCCCTGTTTTAAAATACCACCCTGTCAATCTTCATCCCCTTTCTTGACTATTTAATAGCAGTAGGAATATTTGGCGTTATGTATTTCTTTCTATATTTTCCATCTTTCCCCCAGAATGTAAACACCGTGGAAGTGGATGGTTTTGTGCTCCGGCTCCAGCCCCCGGCAAGTGGTAGATGCTGAATGAACTCCTGTAGGATGAGCAGCGGATGGATGGGTGAAGGCCGAGGAGCCACAGCTTGTGTTGAGCCCAGGATGCCTCGAGGACCAACAAGGTCCCTGCTGATGCTCCCCTAGAGGACAGTCATGGGCAGCTGCCATGACATTTTCCCACAAGCCTTTGTTGGCACCACAGGGGGCTCTGGGTCCTTGGATTAAAATCCTCCATCTGCCTTTGTGAGTGATCTCGGGCAAGAATTAACCTTCCTTATCCTCCATTTCCTCACCTGTAGAATGGGGATGAGTATACCATCTACCTGGTCCGGTTACTATGGAGACACATGGGATGACAGCTGTGACTGTACTATTTTCTCTTAATTTATTTACTTTTAGTTGGAAGATTGTGTTGGCTTCTGCCATACGTCAACATGCGTCAGCCTTAGGTACACATATGTCCCTTCTCCCTGAGCCTCCCTCCCATCTCCCCGCTCCACCCCCGCCAGGTCGTCACAGAGCCCCAGGTTGAGTTCCCTGAGTCATGCAGCAAATTCCCACTGGCTATCTATGTTACCTGTGTTTCTGTTCCTCCCACCCTCTCCTTCCTGCCCACCCCGCTGTGTCCATAAGCCTGTTCTCTGTGTCTGCATCTCCACTGCTGCCCTGCAAATAGGTTCAACAGTTCCATCTTTCTGGACTCCATATAAATATATATTTATGATATTTGTTTACTCTTTCTGACTTGCTTCACTCTGTGTAATAGGCTCTAGCTTCATATTTAGACCCACAGTGAGAGCTTAATAAACGCTGCCTATTGTGGCCCAGTGCTGCCTCCCATCTCCCACAGAAACTTAGGCTAAGATGCTTGCTCTTTTAAAGAAGCCGTTCCCGGTTGGCACGGATATAGGAATGATGGGGTGGAAAGTTGGAAGCACCGAGAGTTAGGTCATTTCCAGTCTCTGCCTTGAACAAATCATCCGTCTCTCAGCCTCAGTGTCCCCGTCAACTCCAAGGGGCGTCAGCCAGCTTCCCTCTGCTGCCAGCCCTTTCCCAGCCAAACTCCCTGTTCCCTGAGGCCTTAACTTCCTGTCAGAGCCCTCAGGGCCATGCAGAGCTGGGCCTTCACCTCCTGCATGAATATTTTGCACCTTCCCCCAGCCCAGATGTCCTGGAGTCTTGCCTCCCCCACTCTCCCTGGGGCTGCTCTCTGTCCCCACCGCCTCCCCGCCAGAAAGTCCCTGGCCCCTCCCCATGCCCCAAGTGCCTGTTGCAGGGGCTCGCTCAGCCCAGGAAAGCCCACCGGACCCCCAGCATCCCGCAATCCCTCACTTCCTCCCATCCATGCAGCAGGAAGTTGTGCTCACACCTATGGGAATTACTCTTCGGGGGTTGAGTCACAGTGAGGCTTGGTTGGAAGGGTCCCCCACCTCCTCCTGCAGGAGAGATGTGCCCCAGGTAAGCGCAAGCGTGCACTCGTGCACGTGTGCACACACACACACACACGCACACACGGCTTCAGGAGGGCTGCAAAAGCTCCCCCCCCCCCCCCCCCTCACCCCGAGACAGAGAGTGAGTTTCAGAAACTCGGGACAGTAAGAGAGGGGTCGCCGAGGGGGCAGGCTCTGGCACTGGGCCCAGAGCTGTGGTTTCTGGAGCGGCCTCAGCCTGGGGCTTGGAGGGAAGCAGAGGGTGGGGGCGGGAGGAAGTGCTGAGTCTATAGCTGAGCATGTCTGGAGAAGTTCGCCAGGCAGAGGTGGCCCCCGGAATCGGTACCAGGACAGGGTGACCTGGCTTCTCCTGGTGTGGGGACCCTGGGGAAGTCACTCTTCCTCTCTAGGCCTGTTCCCTCCTCTGCAAAATGTCATTTCCAGACAGTGGGCCACATGGAGCCAGGCAAAGATTAGGCAGGCCCGGGTCCCTATCACAGACCAGGCCCCCCAGGACTGTGGGGCTGTAACGGAAGGTTGCATCTTGCTGGACCTTCACCCCTTCATCCACAAAATGCAGAAAACAACCCTTACCTTCCCGTGCTGCTGTGAGGTTAACTGATGTATGGAAAGCATCTCACTCAGTGCCTGAAAACACATCCATTCCTCCGGGGGAGCCTGACCCTAAGGTGAGATCCAGCCTCATTGACAGGACCTTTCTTTATAGCCTCTGTCCTTGACAGCCCTGACTGCTTTCTGTAGTATGTATTTATGTAATGATTGGATGAACACCTTTATTCTCTACTAGGTTATACACTTCTTGAAGGCAAGAACCTGAGCCTGGCACATAGTTAGGGCTTTTATTAGATCCAGTCAGGACACCAGAGCTCCTGCAGTTCTTTCCACAGAAGGAATTTAATATAGGGCACTCATTTTGAAGGGGTTGGAAGAGCCGAGCTGAAAAACTTTATGGAATGAGGGGTAACTCGAGGACAAGTAGCAGCAGGAAGCTGCAACATCCCTGGGACTAGAGGGACCGAGGAGTAAGTGCCCAGGAGCCAGGATCAGGGCAGGATGCTGGAATCACAGTTAGGCACGGGCTGCCCATAGGAACTGGCGCACAGAGGGGGCTCCTCCTGTCCCCAGGACCCGGGAGCATAGGCACAGACACTACCCGAGATGACAGCTGAAGGAACCCTGCCTCCTGTCCTCTAATCTCTTACTGGCTCATCCCACTGGTCAAGGATAACAGGAAGCCAGTCAGCAAGGGAGCTTTGGAGACGTCCTTCGGCAGGAATCAACCCTGAGATACAGAGGATAAAGAGCAGGGGGCAGATCTGAGTTGAACAGATAGCAGAGTCAAGCCTCAACTTTTTTGTTCATTCAGGAATGCAAATAGTTGATCATACACGTGCATATACGTGTGTGCGTGTGCTAAGTCGTTTCAACCGTGTCCAACTCTTTGTGATCCTACGGAGGCTA
Source organism: Ovis aries (assembly GCF_016772045.2). NCBI lineage: Eukaryota > Metazoa > Chordata > Mammalia > Artiodactyla > Bovidae > Ovis > Ovis aries. The sequence goes on from NC_056068.1 coordinate 73,529,729, forward strand.
GCCAGCCAGGCTCCTCTGTCCGATTCTCCAGGAAAGAATACTGGAGTGGGTTGCCATTCCCTTCTCCAAGGGTTCTTCCTGACCCAGGGATTAAACACCCATCTCTTGTGTCTCCTGTATTTGCAGGCAGGTTCTTTACCACTCACAAGACCTGGGAAGCCCACGTGCGTGTATACATGTGGGAGGCTCAGCTGGTCAAGAATCCGCCTGCAATGCGGGAGACCTGGGTTTGATCCCTGGGTGGGGAAGAGCCCCTGGAGAAGGGAATGGCAACCCACTCCAGTATCCTTGCCTGGAAAATCCCATGGACAGAGGAGCCCGACGGGCTACAGTCCAAGTGGTCACAAAGAGCTGGACACGACTGAGTGACTACGCACAGCATGGCACAATGCTTGTGTATACACTGGGCACTAGTGGAAGGGTGTTACAACGACGAACTCCTTTAATAAGCGTTTGGGTTAAGAATAAACAATATGCCCTCAGTAAATGCTGCCTGCCCTTGTTGACCAGACTGCTTGAAAGGGCTCAGGCTTGCAGCGACTCTGGGATTTTCCTGTCTGGGACACCAAGACCTCCACCCCCAAGCCTGGACTTCCTGGGCCCAGACAGCAGAGACCCAGGTTCCCAGGCTCTGCTTGGCTGAAAGCAGGGAGGAAGGGCAGAGGATGCGGGCCCTCGAGCCCCGAGCCCCACGGAGTCCCTCCATCTCTGCCCGGGTCTCCACGGGGAGCCGGCGCTCCCTTTCCGCGCCTGTCAGTCAAAGCCGGCTGCTTGGAAGTTCAAGCGTGGCCAAAAGGAAGCAGATTTCAAAACACACCTCTGCTTGCCCCGCTTCCCTTCCCGCCCCCTCCTGGGCTGTGGCTCAAGGCTCCCCGGGGGCTCCCTTGCCCCTGGCCTGTCCCAGGCAGAGCTGAAACCAGAAGGATTGGGGCAGAGGTGGGGGTGGGCTGTGGGGAGTGAGTAGGGGGCACCAGCCTCTGTCTCATGCCCGCATGGAGGGGGAAGGGATCGGAGCAGGATTGGGGTTGGGGAGGGGCGGTGAAAACTGCCTCTTCTTTAGTAAGGAAAGGGGTGGTAGGCAAGAGGGGGCCAGACCCTGAAATTCAAGGAAGCTTGCTGTTTTCCTTAATGACTCTATGCCTACAGTAGCACAAGCCTTGGCTTCTAGAAGATTCTCTGCAAGCATCTGTCACATGAATGAACGGATGAGTGGATTCTCACTAACGAGAAGTTGGCTCAACTTCGAAGCTGAAGGTAAAGTAGGCTGTCAGGTTGGAGGGCCCCCCTGCATACACACACACTGCCACTGACCTCCAAGAACCAAAGTCTTCCACTCAGCAAGGGCATTTGGGTCCAAGCTCTTGGACACAATCTTGACTCTCACCTTTGAGCTGTGTGATATGGAAGAAGCCTCAGTTTTCTGCACCTGTAAAATGGGCAGAGATGTCCTCTGCTCCTGAGAGTGTGATGTGCAAAGTCGCTTCGGTCATGTCCGACCTTTGCGACCCCGTGGACCATAACCGGCTAGGCTTTTCTGTCCATGGGATTTCCCAGTCGAGAATACTGGAGTGGGTTGCCATTATCTCCGTCAGGGGATCTTCCCAACCCAGGGATCGAACCTGCGTCTCCTGCAGCTCTTGCTTTGGCAGGCAGGCGCTTTACCACCAGCACCACCTGGGAAGCCCCCTGAGCATGCTGGGAGGCCTGAATTGAATGAGTCCCTGAAAACAAATCCTATCGCAGGCCTCTGGGTGCAATTAAAAAACTTCACAAACACGGAGGCCATTGAAAGTCAGAGAATGAGCTCGAATGTCCCCCTGTGAGTGTGTCAACAGCATTAATCACGTGGCCAAGGGTGCTAACACGGAGCCATGGCTTCTTGTAATTTCTTTGCTGCAGCAGATGGAAGTGAAGTGAAGCCATGCCCAGCCACGGAGGCCGACCGTGGGATGAGTGCCTCGATGGGATGGTGGGAGTTTGCCTTTCCTGGTGGGTTTGTCGGGTTTTTCCCTCCCGCTCCACACTCCCTCCCCGCTCAGAGCCCAGCCATAAACGCAGCGCCAGCCCAGCCCACGCTGTTCGCTTTATTGCCGTGTTGTTTTCCATTTGGAAGCTCTCTCTCTGCAGAACGTGCTTGAGATTTTGAAGAAGTGAGTTAATATATCGATGATGTCTTTATTGTCAGGACACTTCCTGAATTAGAAATAAAAGGCCCTGCTGAAGTCAATAAAATGACATGGGGGAGAAAACATTCTTTCCCAGCATGAGAGCCCTTCTGCTACGGCTGGCTCGGGGTGGGGGGGCGAGCATGGGGAGGCCACGTTCGGAAGCTTGGAGCTTCGCCTGAAGGTTCTTCCAATAACTCGGCTTCTCCCAAAGGCAGAGGAGAAATCCCTGCCCTTCCAGGAGCAGTGAGCAGGGCCCATGTGTGTCCGAGGTCCGGGCCTGTCTCTGACAGTCTCCTGGTCTTCCAGGCCCCCTGACAGCTCCAACCTGACCCTCCCCCAGGCCCCCAGTACCATGAGCCACACAGCAGCGTGGGGCAGATCCTCCCCTCTGCAGAACTGGAAGGAGACAAGCCCTGCTCTTGAACCCCCTTCTCTTTCCAGACCCTGCCAGGCTATGCCCTCTGTCCCAAGACCCCACTGCCTTGCTGATCTTTCCAGTCTGAAGTCTGCCTACGAGTCATTAGAAGAGGCAGACTTGAAAAGCAAAGCCTTGGGTTCCCACAGGTCTAGACTTGTGTCTCCTTGGCCTCTTCGCTGCTGTGTGACCTTGAGCGAGTGACCTGACCACTCTGTGCTTCAGTTTCCCCTGCAGTGATGGAAACACCCAGTACAGGGTCTGGTAACTAAGACTGCTACGTATTCACTTGCCTGTAATCTTGTTATCGCTGAGGAAGAAGTACGCTGGGGGAGAAGGCGCCTGTTAGATAGTATGTTGGCAATAGGAGGGGTGGAGCAGCGGAAGCCTCCTCTCAAGGGGAGACAGAAGAAGGGGGATGACCTTTTTAATGAGCGTCTATCGTGGTCTGGCATACAGCAACCCTTATTCTACAAGGCTCAGAGAGGTTAGTTCATTCGACTAAGGTCACACAGCAAACAAGAGACTCAGATTCGTCCCTGGGTCTTTCAGACTTCCAGTTCACGCTTAGCTTACTCTGTCCTTGAGAATACCTCCCCCAAGGCCACGTGTGCCTTCAAAGGTACAACGGGGGACCCGCAAGTGGGTGGAGTAGAGTCCTTGGGGGCCGAATCCTGCTGTGAAGGAGGGAGTGGCCGGGCCAGCTGTCCCCTCCCTCTGGCAGCCCTTGCTGTGGGTGATGAGGGGGTCTGCGCCCACCTATGCCGGTCATGTCCCAGGCGGTGCCCCTCTGCCTTGAGAAAACGCCCCGTGGTCCTGGGAGTGTTTTGCTGACTCAGACACCTGAGTGGGCTCTGTCTCCCAGGGCCCGGCGCTTCCAGTTTCACTTCTCGTTTCCTGCCGGCGGGTTTGCCCTTCCATCCCAGCGCCTGCCACTTTGAGTCTCTGATGTCCTGCTTCCCGGCTGCCATCTTGGTCCCCATCAGGCCAAGTGGGAGGGGGCTCAGGACCCAGGAACAGGACGCTCGGGACAGCGGGCCATCTCCTCTGCACGGGTGCGGCTCCTGCGGTTTGGTACCCCAGCTGGGGAGGAGGCAACAGCTGGATGGGATGGGACCCCAGGCACCCCCGATCTGCCTAATCCTCGAAAGTGAAAGGCCCTCAGTCGTGTCAGACTCTTTGTGACCCCATGGGCTATACAGTCCATGGAATTCTCCAGGCCAGAATACTAGAGTGGGTAGCCTTTCTCTTCTCCAGAGGATCTTCCCAACCCAGGGATCAAACCCAGGTCTCCTGCATTTCAGGAGGATTCTTTCCCAGCTGAGCCTCAAGGGAAGCCCTAAAATACCGGAGTGGGTAGCTTTTTCCTTCTCCAGGGGATCTTCCCAACCCAGGGATCGAACCCAGGTATCCTGCACTGGGGGCAAATTCTTTACCAGCTGAGCCACCGGGGGAGCCCGCCTAATCCTCAGGGCCAGCTGTGGGTCAGGCTGAGGGACCTTGTCCAAGGTCGAGGGAAGGTTGCACCCTCAGCGGTCAGCACTGCTTCTCTCATGCCGGGCACCCTGGGCGGGGACCCAGGACCTCAGGTCTGTGTGCTATGAGGTCCCCTGAAGGCGGGGTCCCATGAAAGGATGACTGGCCCCCTCTGCACCCTGTGGCCCCATCGACACCACCCGCCCTGTGAGTGCCTCTGGGACTGTCGGATCCTCTGCAGCTTCACGCTCCTAAACTTCAACCTAAACTACGGCTACATCCCGACTCCTCTCCAGCTTTGTTTTCCAGAAACTTCCAGCTGGTCTAAGGACACCGGCCCATGTTTAGTGCGGAGGCCTCTTCCTCCCTCCCCGGCCCTGGGACAGACCCAGCTCTACGCCTCCAGCCAGGGCGCCTCAGACAGCTGTCTCCTGTTCCTCACGGGTGAGATGGCGATGACCCCTCCAGACCCCGCCTTGTGCCCTGGGTTGTTTGGAATATGAACCCGAGCTCCCATGGGCTGAGTCATCCCTCTCCCCGCCTGGGCGTGCCTGGGGCCAACCAAGAGTCCAGAGACCAGCCTTGGCTTTCAGACCTGGTTGTCACCTTACCCTGTGGCCTCGGGGACGTGACCCTACCACGCCTCTGTGCCTTGATTTCCCCATCTGAGCAATGAACGTGCCTCTCTTCCCCATTCTTCCCACTTCTCCCATCGTCTAGCTGCTCAAGGAGCCAGTGCCTGGAGGGTCTCAGTGGCCGGAGCCCCGAGGGGAACAGCTCAGTGGCCCTGGTCTGGAGGCCTGGGGAGGGTGAGGAGGTGGGGTGAGGCCGCAGGGTCCGAGCTCCCCCCACCCCAGAACGCCCACCATACGCACATCTGCAGCCCCATCTGGAACAGCCGGGCCCCACCCCCACACACGGTCCGGCAGCCAGACCTCCAGTCCCCCTCCCCGCCCCTCCCTCTGCCTTTCCAGCCACCCCCGGATTTGTACCCATAATCTGCATATTTAGCAGTTCACCACGTTGCAGGCCAAACCATAAATCCTTCTCTGGTGGGACCCTGGGAAAGAGTCCCCACGTTTCCACAGAGCCCCGAGCCCTGACCTCTGAGACCCCACTCCTCTGAGTCTTCAGGCCCTGAGGGGCATCTGCTCAGTCCTTAGGTGTCCTCTGGCCCCCAGAGGCTGAGCCACACAGCTCGGAAATCGGAATAACTGAAATGATCGGAGGAGGAATCAAAGAGAAAGAATGGTTTCATTTGACTTTCAGGCCACCGAGTGAGGTGGACTGGGCAGTACTTTTCTCCCTATTCTGCAGAGAGGTAAACTGAGGCTCTAGTTCTGTCCTCAGTCATTCGGGGCCAGCTCAGCGACAATGCCAGGGTGACATGTCATTTCTCAAAGGCCTGGCCAGTGCAAGTAAACTTCCATTTCTCAAGTCTGGAAGCTGCTAGGAACTATGGGAACACACAGCAGGGGGCCCATGCACTTGGCCTCTAGTCCCCACTCAGTTCTGTAGTCATGGCAATGGGCTCGGGCCCTCTGAGATTCTTTCCATCACCCATTTAATCCTGAGCTCTCTCCAGCCTCCTGATGCAGCCTCCCCAGACTCTCCAGCCCCAAACTCAAAGGGGCAGGACCTTTGAGCGTCACTGATTCTCCTCAAAGAAATAGGAACAGACAGCTTTGCAAAGTTTTTACCAAAAAATATGCAGAGTAGACCTCTTGGTACTCCTAACCCATCAATGAACCTGACCCTGCTGTCCCAAAGTAGCAGGCATTAGCATCTTCTGAGCTCCTTCTATGGATCTGACGCTACAGCGAGCGCTCTGGGAGGACTTTCTCATTCAATCCTGATGTCGGCCTTTTAGAGAGGGAGGAAGACGATGAAGATGATAAAGAAGGTGGTGCTGGTGAGTGGCAAGGGCCAGATTCCAGGCCAGAGCTGTCAGACACGGGGCCTGAGCTTTCACTCCCACGCTAGAGCCCACGGCCACGGATGTCCTTGGGAGGAAGGAATCCACCCAAGCTCTGTGCTCTGCTGCTCCCTGCAGCCTGGCCTGCCCCACGCAGCCCACGTCGGCTCCGGATCCCAAAGGAGCGCCCGCCTCCCCGCTGCTCCTCCGGGGTGGGCTGGGGCACCTCCCACCCGAGATTTATGCCCATAGGCGTTGTCCACAGCCTGCCCCTGCCGCCCGGGGTCTGGCCCCTCTCCCCGGCAGAACTGGGTGCTCATCAGGGAAGGATTTGGGGTTCAGTGTGTTCTCTCCTCTCTATTCACGCGTCTAAAATGTGCCTCCTGTCAGACACTGTTCTGGTGATGGAGATACAGTCATTTAAAATGGTCCTCGGTTCTGTTATCTTCAGAACAAGCTACTAATAGCCCTGGGCACCCCTTAAATGTCCACTGATGGATGGAACAAAGAATTAGAAGGGAAATACAAAAAGCCACGCCTGAAATGGGAAGACCAGGCTATACATGTTCACCTTGCTGTTAACTTCCTCTGTGACCTTGAACGAGTAACTCAGACTCCGGGCCTCAACTTCCCCATCTGTCAAATGGGAGGCCTGGACTCCAGCATTCGTGAGCCTCCCTCACTCCTGGTCCCCCCTCCCAGCTTCTGCCACGTGTGCCTACCACCTGTAACCCTGTTAACTGAATATTATTCTTGAGATCAGTGTACGCTTTCTGACTCGGCAAATTTATTTTAAAAGGGAATTTTGAATCACTTCTATAAATTGAAAATTGCAGTATCGTTTGCCAGAAGAAATAAAAGGTAACCAGAAAAATAAATACCATGAAGATAACATAGTGTTGTTAGTCTCGCTGGAAACTCTCCTGCCCAAGGCTGCGGTCCCATTGCCCACCTCTCCCTTCTGCCCATTCGACTGGCAACTGTCCTGGGAGTTCCTTCCATGTGCCAGCCACTGTTCTGGTGCTAGAATAAAGCAATTAGAAAGAAATAGCCGATGAAGGAAGGGGAATCCCAATTGCAGATGAAGTGAGCATTGGGAGTGGTGGGGGGAGGGTCTCAATGTGAACTGGAGCAAAGCTTTGAAGGGAATGAGGACAGAGCCACGCGGATCTTTTTTTTTTTTTTTTCTTTTTAAGAAAAGAGCATTCCGGTTAGAGAGAAGAGCAAGTGCAAAGGCCTTGAGGCAGGAGTGTTTTTCTGTGAGCTGGGGGAGGGGCCAGCAAGGTGCGAATCGTACGAGGCTGCAGTTAGCAGGGGAGGTTGGGAATGTCCAAGGGGGGTTACAGGTGGAGGAGCAGCAAACTGAGGCCTCCTCCTGGGCTTGATCAGAAAGAGGGAAAGTAGTGAGGGGCTGACAGCTCCCTGGCCCTGTGACTGAGCGCTGCGTGCTGCTGGGTCTTTGTGGACTTTTAAAGTCATCTTCTGGAACTACAGGGGCACACATCCTCACTGCCTGCCCATGGAGCTCACCTCGGGGCAACTGGGGTTCTTTACTCCTCACCTGGTCCATGATTTCTTGTGTTTCCAGGCTGGACACCAAGCTCAGGAGGTCATCTGAAGCGGCCTACAGATGCCCAGCAGGCTTCCCTTCCACCTAGTGTTTCTGTATCTGCACATTATATGTCCTGCCTTCCCGCTAAACCTGGAATATTCATTGGAAGGACTGATGCTGAAGCTGAAGCTCCAATACTTAGGCCACCTCATGCGAAGAGCTGACTCATTAGAAAAGACCCTGATGCTGGGAAAGATTGAAGGCTAAAGGAGAAGAGGGTAGCAGAGGATGAGATGGTTAGACAGCATCACCAACTCAATGGACATGAATCTGAGCAAACTCTGGGAGATGGTGACGGACAGGGAAGCCTGGAGTGCTGCAGTCCAGGGGGTCGCAAAGAACTGGACACGACTGAGCGGCTGAACAACAACCACCTTCCCGGACAGTCTGCACACACGAGGCACGCATTCATTCATCCAACTAAGCCGCACACGTCCCTTCAGTGGTTAGAACTGCTCTAGGTTCAGATCAGTGCAAGGAGGCAGACACAGTCCTGCCTCAGGGACATACATGTGGGTGGGGAGGTGAGAGACGGGGCCAAATGATTTTAGCTGGTAAGAGCTGTGAGGAAAAGACACAGTGGAATGAGCCTCGGGGAGGGGCAGGGCCACCTTAGGGTCCTTAAAGACGCCTCTTTGAGAAGCGACGTTTCAGCTGAGCCCTGGATGATGTGGCTCTCTGGAGGAAGGGGAGTCCAGGCAAGGGGAACAGCCAGTGCAAGTGTCCTGGGGTGGGTACAAATCTCTCACTAGAGTGAAGGCCAGTGCAGCTGGAACTTGGTAAGTTATGAGGGAAGGAGCAGTTGACAGGGGGTGAGGAGAACTGGGCCTAGGGCGTGCAGGCTGAGGCTGGGTAAGGAGTTCGGCAGGCTGGAGCAGGGTAGCATCTTCAGCTTCAACAGATGGCTCCAGATGCTGGCTGAGAACGGACCTGAAGGAGAGCTAGAGAAAGCAGGCGTGCAACCAAGGTTGTCTGAGTGAGACGGCCTGGTGTCTGGGCTGGAGGTGGGGCAGATGGCGTGGAGGCTCTCGTCAGGAATCTGTTTGGAGGGAGGGCTGACAGAAGTTCTGAGTGGACCTGTCTCTGTGCTCTGTGGGTAGATGACCTGGGGGGCAACTCGAGGGCGTCCCTGCAAGGGCCAGGTCTAGTGAGTGCGGTAAGCAACCAGCTTGTGAGCCCTGAAGGGCCTGGGTAATTCCTCACATGTCCTCAAGAGGGCAGAGTGTGGCTAAAGAAAGCATCGGGAGAAGCAAGGGCTGGATGGGGCTGGGCAGTGACTGTCGCAGGCTCGGAGGCAGGGCTCATCCCAGCTTCTGGGAGTCGGGGGAGCTGGTTGGAGTGAGGTCCCAGCTCCAGAGCATCCTGGGAGCTACAGCGGGCCGGGCCTGGAGCTGATTAGCCACCGGGAGGGGACCGTGAAGGTGGTGACCTTCAGAGACCGGCTGGCGTCCTGCTGGCCCCAGCACCAAGCTTGGCACCTATGGACATCCAGCCCCTTCTCCAGCAGCCTGGAAGAGGCTCTAGGGTGAGGGACAGAGGTGGGTGCAGTTTGGTGGGGAGGACCCAGCTCAGGACGGGACGTCCATGGACCTGGCTTCCAGCCCCAGCTCAGCCCCCTCCCAGGCTCTGGAGACCTTGGACTAGTCCCTGATCGCCTTTCCATCACTTTCCCATCTACAGAAAGTGATGGATGAAGCTGGTGGCCCCTGCCAGGGGCTCCCTTCCAAGCCTCACGTGCCCTGGGCCTGAGACTGCGAGGAAAGTTCAGGGGATGGGAGGCCCCAGGGGTGGGTGAGGACAGCAACATGACCGGGAGAGGAGGACCTGCAGAGTCATCGAACTGCGCTTGGAGGGGACCTTGGGGATGCTCAGGGTCACTGCAGGGACGGGGTGGTCAGAGGGCTCATAGCTTCTCTCTTGGCCCCTCCAGACCCTGACAGTCTTGCTTTATCTGCTCCCACATCTGACCCCACAGGGGATGTGGCTCAATGCAGTATCTACTGCTAAAGATCAGCTTGCGAACTCCTGACCTTCGCCCATCCCATTTCAGGAGAGAATGACCCAGAGAGGAGAAGGGATTTGCTTGAGTCACACAGCCAAAGAGGCTGAGGGGACAGAGGTGAGAGAGGACCATCCACTCCATGCCTTTAGCCCCTTAGCCCTAGCATGGTTGCCTCCCGAGAAAGATCTTCATTCCAACCAAGTGGGCTCAAAAGAGGCACCCAAAAATGTTTCCAGTGTGTCTGCAAATGCCCCCGGCATCCCTCCAAATGTAGGGGAACGGTCAACTTAAAGACGAACAAGGAAACTAGAAAGCAGATAAAATCCTTATCGATTATCCAGTAGGGCCTGCCTATGTCCAGTGGTAGCATTATTGCCCCCACTTGGCAGATGAGGAAAACTGAGGCTTAAAGGGTTGAAGGGACCCTCCTGATGTTGTTCCCTGCAAGGACCAGAGCCCAGGCCTGAGGACTCCACAGTGCATGAGGCTTGCTATGGTGAGATTTTTCATGCTTCTCCCGGTGCTTTCCCCTGGGTATTTAAAAACTTCCCTCCTGCCCATCCACTGAGCCAGCAGCATCTTCCCGTGTCCGCTTCCTGTGCCCTTGCCTGAGCCTGGACCAGTGCACAAGGCCATGAAGTACCCCCATTTCAGAGACAAGGGCGACACCTGGTGGCAGCTCATAAGTATGACATTCTGCTAAATGCTCTGAGCGTAGCCCTGGAAAAGAACCAGGGCAGTTTCTCTCCTCTCCACCCTCTCTCAGTGTGCATTTATGGAAGGCCTATACTTTGCCAAGCACAGTTCAAGGTGTCAGGGACACAAAGCTAAATGTGATCTTCGCCCTCAAGAAACCTCAAGCATAAGAGAGAAGCTTCCCTCAAGAAGCGTCAAGCATATAATATTCTTATATAAGAATAATTGCAATGTAAAGTACGAAAACCAAATTTTCACAGCCTTTCCTTTTAGTCAGGGCAAACTAACCCAATACGGAAGTGCAATTTACAGTAATATCTGACACTTCCTGAACACTTACGACAGGCCAGACACTGTCCAAAGTGCTTTATCTGAAGAAACTCACTGAAGCTTCCCAAACAGGCACTGTCATTAGCTCCATTTTCAGGTAGTATGTATATCTCTAGCAACATGTGATACCATGCACACGCTATCACTCAGTCGTGTCCGACTCTTTGTAGCCTTATGGACTGTAGCCCGCCAGGCTCCTCTGTCCATGGGATTCTCCAGGCTAGAATACTGGAGTGGGTTGTCATTTCCTCCTCCAGGGGATCTTATCAAACCCACATCTTCTGCATTGCCGGGTGGCTTCTTCACCATCTGGGAAGACCCTGTGATATCAAGTACACGGTAATACTATTAGCTTCATTTGTGAAATGGGTGTCCAGAGAAGTTGAGCAACCTGGCCAAGGTCACACAGCTTGAGAGATGCAGAGTCAGGATTTGAGCTCAGGACTTCCTCAGTGGCTCAGAGGTAAAGAATCTGCCTGTAATGCAAGAGACACAGGTTCTGTCGCAAGGTTGGGAAGGTCCCCTGGAGAAGGAAATGGTAACCCACTCCAGGATTCTTGCTGGGAAAATCCCATGGACAGAGGAGCCTGGAGGGCTACAGTCCCTGGGGTCGCAGAGTCGGACACGACTGAGCAGGCACATACACGCACAGGTTGGCTTTATAAGCCTTGCCCTTCATCTTGTGTCACGCTGCCTCTGGGGACAGCTTATACAAGTGAGGCTTCTCTGGCTGAAAAGAAGGGGGTTGTCTTAGGAGTCATGCTTGTTCAGCCCCTCCTTCACCGCCTCTGGACACCCAAGGAGTCATCAACAGCTGTTGACCTCACAGTGAACACCTGCCGTGGAGATGGTGACAGATTTTACACAGAAGAGGAAAATTAAATTTGCACGTTGCAATGGTTATTCCGAGGTGGGCTGTGGACAAAAAGTACTACCTACCATTCCGTGAAACGACAAATGTCGCCTGCCAGCAAGCCGTTGGCCACTGCAGCTGTGCCCCGTGGCGCATCCTCAGGGGCATTCAGGGTGAAGAAAAACAGGATACTGGTTCTCGATAGTTAAGATGTATAACTAAGCAATAATTTCAGTGAACTCAGACTGTTGCATCTTCCCATACATAGAAAATCACTAAGATTATTAACTTGAGATATCTTATGATTAGCGATTAGTAATCTTTTAATGTTTGACTACATTTTTTTTTTTTTTCAGCAAAAACTACAAACACTGGATCCTCCCTTACCTCTTCAGAGCAGTTTCTCAAGGCTACCTGAGAAGCTGTCTCCCAGGCTACAGTTCTCAGTAAGGTCCCTGATAAAACATAACCTGCCACTTAGGCTGTGCGTTTTTCTTCAGTTGTTGGGACCCAGAGGCTCAAGACTAGAGGCTGTGATCAGAGTGAAGGGGCTGAACTGGGCTAGTAGAGGACAGAAAGGCAGAGGGGGAAAAGTGACTGGCCTTCACCATGAAGATCATATGGCCGCAAGCCTAGCCTGTAATTTACTTGGAGGTTGGGGATGGGATGTGATTCTAATTTGCCTTGGGAGCCAATCGATTCACTGAAAAGTATTTATAAATAACTGCTATGTGTCAGCCATTGTTCTGGTTGCTGAGGATACAGTGGGAAACCAGAAGGCATTGCTAGCTTTGCATTTGTGTTCTAAGATTTTTGTGGATAATTTTTGCGTCATTGTTCATGAGAGATACTGGTCTGTAGTCTTCTTTTCTCATAACGCCATTGTCTGTCTTTGGTGTTAAGGTAATCCTAGCCTCATAGAGTGAGTTAGGAATTAGTCCTTCTACTTTTATTTTCTTTTATTTATGGTGAAATCGAGACTGGAAAAAGTGTATATGAGCATGTGTCTACTACAAAGACAATGTTAAAATCAAACGCCCAACAACACCTTTATAAATATCTTTCCTTTCTCATATATGAAAAAAGAGCATGTTCAGTGGGTGTAGGCCCACGTGTGGGCACATGAAGTCTCATTTCCTCCCTTACTGAGCTTTCCTACTAGTAGATTAGACATTCCAGGGTCTGGACTCACCTGCTTCCTTCCTTTCTTTTTTCCTTTCATAGAAGGGAAATGAGTGCACTTAACAATGTGTATTATTATTAATAATACGATGACAGTGGTGGCTCGCGGTCCATCACACGGTGTAGACTCCGGATGTAGCTCTCTGGGGAGAATCACTGAGCTGATGCCCCTGCTCACACGGTCTTTGCCCTGTACCTACCGGCAGCGCAAACGTTCTCATGCCGCCGTCCACATAATCAGGACACGGAGTTGGTTCATTAGAGAGCGAATTTTGGGTAAGTATTTTTGTTAGGTCATTTGGAGCATGTGTGTGTGTGTGTGGCCCTTCAAAAGAAATCTTAATCTGATATATATATTAAACAGTTGAGCGCAGAGCTATCCGAGGAAGCGAGTGATGGGGCGCGAACTCATGGCACCACCCTAGGGGACCCCAGGCACATCCACAAAGCTATGAAGATGCTCATCACTGTAAAACTTGCTTTGAAGAGCCTTGAACTGGATTATTTCCACTTTTCCAGCATTGCAGCGGCTCGGGTTTGGGCTCAATTGTCTGAGCTATTCTCAACTGGGCTTTCTACAGGTATAAGCTCCCTTTCTCTTTGTGACTTCCATCTTTTTGCATGTGTTGGTAATGTTTTCTGGACTCCTCTCATTGTGACTGCCAGCTGCTCTTGGGGATGTATCTAAGCTGATGAATGTGCTACTGAATGCCTGCTGGGCCACCGTGGTCAGTCCAGGTCATCTCCCACCCGGATTATTCAGGAGCACCCCCTCTGGTTTCCCCTCTTCTAGCCTTGCCTCCCAAGGTCTGCTTTCAATCCAGCAGCTTGAGGGATCCCATTAAAACAGGAGTCAGATCATGCCATGTCCCGGCTCCGAGGAAAGCCTAGGCCAGGAAGACCGTCCAGCATCGGGCTCTGCCGCCTCTCTGGCCTCATTTTCTATTGCTGGCCCCACATGCATCCTATTCAGCCTAGCCTCAGCCCCGGGGCCTTCGCACAGGCACCTGCTCAGTCTGGGATGCTCTTCCTCCCAAACTTCATTCAGGGCTCTGCCCACATGTTACCTCCTCACATGGGCTTCCTTGACCTGTTACATGAAATACCTTCCTTCTTCCAGAAACTCCCTACCCCTTTCCCTGCTTCAGGAGTGTCTAATACACACACACACACACACACACACACACACACACACACACACACACATCTGTATGTGTATGTGTGCTAAGTCGCGTCTTTGTGACCCTACAGACTGTAGCCCACCAGGCACCTCTGTCCATGGGATCTCTAGGCAAGAACACTGGAGCAGGCTGGGCAACCCACTCCATACCCACCACCTGCCATATTGCATATATTATTGTCTATCTGTCAATGGATGGGAAGAGGCTCCAAGAAGGCAGGACCCATGACTGTCCTCTCAGTCCTAGAACTGTCTACACTCAAACTTGTATGGAATGAAGGGATGAATGATCATTAAATGTCAGTTAGTGTTAGGTGGGATTTTTGGCATTCGGTTGCTTTGCTACTGGTTCATATGTTAACTCTGCTGCCTAGAATGCAGCTCTCAGTGCTAGGAGAGCTGATGGTAGAGGGTACTTTTGTTCCCAATTATCCTTACTGCAAAATTCAGGCTTAAATTGAAGAAAGTAGGGAAAACCATTAGGCCATTTAGGCAAGACCTAAATCACATCCCTTACGATTATACAATGGAAGTGACAAATAGATTCAAGGGTTTAGATCTGATAGACATTGTGCCTGAAGAACTATGGATGGAGGTTGGTGACACTGTTCAGAAGGCAGGGATCAAAACCATCCCCCAAAGAAAGAAATGGAAAAAGGCAACATGGTTGTCTGAGGAGGCCTTACAAATAAGTGAGAAAAGAAGAGAAGTGAAAGGCAAAGGAGAAAAGGAAAGATATATCCATCAGAATGCAGAGTTTCAAAGAATAGCAAGGAGAGATTAAAAAAAAAAAAGCCTTCCTCAGCGATCACTGCAAAGAAATAGAGGAAAACGACAGAATGGGAAAGACTAGAGATCTCTTCAAGAAAATTAGAGATTTCAAGGGAACATTTCATGCACAGATAGGCTCAGTAAAAGACAGAAATGGTATGGACCTCACAGAAGTAGAAAATATTAAGAAGAGGTGGCAAGAATATACAGAAGAACTGCACAAAAAAGATCTTCACGACCCAGATAATCATGATGGTGTGATCACTCACCTAGAGCCAGACATCCTGCAGTGAGAAGTCAAGCGGGCCTTAGGAAGCATCACTACGAACAAAGTTAGTGGAGGTGATGGCATTCCAGTTAAGCTATTTCAAATCCTAAAAGATGATTCTATGAAAGTGCTGCACTCAATATGCCAGAAAATTTGTAAAACTCAGCAGTGGCCGCAGGACTGGAAAAGATCAATTTTCATTCTAATCCCAAAGAAAGACAATGCCAAAGAATGCTCGATTTACAATTGCACACAATTGCACTCATCTCACATGCCAGCAAAGTAATGCTCAAAATTCTCCAAGCCAGGTTTCAGCAGTACGTGAACCAAAAACTTCCAGATGTTCAAGCTGGATTTAGAAAAGGCAGAGCAACCAGAGATTAAATTGCCGATATCCATTGGATCACAGAAAAAGTAAGAAAGTTCCAGAAAAACATCTACTTCTGCTTCAATGACTATGCTAAAGACTGACTGTGTGGATCACAACAAACTGTGGAAAATTCTGAAAGAGATGGGAATACCAGACCACCTTACCTGCCTCCTGCAAAATCTGTATGCAGGTCAAGAAGCAACAGTTAGAACTGGACATGGAACAATGGGCTGGTTCAAAATTGGGAAAGGAGTACGTCAAGGCTGTATATTGTCACCCTGCTTATTTCACTTATATGCAGAGTACATCATGAGAAACACTGGACTGGATGAAGCACAAGTTGGAATCAAGATTGCCAGGAGAAATCTCAATAACCTCAGATATGCAGATGACACTATCCTTATGGCAGAAAGCGAAGAGGAACTAAAGAGCCTCTTGATGAAGGTGAAAGAGGAGAGTGAGAAAAACTGGCTTAAAATTGAACATTCAAAAAACTAAGATCATGGCATCTGGTCCCATCATTTCATGGCAAATAGATGGGGAAACAATGGAAACAGTGAGAGACTTTATTTTCTTGGGCTCCAAAATCACTGCAGATGGTGACTGCAGACTAGACCGTATATTAAAAAGCAGAGACATTACTTTGCAGACAAAGATCCATACAGTGAAAGCTATCATTTTTCCAGTGGTCAAGTTTGGAAGTGAGAGTCGGACTATAAAGAAAGCTGAGTGCCGAAGAATTGATGCTTTTGAACCATGGTGTTGGAGAGGACACTTGAGAGTCCCTTAGACTGCGAGGAGATTAAACCAGTCCATCCTAAAGGAAATCAGTCCTGAATATTCATTGGAAGGACTGATGCTGAAGCTGAAATTCCAATACTTTGGCCACCTAATGCGAAGAACTGACTCATTGGAAAAGACCCTGATACTGGGCAAGATTGAAAGCGGGAGGAGAAGGGGACGACAGAGGATGAGATGGTTGGATGGCATCACCGACTCAGTGGTCGTGAGTTTGAGCAAGCTCTGAGAGTTGGTGAGGGACAGGGAGGCCTGGTGTGCTGCAGTCTACGGGGTCGCAAAGGGTCAGACATAACAGGGACTGAACTGAGCTCAACTGATCTTGACTTGTTCCTGGCTTTGCCACTTCCCAGCTGCGAGACCTTATTCATTACATTTAGTTAAACACACGAGCCTTAGTCTCCGTCTCCACAAAACAGAGGTGGTAATTGTCCCTACCTCTGAGGGTGAGTGAGAGGATAAGATGGGATAGTGTCTGGAGCCTGGTGTGCGGTACACCCTCCATCAGCAGGAGCTGCAGTGGACACTTGTCATACTGACAGCCCCTGCATCTGTTGGATAATCTTTCTATACTGGAAGAAATCCCCACATTACAAGTTCTGCCTCCCGCAGCGAGCATCAGAACTCTTAATTCCCAGCCTCCCTGGCGCCTGCAGGCCAGCGGCCTCGGGGCCTCAGGTCTGACACTCATTTGGAGGGAACAGGCCCTGTGAGGAGCTTCTGTATTTCACTGTTGTGACGGAGGTGGTGGGCTCCCAAGGGTCTGCAGTTCCTGGGGCAGAGAGGAATCAGGAGGAGGGTGCGATGGGGACAGCTGTCTTATCAGGCCAGTGCTGCAGCATGGTTTGCGCTTCCCTGACGGCTGGGTGGGTAAAGAATTTGCCTGCAGTGCAGGAGACACAGGAAATGCGCGTTAGGTCCCTGAATTGGGAAGACCTCCTAGAGGGGCACATGGCAATCCGCTCCAGTAATTTTTACCTGAAAAAATATCCGTGGACGGAAAAGCCTGTCGGGCTATGGCCCCCAGGGTCACAAAGAGTCAGACACGGCTGAGCGACAAAGCACGCAGAAGCACGTAGTGTACTTTGGGGCCTTATTCCTGGAAACTGAGCTTAAGCCTGGATCTCTGCTGCTGCTGCTGCTGTCAGTCGTGTCCGACTCTGTGTGACCCCATAGACGGCAGCCCACCAGGCTCCCCCGTCCCTGGGATTCTCCAGGCGAGAACAGTGGAGTGGGGTGCCATTTCCTTCTCCAATGCATGAAAGTGAAAAGTGAAAGTGAAGACGATCAGTCGTATCCGACTCTTAGCGACCCCATGGACTGCAGCCTACCAGGCTCCTCCGTCCATGGGATTTTTCAGGCAAGAGTACTGGAGTGGGTTGCCTGAATCTCTAGCCAACCCCAATTCCACTCAACAATTCAGGGGGCTTTGCAAGTGCTGTTTAGTAAATTTTTCTGCATAAACAGCTAGACTCGACTTCCTGTGCTTTCAATGCCTCAGTCAGTCAGTTCAGTCGCTCAGTTGTGTCCGACTCTTTGCATCCCCATGGACTGTAGCACACCAGGCCTCCCTGTCCCTCACCAACTCTCAGAGCTTGCTCAAACTCACGTCCATTGAGTCAGTGATGCCATCCAACCGTCTCATCCTCTGTCGTCCCCTTCTCCTCCTGCCCTCAATCTTTCCCAGCATCAGGGTCTTTTCAAATGAGTCAGCTCTTTGCATCAGGAGACCAAAGTATTGGAGTTTCAGCTTCAACACCAGACCTTCCAATGAACACCCAGGACTGATCTCCTTTAGGATGGACTGGTTGGATCTCTTTGCAGTCCAAGGGACTCTCAAGAGTATTCTCCAACACCACAGTTCAAAAGCATCAGTTCTTCAGCGCTCAGCTTTCTTTATAGTCCAACTCTCACATCCATACATTACCACTGGAAAAACCATAGCCTTGACTAGATGGACCTTTATTGGCAAAGTAATGTCTCTGCTTTTTAATATGCTGTCTAGGTTGGTCATAACTTTCCTTCCAAGGAGTAAGTGTCTTTTAATTTCATGGCTGCAGTCACCATCTGCAGTGATTTTGGAGCCATAAAAAATAAAGTCTCACTGTTTCCACTGTTTCCCCATCTATTTTCCATGAAGTGATGGGACCAGATGCCATGATCTCAGTTTTCTGAATGTTGAGCTTTAAGCCAACTTTTTCACTCTCCTCTTTCACTTTCATCAAGAGGCTCTTGAATTCTTCTTCACTTTCTGCCATAAGAGTGGTGTCATCTACATATGTGAGGTTATTGATATTTCTCCCTGCAATCTTGATTCCAACTTGTGCTTCCTCCAGCCCAGCGTTTCTCATGATGTACTCTGCATGTAAGTTAAATAAGCAGGGTGACAATATACAGCCTTGACGTACTCCTTTTCCTATTTGGAACCAGTCTGTGTTCCATGTCCAGTTCTAACTGTTGCTTCCTGACCTGCATACAGGTTTCTCAAGAGGCAGGTCAGGTGGTCTGGTATTCCCATCTCTTTCAGAATTTTCTTCCACAGGAGACACTCAAAGACAGTTCTGCCTCAGTCTCTGTGGGGTCCCTGGGTCCTGGTGTGCATAAGGTTTGTTTGAGCCCTCTGAGCCTCTCTGGCGGGTATGGGGTTTGATTCTAAATGCGATTTCACCCCTCCTATTGTCTTGCTGGGATTTCTCTGCCCTTGGACGTGGGGTATCTCCTCCATACAATGCCTACTGTAATATTATTTCATTGCCTACTTAATATCATCTCAATGCCTACTAAATGTTTTTTCATCACCATTATTAAACAAGGGTCATCAATCTTCAAGGCCTTCACACACCCAAAGGTACTGCAGGCCAACTAACACTGGCTCCCACATCCCATACCAAGTTTCTGTGTCCACGCTGGGTGAGGAGTCTGCAGCTGGAACCTCGTAAGGAGACCTCATTCCACATCCACCCTTACCTGGCCCTCATGTTGGGCCCGTACTTTGCTCCTGGGAGCCTGAACTGACCCGAGGCCCAGGGTGGAGGCTGGGGACCCTTGCCTCTCCCCCCAGCCTTTCCTCTCTAAGCTTCTCTTGATTGGTTGCACTGACAGCTACAGACACCAGACGGCGCTCAGTGCTCATTTCAGAGGGAAGCCTGTGAAAAGTATTTTTAATGTTTTGTTTTCATTTTAGTTTCTACATGTCTGCTAGTGAAAGCAATGACTTGGAGACGACTAATTAGTCCATCTTAACACCCTACTGTCGCAAACGTTGCAGGTATGTTGTCTGCAGCTTACAGACGAGGGAACAGACCCAGACAAGTGAAGATGTAAGCTTAAGGTCATCTGGCCAGAAAGTTACCAGGGCAGGGACTTGAGCTTAAACCATCGCTCACAGAGGAGAACTGTGCTAACACTTCAGCTTTCTTAGGGAGGGTCGTGGAGAGAAGGGTCTGTGGTGTCTTCTGGCAGAGGTCTGTGAGGCAGTGCTGCTACTCAGAGAGCTCTCAGTACGAAAGCCAGTTCAACCAGCCTGTGTTGAGCCCAGGACTTGTAAGCTCAGTTGCCCACTGCAACCCAGCAGGTCCCACAGAAATGAGGAGTGCAAGTCAGGTAGGCAATAGGGAGAGGTGGAGACTGTGGTCAGCTGGGGGGTGTAGATTACAATCAAAGCGGGTGTCATTCTCAGGTCCACTAGCTATTGCCCTATCAGAAGGCACATCGGGGTGTTTTGGACTTTTCTGTTTCTTTCTCAGAAGGTGTACATCTAAATATTGTGAAATCCCCAATGATGAAATGCTCATGATAAAAGCAAAAAAAATTTTTTTCATTTCAATTCTCTGAGCTTTGGCACCCTCAGCTTTACAATGGAGGACACTGTCTACACCCCTAGCTTTTGGGGTCACGGGAGTGTTCTTTTTGGCCTTGCACCTACTTTAGGGAAGGATCTCACACTGGTCTTGTGCAGCGCCACCCAATGGCGGGCGTGAGAGCTGCCATTTCTGGTCCCCTTTTGGTAGTAGTTCCCCATCCATCTCAGGGATATAGGTGTATTTAAAGACACTGAAATATGTTGCCCAGAGGAGCCTTCTCTGTTTTCTTCTCTTCTGCTCCTCCCTGTGGGCACCAAGGCCATAAGAGACGGCCTCCAATAGGATTTACTGTGGTTCAAGGAGAAAATAATAAGGCTGCCTACTGATCTTTATGTTTGTGCATGTTTTATGTATCTTGAATATTTTAAATGACTTTTTATCTTGTTTTTTAAAATTTTGAATTGCATACAGTTCAAACTATGCCAAATGGAAGCAAGGTGCTACCATTCATTTACTTATATATAATCGAGATGCCTACATCTCGATTTTTATTTATAAAGAAATGTTGCCATTTATTTATAACATATGTAATCAAGAAGCATACATCTCCACATTTATTTATAATCAAGACGCATACATCTCAATTATAAATAAATAAACTAACATTCATTGGCATGTGGGCTCATGACTGTTTGGGGTGCCCAACCCCTGCCATGGGGTTGACGGGATGCCCAAAAGCGGAAAGCAATAGATGTTAACAGGGAACTGAGGATGGGGAGACATCTTTTAACAAACAGTTGCCCAACGTGTTTTTTAAAAAGCTTCATAATATGTAAAGCACTACACTAACGCTAGTTATCCAATTAGTTGAATATACTCATAGCCGTTTTTAAATCGTCTGGCGCATGGTAAGAACTGGCTTTAAGGATGGAGACTCTGCCATTACTGTTGCCGTCGTGCTTGGTGCTGCCACGCTGCAGGGCGCCCCTGCCCGGGTTCTGGGTCAGCTTCCCAAACGTGCCGAAAGCCCCATGAGGCCAGGGCTGTATGGGATTAACCCTCAGACCTTCAGATGTAGTAGGGGGCAGGGTGGAATCCAAGCAGTGGTCTAAATGATCTTTGTTAAATGGCTGGGACAGAAAATTAAAAAAAGAAAAGAAAGCAACCAACGGCTCAGTCCCTTTGGTGGGAACTTGGGGCTTCCCTTGTGGCTCAGCTGGTAAAGAATCTGCCTGCAATGGGGGAGACCTGAGTTCGATACGTGGGTTGGGACGATCCCCCAAAGAAGGGAAAGGCTACCCACTCTAGTATTCTGGCCTGGAGAATTCCATGAACTGTATAGGCTATGGGGTTGCAAAGAGTCAGACACGACTGAGTGACTTTCACTTTCACTTTGCGTCCTGTCCCAGCTCCAACCCAGCTATGAGGGGCTTAGAGTTTAGATCCTCATCCAGTCCTTCGGAGAAGAAAGTAAAGACCTTGGCTGTGCTGAGCCTATTCAAATGCAGGCATTACCGTGCTCAACCATAGACTCAGGCTTGAGAAATTGCTATTGACCATTTCTTGGCCCGAGGCTCAGAAAGAGGACACAGCAAGGAGCAGGTGTGTGCCCAGCAAGGGTGGAGCCCAGCTCCCCGGAGACCAGCATTTTTCCTGCGTCTCAGGCAAGAAGGCGGGTGTTTTCAAGGCCCCGGGGGAGCTTTGATTCAGTGTGAGCCTTCAGAGATAGACCTGGTGGCTTGGTGGTTTGGTGGTCAAACTCTGGGTGTCTGTGCCCTGCCCAACTTGGGCCTTTCCCATTGGAGTCAGTTTCTTGCGACTGAAAACTTGGTTGGCTATAAACTCTCACTTCTCTTCCCTTTGTCAGTTACTAATTATATGACCCTGAGCTGGTCACTTGCCTCCTCAGGGCCTCCGTTCCCCTATCTTAGAAATGGGAATCATAATAGTGTGTGCCTCCCAGGATTGTTGTTACGAGGATCCAACGGTTGCTATTTGAGTTTAGAACTTTAAAGACACAGTACTGGTCGAAGTTCTGAGGACTCTGAAGAAGGACAATCCTAAACAACCCAAACTCTCAAGACTGTGTGTCCGTTACCAGAGTTCTGATTTATTTGTGCACAAATGGTTGTGTGAGCAAATATTGGGCACCTTTTTCTTTAAAGCAGCTTAATTTGGATTCTCAGTTCCCACCAGAGGACTTTCTACTACAGTCATTCTGAGGTCCTGCTCAAAACAGATTGTATTTTTCAGACTGATTCTCCCGCCAACAGGAATATCTGAAACAATACTTTCTGTCCTGCAAGCACTTTTAGGACACTGCAACCCCTCATAGAGAGAAGGGGACTATGCCCCCTCCCTTGAACCAAGTGGAACTTTGTGATTGTCTCTACTGACAGGAGGGCTTCCCAGGTGGCGCTAGTGGTAAAGAACTCGCCTGCCAATGCAGGAGACGCAAGAGACGTGGGTTCGATTCATGGATTGGGAAGATCTCCTGGAGGGGGCATGGCAACCCACTCTAGTATTCTTGCCTGGAGAATCCCATGGACGGAGGAGCCCAGTGGGCTACAGTCCATAGGGTCTGAAAGAGTTAGACATGACTGAAGCAACTTGGCATGCACACGCCACTACTAGGACACAAAGGAAGGGATGCAACATGATTTCTGAGTCTAGGTTGTTAAACATCATGAAGTGTCACATAACATAGTTTTAAACATGTTTTGTGACATGTTTTAGACATAACATAGCTTTAAGTTTCTATCTTGATCTCTGTTAGCTCTTGAAACCCAGCCATCTTGCTGTGAGGGGGCCCCAGAAGCCTGCCAGGCCTCATGGGGAGGAACAGTTCCTCAGCTCTAGCTGAGCTCCCAGCCAACAGCTGGCGCCAACTTGCTAGCCAGCTGGGTGAGTGTGCCATCTTGGAAATGGATCCTTGACTTCCAGCTGAATAGGTTGATATCACGTAGAGCAGCGAGAAGCCTTCCCTATGGAACCAACCCCAAATGGCAGATTCGTGGGCTGAATAAATGATCAGTGGTTTGTTACACAGCAATCAGAAGCAGATGCACCTCTTGCCCTCCATTCTTCCCCCCAGAGCTGTAAAATGTCTTGGCCACTTACCTTGGCCCAGGCATCAGTGAGAGCCTGACACCCATGCTCTTGCACCACACAAGGACCTTCAGGTCTCCTGCTCGGCAGCTCCTGAGCCGCCTCTGGAGTGGAGAATCTTTTGAGAGGCTGCTGCTGCTGCTGCTAAGTCGCTTCAGTCATGTCCGACTCTGTGCGACCCCATAGTCGGCAGCCCACCAGGCTCCCCCGTCCCTGGGATTCTCCAGGCAAGAACACTGGAGTGGGTTGCCATTTCCTTCTCCATACAACCACACCCTTTGGAGGTCTTGCCATAATCACGGTCTCCCCTATCTCCAAGTTGGTCATCTGAAGGCTTGCCTCAAGTCTTTCTAGAGTAGTTCTTCTTGCTCCTTTTCCTGCCTCCAGAACTCCTGGATTCACCTCTGAAATGGATTGGAGGTTTCCCAAAAGATTTCTGTCTGTAATCTCTCACTAGAGGTGGCTCAGCTCTCTGCCAGGAAAAAGCCCAAGGCAAGTTATGACAAAGGCTGACTCCAGCTGGAAGGAAATGCTGGAAAACCAACCCAACTTGATATTTCATTAAATAACTGAGACACGCATATACTCAATGACTGTACCCTGAAGGCAATATCACCCCACTCCAGTGTTCTTGCCTGGCAAATCCCATGGACGGGGGAGCCTGGAAGGCTGCAGTCCATGGGGTCGCTAAGAGTCGGACACGACTGAGCGACTTCACTTTCACTTTTCACTTTCATGCATTGGAGAAGGAAATGGCAACCCACTCCAGTGTTCTTGCCTGGAGTATCCCAGGGACGGAGGAGCCTGGTGGGCTGCCGACTATGGGGTTGCACAGAGTCGGACACGACTGAAGCGACTTAGCATCATCATCAGCAGTACCTTAAGCTTCTAGTGTGTGCCTGGCATTATGCTAGGTGCTTTAAAGACCAGGCTGAACGGCAGGGCCACTCATCGCCCTGGACAGGAGGCCACCTGTGTCTACCCAGAGCCTGCACCCCAACCCCTCCTCTATCATGCTTCAGGTATCTAAAAACCTAGATATTGCTGCCTAAATGGCCCAAGCATAGTTTTAGGATTTATATGAGCAACTTCTCCAGGTCCATCCAGGGGGACAACATGCCCTCCTATGCACCCCTAGAGATGTGACTAGTGGTAGCTGCAGGCAAGTTGTGTAGACAGAGTTTGGGCCTGTGGGCTGGGGTGTTCACAGGCCAGCATCCTAGGCTACTTGTGACACAGGGCAGAGATGGAGCTAGGAACAGAACTGGGGTGGGTGGCACGGAGGGCTGGGGTCAGGGCCGACTTACTCCACACCGCCACGTTCCCGCACAGAATTCCAGAGTACAAGAATTCTAAATTTCAGCATGGCCTTCTTGGTCGTTGTAAAGAATATTTCTCAAGGCAGAAGAACAGACATGTTTTATTTTCAGTTCAGTTCAGTTGAGGAAGGGGGTAGGGAGGGATGATGGAATCCAGCTGTTTAGCCACCTGCCAATCACCATCACCAACACTCCCGGCTTGAGGGAAGGGGATCTGGAGCAGGGTAGGAAAGGAAGGTAGTTTATGCCCATTTTGCACGGATTGGCTAGGGTGGGGAGTGGGAATCCAGCCCAAGGCAGAATAGCACCATCATTCTCAAAGTGTGGTCCGTGGACCAGCAGAATCAATATTACCCAGGGCTTTTTAGGCTCTTGGCCCCCTGCAGGAAAGACAGGGTCCTTCTAGGGAGGATAACACTATGGGGCATTTCTAGGCTTACAGGACTCCCCAACCCCACTCCTCTAGCTTCATGTGGAGATTCTATGAAGGAGACTTTTTACTAGAAAGAGAACAGTTATTTATTGAGTAGGCAGGGTGTCTAAGAGTGGCCAAACACTTCATGGGCATTACCACATTTAATCCTCAACAGCCACCCTCAAGATTGTTCCCATGATTTTCCCTTTCAAGGGCTCGGTCTAGAGAGGTTAATTAAGTACCTTCCTTATTTGCCTTGGGTCACAAGGCTCCCAGGAGCCTCCCTGGTTTTTGTGATTCTCACATCACACTAACTTCACCTTTATGCTGAACAGTGTTTCTCGAGTGTGACTTAGAATCACTCTGAAGCCTTGTTAAAGCAAACTTGCCAGGCTCACACCTCAGAGTTTTTTAATCAGTAGATCTGAGATGGGGCCCCCAAACACATGTTCCTAACAAGTTCCCAGATGCTACTGCTGCTGCTGCTGCTGGTCTGAGGACTGTGCTTCGGGAACCACCTTGTTGGGCAGGGATCCAGCTCCCCAGCCTACTCCACCCATGCAACACCAGCATAATCAAGTTCTTGTGAGATGTCAGTGAGATAATGGGAGAGAAAGAGCTTTGTCAGCAAGACAGGTCAATGGCTCTAGTCATTACACAGGGACCCGAGGAGGGCGATGGGATGCAAGTGGGGGTACCACAGCCATCTGAAGATCTTTTGCCACCCATCTTAACTCTGAGCCACTTCTCAAGAGAGAAAGCCACCTTCACAGGGATGGACCAGCAACCCTTCCCTGCCACCCAGCTCATCACCCCACGCCTCCTCCCCTTACCTCCGGCAGCCTGCTAGAACTGTCTCAGCAGCTGGCTGGCCTGGGCTACTTCTCCAGGGGCCAGTCCAGACAAGCTGGTGCAGCATCAAGCCTTATGATTCACGGCCCTGGGGCTGGGTCCTGCTCACCACCCGTGTGAGACTCGGGAGGCCCCTGACTTCCCTTCTCTGAGCCTCAGGTTGCTCATCGGTAAAACGGATGCAACACTTGGCCAGAGTCTTGCGAATTCAACGGCCAGTCCTTGTAAAGTACTCTTCTTAAGCCGGAGTCTGGCATAGAGCCTGGCCCATGGCGAGAGTTCAATCCGTGGTGGCTGTTAGTATTTTCAAATCGTGTCTGGGTCCAAGCTACGTCTTGATAGAGGCCAGGACTTGGAACGCAAGCCGCTCCCACGCCGCCGTTCCCCGTTGCACCCGGATATACCCGCCCTGGAATGCCAAGTGTGGGCCCCCCACCCCCTCGCCCGGAGGCGTGCCTGCCCGGGGTAGGGTTGCCAAGGCAGGGCAGGATTAGACAGGCGGTGAAGCGAGGGAAGGGGCGTTCCTAGGGAGTGGCCTCTTCCTAGGAGGGCTGGTGGCGGGGGGATATAGCCCCGAAGCGGAGGGAGGCAGAGGCAGGGATGCTGGGAGGACCTTCCAGCGGCCTGGGAGGAGCCTGGGAATGTTGAGGAAGGCTGAGG
This sequence comes from Ovis aries, assembly GCF_016772045.2. NCBI lineage: Eukaryota > Metazoa > Chordata > Mammalia > Artiodactyla > Bovidae > Ovis > Ovis aries. The sequence goes on from NC_056068.1 coordinate 73,555,922, forward strand.
AGGGGGCGGGACCGTTAGGTAGCGCTGAGACGGGGCGCTTCCCACCCAGCCTGGGCTGGAGCTCGGGGCCTGGGCCAGAGAGAGCTTTTTATCCAGGCAAGGCCCGGCGGCTGGAGGTGGAGTGGGGTAGGCCTAGGGAGGGTGACCGTGGGGGCGGGGCCGACCGGGAGTGTTTTGGGGGGGAGCCGTAAGCGGGGCGGGGCAAGGGGCGCAGCTCCACTCGCCACAGGGCCCGAGGAGGGGGAAGGCCGAGGCGAGCAGAGCCGGGTCGGGCTGGGAGCCCAGCCACGTTCCAGTAGAGCCTGGAGGCTGAGCTGGAGGCGCGGCTTGGGCCGCGTCCGGAGGCCGAGGGGCGTGCCCGGGGGCGTGTCCTCTGGAGGGGGCGGGGCCAGCCGAGGCCGTTGAGTTCCCCGAAGACCGCTGGGAGGGGAACGGACGATCGAGCGACTGAACCCGGCGCTGCGCAGTCGGACGCGGAGCACTGGGGCGCAAGCGGGCGACTCTTGAGCTTGCAGCGCCGAGCTAAAAAAAAAAAAGAGCAGAGGCGGCAGGTGAGAAGTGGGTGGGGGAGGCCCTCCGGCAAACCAGGAGCAAGGTTAGTCTTCGCCCCCAGTTTCCAGAGCCCGCTCGGGGCAGCTTTCTCGGAACAAGTGACAGGTCGGGCCGCGCAGGCAAGCTGGTGGTTGATTGAGAAGGAGCTTAAGTTCCAAGTCCTGACCGCCACCCGCCTCCCAGTTCTCTGCCTCCGCCGCGCACCAGCTGTGTGACCCCAGGCGCGTCCCCCTCGCCCCCCCGATTAACCGGCTTTGGACCTCTCGGGTTCCAGTACAAGGAGGGGCTGGACCCAGGTGGCCTCCGTGCTTCCACTGCCCTTTCTCGCTAGGAACCCTCGGAAGGTGAGGCCGGCAAGTGAAAGCGAGAGCGGACTGCAACAGGTATTTCAGATCGCGTCACCCAGACTAGTCTGTTTCCCTGCAGAGTGGCACTGAGCAAAGGGGGCTCTCTGTGAGCTTGAAGCGCATTGCTTTAAGGGTCTCACTCGTTCCTCCGATGGGACTTGAACTCACAGGCCTGGGAAAGCTGGAGAGCGGAGGGGGCGTGGTGACCCAAGTCTGGGAGGTCTCAGCCTTCCCTTCCCCACACCTGTGAGAGCCCAGTAAGACGTGGGGTGGGAAACTCAGCGGGGACTTTGCCCACCGCGCCCCCCCCCCCCCCCGCCCCGCCCCGCCCCGTCCCAGGGCTTTTCCAGGTGAGGAGGCTTGGGAGGCCCCTGGCGGAAGCTAGGGGACAAGGTCTTATCTGGGTGAGTGGGGAAGACAAGGGAAAACCCCACCAAACGTTGGGCCCAAAGTCAAGCTCAGAGCCTAGGGCGCTTGCTGCATGCCAAGTTCCTTCTTGGGCTGGAGGTTTCTGTCCCTGTGGCGGTGGGTGTTCTGTGCTGGGCCCTAGTAGCTAGTTCGGTGGTCAAGGCGTTGGGACCACATTGATTCGGGTTCCAGTCACTTTCCATGCTTCAGTTTCCTCATTTGTAAAGTGGGCATAGTGATGGTAATCAATGGTAGTGGTGGTTGTTGTTCAGCTGCTAAGTTGTGTCCCTCTCTTTTGTGACCCTGTGGACTGTAGCCTGCCAGGCTCCTGTGTCCATGGAATTTCCCAGGCAAGAATACTGGAATAGGTTGCCATTTCCTTCTCCAGGGGATCTTCCCGACGACCCAGGAATTGAACTTGCAACTCCTGCATTGGCAGGCGGATTCCTTACCACTGAGCCACCTGGTAGGGAGGACATAATACAATAATGTGTATACAGTGCTTAGCAAGGCGCCAGGCACCCAGTGAGCCCTCCCTGTGTGACATCTGCTCTGATGTGGATGGGCAGGTGATAGACTGGCTTCCTGCCTGGGAATGAGACTGTTTTTGGAGGGCTGGCTGAAGCTCCTGACCTTGTGAGAGCCAAAACTCGCCACCTGCCACCAGCAACACTTTGTCCATTTTGGGGTTGGGGGGGGCGTGTCATCTAGACCAAAGACTAGCTGAGTTTTGGGTAATACTCTTGCAGTCGTTAGGTATCTGGCTAAATAACCCCCCAGATGTTTACTTAACATCTATTATATATCAGATGGAGCTAGGTGATGTGAGGTAGAAATGAACTAGCCTTCGGGTTCTGCACTCATTTTGAGTTGCTCCCAGTGGGGTCCCTATCCCCACCATGCCTCTGCTGGAGAAGATAACTCACACCCAGAGCTCAAGGCCAGATGAGATGTCATAGATATGGAACTGCTCTGGCGGCCAGAATCCAGCTCTTCCATTGCATGCTGGGCTCAGGGTGGAGGTGAGGGGCAGTGTGTGCACCTCTTATCTGTTTGATCAGGGTTGGGCACTGAAGGTGACTGACTCCTCGAATCTCCTGGCAAGATGAGCCCTATACTTTGGAACCAGCTGGAAAGCACTACAGGAGAAGGAACTGGCAGCCCACTGCAGTATTGCAGCCCAGAGAATCTCATGGACAGAGGAGCCTTACAGGCTACAGTCCATGAGGCCACAAGAGTTGGACACGACTTACACCACCACAGGACAGAGTTTGGTTGAGGGCCGTACTATTAATATGTGAAGGGGACAGCATGTGTAGGTATGGGAGGGGTGGTGCCCAAGAGAGGTGAGACACTAGGGAAACCAGGGCAGGGGGTGAAGGGGCTTCCTGGAGTTGTCGAGACTTGAACAGGACTTTCTGCCTGCGATTCCAAGTCCTGCTTGGGCTTAGATCAACTTGGGGCCCCAGACTCCCTCTCTAAGCTTTTGAGTGGCATAAGATTAAGAGTGTGGTATGGTGGGGAGGGAGAGGGGTCAGTAGGTGTTGCCTGTATGGGGCACAGGGAAGAGATGTTCCTTTCCAACAGTGCTTAGTAAACATCTAGTGGAAAGTCCTCCCACCACCCCTCCACCCCATGTGATGACTGGCGGATGATGACACACTGACTCCATCCTTAGTTGCTTACAATCTGGTAAGGAACTTGGACAAGGGGACTCTGACAGGAGATAGACGAAGAGTCAAAGGGATCTTCAGGAAAGTTTCTGGAGCAAGTGGAGTCTTGGGTGGGCCTTAAGCATTTCGAAGGTTTCAGCATCCACAGCCAAGGCAGTGTTTTGGGTAGATACGGATGCCTAGAGGAAGGTAAGGGGGTCAGCGTGTTCAGGGGAAATTTTTTTCAACCTTGTTTGAAAGTAGCCCATATGCTATACAGCAGAGACTATAAGCACAGCTTCAGTACCACTCTGCCTCCTTTTATGACCACCAAGACCAGGGTTCAGATTTGATGGAAAAGGGAACAGGGGGGGTCAGGGAATTTTGAAGAAGCAGCTCGATTAATCAGTCTGGCTGAAAAGTTGAGACTTGACAGGAATGGGAAGGGAGAATGGTAGGTTGCATCAACTCATGGAGGACTTTGAATGCCAAGATGAAATGTTTGGATTTGCATTATAGACCTTGCGGGCTGCTGAAGGTTTTCGAGCAGGGGAGTGACCCCGTCAGAGTGGCACTTTAGGATGGACGGTCTGCCAGATGTGCTGGGGTTCAAGACCCAGCGGTCAAGGGAGAATGAGCCAATGGCTGTAGTGATAGGAAAGGAGGGCCCACAGGGGCTTTGGGAAGGTCTGGGGCTGGGGTTGGGGGGAAGGCACTGTCGGAGGGGAGGGAAGAGCGAGTGTCCCAGAGTGTCTAATGTGCCCTGTGTGTCTTTCTATCCCCCACCCAGCCTAGACCGAGGAGCACGGCAGACACTCAGGAAGGTGGCTGGGCTGGGTGGGTACGGACGCTGGGGAGGGCGATGAGTGCTACAAAGTGATAGAGAGGGAGTCGCCCAAGAAGGCTCTGTGTTTGCCCATGCGGGACAGGCGTCTGGGTGAGTGGAGGGAATGTGAGCCAGTCGTCAGGGGGCGGGGGCTGGAGAGCTGGGTGTTTGGAAAGACGTGCCTGCAGCCCCTCCCCTCCTCATCCAGCCCAGGGAGGGCCGGGGTGAAAGGTTAGCCAGTGGGAGCACACATTTCTCACATGGTGGGGGGATTTTTTTTGGTTCCTCCAGGGCTCCTTTGAAGTTTCGGCAGTGTGGGGCAGTCCCCTCTCTCTTGAGGCCTCAGAGTTTTGAACCACTGTCTGGAAGCTCCTCCCCACCTTCTCACCCCCCAACCCTGGGGACGCAGCCCCTGTCCCCCTCTGAGACCCAGACAGCCCCTCCCGCAGAGGGTGGCAGCCCCAAGCCCCAAGCATTTCTTTTGAGTTGTAGCATCTGGGGCCTGCTGGCACCCCGTGGTTTTGGCTTGGCCTTGACCCCTCGCTCCAAATCTTTAAACCCACTTCCTCTACCCCACGGGGAACTCAGGGGGCGGTTACGATTTCACTGAGAGCATCAAACGGTCAGGAGTTGGCTGTGTGAGAGGCAGGCAGGAGGGAAAAGCCTCGGCCCCTCTCTGGGACAGACCAGGGCCAGGGGTGGAGGGGATGCCGGTTTAATCTCAGCAGGAATTGTCCTGCCCACCGGCTTCCCCTCCCGTAAGCCTGGGTCTGAGGAGCCAGGAGGGAAGCCCAGAGGTAAACATGGGCTGAGTGTCCTGCTACGCCGGCTTCCCTCTTCCCGTCACCCCCTGATGCTGCCTGGGAGGAGGTGGACCGCAGGCCCAGGGCCTCTATGATGGGCCCACTGGGTGTCTGAGGGCTGCTTGGTTCCTGACTCATCCCCGGGGTTCCCCTGACACTGTGGGTTTCCTGTGAGCAACAGATTCACTCTGGGCTGTCCTGGAGAGGCAGTTGAGGGGAGGGAAGAGGCCTGCAGTCTGCGTCTTAGACTTTGTCCTGGTTGCTCTGTGTGACTTTTCAGAAGTTCCTTCTCCTCTCTGGGCGGTCCTTCCCTGCTCTGCTAATGACTTATTCTTTACTTGGCTCTCAGGAAGTTCTGTAACACCGGACACTTGCAAAGGAGGGCACATGTGAGTGTGTGTGTGCACACACACACACACACACATAACACAGGGTCCGCACAGAGTGGAACTGGGCAACTCCTCTCAAACACGTGGTAATCGATCCCCCTTCCTAGCCTTGCCTGCCTCTTACCTGAAGCGCCCTTGCTTCTTTCTGCCTGTCCACACAGATTTGGGGATGGACAGGGAGGCCTGGCGTGCTGCGATTCATGGGGTCACAAAGAGTCGGACATGACTGAGCAACTGAACTGAACTGACACAGATTAGGAATATAGACTAGCATGGTGGTGAAGAACGGGAGCTGCAGTTTTGGCCCTGCCCATCCCTAGCTAGGTGACCCTTTCTGAGCCTCAGTTTCTGAATCTGTACATTGGGGATAATAATGTTTAATACTTCGTAGGTTGACGTGAAGATAAAACAGAAAAACTGCATGTGAAGCGCCTAGCAGTTTTCTGCCTGCACATGGTGAGCCCTCCTTCAATGAGAGCTGCCGTTGTCCTTGCTTTCTGCATCTGGCTAGTCTTTCCAGGCTGTACCGGGCTGCTCCTCAGGCCCCCAGAAACATTCCCCAGAGCCGCAGCCTTCCGTACAGGCCCTCCGTGCCTCGCCAGCGTTTGTGCGCGCGTGCCCCAAGACACCAGTCATTTCCGCCTGCGTGGTGTCCTTCCTGGGGGTCACTGGGTTTCTCCAGCGTGACTCTAAGCTTCCTGAGGGGAAGTGGGTCTAAACGTCAGTGGCAGACTTCCTTCAAAACCCTTCCTTTCCCTTCCCTTCTTCCCTCTGTGCTTGTCCACACAGAGCCCTTGCCTCCCCGCTGCTGTCTTGCAGCACACGGAGTGTGTCCCTGGGAACCCTCCCAGTCAGGGACGGCCCCATCCATCTCTGTGTCCCCACTCCAGGCACAAAGTCTGGCCCACAGCGGGCACTCGGGAAATGGAGTTGGAATGAGTGAGTGATTCTCCTCAGGGTGGCCCAGTGGGACCCAGTTTGAGCCAGATCCTCGGTGACTCCTGGGCAAGGGTGGGGCCAGGACGCAGGGTCTCACGCCCCTGCCTTGCCCTTCAGGACTGCCCACCCTGGGCCTGGAACTGGGGTCCAGGGAGGTGGGAACAGGGCGCCTGGATTGCTTCAGCCTGGGTTTCGGCTTCCCATGTGAGGCCTGGCCTTTCCCCTCCTGAGAGGGGAAGAGCCCAACTTCCTCCAGCCCCAGCCTGGTGGGGGCATCTCCGGCCTTTAGTGAACCCTGACTCAGCCAGAAAAGCTACCTTCAAGTCAGCAGTTATTTGTGCCAGGTGCCCCTGTCCCGTGAGGCACAGGCTCAGGGCTGGGAGATGGGAAGATGCCCTCCCAGAACCCCGCTTCCCCCAGCGTTATCCCCGGAGACCACCTGGTGAGGCGCTCTGGAAGGCCTGTCCGCTCTCCCCTCTGGCTTCTTTCCTGGCTTCTTTCTTTGCCTTTCTCTGGGCCCCACCCCTGACTTGCCCTGCTGTGCTGAGGGGTGATCCAGGATGGGAACTGCTGAGGATTCCAGACCTGGGCCCGTAGGACCCATGCAGGAAAGTGGATGAAGTGCTGTAAACGGGGCACTAGGAAGCCTGGTTTGGTTGCTGGCTCCCCTGTGAAGTGGCAGTGTGAGCTGGTCCAGGGGGCTGGTCCCCTAGGCCAGTTCTCTTGCTTCTCAGGCAGTAAGCGCTCCAGAAGCCCGCCGGAGGTCCAGCTGGCCTCGGCCCAGGACAGTGGAGAAGGAGCCACAGACCGCGTCAAGGACTCTGGAGTCGGACTATCATTTCTGCTTCTGCTATTTACCTGCTGGCTGTGACCTTGGGCACACCCTAAGGGTCTTAACCCCTCTGCCCATCCGTTTCAGCATCTAAAATGTAGACAGTTATAGTATGTCTCTCATGGGGTTGTTTGAGAATGATATGAATCAATGGATGTGAAGCCTGTGTGATACGTACCTGGCACACAGTGAGTGCTTCCTATTACTATGTGCCAGTTGTTTTGGGTAATGTTGCTATTATTAATGTGCTTGTGCTCAGTCGCTGTAGCCCACTAGGCTCCTCTGTCCGTGGAATTTTCCAGGCAAGGATACTGGAGTGAGTTGCCATGTCCTACTCTGGGGAATCTTCCTGACCCAGGGATTGAACCCACGTCTCTTGTGTCTCCTGCCTAGGCAAGTGGCTCTTTTACTACTCTGCCACCTGGTAAGCCCATAGGGAGCAGGAGTTAAGTCTTTGGGGGCAGTCTTTGGTGAATGGCTTGAGTCTGGGAATCTGGAGACCTGAGTTCTGATCCCAGCTCATCCTTTTCTTGCCATGTGACCTTGGGCAAGAGATAGCCCTTCTCTGGCTGCAAAACTCTTATTATCGTACATTTGGCTGCACTTGGCTTTTGTAAGAGAAGCCCATGCGAAATCACATTGGGGAGCTGCAGGGTTTTATTTAGGGAAAGGGCTTGTGGGTGCCCACCCTGTTCTCCTGCCCCAAAATAGTCACTGGAGGTGGGCAGGTCCCCACAGTGTTGTAGAGACACCTCAGAAACAGAATGAGCGAGTGCTCCCCCATGATTGCATTCAACAAGGCTTAAAACCAGATGAATACATTTATATACAACATAATAATGGGATTATCTAGATCAAATTACAGGCTTTTTTTTTTTAACTTTTCCCCATTTTCTGAATCTTCTGCAATAAACCCGCATTATTTTTATGCTCAAGAAAGAAAGAACAGACATGATAAAGCTATCAAAAAACGTACTATACATATTTAAACAGAAATGCATTATGTGAACTTGGGGATCACATTGAGGGTTTTGTTGTTGTTAATAAATCATATTTATTTCAAAAGGGGGTGGGGTGTTGGTTTGAAATGAATGTCAATTTGTCAAGCCTCAAAAGACTGAGGGAGTGTCTGTGGAGGAAGCCAAGGGTCAGACATGTATGGGAGCCCACTCCAGCCTGCGTCGTGGTGGACAGGCCCCGCGTGCTGACTGGTGTCGGGAAAGCATTTCAAAAGTCTTTCACTCCAGAGGGCTGACTTTCCTCACTTGTCAAATAGGAATGATAATAATAACAAACAAGTCAGAGGGATGCTGTGAAGGTTACAGGGGCTTCACACTTTAAGTTTAGAGGGAAGCCCTCTCCTGAGTTTGGAACCAAGCGAAAAGCGCAGTTGCAAAGGAAGGCAGGAAAACGTGGCTTGAGATCTGGTGCCCGGAGGGCTGGCTCACTCTTCCCTGGAACTGGCAGAGTTACGCGTCCGGTCACAGGCGGCTCTGAACAGGAGCCAGCCGCTCCACAAGAGCTGGTAGCATGTAGGGGAGTAGCCCAGATGGAATGCTTCCAGCAGACAGCCTGGTTCACTGAGAAGGGGAGACTCCCACTGAGAGTACCGAGTACATCTCCCAGATGAACCAATCAGACAAGCCGTTGCTGGGGGTCCTGGCAAGAAGCGAAGACGTGGGTGGAGCCAGGCCTCAGGTGTTCGGCCCGCATGAGTGTTCAGGGAAACAGGTGGAGAGAAGAATATGTGTTCCGCCTCATGCCTACAGGGCGCTTCTAATGATACCTGGTAGGCAAACACTGATTAATGTTCATTTGACGTTGCTGACGATAATGTTAGCAATGAGTAATTCTACTACTGAGGCTGGAAAATCACTCTCCCACACACTGTCTTAGGAGATGGAATATGAGAATGCTGTTGCAATGGGACACGGTGAGACACCCTTATGTATAAAAGAGATAAAAACTCAGTGGGGGTGGATATGACTGGTTTGTCTGAGATCTCGCCGCAAGTGAGTGGGTAGCCAGGCTCTGGGTCACTGTCGGGCACCTAGGCAGAGAGGCCTCCGTGGCCTGACCCCTGGCCTCTCTGAACTCACAGCCTCAGGAGGCCGTGTCGGAGGCTCTCCAATGCCCCTCTGATCCCTTCTCTCACAACTTTCGGTGAGGATTAGATGAGATCATAGTTCTGGGTGAAACAGTGGTGGGCCCAGCAGAGTACACCCTCCATTCAAGCCAGAGGATGGGTGATAGTGATGAATGAAGGCTGCCCCTGCCTCCCCTTTGGGGATATAACAGAGTCCTTCTTCCCCAGAGACCGAGGTCACTTATCTGGAGTGAAGGACTTTTCTGGGGCTATTTGGAAATCTGGGGTCAGGAGGACCTTGGGCCTCTATGGGCTCAGTCCTCCATGAGACTGTCCAAGCCCAGCCTCCACCCGCGTGTGCTTTTGGCCGAGAGCGAGGGCAAAGCTGGGGGCTTGTGACTAAATTCACAAGATCATATAATGCCGTCCTGTGAGCAGTGTTATAGTTCCCTGAGTCAATCTATCTGCCCTGTCTGATCCCAACATTCAGCCTTTGCTTGCACACCTCAAGGCTTGGAGAACTCACTGCCTTTCATCTCCGGATGGATTGGACTCTTAAAAAATATCGTGTAGAATTTGAACGAATATATCCTCCCTTCCATCTGTTGGTCCTGATCATGGTCGTGGGGACCTCTTGGAGACCATGCAGAATATGATAACTCCCTGAGTGTGTGCGTCGGGGGTGGCAACCAAGCCTCCCTAATGGCACCCTCCCCCTCTGCCCTCAGGTCAATGATTCTGATGTAGGAAAGAGACATTTCTATCATCGTTTTTGTTTTTGTTTATTTTTTACTAATTTTTATTGGAGTGTTGTTGATTTACAATGTTAATTTCTGATGTACAGCAAAGTGAATCAGTTGTAGATATAATCAAATATCCATTCTTTTTAGATTCTTTTCCCATATAGGTCATTACAGAGTATTGAGTAGAGTTCCCCATGCTACCCAGTAGGTTCTTATTAGTTATCTATTTTATATATAGTAATGTGTATATGTCAGTACCAATCCATTTATGTCAATTAAAAAAAAACCTTCATCTCTGCCTGAACTAATGGGCCCTTTAAAAAAAAAAGACTTTCTAATTACTGAAGAAATAGTTTTGTGGAAGAAGTTTGAGGGTGAAGAACCAGATGCAGAGGAGGAAATAACTGCTCAGAGATAAGTCCTGAGAAGGGTTTGGTGTTCACACACACACACACACACACACACGCGCGCGTGCGGTTGGAATCTCACATATGAACCACTTCCTTGCTGTTGCTTTTAGGTTAACACTATGAGGAGGGTTTTTCCATGTTGTTCAATATTCTTCCACAGCGTGTTTCCCAGGTCCATAGCATCACACCACATGGATCTGCTGTGACCCAGTTAAACACACCCCTGCCGTTGCACATTTAGGCCGTTCTGAAGTTTTCATTTGTGCCCACGTTGCCATAGTGACCACCTTGTCCATATGTCTGTTTGGTTCTCAACTTGAGTGATCTCCACAGGCTGAATTCTTCAAAGTGGCTTTCCTGACAGATGATTTTTAAACTCAAGGTCTGAGGACCAGATTCTCAGGGAAACCCCTCTCTGTGATACATACCAGAGTGTATGTGCCCCCCTCCCCTACATTTAGCTCCAGGTCTCCTGAGGGGAGGCTTCCCTCGTAGCTCAGTCGATAAAGAATCCGCCTGCAATGCAGGAGACCCAGGTTCAATCCCTGCGTCGGGAAGATCCCCTGGAGAAGGAAATGGTAAGCTACCCCAGTATTCCTGCCTGGAGAATCCCATGGACAGAGGGGCCTGGCAGGCTTCAATCCATGGGGTTGCAGGAGTTGGACACAACTGAGTGACTAAACCGCCACCTCCTGAGGGGAGGAGGGGCACCGTCTGTCCCTCTGTGCCGAGCAGGCTCACGGAGGGAAGCAGGCAGGCTCTTGGGGCATGCATGTGGAACAGTCAGTCAGAGACAAACAGAAAGACAGATATGAAGGAGATTTTCCTCTACGACTGCAGTCTGACTTTTGACCCTCCTGTCGGGGAGTCTGGCATGTCATTAACTAATTACGGGATCTTTACTATTTAATGCCCTCTCTCCATGGTGATGCCTTCCCAGCAGCCTGCTGGGAGCCAGGGAATGGGAGATGAGTCTGTGGGAGGGAGTTTCTCTGGAATAGGAGGCGGCTCATGGGGTGTTGCAATGGTTCTCAAACCCTGACATACATCAGAGTCTCATGGAGGGTTTGTTAAAATGCAGATCGTACAGTTTCTGGTTCCGTCCGTCTGGGGTGCAGCCTAGGAATGTGTGTCGCCAATGTGTTCCCGGGACGTGCTGCTGGTCTTGGCGTGGGATCCCAGTCTGAGAGCAATGGAGTAGTGGGTTAGGGCAGAGGAGGCTCTGCAGTGAATTTCAGCTCCTGGGGTTGCTGCCCGTAGGAATCTTGGCTTCTTTAACAAAGGCTGGTGTGAGATCTGAACTCAGCTTGCCCCTGCCCCCAGCTCATCACCCTTCTCCAGGATGCATTATTATATAACCGTGTGCAAGAGGAGAAGACAATCACCACCATTTCCACTTTATGGAAAGGAAAACTGAGGCTCTGACAGGTGACCTGATACATCCAAGGAGAGCCACCAGGAGCTCTAATATAGGACCCCTGACGTTGTCACCTTTCCATGCTCCTCCCGAATACCCTCCCCCCACCAAATGTGCATGCTGTCTCGGGCTTCCCCCACGCAGGGGTCATGCAGGAGCAGAGATGCAGTCCCTGAGCCCTGTGCCTGCCCTGGGGGACTGACTCCACATAAGGGGACGGGAAGCCAGGTTCCCCCACATCGCCTCTGAGCCAGTGTCTTGCTCTACATCTCACCCCCACTGACCATCCAGTAATGTGATCTCCTGCTGAGATCTCGTGTCCTTCAGCCAGTTTACGTTCCCAGTTATGGTTCTGGGCCGCTTTCCTGGGAGGCTGGCAACTTTTCTCTGGTTGAGCCCAGGCGCTGTCTGGCAGGCACAGCAGTGGAAGTGGAGAGAGCCCCATCTGATGTGTGCCAGGCCTGGCCCTGGACACTTTGCAGCTGTGGTGTCTGGTCATCCTCCCACCAGCCCCCTTCCCCCAGTAGAGGTTATCATACACACACATACACACACACACACACACGCACACACACACACCTATTTACAGATGAGGAAACTGAAGCTCCCAAGGCTGGAACGACTTGTCCAAGGTCACAGCTGAAGGCAGCAGAGCTGGGCTTTCATTTCTATACCCCAAGGTTGGACCCCTGGTCCGGAGTGGTAGCAAGTAGTGGAAGGAGCTGGGCTGTGGGGGACACAGCCTGTGCCCCACCCACCACCCATGCAAAGAAGGTCAGCCCAAGCTACAGGGCTCCCCGGCAACTCGGGGTCTTGCAGTGGGAGGACTCTGGCCTGGCCACCAGGAGCCGTACTTCAAATCACGCTCAGTTGCCCCCTGGCTGCGTGACGATGGCAAGTCACCCTGTGCCTTGGGGTGCCCAAGTCTTCATTTCTCATAATGACACCTTATGCTTTATAGCTTTTAGCTGTGGACGTTTTCTCATGTGCTTACTCCTGCAAGCCTCCCAGCCCCTTATGAAATAGGAGGGGGTGGTGGTTACTGGGCCCACTTCACCGATCATGACAGAGGCTGTAAGCGAGATGTCCAGGATCCTACAGCTAAGGAGGGCCTCGAGCCAGGACTTGAACCCGTGTTGTCTTTGCTTCCCATCTTGAGCCTGGTCCAGCACCCCAGCTGCCTCCTAAGTAAGAAGGGAGAACTCTGGGCTCCTTTTGCTCTCAGCTCAGGATTGGGGACCCCAGGGCTCTTAGTTGGGCTGTTGGCTCTTGGGTGCCAGGGGCCAGGACTCCAGGAAATGCTGGCCAGAGGTCCTTGCTCTGGGCTGGAAGCCATGGAGAAGGAAGATAGGGTGGTCCAGGCTGCCCCTGTTACCAGTTCCTCCCCAGGCCCAGGCATGTAAGGTCCCTGGTGGACAGAGTGTGGTCTGGCCAAGGTCCTCCTCACATTTCAGCCCCTGGTCCCCCTGAGGACTGTACCTGCCCTCCAGATATACCATGCAGAATTTTCCAGATCTCAGGACTCAGCTCCCCTGCCCTCTGGTTCTGCCTGAATGCCTTCAGCTCCTCCTCTCCTGATCTGGGTCTTCCTCCTTCCCTCCAGACCCAACTCCAACCACCTTCTTCCCTGTGGCCAAGCCAGCTTAGCTGTCTCAGGTTCTGTCCTGCGGGTGAGCTGTCTCACAGGATTAGTTAATACTCCAAGGTGGCAAGGAGGGCAGCGACTGGCTGCTGTGGGCCCGAGCCCCCGGGGGTCTGTGTGGGCTGGGGACAGCTGAGCTACCTATGGTCAGCCTCAGACCATGAGCAAGTCACTTCTCCTCTCTAACCACTGGCTTCTTTCTAAAAATTAGAACGCCATCTTCCTCACCAGTCACTGTGAGGCTGGCGTGAGATGCAATGGATAAAACACCAACCGCTGGTGTCCAGTGGGTTTGAGGCTCTCGGGAAACGCTGGCCACTCCCCTTTCCCTGCACTCAGCTTAGGGTTCATTCCTCTTCTACCACCCAGTCCAGGGGCTGGGTGTCTGGTTGGGCCTTGGTGTCAGGCCTGAACTCTATCTGCTCAGGTTGGGGGGTGTTCTAGGCAGATAACGGGAAGATTGGGCAAACAGACAGAATCAGCTCCCAACAGGCCCTGCCAGCCCCACATTGTGGCCCTGGGCACGGGGCCTCCTGAGCCTCAGTTTCCAGGTCTGTGGAAGGGGCGCATGCCTGACCTGTGTTCCTAGGGTCACACGGGGCCTCCTGGGAGAGCTGGAGTAATAGGGGTGGGAATTCAGGTGGCCTGAAGCACTGTGTTCTCCCTCCCAGGAGCCTGGAGTCTGGCCAGTCACAGTTCATTTCCATGTCCACTTTCCTCCTGCGACACAAACAGTCCCCGTTCCCTCTGGCCCCCAGGAGGCTGCTGTGTTCCTGGCTCTGGGCCTGGTGTGCGGGGTTGCCAGCCCTCCGGGCTCCTCTCTTCCTGTGCAGCCCAGAGAGCCGGCCCAGGCCTGAAGCCCTACCTGATGGGAGGAGGGTCCCTGTGCTGAGAACTCTCGGAACCCCATGCCTGGTCCCTGGGGCTCACAGGGGGCACAGATCTTAGCAGCAAGCCCCTTTCCTTTCCACTTTATCTGTCTGTCTGTATACCCTCCTCCTCCCAACTGCATGTGGCCCGGAACCTTCTCACAGTGATAATAATCGCCATACTTCCCTTGATTGTGCGACAGCATTTTTATTCTCCAAGCCTGTCTCCTCCCTGTAAGGTAGGAGTGAACTGCTGTTATCTGAGACAGGGGAGGGGACTTTTCAAAGCCCGCAGTGGGGGCCTCATGACCTGTCCCCCCAGCCCCATTCCCCAGCCCTCAGTGGCCGTTCGTATCTTGGCTGCATTTTGCCGCAGGCGTGCCCCTGGAGTCAGGAGTGGGAAGTGGGCAGTGAGAAGGTAAGGGTGGCACAGCTCTAGGTTTCCAGGGTCAGGGTGGCAGGTTCCCCGCTTTAGGGGCCAGTAGAGGGCCTACCCCCCACGGCTGAGGCAGGGCAGCTGAGGGTGATGGACGAGGAATGAGAGCGTGGGGCTGCCTGGGCTTTCATCTCTCTTCCCCAGGGCCTGAGCTGGGGAGGTCCCGGGGGCTGTTTGGGACCTGGGTGCTCGTTTTGGTGGCTTAGGTGCTGCTGCTTGAGGTCAAGTCCCTCATCCGGCTTCAGCTCCTTTAGGCCTGGGAGCGGCTCTAGCACCTAGCTGGTGATAAAGACCCAGGCTCCTCAGGAATCAGCATGTGTGTGTGGGTGCGCCTGTGTCTCTGTGTGTGTGTGTCTGTGTGCATGTGTGTGCCTGTGTCTTTATGTGTGTGTCTGTGTGTGCATTTGTTTCTGTGTGAGTCTCTGTGTTGTGTCTGTGTGTGTGCATGTGCCTGTGTCTCTGTGTGTGTGTGTCTGTGTGCATGTGTGTGCCTGTGTCTTTATGTGTGTGTCTGTGTGTGCATGTGTTTCTATGTGTGCGTATATTTCTGTGTGTGTGTGCCTCTGTCTGTGTATGTGTGTGGTGTGTGTGTGTGTGGTGTGTGTGTGTGTGCGTGTGTGTGTGTGTGTAGGAAGAGGGGGTGCTTGTCCAGGCACTGCTTGGCACTCCCTGAATCTGGGGGAGGCTGAGGCTGAGAAGAATGGGCTGAGGAGGGAATGGACCTTGGTTGAAGGCTGGTGGGAGAAGGGTGGTGCTGGCTGGTCCATCCAGGAGGCCACAGGGGGTGGCAGGGCTCTCGGCTACAGAGGCAGGTGAGGGCAGAGCTGAGCTGGCTCCCAGGGTGCCGTCCTGCCTGGACCAGTAAGGCCTGCAGTCCTGGTCAGGGGTCGCCTCAGGGCCCCCTGGGCTCTTCGCATGGAGACCGCAGGGCCTGAGGTCTGGAGCCCGGAGCCCTGGCCGCCCTGGAGGCCCGCTTCACCGGGGGTCTGGCTGTCCTCCGCCTATCATTCTCTCTCTCTTTCCGTATCCCTGCCTGTCTCCCTCTCCCCGCCTCTCTTTTTACCTCCCCTGCCACCAGCACCCCATCAGTCTCCTGTGCCTCTGAAGCCAGGGCATCTCTGGAGGGCCTAGCAGGGACTGAGGGGCCGAGCCCAACATAGGGGAGCTGTCCCGGCCCTGCCCCTCTGCAGTCCCGGGGGGCCCTGGGTAAGGGAGCCCCCAAAGGCTGCACTGGTCTCCCCTGTGACCCGCTTTCCCGCCCCAACTGCCATGTGTCTGGGCCGGTTACAAGCCCACTGCTCTGCCTGGGAACTGGGGACCGGGTTCTACCCGCCGTGTGGAGGTGCAGCCCTGCCCCTCAGCCTTGGGGGGCCTGGACCCCTGCAGCTGACTGTGGAAATGGGTCCCCTGGGCTGTTCCTCCCTGGAGCCCATGCCCACCACAGGGAGGACTGTCTGTGCTGGAATCTGGGGTGAGTGCCGTGGACACTCTGGGCGTTCAGAGGCCCTCAGGATGTGAGAAGAGAGACTTGAGATCTGGTCTCAGAAATAGGAAGAGAGGAAGGCTGGAGGAAGCCCCCGACAAACAGACGGACAGATACAGATGGGAAGAGACAGGTGAGGAGGAAGGGCGGCAGGACAGAGTGGGGAGGCCCCAGAGGCCCCTCCCTGGCCCCTCCTCCCCTGGCTGAACGGGGTGGAAGACCCCCGCTCCATCCCGCCCTCCTCCTCCAAAATCTTAGAGTCACCGACCTGCCCTTACCCTCCTTCCTCTTCTCCATCTTTTCTGCGTTTCCCCCAGGACTCATGAGAGACAGTGCCCCTATAGCTGTGTGTGCAGCTCTTTGCCATTACTGTGTCTCACTCACCTCTCTCTCTGTCTGTGTCTCTCTGTCCATCAGATATCCCCAAGGCCAGAATAGCTCTTAGGCCTAGGAAGGTACTGAGAACTACAGCTTGGGAAGTAGGAAGTATTAGTTCACTTTTCAGATGAGGAAACTGAGGCTCAGAAAAGTTAGGTGACACTGAGGGGTGGGCAGAGCCAAGGTTTGAACCTCTGTCCACCCAATGCCCACCCCAGTGACTCAGGCTGAGATGGTCAGGGCTGCCAGATAGTGCCCTGTGTGCGTCTGTGTAGGAGAATGTTCTGGGGAGGCTGCTCAGAGGAGGTGGCGTCCCAGTGGCCCCATCCCTTCCTTAC
This sequence comes from Ovis aries, assembly GCF_016772045.2. Classification (NCBI taxonomy): domain Eukaryota; kingdom Metazoa; phylum Chordata; class Mammalia; order Artiodactyla; family Bovidae; genus Ovis; species Ovis aries. The sequence goes on from NC_056068.1 coordinate 73,572,472, forward strand.
TGAGCCCAGGGCGGGAAGGGTGCTGTGTCTGCTGCCATGTGAGGTCCCTGATTAGCGTTTCCCCTCCTTCTCCCTAATCACCTTGCTGAGGGCCCACACCCAGCTCCCAGTCTCCATTTCTGCAGCCCTGGCTCAGAGGTTAACCCCTCTTTAGGCACCTGCCCCCAGCTGCCCAGGCCCCTGGGCGGGTAGGGTATGCAAGCTGGGACCTGGTGCCTCAGTGGAGTATCTTCAATTGCCTGGGTTCAGAGGCTCAGCTGTGAAACCCAATGAACGTAGGTTGGGCCTTGGTGAGGTTAGTTTTGTATCATGAATCACTTCATTTCTGCAGGTAGTACGGTTATGCTCAGGGCCTCTGGTCAGGCTTCAGGGTTCAACTCCCAGCCGTGTGGTCTGTGTAAACCATGGGCAAGTCCCTTTGCCACCCCGAGTCTCAGTTTCCTCAACTGTAAAATGGGGTTCAAAGCAGTGCTTGCCCCATAGGGTCGTTGCAAGGATACACTGAGCCATGTGAAGGACTGGGCACAATCTCTGGCAGTTGGTAACTGCAAGGGCGCTAGCTTTTGTGATTCTGGATTCCTGGGGGCTGTGTTCTAAAGAGCCCCATCGAGGGAGAGTGGGAGGCTGGGTGGAATCACGGGGCCCAGCTTTATGACGTTGCTAGTGTCTAATTGCTCACTTTCCTGTCTGTCCCCTCTCCAGACTGAGCACTCCCCGAGGGCAGGGTAGGTTTCATCCATTCATTTCCTGTGTCCAGTCTGGGGCCGGAGCTGGGGGTTCAGTGAACTACATGGACTCAGGACGGAAACCTAACAGGCATGGCCACTTGGGGGGCCCTCTGGGAGGGCAGCCACTCAGGCTTTCTGACCCATGAGCCGTTCTTTCTCTTTTTTGTTTTGGCTGTCCTGGGTCTTCGCTGCTGCTCGTGGACTTTATCTAGTTGTGGTGGTCCTCACAGGGGTGGTTTCTCTTGCTGCAGGGCACAGCTTCTAAGACAAGCGGGCTCAGGAGTTGTGGTGCATGGACTTAGTTACCCCAGAGCCCGGGGAATCTTCCTGGACCAGGGATCGACCAATGTTCCCTGCATTGTCAGGCGGATTCTTAAACTCTGGACCGTCAGGGAAGTCCCCATGAGCCATTCTGGAAGTCCCCTCTCGTCCTGGGTTTGCTGCCCTCTTTGAGGTCACCTCTGAGGATTAGTCCTGGGTTTACTCATGTCCTGGAGGTTCTACCCGGCCCTCTGCGCCCACAGCTGCCACAGTTGCCAGGTGTAAGGTGAGAGTTCCACAGCGCCTGTGTGCTTGTCAGACCTGCAGACACCTGGCCCAGCTCCTGGATACTCTGACCCCATGGGCTTTGATGTTGGGCTGTTGTGACCCCATGTGAGAAGGCTTGGCATCACGGGGGGGCGGGGAGCGGTGTTACAAAGCAGGTGGGACACTGGACTCCAGAGTTGCAGGGTCTGGGACACAAAGTTCAGCTGGGCTGCTGTCCTCCACATGACGAGAAGGCACCCCTGCCTTCCCGCGCCCCAGACACCCACTCAGAGAACAGAAGCCGTGCTCTGCACATGGCAGGGGCTCGTGGGGCTAAAGGAGATAAGATCAGTGAAGCACCGCTCACGTGAGGATGCTTTCATAAATGTTCGTTTCATCAGCCATCCCCCTGCCTGGGATCTGTTTCAAGTTCTTGGGTGATGGTAACTTTCCAGGGGCAGTTTGTAGGAATCTCTTGGCGCCCCACATCTCAAGGGACAATCTTTATGCATACCCTCCTCCTGCCGTGTGAGGAGGGGACTCTGCTTAACACGACCTCTTCCCAGAGACTTCTGCCTCTGCCATGCTTGCTTCCTAGGGTTTGGCGAGTTGATTCCACCATCTTCCTGAACAAGCTTTGATATCCCCATTTTATAGACAAGGACACTGAGGCTCAGGGTGGGTAGGCCGATTGCCAAAGGTTACATATCACTGTGAAATGGAATTGGAATTTAAGTCTCTCTCAATTCAGAGTTCATACTGTGAACTGATTTATTATTCTGCCTCCATACCTGGGGCTGGGTAAGGGTCCTCAGAAGCTGGTTGACTCCCTGAGAACCCACTTGGGAAGCTGGGTCTTCTTGTCAGGGCCCCTAGACTCTGGGGCTCCTGGGCATCCTCTCATATACTCCTAAAGATGGTTGGATGGCATCACCGACTCAATGGACATGAGTCTGAGCACATTCTGGGAGTTGGTGATGGACAGGGAAGCCTGGTGTGCTGCAGTCCATGGGGCTGCAAAGAATCAGACACGACTGAGCGATTGGACTGAACTGATCCCTTTAACTTAGCATTTCCCAAGTTATGTTCCCAAATGGCTGATTATCTCCTCAGCCCCTGGGAGCAGAGCCCTGGCTCTGTCCTGTCTGTCTGCCTCAGGGTGCTGAGCAAACATGTGCACTGCTCCACATGTGTCATGATGGGAAACAGGTTGGGAAGTACCGACGGCTCTAACCAATCCCGCCCCCCCCCCCCCGCCCCATGCCTTGTACACATATACTCCCCAGAAGCGGGGGAGTTGTGGTCCTCTTTGTGTCTCGGTCACTTCATCGTAGAAATAAAGACTCAAGTAGGTGACGTCAAAGGCCTTCCTAGCACTGTGAATCTGAGTGTGTGAGCCTTAGCTCCCAGGGTTAGGAGGGAGCAGGGTTTGCATGGGGCCCAAGCAGCCTGCAAAAAACGTCAGGAAGGGAGTCATGGACAGAGAAAGATCAGAGGCTATGGTTCAGCCTCAGCTTGAGTCTTTGGCTGCATCAGGCCTGGTGGGGAGGTTGCAAGATTTGAGGGGGTCTGCTCTTCCCCAAGCTGCACCCTCTGTCAGAGCGGCCCCTTCTTCATGCCGAAGGCCCTCTGGTCTCACTGCTTGGGCTTCAGAGAAAAGCAAGGAAGGGCCACATCTGGTGGCCTCATCAGCCCCTGAAGGAACAGCATGGCCAGGATTGGTGGGGCTGATCTTTTCCTTCCTGACAGGAAGCCAAGAGTCATGTTTTGGAGCTGGGGTGGGATGGGGGGTCAGGCAAACAGACCGAGGTTCGGAAGGGTGGGGTTGGCGGGCTCCACCATTGACCTCTTTCGCTTTGGCAGCAGGTGGAGAGAGAGGAGCTCCAGTCTCAAGGCAGACCTGGAGTTGCTTCAGGGCTTAGCCATTGACTTGTGTGGCCCAAGGCAAGTCACTGAACCCGGGTCTCAGTCTCTTTATCTGTTAAATGGGGGTGATGATATCTCAAGGATCATTGCAGATGAAATGAGGGATGGTGGGTATGGGCTGATGCAAAGACATGGTGCCGTCCCTCTGCTACTGCAGTCTGGCCGGGTAAGACAAGCAGAAGGCTTTGAGCTCTGGTTTGGGCTCTAGGAAATCAAACCAGTCCATCCTAAAGGAAATCAGTCCTGAATGTTCACTGGAAGGACTGATGCTGAAGCTTCAATACTTTGGCCACCTGATGCAAAGAACTGACTCACTGGAAAAGACTGTGACGCTGGGAAAGATTGAAGGCAGTAGGAGAGGGGGACATCAGAGGATGAGATGGTTGGATGGCATCACTGACTCAATGGACATGAGTTTGAGCAAGCTCTGGGAGTTGGGGACAGGGAAGGGACAGGGAAGCCTGGCATGCTGTAGTTCATAGGGCTGCAAAGAGTTTGGACATGACTGAGTGACTGAACTGAACTTGGGCTCTAAAATCCTGGGATTCCTGGGAAGGTCTGATCTGGACGTGTTTCTTCCACCCCATGGTGGTGGTTGTGGGGTTTGCTCACTTGCGTTGTGAGGAGCTGATAGCGTCCCCAGAGCTCTTTACATGCCTCATCTTGGTCCTTCAACAACCCTATAAGATGGGAGGTCCTGCTAGTATCCTCATGTTAGAGCTGAGACGTTGGGCTCAGAGAGGGTGAGTAGCTTCCTCGCTGGCGGTCACACAGTAGGAAGCAGAGCTGGGATTCACACCGAAGTCCTAAAGGAAGCCGAGATCCTAATCACGCTGCTGCTTAGTCACTCAGCCATGTCCAGCTCTTCGGGACCCCATAGACTGTAGCCCACCAGGCTCCTGTATCCATGGAATTCCCAGGCCAGAATACTCGAAATGGCAACTTGGAATGAATACTTGGAAATGGCAACCCACTCCGAGGGCCTCCTTATTTTCCAGTTGCCCAGGGTAATAGCTTTCCATTTTTCTGTTCTAACAACGGGAAAGGTATGACCAGAGATTGAAAAGTAGGATATAGGGAGGCCAAAAAGCCAGCCCCCTCCAGGGAGTCAGCATGGGTTTCTGGAAACACATCACCTGTCACAGACGAAAACAAACACAGCAACCTGTGACCCGTCTCTTTTCTCGGGCAATCGGGACAAAGTCCAGAGAACTGCAGAGCTGAGTGGCTGAGAACCAGCTCGCAGGTGGCGTTATCAGTCGACAGGCAGGCTTCCAGAGCTGAGCAGCCAGCCAGGTGTGCTCTTTCCTCTTTTCTGTCCAAGCTGCCTGGGCTCCCACGGGATCAGTTGTCCAACTCACCCAACTGGCTGGACACCCAAATCTCAGGCAGGCCGCTGAGAGACAGCCCAGAGGCTCAGAGACAGGGGCCCTACCCCCACGGAGGGCAGAGGCCTCCTTCCTCAGGTGGCCCAGCCCCGCCCTGCTTCACCCTGCCCCCCTCGCCTGAGAGCAGGGGTAGTCACTCTCTGGCACTCCCCTGCATGTATCTAGAGGCTGGCTCGAGGCCCTGCAGAGGGTTTTGGACTGTTGGTCAGGAAATCAACAACTTCCGGATAACCATCATCATCATCGTAATTGGTGGCATTTATTAGACACATACTGGGTGCCAGGCACTTTACAGATACGAAATCATGTAAACCTCACCAGGCCCATTATTAAGTCCATTATACAGGTGGGAAAGTTGAGGCATGGGGCTGAAGTGATTGCCCAAGCCCGCACAGTTGGTAAGATACGGCAGATTTGGCATCTTTGGGCAGGGATAGTGGGAGGAGGGGGCCAGGGGACCTGCATGGATCGAGCCCTACTATGTGGAGCCTGAGTCCAGTTCATCTTCACACCTGTGAGTGGTGGGTGGGTTTAGTCTCTCCATTCAGTGATAAGGAGGCAGCTCTGCAGATTGTGTGGCCTGGAGGTAGCAGACGCAGGGGTGAGAACCAAGAATGACTGTGATGCAGAGTCAGTTCTCCTTAAATCTCTATGAGGAAGGCCTGAGGAGCCGGGGCAGGGCAGCAGGTGGAGAGAGAAAAGCTCTGGACCGAGAATCTCCAAGTCCTCCATGGCGTGCTCAGCCCTGAGTTTGCTGTGGGATCTGTAGTCTCCTGCGTTCTCCAGCCCCTCTGAGCAAAGCAATGATCTCAAAAGTCTCCTCGTGCACAGTGGATACTGCTCTGGGATGAATCACCCCGGGAATGTGCCTCCAGGAAGTGGAGGACAGAGCAGAGGTGCAGGGAGCTTCACGTGAGATTCTCCCTGGCCAAGACCTGCTGCCCCGGGGTTCCCAGGCCCGAGACACCCCCACTCAGAGCAGAGGGACCAGGCCACGCTGGGTCTCGATGTATGATAATCCTCTGGGAAGCTTAAAAAATAAAACCCTAGTGTCCAGGAGAAGAGGGGGACAGAGGGTGACATGGTTGGATGGCACTGCTGACTTGATGGACTTGAGTTTGAGCAAGCTCCGGGAGTTGGTGTTGGACAGGGAAGCCTGGCATGCTGCAGTCCATGGGGTTGCAAAGAGTCGGACACGACTGAGTGACTGAACTGAACTGAGTGCCCAGGCTGCACCCCAGACCAATTAAATCAGGATTTCAGGGGTTTGGGGGCGGGGTTAGCAGGGTAGGCACCAGCACGGTTTAGAGCTAATTCTAAGGTTCAGCCAAGATTGGGGGCCACTGCTTTAGCAATCGGGAGATGGAGGAAGTAAGGCCCTGGCTTTCTAGGGTTAGTGACCCCATGAAACCAGAAGAAAGCGTGTCCTCATGCATCTTTCTAGAGAGAGGGTTCATGGCTTCTGTCAGCCTTTTCTGACCCAGCAGAGATTAAAATTCAATCTCTTGGGAAGGGAAGTAACCCCCTCCCCACAAGCCAATGATGTTATTTTTAAGCTCCAGAGACTTGCCTTTTCATACTGTTCATTCCAGTAGTCACGTATGGATGTGGGAGTTGGACCAAGAAAAGGCTGACTGCCACAGAATTGATGTTTTTGAACTGTGTTGCTAGAGAAGACTCTTGAGCATCCCTTGGACAGCAAGGAGATCCAACCAGTCCATCCTAAAGGAAACCAACCCTGAACTTTCATTGGAAAGACTGATGCTGAGGCTCTAATACTTTAGCCACCTGATAAGCTCAGTTGCTCAGTAGCGTCCCACTCTTTGTGACCCTAAGGACTGTAGCCCGCCAGGCTCCTCTGTCCAGGGGGATTCTCCAGGCAAGAATACTGGAGTGTGTTGCCACCCCCTCCTCCAAAGGATCATCCCAACCCAGGGAAGAAACCCAGGTCTCCTGCACTGCAGGCGGATTCTTTACTGTCTGAGCCACCAGGGAAGCCCTAGCCATTTGATGCAAAGAGCCAACTCACTGGAAAAGGCCCTGATGCTGCGAAGACTGAGGGCAGGAGGAGAAGGGAGCGATAGAGAATGAGGTGGTTGGATGGCATCATCGACTGGATGGACATGAGTTTGAGCAAGCTCCGGGAGTTGGTGGTGGACAGGGAGACCTGGCGTGCTGCAGGCCATGGGGTCGCAGAGTCAGACACGACTGAGTGGCGGAACAACAGCAAGAGGCCCGCAGCTGCAGGATCAAAGTTGGTTTGCCTCATCCTCTCTAAGGCGCTGGTCCTGACTTCTCCAGACCTTCCTTTCCTGTCCTTCTTCCTGCAGATACACACAGAAGGCTTACGGTGTTCCAGGCTCTGTCCTGGACTGTGGGTTACTGGGTAAATGAGACGGATGCTGCCCCTCCCCTGAAGGAACCATATTCTATTAGAAGCATAGAACTAACAGGACCATATGCTATTCTAATGGGGGCTCCGGTCACGGTAGTGGAGCAGTAAGGTGACTGCGGCTAGCAGGGCCATGTGACGGGCCCAGGTGTCCAAGCTGCATCAGGGGACTCCCCGACCCCGCACCCAAGAGTCCGATGATTTGATTGGGGCAGGGGCCAGGGGCTGCGTATTAGCATATTTTGATTCCCACACGCAGCTGGAGTTGTGGCCAGCCAGCCGGCCGTGTAGATCAGGTGTTCAGAGAAGGCCTCTGGGGGGGAATACCTCTGCCTGCCCAGGGGAAGGGAGGGAGCCAGCCCGGCTCTTTGTGGGCAGAGTGCTCCTGGCGGAGGAACTGAGAGGGCAAAGGCGCTCCGGTGGGCAGGGGCCTGGTGTACAGAACAACAGGAAGGAGCCGTGTTAGGATTAAACGCGTGATCAAGAGGACGGAGGAGGGGCGGGGCCAACCGGGCGGGGCCTCACCGGCCACCTAAGAGTCTGGATCTTACCGCGAACGCCTCGGCTCCGTCTCCATTGAAGGGTTGCAGGCCAGGGAGTGACAAGATCTAGTTTGCATTTTCCCAGAGTCCTCCCTGCAGTGGGCATGATGGCCTGACGAGGGCAGGAGGGGATCCCGTGAGCAGCCAGGGAGCTGCACTAGTCCAGGTCGGAGGTGGGACGGGGAGCTGGGAGGGTCAAGGGTTGGAGACCCATTCCCACTGTGGGATGAAGGAAGGAGGAGGAGACCCGAGCGTGGCTCTCGGGTGTCGTGTCTGAGCCAGCTGGTGGGTCGAAGGGCCGTTCATCTCCCCGTCTCTGAATCCTGCAGCACTTGGAGCTCAGGAGCCCCGGTCCCAGGGGACCTTCAGGAGCCTTGGGCTTGCCGTTTCCTAAGATGTATTCTGTGCGATGTTAGGCTGTTGAGTGATAGATGGTTTTTGGTCCCTGGTGTTTACTGCTGGGTGTCTTGGAGACGCTAATAGCCTAATGTGACCCTCGGGAAAAACTGGCGCTCCATAGACTTGGTGACAGGGGAGTCTCTAGTTCCGAACGGTGTGTCTTCTAGGACTTGTATTCTGAAGAACTACCTTGGAAACTGCCTCTGCTCTGGTCCCAGCCTGTCACTTGATGGTTGAAGAGGCAGGTCTGGGGTTAGGGTGGGAAGGACAGTGCTGGGTCTCAAGCAGGGCAGAGCAGGGCGTCCCTTCAGAGTAGGCGCCTAGCTTGAGGCCTGGAGGGACCACAGCACTCCCCCGCCCTGGCCACTTGGTCTCTGCAGGGCTGTTCAGGGACATCTGGGTTCCAGGGTCAGGCCAGGGGGTTCCTCCTTCATCAGGTGCAGGATAAACCTACCTTCCCCTCTACCAGGGTGAACTCACAGGGGCCCGGCACTGACAAGGGGTTCTCTTAAAGCAGGAGCTCTTCCCCACAGGCTTCCCCCCACCCCGGGGAAGGTGAGGGAGCCGTGACTGTGGGTCCTGGCACGCAGAGCTGGCCCTGAGTGCCGGCCCTACGCATCCCTCACCCCACCCCTTGGCACGAGACAGAAGAAGTCTGAAAAGGGAGTCTCAGCTGACTTAGGGGCAACAGATCTCAGGCCCCCTTCGAGTGACTGCACATCTGAAATGTCCTGGTTTTCCGTGTGGAAGTTCCTTCCCCTCCCCTCCACCTCTCTGTCCACCTCTCTATCCATCCACCTGCCCCCTCTCCACTCACCCCTCCCTCCATCCACTCATCTGTCCATCACCCACCTATACCTTCATCTGTACTCATCCCTCCCTCCCTCCCTGCATCCATCTAGTCTCTCGTTCAGCAAATTTTGGATGAGCCCACTTTGACCTCGTAAAGAATACATCACCTTTCCCCTCAAGATATCACAGTCCATAGGGGAGATGGACAAATAAGTAGAAAATTACTGTACAGCTTCATGAGTTATAATGGTAATCTCCATTTATTGAAAGCCTCCTTCGTGCCAGGCATTTGACCCACATTATCTAGTTTAATCTCTGGGCAAATCTGCCAAGCAGGTTATATGTTTCTTCTTCTCACAGATGAGCAAGGTGAGGTTCAGAGAGGCTAAGTCACTTGTCCGAGGTCACACAGCCAGGAGGTGATAGAACAGCGTTCAAACCCAGGCAGTCTGATGCCAGGGCCTGTTGTGGGAACTGCTCTAGTGCCCAGTGCTGCTGGAAGGAAGCAGAGGGGGAGGGCTCCTAACCAGCCTGTGTGTTAGTAGGGAGCGGGTGGACAAGGATGGCCAGAGTGGGTTTCCTGGAGGAGGTGGATGTCTGAAGTGAGTATTGAAGGATGAGCCGGAGTTAGTAAAATACCAGTAGTATAATAATTTCATTGTACAAACTGATTTGGCGTAGAATTTCTGTATTTTGGTCAATTTAAATTGAAGTTGCTTAGAAACGGTCCGTTTTCCTGCTCTAGAGTATTCCATGAAATCAGCAGCTCCTTGCTGCTGCTCACAGAGCCGTCAGTGACTGTTCCGGAATTTTCCAGAGGAGATGGGTTTGCATCTCCTTCCCTTTTTTTGTGGCTGTTAAGACATCCTCGCAGGAAAGCATGGGCCGACCTTCTCGTGTCTACAGAAAGTGTATACAGGAAAGGCTAACATTGGGAGCCTCCCTCTTTGTCTCATTTCATATGCAAGTGAAATGCTCACCCATCGCTTCTCGGGAAAGCGCTGATGAAGACGCTTCCCCAGCCCCTGCTCATCCAGCCCTGACTGTGCCAGGCGCTGACCTCACTTTTCTTTATAACACGGGCTTCCACTGGGCAACGAGACCCCGGGAGTCCCTTCTATGGCCGTGCATTGGCAGAACGAGGATTTGAACCCTTATCTGGGGATCCTGCATCTTCTCCTTCCTGATTATTCACTTTCTGCCACCCAGCTCGCTCTCCGCCAAAATCCCAAGCTATCAGCAGTCCTGGTTCTTGCCATCTCTTCCAGACACATGTGCGTGTACCGTCTGCTCCCCTGCGCCAGGAGCCTGCAGCCTTCTTCCATAAAAGGCCAGGCAGGGGATGTTTCGGGCTCTGCAGGCCAGTGGTCTGAGTCACAGCCAGTCCACTTTGCCATTTCTTGAGATAGCCACCATGGGCAAATACATAAAAGGGTGGGCATGGCTGGGTGCCGGGACAACTTTATTTATTTGAATTTCGTGTGTTACAAGATACTCTTTTTATTTTTTCCCACCTACTTAAAATGGTTCCTGGTCAGGGAAGGTATCATTTGGGGCTCCCCTTGTGGCTCAGCTGGTAAAGAATCCGCCTGCAATGCGGGAGACCTGGGTTTGATCCCTGGGTTGGGAAGATCCCCTGGAGAAGGGAAGGGCTACCCACTCCAGTATTCTGGCTTGGAGAATTCCAGGGGTCACAAAGAGTCAGACATGACTGAGAGACTTTTCTACCTTTCTAACTACTTACAAATGTAAAATCTGTTCTTGTGAGCCGTACAGCATCTAGAGGGTGGGTTGGATTTGATCCACAGGCCTAACTGGCCAGTCCCTGCCTTACACCAACCCTTACTCTTGCCTCGTGGATGGAGAGACTGAAGTTGAGACCACTAGAGTGTGACCCCAGACCCTCGGATTCCAACTTTGGGGTCTCCTCGGGGCTTGGTCGTCATTGTGATCTCACTGAGGTTGATGTCACTCTGCATCAGGGGCAACCTGGGCGTGTCCCCAGCCTGAGCTGACTTCCTGCCCTTTGTGGGGCCACCTGTCTTCTGCCCAGTATGGAAGACGTGTTCATCTCCTGCTCCCTGTTTCTGTAAGGGGTAGTGTCAGCACTCGCGGAGCAGAAACACTCTGTATCCCGGATCTCGGCCGACAGGTCCAGGAACCACCCATCACCCCAGGCTCAGCCCCTTCTCTTCCCTCAGATGAGTCTCAGGTAGTCTTTGGGCTTTCCCTGATTGGCCAACCTACCTGTCAATCATGGGGCTACCTGTTTCAGCATCTGAATCCACCCAGTTGCCTCCTGGAGAGGAGGAGGTGGCCTCAGGGGCCAGGAGGCCTGGGTTCTGTCCTTGCTGGTCCATGCACCCTTGACCTTGGCCAAGCTTCCTCACCCCTCTGAGCTCCAGTTTGCTCACAGGGTGCTGAAGGGCTTACTTTGCAGAACTCCTAGTATAATTTGAGTGCATGAAAGAGACCAGCGAGGTTGCCTGTAGTATCAGGGAATCCCAGCCGAGCAGCCTCTGCCTCCTCCTTACCTGCAAACCAGAGCTCCTTTGAACAGTGGCCTTGGTGCTCACCACCTACTTAATGGAATCCCAGCCATTCCCAGAGGCCCCTTTCTGCAGTCAGGGCCACTCCTGGAAGGCAGCACTCCACAGTCCTTGGGTCTGGAGCTATCATGTGTGCTAAGGCGCTTCAGTTGTGTCCGACTCTGCAGCCCCATGGACCGTAGCCCACCAGGCTCCTCTGTCCATGGGATTCTCCGGGCAAGAATACTGGAGTGGCTTGCCATGCCCTCCTCCAGGGGATCTTCCTGACCCCAGGATCGAACCTGCATCTCTCATGTCTCCGGTATTGGCAGGCGGATTCTTTACCACTAGTGTTAGTCGCTCAGTCGTGTCCAACTCTTTGCGACCCCATGGACTGTAGCCCACTGGTCTCCTGTGCCTATGGGATTCTCTAGGCAAGAATACTGGAGTGGGTTGCCATTTCCTTCTCCAGAGGATCTTCCCGACCCAGGGATTGAACCTGGGTCTTCTGAACTAGAGGCGAATTCTTTACCATCTGAGCTACAGGGAAGACCAAAAGTGAAAGTGAAAGTCACTCAGTCTGTCCGACTCTTTGTGACCCCATGGACTGTATAGTCCATGGAATTTTCCAGGCCAGAATACTGGAGTGGATAGCCTTTCCCTTCTCCAGGGGATCTTCTCAACCCAGGGATCGAACCCAAGTCTCCCACACTGCAGCCGGGTTCTTTACCAGCTGAGCCCCCAGGGAAACCCAAGAATACTGGAGTGGGTAGCCTAACCCTTCTTCAGTGGATCTTCCCAACCGAGGAATTGAACTGGGGTCTCCTGCATTGCAGGCAGATTCTTTACAAGCTGAGCCCCCAGGGAAGCCCTTCTTTACCACTAGTGCCACCTTATAAAAATCAATAAAAAGCAATACCACGCCCATGAAATAGAGTGGAATGTGGTGGTTCTATGGCTCAAATACCACACCACTGCTTAAGGATCTCTGTGACTCGGGCAAGTTACTTCACTTGCCTCCCCCTGCCCCTGCCCCCGCCGGAGAGGAAGACCCTCCACACCTTTGGGCAGGTCATGAGGACTAAAGGGATGACACGCACCGACAGCTGCCCGGAGTCGGTGCCTCTCATGGGGGAGGCCAGGTGGCTGTTTCTGTTTAGTCGCTCAGTCATGTCTGACTACTTGGCAACCCCATGGACTGTCCATGGAATTTCCGGGGCAAGAATACTGGAGTAGATTGCCCTTTCCTTCTCCAAAGGGATCTTCCCAACCCAGGGATCGAACCTGAGTCTCCTGCACTGGCAGGTGGGTTCTTTACTGCTGAGCCCCTGGGGAAGCGCCGGCCAGGTGGTTACTCTTGTCTAAAAATCGCCCCTTTCTGAACACCTGCAACCTTGCAAGGCTGCCCTGGAGACCCGGCCTGAACGGAGGACGTGAAGCCAGAAAGGGTAGAAACTCCTTTCTCTGTGCAACAGCCCTGGCCGGCATCGATTACCAAAGGAACGACCGTTCCACACTTCTCCAGTTTCACAAGAATGCAGCCAGCATCCCCGCTCCCGGAGGTCGTGGGGTTCTTCTCGGGAAGGGATGACTTAGCCACAGGCGGCTTGGGGCTGAGCCTGGGGCAGCCTCTCTGCCTTCACGGGGAGGAAAATCAAGCAGGGCTATGGTCGGCAAGAAAAGCATGCCTCCTTCGGCGAGAGGCTCTTTCTTCTCTTGCTGTTTTGTTCTGTGCCAGTTTACCAAGTGCCTGTGGTTGTCAGGCGCTGCACTGGGAGGGAGACAGAAGACAATAGCTCTCCTTCATGGGGGCACCCCCAGCAGGCCTTCCTAGGGCCAGGCCTGGCTTCAGATCGCAGATCTCTGGATCTCTTGACAAGAGGGGAACCCGTGTTCTCTCCCCACTCTGGGCCTGGGGGAGGCCCCAGGTGGAGTTACCGAGGCTGGACTTCCCTGGCTCTGAGTCACTGCTGTTCCCACATTTCTCAGACCCAGGCCTTGGACCCTGGTAGCCTGGAGGAGTGTTCAGTCTAATCTCCCCCTGTAGCGCTTGAATTCCCATAAGTCTTTATTCAGCTGTTGCTTGCACACCACTTGGGATAGGGCACTCACTACCACCCAGGTCATCGTTTCCTTCCTTGGACGGCTTTGTTCCATGTTGTGCCCGAACATGGGCACATGTTCCCCCTTAACTCCCCTACCCTGGTCCCTGGAGGTGTAGAAAATTGAAGCTGAGCTCCCATTTGGCAAAAATGATGGATTAGACCTGGGTGAGGGTACCTCCACGTGGACAGGGGGAGCCACCGGCTCAGGAGGAAGCAGGGACGAAGCCCACGCCTTGGGCCCTCTGCTCCCTCTGCTCCGTAGCTGCTTCTCCCCACCCTCCACGGGGCGGTGGGAACAGCGTCTGGTGCCTACTTCCCCACCCCCAGGCCAGCTCGGCCCCTGCAGCTGTCCCAGGCCAGCTGTCTCAGCCCCAGCTGCCTTTGCTGGCTCCCTTGGCCCCGTGGGGCCTGAAGGCTGGCCGTTAGGCATTCCTGATTGTGTCTGACCTCAGGGAGCCTGAGGGTTATCGTTAGTAACTTTCCTGTAGGCCCAGCCCTGGTGGAGCGTCTAAGCCAGACCCTAGCTGCCACCCACACCCTTACCCCTCTGCAGTGTGGCTCTGGGTCGGTCATCTAACCTCTTGGCCTCAGGGTCCCCTGTGATAGGACCTGACGTCGTTAGCACCTACCTCGTGAGGTTGTGGCGAGGGTGAGCTGGGGTGATCGAGGGTCAGTGGGTCTGGGGTGTCCGTCAGCATCAGTTCCCTCTCCTCCCCCCAGCCCACGTCCTGCGCAGCACTGACCCACCTGCCTTCTCTTTTCTGCCCAGGGAGCTCCAGGACCGACAGGATGGGGTCAGCCTGCATCAAAGTTACCAAGTACTTCCTCTTCCTCTTCAACTTGCTCTTCTTTGTAAGTATGACCGGCACCATCCAACTGCCTAGGAAAGAGACTCTCTTCCTGGGGGCATCCCAGTCCAAGACCTTCTAGCCTGGGGCTGATGGTGGGGGTGCGACGGGGCTGGGGCCTCAGGCAGACTGTTGGAAATGCAAGCAGGAGGGGGTGGAAGGAGATTCCCAGCGTTCCCAGCTGGTGCGGAGGCAGAACACTGGGCCCATGCCCCAGCCCTTCCCTTTCCCGAGCTCCGGAGGCCATGGGGGCGGTCCGGGTGGGAGGTGGGCGTGGGGAGAATGGCATCTTCCTTGTCTGGTCCTGACTCCCCATCCTCCTCTGCCCTCCCCAGCTGCCCCACCACACTCCCACCCACATGATGAGGGGTGTCCCCTGCTGCTCTGAGCTCCCAGAGGGTGGGCAAGAGGAGGCGGGGCTCTGGGCAGAGTGAGGACACCGTCGCCCCTCCCCAGACCCACCCTGCAGGCCTCTTGGGCCTGGAGCCGCCCAGCTGTTTGCTCCGTGCCCATCTGGAGCTGCTTTTCCCGGGGCCTTGATTTTCCTCTCTGGTCTGGCACAGGAGGACTCCTCCTGCCTCGGAGTCGCCAGGATGATGGAATGAGTGTGTGTGTGTGTGCATGCATGTACATGCTTATGGGTGAGTATGTGTGTGTGTGTGTATGTGAGATGTGTGAGTGTGTGCGCGTGCATATGTACACACTTATGGGTGAGTATGTGTGTGTGAGTGTGAGATTATGTGTGAGTGTGTGTGCGTGCATATGTGCACACGCTTATGGGTGAGTATGTGTGTGTGTGTATGTGAGATGTGTGAGTGTGTGTGTGCGCATATGTGTACACGCTTATGGGTGAGTATATATGTGTGTGTATGTGAGATTATGTGTGAGTGTGTGTGCATATGTGCGCACGCTTATGGGCGAGTATGTGTGTGTGTATGTGAGATGTGTGAGTGTGTGTGCGTGCATATGTGTACACACTTATGGGTGAGTATATATGTGTGTGAGTGTATGTGAGATTATGTGTGAGTGTGTGTGTGCATATGTGCACACGCTTATGGGTGAGTATGTGTGTGTGTATATGTGAGATGTGTGAGTGTGTGTGCGCGCATATGTGCACACACTTATGGGTGAGTATATGTGTGTGAGTGTATGTGAGATTATGTGTGAGTGTGTGTGTGCATATGTGCACAAGCTTATGGGTGAGTATATGTGTGAGTGTATGTGAGATTATGTGTGAGTGTGTGGGGGGTATGTATGTTTGTGTGAGCATACATGGGTGTGCATGTGTGTGTGTGAGTAGTGTGTGAGAGTGTGAGTGTGTGATGGGGGTTGGGGTGGGTGGAGAGTGGACTAGAGAGACCATTAAAGGAGTGCTGCTGGGGGCTGTGGCCTCTCATGCTGTTGGTTCACCCGATACTATTAAAAAAAATCAAAATGTTTATAGGATGTTTATTATGACTCAATTTTATTTTTTTAAAGGTATATAATATGCATGCATATTTTTAAGAGGAACAGAAAATACCTCTGAATAGTCTTGTTGGGATTCCTGAGATTTTTGGTTTCATCCTTTTTGGTTCTCTGCATTTTTCAAATTTTCTACAATGAATTCCTTGTGGAAAAAAAGTTTTTTTACATTACAAGTTACACAGGAGTATAGAAAGTTTGGAAAACAAAGCATCATGCTAAACCCCCTCTCATAGCTTTAACCCAACACATAGATGTTTACAGGTGTGTTGCTGGCATACATGCACACACACACGTACCCACTTGCATGCATGCACACACACACATGTACACGTGCACCTACATTCGCACACGCACACGTGCGCACACACACACATGTGCACACACGCACACATCCATGCACCCACATGTGTGCACACGCATGTACCCACACACGGTCATGTACCCACATGCGTGTCCACACATGTGCACGCATGTACCCACGCACGCACGTGCATGTGCCCACGCATGCATGCACACACTTGTGTGGACATGGACAGCTCTGGTGCTGCCTGCCCTGCAGCGGGTCCACCCTGGCTCTGGCCCACCTTCCCCGCCTCAAGGATGCTGCTGAGGCCGCCCTGCCGCTCCGGCCTTCCACTGATGGCCACAGGGCCTGGGCACCTGAGTTTCCCAGGTTGGCGGTCAGGGCGCTCCCGGCAGGGCCAGGCTTCTGGAAAACAGCTGTCCGTACAGCCTGAACCACGCCTTCCCTGGCAGGCACTGTGCTCCCGGCTGAGGCCCAGCTTTAAGGGCCAGCCAGCCAGGATGAAGGGTGGAATGTGGGAGCAGGTGGTTCTGTCCCTGGGGCTCTCAGGGCCCAAGTTGGGAGTCTGGGCTTCAGCCTCAGAGGTGGCAGGGCCTGGGGATGCAGGGACACAGACATCCCCTCTCCCCCTACGCAGCAGGAGGGACGGAGATGGAGGCTTCATGGAGGAAGCGAGAGGGGTTGAGGGTTTGGGGCCAGGGTGTCCCTTCCACTCCCAGGTTCCCCATGGAACCAGAGCCTAGACGAGCTTCCCTCGGGCCGCACTCTGAGGGTTGGGCTCACTTCATCTCCTCCCAGCTGCTCCAGGACACTGGCAGGGAGCAGGTGTTCCCTCCCTGGGTGCCGTGGCCCAGGAGGGCTCATAAGGATATGGAGGGGGGGCTGTAGTGGGAGAGAGGGGGAGAGAGAAATGAGAGAATGAAAGCAGACAGCGTGTGTCTGCTTACCCATCAGCGTGTCCATTTACCCATCACTCGTCACTCATCCGCCAAGAGTATGCTTGGCAGCCCTGTGTATTCAGACCCCGTGCTGGGTGCCAGGTAGACATTCACTTGGTGGAAGAGCCATGGCTTTTGCGCTCCTGGGGCCTGTGGTCTGCGGGGTGATGGGCTTCCATCAAATACTGGCTCAAGTGGACAATAGTACTGCAGTTGTGGGAGGTGCTGGGAATGAAGGACATGGTCCCTAACAGAGCAGATAACAAGGCAGCTGACCTCATCAGGGCAGTCAGCAAGAGCGCCCTGCAGTTACATATGTGGCTGGGGTGTGCGGATCCACCGCAGGACCGGAAGTCCAGCACCGGGGGAGTGGGTCCCAGCAAGCCTCTCTCAGCTGGGCGAACAGCCCTTCCAGGAAGGATCTGGGTCTGTTTCCTGCACAGCGGGAAGCGGTTACGTGATTGAACTTGTGGTTCAAAATCGCTTTGGCTGCCGTGTGTTCTCACGTATGCACATGGGTCCACGTGTACACTCAGACCTACCCTCCTTCGTGACCCCAAACTCCCCAGAAAATTACCCAGTCATCAGCTTTTCTCAGATCTAAAGAAACAGTGAGGCCGCAGGTGCCGTGGCCTTTCTGCAGGTAGGATGCTGGCCTGTGAGGCGCCTGACCCCTGTCAGGAGGCTCTGGGGGGTCTGGGGAGAGGTGTTCATGTGGGATGTGCCCCGTAGCCCAAGTATGGGTTCACAGAGAAAGGGGGTGTCCTAGTGCTCGGCCCCCCGACCTGGCCTCGCTCCTGGCTGTCCCATGGCCTGGCACGGATCCAGCAGCACCTGGCAAGCGGTCAGACCGTAGTCCCCAGACCTGCTGCTGCGGCTGCTGCTAAGTCGCTTCAGTCGTGTCTGACTCTATGCAACCCCACAGACAGAAGCCCACCAGGCTCCCGTCCCTGGGATTCTTCAGGCAAGAACACTGGAGTGGGTTGCCATTTCCTTCTCCAATGCATGAAAATGAAAAGTGAAAGTGAAGTCGCTCGGTCTTGTTCGACTCTTAGCGACCCCATGGACTGCAGCCCACCAGGCTCCTCTGTCCATGGGATTTTCCAGATAAGAGTACTGGAGTGGGGTGCCATTGCCTTCTCCCCCCAGACCTGCAGAGGAACCGAAAAGATCGTGCCAGGCGCTTCGCTTGCTGGGCTCCTGGAGGCGAGCTGAGGAGCCCAGCTGGGCAGTCTGGGATTTTACTCTACTGGGGGTAAAATATTTGCCCAGAGGGAATTTTCCGCCCTGTCTTGCATTCTCTGTTTGGGAGGGCAGTTCTTCCTGCAGCCCTGCCCCATGAATGCAGGTGAGCAGACCGGGGCTCCTTCACATGGCTGTGAGTGCAGGGCAGACCCTGGGCCAGCCGTGCTGGGGTGCTTGGCTGGGGTGGGGAGGGGTTCAGGAGTCTTTGAAAACCTAACTGCCAGGCCCTGTCAAGCCCACCTTCCTCCCAGCGAGCTGTGTGGGCACACCACTTACGGGTGGGCCCACCCCAAGGGTCCCAGTTTTCCTGTTTTCAGGGACTGGCTTTCTAGGCCGAGGCCCAGGACAGACCCCCAGAATCCCTGACCCTGGTTTGCCACCACGTGACCAAGCTGTACAATAAGACCTGCCGTTGAGCCCCTGATGGGTGAATTGGGTGACCTCAGGCAAGGAGCCCAGTCTCCCCGTCTGTAAAGTGAGGACAATAACGGCCCATCTGACAGGGAGAGAGGAGGTGACAAGTGAGCTGCTGGGGACAGATGTCGGGGGGTCATTGTTCTTTCCCTTCCTGGCCTCAGCTGCTGCTGTCTTAAAAGGGGTGTTGTCTCTAAGGGTGAGGCGAGCAAGGTACTTGCTTCGGGGTTAGCAATAGCCCACCACATTGGGGCCCTGCGCCATTTCAAAAGGCAAAAGCAGTTAACACCAAGCCTGTCTTTATTTAAAAGATTGATATTTTGTTCATCATGAATTTTTTTTCCCCATGAGGCTTTGTTTCTTAAAAATGATTGCTATAAACTCATTTATCTTGGTTACTGAGTGGTTTTGGTGTCCCCTGAGTTTTTACATGTGAAGCAAATGCCCCATTCACCTTACCCAGGGCCCCAGCTCTGGTTTTTAATAACTGTAGAGCAATACTGACAAAGCCCCTGGGACCAAGGGGCTCATCCCAGGCTGAGGGCTCTATCAGCAGCTGCTGGCCTAGCCCCTGAGATTATGGGATGATGGCTAAGGCCGGAGCCCAGGGCTGGTGGTAAAGGGGCATGGTGGTGCACTGTGTTATCCCCAAGGTGGACCCAGGACAGGCCCCAGGGGAAGGCCAGTCTTGCAGGGTGATGCAGGCCTCCCCACCTCCATCCCCTTATGGGAATCTGTGCTTTGGCCAGACTGTGGGCCCCTCCCCACGCTTAGCTGGCTTGATGGGAGGGTGGATCTTGGTGGGAGTTCCACCTGGGGAGGTAGGCTCAGGTTGTGGGTCTGCCTACTGGTGCAGGGAAGGGAGGCAGGAAATCCCTGGGCCTGGGCCTACACAACCACGCCCCACTACACACCCCATTCCTTTCCTTTTCTAATCTTGTATGTACACAGTCTGGTTCATGAACTTACTCCCTCACTGAGTCCTCTGCCCCTGGTACAGTAGGTGCCCAGGTCCACAGGCTGCAGGCAACCCACCCCTGCCCTCAGGGAGCTCACAGTCCAGCCAGAGAGACATGTGGCGGAGTTAAACCCAGTGGGTTTAGTGGGTTTAAGAAGGGTCCGATGGTGCTTGCCCCACAGTTGAGGCCCCCTTAGTTGGCTGGGGGTCAGGAAGTCTCCCGTGAAAAGTGGTCTCAGAGCCGAGAGATCTGAGGACAGATTGGGCTTCGATGATCAAGTCCGTGGAGGGCTCCAAGTGCCCTGGAGCCTGGCTTGTTTGGGAAGCTCCCAGCCCCCAAGCTGGGGAAGAGCCAGGAGATAAGTAGGAGGGTCCCCCTGGCAGGAGTCGGCACCCTCAGTTTGACCGCACACAGTGTAGGGTAGGGGAGAGCAGAGAGAGTAGGGACTTCCCACTCCTGGCCTGCTCTCTGGATTGCTGGAGTTGGTTGCAGTTGGGGTTCAGGGCCTGAGGCCACCCTGACATCCTGGGCTGGGCAAAGATAGATGTGGCCCCTCCTCCCCAGGGCAGCTGGGAGGGGACCCCATTAACTGCCCCTTTCTTCTTCCAGGTCCTGGGCGCGGTGATCCTGGGCTTTGGGATATGGATCCTGGTCGACAAGAACAGTTTCATCTCCATCTTACGTAAGGAGCCCTCTGCTCCCCCCTGGCCCAGCTGTCTCTGAACGAGGGGTGAGGCAGCAGGCGGGGCTGCTCCCACAAGTCCTGGACCCTCAAAGCCCGCCCCGCCCTTTTTCAGCTGCCCTCGGGGCCTGCCTTGCCCAGGTCCTGATGCTGACCGCTCTGCCCCTGGGCCTCTCCGCAGGGGTTTTCAGAAGGAATTTTCTCTCCCTCTCCAAACAAAGCTGATTTGTCTGGAGAAGGCTGGGGGATGAGAGAGGCTTGTTCTCCATCCTGGCCCCTTCCCTCTGCCCCGACCTTGAGAAAGCCTCTTACCTCCTCCGTGTCTCCACTTGCCTGCTCAGCAACACGTGGGCAGTAGTGCCTCCCCTTCCCAGTTCAGAAGAAAAGCCAGGAGGGGCAGATCGTCAGGCATGCATGAAGCACCTACTATGTGCCTGGCCCCGGCCAGGTGGGCCAGGCAAATGCAGTGATGAGGAGGCGTCAGGCCAGCGTCTACCATTTGTGGTCACAGTAAGCCAGGCATGGAGCCAAGCGTTTGGCATAGATAAACTGCCTTAACCTCGCAGCAGCCTCGGGCAATAGGAACTTCCTGCCTTTCAAATGAAGACGTGAGCCTCAAAGAAGTAATGTCCCTGGCTCAAGTTCACCCAACCTCGGAGTGACGGGTGTGGGACTCGAACCCCCAGAGCTTTGGTCCAGGTGGTAAAGGAAGCCCCTTGTCTCCCTCTTGAAGCTGGAGGGGAAGAAACCCAAGGCTGCCCTGCCAGGATGATAGGAGGCCTTTCTGGTCTTCTCGCTGCCTCCTCCAGGAAGCCTGCCAGGCTTGCTGAGCTAGCCTCCAGTGGACGTCCTGAGGTGGGACGGAGGCAGAGAGCGGAGTCCAGCGATGCCACGCCCCTCAGCAAGCGGGTCCTTGGCTCACTTCCCCTCCCAGCAGCTGCCCGAGGCAGCAGGTTTGGACTCAGGCCCGTGACAGCTGCTTGATTTGAATGAAACGGAACCAGGCTAGGATGGGTGATGGAGGGGGCCCCGGGGGGCTGTGCCTCCCCTTGGACGTGAAGGGAGGGAAGCAAGGGTGATTCCCCCTCCACCATATCCGCTGCTGTCTGGGACTGTCAGTCCTGACTTCTCCTGGGGGCAGGGCGTGGACTGCTCCCCATCCAGGGGCTAAGGTGTGGGTTTCCTGGCACAGTCGGGTGCCCACACCCCCCATGCCCTCCCTGCAAGGAGGGTGGGACACATTCTCCCCGGCCCCGCTTGCTCGGCCCAGGCTGCCCGCTTCCTGGGCTGTGGTGCACACTCAGTGGGCACTGTGCCTTGGAGCAAAGTCTCTGGGCCCAGCCGGCCCACCGCGTTTCTGCCCTCAGTGCCCAGCCCGCTCGGCGCTCCCAGGGTCCTCACTGTTCAGGGCTGAGAATCTCAAACTGGCCAGGCTTTGGAAGCCCCCTGGATGCACCCGAGTGATTTTGCAGATACCAAGGCCTGACCCCACCCCCAAGGGATCTGACTCCAGGGGTCTGGGTGGAGCTCCGGAGCACCGAGGCTTTTAAAAATCTTCCCAGGGGCTTCCCCAGGCAGCCAAAGTTCAGAAGCACTAATTTGTTAGCCCAGTCACTATACCCTTGAGTAAACTGAGGCTCAGAGAAAGGGAGGAAAATACTTGCTAAGAGTCTCGCTGCAAGTGAGAGTCAGAACCGGGAGCCCAGGGCCTTCTGTGTGCGTGAGCCCAGAGCCTGCGTGACACGGCTCTCCCCTTACCTTGCTGAATCCTCACTGGGAGTCCCTGGGGCTGGGCATTACCAGCCCCATCTTACAATGGAGGAAATTGAGGGGAAAGGTAGTAACTTGTCCAAGGGCACAGCTAGAGGGTGGGGAAACAGGGATGGGAACCAGGGGGCATGGCTCCTGAACACCCCCCGGCCCCCTACCACCAGGCCCCACAGAACACCCCGCATTCACTCCGTCAGGAGCAGAAGCCAGCACGGCGGGTCAGGACGCAGAGCACCAAGCCCGATGCCAGGGTTCCAGTCCTGGCTCTGCTATCTACTAGTTGTGCGATCCTGGGCAAGTTACTCCACCCTCTGTACCTCCTTACCTGTAATATGAAGGTAATAACAGACCACGTCATAAAGTCCATCGTGAGAAATTAGGCAAGTTAATGTCTGAATGAGTTTAGAAGGGTTTCTAATAAATCGTAAACCCTACATAAATGATTGTTAAATCAGTTTATAATACCATCTGATCCTTAGAACATCTTTAAGAAGCCGGAATTACTAGTTTTATTTCACAGAGAGAAAAAACACACTAAAACCCAGAAGCCCAGAAAGTGGCCTGCCCACATCCCACAGGGGTCAGAGGCTATGGGCAGCAGTTTGGGTTAGGTAGCAACCGACTTTGCGTGGTCCTTGGGCACTTTGGGAGGTTTGGGCTACTTCCTGCCCACTTCATTGGTACCTCTGAGACCCAACAAGGCCAAAGGATGCCAGTCTTGGTGCATAGAACCTGGGCTATATACGTGCCCCCTTCCTACATCAGGTTGCTCAGATCAGGAGCAGCCTGAGGCCCTGGAGGAGGACAGGGACTGACACAGTGTTCTGGGAAACAGAGAGCCCGCACCTCGGCTGGCCTCCCAGGAGAAGGCCCCGAGTGGCGGTGGTGGTGGCGGGCTCTCAGCCCCCAGCCTTGCCCCTTGGGCCCCGTCTGCAGCCTCCTAGCTGCTCCGGGCCCCGACAGAGGGATCAGGGTGTGGCGCCACCTTCACTGGGCCGTGGCGGAAATTCAGCAGGCTGGTTTGGATAAAGGGCCTTCTTCGGGGCTGGCACACCGTGGATTTCCAGGCAGTGCCAGTTGATGTTGGGAGGAGGAGGATTCACTGGGAGGGCTTGCTGAAACCCAAACCCAGGAAGTTTAAGAAAAAGCAAAATTTGACCGCCTTCCCCTACTCTTGTTGGCGGGTGAGAGCCCGGGCAGCAAGGGCCTGGAGTAAGAGGGAAGTCTCCTCACTCACCCCCTTCGGGCCTCTGCTCAACTTCTCCGGGTCTCCTTTAAGGAGCTGGGCGGGGAGGCCACCCTGCCCTGATGCCTGAGAGTGAGGTGGGCTGGCCAGGGCATTTCCTCAGCTCCAGAACCTTCTGTCTGTGCCCAGGAAGTGTGTCTGGATCACCCCCTCCTACCCACCTATGCGCCAGCTTTGTGGTAATTCCTTAAGGGCCCCATGCACCCTCCATGGCCGAGGTGGGGACCTCAGCCCCTCTGAGGGTTGCCCTCTCCACCGGGAGTCGCGGTCAGTCAGCCCATTGGCAGCCCTCTCCACCGGGAGTTGCGGTCAGTCAGCCCGTTGGCAGCCCTGGCCGTGTCTGTCACTGGGAAGGCACAACGAACAGGCGGATTCTGGGTCATCTCCTGCAAAGTCTGCCCAGCCACGGTGGGCCCAGGAGTCTGCATCCCCGAGAGTAGTCCTGATCCGCTCAGGCTCTCAGGGTCGTTCTGCTGCCGTCTGGAAGCTTTGCCCGCGCCCCCCACGCCCTGAGGGTGCTTCACCAGCTTCACTGCAGCGCCCGGGGCTGTCAGAGGACAGCGCCCGAAGCCCCCTGCCCACGGGAGGTGCAATCCCCCGGGCCCTCCTGGCACGTCACAGCCTCAGGGTTTGGAGTGGGCTCCACACACCCAATACCTAAGAGCTGGAGGAGGATGTGAGCTCTTCCCTGCGTGATCTGTTGGGATTCTTGGGAAATGCTGGCCGAGATTTCTGACCTCCATCCACCTGGCGGCGGGGGGCTCCGTCATTGCCATTAGGCACAGCCCCCCCTTCCCCCACCCCGCGTATCCCCTGTCAGACTCCTCTCTCTCTCACCTTCTTTTCCATCTTGCCTTCCCGTGCCCCAAGCTTCCTCCCGCCTCAGGCGTCTGCCGTGCTCTCTTGACCTTGGCCAGCCTCAGCGTCTTCATGGCCTTTCACACCCCTCACCCCACCGCACGTCACCTTCGTGGGGTGGGGACCTCAGCAGGTTGACTGACTGCTGCATACCTAGCAGTTGGCATAGCGCCTGGCACGCAGTGGTTCCTGGTAAATCTCTGTGGGCCGAACAAATAAAGGAGAGAAGCACCTGCGTCAGTGCGGACGGCCCGTGCAGAAGTGGAAAGAGCCTGGCGTTGGGAGTCTATTGAGTAGCTCAGTCGTGTCCGACTCTTTGCAACCCCATGGACTGCAGCACACCAGGCTTCCCTCTCCTTCACTCTCTCCTGGAGGTTGCTCAAACTCATGTCCATTGGGTCAGTGATGCCATCCAACCATCTCATCCTCTGTCGTCCTCTTCTCCTTTTGCCTTCAATCTTTCCCAGCATCAGAGTCTTTTCCAGTGAGTCTCTCTTTGCATCAGGTGGACAAAAGATTGGGTCTGCCTCTTCGCAAATCCCAGCTCTGGCCCTTGCTGATGTGCCTTTCTGAGCCTCAGTTTCCTCATCTGTGAAATGGGCATGCTAGTGCCTGCCGGGCAGAGTTCTGGCAGACGTGTGAAGCCCTGAGGCGTAGTGAATGGGCAAGATGGGCCATGTTTGTTGTTTATGGACACGGAGGAAGGTGGGCCTCTGTGTCCGTAGCCACAGCGGAACCTGCCAGTCTGTTTCGTTAATTCAGCAAGTGACTCATACAGCACTTTGCTGTGCTGGACGCTGTCCCAGGGGCGGGGTTTCAGCAGGGACTGGCCCCTGCCCTCATGCAGCTTACAGGCTCCTGCGAGTTGCAGACGATGAGCAAGAGAAGTCAGTAAAACTAGAGTCTTTTCAGTCCCTTAAGTGCTAAGGAGAAAAAGTAAAGCAGGGAAGGGGCGGGGCACACATCTAGGGGAGGCCACCTCCAAAGCGGGGGAGGGAGCAGGTGCCTGGCTGGATGGCTGACCCGTGTCCCGACCCCACGGCAGGGATGTGGCTGTAGCCCTGCCCCGATTTTGCACTCAGCAAGGGTGAGACAGGCAGGCTGAATCCAATGTCTTCTCCCCTGGCAGAGACCTCCTCCAGCTCGTTCAAGGTGGCGGCCTACGTCTTCATCAGCGTGGGGGCCCTCACCATGCTCATGGGCTTCCTGGGCTGCCTGGGTGCCGTCAACGAGGTCCGCTGCCTGCTGGGGATGGTGAGTACAGTCCCCCCCAGCACTGTCCGCCCAGCGCCCCCACCTCATCCTGCCCAGGGGGCCCTGGCCCAGTCTGGGTGGGGGCATCCGTGGTGAGGAGGGCGTGGTGGGGACCCTGCTGACTGTGTGCTCTGCATCCCCAGTACTTTGCCTTCCTCCTGCTGATCCTCATCGCCCAGGTGACTGCAGGGGTCTTCTTCTACTTCAACATGGGCCAGGTGAGCACCCCCCGACCCTGTCCCCACCCAGACCTGGGCTGGACTAGCCATGTGGGTAGGGAGTGGGGGTGGGGGTGGCCTGGGGGTGGGGGACAGACAAAAGGCCTCGTGGTTGTCATGGAGAAACCCAAAGGTGGGGAATTCCCTGGCAGTTTGGCGGTTAGGACTGCATGCTTTCACGGCCAAGGGTGTGGGTTCAATCCCTGGTCGGGGAACTAGGATCCCCCAAGAAAAAAGGAATCTCACAGGTGCCAGGTCAGCCTCCAGGGCCTCTGGTTCCCTGGGGTCACATGGCAGAATGCTAGAGGTGGGTGGAGGCAATACAGGGGGGTGGAGTCGCTGCTGGGCCCAATATTGACTGGACCCCACCACTTCCTAGCTGTGTGGCCACTGGCAAGCTGCTTGCCTCTCTGTTCCTGTTTCACCTTCTGTAATCGGGGGTCATGAATAATTTAACTCTCAGGGTTGCTGCAATGATTCAGTGAGATTATCTTAGCGAAACACTTAGCATAATTCTCAGCATCTCGTCCGCAGATGAGGCCCAGGGAGCAGACGGTCCATGAAAATGTTATTCCCATGTCAGAGGGAAGACCTTCAGTGTTAAGGAATAGAAAATCAGACATACTGGGGCTTAAACTCTAAGGACGTATGTTGTTGATTTAACCAGAAGTCAGGTTTGGAAGCTCAAGAGGCCCTGGTTCCGGCTGTCTGTTCAGCATCCTCATCCTGACATCTTTCCTCTATCATGCCACTTGCCTCATGGTCACAAGACGGCTGCCACAGCACCAGGCCCGACATCTGTGCTGCTCTGGCCAGGAGAAAGGGAGTGGGGCAGTGCCAGCCACAGCCATCCCTTTTATCTGAAAAGCAAGCCCCCGACCAAGCAAGCAAGTCTGGGGCAGTGCCAGTGACGGCCATCACTTTTATCCAAAAAGCAAGCCCCCGACCAGTCTCCTCCAGACTGAGTTTTAAAGGCACTCCTAGCTTCAAGGGAGGCTGAGAAAGTGAGTATCCAGCTTTCAGCCTCTAAAGACAGAGACGCAAGAGAGAAGGGGGCTGTCTGTTGGCCACCGGGTGTGCCAGTTGATCGTGACTGTCACAGTTAGCATTGTGGAGCACCTGCTCTGTGCACCTGGTATTCTCTAGAAGCTTTACGCACATGATCTCGTCTCGTCCTCCCAGCAGCTCTGCTGTGTAAGTCTTATGTTGATGGGCCAGGAAGCAGATGCTCAGAGAGATGATTAACAACGACAGCATCAGTAGTAGTAACGCTAGCCCCTTATCCCTGATCCCTGCTGAGCACACACCAGACACTGGGCTCAGTGTCAGCCACTTTCCCTGCCTTCTCTTCTGAGCCTCCCCTCCACTCATGCTCCAGGTGAGGGCTGAGGGCATACAGTGCCAGCAGCCAGGCCAGGTGAGGGCCCAGGCGCCACACGGCTGGTCGGAGTTCACCCTGGGCCCAGCTGAGGCTGGATCCTGCCTTCCCTCCAGGACCACAGTTCCCATCCACCCACGGGGCTGGCAGAGCCAGTGGCCATGTGGACTCCTACATTTTACCACTTTGCAAGTCAAGTTGCCACAGATCCTTCTTGGAAGGAAGTTGAGAAAACATTACAGCAACATCGTCAAGTAATACTTCATAGAATCTAGAGCAAGCCTGGCACTAAACGCTTTGTATATATTGCGTTTATTTGTTCCTCATAGCAAGCCTTTGAGGTCATGGGTATGAGTACCCTCAGTTTCAGATGTAGAACCCCAGGCACAGAGAGGCTAAGTCACTGGGCCAAAGGCCACACAGCTAGTAAGTGGCAGAGCCAGGGTTTGAACCCAGGCCACCTGGCTTCCTGGTTCACGCTGGTGAAATTTTCATTACAGTGGTTCCTACTGTTTCCTAAGAACATTGGAGCTAGCTTCCAACGTAGGCGTAGAGCAGCTAAAATCAATATGAGGACTATCAGAAGACACAGCGAGAGAGAAGAAAAACGTTATTCCAGAGCTGGGGGACAAGAGCTTAGAGCTAACTTGAACATTGAGCTCCCTGGCAGCCAAGGTGAAAGGGAAAATAGCAGTTTAGTAGATGAAAGGAAGTTGGCTTGGTTACCAGACAGAAAGCTGATGTTGAGGGAAGGGAAGCTACTCTCCCAGCGCAAGGGTTGCAGGATTGGGTCTTCATTTCCACTGTATGGCCCTTGGGGCTTCTCTGGGCCCCCGTCAGTGGCACAGTACCAAGAGAGTGGGTGAGAACGGGGCCGCAGTGAGTGGTTCCTGTGACTCAGAAGCTAGTCAAACGGCATTAGGCAGACCGCCTCTTCCCCCCCGTGTTGTCCCATCTCACAGTAATAAAGACAGTGTCCATCTGTGAGCACCAGTCTCGTCCCAGGGGCTGAGCTGGTCGCTTGACACTCATTTCAGTTTTATTGGCATCTTCAAGTTTAAGAACCTGAGGCCCAGGAAGGCAGTGAATTTTGGCCCTGGTCATATGCAGTTCAAATGCGACAGGGTGGAGATTCCCATCCACTCCAACCCGAGGCCTGTGCTTCCCTCTACTTCCACGCTGCCTCCCCTCTAGCTGGCATAATCTGCTTGGCTGCCAACCAGAAGCCATGCCCCAGAGGCGACGCCCAGCCCTGGAGCCAGGCTGGTTTGGAGAATCAGCTCTCCTGACTCTAGTCCAGGCTGTGTGTGTCACGGTGCCCTACTGTCCCCTTCTCTGCCTCCCCCAAGCTCCCAGACTCCACACTTCATGCCCCCCAGCCCCCAGCCCCAGCCCACCTCCCCTTGGCCCACTTCCTTCTCTGGAAAGCAGGGGGAAATTTCCTGGCTTCGCTGGGGAAGTTCTGGCGCCACCCGCTCGCCCGAGTTGGAATGAATGATTTATTTTTTCTTTCCCAGCACATTGTAAATCCCAGTGGAAGACTAAACATGCCCTTGGTGGTGTTTATTCCTGCAGATGAGGCCCAGCTGGGGAGGTGGGACCTGGGTGAGCCTGAAGGAAAAAGGCTGTTTTGGAAGGCGACGGGCCCCATCTCCCCCCTCTCCAGGCCTCCTGAGCAGGTGGGAGGGACTGAGACCCTGGGGCCCCCCTGAAGTGGTCTCCAGTGTCCCTCCTCCCAGCAGTCACTGTTTCCAGGGCGGCAGCAGGGGAGGCTGGGCGCCTTGGGCAAAGCCTGGGCCTTCCAAGCTGTGGGGTCTGCTTCTGTCAACGGAGGAGAATACACCTGGCTGGCTTCCCCCCAGCCCCAGGCTTGCTGGGAGCCCAGACTTCAAGGCTTGTAGAAAACACAGATATATTGGCCCAGGGTCTGGACCCCAGAACCTAGCTGCCCATGCCTGAGCCCCGCTCTGAGACTCTCGGCAAGTTACTCAGCCCCTCTGTGCCTCAGTTTCCTCCTTTGTCAAATGGCAGCAATCCTACAGGTCCACTCTCCCTTAGCCATAATTCCAAAGTCCAAAAAACACTTCAGAAACCCAACATACCACTCACAACTCATTTGGTGGCAAAATTGAACCCGGATGGAAATGAGCTTGTTGATGGCCTTGGCTTACCCCCTTCAGGTGCCCCCTAGGAAGTACAGAATGGAAGAGACTGTGGGGGTGGCACGCAGCCCTCCAGCCCTGCCTCAAATCCCACCGTTTCTCAGTGCCGGGGCGCACTGACCCCGAAGGCCACCTTATAAGTAGCGCACCAAGGGTGGAGGCGTTGACAGGTGGGAAGGGCCTAGTGTCCGCCTGGCCCAGAGCAGAGGCGTGCTGGCATCACTGCAAGAGTTTGCTATTGTCACCACTGCTGACGTCACTAATGCCTCGTACGGGCTCAGTGAATGGGCAGCTGTTCCTATTGTCACCAGTATCAATGCTCATATTAGCAAGGGCTGTGGGAACAGGGGTTTAGGTATGGAGTTAAGATTCCTCTGGCTGTTTCCTTGTCTGATCATTACCCAGCCCCCATTTAGTGGGAAAAACTCAGGTCTGGGTTCTGCCGTTGCCTGCTATGTGGCCTTGGACATGTTACTCAGCCTCCCCGAGCCCCTGGTGACCTCTCAGGCCATTCCCAGCTCTGTCACTCTGGAATGCTGGTTTGTTCTTTCTGGGTGGTGGAGGGTGGGCAGGGGTCAGTGCAGGAGAGGGTGAACTAGTAACCGGTTCCCAGAACGTGCTGGGTGCTGGGCTGGGTGCGCTCACACAGGCCGTCCCACTGACCTGCACGTGTGAGGCCACTGAGGCTCTGACAGTTTGTATCAGGGGGGCTTCCCTGGGTGGCTCTGATGGTAAAGAATCTGCCTGCAATGCAGGTGACCCGGGTTCAGTCTCTAGGTCGGGAAGGTCCTCTGGGGAAGGGTATGGCAACCCCCGCCGGTATTCCTGCCTGGAGAATTCCACGGACAGGGAAGCCTGGCAGGCAACAGTCCATATGGTCGCAAAGAGTCAGACACGACTGAGTGGCTAACACTTTCACTTTCAGCTTGAGCAGAAGGCCTGAGGGCTGAGAGCGTGAGGGGAGGGACTCGCGTGATCTGGATGGTCGCCGGCGCCGAGGCAGGGGGCTGCTGGTGGTGACGGGGGCTCAGCTGGACTGCTGTGTGCTCTGCAGAGAGGGTGGCTGGCCAGGAAAGCCATTATTCCCTTTCTCCTCCTTCCCTCTCCTACGCCAGGGGCCCACAGTAGCCAACCAGCCAGCGCCTATAGGAGGGAACACACAGGTGATTCAACGAGTTCCTTGAGGACAGCGTGTTCTGTGAGACAGCTCTCCCTGCCATGGAAACTTCCTGATTCACTAGCTTGGGTTTCCACGGCCACAGGGAGGTGGCTGGAGTCGGGACGGGGGTGGAGGTGGGGGTGGTGGGGACCTTTCTCTTCCCTTTCGGGAAAGGGGAAGAAGGCACCCAGACTGTCCTTCTGGAAAGGGATTGTGGAGACCAGTGGGCAGAGAGTCAAGCACCTGCATGTCTGGCTCCAGCGCCTAACTCGGGCCCGCCCTCAGGGAGCCTATCGTGGCGTGGGACAGACGTATATGACGTATACGATGCGGCCCCCTGCTGAATTCTTCGGTAGCTGGTTATGTAGATTGCAGCCAGACTTTCAGGAAAGACCTAGGTGGCCACTAAGAGTGAAAATGCTACCCCCTCCACATCTTCCAGGGCAAAGGGTCCTCATTTCTTACCAGGTTCACAGGATGAAGCCTCAAAGCGCTTGGCAACCTCTTCTGTGGGTACAGGGGGAGGAGGCGAGAAGGTGTGGGTCCCTCTCATTGCATGGGGACCCCTCATTGTGAGAGGCAGTTTGGCACATAATAGCATGGAGAGAGGGCTGAACACCATCCCAAAGAGGCTGCAGAGGAGCCTGGAGGTTTACCCTGGGGAGGAGGGGCATAGGGAGGTGCGGTTGGGTCTCAAACATCTGAATGACGTTTGTCCTGGGAGAGAATGATTCGATTTGTTCTGTGTGGTCCCAGCTGGGACTTGGGAGGCAGAGGGAGGATGGAAACTAATGGATAGAAGCCATTTGGGTGCAACTTAAAATGAACTGATTGTACCAAGAGCCTCCCTGCAATGTGCTATTTTGTATGGCACTGAGTTCCCCATCACAGGGAGCATTTACGCAGAGCCTAGAAAAGGATTCTTAGTTTTGGATGATATGCTGTCTTCTGATTGTACCTCTCTCAGAAAAGTCGCACCACAAAGCAACGTAGAAGCGTAGCATGGGGTGGGGGTCGGGGGAGAGGTGTCCCAGAGGGCGGCAGGGTCGGGGTCAGGTGGAGATGCTGGGCGGCTTGCTGCGACAGGATCTCGGGGTCCTGGAGGTGCATGTAGCTGGTGATGGGTGTACCTCCCCAGCCTGCCACCTGTCTGGTCTTGTGCAGTTCTTCTCACTGTCTGCGCCTTGGTTTTCTCTTTGGGGAAGAGGGGAGGATGGTATTGGGCAAGAGCAGGACCAGCTTCCTAGGCGTGTACACTGAGCAGCCAGCCACACAGCATCCCACACTTCGAAGCTTTCTGTGCTGGGGCTGGTGTCTTGAAATTCCTTATCATTTTGAAGTAAGGAGCCCTGCATTTTCACTTTACACTGGGCTGTAAATTATGCAGCCATTCCTAGGCAAGCCTCTTTATTACATGTAACAGTAACCCAACTGAAACTGGCCCGCCCTGGCTGCAGGCTCAGCTGGATCCAGGCTCAGCCACCAGCACTGACTGTCTTCATCCTCAGCTCTGCTCACCTTCGCTGGCTTCCTCCTGGGGCGTTTGGAGTGGCCACTCAGGCCCTCATCCCACCAAATTAGCCGAAAGCGAGGGCCCTCGGGTGTGACCTTGGGTCACTTGCCCATCCCTGAACCACTCACTGTACCAGGGTGTAGAAGGCGCTAAGTGGCAGCCTGGGTTTTTGCTTGCCCCTGGCAGTGAGGGGGCAGGACTCCTCGGCCACATGGAGGGTTTGAGGGGTGCTTACTGCTAAGGAAGAGAGTTGCTGTTTGAAGGAGGGAGAGTGGGCATGGGGCAGGCAGAACCCACAGAGTGGCCCCTGCAGGGGTGAAGTGAGATGGGGAGCTGCTTCTCCCTGCTCCTCCCTGTCTCAGGAACAGCCTGGTTGCCAGGGTAACTTCCCCGGGCTCCCAACACTGCCTCCCGGGCATTGGGGTCCCAAGGCATCAACGCCGAGCTGAATCAGGCCCTGCTGCCGTGGCCCCCCTGGCCCAGTTGTGTCCCTCGGCCCCATTCTGGGCCGGAGGATGGATGTGGTGTTTCCATGGAAACCACCCAGCCTCAGTGGAAACCACCCAGCTTCCATCGCCTTCTCATTTCTGGGGCCTGAAACAGGGAAGTCTGGGCTGTTGTGGCAACCATGCCGGGTATAAATAGAGCCCAGGTCGGTGGGGGGAGGTCCGGTGGGAGGATGTGGGGGGAGACCGCTCTCTCTGCAAATGCCCCTGGGGACCGCCTTCTTTCCGCGCCTCAGGGGTCACCTGCTCACTGCAGAGCAGAGGTGGAGCAGAGAGGGTCGGGGCAGAGAGGCTCAGATTCTGCAGCAGACAGCCCTCACTGTGCAACCTGGGCAAACCACCAAGCGGCTCTGGTTTAAAACTGCTTGTTGCAGTGACCTCAAGGGGTTTCATTCCAAACAAGAGAACTAGGGGAGCTTAAAATGATACCTCAGTTCAGTTCAGTTCACTACTCTTTGCGACCCCATGAACCGCAGCACACCAGGCCTCCCTGTCCATCACTTACTCCCGGAGTTCACCCAAACTCATGTCCATTGAGTCGGTGATGCCATCCAGCCCTCTTATCCTCTGTCGTCCCCTTCTCCTCCTGCCCCCAATCCCTCCCAGCATCAGGGTCTTTTCCAGAGTCTACTCTTTGCGTGAGGTGGCCAAAGTATTGGAGTTTTAGCTTTAGTATCAGCCCTTCCAATGAAGACCCAGGACTGATCTCCTTTAGGATGGACTGGTTGGGTCTCCTTGCAGTCCAAGGGACTCTCAAGAGTCTTCTCCAACACCGCAGTTCAAAATGATACCTAGGCAGCTTTTAATTATTTGTTAAGAGAATTTTAAAGTAAGTGGTCCTTGTCAGCACTGGAGAAAAGACTATATTCACATCTGTGAGTTAACCTAATGTCTAACTTTACATTTTACATTCTCCGTATGGTACTGTTATAATACATCATGCATTGCGTTACACAGCCATATGGTCTCTAGATTTTTGTAGACTTCCATAGATTTTGACCAAATTAAACATATTAAAGATTAAGTGCTAAAGGAAAAAAAAAAGAAAGAAAGAAAGAAACTGGTCTGACCTATTGCAAGCGATGGCCATGTGGTTTAAATGCTGATAGAGCTCAACAGATAAAAACTTGGGTTCTGGAATCAGTCAGACATGGGTCCAAATCCCAGCTCTTCACATCTTGGCTGTGAGACCTTGGGCAAGTTAATTAACCTCTTTGGGCCTTGTTTTCTGCCTCTCCATAATACCTAGGCCTTCGATCTGCCTGGAGGGATAGTCAAATAATGCATTAAAAGTCCTTCGCACGGTACTGGTAATAACAAGCTTGATTAAAGTTGGCCGCTACTGTTGTGATTAGTTATTGACAGGCTAGCTTTTGCAAGTTGTAGATCTCTGCCAGTAAAACCAGAGAAATATTTGACTAAGAAATTTATGGTAAGAGAGGGACAGAGAGCGATTCTGGGGCAGGTGAACGGAGGGGGCCGGGCCTGCAGGGCGGTCTGCAGGATGTGGGTTCTTTGAGTGCTGCGTTCATGGGGAGCTGGAGGAAGCCCCCGCTCATGGAGTTCTGAGCCGACTCGCTCTGAAAGCCCCCATCTGGAGGTCCCTGTCCCACCTCCCCGATTCCTCTTCCTCAGGAACTGAGGGGCAGGCATGGGACCGTCCCCTCGGTGTTCCTGCTCCTCTCAGGCCCCTTGCCCCGAGGTTTTGTGGGGACAAGAGGTGACCGTTAGCAGCCTGTTGCAGCTGGGGTGCCTGGGGAGGCCCTTGAGCAAGGTCTGCAGGTGGGGCCGGTTTGGGTCTCACCTCCCGCTGCACAGTGGGCTGGTTCCTGAAAAGCTGCCATAGTGAGATCCTCTGTTCAAACCCCAGAAAGAGGCCTCGGGGGCCGGAGCCTTTTGACCCCAGCACCTCACACCCACCTTCTTTATAAACGAGTGTTTCCTCTGCAGGGTTAGTGAAAGCAGGTGCTTCCCTCTCCTCCCACAGACACCCTACATTCCCAGCCAGCCGAGGCAGATGTGAGCTTTGGGGGGGCCCTGGAGCTGGGCAGGTGGTGGGGTTCCTCGTGCGTTCATTCTCCATGCTCGCCGCACACTTCCCCTGGCCAGGCTGTCTCAGACTCAGTCGCTGCCCCCCACACGGAGCTCCCGTTCTAGTGGGCGAGAGAGACCGTAAATCCTGGAAGCAGATGAGAGTGCTATGACGAGGCTACGGGGAAAAACCTGCAGCGGGCCTCCCCTTGTAGGATAAGGGGGGCCTGGCAGGGGATAGGGCAGGGCTGAGATTTTCCTGGGTGGTTCAGGAAGGCCGTTCTGAGGAGGAGCCATTTGAGGAGAGCTCTAAAGAGAGTAGGAGAATGAGCCACATTCATATTTGGGGGAAGAAGATTTTAGGCTGAGGGGACAGCAAGTGCAAAGGCCCCAGGCAGGAGTGCGCCTTGCCCAAAGACCCCGTAACTAAAAAGGAAGGCAGAAGAGCAGGGAAACGAGGTCTGGAAGCAGCAGGGCCAATTCTGTAAAGAATTATCCTTCAATTTAAAAAGTAAATTAATTAAAAACAAAGAAACAAAAAGAGCTGGCCAAAAGGTGTAGGGCCTTGTGGGCTGTTGAGAAGACGGCAGTGTTTCTCCCGAGCTTGGTGAGACGCCCGCCGCTGGACGTGGACAGATTCTCGTCTGCAGGCTCACGCACTGTTCAGTGCTGAGGAGACGGTTGGGCGGGGGTGGCTGACTCTGACTGCACTAGGGTCGGGGGGGGGCGGGGGCTGGCGCCCAGGGAGGACCAGGAAAGTGGTTGGAATGGGTGACAACATGCTTCTGAGCAGTGAGCGTAGCCCCAGCGTTTCGGGGCATGGCGGAGAGGCAGCTTAAGCACGTGTGACCAGGGATGGGGTCGCGGGTTTCGAGCATGCTGACCGTGGTCCGTGCTCTCTCCTCTGCAGCTGAAGCAGGAGATGGGCAGCATCGTGACCAAGCTCATTCACAACTACACGGACGGCTCCGGGGACGGCCTGCAGGAGGCCTGGGACTACGTGCAGGCTCAGGTAAGGGGC
Source organism: Ovis aries (assembly GCF_016772045.2). NCBI lineage: Eukaryota > Metazoa > Chordata > Mammalia > Artiodactyla > Bovidae > Ovis > Ovis aries. The sequence goes on from NC_056068.1 coordinate 73,607,773, forward strand.
CCGCGGACAGGCCTCTGGGTGCCTGTGGGCCTGCGCGCCCGATAGACGAAGCTGGTGGTGTGAGTGTTGAGTGTGTGTCTGCTGGGGTCAGGAGCTCCTGAGCAGCCCCTCTTCCTGCCCAACCCTCAGTGACCCCCACAAGTCTTTGCCCAGGGGCCCCAGGCCTGGAGGCTGATCCAGGATTCACAGCGCTCTCCCCACCCCTGGCCAGAGAGGTGGGGGCAGTCCTCCACCCGCTCCTCTCCAGCCAGGCTGGGTGCTCCCCCTGGAGGTTACAAGACTGTGTGTCCAAGCTGAGAGGCTACATAGGCCCACGTGAAGTCCGCCTCTGGGGAGATGGCATGGGAACCTTCCAGGGTGAAAGGAATGTTCTATTCAAATTTTGACCCAGGTGGCGGTTATGTCAACGAGGGTAGAAAAGTTCATCAAGACACATTTGTTCACTTCAGTGTGAAGTGAAGTTGCTCAGTCGTTTCCGACTCTTTGTGATCCCATGAACTATAGCCCACCAGGCTTCTCTGTCCATGGGGATTATCCAGGAAGAACACTGGAGTGGGTTGCCATTCCCTTCTCCAGGGGATCTTCCCAACCCAGGGATCGAACCCAGGTCTCCCACATTGCAGGCAGACGCTTTCCTGTCTGAGCCACCAGGGAAGCCCAATACACTTTAGCGTATTTCACCTCAATTAAAGTGGAAGAGAGAGACGGGCTGACTAACTGACTGGGTTCCCAGCCTGCCTTGATGTCCGTGTTCCTGCCTTGATGTCAAACCAGTCACCACACACAGCAAACACCCTCGGGGATAAGGCCCCAGACGCCCCCCCTTGGGTGGCCCCGGACGCTGTGCGCTCTCGGCCCGGACCTGCCCTCCCCGGGCCGTAGCCACCCCCTCTGTCACAAGAGGACCTGCTGGCCCTGCCCGCCCGCTGTCTTCAGGGAGGCCTGTGGGTGTGAGGGGCAGGGAAGGGGCAGCGCAGGAAAGCCTGAGAGCAGGAGCCCCCGGAGACTAGAGGCAGATCTCTGCCCTGGCCACGTGGGCACATCTGTTCTCCGAGCAGTGAAGGAAGGGAGGGAGACATTTCCTGGCCTACATGCGTCACTGAGGTTTGGTGACACGGGGGGCCTGTGTCACCTGCGAGGCTCCAGGCGCACAGGAAGACATTGTCATCCCACCTTTGGTTTGATCCCACATTTGCTGAGACCCTTTGCTGAGATCGAGGTGGGGACAGGGGTGGGGAGCCCCAGGATAAACAAGTGTCAGGGGAGGAGGTGGACTGACTGGGGGATCTCCTGCAGCAGGCAGGACCTCTCGGTGACTTGATATCTATCAGAGCTGCTTGGGATGGTGGTAAGAAAACAGGCAGTGAGTCAGGCTCCCAGGGGCTGAAATACAAGACTCAGCTACTTCCTGGCCAGGCCTTCTCTGACTCAGTCTCCTCATCTCTGAAATGGGACTATTGATCCACGCTCACGTGCAATGAGTTTGTAAAGCCCGAGGCACTTATCATGTGGCCTGTGAGTGGTGATATTTTGTTACGATGCAGGGGCCCTGAGACACGGGGGGTGTCCTTGCAGGGGGCCCTGGTGAGCAGGGCTCTGCCTGGTGCAGTTGAACGACCAAGAGAAGCTGCTTCACTTTGCTTGGGTGTGTGAGGGGCTGTGGGTGCCCCTCAGAGGTGCCAGCCTTTCTTGATGGAGAGGAGGCAGCCAGCAAGAAAGGAGCAAGGTAGAAGATAAGCCCTCAACTAGAAACTGACCAGAGCAAGTGAATGCCTGGGTGTGCCTGGCACGCCCCCTGCTGGCCACCGGGCTGCTGTGCAGGAACTCGTCACTTCAGACGGGAAGGAGGCCTGCGGGGAAGTGACCACGTGCTGGGCATGGTGGCACGCAGCTCACCCGTACTAGCCCTTCAGCCCTAGCAGAGTGGCTGTCATCACCCCATTCTCCAGATGAGGAAACTGGGGCTCAGAGAAGTGCAGCAAGTTGCCTGTGCACAGGGCCGGGCCAACATTGGACAGGCCCACCCCTGACTCCGCTCTGCCTTCAGGGGCATTTACTGGACACAGGCCTCGCCCCTGAGATCCCGGTCCCGACGGCAATTCAAGCCGCCTGTGATTTGAAGCCTCGTGGGGTCCTCTTCACGAGCTTTCTTTAGGTCAGGATCATCCTGAGCATTTTCTCCTCTAAAAAGGCAGAGGCACCGTGTCTCCCTCTTCACTCTGGCAGCCAGGAAGCTCAGAGCCAAACCGCAGCTCCAGCATGTGCTCAGAGCCTGCAGGTGGAACCGGCCTCTCCTGGGCGACCGCTGCGCCCTCCTGACCTGGGCTGGACACCTTGGCTGCCTCGTCCCATTTCATCCTCGTAACAGATCGAGTTAGGGAGTGAGTGAGTTTCCCCCGTTTTCCAGATGGGAAAGTTGAGGTCAGCGCTTTGACCAGAGTTGAGTAGCTGGTAGGTGGCAGAACTGGATTGGAGCGCGGTGGCCTGACTCCAGCCCCGCACCCCCGTCGGACGCCACTGCCCTCCTCATGTCCTGCTCGCCCGTGTCCTTCCAGCGTGGCTGTCCCTTCTGTTTTTTCTATTTTTGCTGCTTCTGATTTTGTCCCCTGCTGTTTTCAGAGTTTGTGGTGTTTCCTGAGAGCCTCTTTCAACTCCTTGTGGCTCACAAAGCCCAAAGTGAAACCTAAACTCTAATCCTGGGGGTTTGGCTGAGACCAGGGTGGGGGGTGGGAGTCGGGGGGCAGACCTGGATGGGGCAGATGTGAGCTCCTGTCCAGGAAGCCCCCAGCTGAGCAGGCGGTGGGCTCGAGCACCCTGTCCCTTCCCCCCGCTAGGTGAAGTGCTGCGGCTGGGTCAGCTTCCTCAACTGGACGGAAAACACCGAGCTCATGAATCGCTCCAACATCACCTTCCCCTGTTCCTGCAAGAAGAGTGATGAGGATGACACCCTCATGATGCCGCAGAAGGGCTTCTGCGAGGCCCCCTTTGGCAACGGAACCCAGAGCGGCAACAACCCCGAGGACTGGCCGGTGTACCAGGAGGTGCGTGGATGGTTGTCAGGGGGCGAGGGCTGGGCTCAGGGCACAGTGGGTTCAGACCCTCTGGCCCCCAGCCTCACCTGGGCTATCGCTCCATCGACCTTTCTTCACGGAGCTGTTCCTGCCTTCCTTTGATTCATCTGTTTGCTCATCATTTGCACCTTCATCTTTGTGTTCATCAATGGATCCATTCATGGACCGCCCAGACCCCGCTCTGCTGGACCTCTGGGCTGGGGCGGCCCCGCCCCCGGTGATCCTGTGTGTCAGGGTGACGCGGCCCATCGTGGGGTGACGTGGCTGTGTTCTCTGCTCATAGGGCTGCATGGAGAAGGTGCAGGGCTGGCTGCAGGAGAATCTGGGCGTCATCCTCGGCGTGTGTGTGGGCGTCGCTGTCATCGAGGTCTGGGTCCCCTCCCCTCCAACCACCCACCCCGTGCTGCCCCCCACCAGATTCAACCTGCTCTGCAGATGTCCGGGGTGGAGGGAGGGGTTAGTTGAGGCCCATCGGCTTCTAGAGGCCCCGTGGCAAGCCTGGCCTGACCCCCGCCCCTCACAGGGCCCTCTGCCACCTGAGCCACAGGTTGGTCCTGAGGCTGTAGCTGAGGATCGGCTTCATCCAGGTCGGGCCCTACGTGCTGGCCTGGACCGCAGGATGCTCCTCTGGGGTCCCGCTCTGACTGTCACCCTCTCCCTCTCCAGCTCCTGGGGATGTTCCTGTCCATGTTCCTATGCCGGCGCGTCCATTCTGAAGACTACAGCAAGGTGCCCAAGTACTGAGGCGGCTGCTGTCCCCACCTCCCTGCCTGACCCCCAACCTCAGGGCTCCCAGGGATCTCTCCTGGGCTCCCCCACTCCAGGCCCGCCTCCCACCTCACTGCCAAGACCCCTTGTCCGTCCCGTGCTGGCTGGAAGTGGGGGGTGCTTCCTGGGGACTTGAACCCCTCTCCTTGCCTTTCTGCCATCAGCCTTAAGCCCCAGCTATTCTGTGGCTCCTCCACGCGCTCCCTGTCTGCCAGGGTTGTCTTAGCAACCCAAAGAAAATGCTCCCTGCACAGGTGGGCTGGGTTTCTACCTGCCTTGGGGGCTGTATATATTGTGTGGGAGAAAGTGTGTTAAAAGCCGGGTGGGGGGTTGGGAGGGGGGTTGGATAAGGCGCCCTGGGTTCTCACTGCCCACTACGTGGGTCAGCTTTGTTTCCACTCTGATGCTTCTGTCTTTGGTTTTTCCATTTTCCTTGAGGTAGTGGGAGAGGGTGGGCTTGACTTGACCTAAGAAGCGGCACCCCTTCCTCAGCCTGACCCAGCCCCACCCAGCAGCTCAGGCCAGTCTGGGCCATGCTGTGGGGGCAGGGCCCGCATGAGCTGGGCTGAAGTGGGGGGTGGCCTGGGCATGAAGGTCTGGACTGGCCCTGGGCCACTTAGGGAAGCAGGGGGTGAACGCTCCCAGTGTGGCACAGAGCTGGCCCTGCATTCACCAGGACCCTGAGCGGTCCAGGGAAGTGAGGATGCTTTCTCCTGTGCTCTGTTCCCCAGGGAATGGGTGGGTAAGGCTGTGCCTTGAAGGCGAGTGGGGAGGGGCCCAGGGCACAGCTCTGTAAAACACACATGACAGATTATTAAAGAGGATTTGTAACAATCCAGCCTGCCGTGGTGGAGATGCTGCTTCCGAGGCCAGGGGGGAAGGACCAAAGGGGCGAGCTGATGTGGACGGGATGGCCGGGCCTGTGGGAAAGAGTGGCAAGCGCCTCCCTGCTGTCCCCAGGACAGGGGCTCCTTTAGGGGCACCTCTGGCCCCCCGTTCAAGCTGGCACATGAGCGGTGTGACGCCTGGCTCTGATCCATTTGCCTGGCTCCCGGCGTGGCTGGGGTTTGATGTGTGTATTCAAACAGGTGTCGATTGTACCCCTAGGGTACAGATGCCCCCAGAAATAACCCAAAGTGGGCTAACTGCGGAGGTGGGTCAGTGAAGCCACAGAATAAAGTCTGCCTCTTTCTAGAGCATCTTTTTTTTTTTTTTTTTTTTTACAAAAGAAGGAAATATTTTCATATTGAAGAAATGTGATGGAGTACCATGCGCAGAATTCAGGAGGTTTTGAAAGACGCAAGAAGCATCTTTAAAGGAAGCTCTCAGTTGTACTTACTCAAGTAAGGAAGTTGAACCCCAGCACACACCCACGAAGCTCAGGGGGGCCGTGCAGACGCTCTGCTCTGGCGGCTGCTTTAGCGATATGAGCACGGGGAGTCCCCTGGGTGGGTCTGGAAGTGGGGTGGGTCTGGAAGGCTGGGGGAAAGGCCCATCTAGGAGGTCACTTGCTCCACCATCTCCTCTCTGCCTTCTCTGAGGCCCTGGAGGCAGAGGAGGGGGTGGGTGAGGGGACTCACCTCCCTAAAGGGGGGCAGGAAGAGCAGTGGGTAGGGTGTTTCAGCAGGAGCCACCAGGTGGCATTGCTGCCCCATCCCAGGAGCCTGGCGAGACCCAGAGTGGTTCCCGGGCCTGTGGGTCTCTCCCTGGGGTGCAGCTGGCGAAAGTGTAGGTTCCAGGGCTCAGCAGATCAGAGGCAGCAGATCTGGGCCGGGGAGAATGAACCAGCATCTTGGACAGCCCTCCAAGGTGATTCCTGAATCAAATTGCTTTCATTTCTTAGGCCCTGACAAGATGTAGCTTAGAGATGCTCCCTCCCCAAAGAGAGCCAGGCTGGAGGGTGGGCCTGGGGCAGACAGTGCTTGTCTATCCAGGAAGGAGGGCGGAGACACACCTTAGGAGCAGTCTAACACTTGATCTGAAGCTAATTAAATTCTTGCCAGAGGCTTTCTGTGGCTAAAACCCTAGGCAAACCCAAGTTGGGGCCTGTCAGGGGTATCAAACACAGCCCTGGGCTGAAGAAACCTGTAACTCCAAGGTGCTGTTTACCATAATCAAGGATTCCCCTGGAGCTCTTAATCAGCTCAGAGGGCTGAGGGCTCCCAATGAAGCCGTTACAGCTGATTTTATTTTGTTTGTTTGTTTTTTTTTAATAATCTGCCTCATTCCACAAAGGAAGTACATATAATAAAATACAAAACAATAGAGAAAATAATTTATGAAGAAGCTCCAATGCCTTGGCCAACTGATGCGAAGAGCCAACTCATTAGAAAAGACCCTGATGCTGGGAAAGGTTGAGGGGAGGAGAAGGGAGAGACAGAGGATGGCATCGATGCACGGCATCATCGACTCAATGGGCATGAGTTTGAGCAAATCCTGGGAGACAGTGAAGGACAGGAAGCCTGGTGTGCTGCAGTCCATGGGGCCGCAGAGGCAGACGCGACTGAGTGACTGAGCCACAAGCACCGCAGTGAAGAAGCATAGACTTGAATGAAATAAACACGTGTGAGTTGCCCAGCCTGGTGATGGCAAATGCATGGTGTGCCCAGAGTGTGTTCCCCATGGCTGCGCTCACAGCAGACGTCACTAACTGATCACGGGTCTCATTCTCTGAGCCCAGATGTGCTCGGGCTATGCTTCCAGCTGATCTCCCTCAGTGCAGCCTCTGAATCCTTCTCAGCTCAGCACATGTGATCAGTCTGGCTGGAATGCAGAGAGAAAGCAGTTGCCAACCTTGAGCTCTAGTTGTTCAGTTGAACCCTATATAATTTTACCTTGAGCTTCCTGGTGGTCAAAGCAAGACAGGGAAAATTTTCAGATATATAGCTTTAATTTCTCAAGATTTCCTTAGCTTAGCCACTAGGAAGACTGCAACTGGCCAGAATCTAGAATTCAAGACGGCTCAATTCAGTCAGTTCAGTCTCTCAGTCATGTCCGACTCTTTGTGACCCCATGGACTGCGGCACACCAGGCCTTCCTGTTCATCGCCAACTCCTGGAGTTTACTCAAACTCATGTCCATTGAGTCGGTGACGCCATCCAAACCATCTCATCCTCTGTCATCCCCATCTTCTCCTGCCTTCAATCTTTCCCAGCATCAGGGTCTTTTCAAATGAGTCAGTTCTTTGCATCAGGTGGCCAAAGTATTGGAGCTTCAGCTTCAACATCAGTCCTTCCAATGAATATTAAGAACCGATTTCCTTTAGGATGGACTGGTTGGATCTGCTTACAGTCCAAGAGACTATCAAGAGTCTTCCCCAGCACCACAGTTCAAAAGCATCTGGAGTTGCAAAGGAGTCAGACACGACTTAGCGGCTAAACCACCATCACTCTGCCCTGCAAAGGGACCCATGAGCTACCCCTCTCCCATGGCGGGCTTACAGGAGGAGAGAGGCTAAGAAAAGAGACAAGGCTTGGTGTTTGGCTGAGGGCTGCGGTTCCTGGCCAGATAAGGAAAATCTGGTACTTCAGCTGGACTCAGAGCCGCAAGGGGGCAGGGATGGGGTCTGGTTCAACTTAGCAGTCCCTCGGCACCCAGACAGCAATTCCACCGCACAAGGTTGGGGGTTGGGGACACCCATCCCCTGGCCTGAGAAGGGCTCAGTCCATGAGTCAGGCAGATCTGGGCTCAAACAGGACGCTCAGGTGCTCAGGAGCCACGCGAGCCCCAGCAGACCTCCTCACCGCTTGGTGCCTCTCTTATCTCATCTGAATGTCGGGAGGATGACAGGGTCACGCCAGGCACAGATCACAGGAAGGATGCGGAACCTGTAGGCACCTGGGCCCCCAGGAACCCTGAACCAGAGCGGACAACTGTCTCCCTGAGCTTTGCCCATCTCCTAGTGCGCCCAGCTGAGCAGACATCCGTACTGTCTGTCTAAGACCAGGGCGGCAGAGGGTGTGGGGCCCATATGGAGGCTGAGGGGCTGCAGGAGGCGGGGCCAGAGGAGCCCGGGGCCCTGTGAGGCGGTGGGGGGAGAGTCTAGGTGGTCATAGGGCAGAACTTCCCTGCCCTTCAGTAATGCCAGTGGGGCTGGGGGAAGGGCCCAGCGGGATGCCTGGGACAAGTAGGCAGGAGGGTGTCAGACCCCGGGGATCTCTGCCTGGGGTCTGTCTCAGGACCCTCAGGCCCCGGAGTTGGGGATGACACCAGTGTGAGGCCAGCAGTCGGGAGCACTAGGAAGCCTCCAACTCCTTTCTTCCACAGGCGCCTCTCTCCTCCTCAATCCCCTGGGCCTGGGTGGCAAAAAGAGGAGAGCCAGAACGGCCCAGAAAGCCCAGAGCGCCATCCCCACAGAACGGCGGCAGAGCAGCGTTCTCTGGCTGAGAACACGATGGGAAATCTGGGTGGGCCGGGCTCTGGGGCTGAGGCTGGGAGTCTCGAGAGGCTGGTGTGGGGGTGCAAGGGAGCCCTGAGGCAGCTCCTGATCAGCGACTTCAACGGGACCTCGGCCTCCTCCCAAGGCGTGTGAAGGGGATGGGAGGTGGGGTGTTGAAGGTTCTGCCAGGCCTGTCCTCACGGGCCCTGTGCCATAGGGAGTCGGGGCGGGCTCAAAACAGCGTCTGTGAATACCGTAGAGAGGACAGAGATGAGGACAGAGATGAGGGCAGAGAGATGCGGGCCGGGCCACTTCCTGGGGCGTGCCCACCTCGTGAGGCATGTGCAAGCCTGGCAGCTGGAGGGCGCCAGAGCCAGGCCTGGACCGGCCTGGAGCTGGACTCTGAGGACAGCCCCCTGCCTCCACAGCCGCTCTCCACCCCCGCCCCCATTCCCCGATTTCCCGGGACGACCCCAGGGTGGTGTTGCAAAGCCCAGTCACCATAGCACTGAGCCTCACTCCTGCCTCCTGGCAGGACCCAGTTTCTCCACCTCCTGCTCCACCCTGCTGCCCCCAGGCCCATGAAGTTCCATGAGGAGGGACTATAACCCGGCTTCTCTAATGCCCAGCTGGCCCTGAGAGCCGGTCATCTGTGTGCAGGGACCCTGGGCTCTGGCCTCCTGCCTCCCTCCCCAGAAGCTGGGCCAGCTGAGGGGCTGCCAGACCTTCTGTGGGGGCAGGGCCACCCCCAGGCTGCCATCACCCCCACTGATGCCCGGGCTGGGGGGCATGCTATGCTGGGGACTGGCCACAAAGGGCCCCCACAGTGCCTGGGTGCTAAGCCCCTGGGCAGTGCCTGCTCACGGCTCCCGGGGGCCAGGTAGGAGGCCTAGGTGGGCACCAGTTTGCTCTCTGGGTTTTGGGGGAGCCAACAGTGATGCCCAGGAAGTGTCCAGGAGGCTGGATGCTGTGTGACATGGCCATCACTGGGGTCAGAATAGGGCCCTTCTGTGTGGACTGGCAGGCGGTGCAGGGTCTTCTGGGAGCAGGCCTGGGGGCCTGACCGCCTCCACCGGAAGAGAAATACTTCAGTGTTCTAGTAACTAGCGTGGCTGTATAGGTGAGTTCCTCTGAATGTCAGCCCTGTGTGCACACACACACACACACACACACACACACACACACACACATGCGCACGTGCACACACAGGCCCTGAACCTCCTGAGCTGAGTCCATTCCCGGATGGCAGGACTTCCAGCTCTCCTCTCAGCTGCAGGTGGCCGATGGTAGCAGGAAAGGCCTAGTGCTGCCAGCCTGGAATGTTCCAGGCCTGTGTAGCAGAGCCTCCCTCCACCAACCCCAATCGTGCCTGTTCCAGGGCAGAGACTCCTCCAGCCCCTGCTCTGGGGTCTTCTAGGTGAGCAAGTTCCCCAGGCTGAGGAGCCGCCAGCGAAGGGGGCTCATCGTGATGCTGGCGTGGCCATCCCCAGCGCATCTCCTGGGCCAGGACTGCTACCACCTCCGCCCCCTGCAGAGGGACGGAGACCTAAGTTGTCACCCTGCCTCTGGGTGAAGACCCGCTGCTCCCTGGGAACCTGTGGGCTCATTCATTCATTCAGTCATCCCATGAACATTTAATGGGCACCTGTTACGAGCCAAGCCCGGTTCTAGACCCTTGAGAACACAGCTGCAGACACCTCCACGGCACTTGTATTCTGGTGAATGCAAGGGAGTCTTGCACACTCACCTGTACACAACTACACGAGCACACACACACAACCGCCAGCTGCCGACAGCACGGTCCATGCTGAGTGTTGCTGGGGACCCCTGGGGCCCATCCAAGGCCTCTGGCATCCTGTGGAAGGAAGTAGCATAATGAACAGCCAGTGGAACAAACAGGAAAGGGGGTGGGAGGCTCATCACTCAGCCCCCGCCCCTCCAGCCACACTCTGCAGGACTCAATCCTCCCCCCACGCCGGCACCCCCCTTCCTGGCCAAACCAAATAGATTCAGAACACCTGCTGGTCCTGGGGGGCGGGTAGCAACAGGCCCAATGACTTCACCTCTGTTAGTCTCATCTGTGAAATAGGGACTACAGTTCCTGACTCCCAGGGTTATTGTGGGAATCAAATGACCTAAAGCACTTCCTGAGCTACTTCCTGTTAGTGAATTCCCAGGGTGGTCCTAGGCCTCAGGGGGATTCCCCATCCCCTTGGGGTGGGCCTCCCTGGACCTGAACGTGGAGGTTGGAGAACTCTAGTGCCTCCAGACCAGGAACTGCTGGTTGGTCTATGAGGCTGCAGCCGGGCAGGAAGGAATCTGTGTCCAGCCCCCTGCCCAATGGGTAGGAGGGGCCACTAGAAGCCAGCGAGACGTGCACGCCGTCCCCCCCCATCCCCCCAGCAGCCCCCTCTGAAGTCATTTCCCCAGCACCTGCCTTCTGGGCCGGGGGAATGTCAGGCCCAGAGCCAAGCTCCCCCCTCACACCCTAATGTTACCCCAGATGCCTCCAGCAGCACCTCTGGGAACAGGAATGGGCTTCCTGAAGGATGCTGGGGGTATGGGACACCAGCAGGAAGAGCCGGAAGTACAAGGGGGGCTGGGGGGAGGGGAGGATGGAAGGTGGGAGCCGGAGAGGCCCAGCACCCTCGGGGTGGGGCTGCAGTGAGGGCCGGATGCAGGTTGACCAGCGTGGAGGGGTCTGCCCCCTGCCCTGCATCACACATCTGGGAGAGCCCACTTTGGGGCTTTCAGGGTGACCTCCTCTTCCTGCCGGTTCACGGAGGACTCGGGGTCTCAGGGGACTGGAAGGGGTCCCAGGCCTGGGTCTGATAAGATGAAGGGAGAGGCTCAGGCTCACCTGCCGAGCTGCAGAGAGGAGAGGGAGGGCAAGTGTGGGAAGGAGGCTCTGAACAGGACCGCGGCTGGAGGAGGAGCTGGGAACAGGGCTGGGCCAGCTCTGCAGCGCAAGGCACGACCAGCAGTCACGCAGGCTGGGCGCATCTCCCTGGCACCTGGCTCCTTCCCTGTCATCACCCCCCTTGTCATCACCATCGCAGCGGCCGCCGTGCACTGAGCATCAGCCTTTGCCCCTCATACCCTAGCACCTTGGATGCCCCCTGTGGTTGTGGAACCTGAGACTTGGAAAAGCTAAGGCACGTGCTGTGACTGCCCCACTACACTAACCCAGGAGTCATTCACACTGTGGCCTAAAGAAACGACTCCCCCTGGAGGCGGCAGTGGGCAACCTGTACCGCGGCATGTGCCTGCCTCCTGTGACGGTCACACTGGCCCACAGGCCAGTGGCTCTGTGCTCAGGCCCTTTCTGCTAGACCTCAAAGCCAAGGGGCTCCCCTGACGGCTCTGTTGGTAAAGAATCAGCCTGCAATGCAGGAGACCCAGTTTGATTCCTGCATCAGGAAGATCCACCTGGAGAAGGGATAGGCAACCCACTCCAGTATTCTTGGGCTTCCCTTGTGGCTCAGCTGGTAAAGAATCTGCCTGCAGTGTGGGAGACCTGGGTTCGATCCCTGGGTTGGGAAGATCCCCTGGAGAAGGGAAAGACTACCCACTCCAGGATTCTGGCCTGGAGAATTCCATGGACCCCATATAACCCATGGGGTTGCAAAGAGTCGAACACGCCTGAGCCATTTTCACTTTCAAGGCCAATAAGAATAAAGACTCCTGGTTCAGAAAAGGAGAGAGGAAGTAAGCCCTTTGTGGGGAAGCTCAACACAGTCAAATCCGACTTTTCATCTGTCCATCTGTGCAGTAGCTATTGGGCACCTACTATGTGCCAGGCTCTGTAGAAGGCACTGGGGTTCGCCGCGGTCCCTGACATCATGGAGCTCACAGTCTATGGTGGGGTTCGGGCCATAAACAGAAACATAAACTGGAAAATGTGCCCCATGTTGGGGACACGTGACCAAGACCCTGTCTCTCCTGGCCAATAAAGGCACAGCGGACGGAATAAGCCTGTCCCTAGACTGGTCATTGTCAGCTGACGTCCTCATTGCCTGGAGCACTGTGGGAGTTGACACCCCCCCCCTCACCCCGCCACCAAGAGGCTGGTGACCCAAGAAGAGGCACAGGAACCAGTCAGAATGTGAACACAAATGAGAACCAGGCGCCCCCACCAAGGGGAACTGACACGGCCTCCTGTTCACTGGACGTGGGCAGCAGAGGCTAGCGCTAGCTCGTGATGGTCCAAAGCAGCTCCTCAGGGACACTCAGTGAGCTCACCTGGCAGACCGCTGGGGCGATCCTATGGGGCGGGGCAGAGGACCCCCACGTGTCCAGGGGTGCTGTGCGCATTCCCTTCCTGTGAGGACTGAGGGGGCGGGGACTCCATGGGGCTTCCTTGGTGGATGCAGGTCACTGGGTTCCTATGGCTCTGTGAATGGGATGCATGCATGCAGCTGGCCTGTGTGGGGTCTGGTCTCCATCTCCTAATGGTACAGGGATTTGAAGAGGGCAACCCGGCTCTGACTGCAGTTGGAGCATGGCGCTGTGAAGCCATCTGAGAAAGCCACGGGCTTTGCTGATGCTGTCACGGGGCAGAGTGGGCAGCTGAGGGGGAGTCACTGCACTGCGAATCAAGGGACTGGGTTCCTGTCCTCTTGACTGTGGCCAACCTCAGACACAAGAGGAGAGCCAAAGGACCACCTAGCTGAGCCCAGCCTGAACTGTCAACCTGCTAAACAGAATCGTGAGCTAACTAAACGGTGATTGTTTTAGGCCCGTAAATTTAGGGATAGGTGTTACACAGCAACAGCTAACTGATACAGTGATGAACTTAGGTAATAACAATGATGGTTACCGTTTGCTGAGCCTACTGGACCAAACCCTCAGCATGAAAGTAGTGAAAGTGAAGTTGCTCAGTCGTAACCAACTCTGTGACCCCATGGACTGTATCCTACCAGGCTCCTTTGTCCAAAGAATACTGGAGTGGGTTGCCATTTCCCTTCTCCAGGGGATCTTCCTGACCCAGGGATCGAACCCAGGTCTCCCACATTGTAGGTAGACGCTTTACCTTCTGAACCACCAGGAAAGCCCATTTAATTCTCCTAGCAGCTCTGAACATTGGTGTCTGGATCTTAACTTTACAGACAAGAAAACTGAGGCCAGGGGGAAGGCACAGGTCTTGTCCAAAATTCCCTGAATGGCTGGAGGCAGAAGCAAGATGGGAACCTAAAATCTATCTCTGTGGACTCGGTTCTGAATCTCCTTCCCAGATAGGCTTCAATGTCAGAGCAAGCCAGCAGCACTTGAGATCATAATGTATTCTGCACACGGGAGCTGACGTCATTAAGAATGTTCTCAGCCTCCCGTTCCCCAAGAATTATGCCATATCTCACCCTGCTCCTCTCTCACCCCGTCCAATGCCTCTAAGTCCCGTGTGCTTTTAAGATGACAAAAGCACAGATGTCGGGATTATTTATTTCCTTTTTATTCAGTCTCCTATTTAATCAGAAAATATTTGTCGAGGGTCTGCCATGTGCCTATTCCCACAGCATTCTTTCTTTGCTGACATTTCCTGGACCCCTGACGGAGTGGCAGGCCCTCAGTCCGCATGTGTAACCCTAATAGCAACACTGGGGGAGCGAAGGCCACCCCCACTTTACAGATGGGAAGACTGAGGTTCCAGAGATGTGGCGTGGCCACCCTGAGGCCACCTCACAAGTGAGTGGCCGGGACATGAGTTTATTCCAGGTTTGATTGAATTCAGGTCGAGCCTCTTCTTACTCTATCACCATAGCTTTCTGAAATTTCCCCTGGGCTTTCAGTATGGCAGATAGGAGACTGGGAGGTTGAGAAGAGAAAGAAAGTGTAGTGGGGTGTTGGAAGATGTTCCCCAACTCCAAGAACCGTTGGGTTCTCTGGCATGGTGCTCAGGTAATGCTGCAAGCAGCGGCAGGTAAGGGAGGAGGGAGTATGTGCCCCCAGAGCCAGCAAGTCCTGCCCATCCTTCATCCCCACCCGCCGGCCCCGCCCCTCCACTTAGCTGCTGGACCACAGCCATCTTCCAGCACCAGGCACCAGGCGCAGCGCCCTGCCCCTCCTGGCTGAACTGTTTACAAATGGGGAACTCAGGGATGGTCTCGGCTGTCTCCTTCTCCCAGGGTGATTATACTTCTGGGCTGGGGATTATACTTCTGGGCTGGGGGCTGAGCCGCAGGCCTTCGAATGTTCCTAGAGTCCCGTTCCCTCCAAGGCTGCCTCCTCTGGGCTGGCATCAGGCCCCACCCAGGTGTCCTGGCCAATCAGAGTCTAACTGCAAGGAGCCCCCCTGTGGTCCAGGAGTGCCAGGGGTTGTGAGAGGGGAGCGGGAGAGTAAGGAGGTACTAGGTTAGGAGGCCTGAGAGTCTTCTTGGCAATGCGGGAATTTCATATCCCACAACCAAACATGGCTCTCTTCCCCTGGCTGGACTGGGAAGACCCCTGCACTGGGCACCCTCACTGACCTTTGACAAGTTACTCTAAGTCTCTGGACCTCTGTCTCTTCATCTTTAAACTGGATGGAAAATGCTCAGAGACACATATGCACAGACGCTAACAAACAGCGCTTAATAAGTGCTCAGAACTTCATACACATTCTCTCTGTTATTTTTCCAACCAACCAGAAGACCTAAGAACTTTTAGCATCACCCCATTTACAGGTGGGAAAATTGAGGGGGCTTGGCAAGGTTAAGTGGCTCACCCAGACTAACACAGCTGGCAAGTGGGTGGTGGCCACAGGTCATTTGAACCAAGCCACCCCGACTCCCAGCCCAGGGGCTCGGCCTCCTTTCTGGGGGAGGTACCGTTTGCACACGCGTGGACACGCTACCAGACTCACCAGCTGCTGGGCCTCCCATACTTGCCTGCCTGGTGTTCTGGGCTAAGCTGCCAGCCCTGCACTCCAGGACAGCCCTGAGCACTTCTGTTGTGCTAGCGCGCTCAGAAACGTCCTCCGCTCGGGTCTGGAACCATCTCCCTCTGGTCCCCTGTCTAACCCTGCTCCTCCTTCAGATCAGCCATCAGGGAGATCCCTGACCACACCCCCAAGTGATGCTGGTGGCCTTGCTGTGCTCTCCCGTGGCCTTCTCCCAAGGCAAGATAGCACTGACGCCTGCCTGCCCACACACGGGCCGTGGGTTCAAATCCAGACTCTGCCCTCCCAAGCTGTATGGCCCTCAGCAAATGGGTTAACCTTCTAGTTCTTCCTCTGAGAAAAGGGCGTAATCGTCGTCCTACCGGGTAGGGCTGATGGATGGACTGAATGAGTGAGCGCTTGTGTAAAACTGCCAGCAGACGCAGAGCAGGCTCTCAATGCCTGATACCGGCACTGTTTTCCCACTGGGGCTCTGGAGACAGTAACTGTAATTGTTGGTTAAGGTTTGTATCTTCCGTTGAACTCCAGGTTCCCTGAGGGCAGGGAGGGCTTCTAACTTATTCTTTGTCACACCTCCTGCTTGGAACACAATGCCTGGCACACACTGGCATTTGATACATACTTGAATGAATGGGCTTCCCAGGTGGTGCTAATGGTAAAGAACTCGCTTGCCAGTACAGGAGACAGACACGTAAGAGATGTGAGTTCAGTCCCTGGGTTGGAAAGATCCCCTGGAGCCTATGGCTCCAGATCCCATGGCTACCCATGCCATCATTCTTGGGCTTCCCTGGTGGCTCAGACAGTAAAGAATCCGCCTATAATGCAGAAGACCCCGTTTTGATCCCTGAGTCAGCAAGATCCCCTGGAGAAGGGAAGGGCTACCCACTCCCGTATTCTTGTCTGGAAAATGCCATGGAGAGGAGCCTGGCAGGTTACAGTCCTTGGGTTGCAAAGAGTCGGAGACACTGAGTGACTAACACTTTCACTTTCTTTCTTTGCTAAATGAATGAATGTGATTTCCATGCCAGAAAGAAATAAGGTGATGCAGAGAAGTCAGGCAACAGTCCTTGGAGCATTGCCCCGTGCTTGCCTGATTTAACCATCGCTTGAGCCTCTCCTTAGCAGTGGAAATTCCCAGGTTCCATGGCCGGGGGCAGAAGGTACAGAGCTGGTGGGAGAGGAGAGAGGAGGGAGGAGGGAGGAGAGGTGAGTGAGGATTTGGGTGGGGGGTGTTACAGAAGGGGGACATAATCACGTTGGCCTCTTGAAGAATAACTCTGGTTGCTGTGTGGAGAGTGGTTTGGAAGGGCTTGAACTGGGGCAGGGAGACTAGTCGTCTGAACAAGAGGTGCCGGCAGCCTGGATCACTTGGAGCAGGGGAGCTGGAGGAGGGTGACCAGCCATCTTGGTCTGCTTGGGGCTAAGGGAATCTCTGGGATGTGGGGTCATCAAGGCTAAAGTCTGGGAAGTTCCAGGCAAATGGGATGGGTTGGTCACTCACTTCAGGATGGGTGAGGCCTCAGAGCAAGGGGGCTGACTTGGGCAAGAGAGGAAGGGTCAAAGAAAGTTCCCAGATTCCAACATGAATGACTGAGTATGATGAAGGGCCATTTACAAGCTTGGGAGCCTGGAGGGGGAACGTGACCGGGAACAGACAAGGGGCTGCAGTGGGGCAGGAGCTTGGGCAGAAAACAGGTTCACAGTATGCCGTGTTGAGGGTGTAAACGGGTCAGGTGCCTAAAGAGGCGAGAGATGTTGTCGGAAGGACTTCTCTGGAGGGACACCTAGGGGTGCTTGGATTTTGGCCCCTGTGAAGCGGGGGAGGTGGGGCTACCCGCCCCCTCCCTCGGGCTTGGTGAGAAGCTTCACTTGGTCACACGTGTGTCCAGTGGGTCAGGCACACAGTGGCCCAGATGCAGCTGGCTCCCACCAGGGAAGTCTAAAAGGGCCAGAAAAGGGATGAGCCGAAAGAGGGGTGTCTGGGGTGGGACAGGCCAGGACCCCAGAGCATGCACAGGACATGTGTGTTTTCTGTGGTCCAGACATGGGCCTGGTCTGCTGAGGTGTTTTACAAGACACAGGACATCAACACCATCATCGCCATCATCATCACCATCTTGTGGTCTAGTAAATTCGAGAAACGATAAACAGAGTCTGTGTGGCCCTGGAGAGCCTGAGGTTGACTGGGGAGCAGCCCCGTGGAGAAGGCACATGCCCACACCGTGGGAGGCGGGAAGCGGTCCTGAGGACTGCTAGAGTCAGTGCTATCCTCTGCAGGGTCCCGGGAGCAGAAGCCAGCTCAGGGAGGAATGAGTGAAACAGAACCTTTCCTTTCCTAGACTTCGGCTTCTTCCTCTCTCGGCTCTGGCAGCCTCTGAAACTCAACACAAGATGAGGGAAGAGGGCGGGGCAGCAAGGGCACATACAGGGTGAAGGAAGATCTGGCCTTCTCCAGCTCACAGGCTGTGGAGGACAGCAAGGGCAGAAGTAACTCTAAATCAAGTTCAAAGGTGACTCTTACCGGGGACCAGACGCTTTGAGTTATTAGCTTGACTTCATGTTTGCCACTTAAAGTGACCTAAGAATTTTTGTCCCCTCGCCGAAGACAGAAAACTAGTGGAACTGCCCGAGTTTTCATCCAGAAACGGGGGATGAACTGTCTCCCCCAAATGGCTCGTAAAGAGACACGAGAAGACCAGAGTAAAGAGGCTGTCCACTCCACTCCATGAGTGGGGCTTGTCCAAAGCGCCAGCTGGGGTCTGTCTTCATGCATATGAATTGTTCTCCCCTCCCAGAATGCAAGCCCTCCTGGGCAGGTCCTTGTTGGATTCAGCTCTGGCACCTGGCCACCCTTGGATGTTAATTTCCTCCCTTCCTTCCACCTGACCCTGGGTGCTCAGAGAGGGTGACACGTGGCCCCTGAGAGGCCAGCCCCAGGCTTCATAGAAGTGGATGGAGGTTCAGCCCATCCTTTCTGCTGTCTCCAAGGGCCAGTCACGAAAGTCAGACAGGCCATCCCGCACTGCGGAGGATGAACGCTCAGGCCATCAGATAGCAGAGCATCGATCAGCGGACGTCTGGCTGCCAGCCGTGCCAGACAGACAGACCAACGCTCCACACTCCCGCTGACGTGCATACTCCTTCTGGAGTCCCCTCCCAGGACTCTGGGGATGCATCTCCTTTCTCAGAGACCCCCTGCCCAGGAGGCCTGGTCCCGGCTGCTCCTGGCAGGGTGCCCATTCCTGATCTCCGACTTGGCAGCCTCCTTGCCACGGGCTCCAGGCCCGCCCCTCCTCCCCCCTCTCCCTCCCAAGGTGGGAGCTTCGGGCTCTGCCAAAGCATTACTAAGAGGGAGGTGACGTCACCCTCCCAAGTCCCACCCTGCCCCCGGCCAGTTTACCCTTTACCCTTGGCTGCTCCTGAGAATATGACACATCCTGGGTGGAGGAGGGAGTCATCCTCTGGGGTCCTCAGCCCCAACCAAGCTCAGGGGGCTCAGGCTGCCCTGTTCCCCACCACTGCCCCCCACCCCAGGCTGGAGGCTGCTCTGTCTTGTTGGAGCAATATCGTCCTAGAGTCTATGTCAAGGGATCCAAATACACCCCAGGTTTCTCCATCCACCAGCTGGGTGGCCCTGGACGAATAACTTTAGCCCCTTAAGCCTCATCTCTAAAACAAGGATAGTAACCAGATTTGCTTCACAGGGTGAGTGTGAGGCTTACATGAGATCATGTTCCTCGGGGCCCTGCCCTGGGGAAAGGGAATGTCAGGCCATCTTGCTGGCCAGTGGGATGCTCATGACTAAGTCCTCAAGGTCTGTTTCAAAGTTAGATGTCTGGTCCTTTGCTACTGTGGCCAGCTGGGGGCAAGGACCTCCCACCCGCGCTCTCAGCACCCACCTCCTGGCACCACGGTGGCCGTCCCGAGCGCGAGGCCCTGCCGTTGTGTGTGCACGCTCCCAGCTCAGATCCTTCTCTCTCTGCACGAACTCCTGCCCCTCCGTCAGAGCCAAGGCTGCAGCCCCAGGGCCCGGCACTAGCTCGTCATCCTTCCTGCCAAGGGCCTCGTGCCGCCCAAGCAAATACCCAGATGGAGGTTTTATTCAGGAACAACCTCACACCATGAGGCTGTTAATCCCCACCTCCTGCCACCTGGGACCCATAATCTGAAATATAGAGGGCAGCTGTCTTGGTGTTGGGAGATAGGAAAGCCTCCCAGACCCTCCACCTGGGAGACTGCTCTCCCCGTATCCTCTGTCTGGAGAAGACTCTTCAGGGTCCCTTGGACTGGAAGGAGATCAAACCAGTCCATCCTAAAGGAAATCAACTCTGAATGTTCATTGGAAGGAGTGATGCTGCAGCTGAAGTTCCAATCCTTTGGCCACTTGATGTGAAGAGCTGACTCATTGGAAAGACTCTGATGCTGGGAGAGATTGAAAGTGAGAGGAGAAGGGGATGACACAGGGTGAGATGGTTGAATGGCATCGTCAACTTGATGGACATGAGTTTGAAAAAGCTCTGGGAGATACTGAAGGACGGGGAAGACTAGCGTGCCGCAGCCCATGGGGTCACAGAGTCGGACATGGCTGAGCCACCGAACAACAGCATCAACAGCATCACCTGCCTGCCCCTGAGGTCCACAGGGAGGAGGTCCCCGAGGCTGCCCCAGGAGGCACCTCCCAGCTGTGTCCCCCAGGCTGCCAGTCCTGCACGGGGCTTCATCAGAGACCACCTACACCCGCCGCCGCCGCCACCTCCACCGGTAAGTAGTGTGGCCGAGTCAGTTTAGGAAGAGGTTTCATCCAGAAACCTCACCTACCTCCCACCTACCCAACCTCATCTTAGCTTCTCGTGAACCCTTCACGTTTCTATTATAAAAATAACACGCAGTGACAATTAAAAGGTCACACCGTGGAGGCAAATAGAAACTGAAGATAAAGTTCCTCCACTCATTCGGGGCTCAGCTCATGTTCCCTCTTCTGACGCCCTCCCTGGCTGCCCTAATTAGATCTCTCCCATCCCCACGTGATGCTCTGCTCGCCTCGCCCAGCCCCCTTTCCCTTCCCAGCACACAGCGCCGTCCGACACTGTGCTGTGGGCTCTGTAGCATAACGGCGGTCCTCTGTGCTTCGCTAGACTGGCAGCTCCAGGAGGGCAAGGATTTCCATCTGCTTTGCTCTTCTTCACTGTGTCCCCAGCGCCTAAAATGGTATTAAAAATGGCACATCATTCTAAATCAACTGTACTTGGATTTTTATTTTAAAAATGGGCTTACCTTTTTTTCATTCTACTCTGGTATTTGTCAGACTTCTCTGACATCCACAATACTAATCTTGTAGAAGGGGTGAGTTTCCGAGTATACTCTGGGAACCGGTGCACACTCAAACCCCTCATCCACTCCCCTCTCCCCATGCAAACATCCGGAGCCTTGGCTTTCCTAGTGAGGAGGTGGTACGCAGGCAGTGGCGTTTATGTACATTATCAGCTGGCACTCTGGTTTACGCAGCATCCTTTGGGAATGATGTGAATCATTCACACTAAGTGTGAATCAGCTTCCATGAACCTGATCAACTGTGGGTCACTGAGAAGTTGGATTGTGGCTTGTGGATATTAGCAAAGAAAATGTCACCCGGTGGCAGCCAGTGTGGGTGACCTTCACTATGACTCAAATCATTTCCATTGGATCCTTTTCCAATGGATCCTTCCATTTCCCTTAGAGGCACCTGGCCCATAGTGGCTGAGTACATGGTTCTGGAGTCAGAGTCCCTGGGCTGGAATCTCCACTTCAGCACCACTGGCCGTGTAGAGCCGAAATGACTCAGTTTCCCTCCACCTCAGTTCCCTCTTCTGTAAATGGGGGAAATAATAGTACCTACATACAGGGCTGATTAGAATATTAAGTGAGTCTGTACACGTAAAATGCTCAGACTCTTGAAGTCGTATGATGACTGAGCTGCTCTGACTTTCCCTCCTAAATACATCAACTAAAACAAGCCAGATAAAATATTAAAAGACAAAAACTTGCAGAGGCCAAAAATGATTTTCAATTCAGGATATCTGGGATGTAAATCAATACAATGCCAGCTTTCACCTGCTGGACCCAAGTGAAATAAATCAAGAAGACCTAAGTAAATGGGAAGAGATATCCTGTTCACGGATTTGGAGATTTAATATTGTTGAGATGGCTGCAAATTGATTTATAAATTCAATGCAAGCTCTTTCAAAATCTCAGCTGGCTATTTCCCTCCCCACCCCGCCCCCCAAAATGACAAGCAGATCCTAAAATTCATATGGAAATTCAAGAGACCAAGAATAGCTAAAACTTGGAAAGGAACAAAGGTGGAAGACTCATACTTACTAATTTTAAAACTTATAAAACGGTAGTAATCAAGACAGTGTGGTACTGGCATGAGGATAGACTTAAAGATCAATGGAACCACACTGAGAATACAGAAATAAGCTAGTGCATTTATGGAAATAGGTGCCAAGACAATTCAATGGGGAAAGAATAGTCTTTTCAACAAATGTGCTAGGACAGCTAGATATCCACATACAAAAGAATGAAGTTGGAGCCTTCCTTACATCACACATGAAAATTAACTTAAAATGCATCATAAACCAAAATGCAAACACTTAAACTGTAAAATTCTTAGAAGGAAACATTTGTGTAAATATTAGTGACTTTGGTGTAAATCTTAGATCCTTTTTGGATACAACACCAAAAACACAAGCAAGAAGAGAAAAAATAGATACATTCGGCTTCATCAAAATGGAAACCTTTCATGCTTCAAAGAATACCACCGAGGAAATGAAAAGACAAACAAAAAATGGGAGAATATATTTGCAAATCATATATTTGGTAAAGAACTATCTGTAATATATAAAGAACACTTACAACTCAATAGTAAGAAGACAAACTACTCAGTTGAAAATAGGCACAAGATTTAATAATAGACATCTCTCCAAAGAATACTTGCAAATGGACAATAAGTGCATTGAAACAGAAGTACAGGCTGAACATTATTAGTCATCCCAGAAATGCAAATCAAAGCTACAATGAATATCACTTTATACTCACAAAATAAAATATCAAGTATATTGGTGAGGACGTGGGGAAATTAGAACCCTCATATGTTGCCAATGAAAATGTAAAATAGTGCAGTCGTTTTGAAAAACAGTTTGGCAGTTCCTCAAAATATTAAGCATAGGGTTACCATATGAATGAGAAATTTCACTCCTAGATATATACCTAATGGAAATGAAAACATACATCCATACCAAAAAATGTTCAAAGCAGCATTATTGGAAACAACTCAATAAAAAAGCAGAAGCAGCCCCAATATCCTTTGGCTGATGACTAGATAAAGGAAGTGTGATATAGTCATGCAGTGGAACATTATCTGGCAATAAAGAGGAATGAAGTACTGATGCAAGCCTCAGTTTGATACATTTTGAAAGCGCTATGCTAAGCGCAAGAAGCCAATCACAAAAAACCACATATTGCACGGCTCCATTCATGGAATGTCCAGAGTAGGCAAATCTACAACTGGCTGGTTCAAAACGGGGAAAGGAGTGCAACCAGGCTGTATACTGTCACCGTGGTTGTTTAACTTATTTAACAGAATACATCTTGTGAAAGGTCAGGTTGGATGAATCACAAGCTGGAATCAAGACTGCTGGGAGAAATATCAACAGCCTCAGATACACAGATGATACCAGTCTAATGGCAGAAAGTGAAGAACTAGAGAGCCTCTTGATGAAGCTGAAAGAAGAGAGTGAAAAAGCTGGCTTGAAACTCAACATTCAAAAAACTAAGAGCATGGCATCTGGTCCCCTCACTTCATGGCAAATAGATGAGGGAAAAGTGGAAACAGTGACAGACTTTATTTGTATGGGCTCCAGAATCACTGCGGATGGTGACTGTAGCCATGAAATTAAAAGTCGCTTGCTCCTTGGAAGGAAAGCTATGACAAACCTAGACAGCACTTTAGAAAGCAGAGATGAGATGTCACTTCACTTTCACTATATGGAAAGCTATAGTCAAAGCTATGTTTTTTCCACTAGTCATGTACGGATGTGAGAGTTGAACCATAATGAAGGCTGAAAGCTGAAGAATTGATACTTTTGAATTACGGTGCTGGAGAGAAAGACTCTTGAGAGTCCCTTGGACTGGAAGGAGATCAAACCAGTCAATTCTAAAGGAAATCAACCCTGAATATTCATTGGAAGGACTGATGCTGAAGCTAAAGCTCCAATACTTTGGTCATGTGATGTGAAGAGCTGACTCACTGGAAAAGACCCTGATGCTGGGAAAGATTGAAGGCAAAAAGAGAAGGCGGTGGCAGAGGATGAGATGGCTAGATAGCATCACCATTCAGTGGACATGAATTTTAGCAAACACCAAGAGACAGTGGAGGAAGGAGGAGCCTGGCATGCTACAGTCCATGGGGTTGCAGAGAGTCAGACATGACTTAGTGATGAACAGCAACACCAGGGACAGAACATAGTTCAGTGGTTTCCTAGGGCCGCAGGATTTGTGAGGAAAGTGTGGAATGACTGTAACTGTTACGGTTATGGAGAGCCATACTGGGTGATGAAAATGTTCCAAAGTTGACTGTGGTGGTGGTTGAACAATTGTGAATATATTAAAAATCACTGAATTGTACTAAATGGATAAATTATATGGTATGTGAATTGTAGCTCGATGAAACAGTTTTTTTTTTTTTAATGTACACTCTAGGCAGAAAAGGAAATATCTCAGCGTTGATAGGACTAACGGTGCAAGAAAGAATCGTGAGCAGATGATGGTAAACGTGGTTAAATTCACAACACAATGTCTGTATCATACAAAGCAAATAATGTCTAACTGGGGGGAGTCCACCATAACAAAGTAGAACTGAGCTTTGTTTTGCTAAGTAAGAATGTGAAACTACTAAAGGTAACAATGAAAAGAATAGATAAAAAATAAAACTGCAGAACTAGCTGGGGGAATGGAATTCAATATGCATGAAAATCTGGACCTCGTCTTATTACTGGGTATATAAGCAGATCACAGAGCAGCTGGCCCTATGGGCAGAATGCCACAGGGAAGCTAAAGCTCACCTCAAAATAGACTGACCTTTCTGGGGGTGGATCTGGGGGCACTGGCGGATATCATTACTTTCTGTCCCTCCTGTTAGTTTTTCTCCAGTTAATGAGTTCTTCAGTGAGGACTACATCTGTTTAATTCAAAGTGAGGCATAAAAGAAAAGAAACAGAAAAAGCTGTACAAATAAAAAGCACAAAATAAGGCGGTGGGAATAAGCCCAATATTCCAGTAATCCCAATCAATACAAGTGAACTAAATGTTCTCATTAAAAGACAAACTTTTCAGACTCAATTAAAAGTTAAATTCTAGCTCTAAGCTAGTTATTTTTCAATCTGAGCCAATGTTTGCTTGTATGCTTCTGTCTTTCTGCTTTTAAATAGCAGCTTTATTAAGATATCATTCATATGCCACACAATTCACCAGTTTAAAATGTGAAATTTAATGGTTTTTACTGTGTTCACAGGGTTGTGCAACCATCCATCTTAGAATATTTTCATCACACTAAAGAGATTCGCCATGCCCATTAGCAGTCATTCCCCACTTCTCTCTAATCCCCAGCCCTAAGTTGCCACTGTGTTCTACTTCTGGGCTCTTCTGGTCTCTATAGATCTGTCTGTTCTGGACTTTTCAGATGTCAGGAGTGTGCTGGATGGAACCACACACTATGTGGTATTTTGTGACTGAGTTCTTCCACTTAGCATAACCCTTCTAAGGTTTACCCATGTTGTAGCGTGTCTCAGTATTGGATTGGCCAAAAAGTTCCTTTGGATTTTTGTAACATCTTACAGAAAACCCAAACAAACTTTTTGGTCAACCCAATACTTTATGCCTTTTTATTGCCAAATAATATCCCATTGTCTGATAGCCATTTTATTCATCCATTCATTAGCCAAAGGACTTTTGAGTTGTTTCTACTTTTTGTCTAGTATGAATGAAGCTACTATCAACATTTGTGTACAAGCTTTTGTGTGGACATTTGTTTACTAGGACTGGGCTTGCTGGGTCGTATAGTAACTCTCCTCTTTCTCAAGGTGGCGGAGTAGAGGGACATGTGCTCATCTTCTGCGAGAACTCCAAAATCACAACTCACTCCTGAACAACCACTGATAGGAGAATGTTGGATCCCACCAAAAAAGGTACCCCACATCCAAGGGCACAGGAGAAACCCCTACAAGATGGTAGAAGGGGCGAAATCACATTTAGAAACAAACCCCGTATCTGCCAGAGATGCTCAGAGGGCTCGAACAAAACCTTGTGCACACCAGGATGCAGAGACCTCACAGAGACTGAGCCAGACCTGCCTTTGAGTGTTTGTCTCCTGCAGAGGCTGGGTCAGCAGCGGTCTGCCACGGGGACAGGGGCTGTGGCCGCAGCAGACCTGGGAGGCTCAGCGTGTGGCATAAATCCACAGAGCCACCAAGCAGATGACCCACAAACTGGACAACAATTATATCAAAGACATTCTCGCACTGTTGCAAAAGTTCTAAGACCCACAATAGATTCCCCAGCCTGCGAATCTGGCAAAGGGACTGACTTAGAAAAGACAAAGGAACCAGAGATCAAATTGCCATCATCCGGTGGACCATAGAAAAAGCAAGAGAGTTCCAGAAAAACATCTACCTCTACTTCATGGCCTCTGCTAAAGTCTTTGACTGTGTGGGTCACAATGAACTGTGGGAAATTCTTCAAGAGATGGGAATACCAGACCACCTTACCTGCCTCCCGAGAAATCTGTATGCAGGTCAAGGCGCAGCAGAACTGGACATGGAACAAGGGAGTGGTTCCAAATTGGGAAAGCAGTACATCAAGGCTGTATACTGTCACCCTGCTTATTTAACTTATATGCAGAGTACATCATGTGAAATGCCGGGCTGGATGAAGCACATGCTGGAATCAAGATTGCCGGGAGAAATACCAATAACCTCAGATACGCAGATGACACTACCCTTACAGCAGAAAGCAAAGAGGAACTAAAGAGCCTCTTGACGAAAGTGAAAAAGGAGAGTGAAAAAGTAGGCTTAAAACTCAACATTCAAAAAACTAAGATCATGGTATCTGGTCCTATCACTTAATGGCATATAGATGGGGAAACAATGGAAACAGTGACAGATTTTATTTTCTTGGGCTCCGAAATCACTGCAGATGGTGACTATAGCCATGAAATTAAAAGATGCTTATTCCTTAGAAGGAAAGCTATGACCAACCTCAGGTTCAGTTCAGTCACTCTGTCATGTCTGACTCTTTGAGAGCCCATGAACCGCAGCACGCCAGGCCTCCCTGAGTTCATCTCCCGGAGTTCACTGAAACTCACGTCCATCGAGTCAGCGATGCCATCCAGCCATCTCATCCTCTGTCATCCACTTCTCCTCCTGCCCCCAATCCCTCCCAGCATCAGAGTCTTTTCCAATGAGTCATCTCTTCCTGTGAGGTGGCCAAAGTACTAGAGTTTCAGCTTCAGCATCAGTCCTTCCGAAGAACGCCCAGGTTTGATCTCCTTTAGAATGGACTGGTTGGATCTCCTTGAAGTCCAAGGGACTCTCAAGAGTCTTCTCCAACACCACAGCTCAAAAGCATCAGTTCTTCAGCACTCAGCTTTCTTCATAGTCCAACTCTCACATCTGTTCATGACCACTGGAAAAACCATAGCCTTGACTAGACGGACCTTTGTTGGCAAAGTAGTATCTCTGCTTTTCAATATGCTATCTAGATTGGTCATAATTTTCCTTCCAAGGAGTGAATGTAAAGTCACTCAGTCGTGTCTGACTCTTTGTGACCCATGGTCTGTAGCCTACCAGGCTCCTCCGCATGGGATTTTCAAGCCAAGAATACTAGAGTGGGTTGCCATTTCTTTCTCCAGGAGATCCTCCCAACCCAGGGGTTGAACCTGGGTCTCCCGCATTGTAGTCAGACGATTTACCAGCTGAGCCACCAGGGAAGTCTATTTCTGCTTTTTGACTATGCCAAAGCCTTTGACTGTGTGGATCACAATAAACTGTGGAAAATCCTGAAAGAGATGGGAATGCCAGACCACCTGACCTGCCTCTTGAGAAACCTGTATGCAGGTCAGGAAGCAACAGTTCTAACTGTTGCTTCCAAGGAGTAAGTATTTGTTAATTTCATGGCTGCAATCACCATCTGCAGTGATTTTGGAGCCCCCCAAAATAAAGTCTGACACTGTTTCCACTGTTTCTTCATCTATTTCCCATGAAATGATGGGACCAGATGCCATGATCTTCGTTTTCTGAATGTTGAGTTTTAAGCCAACTTTTTCACTCTCCTCTTTCACTTTCATCAAGAGGCTCTTTAGTTCCTCTTCACTTTCTGCATAAGGGTGGTGTCATCTGCATATCTGAGGTTACTGATAATTCTCCCGGCAATCTTGATTCCAGCTGCTTGTGCTTCTTCCAGTCCAGCGTTTCTCATGATGTACTCTGCATATAAGTTAAATAAGCACGGTGACAATATACAGCCTTGACGTACCCCTTTTCCTATTTAGAACCAGTCTCTTGTTCCATATCCAGCTCTAATTGTTGCTTCCTGACCTGCATATAGGTTTTGCAAGAGGCAGGTCAGGTGGTCTGGTATTCCCATCTCTTTCAGAATTTTCCACAGTTTATTGTGATCCACACAGTCAAAGGCTTTGGCATAGTCAATAAAGCAGAAATAGATGTTTTTCTGGAACTCTCTTGCTTTTTCCATGATCCAGTGGATGTTGGCAATTTGATCTCTGGTTCCTCTGCCTTTTCTAAAACCAGCTTGAATATCAGGGAGTTCACAGTTCACGTACTGCTGAAGCCTGGCTTGGAGAATTTTGAGCATTACTTTACTAGCATGTGAGATGAGTGCAATTGTGTGGTTGTTTGAGTATTCTTTGGCATTGCCTTTCTTTGGGATTGGAATGAAAACTGACCTTTTCCAGTCCTGTGGCCACTGCTGAGTTTTCCAAATTTGCTAGCATATTGCGTGCAGCACTTTGACAGCATCATCTTTCAGGATTTGAAATAGCTCAACTGGAATTCCATCACCTCCACTAGCTTTGTTCATAGTGATGCTTCCTAAGGCCCACTTGACTTCACATTCCAGGATGTCTGGCTCTAGGTGAGTGATCACACCATCATGATTATCTTGGTCGTGAAGCTCTTTTTTGTACAGTTTTTCTGTGTATTCTTGCCACCTCTTCTTAATATCTTCTGCTTCTGTTAGGTCCATACCATTTCTGTCCTTTATTGTGCCCATCTTTGCATGAAATGTTCCCTTGGTATCTCTAATTTTCTTGAAGAGATCTCTAGTCTTTCCCATTCTGTTCTTTTCCTCTATTTTTTTGCATTGATTGCTGAGGAAGGCTTTCTTATCTCTTCTTGCTATTCTTTGGAACTCTGCATTCAGATGCTTATATCTTTCCTTTTCCCCTTTGCTTTTTGCTTCTCTTCTTTTTACAGCTATTTGTAAGGCCTCCCCAGACAGCCATTTTGCTTTTTTGCATTTCTATTCCATGGGGATGGTCTTGATCCCTGTCTCCTGTACAATGTCACGAACCTCATTCCATAGTTCATTAGGCACTCTATCTATCAGATCTAAGCCCTTAAATCTATTTCTCACTTCCACTGTATAGTCATAAGGAATTTGATTTTGGTCATACCTGAATGATCTAGTGGTTTTCCCTACTTTCTTCAATTTAAGTCTGAGTTTGGCAATAAGGAGTTCCTGATCTGAGCCACAGTCAGCTCCTGGTGTTGGTTTTGCTGACTGTATAGAGCTTCTCCATCTTTGGCTGCAAAGAATATAATCAGTCTGATTTCGGTGTTGACCATCTGGTGATGTCCACGTGTAGAGTCTTCTCTTGTTTTGTTGGAAGAGGGTGTTTGCTATGACCAGTGCATTCTCTTGGCAAAACTCTATTAGCCCTTGCCCTGCTTCATTCTGTATCCAAGGCCAAATTTGCCTGTTACTCCAGGTGTTTCTTGACTTCTTACTTTTGCATTCCAGTCCCCTATAATGAAAAGGACATCTTTTTTGGGTGTTAGTTATAAAAGGTCTTGTAGGTCTTCATAGAACCATTCAACTTCAGCTTCTTCAGCATTATTTGTTGGGGCATAGACTTGGATTACTGTGATATTGAATGGTTTGCCTTGGAAATGAACAGAGATCATTCTGTCATTTTTGAGATTGCATCCAAGTACTGCATTTTGGATTCTTTTGTTGACCATGATGGCTACTCCATTTCTTCTAAGGGATTCCTGCCCACAGTAGTAGATATAATGG
Organism: Ovis aries; assembly: GCF_016772045.2. Taxonomy (NCBI): domain Eukaryota; kingdom Metazoa; phylum Chordata; class Mammalia; order Artiodactyla; family Bovidae; genus Ovis; species Ovis aries. The sequence continues at coordinate 73,637,213 of NC_056068.1, forward strand.
TCATCTGAGTTAAATTCACCCATTCCAGTCCATTTTAGTTCGCTGATTCCTAGAATGTTGATATTCACTCTTGCCATCTCCTGTTTGACCACTTCCAATCTAGACAATATTTATTAAAAAGTAGAGACATTACTTTATTGACAAAGGTCCATATAGTCAAAGCTATGGTTTTTCCAGTAGTCATGTATGGATGTGAGAGTTGGACCGTAAAGAAAGCTGAGCACTGAAGAATTGATGGTTTTGAACTGTGGTGTTGGAGAAGACTCTTGAGAGTTCCTTGGACTGCATGGCTATCAAACCAGTCCATCCTAAAGGAAATCAGTCCTGAATATTCATTGGAAGGACTGATGCTGAAGCTGAAACTACAATACTTTGACCACCTAATGTGAAAAACTGACTCATTAGAAAAGACCCTGGTGCTGGGAAAGATTGAAGGCAGGAGGAGAAGGGGATGACAGAGGATGAGATGGCTGGATGGAATCACTGACTCAATGGACATGAGTTTGAGTGAACTCTGGGAGTTGGTGATGGACAGGGAGGCCAGGCGTGCTGCAGTCCATGGGGTTGCAGAATCAGACACGACTGAGACTGAACTGATAGTATCAAACTCTATATTTGGGCTTTCCTGGTGGTTCAGATGGTAAAGAATCCCCTTGCAGTGTGGCAGACCTAGGAATTACCAAGGGGCATGAGCAAATTTGAGGGGACAAGAGATATATTCACCATTTTGAAAGCAGTGATGGTTTCACAAATATATATCTCTGTAAAAACTCATCCAATTGTATGCTTTGTATGTGTAAAAGTTAATGGAGGTTATACCTCAATTAAGTTGCCCAAATAATCAGAAGATATTATGAACTTTCTTCAAATACATTTTTAAAATTATGAGACATGAATGAATTCTTAGAAAAATAAAACTTAAAAAATTGGAACTGGCAGAAATGCAAGGTAAAATGATATCTCAAAAACTGTAAACATAGGATCCCCACCCCCTCCTCCTATCAGGATAGTTTTAGAACCACAGAAGACATGGAATCTGAAGTTTCAGACTTTCCAAATGGGAGACACCATGCTAAGGCAACTTTATAGGCAAGCTCTACCAAACAATCAAGTTTCAGATAATTCTAATTCCAGACAAAATATTCCAGGGGACAGGAAGAAAGAAGATAATCTCCAATTTGTCTTTATAAGGCAAGTTAAAGCATGATACCCAGGCCAGACACAGCACAGTGGAAAAGGAAGCTACTTCATTTGTGAACACAGAGATAAAATCCTGGACCAAACGTTAGCAAACTGAGTCTTCTAAAGAATAAAAACGGCAACACATCATGCCTTGTCAATTTACCCCAGGAATGCAAAGTTGGCTTGACTTTGGAAAATAGGTTAATGTAATTTGCTGCATCAGACAAGTCAAAGGACAGATGCTATATAATAATCTCAACAGATGCAGAAAAACTGCAGTAAACATCTCTTCATGACAAAAACTCTTAGAAACCTGGAAAGAGAAGAAATATTTCTTTAGCCTAATAAGTAGTATCTCAGAAACTCTAGTGCAGATTTCATAAAACATGAGAAGTGATGGAAAACATCCCCTTTAAAATGGGGTATAAGACAAACATACCTGCTAATGCCACTTCTAGCGCTTCCCTGAGGGCTCAGCAGGTAAAGAATCTGCCTGCAATGCAGGAGACATAAGAGATGTGGGTTCAAGCCCTGGGTCGGGAAGATCCCCTGGAGGAGGAAATGGCAACCCATTCCGGTATTCTTGCCTGAAAAATCCCATGGACATAGAAGCCTGGCAGGCTATAGGCCAAAGGGTTGCAAAGAATTGGATACAACTGAACAACTCGGCACACAATGCCACTTCTAGCTAGTATTGTATTGGAAGTTCCACTCAGCCCAGTAAGACAGACAAAAAGATAAAGTTAAGCTTCTCAAAGATTAAAGGATATAAATATTAGAAAGAAAAAATAATAACTCCTTGCAAACAATGTGATTATTTCATGGACAACCCAAAAGAATGCGTGGATATAGTATTAGGTTTGGTAAAGCGTCTACCTGCAGTGCGGGAGACCCGGGTTTGATTCCTGGGTTGGGAAGATCCCCTGGAGAACGAAATGGCAACCCACTCCAGTACTCTTGCCTGGAAAATTCCATGGACTGAGAAGCCTGTTAGGCTACAGTCCATGGGGTCACAAAGAGTCGGACACGACTGAGCAACTTTACTTAACAAGAAAATTTAGCAAGGCTGCCAGATACAAAATCAACACAGAAAAGAATCTATCCTGCTTGTGTGTCTCAGTACATTGGAAAATGTAAATAATAAAAAAATATTTTTTACAATAGTTGCCACACCTGTAAAATGTGGATGGTAGTATCCACCTCACCATGTCTGTGTGGGGATTATTGAGAAAAGTAAGAAGTACCAGCAAGTGAAAAGTTACTAGGTTAATAAATGTCAGCTCCTCCTGTTCATCTCCAAGGCAGTGGATTAGGCACCCTTTGGGGACTCCATGGCAGGACTCAGCTCACATTTGGTCTCAAGAATTACAGAAAGACAGGGATGACCTTCACCCAAATATCTATCAGGTATGACAGAAAATGACCAGAGCCACAGAGGCAAGGTGCCGTGGGGTCAGAGGATGGAGAGAGGTGCTTTCTACCTGGGAAGCACTTTATTAGGGGACTTGAAAGTGGACAGAATTTAGATACTCAGAGAGGAACCCGAAGGAGAGGACGGTGTGGTCAATAGCTAGAGGTGGGAACATGGGAAGAGACGCGGGGTCAGTGTGGGCTGCAGCAAAGGATGGGTGGAGAGGAATTCTGTGCACTGAGATGGATCCATCACCAATGGTGGAAACCGTGGTGTCATGTGAGTGTCCGTGGGAGAACGGGCAAAAGGCAAGAAGACCTGGATGCAGCCAACCCTTGGGGTCACTCGCCTCCTCCCCTGCCCTTTCCTGCACCCACTGCCGAGCTCAGCATGGCCCTCTGTCCCATTCCCAGGGCAGTTGTCCAGAGCTGGTGGCCTTCTGGCCCCAGGAGGAAATCTCCTCCAGGTGTTTACTGCAGGGACCCAGGGTGACCGCAAGTCAGGTCGAGTGCTGACCAGGGACACTGGAAGGAAGAGGGAAGGGGGCTTGGATGTTTGAACAGCTGGGGCAGATCAAGGGCTGCCACCCCTGGCCGCCCCTCCCTCCACCAGTTTCCCAGGCTCAGGTCCCTTCCTAGCTAGGGTCTGGCTGGCACAGTCCACTAATGAGGCTTTGTGGCTGGAAGGTGCTCTCTGCCCTCAAAGAGACAGGCTACTGGGGGAAAGGAGTTTGTGCTTGGGTAGTGGGTAGGTAGTGAAAAAAAAAAAAAGTGAAGTGGCTCAGTTGTGTCCAACTCTTCATGACCCCAGGACTCACCAACACACAGGTGGAATTGTTTGTGGGGTTCCACGGAGCTTGGGTTGGAGACCCAATCCAAAGCAATCACACAGATATGTAAATTCGTCAGGGATTACAGCAAACCTGGGCTCCATGGACGAGACCTCTCAGGAAAGTATACGGGAGCTATCAGGCCCCCTATCTCTCCTCATGGAGATGGGCCTGAAAGGGTGGTGATGGGGCTAGAGCTTGTGGGGCGCCCTGGAAAGAGCTTCCCCAGCCCTCTCTGATCTCCTTTCATACTTCCCCCCAAAGCCGGCATGAATCCCTTGTACAGCTGCAAGGACAGACTTCTACCAGGCAGATCTCTGGACTCTGACATCTACCGCCTGGCACTTTTCACCTTGCACGTCCTTCGCAGGGTGTATCATCAGGACTGGGCATCCCCATGGAGGGTCACTCTGCAGCCACGGTCAGTGACCACAGGCCCTGAGTTCTCTCCCATGTGACCAAGCCTGGGAGGGCTGACCTGTGAAGTTCTGTGTTCAACCCATGGACACTGAATCCCCTGCGGTGACCAGTCACTCGAGCTGAGAGCCCTCCAGGAGCTGAGAGCCCTCCAGGAGCTGAGATGGAATTCTCCAGGAAACCTCAGAGGGGGTCCAGCAGATCCATTCAGGCCTCCCCTGGGGCAAAGAGCTTGCCTCCAAGGTGGCCCAGAGCAAAGCAGCAGGATCACTTAGAAGGTTGTGACAGGGGCTTCCCTGGTGGCTCAGTGGTGAAGAATCCGCCTGCCGATGCAGGAGACCCAGGGTCGATCCCCAGCCCAGGAAGATCCCACATGCTGCAGAGCAAGTAAGCCCTAAGCCCACGCACCACAACTAATGAGCCTGTGCTCTGCAATGAGAGAAGCCACTGCAATGGGAAGTCTGCACACCGCAACGAGAGCGTAGCACTGGCCTGCTGCCGCTAGAGAGAGAAAGCCCATGAGCAGCGACGAAGACCCAGCGCAGCCACAGATAAAACAATTTTTAAAAAACTACTTAAAAGGTGAGTCATTCAAAAAGGAAGTAGTGACAGAGAAAACCTTGCAGCCACCCCTGGCTGGGTGGGCAGACTCAGAAGGAATACGAGTTTAAGCTCAGATCCCAACCACGGTTCTCCCCAGCTGCAAGCTCTCAGAACCTCTGTGCTTCCATCTGCAAAGCGGGGGGTAGCGACTCCCACCCACGAGGTTGCTGTGACAATCGCGGGAGACGAAAAGGTCCCACTGAATGACCAGTTCCCTTTCGCCCCTGTCCCCCAACCCGACCCCCTGCACAGCTTTCAGTGAAGAAGCAGCTTTGGGGATTCCAAAGCTTGGTCCTGGCCCAGGAGCTGGGTTTTACTGCCTCCCAGTCAATGGCATCCTTGCCACTATTTTTCCAGGGCTTTCCAGCTTGGTAACTGCCCTGCGGCATGGGGAAGGGAAGGGTGGCTGGGGGCCCAGGCGGGTGGGTGAGGGGGTGGATTTCGCTGACTTTGCCTTTCTCCTCCAGCCAGCCGGGAAGGGATCACAGTGGGAGGAGGCTCCAGAGGAAGGAAAAGGGCCTCGTTCCCAGCCGGTCTAGCTTCCTCTCTCTTCACCTGCCAGAGGCTGCGGGATCCCAGGGACAGAAAATGGCTCAGAGGTGGAGGCCGTGAAACTGGAGATACAGGAGCAGGCGGGTGGCACCCCTCCCACCCAGATCAAGTTTCTGGGCCCCCAAAGAAGAAGCTTAAAAAAGCTGGGCTCTGAATTGTTTCTCTCTGTGGCTGCTTCCTGTCCCATCACCCTGTCCCCCTTCGCTCCCCTCTTCCCCATTCACTCTGCAGAGGGGCACCACCACGGGGAGGGGGGCCTACTTTCCCGCACCCACTCTGCACAGGTCCTGGGCACATGATGCTGGTGAGGCTGGGGGGTTCCCGACTCCCTTATGCCCTCCCGCTGAAGGCACCACTGAAGTAGGTGTCCCTCTCATCCGGCAAGTTGGGATCCAAAGCTGGGGAGGGACTCCCACTTGGAAGCCTGGATAAGGAGGTCCCAGGGCAGGGGCTCCCATGAAGCCAGGGTCTCTCCTGGGGGCCTTTAAGGCCAAAGAGGTGGTGGTCCTCATCTCTACGGAAGCCCTCTGTTTCTCCCCTACTCTGTCTGACCCACATGGCCCTCCTGGCCAGCGCCCTGGGGCCCAGACCTCATCCTATGACGGTTGAACTGTGCCTGTGGATGCCGGGCACTGCCGCTCATGCAAGAACCTGAGCGGGACAGTGAGGGGAGCCGCACGGCTGGGGCTGGCCTCGGCCCGACCACTGCCCCGGGTGTACCATCTGGGACAAAGTGGTTAGCCTGTCTGGGCCTCAGCTGTTCCATTTGTCAAACGGCCCTGAAAATAGCTTGTGAAGTGAGAGCGCAGGCATTTGGGCAGTGAGCCTCACAGCCTGGCACCGAGGAAGCAACCCTATTGTCACGGCCTCAGCCCTCATCCTGGGTGTCCCAGGCACTGGGGAGGGGCATCTGAGAAAGCACTGCCATCCCCCAGGGAGAGCGCCCCAGGCTGGCCGGGCTATGGTTGGTCCCGGCTGCTGCTTATATGTGGCCCGTCTTTTGGCCAACGAGGGACCTGCAGTATGCTTGGCCAAGACAGCTGCACTGACGGGCCATGTGAGCCAAAGAGGGGACCTCGGCTGTGGCAGAAGCCCTCCCACACTCCCACCCCCATCCGCGCCCAGCCTGGATACCCAGGTACAGGCCAGCGGCCAGAGGAACGAGGGGACGAAGGTGACTGCCTGCAACAGACCAGGCAAGTGCCTGTCACGTCCTCCCAATCAGCCTGCGATGTAAATATTATGGCACCTATTTTATGGATAAAAGCTAAGAGTTCAATGACACCTCAGTCCCGCAGATTGCCTTGCCATGCTGGTGGCAAAGCCGGGCTTGCCTCAGAGCTGGCGCAGGAGGCCCTGCCAGCACACAGCAGCCTCTTTTCCAGATGGTCCTTGCAGGCTCAGCTCCCACAAATGAGACAACCGGGGGTGAATGGCACAGACCTGGTAACCCAGCTCCAACCGTCTTCTTGTCCAAAAGGGCCCCACCTGCCACCTATTCCCAGGCTCCCTCTTGGCTCACTCCACGCCAGGGTAGGGGAGCAGGTCATTTGGATGGCTCTGAGCCCTGGGTGTCCCACTGCTTGAATTCCTCCCCTGGCCACGTGCTTACTAGCTGGGACGTCTTGGGGGAAATCATCTCATCTTCTTGATGTTTGTTTGGCTGCATCGGGTCTTAGTTGCAGCACCTGAGAGCTTCATGGCATCACGAAGGGTCTTTTGTTGGGGTGCATGGCCCCTCTAGTTGGACTCACTAGTTGCGGCATGCAGCTTTAGCAGTTGGCAGCCGGCAGGCTCAGTTGCTCTGCAACTTGTGGGATCTTCGTTCCCCAACCAGGAATCAAACCCATGTCCTCTGCTTTGCAGGGAAGGTTTTTAACCACTGGACCACCAGGGAAGTCTCTCATCTCATCTTCTTGAGCTTCACTTTTCCGTCTGCAAAATGAGGATAAGCAAGGTGCGCCCCTGAGAGAGTGGTTGGGGTTAAATGAGATGGGGCATGTCAAGTTTCAGCCCCCAGAGCATGTTACATGTTCGCTCTGATTATCTGATTCCCAGATTCTCCTCCTCCCTTCCCAGATGCTCTATGGCCTGGACAGGGCTGGTCTAGGGCTGGGAAGGCAAAAGAAGGAGGCGTCCAGTGTGGCCTCCTTGGGCCTGGGCTTCCCAAGCTCACAGCTGGGGTCCTCCAGCCTTCCCAGAGGCTGACCACCTCTCGGCCTCTCTCCTGTTCTGAAGTAGAGATCAGGCCAGGAGGGGCTGAGTGAAAGCCTGAAGCTCTTTGGAAACAATAGACAAGGACGATGCCCTGTTGGTTCTCAGCTTTCTGGTGGGTCGGTGTCCACAAGCCAGTGGCTGGCAAATATTCTTTGTATCAGCCCTGGTAATAAATCTGGTCCAGCTACGTATATTGCTTTCCCATAGTGTGTGTTCGGGTGTTAGGTTATGTGTGGGGATAAGAGGCAGGGGTAACAACCAAGGTAACTGAGAAAGCAGGCCCCTCACCCCACTTGAGGAGCCTAGAGGAAGACGATGGACAGACAGACTTGCAACCCTCTCCCTCAACACATCTTCAGACAAGGCAGAGTATGTGATATGTAAACGGGGAGCAAACACAGTTGTGTGGGAACAAAGGAAATAGTTTCCTCTTGCAGAAGGTGGTAGAGGTGGAGGCAATCTCAGAAGACCTCCAGAGGGAGGCATTCATGGAGATTGGTGTTGGCAAGTAGGTAGGATTTCTTCTGGTGGAGAAAAAGACCAGGGGTATTCCAGACTGGGGGAACAAACAGGAGTAAGTAAATCAGCCTTGAGGTGGAGGCTGTGTTTGGTGGCATGCTGGGTGTGCCGGAGGAGGAATTTATAGGGAAGCCAGAAAAGGCACCACCATCTGATCCCCCGAGTGGAGCTAACGGCAGGGCAGAGACTCATTTCCTTCCCATGCCAGGGCCTCTGGCCCAGTTCCTCACTCATGCATAAAATGGGGGTAAATCACATTTTCCTCACAGCACTGCTGCTAGGAGCTAAAAAGAGAGAATAAGTAAGGCTCCTGGCTCACCGTAGGTATGCAGGAAAGCTGAGTCCTTCCAAGGTTTCTCTTCTGTCCACCTTCTCTGCAAGCACAGAATTAGTCCTGACTACCAACTTAGGAGACTCAGAGTTAGTTATGGAGTTCATTCTCAGGCTAGGGTAAGCTCCAAAGGCAGGAGCACCATCAGGTCCTGTCAACAAACACTGAGAGAGCGTCAAATCCTAACCTAGACCACCAGGGAGCAAACATTTCTTGAAAGACTAGGGCATGCAGCATGCTGGCCCCCTGAGGGAACATGGCAGTAATGCCTGGTTCATGGAGAGCTCTCCAAAGCCGGAGAGATGGATGGAGAAAAGGACAAATGGAAGGAGGGGTGGAGGAGGGCTGGAGAGGAAGAAGGGGGATGGAGAGAGGGCTGATGGTTAGAAAAAGGGTCAAGAGGGGCAGGGATGGGTGGGGGGAGGAGGGAAGACTAGAAGGAGAGGGGTAAAAGGATGAGTGGCGGGCTGGAGGAAGCGATGAAGGGATGGAAGGGTGGGCAGTGGATGGAAGAACGGAGGGCTGGAGAGGGAGGGATTGAGAGGTCAATGGATGGATGGGTGACTTGATGGGTGGGTGGGCGGATGCTTGGATGGATGGACGGTTGATAGGATGGAGAGACAGAGAGAGGGAAAGATGGTTGATTGGCTGGAAGAAGCGATGGAAGTCTGAGTGGAGGAATCTGGGAGGGGTGAAGAGAAGGATGCAGAAAGAGGGAAATGACAGATGGAGAGACAGAACAGTAGAAAGGGACTGAGGAAGGAATCGAGAGGTAGAGAGAAAAGTGAATGGAGGGAAGGATGGCGAAAGGGAGGGAGGGAATGAATGGAGAAATGAAGAGATGGATGTGTGGATGGATGATGGCGTGGAGAATGGATGGAGAGATGGAGGGCTGGTCATCCCCTAAGGAGCTCCCATTTACCTGTCTCTGCAGATCCTGACACTAGCTAGGCACCTGTTTGATTTCAGGCTCTGTAGATTTGTAGCTGAAACCAATGCAGCTGACCGTGCTTTGGAAAGTACGCAGACCCTGTAAACACTGAAACTTCCCATTTTGTCTCCTCCATAGTCAGCAGTGGGAGGTCCTTCGAGGAAGGAAAAGGGAAGAGAGGCAGGGAAGTCTGCTGCGGGGAGGAGGAGGAGGAGGAGGAGAGGGTAGCTCAGCTGTTCAGTGGAAACGACCCATCCTGGTGGCATATGGGGAACATGTGGCCCCCCTCCCTCCTGGCACCGGAGACGCGTCATGCCAGGAGAGCTGGCAGCCAAGGGCACGGAGCGTTCCCAGAGGGAAATGCTGGCAGCCGGGCAGGAAGCAAAACTTGAAGCTACAGCCTGGAGCGGGCACTGGAGTGGGCCCCGGGGGACCGTGGGAGGTTGGGAGGGGTGGGCTCCGGGCTGTTTATCCCCTGGGGCTCTGAGGACAGTCGTCCTGCCAGGCCTCCAGTGGGGTGCAGGCCATCAGAGCCCCCGCTGCTCCCAGGAACCTGTGCTGTGGAATGAGCCCTGAACTCGGGGTCTGCTCTGCCCCTCACTCACTGTGGGATCCCAAACACATCCTTCTTTCTGGCCCTCGGCGTCCACTTTGTTCCAAACACCATCCTGCTCACAGCAGCGAGTCAGTGAGAAGGTTTTTATCCCCAAGGAAGAAATAAAAACACTGCATATTGAGATTTCCAAGAAGCCCAGTGTTTTCTGTATGAAGGACCATCCATCATTTTGAAATCACACCTGCCCTTCCTCCTACATTTTGGAGGTTAAGTATTGCCATTTCTTTTATAAAATAAGGGCTGGTAATGGTAATTTTGTCAGACAACTCTCCTTTATTTTTGTAATTTTTAACAGAGTACACAAAGATCCCAGATTGTGAACCACTGGACAAGATCATCCCTAACGGGCCGTCCAGAGTGGAGTAGATTCTGTCTCAGATGTGCCCTCTCCCCGCACGTGCCGCCCCCCTGCCCTGCCTCCTGCTTCCTTCTCCTACCAGGGCCTGAGTTTGGAACCTCAATGCCTACAGTTTCCTTCCTGAACCTTCCACCTGCCCCTGGGGGCAGCAGTGTCCTTGGGGTTCTGATGTAGCAAAGGGATGCTCTCTGGGGCCAGAACAGGGCCTCACTTTCAACAAGCCAGCTCAGCTCCGTTGGATGCTCAGTTCACTGGCCACCACCCACCCCCAACTCTACACCAGACACCCAGCTGAACTGGGACCAGTCCATTCCTCCGGTGATCCTGAGGGCAGACTCCCTAGAGGCACCCCAGGACAACTCCAGACAGGACACATGTGGGCTGACCAAGCCTCCCTGTGAACCGCACTGCATCCGGAAAGAGTCAAGTTCAAGTTCAGCAGGGGAGCAGCCAGTTAGGCTGGGTGGACCAGACCACAGGAGATATACTTGAGGGCTCGTGAGCCTCAGCACATGTGGACTGGCTGGTCCGCACCCTCCGTGCTCACGGGCCCTGCCAGACGTGGGGGTGGGGAATTCATCAGAGGCATCCACATTGGGAGTGCGGGATTCAGGAACATTCCCAGGCCAGGCCAGAGCCTCGCTTCCAAAAGCCCTTCCTAGGACACAGAGCCCCTTTCATCTTCTCTTCCTCCCGAGGTGCCCCCACCAGTGCCAGCTTTCCCAGTCTCAAGAATCACGAAAGAAGCATTCGGGCCAGCCTCCGTGGGACAGGCCAGCTCAGCGGTTTCTCCCTCTGAGCTGACTGCAGGCAGCTTGGAAGCCAGCGGAGCTGCAGACAGGCAGGGCCCAGCTGGCTCTCTGGTTTCCTGGATCTGAGAGCTTGTGCTCATTTATTATTTAGCAAATACGTCTTAATCACTAAGGGATGGGTAAAGCACCCCAGAGGGCGCTGGTCGTATATGTGTCTGCGTGTATATCTGTGTGTGTCTGCGTGTCTGTCTGTGTGTCGGGGTGGCAGGGTAGGAGATGGGTGCAGAGGGGATTTCCCAGATGAACCAACTGGGCTTCGGTGCCCAGGGGCCCTACTCTAGCAGGTGTGCCCCTGGGGAGGGCAGTGTACCCACATTCGCAGGGACAAGTGCAGAGGGTGTTGGTTGAAGCTCCTGCTGCAACGGGTCCTGAGATGTTGTCACCAGCCAAGTGGCCCCAAGGTCAAGTCAGGAGGCTGTACTTTCCTAAACAGACTCTGGCTCCTGGAAGAGGAGGAAATGGATTGCTAGAAAGGCTTACATTTAAAGTTCAGTTGTTTTGTTGTTGTTGTTCTTTTAATTGGTAATACAGGCACCAATCTCATTTTGAAAATTGAGATGCTTTGAAAGGATGTTGAACTAGCCTCCCAACCTCCCCAGCTGCTAGAGTCACGGGCTCCCCCTGAATCAGCAGGAGAGGCTGTCACGCGCCTGCCCCGGTGTGGTCCAGTAAGAGCATCCCATCCAGAGGAAACTGTGTTGTGGACCCTGCAGAGCCACAGGGGTCATCGCAACCCAACTCCTTGCTTTCACTGACGAGGAGAGAGACACAGAGAGTGGGAAAGTCACCTCAAATTCACAAGGCAGATGAGGCCAGGGCAGGCCTGGACTCCTGTTACCTCCATCCAGCACTCTTTCTCTGACCCCGCTGCTTCCCCAGCTGTGACCAGGGGCAGGTGGGACTCCCAGGAGGACTGACCACATGAGCCACACACTTAGCAAGGCCTCTGATCCCTGAAGGCCTGAGTCTGAGCCAAAGCAGGAGCTGATGGCTGGGGCCCCCAGTCAGTCCTCCTTGAGGGTGGAGACTGGGGCGCAGCCCTGTTCCAACTGGCTCGTCAATGCTGGCCAGTGCGGCACCCTCTCTGGGGGCCTCTCTGTGGTCACTTCCGATATCAGGATAATCGCAGAACTGACTCACAGACCTGGAGCTGGGCCCAGATGCTCCTCTCAGCATTAAAAGGAGGCGCAACAGCATGGCCCCTACAGCAGTTACTACACCTACACCCGGGCCGTGTTTTCTCCACAGCACCGTCGGAATCTGACGGTCGGTGTAGTTTACTCATTTCTTTATCATTTCCATCCACAAGATGTGCACAAGGAGAGAGATTTTTAATTGTTTTTGTTCCCTGCAAATTCCAGCACCCAGGGGTGGCCCGGCACAGAGGAGCTGTCCCATAGAGATTGTGGAGTGAATGAAACAATGAGTGAATGCGCCAAGGAATGAAGTCTTTCGGTTCAGAACGTGAACACCCCATCACAGCTCCATGAAGAGTTGTGAGGGGACTCCCCTGGTGGTCCAGAGGCTAAGACTCCCCGCTCACAGTGCGGGGGGCCTGGGTTCGATCCCCAGGGAGGGAACTAGATCCCAAATACTGCAGCTAAGAGTTTGCCTGCCTCAACTAAAAGTCCTGTATGCCGAAACTGAAAAAGAGCTATGCACTGAATGAGGGAGTGAGCAGGAGGGAGGAGAGTGAGCTATCCCTGAGACGCTGAGAAGGTCAGGGTCCAACCGCTCATCAGGAAGGTGTCTGGGTCCATCAAGGATGACAGGGACCTACCTCTGAGCGGAGGAGCTGGGGGAGGGCCTCCCGGTGTCCAGTTAGGTTTCCAGCCACTGAGAAGGTAGCAGCCCCCAGGTCACTGCCAGGAGGTGAGGACAAGCCCCAGTGTGCCCCTGCGGCAGGACCCTGGCTCCCAAATGGTGGGGCTTCCCTGGGAAGGCTTTGGGCCCTGTGCCCCTGAGCCTCTTTGTGCTCCCAAACCTCCTGTGCTTCCCGCTGCCGCAGCGCTTGAGCCACCAAGATCACTGCAGAGCACCTAGCTGCAGGTCTCCCCCACTGCCTGAGGGCAGGGTCCAGGGATGTTTGGCTCTTGTTTATCCAGCCCTTAGCGTGGAGCTGGGCTTCCCTGGTGGCTCAGGTGGTAAAGAGGCTGCCTGCAATGTGGTAGACCCGAGTTCGATCCCTGGGTCAAGAAGGTCCCCTGGAGAAGGAAATGGCAACCCACTCCAGTATTCTTGCTTGGAGAGGCGCATGGACAGGGGTGCCTGGCGGGCTGCGATTCACGGGGTCGCAAAGAGTTGGACACGACTGACTAACACACACAGACAGCATGGAGTCAAGATGTCGTCAGTACCCAAGGGACGTGGAAGGTGTGAGTGAAGGAGGGTGGGACTTATTCCCACTTCCGGTCCCCACCCGTCCCCCAACCAAGATGGCTGCCTCCACACAGGTGCCATGCCGTCCGCCTCTAGTATCTCGGCCACTTACTCACTTGATGCGCAGCCTTCAGGAAGCTCAGATAGGCCCCTGTGTGAGCACAGACCCTGCATCTTCTCCCCTCCCTCCCTCCTCTGCACCCTTCAGGGTGGGTTTCAGCCCTTCTCCCTTCAGCTTCATTAAAATAAACATCCATCTGACGGGATTTCCTTAGGGCACCTCCTCCTCCCAGGGAAGCCCCAATCCTGGGCTTGGAAAGCTGGTTTCCCCTCTCTGGGTTTCCTTCTAATTGTCCTTTCCCCTTTACTTGCTGAGGGGTGTTGAGGGTGGAGCTACAGCTGGGCCATTCCAGCTGTTTCCCCAGCAGCTTGAAATGAGGTGACAGCCAGCCCGCCCCCATCCCCCACCCCCTGCAGGCAGGCAAGGATTAGGTTAACAGGCTGCCAAATGTTCTGGGGCAGCCACCCCTGACCCCTGGGCTGGGGTGCTTCCTGCAGCCAGCTGGTGAAGGGAGGGAGATGTGAGGGGGGCGCGGTCTCCCCCTGTCCAGAGAAGTGCTGAAACACCGCAGAGCAGGGATTTGGGGGCTTCCTTCCAGCTGTTTCCCACCACCACCTCGTCCTTGATCTTGTTTCTGCTGCAGTTTCAACCGCCCCAGGGCTGTTCTGCTGGGTGACCTGAGCAGACCTCTAACCTCTCTGGCTTCCCATTTACCTTCTGGAAGGTGGGGCAGAAATAATGAGGCTGAGAGGGTGTTGGACTTCCTCCATTGTCAAAGTCCCTTTGGACTCTGAGCCCCATCCATCAGTCCTGGCCTTCGGGCATTGATTCACTTGGCAAACATTTTCTGGGCTTCAGCGTGTGGCAGGCCAGGTGCTGGGGATGCAGGGGTGAATGAAACACAGAGCCCGTCTTCAGGGAGGCAGAGGGGGAGAAAACAAAGAGAATTCAGGGTGATCAGAGCTCCTGACAAAGGGGAGGCAGAGCCCCATGGGACACAGAGAAGGGTATCTGCTCCTGGTGCTGAGACCAGGGAAGGCTGAAAGACAACCAGCAGTAGCCAGGAGGAGAAAGTCCTCATCAGACTGAAAGCTGCCCTGTCCTCTGGCCAGCTCTGCTCCTGCACCTCTCAGCAGGGGCCCAGGCTTCCTGGTCTCCATTTTGCTGGATAATGGTTGTACTTCCGTGACAACCATCTGTCAGCTTCACTGGGGTCTTGAGTGTCCTGACTCCTAGTGTTAGTCGGGGTTCTCTGGAGAAACAGAACTAGTAAAAGATACACAGATAGATAGATGTTAGATGTATTATAAGAAATTGGTTTGTGCGGGGCTGAGAAGTCCCACGATATGTCATCAGCAACCTGGAGACCCAAGGAAGTCAATGTTCATTCAGTCCAGGTTTGAGGGCCTGAGCACGGGAAGCACCGAAGTCAGGAAAGGATGGGCATCCCATCTGAGCAATCAGGTAGGAAAGGCTGAATTAATCCTTCCTTTGCCTTTTTGCTCCATTCAGGCCCAGTGAACTGGATGCTGCCACTTACATAGGGGAGGGCAAACTGCTTTACTGAATCTCCTGATTTACTTTATTTTATTTATTTATTATTTTTTATATATTTTTTTATTTTATTTATTTTATTTATTCCATCCAGAAACACCCTCACAGACACACTCAGACATAATGTTTAGCCAAATATCTGGGAACCCTGTGATCCAGTCAAGTTGACACATGAAATGAACCATTATACCCTGGTATGTACTTCCTTTCTGTCAAGAACCTTCTCCCCCATTTCTTCCGTATCCAGCGTGGGATCCATGGTGATCTACCACGTCAATGATCCTCCAGCCAGCTACTGAATCCCCCTTTTCCATCTACATTCTGCACCCACCTACAAAACTCCAACCCTAGACAAGTTGACGCTCATCTTTCTCTTTACCCGCACTAGGACAGAAGGAGAAAATCGCCACCATGCCCCAGCCCCCGACTAGGGTGGGCTGTGCCCGTGAAAATGCAAGAGCATCCTAATACCCACAGTGCTTAGGTATCTCCGGCCGGCTCATCTCCCGAGCTCTGTAGCAGCTAGCTCAGTTCCTGTTGCTGCATAACGAAACACCCCAAAACTCACTGGTTTAAAACAACAACAGTTATTTAACTCACAAGTCTGTGACTTGGGGCAAGGCTTGACTCCAACTCCATCTGGCCTCAGATGGGGCGGCTCAATGGAGTTGGGAGACATACTTCTAAGGCTGCTAAGTTGGTACTGTTCTCAGTTGAGAACTTGGGAAAAATTGCTAAGTTGTTTTGGTTGTGTTCGACTTTTTGTGACCCAGACTCCTCTGTCCATGGGATTCTCCAGGCAAGAATACTGGAGCAGGTTGCCATGCCCTCCTCCAGAGGATCTTCCTCACCCAGGGATCGAACCGGCTTCTCTTGTGTCTCCTGCATTGGCAGGAGGGTTCTTTACCATTAGCACCACCTGGAAGCCCAGGTTTGGGTGAAGAATATTTAAATGTTCTCTGTACTATTTTTATTTTTTGTAAATTTGACATTACTTCTAAATAAAAGGTTGAGAAAATAGAAGTGTATTACATAACTTCTAAACAGTTAAAAATTTTGTAGTTATTATCATAATTGATTTCACAATGGTCAAAGACCAGCCTGTACTCTGTATTATTTCAATCTTTGGAAATTTTATGAAACTTATTTTATGGCCCCAGCAGAATGCTTTTGGCAAATTCCATGTCCCTTGAAAATAATTCTATCATTATTTGATATATTTCTCTGTATACGTCAGGCATTGCTTGTTAATTAAGTTATTCATATCATCTATATACTTGATTTTTTGCCACCTTGCTCTAAAGTTACTGAGGGAGATGTGTTAGAACCTCCCACTAAGGTTATTCATTTGTCAGTTTCTGTTTGTAATTCTCTATGTGTTTTATCTATGATTCAGTTCAGTTCAGTTCAGTCGCTCAGTTGTGTCTGCCTATTTGCAGCCCCATGAACTGCAGCATGCCAGGCTTCCCTGTCCATCACCAACTCCCAGAGCTTGCTCAAACTCATGTTGGATGGTGATGCCATCCTCTGTCATCCCTTCTCCTCTTACCTCAGTCTTTCCCAGCATCAGGGTCTTTTCCAGTGAGTCCATTCTTCGCATCAGGTGGCCTAAGTATTAGAGCTTCAACTTCAGCATCAGTCCTTCCAATGAATATTCAGGACTGATTTCCTTTAGGATTGACTGGTTTGATCTCCCTGCAGTCCAAGAGACTCTCAGGAGCCTTCACCAATGCCACAGTTCAAAAGGATCAATTTTTCAGCACTCAGCTTTCTTTAACTCTCACATCCATACATGACTACTGGAAAAACCATAGCTTTGACTAGACGGACCCTTGTTGGCAAAGTAATGTCTCTGCTTTTGAATATGCTGTCTAGGTTTGTCATAGCTTTTCTTATTTTAATTTCATGGCTCCAGTCACCATCTGCAGTGATTCTGGAGCCCTCCAAAATATAGTCTGTCACTGTTTCCATTGTTTCACCATCTATTTGCCATGAAGAGATGGGACTGGATGCCATGATCTTAGTTTTCTGATTATTGAGTTTTAAGCCAGCTTTTTCACTCTCTTCCTTCACCTTCATCAAGAGGCGCTTTAGTTTCCTCTTCACTTTCTCCCGTTAGGGTGGTGTCATTTGGATATCTTAGGTTATTGATATTTCTCCTGGCAATCTTGATTGCAGTTTGTGCTTCATCCAGTCTGGCATTTCACATGATGTACTCTATATATAAGTTAATAAGCAGTTAATAAGCTTATCTATGACTAGGTACATGTTAAAAAACAAACCGATATCAACATCAAAAATAATCCAAACAAAGCAACCTCCCTCCAGTGTCCTCTCCTGCCTCCCTCACAGCCAATCATCTCAAAAGACTTACCTACTTCCCTGCAGCTCAGTGTAGTCCGAAGACCATCTGCATTTGCATCACCTGGGAGTCTGATGGAGAAGCAAGTTCTCTGATCCAGCCAAGATCCGCTGAATCAACCCCCTGGGGGTGGGGCCCAGAAATATGTCTGGACAAGCTCCGGCTGGTTCCCAGGCATGTTACACCTCGGGAAGCATTCAGCGTCATCGCTCCCCGTGTCCACGTGGGGTGAATGCATGTGTGCTCAGTCAAGGGAAGAATAGTGGAGTGGGTTCCATGCTGGCCTCCAGACTCACCTTCTAGACCCAGGGATCAGGCTTGCCTCTCTTGCATCTCCTGCATTGTCAGCTGGGTTCTTTACCAGCTGAGCCACTGGGCAAGCCCCTTGTCCACGCCTTCCATTTATTCCTCTGCCCATCCAATCTGGCTCCTGCCCCTCATTCTTCCAAAGTGACGGCCCCCAAATGGTCTCCTAGCTGCTAAATCCTAAGAATTTTATTCCTCAGCGGTGTTCCATGGGTTGACCATTTCCTCTCTGATTTTACAGAACAACTCCTTGTTTTCTGTAAAAATAACAAAATTCATATTATAAAAATGAGGTACAGAATATAGACCTGAATAATGTTAAAAATCACCCCAAATCCCATCACCTAGAAGCAACTGTTATTTAATACAATTCCAGACATTGCTTTATGTGTTCTTATGGAGAGAAGGATGGACACACAGATAATAGAAAAATAGAGAGGTGTATTGCAATCATACGGGATGACAAAAATCCTATTTTAAAATAAAAAGTATTGCCTGTAATTTTACTTGACTCTAAAAGTATGAAAGCAAATTTAGTGGGGAAAAGGAGCTGACCTAATTAACTATGAAAACAGTTTTGCTTTTTTTTTCTTTTTTTACTCAATCAATACTAGAAAAAGGAGACAGTGATCAAACACTATACTGTCACTGATCTGTTCCCAAGGATCCAGGGTAGTCATTCTCTGTACTAAAGCTATGCACATATATACATATACACTAGATAATGAGGGCCAGGTTTCTCACTGTCAAAGAAAGGTATTACAAACAAGTAAGGAGAGGCTAGAATGAATGCTGTAACACTGGATTACGACCAAGACACCATGCTTACTGCGACATACATACCCAAGTAAACGCAGACACGAATATAGTTTTGTGTGTATACATACATTTCCTAGCTCTGTCTGCTGAGAGGATCTGGAAGCCAGTAACACTCCCATAACAGCAAGCACATTTAGCACTCAGATCTTGATTTCTAATAAAGGGAACTAGGACTCCCTGAAGAAGTGGCTGATTCTGGGACTGAGTCCTAAAAAAAAAAAAATACACACATATATAAGATGAGCCTGGAGCATCTTGTACTGTCAGAAAGAAGTAAGGAAGTGCTTCAGTTCAGTTCAGCCGCTCAGTCGTGTCTGACTCTTTGCAACCACATGGACTGCAGCGCGCCAGGCCTCCCTGTCCATCACCAACTCCCGGAGTTCACTCAAACTCATGTCCACCGAGTCGGTGATGCCATCCAACCATCTCATCCTCTGTCGTCCCCTTCTCCTCCTGCCCTCAATCTTTCCCAGCATCAGGGTCTTTTCAAATGAGTCAGCTCTTTGCATCAGGTGGCCAAAGTATCGGAGCTTCAGCTTCAACACCAGTCCTTCCAATGAACACCCAGGACTGATCTCCTTTAGGATGGCCTGGTTGGATCTCGTTACTTACAAAGAAAAAGAAAAAGGATGGAGATATATCAGTGACACGGGAGGATATACATCACAAGTCATTAGGGAAATTCAAGTTAAAGCAACTTGGAGACACCGCTACACACCTGTTGCTGCTGCTGCTGCTGCTGCTGCTGAGTCGCTTCAGTCGTGTCCGACTCTGTGCGACCCCATAGACGGCAGCCCACCAGGCTCCCCTGTCCCTGGGATTCTCCAGGCAAGAACACTGGAGTGAGGTGCCATTGCCTTCTCCTTAGAAGAGCGAAAATCTGCAACATCAGCACCACCAAGCGCTAGTGAGGATGTGGAACATCAGGAGCATCCACTCCCTCTAGTGAACGTGCAAAATGTTACAACCGTTTTGGAAGACAATTTGGCAATTTCTTACAGACCTAAACATAGTTTATCCAGCAATTGCACTCCTAAGCATGTGTGCAATTTATTTGAAAGCTGTGTCCACACAAAGCTTATACATGAATGTTCATGGCAGCTTTACTGACAATTGCCAAAACTTGGAAGCAAAGAAGATGTTCCAATAGGTGAATAGATAAGTGGATGGATAAACAAACTGTGGAACATTCATACAGTGGAATATTATGTAGCAATAAAAAGAGATGAGCTCTCAAGCCACAAAGAGATGCAGGAATATTAAATGCATATAAAAGAAGCCAAGCTGAAAAGGCTATGCACTCTAATTCCAGCTATGTGGCATTCTGAAAGAGGCAAAACCATGCAGACGATAAAAAGACCAATGGTTAAAAATATCAATTGCCTGGGGTTAGTGGGAGGAAGGATGAAGAGATAGTACAGAAGGGACTTTTAGAGCAGTGAAACTACTCTGCATGTTACCACACTGGTGGATACATGTCACTATACATTGGTCAAAGCCCATAAAATGTACAAAATAAAGAGGGAACCCTAGGACTTCCCTGGTAGTCCAGGGGCTAAACTTTGCACTCCCAGTGCAGGAGGCCTGGGTATGATCTCTGCTCAAGGAACTAGATCCTGCATGCCACAGCTGAGACCATGCGTAGCCAAATAAATAAAAATAAATAAATAGAAAAAAAATTTGTTAAGAGTGAACCCTTCTGTGAGCTATGAACTATGGACTTCAGTTAGTAATAATGTGTCAGTATTGGCTCATCAGTTGTAACAAATCATGCAAGATATTAGTAATGGAGAAAAGTGTGTGTGGAGCAGTGAAGAAGGGGAACTTTTTGTATTTTCCACTCAATTTTTATATGAACCCCAAACTGCTCCAAAACATAAAGTCTATTCAGTGAAAATTTAAAAAAAAGTCGGGGAGGGGAGTACACTGTTCCCAACCTGATGAAGCTCTCAATGGCCAATGCTGGAATAATTTAGATAACAAAACAAATAATGAGAGCATTGGTTATAACCCAAAGAATAAAAATGAATATTCATGAGTCCATACTGCTATAAACAAATGATTAACTAAATAAATAAATGAAAGGGACACATCTTCCTTAGAGGGAATTCCAAATAATAAATGAAGAGGGAATGGGGGCAGTAGAAAATCATTTATTTGAACACAAGAGCAATAATTACTACTGGCAAGATGCACTGAATGATGTCCTCAAAGTCTCTCTCCAAATATGTCTATTCATTGCTGCGGTGGTTTTAATAAATAGTCACAAATTCTTTCATACTCCTCCCTCTAGGAAGTGGGGATTAATTCTTTTCCCCTTGAGTAAGGCTGGACTTACTGACTCACTTCTGTCCAACGGACATGAATTTGAGCAAACTCCGGGAAATAGTGAAGGACAGGGGAGCCTGGTGTGTTGCAGTCCATGGAACCGCAGAGTCAGACATGACTTAGCAACTGAACGGCAACAGCAATCTGTCTAATAGCGTATGGGAGGGGACAGAGTTTCTTTTCACAGAAGAACCTGGGAGACACCACCATAACCGAGTGAAACCAAGTGGGCAGGGATCAGTAATAAGTCATGTTGATTTCATGTACTTCATGATATGATATGAGAAGGGGATTTCCACTTTTTTGATATCCTTCTCCAAACACTAAACTCTCAGTCTAGCCATGAGGGAACATCGGACAAACTCAAACTGAGGCACGTTCTCCAAATGCCCAACCAGGACTTTCCAAAAGCGTCACTCGTGAAAGACAGAAAGACTGAGAAATTGTCACAGATAGGAGGAGATGAAGGAGGCAAGTCAACTAAACGCAATATGCTGCCCTGGACTGGATCCTGGAACAGAACACGGATGGAATCTGGGTAAAATCTGTGCTTTAGTGAATGAAAGTGAAAGTCACTCAGTCATGTCCGACTCTTTATGACCCCATGGATGATACAGTCCATGGAATTCTCCAGGCCAGAATACTGGAGTGGGTAGCCTCTCCATTCTCCAGGGGATCTTCCCAACACAGAGAAGACCAGGGATCAAACCCAGGTCTCCGGCATTGCTGCTGCTGCTACTGCTGCTAAGTCACCTCAGTCATATCCGACTCTGTGCGACCCCATAGACGGCAAATTCTTTACCAGCTGAGCTACCAGGGAAACCCAAGAATACGGGAGTGGGTAGCCTGTGCCTTCTCCAGCAGATCTTCCCGACCTAGAAATCCAACCAGGGTCTCCAGCATTGCAGGTGGATTCTTTTCCCGCTGAGCCACCAGGGAAGCCTAGTACTGCTTCAATGTCAGTACTAGGTCCTATGTATTTCAGTGTCCTATGGTTGCTGATATTTACAACATTATACCGTGTCCTATATTCCAAATTCCCAAAGATTTTTCTTTTTTTATTGAATTATGGATGAATTTTTATTTTTATATTTAAATGGGTTCAGTGTCGATGACCAGTGTGCTTTCTCTGGCTTCTCCACTCTGAGCCATTTATTTTGATAAATCCCTTTGTTGACTACATCTCACTGCACAGTAGTTTGTGGTTTTCAAGAAGGCCTAGGAGGGAATTGTCATTCCTATGTTCTTGGATGTTTGGGAATGTCTGTCTGAGGGCTTTCTTTGAAGGAAATTTATCTGGGTATAATTCCTTGGGTCACAGTTTCTGTTCTTCAGCCCCTTGTCAATGGTATCGCCTGACCCTGGCACAGAACAGCTGTAGAGAGATGTCTGCAGCCAGTCGGATTTCCCCTACTCATGTGACTTGAGGTTTGCACCTTGATGCCCATAAGATTCTTTAGCCTTGATGTTCAGTAGCTTCATTAGAATATCGTACTTGATGCTGATGATCCTGAATCAGTGTTTTATCTCCACATTCATTTTTTTTTTTTTTTCAGGGAAGTTTGGGCCTGTTGTCTGAATATTTCTCATCATTGTTCCATTTCTTCTATTTTTCTTTTCAGGAACCCTAAACTGTGCAAATGTTTTATCTCTTGGGTTTGTCCTCCACATTTGTAGTCTTTCTGATAATTATTTGTTGGGCTTACCAGGTGGCTCAGTGGTAAAGAATCTGTCTGCCAGTGCAGGAGACTTGGATTCAATAGCTGGGTGGGGAAGATCCCCAGGAGAAGGAAATGGCAACCCACTCCAATATTCCTGCATGGAAAATCCCATGGACAGAGGAGCCTGGCAGGCTACAGTCCATAGGGTCACTAAAGAGTCGGACAAAACTTATGACAACTAAATGACAACAAATAACTATTTGTTCTGGGCTGAGTTGTATCCCCTCAAAAAGATATAATGAAGTCCTCGCAGCCAGTACCCCAGAAGGTGACCTTGTTGAGAAACAGAATTATTGATACAATGAATTAAGATGAGGTGGGACTGGATTAGAGTGGGCCCTTTGTCCAGGTGACTCAGATGGTAAAGGACCTCCCTGCAGTGCAGAAGAACCAGGTTTGATCCCTGGGTTGGGAGGATCCCCTGGAGAAGGGAATGGCAACTTCTCCAAGATTCTCGCCTGGAGAATTCCAAGGACAGAGGAGCCTGGTGGGCTGCAGTCCATGGGGTCGCAAAGAGTCGGACACGACTGAGCGACTAACGCTCTCACTTGCACTTTCCGTTCAGCAGGACTGGTACTCTTATAAGAAGACCATGTTATTTGTGATGATGGAGGCTGAGATGGGAGTGAGTTACAGCCACAAACCAGAGAATGCCAGCATGGCCTGCGGTCCCCAGGAGTTAGGGGACAGCTGTGACACAGACTTCCCCCCGCCCCCCAGAGTCCACAGAAAGAGCCAACTCTGCTGACACCTGGATTTCAGACTTCTGGTCTGCAGCACTGCGGTAGCAGTGAAAGTCGCTCAGGCATGTCCGACCCTGCGACCCCGTGTGGGAGAATACATTTCTGTTGAGGCACCCCATTGGTGTGTGTTTGACACAGCAGCCCTAAGGAAGCAACACGCTC
Organism: Ovis aries; assembly: GCF_016772045.2. Taxonomy (NCBI): domain Eukaryota; kingdom Metazoa; phylum Chordata; class Mammalia; order Artiodactyla; family Bovidae; genus Ovis; species Ovis aries. The sequence continues at coordinate 73,660,426 of NC_056068.1, forward strand.
CATCTGTATGCTTGTTCGTTCTTTCCTATTTACTTTTGTGTGTTTTTGTTCAGGTGCTTCATTCCGTGCCTTTTCTCGACTCCAGGCTTCTGTTCATTCTCAGTTGATTTCCTTCTTTCCAATGTCTTTTTCATTTCTAAACGTTTGTCCTTGTGGCTTCCATTCTCTCCTGAGGGCTGCCAACTCACTCTCTGTCTGTCTGCTGCCTTACAATCCCTTAAAAACCTTGACCTCTTAGCTCATTCAGAGAGGTCCGACCGCCTGCAGCCCGAGTCGGTGGAGAGCTGGGCCTGAACACTCCCTCTGTTTTTGTCTGTTAAATAATTCCTCCTGTGCTGTAAGCTCTTGTGCTTTTTGCTTACTTCCATTTCCTCTTTTCCACTGCCAGTCCCAGGATGTTTCTTTGTGATTATCATTCATCTTGGAACAGGCTGGCCGTTTGTCAAAGGAGGATGTTGAAAGAAACAGCGTAGGTAATCCGGGAGTGATGAGGGTTTGTGTTTTCCGACTTGTTCTTACTAAATCCTTCATTTCCTTGTCTGGGAGCTCACAGGCCTTCAGTCTCAGACCTCAGGACTTGCTGACTCTCAGGAAAAGCCTCCAGGCTGCCAAGCTTCAGAGTTACAATCTGCAGTTTCCGCTGTCTCCCTCCTTCCCCATCTCAGCCTAGCAGCCTCCTTGTGCTGGGAGGCGTTGGGTGCTGGGCAGGGAGAGGTGCTGGGTCTGCAAGCTGCCTGCCCACCCCACACCGTCCTGTGATATTGAGCTGGATCTGAACCAGAAGTGTCCGGTGCCTCCATGCTCTGTACTCAGCCCAGACCTTGTCATCCGCTGAGCAGACCTCACAACTGTGCCAGCTGGAGAGACAACCACTACCTCCTCAGACCTCTGTCTCCCCTCTTGTTTGAGGTCATCTTTTGTAGCATTCAGCAATGTACTTTCTGTTTAGTAAAAGAAACAGGTGCACAGCAAAGGAAACCATCAACAAAATGAAAGAAAATCTATCAGATAAGGGATTAATAATTAGCATTATTATTTTTATTAATTAGTTTGAATTAATGAACTCTGGGAGTTGGTGATGGACAGAGAGGCCTGGCGTGCTGCGATTCATGGGGTCGCAAAGAGTTGGACACGGCTGAGCAACTGAACTGAACTGAACTGAATGTCCAAAATCTATAAACAAATACAACTCAATAGCAAAAACAAACAAAAAAAAGACAAAACCCAGACCATCCCACAAAAAAAATCCAGTTGAAAAATGAGCAGATGATCTGAATAGACATTTTTCCAAAGAAAACGTCTATACAGATGGCCAATGGACACATGAAAAGATGCTCAACATCACTAATTATTAGTGCCAATCACTCAGTCATGCCTGACTCTGTGCAACCCCATGGACTGTAGCCCACCAGGCTCTTCTATCCATGAGATTTCCCAAGCAAGAATACTGGAGTGGGTTGCCATTTCCTTCTCCAGGCCACTGACTATTAGGAAAATGCAAATTAAAACCACAGTGATTTATCACCTCACACCTGTTAGAATGTGTATTATCAAAAAAAAAATAATGATAAGTGTTGGCAAGGATGTAGAGAAAAGAGAATCCTTGTGCACTGTTGATGGAAATGTGAATTGATTGGTTCAGCCACTATGGAAAACAGTATGGAGATTCTTCAAGAAATTTAAAATAGAGTTATCATTTGATCCAGCTATTCCACTTCTGGATGTTTATCTGAAGAAAAGGAAAATACTAGTTTGAAGATACATAAGCACCTTTATGTTCATTGCAGCGTTATTTACAACAGCCAGGATATGGAAGCTACTTAGGTATCAGTCAATAAATACACATACAATGGAAAGCTACTCAGCCATTAAAAAAAAAAAAATGGAATCTTCCTATTTTCAACAACATGGATGGAACTTGAAGGTATTGAAAGTGAAAGTCTCTCAGTCATGTCCGACTCTTTGCAACCCCATGGACTGTATGGTCTATGAAATTCTCCAGTCCAGAATACTGGAGTGGGTAGCCTGTCCCTTCCCCAGGGGACCTTCCCAACCCAGGATCGAACCTAGATCTCCTGCAATGCAGGAGGACTGTTTACCAGCTGAGCCACAAGGGAAGTCCTGAAGGTATTATGCTAAGTGAAATAAATCAGAGAGAAAGACAAAGACTACATGACTTCACTTATATGTGGAATCTAAAAAACAAAACAAACAAAACAAAACTCAAAGATACAGAGTGGTGGTTTCAGAGGTGAAGGGGCTGGGGGAGTGGGTGAAATGGGTTAAGGGAGTTAAGAGGTACAAGCTATCTGATAAATTACTTATCTGATAAAATAGTCATGGGAATACAAAGTAAAGCATGGTGACTATAGTCAATAATATTGTATCACATATTTGAAAGTGGCTAAGAGCAAATCTCAGAGAAGGCAATGGCACCCCACTCCAGTACTCTTGCCTGGAAAATCCCATGGACGGAAGAGCCTGGTAGGCTGCAGTCCATGGGGTCGCTAAGAGTTGGGCACGACTGAGGCAACTTAGCAGCAGCAAGAGCAAATCTGTTCTGGGTGTTCATCAGAAGGACTGATGCTGAAGCTGAAAGTCCAATATTTTGGCCACCTCATGCAAAGAGTTGACTCATTGGAAAAGACCCTGATGCTGGGAAAGATTGAGGGCAGGAGGAGAAGGGGAAGACAGAGGATGAGATGGCTGGATGGCATCACCGACTCGATGGACATGAGTTTGAGTGAACTCCGGGAGTTTGTGATGGACAGGGAGGCCTGGCATGCTGCAATTCATAGGGTCACAAAGAGTCGGACACGACTGAGTGACTGAACTGAATTGAAAAGCAAATCTCAATGGCACTCCACTCCAATATTCTTGCCTGGAGAATCCCAGGGACGGGGGAGCCTGGTGGGCTGCTGTCTATAGGGTCGTATAGGGTGTCACAGAGTCGGACACGACTGAAGTGACTTAGCAGCAGCAGCAAGAGCAAATCTTAAAAGTTCATTTCACAGTGTACAAATATTAAATCATATTGTATACCTGAAAGTAAAATAATACATCAATTACATCTCATTTTTTTAATTGTTAAAAAAAAAAAGAGAGAGAGCACGCTTGCTTTTTCCACCCCCCTTCTCCAAATTAACTGTTGCTTTTAGTGGTTTTGGGTACACGAAACAGAGTCAATCAGCCCTCGATCTGCCATTTTAAGCTCCTGCATTCTTTGAAAACCCTTCCCTTAGCTTCCAGGACCTGAAATACATGCCTAATATTCCTCTTTTCTTGCAGACCACTCCTTCTTTGTGGGCCTTGCTCCATCCTCCTGTATCCATGTGATGTGGGCAGGATGGAGGTGCCTCTGCAGGCCACACCACTGGTAAGGCGAGGAGCTGGGGTTCCAGTGTCAGGCACCCCTCCACCACTACAGGGCAGGGCTTCTTGGGTGTGAGCTCATGGCCACTGGGCACGGTCTACCCTGTAGCTCCTGAGAAACCGCTATGCCATCCTTGCTCCCTTCTCAGGCCAGAGTCCCCGAAAAAACAACCAGAGGCACTCACGGGAAGAGGGATTTTTCCCACCTCCTTGCATCAGCCACAGGTCTGGGAGAGGGGTCTATCAGCGTCTGAGAATCCTGGATACGGACTCACCTGAAACGACATGGAGATTGTAGTGACAGGAACAGCAGCTTCCAACTATTAACAAGCCCTCAGAAGCTGTCCCCAGCCACCTGGTGTCATGTATTGGGCTAAGCAATGGATAGTAGGGCCTCTCAGCAGTGAGGATGGGGGTGAACCCTAGACTCTACCATTGACTGATTTAGGGAGCACCTTGAGAATGGCCCCCCTCTTTTACCTCTGAGTCTCCATTTGTCCAGTGGGTGTGGTGGTCTGGAGGATTTCTGTGTCTTTGCCGCCGCTGAGGCTCCTGGATTTTGGACCCCCTCCAAGCCATCTCCCAGGGGCTCATCTTGCTCCTCATTCCTCTTGCAATTCAGCTTGGGCACCTGTCAGTCCGTCAGTTCAGTCGTTCAGTCGTGTCCAACTCTTTCAACCCCATGGACTGCAGCACGCCAGGCCTCCCTGTCCATCAGCAACTCCCGGAGTTTACTCAAACTCATGTCTGTTGAGTTGGTGATGCCAGCTGAGTGGGGATCCTTCTCTGAGACTTCTCCAGGGTGTATCTGAGACCAGGGCCAGTGGGGCAGCACTGGGATGCTTGTTTCTGAGGTCCTCGGGGCACCACGATATTCACTCTTTCTTGTCAGTGGAAGGGGAGCTCAGGGCTTCTCTTCCCCAAGGAGCAACTTCATGGCTGGTCGGGCGGGATTCCGCTGGACCCAAGGAGCTGGTGAACTGGAGGTTGCCAGGGCTCTGAGGGAAACTTTCTGACCAAGGGCAGTTTTCTGGTTCAGCATTTGGCCCTCTACACTCCAAAGGAAGTCTCTACTTACTCCAGGGACACGGTCTCAAGTTCTGGGGGAGGCTACATTAGAGGGCATAGTTGAGAACTGGGCTGGGGTCAAAGGTTGGATGACAAGTGGACTTTGAGTCTTGTTTCCAGTTGCTAAGACCTTTTGATCTTCCTGCCGTCCTGTCGTTTCCTTTCGTCTAGCCATAGGTTATGAAAGGAGAGGATAGACCTTCCATCCATCCTCCTATCCATCCATCCATTCAGCGTCCATCCGTCCATCCGAAGGCCATCTGTCCATTCTCTGTATATCACCCATCATTCTCCGTCTTCTCATCTTTTCAGTCTTTACCCATCATCTATTGATTCAGCCTCTCCTCCCTCACTCTGAAAACTCCTTGTTCAAGAAACCATAGGCTTAATGACAAGGGCAACAGCAGTATTGCTGTGGACAGTAATGGTCCCCATCTATTGAGAGCTGACAATGTGTTAGATACTGTGACCACTGAATGATCTCATTTAATCTATGCCTATCTAGTATCCACATTCAGTCTACTAATGCATCCAATGTTACACTGAGGAAAATAAGATAAATAATCAACTAAGTACTCCCGGAGGATACGAGGATGAAGATGCCAGATCTCTAACTTCCAGTTCTCACTGTGGTGTGAAGGAGACTGATCTGTGAAAATACAGGGTCTCCATAATGTCTAGAAGATAAAAGTATACATTTATAAAATTATAATTTAAAATTAATAAATTTAATTTAAAAATTAATAAATTTATAAATTGTGTATTAAAACCAATAAATTTAAATTAATGAATAATTTTAAATCAATTAATACATTTTAAATTAATAAATTTAAATTAGTTACTAAATTTAAATGAATAAAATCATAAATTTACATAGGTAGTAATTATATATTTATACATATATGTGTGCTTTATATATTGCAGATGTCCTTGACAATCTTACATATAGTAAGCTATATATTAGGGCTTCCATCTGGTGGTCCAGTGGTTAAGAATCTGCCTTACAATGCCAGGAACACCGGTTGGATCCCTGGTCCTGGAAGATTCCATATACCCTGGTGGGCTGCAGTCTATGGGATCGCACAGAGTCGGACACGACAGAAGTGACTTAGCAGCAGCAGCAACAGGGCAAATAAGCTCGTGTACCACAGCTAATGAGCCCTGCGCGCCTAGAGCCCGTGCTCTCCAACAAGAGAAGCCGCCAAAATGAGAGGCCTATGCACCGCCACGAAAGAGCAGCCCCGGTTCCCTGGTGGCTCAGATGATAAAGAATCTGCCTATAATGCAGGAGACCCAGGTTCCACCCCCGGGTCAGGAAGCGCCTCTGGAGAAGGGAATGGCAACCCACTCCAGTATTCTTGCCTGGAGAATTCCATGGACAGAGGAGCCTGGTGGGCTATAGTCCATGGGGTCACAAAGAGTCAGACATGACTTAGTGACTGACACTTTCACCATCTGGCTTGCCACAATAGAGAAAACCCATGCAAAGCAATGGAAATCCAGTGTAGCCAAAAATAAAATAAATTAAAAAATATATATTATATACATATATATTATACTATATATTATAGTTACAGACACTGTACTGTAGAAAGGCATTCTATGATAATTTTCAAAAAAATGTATGAAATCATTTTGATGATAAAATCTAAGAAATGAGTTCCTACACATAAAATATTAAGAATTATGGCTGATGCATAGTAAACCCTCCTTTCATGGGAGTTACTTTTAAGAAAAAAAAAAAAGGCTATTGCCTTTTATCAAGGTAATACCTCTCTTTCTAAATGATAGTTTGCAACAGAAAGACATTTTCCTAGGCGGACACTTTGGTTCTTGGGCCAGTATATGTCAAATCAGGATCTGTGGACTTTACAGTCCCCAAGACATGTTTTTTTCCCATCACAGGGCCTACATGCGAGTCTAGTTGGAATGAGAAACACAGATTCCAGGGCCCCGGGGAGCTGGGAATGTGGGCTCAGGGTATCTCTCATCCCTCCTCTCACCGCTTCCTCACAGTCTGGATGACTTGCCTTTTCCAGAGGCTGGCGGAGACCTTGGAAACACTCATACCTTTCCCAGGAAAATGAGTCCCCAGGGAGACCTCCCGGCCCACGGGCGCACTCCAGCACCTGTGTTTTGTAACGTAGCCCTAATTGAAATCACATTAACATTATGATTCCATTACAGGGAACAAGAGGCTGGCTGCAGGAACGTGCCCCGTGGGGCCTAATCAGCTGGACTGGATCATTTATAAAGGGCTGTACATCTGCTTGGAGCTCAGTGTTAAGTAAGGCAGACGGGGGCCTATTCATTATTAACAAGGCTTGATGCGTTCGGCCAGGCAGGACTGCAAAGCCAAGGGGCAGGTCTGACAGACAAGCACTGAGGCACTGACGGCAAGCTCGCCATCTGCCTGGCCCATCAGTGGAGCCCAAATGCCTTCACCCAGACACAGGTGATTCCTACTCCCAAAGCCTTGGCTGTGGCAACCCCTCCTGCCAATGGGAGAGATGAAGCAACTTGCTTGCGGTCCCAGATCTACAGTGTGCTGGGGTCACAATTTGAACACAGGCAAGCTGGGTCCAGAGCCCACAGGCTTAGCCAACCTGCCGTACACAGTCCAGGCCTTGGCAGCTCACTCCTATCCTGGGTTGTGGCATTGCACACTTGGTGTTCCGGCAGCTCCAGGTCTCTGAGGCTGTGATGTAAAGGAAGGAGCCCTGAAAATCAACAAAGGAAAGCAGCAAATTGTGGCCAGAATTTGCTTATTTTATTCATGGCTCAAAGTTTCCACCTATTTTATTCATTATTTCAGTTTCAATGCTATGATGGGCACTGCGTTCATGCCACCATTGAAAAGGTGAGTGACATCTCGTCTTGCTCCAGAGGAGCTGAGAGCAAATTATAGTACAATGTGTAGAAACCGTGGCCAGAGAGACTCATGAACTCTATGTATTCCACTGTAAGTGTATAAAATTAAATACTAAATTAACTAGATATGATCGGAGGTGATCTGTCTCATGGTTAGGAGGAGAGCCTCTGGAATCTGACAGACCTCAAATCTAACCCTGGATTGGTGGCTTAACTGCTGCATTGAGCCTGATCGTGCTATTTCAGCTCTCTGGGTTCACCCCTGCCTGTTCCTTCTGCCTTGCCTCATCCTGGGTATGGGGGATGAGGTGGAAGGACAAGCAACATTGACCTCGTATAGGAATATTGACACAGGAAGAGGTTTGCATAGTGTTTACAGCTTTGGAGCTGGGGAAGGAAATTTTGGCCAGTAGAGTGTGGGGGTTGAGGGTACAGGCTCTGAAGGGTCTGGAAGGCTCTGAAGAATGGATCTGTTTCCCAGTCACAGCTCTGCTCCAATGGCTGTGTGACCCCAAGGCTAGCCCTGCATTAGGAATCTCAGTTTCTACACCTGTAAAATGGGCACAATAGCAGCACTTGCCTTGCCAGCTATGAGGAGGACTGAACAAGGTGACAGATGTGAAGCGTAGAGCGCCTGCTCTGAGGCACCATACGGATTAAAGGGAAAACAAGCACTTTGGTTACCATTTTAGAGGACTACTGGGGTGTGAAGGGAGCATCCTTAGACTTCCACCAGCTGTGTGACTTAGGCAAGTCCCCTGGTCCACTTGAGCTGGTAAAACAGGGGTGAATGTGTTCTGTAGACAGTACTGTGTGTGCGTATTAATCACTCAGTCAGGTCTGACTCTTTGCAACCCCCATGAACTGTAGCCTGCCATGCTCCTCTGTCCATGAGATTCTCCAGGCAAGAATCCTGGAATGGGTAGCCATTCCCTCCTCCAGGGGATCTTCCCCACCCAGGGACTGAACCTGGGTCTTGTGCATGGCCGGCGGATCCTTTACCATCTGAGCCACCAGGGAAGCCCAGATGGTAACATGATGCACAGCTGTGTATTTCTCCTTGTTGAGCACCCATTGTATACCAGCGTAGAATGCAGATATGGGGGCCAGAGGGAGGGAGACCAAGTCTCCCTGCTCTCCGGCGATACCCAGGTGGTAGTGGGAGGCATCATGACAACTCACACATGTGTGGGCTGTGGTACCCATATCTGTGATATCAACTGAACACACAGGCCCTTGGAAGGGATGCCCCACCTGCAGCATTTCTGGGTGCAGTCTGTCCACTGGGTGTGAGCATGACCTCTCCTGTGTCTTTTTTCACCCCACATTGTACTTTTTTGTATGAGAACATTTAAGTTCTACTCGCTTAGCAAATTTCAATCATTCACCACAGTGTTATCAACTGCAGTCACCGTGCTGTACATTAGATCCTCTGGCTCTATTCATCTTATAGCTGCAAGTTTAGAGTAGGAAATGGAAACCCACTCCAGTGTTCTTCCCTGGAGAACTCCACGGACCTGGCCGGCTACAGTCCATGGGTTGCAAGGAGTCGGACACGACTGAGTGACTAACACTTACCAACTTACCAACCTTACCCGCTTACCAACCTCTGCATATTTCCCCCAACCTCCCACCCCAGACCCTAGCAACCACCTTTCCATCCTCTGCTTCTCTGAGTTGAACTTTTGCTTTCTTCTTCACATAGCATATATAAGTGATACCAGGTGGTATGTGTCTTTCTCTGTCTGGCTTATTTTGTGTAGCCTAATGCCCTCCATGTTTACCCGTGTTGTCACAAATAACATGATTTCTTTCTTTTTAAAGGCTAAATAATATTCTATTGCATGCATATGTATATCTATTTTATTATACATCATATTTTCTTGATTCATCATCCATGGCAGACACTGAGGTTGTCTCCACATCTTGGCTATTGTGGCTAATGCTGCAGAGAGTACGGGAGTACAGGCATGTTTTGCGATAATAGTTTCGTCTCCTTTGTATAAATACCCGGAAGTCGAATTGCTGGGTCATATGGGAGTTCTATGTTTAATTTCTTGAGGAACCTCCATACTGTTCCCCATGGCGGCTGTATCCGTTTACATTCCCACCAGCAGTGTATAAGCTCCTCACCACCTGCTATCCTTGTAATGCCCGCCCTAACAGGTGTGAGGTGGTAACTCCTCATGGTTGAGGCTGCAGCCCTTGACAATTGGTGATGTTGATTGTGTCCCCCTCCACATTCCAGGGAACAGCTAGGTTGCCTTCCCTCCGGGATGCTAAGGACCCTAATCCTGTCCAAGGAATAACCTTTCTGAAAGCAATCACCCTTTACTACGAACCGAGCCCTACATGTTTACATTCAACTGTAACAGCTGTGCTGGGAGGATTCTTACGGATGAAGAAACTGAGGCTCAGAGAGGGGATATGACTTGTTCCAGTTTTCACAGCCTGTTGGCACAGCCTGTGTGATGCTGGGGCTCCAGCTCTTTTTCACGATGCTGAACTGACCAGCACCCCTTCTCTACCCCAAGGATGCACTTTGTGACCATAAGGGGCATCTTTCCATGCCATTTCTTACTCTGATGATGAGAGATAAAGGACCAACTTGGAAGGCCTTCAGCCTACAAGAGCCCCCTCCCCAGCTATATAGTCTAGACTCCATCCTATAGCAGTGACTTTGGGTTATTTGTTCTTTCATCCCAATCTTCTCATGAAATAACAACAGCAATCATCACAACAGCCGCCATCTAGCTGCTGCTGCTGCTGCTAAGTCGCGTCAGTTGTGTCCGACTCTGTGCGACCCCATAGACGGCAGCCCACCAGGCTCCCCCACCCCTGGGATTCTCCAGGCAAGAACACTGGAGTGGGTTGCCATGCTTACTATTTCCTCTGGCGCCGTCACTCTGCTAACCATCACATTAACCATAGGAGGTAGATGTCTCTCCTATAGATGTGAAAGCTGAAGCTTAGAGAGGCTAAGTGAGCCTGAACCGGAATCCAGGCAGCCTTTCCCCGGGAGTTCACCTCCATCCCCTTTAATGCTCATCAAACACGTCTTCTTCAAGTGTCACATGTGTTAAGCTTTGCACACACACGGTTGCACTGAATCCTCAAAATGTCCCTGCCAGGTGGTATTATTGTTATCCCATTTCACAGATGAGGCACTTGAGGTTCTACAAGATTAAATTAGGCCTTCCCAGGTAGCGCTAGTGGTAAAGAACTGGTTTGCCAATGCAGGAGCCTTAAGAAACACCGGTTCGATCCCTAGGTGGGGAAGATCCCCTGGCGAAGGAAATGGCAACCCACTCCAGTATTCTTGCCTGGAGAATCCTGTGGAGAGAGGAGCCTGGCTGGCTGTAGTCCATAGGGTCACAAAGAGTCAGACACAACTGAAGTGACTTTATGTCATATGTCAAGATTAAATTAAATATACAATTTAAGTGGCAGAGCTGTAGCTTGGACCTGCTGTTTTCTGAGGCCTCCACTTCCCCTGTCTACGTGGGAAGGGCTTCCGGTGACCTTTCTCATGCTGCGGCTGCAGTGGATGGCAAGGCAAAGGCAGCCCCACAGGGAAGACCGAGGCAGAGCCTCCTTTCAAAGCCACCCAAAGCAACCAGTTGTCTCCACCCAACTGGCCCTGAATAAAAATAGAGTCTGCCAGCCTGGCTGCCCAGCAGCCATCCGAGATCAGAAAACATTTCCAGCAAGCTTGGGTCTTTTAAGTTATTTATCTGCCTGCATTTTTCATCATTTCCCATTGATTTGCAAGGGCCCTTCCCGAGAGCCCCTCTGGTGTCTGCCTGGCAGGGCAGCTGGCTCTTTTCCTCCCTCACCCCTGGGCTTCTCCCCATTTCCTGTAAAACAGCGCAGCACCAGCTGCCTGCTCAGTCGCCTCTGGGCTTGGCTCCTCTGCCACCAGAACTGTCTGACCCAAGGGTCTTTGTCTCCCCCGTTTCCTCACCTGCACCTCCTGACAACATGAAGCTGGGAAGCTCTAGAGCAAGCGGATCTGATCCAAAGTCCCCCTGCCCTCCTCTCACATACCTGCCCCTACTCCCACTCCACGCTCTGCCCTTCCCTGCCTGCCCCAGGGAGTTGATCTCTAAGGTTTGTATCCCTCAGGTTCCCTTATTTGCTCCATCACGGTTGGCCTCAGGTACTAGGAGATACTGATGGGAGATCAGAGAGTGGGGAGAGAGGGGGATATTTCCCTCGTGGTCTTGGCTGCACCCCTCATCAGGGGAAGCTCCTGTGGAGGGTGCCTCCCAATTGCAGCCCTTGCCAGGCACTGGTGGGTGGGTCAGAATTCCCTCAGCCCTGCACACACCTCTGTAAAGATCCTTCATTAAATCCTCCTCCAAATCCTCTTTGATGTGACTTCTGTTTCCTTCCAACATCCTAAGTGATCCACAGAGTTTTTGGCTCCACAAAATGGGAATTGTAGACAGAAATAAAAGCTTTCAGGGTAAAGCTTCCAGGGACCCAGGAAAGACTCACGTTTACTCCCAGTTGGAGGACACGAGTTATGCACCCCCACCACATATCTCAGGTGGAATGTCTTCACCCCTTTCTCTCTCTTTCTTCATGGTGGATAAATGGAAAGTTTCTGTTTTCTCAATGCTCTTTTGATAGCTGCTTTGGCTAGGCACGTCTGGAGGCTGGATTTGCACATCCTAGATGGAAAGGGCAGAACCTCCTGAGAGTGCAGTGGGCTTGGGTCACAAAGCCCCAATTTTCTGTGGCCTTCCACTGTCCCTGGCCAGTGTGTGACTTTAGGCAGCTCCACCACAGGTCTCTCGGAGTACCTCAATAGGCATGCTTTGCCTGCAAGTGATAGAAAGACCAACGAAAATAGCACGAATAATAAGAAATGTGTTGTCTTACTGAATAAGGTGTCTGGAACGAGTGGCTGCAGAGCTGGAAAGTTCAGCAACTCAATGGAAGTAGGACTCTCACTTGCTTTCTCAATTACCTTCTTTGTTTTTCCTCATGGTCACAATATGGCTGCCACAGCTCCCAACAGCACAACAGGATCTAAAACAAGAAAATCCTGAGTCAGGCAGGTTAGTGCCATTACAAGACCCCAAATAGCAGTGTATTAAACAACATGGAGTTCTATTTTCTTGCCTCTTTATGGCCCAACACCAGTTCATCGTTGACATGGCAACCAGTGGAATTGAGGAATAGATTTCTCTATCTTACAGCCCTTACCTGCACGGATGAAAATGGTTATCATCATGTAAGTATTCTAGTCTCAGGAATGAAGAGACGAGGGAGGAGAGACCATATACCTCCTCTGGGCACAACCACAGAAGTCACACCCATCGCTTGTACTTATATCACTGGTTAGAACTTTGCTTTGAGGCTGTCGTTCGGTTGCTCATTCGGATCTGACTCTTTGTGACCCCATAGACTGCAGCATGCCAGGCTTTCTTGTCCTGCACTATCTTCCAGTGCTCAGACTCATGTCCATTGAGTCAGTGATGGCCATCCAACCATCTCATCCTCTGTCACACTCTTCCCCTCTTTCCCTCAGTCTTTGCCAGCATCAGGGTCTTTTCCAATGAGCCGGCTCTTCACATCAGAACTTGGCTACATGGCCACATCCAGCTGCAAGGGAGTCTGAGAAATACAGTCTTTGGCTGGACAACCATGAGTCAGCTAAAAACTCCTCCTATATGGAAAAGGGATAAAATAGTTGCATACTACAAACTATCTCTTCACAGGCTCTGTCCTTTGTCCCCTTTGAATAATAAGGAAAATCTTCCCAGGTACCCTCTGCCACTGCCATCAACCTCTCCCTCCATTTCACTGGCAAAGGTTCATACTGGATCAATCCCCTGTCTTTAAAGAAGCCTGACCAAGATACAGATTCTGCCAGGATGAAAGAAGGGCAAGAATGGCTGAAAAGCAGCTTCGTTTTCATATTCTTCTCCCCTCCTCCCCCCATCCTCCTCTTTTCCCTTTTACTCCTTCTTCTTTTTCTTCCTCTTCGTGGCCAGCAGCAGAAACTGGTTCCCCTTAGCTAGGCCAATAAACATAAGTAGGGATGAATAAGCAAACAGTGAGAAGGCGGAGATGTCCCTGGTTCTCAGGGACAGAAAGCAGAAAATCAAATGCCAAGGGGCTCTCTGTCTTCTCTGCAGGCTATGCTTCTCCCCTCTCCTTGCAGACAGAGCCCTCCATGGGTAGACGACGTGGTCAATTAGATCTCTGGAATCATATCCTGAAGTCCTCGCACCAGGCAGAACCACTTCCTTCATTCCAGAGTGGAGGCACTCTGATTGGCCCAACAGAGATCAAATCCCCACCAATCAGCTGTGATCTTGGGATGAGGTCCTTTAAGAATAGGACCGCCCCTTCTCCAAGGACAGAAGGAGTCGGGAGAGGGCAGTACCACCAGAAAGAAGGGTCAGACAAAACAATGGATGAGCATTTTCATTCTTGGGGAAGAGCCGCTAGAAAGGTCTCTTGCCTGACCCCTGGGAGAGACAAGGAGCTGTCCATCTGCCACCCTCCCTTCAGGCCTCACCCCGGGGCCTACAGACCCCATTCATTGACTGGGCCCCAAGCCCCACCTGTCAGAGCCTTTTAGATGAGGCCTTTGACCTCGCATTCTGTCCAGGCTGCCAGACAAGGAGGGCGCAGGAAAGGGAAACAGGGCTAGGATGGGCCCAGACCTCCACCAGCCTCTGCAGCCACCCGTCCTCCCCTCTGAGATGACATGGGTCACGGGGAGGCCCCTCTTCTCTCCTCCACAAGCTGCAGCCTCAGAAACCTGACATTGCCATCTGGGTACTTTCTAGCTTTCTCTGAGCAGGTTCCTTTGACAGCCTAGTGCAGGATTTTACAAAGAAGAATCACCTGGGGCGCTTGTCAAAATTGCAGCTTCCAGGGCCTCACTCCTCGGGCATTCTGACTTAGTGAGTCAAGGCAAGGCTCAAGAATCTGCATTTTACCAGCAACAAAGTTGGAGAGCCACATAACCATCAAGAATAAGAGGGCCAGTCCCATGTCAGGCTATGGATCCCTTCTGACCTGGGTTAGATGCTGTGTAAGTTTCAGCTCAGTTCAGTTCAGTCGCTCAGTCGTGTCCGACTCTGCGACCCCATGAATCGCAGCATACCAGGCCTCCCTGTCCATCACCGACTCCCGGAGTTCACTCAGACTCACGTCCATCGAGTCAGTGATGCCATCCAGCCATCTCATCCTCTGTTGTCCCCTTCTCCTCCTGCCCCCAATCCCTCCCAGCATCAGAGTCTTTTCCAGTGAGTCAACTCTTCCAATGGCCAAAGTACTGGAGTTTCAGCTTTAGCATCATTCCCTCCAAAGAAATCCCAGGGCTGATCTCCTTCAGAATGGACAGGTTGGATCTCCTTGCAGTCCAAGGGACTCTCAAGAGTCTTCTCCAGCACCACAGTTCAAAAGCATCAATTCTTCGGCGCTCAGCCTTCTTCACAGTCCAACTCTCACATCCATACATGACCACAGGAAAAACCATAGCCTTGACTAGACGGACCTTAGTTGGTAAAGTAATGTCTCTGCTTTTGAATATGCTATCTAGGTTGGTCATAACTTTCCTTCCAAGGAGTAAGATCTTTTAATTTCATGGCTGCAGTCACCATCTGCAGTGATTTTGGAGCCCCAAAAAATAAAGTCTGACACTGTTTCCACTGTTTCCCCATCTGACAAATGACCTAACCTCTCTGGTTCCATCTGAGACAAAAAGGAAACAACAGAGTACCTGCCTTGGGGGAGCACTGTGAAGCCTGAGACCAAGCAGAGACCTCTCAGGATCTGCTTGGTAAGCATCAGCCATTGGTAGTGACCATTATTCTTTTTGTTATTTTATTGCTAACCCCGGCCTGCGCTAGGCCTTTGTGATCCTTAAGTGAAGGGGGTGAGGGCCCAGAGGGCACCTGTACCAGCATCTACTCCTGTGTTTTGTCCCTTCCCAGGGCTCCAGGATGAGACTCAGCCCTGCCTGCCCGTAGGGTCTGTTAATACCATCAGCTCTCTGGCCACACTCCCTCCTGCCACACTCAACACCTCCCCTCCCTGGAGCCCCATCAGGCAGCCCGCCTGCTTCTCCCATCAAGACTGCCCCCCCAGGCTGTGCCCTTGGGGGTGAAGGGAAGTCAGACCCACTTCAGGTGATGAGTGGAGAGCTGCTGCAGGCTCCTGCTGGGGGCTGGGGAGGGGATGTGGGCGGGGCAGAGAGTATGTGGGTGAGTAGGGGTCTGCCTGGATGGTCTCCAGTTCAGGGTCTGCCCTTCGTTCCGGGCCAGCGCTGAGTCCCAGACTCTCACCTGGGTGGTATGGAGGTTGGGAAGAGTTGCCTGAGTGGAGAGGAGCAAGATGGGGGGTGTCTAAGGAGTCCCACATGGGCCTGCCTCTCTTTCGCTCAGCCTGAGTGTGTGGGGTCTGAAGATCCGAAAACCAGATGTCTTTGCTGGCTCCACAGTTCAGTCTGGGTCCACAGAAGCATTGCCTCCACCAACTTCTCATCTCAATAGGATTTCCTTGGGAAGGATAGTTGCAGGCTGGCAGGTCTGAACAGTCCTGGCAATTGCTTTACTCCCACAGCCTCTAGGAACTATATTTCCCTGGTGGCTCAGTTGGTAAAGAATCCATGTGCAATGCAGGAGACTGCCTGCAATGCAGGAGACACCTGGGTTTGATCCTTGGGTCGACAAGATCCCCTGGAGAAGGGAATGGCAACCCACTCCAATATTCTTACCTGGGAAATCCCACGGACAGAGGAGCCTGGAGGGCTTCAGTCCATGGGGTCACAAAGAGTCAGACAAACTGAAATGATTTAGCACACAGGCGCAGCCTCCAGCCTCTTGTCCCCACCTCAGCCAATGGAATGGGAAAAGGAGGATACCCCCAGAGGAACTTGTAGAGGGGAGGGCTTGCAGCCTGGGTGTTCAGGGGTCCTGGGTTCCAGTTCTGACTCCTCCTCCCCTCCCTCCTTTTCGTGTGTTCCGGGCATTGCCCACATCATCTGATTTAATCCTTGCATCGGCTTTGTGTGGGAAGCTGGCTACTGCCCTCTCTTACAGCCAAGACGGCCGAAGGCTCAGGCAAGAGAAGAGATCTTCCCAAGGTCACATTAAGTGGGGTCAGGCAGGAGGGCTGCAGGATTCTAGAACCAGGGCCACTAAGAGTCAGCTTGACTGACATGTTGACATTACGTTGGGGAATTCGAAGCCCAAGGAGGTTAGATTCCCTCCCCCAGGTAACAGCCCAGGACCGGCTCCAGGATGCCTGCCCTGCACACTCAGGCAGACCAAAGCCCCTCCTCCTCCAGTTTCTTTACCTCTTTCCCTTCATGTCCTCATCTCACGTGTAGACAGACATAGGATCCGCTTAGGAGCATGTGATGAGGCAGATGAGGTCTCACTGGCCGATGCTGAACACAGAGACTGGCGCAGGGAACATCTGGTAAAGCCCTCAGCAAATGAAGATTCTCTTTTTTAAAGATTATAATCTAGGGATGTGTTTCTCCATCTGTGACATGAGAAGAAGTGAAGCTCAGATGAGCTAAGGTGTATATCCATGCTCTGGAAATCCTAAGATTGAAAGAGTCACAGAAAGGGGCTTGCCGCAAACCAGTGTTAGGGACACAGACCAGCTGGGGCTCCACTCCCCATTCTGTCACACAGTAGCCTCTTGGGTGAATCCCTCAACTTTTCTGTGCCTCAATTCCCTCATCTGTAAAATGGGTGCAATAAAGTTGACATCTCCTATAGTTGTCGTGAGGATTTAGCAAGTTCACGTCTATGTGAAAGGCTTTGAATGGTGTCAGAAGCAGGTTAAGGATTTTATATGTGTTGCTGCTGCTAAGTCGCTTCAGTTGTGTCCGACTCTGTGTGACCCCATAGACGGCAGCCCACCAGGCTCCTCTGTCCCTGGGATTCTCCAGGCAAGAACACTGGAGTGTGTTGCCATGTCCTTCTCCAATGCATGAAAGTGGAGAGTGAAAGTGAAGACGCTCAGTCGTGTCCGACTCTTAGCGACCCCATGGACTGCAGCCTATCAGGCTCCTCCACCCATGGGATTTTCCAGGCAAGAATACTGGAGTGGGTCGCCATTGCCTTATATGTGTTAACTGTTACTAAACATATGGTTATTAGCCTTCAATCTTTCCAGTCAATTGCAATTACAGTGTTAAAATAGAATGTGAATGCTATCCACCTTGCCAATGTAAAAACGAAATCACACCACCAACACAGATGAGGGATTACTCATTTGTTTCCTCACTGTCCTTGAAAGGTCATCAGTAGATAGTCCGTAAAATGGACAAAGGACGAAGTGCGAGTGTATCTTAACTTTATTTAGGCTGTCCTGGGCCTTCAGCGTGGCACACAGCCTCCTTCTCTAGTTGTGGTGCCAAGGTTTAGTTGCCCCGCCGCATCCAGGGTGTTAGTTCCCCAACCAGGGATTGAACCCACGTCCCCTGCACTGGAAGGCAAATTCTTAACCACTGGACCACCAGGGAAGTCCCAGGGGAGTGTATTTTTAAAAGTTTAGTTTGGACAAACAAAAAGCAAATGTAGAATGTTTAGGAAGGTAGAGAAATTCATTTTTTAATTATTTTTAAACCATATCATGTATTCCTTCCATGAGAGAAAAATAGTTTAACAAAATTTCAGGGCCATATAAATTAAATACATCCACAAAATGACAAGCAGTCTCTCTGCATGTGCTGTCGTGGAAAGAGTCCTCCAGACAATATTTAGTGGAAAAACAAACTGCAGAAGATCTGAGTCAAGGGGATCTGGGTTTTGTAGAGGAAACACAAAATTTACATGAGTGTATTGGGTGTTCTGCAAAAATGTGGAGCAGGGCACACGCTCAGTTATTAATGATGCCAGCCTGCCTCTGGTTGGCAACAGAGAGTAGATGCCAGAAAGAATCCCATACTCCCATACCATTTGAATTGCTCTGTCAGCAAGCATGAATTACCTGTAAAGAGAGAAATGTGTAAACGAAGACAATTGAGGCAAATGTGACGATTTTTGTTGTTGGAGGAAAGAGCGTGATACTCAGAACCACGATTCTCGCTTCCCCTCACCTCTGGCCAGACCCAGGAAGCCCCACTAGCATCGCTGGACATCGAAAAGGTCCGGAAGGTTGGACAATGTGCCTGGTTTTCTGGCTGGGCCTTCAAACCCAGGTGGCCTCTGCTCGGGGACCCTGCAGGCAGGACTAAATGCCTACTGAGCAACTTCCTGACCCAGCGAGTAGCTGGCCACCAGGACCAAGAACGTCTGTGCTTAGCTGCCCTCACAGAAGGTTCCGGGGGCTTCCTGGTGGTTCAGTGATTAAGGATCCACTTGCCAAACAGGAGACACAGGTTCAATCCCTGATCCAGGAGGATCCCACTTGCCTCAGAGCAACTCATGAGCCACAGCAATTGAGACTGGGCTCTGGAAACCAGGAATCAGAACTCAAGCCCTCACCCCCTGGGGTCCATGCTCTGCAAAAAGAGAAGCCACCACAATGAGAAGCTGGCGCCCCACACTAGAGAGGAGCCCCTGCTCTCCACAGCTGATGGAAGCCCACGCAGGAACAAAGACACAGAGCAGCCGAAAATTAAAAATAAGCGCATCAAATAGAATTATACAAAAGAGAAGCTTCGGAGAGCAGGCAGCCCAAGCAGGCGGTAACGTAAGGAGCGTCAGAGAGCCTCCTTCAGCTGCAGGCCTCCTGTCACCTATTCCTTCTCCCACCAGACAGGCGCTGCGTTCTGACAATACTGTCTGAATTCTGACGGCTTCGTAAGTCTCTGTGTCACTGAGCCTCAACCTTCTCACACTCGACACCTCATTATGTTCAGATAGGTAACATCCTCTTTAATACTCTGAAATGAACCTCATATATCCTGTAACCTACCTACATACTCCTTTTTTTTAAAGTATCCATCTATAAGGTCCCCACTGTAATGCAAAGTGGAAATACAAAGAACGTTGTGCAAAAATCCACAGCTGCTCAAGAAGATGTAATGAAGTTGTCAGGAGCTCGAGGTCCCTGCAGAACCACCGAGACAGTGGCTGGTCCAGATGTGGGGTTCAGAGCAGAGATTCCAACCCTTCAGAAGGGTCACCGTCTGAAACCGCGAGCCGCTCCTGGCAAGTTCTGAATAAAACGAAATATAGACTTCTCTTGTCGTTGTCTTTAGTTAGTCGCACCGGTGGAGAATTCAGTGCATATTCACACTGCGAAAAAATGCTTTATATTTATATGTAAAGCAAAGTTAAAGTCTAGACTCGTAAAATCATAAACATCTTTCCTCCCTACAGGAAGGTCCAGCAGGACACGTGAAAGCCATGTGGATCCTGAGACCGTTCTCACGGGGCCCGGCTGTCCTGCTTTTTGCTCATAACCTGCCTTACCCACCTACCAATTAGAACGGTGCTCCCTCCCCATCCCCAGGTTTGTGACCATCCTAGATGCCCGAGGTCCTGCACTCCCTTTCCCCTCCCGACAGAGCTCCTCAGAAGGTTCTCTGTCTTCATGATAGAAGTTAAACACCCTCAGTCGCCCTGTGATGTCCGCTCTCTGCCTTGAGTCCCAGCCGGCCCTGGAGACGAGCCGTCACCAGCTCCATCTCAACAGACAGGGAACCTGAGACAGAGGGTGGCTGTGACTCAGCAAGCACAGAGCTGGGCAGAGGCCAAACCACGTGCTGTTAGCCCCCGCAGCCCCACGGGCGGGAGGCCCACACATCTGGGTGCCCTGTGCTGGCAGGGGGGACCTCATCAGGGGCCCCACGCATCTGGGTGCCCTGCGCTGGCGGGAGGACCTGATCAGGGGCCCCACGCATCTGGGTGCCCTGTGCTGTCAGGGGGGAACTGATCAGGGGTGTGGGGCCCTCTGGCCCTGAGCATTCCACCTGTCCCTGGAGCCTCTGAGAGCCTAGCTCTCTCTCTCATACACAAATACTCACGATGGGTAGGGGACATGCTTCTGCCTCTCTCTCTCTCTCTCTCTCTCTCTATCTATCTCCTGGGGCAGGAAATGTGTCAGGAGAGATAAGAAGAAAAGAGAGGAGGGGAGAGGCCTCTGAAAGGAGCAGGGATGGGGGCGAGGGCGCCACTGCCTCCCCGTGATCAGGGCAGAAGAATGGAAGGAAATGACCAGAGAGGCAAAAGTCGGCCTGGAGGTTATCAGCTATAAATAGCCCTTTCTCTAGGCTCCCCAGGAGCAGAGGGAAGGGGTCGAGACCAGAGGGTCTGGTCTCTGTGGCTGGCGGTGGGGGCAGTGGTCATTAGTGGCTGCCTGGGATTCAGATCAAAGAGCCAAGCGGCAGATAAGAGGCTGGACTCAGGACCCTCCCCCTCGCCTCCTGCTAGAGGTCGGTGCTCTGACCCTATAGTTGGCCAAGCACGTCCTGTATTGTTGCATCTTCCTTGTATTCCTGATCGGCGCATCCACCCACCCGTTCAATCAGCCACCCATTCACCCCAAATGCTCATCCGTCTGTCTACGCATCCTGCCCCCCTCCCTGTCTCTAAGCTTCCTACTAGCTGTTCCTTCTATCCACACACTCTTCCTTCCCTTTTGACTTCCCTAACTTGTCCCTTAGGTCCCAGCTGAGACACAACACCCCTCATGAAGTCTTCTCAGATCTCCAAGTTCAAGGTTAGGTATGTATCCCATCGACTCCTACAGTTCTGGTCTTCTGTTTCGTACGGCGCTCATCACAATTATTTCATTCTTGCCACCGGCTCCTCAGCTCTCTGAGGGGGCTTGCAGTTCCGCAGCATCTAGGATGATGCCTGGCACATAGTAGACGCTCAAGAAATTCACTGGGTGCATTTATGCCCATATCTGTCCCCTCTCTCTTCCCTCCCTCCTTCCTCCCTTGAAGGCTTCTGGAGCTCTAATCTGAGTCAGGTCTGATGGTTGTCACTGCCCCTGAGGATAGTTGAGCCTGGTGGGAGTAGAGGAAGCAGAGGAGAGGGGAGTGAGGCCCGTTCACAAATAACATGACCCAGGTAGAAAGAGAGATGGACTTCTTAGACATCACGGGGGTGAGCTATCAGTTGGGGGCAGCGGATGAGGAGGTAATGAAGGTGGGCTTCAAGGAGGAGGTGGCCCTTGAGCCGGGACTTGACCGTGCAGACATGGCGGCAGGATGAAGGGTAGGCTCTGCTGGCTCAGGAGACACACAGGCAGGAGAGTGCAAGGTAGTGAAGGGAGTGGGAGGTGTCTGGAGGGCGTCTGCCTGAAGCAAGCGGGGCAGAAGGGGAGTGATGAAGCAGAAAAGAGGTGGGGGGCAGGGGGGGATTTGGGGGACAAGACATTTTGGAGAGACACAGAGGCAGAACGAGAGCTGTACCAGGACCCCCTAACATGCCAGGGGATGTGCTGAGAGGGAGGCGGGAGGATGGTCCAGGTGCCTGGATGTGGTGTGTCCTGCTGATGCCTCTGAGAGAGTGGACAGACAGCTGGCTCCTAATCTCTTCTAGAGAAGTGGTCATGGGCAAAAGGCCTCGATGGAGCCGATGACTCACAGCTAGAGACTGCAGCCGTGTCTGCCCGCGGTGTGGGATTCGGCCCATGCAGAGGACGTCAGGACAGCTCCAAGGATGGAATGCTGGAGCCAAGGCCAGGTCCCCCAAGGCCTGCTTACTGTCTGGGCATCCCTGGTGGGGACAGGCTGGCCCCCCAAAGAGAGGCCAGGCTGAGCCCATGTCTGAGCCTCTGGCTGGGCTGTGCCCTCCTCCCATGCCCCAACCCCTTCAGCTCTGGGATGGAGGAGGGAGGTCCTTTCCCCAAGAAGGGTGGGTTTCTGGGGTGGGGAGGCAGGAGCAAGAATCCTGGGGTCACTCTGGGTGCAGACCAGTCCAGGACCCAGCGTGCGATCAGCCACATCGTGAGCATCAACATGACCAGCAGGCCCCGGAAGGGGCAAAGTGAATCAGCCAGGGATATTCCTGTCCTCCGAGCAGGAAGGCCAATCCCGGTCTTTCAAGACCTAGATCTTAGCAAACCCATGTGTCCTTCATGCTCAAAGTCCAGGGAATACAGCTTTCTCATTTGCCCTCTGGGAGGGCTTAATTATTAAAGTGAAAACAGCTACTGCTCTTTATTGAGAACTCACTTTGTGCCAGGCTCCAGGCTACATACTTTCTAGGAAACATTGTGTTTGATCCTTGGAAATGCCTATCAGTGGTACGACAAGTATTCTCTCCTGTATTAGTTATCTGCTTGTGGGTAATTAATTACCCCAAATCTCAACCTCTCAAGATTAGACACACTTATATCTTGAGGTTTCTGTGGGTCAGGAAGCTGGGCAGGACTTAGCTGGACTCTGCTTCAGGGTCTCTCCTAGGCTTCAGTCGAGCCATCTGCCATGGCCTCAGTCTTATCTGAAGGCTCAGCTGGGAGAGGGCCCACTTCCCAGCTCACTCGGAGGTTGCTGGCACAATTCAGCTCCTTGTGGGCTGCACAGGGACTGCCTCCTTACACATGGGCCTCTCTTCATCGGAGTCTGTGTGTGTGGGCTCAGTCATGTCCAACTCTTTGCAACCCCACGGACTCTAGCCTGCCGGGATCCTCTGTCTGTAGGACTTTCCAGGCAAGAATACTGAAGTGGGTAGCCATTTCCTCCTCCAGAGGATCTTCCCAAGCCAGTGATCAGACCCACATCTCCTGCATTGCAGGTGGATTCTTCACCGCTGAGCCACCGGGGAAGCCCCAGAAAGCAGTAGAGAGAGCCTCCCAGCGAGATGGAACTCGTGATCTCTTCTCACCAAATCGGGGACGCAGCAGCCTCAGCACTGCTGCATTCTGTCGGTGAGAAGCAATCTGCTGGGTGGAGAGGATCACACAAGGCTGTGAACACCGGGAGGCAGGACCCCCAATGCCGGGTCTGAGCCCATCTGCCTCCCCTTCGTGTTATAGAGGCAGAAATGGGGCCATGGGAATGTAGTCACCCAGGGTCATAGCTAACAAGTGGCAGGGCCAAGGCTGGGGTGTGGGTCTGTGGACCTCCAGTCTACAGGGAGTCCAAGCCCAGTCTCTGGTAAAAGCCTGGCTCCACCACTTGCTAGCGGGTTTCTTGCACAAGTGAGTTACCACCCAAGTCTCAGTTTCTTCTTCTGTAAAATGGAAAAGCAACAATCCTTGTAATAGAAAATATACAGCACTCCTACGAGGTGTATGAAGACTTCTGGGGAATTAAGGTACCTTATTCTTGCAAGCAGGCTTCCCTGGTGGATCAGTGGTGAAGAATCTGCCTGCAGCGCAGGACACCCGGGTTTGATCCCTGAGTGGGGAAGATCCCCTGGAGGAGGGCATGGCAGCCCACTCCAGTACTCTTGCCTGGAGAATCCCCATGGACAGAGGAGTCTGGCAGGCTACAGTCCATGGGGTCGCACAGAGTCGGACACGGCTGCAGCAGCAGCAGCATTCTTGCAAGCACTGTGCGGCGTGAGCCCTCCTGTCTGCCCACGGCAAATCACACCGTGTCTTCCCGCCACTCACACTCGTCAGTGGTTTCCCTTTCCACCTGAAGCGAAAGCCAACATCCTCTCCATGGCCTCCGAGGGCCCGCAGGATCCTCGCTCACCCACCTCCAGCCGCACTGGCTTCTGGCTGCCTCTCAGACCCGCCAAGCACGTTCTTCTCCGGGGCTTCCTGCAGGCACAGTTCTGTCAGGCTGGAGTCCTGTTCCCGAGGACACGGCCCCTCCCCTGCGGCGTGCAGCTCCTCACCTGAGCGTCACCTCTCAGAAGGCCCTCCAGGAACCCTGTTTTCAGTACCACTCTGTCTCAAAGTCCATCCCCTGCCCTGCTTCTCTTTTCATCACAGCACCTGACATGACATTCCTAGAAGTACGGGTTGGTTTCTTTATTGTCATTCTTCCTCCCTAGATTATAAGCTCCCTGTGGCCAGGAACCACTGTATCACTGGAGCCCAGAATATCTCCTGCCCTGCCTAAAGGCGCTTGATACATGTTTGTTGAGTGGATGAGTGAAGGGTGGCTGGCTGAATGAAAGCATTCGGCCTTGAAGGGCATGGCCACGGAGGCGCCTCTGACCCTCTGTTCATCCTGGCTGTCATCCCTCCTCCATTCTTTGCCTTCTCCCTCCCAGAAACCAGCCTCTGAGAAGGAATCCTCTGGCAAAAGCTGAAAAGCAGCTCGGAGTAGGGATGCAGTCCGTCCCCAGAGGGCCAAGACTGCTCAGGGACCTTCCACTCATCAGCCATTAGCTGCCATGCCTGATGCCCTGCCCAGAATCTGGTCTATCCCACCGCCAGGACTGCTGATTCCCTTGCTGTCAAGTGGTCCCACTCAGCTATGACCACTCCAGGCAAAACCAGAAGGCCAAGGACGACAGGACATCACCACGAGGTGGTCCTCAGGAGCAAATCGGGCAGGAGCCAGGGGCCAAGAACGCATTCCCTGTCCCCTCGAGGGTACTAGCCCTGAATCCTACTAGCAGTGATTCCTCCCTGAGTTAGGATTTTGTCTGCAATGTAATATTTCTTATGCCTGTGTGCTAAGGGGCTTCAGTCGTGTCTGATTCTTTGCAACCTTATGGACTGTAGCCCACCAGGCGTCTTTGTCCATTGGGGTTCTCCAGGCAAGAATACCAGAGTGCGTTGCCAAGCCCTCCTCCAGAGGATCTTCCCCAGCCAGGGACTGAACCCGCATCTCTTACGTCTCCTGCATTGGCAGGTGGAGTCTTTACCACCAGCGCCACCTGGGAAGTCCAACATCTATAACGTCTCTTACGGATGTTTGGTTTTGAACAATTCAGTCAGAGTAGCCTTCACTTTGCATTACAGAGATGCAGAATGTAATTGAAAAAAAACAAAAACAAAAACCCAAACAAGTGTGAATGCAAATGCAAATACACGCACGAATAGCTCTTATTTTCTGAACTGTTACCAGGTGTTATGAGCTGTCATGTGTTTTCTCAAAATTTACACTGAAACCCTAACATATCCAGTACCTCAAACTGTAAAGTAAAAGTAAAGTCACTCAGTTGTGTCCGACTCTTTGTGGGTCCCATGGACTGTAGCCTACCAGGCTCCTCCATCCATGGGATTTTCCAGGCAAGAGTGCTGGAGTGGATTGCCATTTCCTTCTCCAGGGGATCTTCCCGACCCAGGAAACGAACCCTGGTCTCCCGCATTGCGGGCAGACGCTTTACCATCTGAGCCACCAGGGAAGCCCTCTCAAACTGTGATCTTTCTCATCTTAAGGAGCAGAATTAGGCCATTAGGATGGGTCCTAACCCAACATGACTGGTGTCCTTATAAGAGGTGATTAACTGCTATATTTAAAACGGATAGCCAACAAAGGCCTACTGTATAACACGTGAAACTCTGCCCAGTGTTATGTGGCATCCTGACTGGGAGGGGGTTTGGGGGAGATTGGGTACATGTATATGTATGGCTGAGTCCCTTTGCTATTCACCTGAGACTATCACAACATTGTTCACCAGCTATACACCAATACAAAATAAAAAGTTTTTAAGAATCCAAAGGGAAAAAAAAAAAGGTTGGTTAGGACACAAACATGCACAAAGAGAATAGCAGGTAAGGACTCAGGGAGAAGATGGCCATCTCCACGCCAAGGAGAGAGGCGTCAGAGGAAACCCTGCCAGCACCTTGCTCTTGGACTTGTAGCCTCTAGAATTATGAGAAAACATATCTCTGTTGTTTAAGTCACCCAGTCTATGGTGCTTTATTATGGCAGCCCCAGCAATCTAAGCCACCAGGCCTGGAGTTAGAACATACGTGTAATTGTGGCCAATAGGATGCAAAGGGAAGGCTGATCATGTGCTTCTAGAAGGCTTTCCTCCTTCTTAAAAAAGGAACGGGAGGAGGAAGGAGCCCACTGTCTACAGGTCTGTAGATGTTGTTCGAGCATGTTATTCCTGGAGCCGCTGCAGCCATTTTGCATCATGAGGCAGGCATGAATGGCTGAGCAGAAAAATGGAGGAAAATGGGTCTTTGATGCCATCACAGAGCATAAATTATGTACTCTCGTTCTAGACTTCTGTTTATCTGAGAAAATGACATGTCCTTCCTCTTTAGGCTACTTTGAGTTGGGTTTTGTATTATTTGCATGTACCTTGATGTAGCACCATAGCGATTGTAGAGGACCCTGGGCAGATCTGAGGCACACTGAATCTGTCTCAGGCAGCAGAGCCGCTCTGTGATGTTGTATATTGAGCTCCACAGGCATTTGGGATTCAGGGAAACGTCTGGGGGAAGGGATGGCTGGTGTTAAGTGATTGTCACAGCAATCTCAGAGCTGCCAGCTCTCTGTGAGATGGGGACTGGGCATGACTTGGGAAAGTGAACCAGCAGTGTCTGCCATAAGACACTCAGGAGTCAGAGATTAGGAAATTTGGGAACGTCTTCTATCTTTACCTTCAGCAGCTTCTTTAAATTAATAATCATCAAAGAGCTGCAAACTCCTGTCCATTTTAACTCCATCATGTCCTTAGTTTGTCCCCTTCTTGTCCTCCCTTCTGTGTGGACTTGGGGCTGCAAAGGCCTGGGAACCACACCAGCTCCGAAGCAGTCTCTCAGGTTCCTGCCCATTCCCCTTCATACAACAAAATTCATCTCATACCTGCAATGTGTCAGGCACTGATCTAGGCATTTGGGGTATTTCAGTGAACAAAACAAACAATTCCTGCCCTCATGGAGCTTACATCCTTACAGGCAGAGAAAGTGTTGAAAGTGTTAAACCTTCAGGCATGTCTGACTCTTTTACGACACCATGGAGAGTAGCCCACCAGGCTCCATGGGATTTCCCCAGGCAAGAATATTGGAGTGGCTTGCCATTTCCTTTTCCAGGGGATCTTCCCAACCCAGGAATTTAATCCAGGTCTCTTGAATTGCAGGCAGATTCTTTACCGTCTGAGCCACCAGGGAAGCCAGCAACATTCACAACAAACAAGTAGGAGGGACAGGGACCATACAGGATAAAACAAATGTAGATCCTGACGAGAAAGCTCAGAGGCAGGGCTGCAATTTTAAATCTGTGGACTGCTGGGAATTGCCTAGCGGTTCAGTGGTTGGAACTCTGAGCTCTCACTGCCAAGGGCCAGCGTTCAGTACCTGATCGGGGAACTAAGATACCACAAGCCATGAGACACGGTTAAAACAAAAATTTTTTTTTGGTGACTGTTATGGATTGAACTGTGTCCCCCTAGTTCAATTTGTTGAAGTACATATCTTCCTCAGTACCTCAGAATGTGACTTTGTTGCCCATGTAATTAGTTTAGTTAAAGTGAAGTCAGGCTGGGTAGAACAGGCTCCTATCAGGTCCTTATAAAAAGAAGAAATTTGGACACACACATGCTCATAAGGTATTGAAGGCAAAAGGAGAAGGGGGTAGCAGTGGATGAGATGGTTAGATGGCATCCCTGACTCAAAAGACAGGAATCTGAGCAAACTCCGGGGGATAGTGAAGGGCAGGGGGGCCTGGTGTGCTGCAGTCCATGGGGTCACAAAGAGCCAGACACGACTTAGTTACTGAACAACAACAACAATGAAGATATGGAGAACACCCCATCAAGAGGGAGGCTGAGATCTACAAGTCCAGGAATATGAAAGACTGTCATCCAACCACCCAGGCTAGAGGAGACCGTAGACGGGATTCTCCCTCGAAAACGATCAAGCCTGCTAACACCTCGATGCTAAACTTCCAGCCTTCGGAGCCGTGAGACAATGAATTTCTAGTTTGCACTGCTCTGTTATGCAGCCCTAGAAAGCCAATACAGTGGTCATGCAGACCTCATGAAGAAGATGACCTCTGAATGAAGATGTGAAGGATGTGGGTGGGAAGATAGTGAGTGTCTGGGGGAACGGCACACAGGCAGAGGGAACAGCCAGTGCAAAGACCCTGAGGCAAGCACTTACCCGAAGTCTTTGAAGAAAAGTAAGGAGACCAGAAAGTAGTGAGTGAGGAGTGCAGTGTTGCAGGAGAGGAGATGAGATAAAGGGTCAATCCTGCAGGGCCCTGAGGCCATTGCACAGACTATGGTCTTTACTCAGCATGAGATGGAACCACAGCGGAATTCTCAGCCAAAGAGTGATGCAATCTGACTTACATTATAATAGAATCACTCTGGCTCCTGTGTAAGAAGGGACTTGGTAGGGGGAAGGGGGAGATGGAAGAGAAGAGGGGAGGGGAGACAGAAAGCTAGTGGGCATTGCAACAACCCAGGGAAGAGATGATGGTGTCTGGAAAAGGGATGGTGGTAGTGGAGGCGGGGAGAAGGGGATGGAGTCCAGGTACTTTTTTGAAAGTGCAACAGACAGGATTTCCTGAATGATCAGATGTAAGGGGGCAGAGAAGGAGCTGAGTCATGGATGATGCCAGGTTTTAGCCGGAGCAACTGGAAGGGTGGAGTTGCCATCAACGGGGGGTAGAGAAAACCATGGTATACTTCCTGCTTCCTGCAGGTTTGCGAGAAGCTGGGATGGGGAAAATCACGAGTTTGGTTCTGGATCTGTCAAGTTTACAAGTCCCAACCCTGGTTCATCTTCAAAACAGCTGCCAAAGTGATGGCTCTTTAAAAAGCCAAAAAACAGGACTTCTCCAGGGGTTCAGTGGTTAAGAATCTGCCTGTTAATGCAGGGGATACGGACTCGATCCCTGGTCTGGGAAGATTTTAACGCCACAGAGCAACCGAGCCCGCAAGTCGCAACCACTGAAGCCCACACATCCCGCAGTCTGTGCTGCAACGAGAGAAACCTGCAAAGAGAAGCCTGCAGGCCACAGCTAGAGACAGCCCCTGCTCGCCGCAGTGAGAGGAAGCACTTGCGGCAGCAAAGACCCAGCTCAGACCCAGATAAATAAACAAGCAAACGAGCAAACGAGCAAACTAGCGAACAAGCGAGAAAACAAACTCTACGTGGTTAAGGCGTGAAGTCCTACCTCTAGCATGGACGGAAAAGTCATTAATAGTGTAATGCTATATCCTCACTGATGTCCGACTCTTTGTGACCCCATGGACTACAGCCCGCCAAGCCCCTCTGGCCATGGAATTCTCCAGGCAAGAACGCTGGAGTGGGCTGCCATTCATAAAACCTGCCAAACGTAGCTTTCCAGCTCTTCTTCCTCAACCTCCTCCACGCTCCTTATGTCTTCAGCCCCACTGAGCTTCTAGCAGCTCATTCATTCATTCAGCTCATTCACGCACTCACTCAGCATGAGCATCCACTATGCGGGGCAGTGAATTAGACATCAAGGCTGCAGCCCTCGTGGAGCTCGCAGTCACTGCCACGACCACATTTTACACACTCAAGCTGTGTCATTTGCCTCAAATCCAGTCACCTTTCTCCTACCCCTATTCACCTCTTTTCCCCAAGGCCCAGCCATTTTCCTCTCCTCTGGTGACTTTTCCGATGCCCCAGACTCAAAGAGATGGGTGCTTCCAGAGCCTTCTACCCTGTTATCTGCAGGGTTTCCTCAAAGGCAGGGACCTGTCTTTATTCATCCCTCTATCTCCAAGTATTTGAATAACTGAATGACTGAATGAACACGGGTTAGTAAGGATTCCCCAGCTCTGATTAAAGTTGGCCCACCCTTGGCTAATGGTAACTGGTCATGAGCTCAGCTGAGATGAGCTGGCCGTGGGTCTAACATCTCTTTGCAAATGAACTGTCAGCAGTTTTCTCTGGAGAACGGTATGGCCTCCTAGAGAATTATGGAGGGTTCTCCAGCCTGGAGTCTCCTGGACTGGAGGAGAGAGGTCTGTTGAGGAGGCGCACGGGAGCCAGGGAGGTGTTTCTGGTCCCAGCTAGTTCAAGCCACCAGCGCCAGCTGTCCCCTGTGGCCTCTGAGGAGAGCTGAGGTAACCATGGCAACCAGGCACCGGAGCCAGGAATGGATGGAGCCAGGTCCATGGAGAGGCCTGCGGGCCAGGCTGGGCTCCAGGGTCACCGTGTGTGTGTGTGTGTGTGTGTGTGTGTGTGAGGTACAGGAGGAAATGAAGGGTGCTCCAGGACTGGCTGTGGGAAAGGGGCAACCGTAAGGCAGAGATTCAGGGCTCTGAGTTGGTTAACCATCATTATGCATCATATGGTACACAGTTCCCTGGGTCCCAGCCCCCTTCTCTGAGAACAGGAAACAAAGATGGAGTGAGGAATATGGGGGGAGAAACTGATACTGGGAAGAGAGAGGCAGGAGGCAGAGAGGGAGGGAGAAAGAGATTATTAGGAGGAAAGAGAAAGAGGAACAGGGCAGATTCCCACATAAAGTACCAACAGAGGACAGACAGACAGAAAGGGACACGGAGGCTGAGAGACACAGAGCTGCAGAGACGCGCGGAGAGATGAAGGAATAAAGCGAATAAGAGATGGAGAATGAAAGGGGAAAAAAAAGAAAAGGTGAGACAGAGCTAGAGGAAGGATTAAACAGAGAGAAGCAGAGGGAGGCTGGAGAACACTGGGGCACGAAATCAGAACCAACAAGAGGGTAACAGAGAAGGTAGGCGAGAGAGACCAGCAGAGGAAAGAAAGGGACTTGGAAGAAAGAGAGAGTGGCTTATGAGGAAAAGAAAAAGGAACCAGAAATAGAGAGATGAACAGGAAAGGGGGCAGGAGATGGAGGCTGAAAGATGATCAGATTGGCAGTGGGTGTCCAGCCCCGCCCCACTGGGATCTGAGCCCCAGCCATGGGAGGGACCTGGGAGAACCTCGATCTGCCCTAGGAAAGGTCACGAGCGCTGTGCCCCTTGCTTCCCCAGGAGAACAGCCAATGTCCCATCAGTGCCCCCGGGCTCAGACACAAGGGGCCCGGCTGCTCAGTGGGGACCACTGGGAACAGCGGTGGTGACGATGCCGCAGGAGGCTGGCTGCTGAAGTGTTTCCTGGTGGAGGCTGCGTTCCCCAGTCTCCATATGTCCCGCGCATATGTTTAGCAACCTGCCTCCAAACTGGGAGCTGTATTTATGCCCAGGGCAGGTGACAGTCTATTGTCGGAGAAAGGAAGCTGGCAGTGTTTTACATTTCAAGGTGTTACTGCCATCTCTGCAGGTTGGGATTCCCGGGCAACCTGCAGCTCTTGCCTAGTGGAAAAATAAGAGCTACTGTGTTGCCGCCAAGAGATAAATTCCTCCCAGACAGTGGTGCCAGCAAGGAGATTTTTCTCTTTCAAAGAACTTAAGACGCCTTTTCCCCTCTGAAGATAAATGAGAGCTACAGAACCTGGTTATCACGTTTTTGCCTTGGCTGCTGGGAAGCTCGAATCTAAATGGTCATAATTCATGCATGTATAACCAGTTTCCAAGTTGGTGATTCTTGACTCCTTTGGATCACCAAGGCTTTCTACAGCCCCTGGTACTGTGCGTGAAATGATTTCGTCTGCTCCATCACAAAGCACCACAGATTGGATGGCTTTAACCACAAACATATATTTTTCATAGTTTTGGAGGCTGGGAAATTTAAGATCAAGGTGCCAGCAGATTCAGTGACTGGTGAAGACCCTCTTTCAGGCTTACAGATGGTGCTCTCTCTCTATATATATATGTAGATAGATAGATATAGATTTTTTTTTTCTTCTGTATCCTCATATGACAAAGAAGGGAGGCTCTGGTGTTTCTTCCTCTTACCAGGGCACTGATCCCATCATGGAGGTCTACATAACAAGCCTAATAATCTCCCAAAGATCCTACCTCCAAATACCGTCACATTGTGGGTAGGAATTCCACATGTGAAGCTGGGGGGACATGTTCAATCTATACTGATTCCACTAATGTACATTTTTCTGTGGAGGAATTTTCAGCTTCTCAACATTCTCAAAGCTGTTCATGACCTTTAAAGGGTTAAAGAAAAGGGAGCAGGGACTAGCCTGGTGGTCCAGTGATTGAGACTCTGTGCTTTCACTGCAGAGGGCACGGGTTCAATCCCTGGTTGGGAAACTAAAATGGTGCATGCTGCAAGGCGTGGCCAAAAGAAAAAAAAAAAAAGGGAGGGGGCAGTCAGGGTTCGGCTTATACCATCCCTTGGCTAACTAACCCTTTCTTTGAAGCCACACCTTCTGTGAGGTGGGGGCAACATGGTGGGAGTAGCTGATAATTGCTGTCATGAGGATGAAGCCAGCTGACACACACACAGCCTGGGGTAGAGCCGATAGCAGGATTTGATCACGGTTGGTTGTCCCGATTGTTTTACCAAGTTACCCGCTGGTGTGACTTTGAGCATGGTGCCTTGTATACAGCAGGCACTCAATAAACACGTACCTGCCTGCCTAATTTGCTATCTGAGCTTCTCAGTGTCCCTAGTGCCTCTACTGGGCCTCTGTAAATGTGGCCTGAACTAGAGGGATCTGAGAAGCAAGGGCGTGTGTCAGAAGACTTGCAATAAACCCTGTTTCTGAGGCTTCTCTAGCTGTCCAAGGGGCACAGGTTCAGTCCCTTCTCTAGCTGTCCAGGGGGTGCAGGTTCAGTCCCTGTTGGTGAGCTAGGATGCTACATGCTACGTGGAAAAAATAAAAAGGAAAATAAACCCTGTTTCTGTCCAGGCCCCTCTCACAAAAGGACTCTCCCCTTCCCCCACTCCCATTTAGGCCAAGCAAGCTCACCTGTCCTGTCTTTTCTGTCTTTGCATTAACTGTGCTGGGGGGACTTGAGCCCAGGTGGGGAGAAGAGGCTCTCAGAGGGCTGCCTCCTTCTGCCGGAAGCACCAGAGCAAATGATGAAGACAAGAGGGGCAGACTCATTAGTGCTTAGCAGCGTCCCTTTCCCGGGTAGAGGGAACAGCCGGTGCAAAGGCCCTGGGGTGGGAATATGTCTGGCATGCCGCTGTTGGAGCCAGTATGACTGGGGCAGGATAAGTGAGGTATGAGATGGAAGGAGAGGAGATAAGGCTGTAGCAGGGAGAACGGGTAAGCCTGCTGTTTCATTGTCAGAACTTCAGCTCTTACTCTGAGAAGCAGCGTGGACATGCCAGGCTGCCCTTTGATCTGTCCTCCACCTTGGTTCTCAGAGGTCTGCACTGGGCTGGGGATGATCTGGGGGAAAACCCCTAGCAGAAGTGAACGCCCCTGTGGATGAGAGAAAGGCCTGGATCACGGTCTCTGGTAAGCCACAGGAAGGCCATGTGTGCAGAGCCCCAAGCCCAGATAGTCCCTGTGTCCCTGAACCACTTGCATGGGCATCTTCGGCCTTTGATTTCTGAACCCAACGGTGAAGGCTGGAGCTTCCTCCCAGAACCGAGGTTGGCTGAGTCTTTGGGGCTGGCTGTTGCTGCCAGTGGTTCCCTGGGGAGCTTGCTTTTGAGAGTGAGAGTACATGACAGAGAGAGACACAGGACAATCCGGGCAAAAGCAGGATCCTGAGTCAGGGGAAGACAGGTAAAAGGCGTGGACAGGGCAGGGAACTAGAGGTATTTATACAGACACCAAGGTCTGAGCTGGAAGGGAATTCACAGCCCATTTTATCCAACCTGTACAAGTCAGAGAGGGCAAGGCCGTCTCCAGCTCACAAGCCACCACCAATTCCAGCTGGAATCTTCATCCACTGATGACTAGGGTGACCAGACCCCTCCACCCCACTCCCGTTGCCTCCAAGTTCTGAGCGTATTCAGGGCTCCATGGAGCCCTCTTTGGGCTTAATTATTCCCTTGAGCTGTCAGTTTGTTTTAGAGGGTAGTGGTTCTGGGCTCTAGAAAGTGAAGTATGAATTGTACAGTGAGTTTTATCTCTATTAATAAAGTGGTAAGGCTCAGCTAAGGGTTGGACACGACTGAGCAAATTCACTTTCACTTTTTACTTTCATGCATTGGAGAAGGAAATGGCAGCCTACTGCAGTGTTCTTGCCTGGAGAATCCCAGGGACGGCAGAGCCTGGTGGGCTGCCTGCCGTCTACGGGGTCGCACAGAGTCGGACACGACTGAAGCGACTTAGCAGCAGCAGCAGCAAGGCTCAGCTTGGCCTCATAGGAAGTGTGGGAGGGTCACCCCCTATTCCCAGAAGTGGCCTTGGGGTCTTTCCCTGCCGTGGACCATGAGGGGGAACTGGGCCACTTCTGCCTTCACTGGGCAGTCTCATGTCTAGTGAGTCCCAAGGTGGATAGCATCTCAAAAGCAGGGGCTGCCTCTGTCAGGCTCACCTTTAAACGCCCAGTGTTTAGCCAGCTGCTGGCCCATGGGCAGGACTCTAAAATACTGACCGGATAAAGGAAACCTCTGAACTGAAGGATCTTTCCCCAGAATGCAGCACACTCTCTCTAAATACACGGGGCTCAAAGGCAGAGATTATCAGAACAAGATTTTTTTTTTTTGCCAGGATGAATATGCTATTTGTTATTTTCCCTTTAGAGGAATTTATCTTCTAATTCTGCTTTGCTAAATCTAACACTTATTGATTTATTTGATTCACTCCTTCATTCACTAGGTATTTATCGAATCCTTACCAGGTGCCAGATGCTGAGAATTAGACAGTGGAAGTGAATGGTTCGCAAATCCTCGGTCGTGAGCCTCTGTGATCTGCTCTGGGGTAATTGTCTGAGTGGACCCAGGGTCTTGTCGCAAAGGCTGGCCTCGAAAAGAGGGAGCCAGAATGCAGACATTCTGGGGGCACTTTATGGAGTGAAGCTGTTTATGCTGGGGAAGCATTTCTATAAACTGCACATGGAGCCTTTTATCCACCTTATAATTGGCTCGGGCTCCTCTGTAACTGGGGATAAATCAGACATAAGCCTGTCTCTAAGTTTATTAGAGGTTTACATATTTGGAATAAAAAGTAAGGGATCTGGCAGGCAGTAGCAGAGAAAGAGAAAAACCTGGGTAGAAGGAAAAAACAGGAGAGAAGCTGGACCAATAGGGTTGACCCTCATCTGCAAGTCAGCAGATGAACTTGGCTTCCATGGACCTGCTGCGTTCTGTGAGGTTCCACAGCTGCACAGCAAGTCAGCTGGCTAAAATCACTTTTGATAAACCAGGAAATACTCCCCTTTACCTCTCCTCCGGGAGTTTTTATTCCCTATCTTCCTTTGCAAGCCTCTCAGACTTCCTCTTTTGTCAGAATGCTAGACGGAGGTCAGTAGACATCGCTGTGCAAAACAAGACAAAGTCAGAGAAAAGCTGACGGTTGCCTAATGCTTGTTAACTCAGGAATGAGAGCCACTCCATATTTTGTTGGTGGAAGGGTCTCGAAGGTCAGTTCGCTTATTGGCACACGGACTAGCTGTTCCCATTAAATGAGTCAGTCACCATGTGAACATTAATTTGAGTAAATGAATCAGCCTCTCTCCGAGAAAGAAAAAAGATGCCATTAAGCAGTGTGGACGTGCACCAACACACACACTTACATAAGCACAAACATGTACTATCACACACACATACACAGATATATACCATTACATGTAACATATATATACACCGTAAGCATAGACGTGTCCTCCTATACACACACACACACACAAGCATGGGCATGTACACACACAAGCACAGACAGATAGACACACACATACACACACACACACACACACACACACACACACTCAAGCGGAAGGCTAGCCAACCATCCCAGTTCCTTCCATCTCTGAGGTCCTGGGAGCTCACAAGTCCTGTCACTGTGACAGCCACGTGTGGATCTGTCCTTGGAGCTGGCCTGGCAGGGAGCCAGGTTTCTGAGCCCTACACTCTGTAGCTATCTGGCACCTGAGCACATGGAATGAACATCAAAATCAAGGACAACCAGGTGGCCTCACCTTCTTGTCATCACACCCAGTACACAACCCGGAGGCCTGGGAGCCCTGCATGACCCCTGAAGGGTCACTTAGCTTCACACAGGCAGCCCTTCCTGGGTAGATGGAACTTGTAGGCCAGTCACCGGCCTGTGTTACAGAAGTCAAGGCCACTGCAGTCAGAACATCGAGGATTCTTTCTAGTTGGGCTGCTGCTCTGCTCAGTGAGTTACCCTACCTCCCTAACTTTCACTTTGCTCATCTGTAAAATGGGGATGATTCTAATAACCACAGGGTTATCAGAAGAACAGAGAGACAATGCGTGTGAAGGAGTGAGTCAGGATATAGAAACTGGACTCTGGAATACGGCTGACTGCCTGGGTTCAAATTCCAGCTCACCAGCTAGGGCATCAAGGACAGGCAACTTAATCCCTCTAAGCCTTAGCTTTCCCCTCTGTAAAAGGGGGATGCTAATAGACTCTCGTATGCAGGTCAGGAAGCAACAGTTAGAACTGGACATAGAACAACAGACTGGTTCCAAATAGGAAAAGGAGTACGTCAAGGCTGTATATTGTCACCCTGCTAAATTAACTGATATGCAGAGTACATCATGAGAAATGCTGGACTGGAAGAAACACAAGCTGGAATCAAGATTGCCGGGAGAAATATCAATAACTTCAGATATGCAGATGACACCACCCTTATGGCAGAAAGTGAAGAGGCGCTAAAAAGCCTCTTGATCAAAGTGAAAAAGGAAGGCAAAAAAGTTGGCTTAAAGCTCAACATTCAGAAAACGAAGATCATGGCACCTGGTTCCATCACTTCATGGGAAATAGATGGGGAAACAGTGGAAACAGTGTCAGACTTTATTTTTTTGGGCTCCAAAATCACTGCAGATGGTGACTGCAGCCATGAAATTAAAAGACGCTTACTCCTTGGAAGAAAAGTTATGACCAACCTAGATAGCATATTCAAAAGCAGAGACATTACTTTGCCGACTAAGGTCCGTCTAGTCAAGGCTATGGTTTTTCCAGTGGTCATGTATGGATGTGAGAGTTGGACTGTGAAGAAGGCTGAGCACCGAAGAATTGATGCTTTTGAACTGTGGTGTTGGAGAAGACTCTTGAGAGTCTCTTGGACTGCAAGGAGATCCAACCAGTCCATTCTGAAGGAGATCAGTCCTGGGTGTTCTTTGGAAGGAATGATGCTAAGGCTGAAGCTCCAGTACTTTGGACACCTCATGCGAAGAGTTGACTGTTTGGAAAAGATTCTGATGCTGGGAGGGGTTGGGGGCAGGAGGAGAAGGGGACGACTGAGGATGAGATGGCTGGATGGCATCACAGACTCGATGGAAGTGAGTCTGAGTGAACTCCGGGAGATGGTGATGGACAGGGAGGCCTGGTGTGCTGCGATTCATGGGGTCGCAAAGAGTTGGACACGGCTGAGCGACTGAACTGAACTGAACTGTAGGATTTGGGGAGGAACAGAGTTGCAGTGCTAAGCGAGATTCCTGGGCTTCAGTAAGAGCTCAATAAAGTTCTTGTCTGTGGCCTTTGTAGCTTGCCCTCCTTCTAAGCACATAGTAGGCTCACAACACTTAGTGTATCAATGAGACTTGGTCTGCAAGGAAAATAAGTAGAACAGTCTTGAATACTTACCCTGTGCCTTCTAGAAACACTTTCCATGTACTATTTCAATGAATCTTGCAGAGGAGGAAACTGAGCTTCGGGGAGGTTAAGTCACAGCCCCCTTCTAATCTGTCTCGGAGTCCAAGACATGCTGTCACTGCAAGGAAATTGACCTTAATCCCCATGACTTTCCTGTTGGCTTGAGTGTCCCAGATGAGAGGTCCAGGGCCCATGGGCAGAACTGCCCTTGGCCAAAGTCTGCAGTCAATTCCTGGATATTGCCTCAGGCCCCCAATTGACTAAGAATGAGCATGGCCACATCCTTCTTCAGAAGTTGTTTCCATCAGCGGGCAGAAAGGGTGGACATAGGCTCTTAGTTTAGGGGGTAGAGGTGTGGGGGTCTGCTATTAGGTCAGAATGGGAACACGGTAGCCACTAGCAACTTAGGCGCTGAGAGCAGAAAATGAGGCAGGTGGTTTGGTCAAAAGAATACCGATTTGGAAACAGGACTCAAATTCGCCTAAACTCTGAAATCAACTTGCTGGCAGATGGATAAATGGTTGCTACCCACCCTGGGCTTAACGTCATTGTTTTCATCTGTGAAGCGAGAAGTCTTTTTTACGGGTGAGTCTTAACTTTAAAACTTTTCTGATTGCACTGATGGTTCAATCATCTACGGAGAGGTAGGGACCATATACATTCTCTGTTCTTACTCAGGTTTGGATGTCCACGTATGGAGTCACTTCCTTGTTCATAGTTGCATCTTCAGGAGTATTTATTGGATTGACTGAATTGTACCAGGAGGACTCTGAGTCCTAAACATGGATGATAAAGATGATTTAAAAAAACCAAAACTTGGAGTTGTTATGTGCTTTCGGATTTTCAAAGCCACTTTGCAGATGTCATCTTCTTCCATATTCACAACTGCCCTGTGGTGCAGAGCCTATCATCTTCCTTTACAAAACCACAGGGAGGCTCAGAGAAGTTAGGCCACTTGACCAAGGTCACACAGCCAGAATATTCAGCGCCAGGATGACCCTCTTTCTGACCTCTTCCCTGCCTACCACTCTCTCCCTGTCTTCTGAGTATATGCCCCCAAAGGTGGTGAAAAGAGAAAGGTTTGAATTCTTGTGCATTTTTTTGCTGGGCAACTTATGGGAAGTCTTTGAGCTTTTCTCTCTAGCTGTCCCCATCTAATGGAATTGTTTGGAGGCTTCAGTGAGCTGGTGCTTTAACAGCCTTATCACAATGCCTGTCATACGGTGTACACTCCTCCTGTTAAAGATTAGGAGTCTAAAGCAGTTTCCCATCTCTCTTTAGTCTACTCTAAAGAGAGGGAAAGTAACTTGCTCAAAGCTACACAGCTGGTACACAAAAGAGCCAGCTTTCGAACCTGGGTTTATCCAACCTTAAAACCCGAGCTTCTACTCAAGTAAGCACTCATGAATGGTAGCTACTACTGGGCTGGCCAAAAAGTTATTTCAGGTTTTTTACCCTGAGATCTTCTGGAAAAGCCTGAGCCAACTTTTAGGCCGACCCAGTAGTCTTGTATTACTTACTATCAGTTGATAAAGAAAATGCAGGTAATGATGAAGGTTCAGAAGTATCCTTATCTGGCAGGATCTAGTCAAGGAGCTGCTTTCTGGAAAACTGGGCTACAAAATACCCAAAGGAAACTCAGCCCTGGGCCCTTCCCAGTGCAACTATCCAGTGTGAGTGTTAGTCTCTAAGTTGTGTCCAGACTCTGAGACTCCATGGGCTGTAACCCGCCAGCCTCCTCCGTCCTTGAAGTTGCCCAGGCAATTCAGTGGGTAGCCGTTCCCTTCTCCAGGGGATCCTCCTGACCCAGGGACCGAACCCCGGTCTCCTGAGTTGCAGGCAGATTCTTTACCATCTGAGCCACCAGGGAAGCCCAGCTGCTAAGAATCCACCTCTTTCCCTGCAGAGGGTGGGGGAGGGGGCACAGGCCATCCCCTTTCTCCCAGCTCCCAGCCAGCAGCATTCCTAGGGGTGGAGGAAGACCTTGGCAGGCAGGCTCTCGGGCCTGGTGCTGAAAACTCTTAGAAAGACTGGCCAGTCTTGTGGGTAAGCTAGTTGTAGGCAGAAAAAGAGAGAAGGGATGGGGGTGGGGTGATCCTGTAACTGGTCCAGGCTCTGGAGGGTCAAAATCATATTCATCAAAGCTCTAAACAGTGTTCCAAGGATTTGCAAATTTATTTCTATGAAGATCATTGCAAAGATAAACAAATTCAATCAGACTCAGTTGTACATTTAATGAACTGTCATTTTGGGGGAAATGATTGCAAACTACATATAAAAAGAGACAATTCAGGAAAAAAAAATCAGGGAGGCAATAATTAAATATTTATAATGCAGACTGCCTTGGAAAGGCTGGGTTGGAAGGTCAAGATGTCTTCTGGGAAAAGGATCTAACCTGACTAGCGTTGGCTCAGCCAGTTATACACCTTGACTGAGCATTCGTTATATGCCAAGGGTTTTCCAGGAGACTCCCACAGCTACCCCAATTTACAACTGTGAATTGTATTTACAATTTCCATCTAGAAATGCATCAGTTCACTGAGGCTCAGAGAGTCCTGAAGTGGCCAGTTTAGGTGGCACAGGTAGAAAGTGGCATTCATGTCCCCTGAGCACTGATGCTGCCAGATGCCAAGGGCCCGCAGATGAACAAGGCAGGGCCCCAGTACTTGAGAAGCTCACAGTCTAATCAGCCATAAATTTACAAGTGTCAGGAGCAAAAGGTCATCTCTTCTAGTGATTTCGAATTCTTTTCAAGTGAAGGACACTTTCTCCTTGAAATCTTAATGTGAGACACCAACGTACAAAACAGAGGAAGAGGGACCTTGCTTCTGGCTAAAGCCTGGAGGGAGATGTCCTTCCCTCTTCCACGGTCTTTAGGAGCAGGAACTGCCAGCCTGGACTGAAGCCCGCTGAGTCCCCCTAAACAGCTCATGTTACAGATGGGAACACTAAGGCCTAGAGAGGGAAGGGAACTGTCAAGATGGGCAGGACTGGAACTTGGCTCCATGGACTCATGTTCTGGGGCTCCTGGCTCTGCCTGAGTGCCCCCAGGATGTCAATGTGTGGCTGCTCACTCCAGGTGTCCCATGCCCAGTGACTGGAGCACAATACCCAGGTTGCCCAACTGGCGACACTCAGTGAGTTTGGGGCTTTCATGCCAATTCAACATTGTTTACAATGACAGAGAAAAAGAACGTCTAAGAACCCTTTGGAGGAGAGGTGAGTACTTCCAGAAGAACCATTTGTACTAGACCCTCAAACACCAGGAGAGTAGAAAGGGCCCTGACCTCGAAGTCAGGAGGCTTCGTTCAGTGCCCAGTTCTCTGACCACGAGTGGCAGCTGGTCTGTGGTTCCTCCTCACTTTTCCCATCTATAAAATGAGTGGTTAGATTACAGGGAATTCTCCACAAGATTGCTGCCAGGGTGGGCAAACGAGAAATCTAGAACCTTTGGGGCCAGGCCACTTCTGGGTTTATAACAAGTACAGATGTGAGAATGGACCATAAAGAAGGCTGAGAGCTGAAGAATTGATGCTTTTGAACTGTGATGCTGGAGAAGACTCTTGAGAGTCCCTTGGACTGCAAGATCAAACCCATCAATCCTAAAGGAAATCAACCCTGAATATTCTTTGGAAGGACTGATGCTGAAGCTGAAGCTCCAATACTTTGGCCATTTGATGTGAACAGCCGGCCCATTAGAAAAGACGCTGATGCTGGGAAAGATTGAGGCCGGAGAAGGGGACAGCAGAGGATGAGATGGTTAGATAGTATCACTGACTCAGTGGATGTGAATTTGAGGAAACTCTGGGAGACAGTGAAGGGCAGGGAAGCCTGGTGTGCTGCAATCCGCGGTGTGAGAGTCAAACCGAACTTAGTAACTGAGTAACAACAGGCTCCAGTCGGTCTGCAGTGGCCTTAACACCACCTTCACTCCTTCCTGGGGACTACTAACCCTTCTTCACAACCCCCCACCCCACACACATTTTCTCCCTTACTGGCCTCACCCCAACCCACCCCCTCTTCTCGGTGAAGCCATCTCCCTCTGTCTTCCAACAAGCCACAATCTCAGCTCCTCCCTTGCTTTCATCAAAGGATGATCTCAAAAGGGATCCTAGAAGCCATTTGCCCTGGCCCCTTGGGGTGCAGGTGGCGACCCTGAGGCCAGACAAAGCAGGACTTCCCAAGGCCATCCTGTGAGAAGGAGCGAGCCCGGCTCTCTGGAACCCAGATCACTTTCTCTTGTCCAGGACTAAACTCTTGAGGTTCCTGACTTTTGCCAAAAAGTACTTTTTGCCTAATACATTTAGAATTGGGTTTCCTGATTATGGGACATCAGAGATTCTCAAGGAAACTTTACGGGGGCCTTTAATACCCCAATGGACCTCCCGGGGAGGAGGGGTGGATGTCCCTTTCCAACTCTCAGTCCTTTTGATCTGGAGTCTTGGTTTATTGCTGCTGTGTCCTTAACACTTTTTTTTTTTCCTTGTTAAGCTTTCTTTTTCAGAGACAGAGGGGCCTCTGGCTCCACACCTTCCCTAGGCATCAGTATCTTGTTGGAATTGTTTTTTTTTTACTGTGGTTAAATATACATTGCTAGAATTTAATAACACTATTTTATTTTCACTGTATTTATTTTTATGGTTACCTCCTATTTATAGTAGCATGATGCCCATTTTCCATTTATGGTAATGATATAACATTTCTTTGTAAAAACAAGCACATTTAAGTTTTTAAAAAAAGGGAGAGAGTGATAAAACAAACAAACAAAAAACCCAAGAGTTCATTTAAAGAAAGCTATTAAGCAAATGGTTCTGTCTAGTGTGCAGATATGGCCAGATTATCCATGGAGGCAGGAGAAGGGCTGAGGTCTGGGAAACTCTGACTTGGAACCAGAGCTCTCCTCCCAGCTGGGTGTCCGAATGTCCAAATGGCCTGCTCGGTCCTCCTCTCACCCCTCCCTTCTCCTGCTTAGCCCTGCCTGCTTCTGCCAATCCCCCCGGACCCTCAGAAACTCCATCCCTCCCTCCTGGTGCCTCTGGCCCCCACCTCCCAGGCCCCCAGCACCCTCATGGTAGGTTCACGCTTTCTTCCTCTTTAAATTTATGTGGCGCCTCGCATCCAAGGAGGCCCACACAGCCGGCCTCTTCCAAGAGCATTCCAGAAACACAGAGCCTATGGGGTTTCTCAGTGCAAAGGGTCAGCCTCTCCCCCAACCCTGTTTTGGCAGCTGAAGGGGTAAATGTGGAGCCTGAAGCCCTTTCAAGTGTTCTTTGTCCTTGTTTTACAGAAACTGCACTAAAGATTTTTCTTCCCTTGGGTTAGGCGTTGCTCACTCTGGGTCCATTTAAAAACTGTGGATCCAGGTTTGTTTATTTTTTTCCCCCCAGTCATTCCTCTAAGGTATTACCCTCCCCACGATTTACTCAGTGAAACAGTTTTAAGGACCAGACATCTTCGAAGTCCTTAGAAGGATGTATCCTTTTCCTGGAATGTGGGCAAGGAAAGGCAGTGACTTCCTGCCCCTTGCAAACATTGCCCGGTGGCCTGACATCATCTTGGACATTCCTGTCCAAGACTGGAGTAGGTTCAACTCCTAGCAGTCACTCACTCCTTAGTGCGAATCAGTTGACCAAGGGGCCTCCCGCAGAGCTTGAGCCCGTTTGAATGTCCAGGCAGCCAGGCACTGGGTGTGGACGCTTCTGAACTGGGACTCAAAAAATTGTTGCCCAGGGAAAAAGAGTTGGGCAACCCAGGCCCCCTCTCCTCTAGGGGGTTAGGGGGCACTTTCACTTGGGCTGTCTGCTTTGGTCGGCTTGCTTGCCCATTTTGTCCGGGCAGGCGGGGCATTAGCTACTTCACAGAAAAGGTTCAGAGGTTAAATGTCTCGGTAAAGTCACATGTCAGTGGCTGGAGCGGGGGCTGTGGCTGAGGCAGTTGTACAAAGATGAACAGATAAGCCCTGAGATGGAGACACAGGTCTGGCCTCTTGAAATCAAGTCATTTGCCTCTCGTCTGGGGGCCGCACCCCCCAGCCCCCCTGGACCAACCCCTCCTTCCTGCCGCACTCCCTCCAGGTGTCTCTGTTAAGGACAGTAGTCCAAAGCAGCCCAGGGACAGTGAATCCCCCTGGCTTTCAACAGGTCCTTCCAGGGCAGCGGGAAGCCGAGGAGCGAGGTCCCACGGAGGATCAGCCCACCCCCAGCCCTGAGGTCCGGTCAGGGACGTGGAGGGGGCAGCGTGGACGTTTCCCTGGAACACATCCCCTGTCTAGGGTACCCCTCTCTGCACACTCCCAGCGGATCTCCTGAATTCAGACGAACCAAGGGCGGGGAGGCGGGCAAGAGGGAAGGAAGGGGAGAAGAGCAGGGAGAGGCCCCAGGGGCCCCCGGGGCGAGGCCGGGATGCCGTCCAGAAGGCAGGGACCGAGGCCGGGAGGGAGCGAGGGGGGCCGGCCCGCCGGCGGAGACGTGCCTTCGCGGCGGCGGTGGCGGCGGCTGCGGCGGCGGCGGCGGCTGGAGACTGAAGGGGAGGAGGTTCGGGGAGGGGAGGGCGCGCGGGCGAGAGCGAGGGAGGGACGGAGCGGCGGCGGGGAGGTGGGGCCGGCGGGCGGGCGGGCGGCTGCAGCTGCCGCCGGCGACTCCGGGGCTCCAGGCTGCGGGGCGGACGCAGCGCCGAGCGATCCACCGCGGAGCCGCGCGAGGCCGCCCGAGCCCCGAGCCCCGAGCGAGCGCCGCGGCCGCCGCGGCCGCCTCGCGCCAGTCTGTCCCTGGACGCGCTGCCGCCGCCGCCACCGCCGGGAAGGCAGCGGGCGCCGAGCAAGTTGCGAGCGCGCCTCTCCGCCCGGGGGAAAGTTTCCCCCGCGGCCGCCGACGCGAGTTGGCACGGGGTCCGGCCGCTGCGGCTGGAAGGTAGGGGCCCCGCACCTCTGTGCCCTCCGCGCGCCCCGCCGCCGCGCCCCCCAGGGGACTTGGGGACCCACGCGCCCCCCCCACCCCGGCGTGGTGGGGGTGGAGGGTGGAATGGGGGGGCCCTCCCAGGATGGTCCTGGGGAAGCCCGGGAACCGAGTTCTACTTCGGCTATAGGCTGGGGAAGGGGCGGGGAAGACGTGCTCGCCCGCATCCGCGCTCCGAACCCGCCGAGGGCCGGCGGCGTCCCCCGGGGACAGGTGCACCACGGCCCCGCGCTCCGGGCCGGGTGAGTCGGGGGCGCCTGCAGAACGGCGCGGGGAGGGGGGCAGGTGTGGTTACGAGGTCTAGGGGCTCGGCGAGGGCTGAGTCCGGAGGGGCGGGGGTGCGCGCCACGCCGCTCTGTAAGGGG
The DNA here is from genome assembly GCF_016772045.2 of Ovis aries. Taxonomy (NCBI): domain Eukaryota; kingdom Metazoa; phylum Chordata; class Mammalia; order Artiodactyla; family Bovidae; genus Ovis; species Ovis aries. The sequence goes on from NC_056068.1 coordinate 73,705,404, forward strand.
ATGGGGAGGGGCGCAGGTAGGGACTAGGGATTAGGAGCTACGATCAGGGCTGTGGGGATTGCCCGGCCCAGCGGGGCCACCGAGGGCCGGCCGCCTTCGGGGTCCCTGGGAGCGGGCCGGGGCGGGGGCGCCACGCTTTCCTTCGGGGAGGGGGGTGGTTCCCCCTTTATTCCGAACGCGGTGTGTGCGGTTTGGGGAAGCCGAGACTCCGAGGTGCTCGGTGGATCCGAAACTTGAGCACATCCAGATTTAGGGGCGCAGTGGAAGAACGCTTGGAGGGTTGGCGGGCACGGGTGGGTTCGCGCCGGCTTGGCGTCCCGGCCGTATTGAGGGGAGTTGGCTCCCGCCAGGGGGCGCCCCTCTCTGGCCCTTTCACCCCTAGAAAGGCGAGTTCTGGTTTCAGCGAGACAAACGCACGGAAATCCAGGAGCGACAGACCGCAACCACAGACCACCCCTCAACGCACGAGGGACCCCCCCTGAGGAGCACCGCACCCCGGCGGAAAGGGGGAGAGGGTCGGAGTGTGAAGCTGGGGTGCCCTCAGTTATAACTGTGCATAGGAAAGCTTGGCTTTCAAAAGCTGGTTTTTCTTGGGCGACCTGGCAGGATGTCTGGGTGAATAAAAAAAAATTTTACCCCCAGAAAAACAAAAAGGAGGAGAACTTTACATTAACAGCAAATCGGTGTGAAATGATTGGATGGGAGAATTAACTTTCTGAGGTTTCTATGAAGCCTGAAACCTAAATGGCTGAATGCATCCTTTTTGTGAAAGTTGTACCTTTGTTCCAGGGATCTGGCCAGAGCCTTTTCTGGTGTGGGTGGGTTGAGAGTCTTGGGGCGGATTCTTTCTCTGGGCACGGGGTGGGGTTGATGGGGGCGCCTAAAAGACTTCAGCAGTCCAGTGGTAAATTTCTCAAACAAGAGCCCCTCCTCTTGGGGTCTGCAGTCCACAGGCCACATTCATCCGCTCATTTCACAATTATTGGTGGAAACCTGCTGTGTGTCCCACTGTGGGACTAAATTTAGGGCCCCTGTGTGTTGAACCTGTGAGTCTGTGCTAAGGCCTTGGAAAGGAGAAAATTGCTGGCTTCTATGAAGAGCATCATCTTTGTCACAGGTGGGGCTGTTCGACATTGAAGGGACACTAAAGGGACTGTGGTCTCATCTTTTTCTAATCCTCTCCCTCCTCCCAGCACCCCGAGTGAGTACAACTGAGCAAACCTAAGAATGTGCAGTGGCCTCGTAGCGGCCGGTGCAAGTTTTCATCTTTCTCTCGGCTCCAAACAGTGGCTCATGGGGCAGCCCTCCACCCACCCACCCCCAGCCCCCCGCCTCCTTCCTCTCATGTCCCCAGAGTCCCTTGCAAAGGTGACGAAAACGGGGTGGTCCTTGAAAGAGAGCTGAGGTTCTTGCTTTCGGTGTAGCAAATGTTTTTTTTTTAATTGGATGCTCTCAAATTGATGTAGGACAAAGTTGCCCTGAAGAAAGAGCAGCATGGTTTTTATTTTGAGTAGAAGAGGACATGAAGGGAGGAGACAGGGGAAAGGGTGGAGAGGCTTGCTGTCTCTGGGTTTGTCTTCAAGACATTCCACGGGGCCAGAAAACAAAAGGAGTTGTTTTGTTTGTGTTCAGTTTTGTTTTTTATGACTCGATTTTCGGTGGAGGGAAGCCTGCCCAGAATAGCCCTCCTTGGAACCTGGGAGTGAGCAGGGGGCCCCCAGAGGGCTGGCAGGTCTGCGTTCTACCCGTCTTCCCTGCCCACCCCCTTCACACCCAACCTGCCCCGGAAAGAGGAGGGGACTGAGACTCTGAGGGCAGCGGACGTCCATGTTTGAGTACCATGTGTGGGCTCAGTGTGCTCCCTGGGAAACCCTAAGATCTCTGATCCAGTAGAATTTCAGGCCTCCTGGTCCAACAGGCCCCAGATGCATTCAGATGGCAGACCTCTGGGGTGTCTTTACCCAGCCCAAGGCTGAAATGGCAGTATATGGACGAAAGTTCCAGACCACTTTTTAGAGGCATCAGTTCATCTGGAATAGGAATTAGGACATCTTGGGTTGGTCCAGCAAAAACTGCCCCCCACCTCCTTTCAAAACTGCCTCGTCAGCTGGGAAACAGCTCCCTGAATTACGGAATGAATTTTTAATGGTCTGGGGCTGGGCTGGGGTTGGAGGAGGCAGAATGGAGATAGAGCACAGGGTAAACCTGTAAGATGAGGGTGTCGGCCCAGGAGATTCCGAGGGGGCCTTTGCAACTGACATTTCAGGGTGCTAGGCAACCGTCTGTCTTCCATCCAGTGGGGGGCACCTCTTCTGGCCATGTCTTGCTCTGCTCTGCCCCTGCAAAGCAACGTGAACCAGGAGCCTGTCAACCATCAGACTGTGGCTTGGGGACAGAGAGGGTGGTGTTGATGACCAGTTCCTGCTGGGCTCCACATTTCTGCCTGCAAGCTTGTACACTACCTTTCTCTGGATGTCTGTCCAGCTTTCACTGTCTCCGTTTTCCTGGGAAGAGCAAATGGTGGCCCCTGTTAGGGACCCCTCTTTCCAGAGGGCTGCTTTCCTGGTCTATTTCATCAGCCATTGAGAAGGAAAACCAGGAACATTTGTTCATGCTCAGCTGGGACACAGCAAAGGGAGGGGGCCCTTTGGAAGACAGCACTTTGGTCCCCCAGAGCAGATGATGGGTTGATGGGTATTTTTGCAATCTGATGCTGTTAAGTAACCCACCAGCCCGGGCTCCTCCTGCTGCACGGGCTGCCACCTTGGACCGGCATCAGCGCTCTGCCCTGGGTGGTTGGGGGATAGAGTGTGCAGATAATGAAACGCTGATTAAGAAGAGAGGAAGAGAGACATGAGCCCCAGTGTTTGCAGCTGGCAAAGCAGATCTTTCATCTCGGCACTTGTTATCTTAAGGTCCAGCCCTTGCCCCTTGTTGGTACCCAAGACTACTGGTTTAATTAGTAATTAAACCACTTGGAGATGAGCAAAATCACGTGCGCTAGTCGTATGCGTGTGTGTACTTACTGATTGGCAACAGGATGCAGTGGAAAGGGCACTGGACCAGCTGAATCAGAAGTAAGGAGACCTGTGTTCTAGCCCCAATTCTGTTACAGCTGGAGCTGTGGGACCTTGAATGAGTCACTGCCCGTCTCTGAGCCTCAGTTTCCCCATCTTTCTAGATGCAGCATGGTGAGGCAGTTAGGCTGCTTGGGTTTGAATGTCAGCTTTCTTCTACTTATTAGCTGTGTGACCTGAGGCCATTCAACCTCTGGTGCCTCAGTTTCCTGATCTGTAAAATGGGACTAATAATACTCCCTCAGATTGTTGTGAAACGTCAACAGGATAAAACATGTGAAACAGCACGGTGCCAGGCAGGTAGTAAATGCTCAACAAACCTCCAGTATCATCACTGTCATTATTATTACTTCTACTATTACTGTTATTGTGAAATGGGGGCGAGGATCAACGTTGATCCTTTCCAGCTCTGATATTTTGGGGCATGGAATACGTGTGTGTGTGTGTGTGTGTGTGTGTGTGTGTGTGTGTGTGTCTGCTTTTGAGATGGAAGACTAGGGTGAATATTTTTGTTGCTTGTTTTCTTTTCCTTCCTTTCCCTGCCTCACTGGAGGGACTCCTGAGTTAAAATCTTGTGCATGTTCTCATGATAGCCCCATCCTTGTGGCAGGAAGCCCAATGTGACGTCACTGAAAATATCCTTCTTTCTGGCACTTGAGGGATGATATTTCATCAGCTAGTAGATGCCCATCCTTTGTCTCCCACCCTTAACCATAGTACGAAGACCATATGTGCAGATAATGAGTTTAAGCTGATAAACAACTCCCAGATTCACCCAAATAAAAGGCCATCCTCCTAGAAGACACTTTCGACTTTAAAATAAATAATCTGGCTCCTCGGCTGCATTGCACTATGTCTGGCTGGCCCTGTTTCCCTCTCAGCGTTCTGCCCCTCGGTCTGTTGCAGGGACGTGGGCCAGGCCAGACCCGTGGTCTGGGCTATGTCAGCCATCCTGGCAGGGCAGCCTCTAGCGGCACTGTGGCCTCATCTCTCTCCAGCAGAGGCTGTTCTCTGAGCCATTCCAGCGATGATCAGATGGCAGATGTTTGGGGAGTGCTTACCGTCGGCCAGGACCTAGACAATGCTTCATCTCACCGCCAACCCTGAAAGCTGGTTCAGATATTGCACCCATTTCACAGATTAGAATGTAGGGCTCAGAAAAAGCAAGTCAGTAAGTTGTTGAGGGGGGGGCTGGAATTAGATCCTAGGTCGATCTGTTTCTCCCTTTTGTGCTTGAAACCATTCTGTGATGTTTCTCTCCCATCAAAACCACCTGTGGAGCCCCAAAGCCCAGGAAAGATTTCCCTGAGATATAATCAGGCCCCTTTCTCCCTGCTTTTGCTCATCTTCCAGGCTCAGAGTGCTTTATGAGATGCTCTTTTTTCACCCTGTGTTGATTACTCAGCCATCCTGGGGACGCTGAGAGGTAGGAGTTTTTTGGGACAAGGTTGCTTATAGGAAGGGGATGATCTCATTCAGCCGCAGAAAGCTGTAGCTGACAGAGGATGCGTGTTGGAGTCACCGACGTGAACTTGCTTGTTCTGCCTGCCGTTTACGGGCTACGTGGCCTTGGTTTCCACTATCAAGCGAAGTAACACCAGCAACCACAGCAGATGACTCCAAACTCCCAGTGGCTTAACCCGTGGGAGCAATTCTCACTCATGCTACTCGTCTAGCATGGATCTCTGCTCCACACGGTCGCTTAGGGACCCAGGCGGATGGTGGCTCCACCGTCGTTGTAGCTGCACATCCTGGGTGATGCGGCATCTGCAGTTACTGCAGGAGGAGAGGAGAGTGATGGAGAAGGAAGAGGCCCAGGAAGACTCCACAGCCTCAGCTGGAGGAGACACAGTCACCTCAGCTCTGGTGCACCGGGCAAAACTGTCACCTGGCCCCAAACCAGCTGCAAGGGGGGCTGCTATTTACCAGGCACTAACTCCTTGCGTTTCTATTTCCTGGATAGAATACTTCGAGGATACACTGAGATGATGCATTTGAAGCTTCTAGCATAGACCTGGCACATAGTCAGTCCTTAAAACACGGACGCTTCCTTTCCTTACTGATCCTTGATGTGCATTGCTCTCGGAGAAGGCACTGGCGACCCACTCCAGTACTCTTGCCTGGAAACTCCCATGGACGGAGGAGCCTGGTGGGTTGCAGTCCATGGGGTCGCTAAGATTCGGACACTACCGAGTGACTTCACTTTCACTCTTTGCTTTCATGCATTGGAGAAGGAAATGGCAACCCACTCCAGTGTTCTTGCCTGGAGAATCCCAGGGATGGGGGAGCCTGGTGGGCTGCCGTCTATGGGGTCGCACGGAGTCGGACACGACTGAAGCGACTTGGCAGCCGCAGTGCCTTGCTCTTAGGAGATTACAGACCGTGTACCTGGAAACGATCTCTGGGCAGATGATGTAGTTGCCCATAGTACACGGCAGAGAGGCAGGGCCCAGATAGGCCCAGGGACTGGCCCGTGACCACACAGCACGGGCGCGGAGCCAGGCCCTTGACCTCAGCCCCAGAGCGCCCATGGCCTCCTTTGCCCTGCTGAAATTTGCTGCTCTGAGGACTTCTTCCAAGACCCTCCAGAACCTACTTCTTCTTCTGTTTCCTCTTCCCACTCCCTAATGGGGAAGAGCTCTGTGTTCATCTTCTGTGTGTGCAGGGGCAGGGGGAGAGGAGGCTGGGGGAGACTGCAGGAACTATCTGGAAGCTGAGGCAATAGTGCTGGAGCTTGAGAAGGCTTGGTTGTAAATACTCATAGTGAAAGCCTTAGGCATTTGGGCCCTGCATACATTGCTTTGGGAACTGCTGTGCATTCAAGCTTTGGGGTGCCCCCCGAATGACACAGAAAGTTACCTGGGCTTCCTGTCCCATCTCTGCAGCCTCCTGCTTTCCCTTTCACTCCTTGTGGGACTGAGCAAGTAAAGAGAGGGAGTCTAATGAGGCTTCCCAGCCCTGTTTTTCTGAGAACAGTAAGATGGTCAAACTTAGATTCGAATCCTGACTCCTCTGCTTTAGCATGAGTGCATCTTTCTAAGGCTCAGTTTTCTTTTCTGTAAAATGGAAAGAATGTAGAAAGCTATAAAGCTAATTAAGCGCCTGGCACTTAGTAGGTGTCAGGATGTTTGCGCTTTGCTTCTCACCCACTTGAGTTAGAAGGGAGCGAAGCCTCTGGCCAGGGGCCAGTGTCTGAGGCGAGGCTCCAAGTGCTCACCCCTCCCCAACGTCCCCCCCACCCCCCAACGCACCCATCTTTCACGCCCGTCTCTTGGATGGAGAGGCTCTGGGCTCCCATCCTGGGTGGCCTCGGGCTGGGCTCTTGTGTTGAACTAATACAGCTTCCATTTGAAATGGGAGAAGAATTTGGAGCCCCAGCCCTTGGATGTAGGCCCATCTTTTCATGTCTAATTACCACTGTGGGCGCAGGGCCTGGGGGTACTGCTGAGAGAGGCCCCCTTCCTTGGTGCTGCCTCTCCGGTTGGGACAGATTGCCGCGTTCTCGCTGGCCAAGAGTGCCTCAGCCTCCCGGGGGTGCGGTAGCCCGCCACCAGCTGGTTCCTGGCACACAGGGCTCCCTCCCCAGGGCGAGCCCAGGGTACTCACTTTGTCTGCAGTTTTAGCCCCCAGGGTGATGATGGGCTCCTCTAGCCAAAATATAAACACCCCTAGGATAATGGGGATTTACTGTCCCCTCCCTTGCAGAAGACATCCCAGGAATAGCTGGTGGACTGGACACTGGGGTGGAAGGGTCTTTGGGAAGGTTTGGCTCCTCAAGACAGGATTCAGAGGTGGCCTGTGTACCCCTGAGTAGAGGAGACAATTGTTCTGGGGGCACAGAGAGACTGGCTTTCCACTGCGGCTGCCACCAAGATGCCCGCAGCTTCTCTGAGAAGCAGTGGGGTGGAGGGGGGGAGCAAGCCAGTTAGGTTATGAGTCAGGCACTGTGAGGTCCCTAAAACACATCTCATTCACTCCTGCCCCCAGAGGTCAGCTGCTGCAGCCCCTCCCCACTAAACCCTGGGGCAGAGCTTTGGACCAGCTTTAAGAGCCCGATGAGGCTGTATTGGTTTCCCAGGGCTGCAGTGATAAATACCCTAAACTGGGAGCTTCAGACCACAGACATTCATGCTCTCCCAGTTCTGGGGGCTGGAAGGCCAATGTCAAGGTGTCAGCAGGGCTCCAGGGGAGGGTCCCTTGCTCCTGGGCTGTTGGCGGCTCTTGCTCTTCCTTGGTTTGTAGACGTGTCGCTCCAGTCTCCTCTTCTGTCATCACGAGATGTCCTCCCTGGGTCTGTCCTTCCTCTTCTTATGAGGACTCCAGTCACATTGGATTAGAGCCTAAGGGCCTCATCTGAACTTGATGACATCGGCAAAGACCCTGTTTTCAACTAAAGTCACGGACCAGCGGGTTAGGATGGCAACTCAGCTTTGGGGGGCACACAATTCACTCCATAACAGGTGGGTATGTTATCACTCAAGGTCATTCAACTATACAATTAATAGTGGGTAATCTCTGTACATTTCAGTCTCCTTATCAATAAAGTGAGGATTTGCACCCACTTGGCCTAGTTAAAAGCATCGGAAGAATCAGTGTCTGCATCAGACACACTCTTTCCACCACTGACATTTGTCAGATGCTGCTTTCTATATTTGTTCCCTCCCAACAATCTTGGAGGGGCTTCCCAGGTGGCACTATTGGTAAAGACGCTGCCCGCCAGTGCAGGAGATGTAACAGACATGGTTTCAGTCCCTGGGTTGGGAAGATCCCCTAGACAAGGAAATGGCAACCCACTCCAGTATTCTTGCTTGGAGAATCCCATGGACAGAGGAGCCTGGTGGGCTACAGTTCATGGGGTCACAAAGAGTTGGAGGCGACTGAAGCAACTTAGCACACAGCACACAATAGGCTTGGAAGTGTGTTAGGTGTTCAATATGGGCTTAAGAAGCATCAATGCCTGTGGATTGGAACTAATTGCAAGAAAGGATGTTTTCTACAAAGAATGATTTGAAAGGACTGCAAGAAAGGCACCCTTTACTTTTTTTTTTTTTTTTTTGGTTGTCTTTCTGGGGGGTGGGGTGCCTGTTGTCTCCATCTCCTCTCAGGCTAAGAATGTCTGGTCCTGATGAATTATCCTTGCTGTTTATCCTAGGTTCACCTTCAGCACCAGAGATCACTATGATGTTGGCAAGTTGGGTTCCTCTCCCCTTGGGGTGGTGTCCCAACTTCTCTGCATGAGAAGGGGGCCTAGGACGGACTAGCTGAGGCTCCCATCCCCCGAGCCCATCCCACAGGGACCCTGGAGGGTTTGAAGGCTCAGCTGCGGAGGCCAAAGTTCAGATACACAGCTCTATCCTGTGCTTTGAAAGCAGAAGAGGCAACATGCCATGCAGGGTTAGGCGTTCTGAGCGTAAGGGCCCTGGTTCAAGTCCCAGTTCAGCCACAGTTCGTGACTTTCAGTGGCCTTTAACCAAATACTTAAGTTCTCTGTACCACCATAAGGATTTTTTTTTAAAATTGAGGTCTAATTGACATAAAACATTATATTCGTTTCAGATGTACAACATAATTACCCAGTTTTTGTATGTTTTGTGAAATGATCATTGTCATTTTATCTTTTATGAAGATAAAATAAGATTAAAATGCATAAATGTATCTTGCAGGATTGAACGTGGCACCTCAAAAGTGTTCAATGAATGTTGGAATTATTCTAATTACTTTATTTATGATGTGTTTTCCTCAGGGGGATGAGGGCAGAGACTTGTCTGTCTCATTCTCCATGGTGCCCACAGCATGTGTAACTCAGTGCCTGGGACAGAATAAATGGATGTTCATAGGTGTTCATACATGCTGAATGAATGAATGAAATTCTTAGAGCTGTTTGGGATCTCATCTTTCTTTGCTGTGTACCGAGGCCTCTACCGGTAACCCCCTTAGGTGGGGGCACTGAGGATAGTATGGGGACAAACCCAGGGGGGTGTCAGGGGTGCCAGGAAAAACTCATGAAAGACAGATACATCTGGGGGCTTGGGCAGCAAAGGCCTCCCCATGAAAGTAAGTACAAGTTAAAGCTTGGGGGATGAGGAGGAGCTGGGGAAGAGGAGCCTGGAAGGTTGCGGGTGCCAGAAAGCAGGCTGTGTGGTGGCCGCTGGGGAGAGCCATGCTCACAAGCTTCCGGTGCCCCGAGACCCATGGGGGAGCAGACGGCCACCCCCAGCAGAGACACTGGCCCACACGCTGCCACACGGACGGCCAGTCCTCCTCCAGTATTGTTACCTAGCAGGGGTGCCTCACTCGAGGTGGCCGGATCTATGAAATGCCAGCTGGATCAGAGGCTCCTCATCCCATTTACAGACCGTTAACTCTCAGATTCTCGTTCCTCCCTACCGCCTTAAAAATAAAATTCAATTTACTGACGTTCAACCTGCTTGCTTTGTTAGAGGAAACATCTGTTGTGTAATGTGATCGTGCTAGCCGTGTTGAACTCTTTTGGAAACCCTTTCCATAGATTCTCACTTGCGTTTATTTTAGCGTATGTGCTGCCGGAGTGAGCACCTCACTTGCGTTTCTAAGACTTTCTGGCAACTTTTGCCCCTTCTGCCCCCCAAGCCTACCACCCTCTGCTCCAGCCTACAACCACCTGGCTTCCTTCTCTTGCCCTTACCTGCTTTAGTCCCTCAGTTGTGTCCAGTTCTTTACGACCCCATGGACTATATAGCCCAGCAGGCTCCTCTGTCCCGGGGAATTCTCTAGGCAAGTATACTGGAGTGGGTTGCCATGCTTCCTCCAGGGAATCTTCCCAACCTAGGGATTGAACCCAGGTATTCCTCACTGCAGGCAGATCATTTACCATCTGAGCCACCAGGGAAGCCCATGAATACTGGGGTGGGTAGCCTATCCCTTCTCCAGGGGATATTCCTGACCCAGGGATCGAACCAGGGTCTCCTGCATTGCAGGTGGATTCTTCACCAGCTGGGCTACCGGGAAGCCCCGATGGCTCCACTATCCTCTTCTTAACAGGAAGTTGGTCAAAACTGGGTGATTGTTGACTTGTGTGTGTGTAATTATTTAACTTCCATCTCCCCATTCTAGTGTAACCCCTGGAGGGCAGGGACCCTGTCAGCCTTGGCCCATCCCTGGGTTCCAGGCACCTGGCAGGTGCCCACAAAACGCCTTCCTCCATTCCTACCCTTTGCAGACTGGTCTTTTTCAGGTGGTTTCGGGTAATGAGTGTAGCTAGCATGTATTGATCAGTTTCAGTGTGCCAGGCACTTACGAGCCCCTATCTCATCCAAAGGGATGGTTAACAGTCCCAACTCTCACTCACCAGCTCTGCAGGGCTGGGCAAGTTACTCAACCTCTTGGTTCGTCACTTTCTTGTCCATAAAATGGGACTAAAAATAATACCTAATTTATTGGGTTGTTGTGGGCACGAAGTAAGTTAATTCCTATCTAATTTACTTTTTCACAGTTTTAGGTAGAAGGATAGAAGTTCATGGTCAAGGTGTTGGCAGATTCAGTTTCTTCTGACGTCTCTCTCCTAGGCTTGCAGCAGGCTGTCTTCTCCCTGGATCCTCTGTGCTCATGTACCTCTGGTGTCCCCTGGGGGTCCAATCTGGTGTCCCCTGGGGGTCCAAATCTCTTTTTATTAAGGGCATTAGTTGGATTGGATTACGACCCACCCTAAAAGCCTCATTTTAATTATAGCAGTACATGGTCTGTTCCCTGGCTCTGCTCCTCTGTGGGACACCAAGGTCTTCTCTTTTGGAGCCAGTTCGTGTCTTATCAGCCAGAGTGGGAGGAAATCAGGATCCAGGGGTCTGAGAGGCCTCTCACCCTGGCCCTTTGCTCCCCTCCATTCCTTAATTCCTTTGTTTGACAGCAGCTGCCAAACCTCTAAGGGAACTGGGGCCCATGGTACTGCAGGTGGGCTGAGACGGAGGTGAGAAGGAAGTGGGAGGGTCCTAGGAAGACAGGGGGATCATTGATTCTGGGTTTTTCCTCGCTCTCTATAGTTCGGAGAAGGCAATAGCACCCCACTCCAGTACTCTTGCCTGGAAAATCCCATGGACAGAGGAGCCTGGAAGGCTGCAGTCCATGGGGTTGCTGAGGGTCGGACACGATGAGCGACTTCACTTTCACTCTTCACTTTCATGCATTGGAGAAGGAAATGGCAACCCACTCCAGTGTTCTTGCCTGGAGAATCCCAGGGACGGGGGAGCCTGGTGGGCTGCTGTCTATGGGGTCGCACAGAGTCGGACATGACTGAAGCAACTTAGCAGCAGCAGCAGCAGCAGCATAGTTCTTTTTCTTTTCTTTCTTTTCTTTCTTTCTTTTTTTTTTTACTTTCCAGAAGCTCTTTGAAATGAATCACTTTTTATTGGTAAAAGACCAAAGAAAAAATAATCAGAATAAACACAGTAAGAGAGTATAGAAATAGAACAAAAAAAGATTCAATGGAAACCGAGTTTTAAGCCCATCTCCTTACCCAGACCTGTTGTGAGCAACCCCCAATCCTGCTGAATTGTTTGCCCAGTAAATGAGCCCAGCTGTGTATATGATGCCCGTTATTCCTATATACAGTAGGTCCCTCGTGTATGAAGGAGTTCCATTTCCAAGAACACGTTCGTAAGTCCAGTTTGTAAGTCTAACAGTTAGCCTAGGTACCCAACTGTGTGTATATATGTCCTATATACAGTATAGTGAAGTGAAGTCGTTCAGTCGTGTCCAGCTCTGCGGCCCCATGGACTGTAGCCCACCAGGCTCCTCCACCCATGGCATTTTCCAGGCAAGGGTAGGAGTGGACTGCGGCACGGCTCCCATGTCAGTGACTTGCCGCGTCGCCTTGGGATGGGTGCCTGGATACGCCTGTGTGGACAGCGTGATGCCTTTGCTGGATTCCCTCCTGCTGAACTGAATTGCTTTTCTGGGACACACCTCTTTCTCGCTGCTCCTCCATGCAGACAGTCTGTGGTGACCTCCTCCTGTGGAGTGGCCAGCCTGGGTCAGTGGCCATCTTCTCTTTCCATGGTTCCTGGATCCTCTCTGGCCTCTTCCTGGCCCCTACCCATCCCCACTTAGTCCCTACAGATGTCATTTTGACCCTTTCATCTCATGGGGCTGGGAGCCTGCCCTGGTGGGGTCTCTGAAAGACCCTGGGGCCCTTTGGAGAGCATTTGTGAGAGAGGGGTTAGCAGGTCACTCCAGAGAGTGGTTTCCACCTTCCCCCAGGGTTGGACGACGACGTCCGCTGGCAGATCAAAAGGCTTTTTGTTGTTGTTTTATTTTCCTTTCCAGCGGCTTCTTGCTGGGGAAGCAGGCTGCGGAGCCAAGGCAAACAGAGCGACCTCTGAGGCTGCTGCTGCTGGTTCTGTGAGGCTGAGGAGACAGAGGTCAGGTTGCAGGGGCTGCGGAGGGGTTAGAGTGGGGGCCACAGGTGGTGGCTCTCCCCGGGGGAGGGGCCCTTCCCTCTTCTGATCCCAGAGACCAAATGGGGACTACGGGGGCCAGGGTCAGAGCCTGGGATGGGCTCACGAAAGCCTGGGAATTGGGTGGGGGCACCAAGAGGACTGAGGACGCATGGCAACCCACTCCAGTATTCTTGCCTGGAGAATCACCATGGACAGAGGAGCCTGGTGGGCTACAGTCCATGGGGTCGCAGAATCAGACATGACTGAAGCGACTTAACATGCACGCACCAAGAGGGCTGGACTAGATCCAACCCCTGAATTGCCGTCCTTACCGTTGTCCCCAACTGAAGAGGTGGGACGAGCGCTGGACTGGGAGTCCAGACAGTCAGAACCTAGACCTAACCCTGTTTGGGCTGCAACCAGCGCTCGAGTCTGCTGGGGACCTCTGACATCACACCCACAGCCTGGGGAGTGCGACTGCTCCTCCTCCACGTCTCCTCTGACTCCAGAACCGCCCCTCAGTGTCTCCATCAGGGACTACAACCGAAAGGCCTCGAATCCCCTGGAGGAAAGCGCTCAGGAAGCCAAGGCGTGGTTGTTGATGGAAGCGGGGGTGTTGTTTAAATAAATTAAAAGTGCAAGAGGAAAATCCATCAGCAATAGTCTCAATAGCGGGGATGATATGCCTAACATTTCCTCCCTTTCATTTGATCATTTTCTCTTCTCAAAATAGTTTGGAGAAAGAAAATGTCTGATGATTCGCCACACAATAAGCTCAAATAAATTTAGTCTTTAAAAAAAAAAAGTGGTTGCTATGTAATTGAATTGAAATAATAGGCAATTTTTGTTTCTGAGTAGCCCTACCACTCACAAAGCTCTATTCAAACCTGTTGGAGAGGTGCACGTGTGTGTATTTGTGGGCAAAGAAAAATAAAGATCTCTGTTAAGGAATCTTTAGGCGAAGCAATAATAATGCTAACAATATATTTAAATAAGGTTCTGTGCATGTCTGCTGGGGAGAAACGTACAGGATTAAAATTAAATGCTTTTCTAGAAGGAAGAGTTCCGAAGGCAGCTGTAGAACCCAGGTGGTATTTGAGTGGGGACGTAGAATAAGTAAGGGGGAGTTCCGGCTTCTGAATTCCACACTGCAGATCCTGACAGTTGAAATCCTCACCAGCTACATGGCCTTGACAAGTTTTTAATCCTAACTGAACCTCAGTTTCCTCATCTGGAAAAAAAGGGGACAGTACAAGCTGCATCCACCTGCTGCTGCGTGTGGCATGACCTTCTACACTGGTCCTCTTTCCTCCCCTTTCCATCCCAGAAGCACAGCAGAACTTTTCCATGTTTCCAGTAGACACCCATGTATATGATCTCATTTGATGCCCAACAGTCCGATTGGGGTGAGATTTTTTAAGCCTTGTTTTATGGAAGGGAAACTGGAGGTGCAAGATAATGGAATTCCATAGATCACCCAGTTGTTTGGAGTGGTATGAGAAACGGGAAGGGTTTCTCTGAACCGTTGCCAGGCCCAGCCTTTTCCATTGCAAGAGGATCCTTGCCTGGGAGGTCTGTTGAATGCAGAAAAGGGTTCCTGGTGTTGCCTGGTCTAGACATTCTTTCTTTCTTTCTTCCGCTGCGTGTCCAGTCAGCTCTCCGCGTCCGCAAATTTTGCATCCGTGGATTCAACCAACTGTGGATTGAAAATATTCAAAAGTAAAAATTTCAGAAAGTTCCACAACAAGCAAAACTTGAATTTGCCACACTCCAGCAACTATCTGGGCTGCCCCAGTGGCTCAGTGGTAAAGAATCCACCTGCAAATGCGGAAGATGCAAGAGACGTGGTTTCAATCCCTGGGTTGGGAAGATCCCCTGGAGTAGGAGGTGGTAACCCACTCCACTATTCTTGCTTGGAAAATTCCATGGAACTTGGAGCCCAGTGGACTACTCCATGGGATGGCAAAGAGTCGGACAGGACTGAGTAACTGAGAGAGAGAGAGAGAGAGAAAGAGCAACTATTTACATAGCATTTACATTTGGTGGTTCAGATGGTAAAGAATCTGGCTATAGTGCAGGACACTGAGATTCCATCCCTGAGTCGGGAAGATTCCCTGGCAACCCACTCCAGTATTCTCGCCTAAAGAATTCCATGGACAAAGGAACCTGTGGGTCTATGGAGATGCAAAAACTCAAACATGCCTGAGCAACTGATACTTTCACTTTTCCCTTCAGGTATTATAAGCAACAAGATGATGTCCAGGATACAGAAGGATGGTGTAGGTTGTATGTAAATGCTGCACCATTTATATGCATGATCAGTGGATTTTGCTATCCATGGAGGCCCTGCAACCAATCTTGAGGGATGACTGTACTAGACTTTTACTGAAGATTTGAGGTGGACGGGGCTACATCCGGAAGGTGTATAATCACCCAGTCCAACACTGGTCTTGAAGCCCCTGAACCACACCCACTGTGAGGAATTCTCTCCTGGGTCCCTGACTCAGGCTACACCCTCTTGCCTACCCCTCTCCCCTGTCTCAGGTCCCCTCTGTCCCTCCCTCTGAGGACATGGAGTTTCTGGTCTCCTGGAAGATCCCCTGTTGCTTACGTGGGTGACTCAGGCTTGGTACTGCTCTCACTTGGAGAATGATGGGAACTCAGCCTCTCCAGCACCCACCTCATCCTCCTTCCCTCCTGCACAAAGTTGCCCTTTGTCAGAGATTTTTTTTTTAACCAGTCCTGGCTGGGCTCCTGATGCTCTTGATTTTCTGAGACTATCTGTGCCTTGGTACCTAAAGGTTCTTGAGAGAATATTTTTCTTAAGTGTCCTCCCATGGGGAGCGGCAGGTCATCTCCCTAGCTCACATCTGAAGTCTTGTCTCTCCTGCCAGTTAACAGGATGGTGTGAACAGAGGTAGTATTTATTCCCCCAAAGGAGAATTAAGGAGCTGATGTCACACCAGTACGTACACATGTGTGCACTTGGGTGGGTTTTTCTGGGCCCTGAACCTGGGCCTTGGGCTTCCCAGGTGGTGCTAGTGGTAAAGAACCTGTCTGCCAATGCAGGAGACGTAAGACATGGAGGTTCAATCCCTGGATCAGGGAGACCCCCTGAAGGAGGGCACGGTAACCCACTCCAATATTCTTGCCTGGAGAATTGCATGGACAGAGGAGCCTGGAGGGCTACAATCCACGGGGTCACAAGCAGTCGGATATGCCTGAAGACACTTAGCACACACACAAGAACCTGGGCCTTAAGGCGTCACCAAGGGCCACGTTGGAAATCAGTGCGATGATGAAGGCAGCAGATGACTGTGCCTTTGGGATGGGGACAGGATTAGGGCAGGGTCCACTCCAGCCAGTTCATTAGTAATGGGATGAGAACTTTGTGGGGCAGCGGTCAGAGCTTGGGCCTGGGGTCAGGTCATCATGGGTAGATTCTGACCCTGTCACTTTCTGGTGTGTGTGTGTGTGTGTGTGTGAGAGAGAGAGAGAGAGAGAGAGAGAGAGCGCGCGCAAGAGAGAGAGCGCAAGAGAGAGAGAGCAAGAGAGAGAGAGCAACCTCGAGTTGGTTTCTTTTCATTCCATGTGAGACTAGATAACAGCAGTGCAGGTTGGTGGGAAGCTGAGTAACTCCATCAGGTCCTGCCATGAACACGAGTCCTCAGAAGTTTGGGGAGAGGTGTGGGCAAGGGCAGGAATTCCCCACACTCTGAGCTGGACGTCTCCCAAGCGCTGCAGGCATTCCGGGTCTCGCCTTCAGTCTCCGATGCAGATGTGGGCGTGGACGGGCATGCTGGGTGCCTGCCTCCGCCCCGGGAGCCCCAAAGCTCTATAGAAGGCGAAGACTTTGCAAGTGAAGGTACAGCTGTTCCCAAGGGGGGAGATGCTGTTTTGAGACAATCCAAGGACTCAGTTTTTGGCACCTTTGGCTAAAAATGACCTGGAAAGGCAGATCTGCAGATGTGAGGGATCTTTTAGTATTTTTGAGCTTAAAAAAAAAAAAATTCTAGCATGAGCAAGGGGAGAAGAGTGAGAAGGAGCCATCTGGCCTGGTTGAGGGGAGAAAATGAAATTGCTTGGTTTTCATTTGCAGCAAAGCACACTGTGAGTTTTTCTGCAAATGTTAATAAAGACAGAAAGCGGTGGGACCACAGAGGTCCCCCCGCCCCCCCCGGCTGCTGCTGGAAGCTTCTCCATCTTGGAGTCCCTCCCTGGGTTTGTGTGGATTATCGCATTGGAAAAGGACAGTTTTCAGCCATGTTGGGTCACCGAACTCAGCTGCATTAGGGAAAATCTCTTTCTTGGAGCCCAGGGATCAGCGTGAGAATGACTTCTCACCGGCTCTGAGCCGAGGCCTTGTCTCTGAGCTGAGATCCCAGCCCGCGGCCAGCCTGGACGCTGTCTCCACTGTTTACTGCTTAGTGGGGAAGAAGTGAACCAGATGTGACTGGTGCGGGATGAATGAGGTTACCATTGTTTTTCTGGCTTTTCCAGTAGTTCCTAATTGGTTCTGAGAGGTCCCCTGGAGAGAGTGAAAGAGCCCTGGATTAGCAATGGGAAGATGGTTCAAGTTCCCCTTGGGCAAGGCACTAGCCCCCTCTGGGCTTGTTTGCCACCCATAGAACCCGTAGCCAAAACCCCAAACAAACAAAAATCCCAGGGCAGAGATAAATTATCTTCATGGCAAGCTTCTTGGGTTGGCGTGGGAATCAGAATCAAAGCAGTTGAAGAATGGGGCCAGGCTTGGGTTTGGTCCTGATGTAAAAAAAGCTGAGCCACTTAAGTAAGGAGCAAGCATTTCCAGAGGCCAACACTGAAAAGCAGGAGCGTGTGCGTGCTAAGTCGCTCCAGTCGTGTCCGACCCTTTGCAAACCTATGGACCATAGCCTGCCCGGCTCTTCTGTCCATGGGATTCTACAGACAAGAATCCTGAGTGGGTTGCCATACCCTCATCCAGGGGATCTTCCCCACCTAGGCGTCTAACCCATGTCTCCGAAGTCTCCTGTACTAGGAGACGGGTTTTTAACCACTAGTGTCAACTGGGAAGGCCCAGTGGCAAATACATTTAATCTCAAATGCCAAGTCTGATCGATTAGTAGGGCCTGCTGAAGGGTAGATCAGGCTGGGTTACTTGGGCTCAGCAGGAAGGAGGGCCGAGATCAATTATTGATGTCTGCTATGGTTGGAGGAAGGTGGAGCGCTAGCCGACAGGGTAGATTTAGGAACCCTAGGGTGCTGGGTGGGCTTCCCAGGTGGCGCTAGTGGTAAAGAACCCGCCTGCCAATGCAGGAGACACAAGAGATGTGGGTTCAATGCCTGGGTCGGGAAGATCCCCTGGAGGAGGGCATGGCAAGCCACTCCAATATTCTTGCCTGGAGAATCCCATGGACAGAGGAGCCTGGCGGGCTACAGTCCAGAGGGTCACACAGAGTTGGACAAGACTGAAGTGACGTAGCACCTCCAGGGTGCTAGAGACGAGCTGCTGGGAAGCTGGGCGCTCTGGCTTTGTGCTCTATGTCCTCACACAAAGGTTCTTAATTAGGATACATTCCAAAATAATCATGCCTGGGTGTCTGTGGTCTCAGGAAGTCTGATCGGTACTAGCGCAGTGCTGGGCACGTGTAGTTTGAAAAGATTGCTCAGATGATTGCAATGTGTTGGGCTGGCCAAAAATTCTTTTGGGTTTTTCTATAAGATGTTACAGAAACACCCAAACAAATTTTTAGGCCAACCCAATAATTTTATCCTCATAGAGAACTATGGGTGGAGGTTCGTGACATTGTGCAGGAGACAGGGATCAAGATCATCCCCAAGAAAAAGAAATGCAAAAAAGCAAAATGGCTGTCTGAGGAGGCCTTACAAATAGCTGTGAAAAGAAGGGAAGCGAAAAGCAAAGGAGAAAAGGAAAGATATACCCATTTGAATGCAGATTTCCAAAGAAGAGCAAGCAGAGATAAGAAAGCCTTCCTCAGCGATCAATGCAAAGAAATAGAGGAAAACAATAGAATGGGAAAGACTAGAGATCTCTTCAAGAAAATTAGATATCAAGGGAACATTTCATGCAAAGATGGGCACAATAAAGGACAGAAATGGTATGAACCTAACAAGCAGCAATATTAAGAAGAGGTGGCAAGAATACGCAGAACTGTACAAAAAAGAGCTTCACGACCAAGATAATCACGATGGTGTGATCACTCACCTAGAGCCAGACATCCTTGAATGTGAAGTCAAGTGGGCCTTAGGAAGCATCACTACAAACAAAGCTAGTGGAGGTGATGGAATTCCAGTTGAGCTATTTTCAAATCCTGAAAGATGATGCTGTGAAAGTGCTGCACTCAGTACACTAACAAATTTGGAAAACTCAGCAGTGGCCACAGGACTGGAAAAGGTCAGTTTTCATTCCAATCCCTAGGAAAGGCAATGCCAAAGAATGCTCAAACTACCACACAATTGCACTCATCTCACATGCTAGTAAAGTAATGCTCAAAATTCTCCAAGCCAGGCTTCAGCAATACATGAACCGTGAACTTCCAGATGTTCAAGCTGGTTTTAGGAAAGACAGAGGAACCAGAGATCAAATTGCCAACATCTACTGGATCACGGAAAAAGGAAGAGAGTTCCAGAAAAACATCTATTTCTGTTTTATTGACTATGCCAAAGCCTTTGTGTGGATCACAATAAACTGTGGAAAATGAAAGAGATGGGAATACAGACCACCTGACCTGCCTCTTGCGAAACCTATATGCAGGTCAGGAAGCAACAGTTAGAACTGGACATGGAACAAGAGACTGGTTCCAAATAGGAAAAGGAGTACATCAAGGCTATATATTATCACCCTGCTTATTTAACTTCTATGCAGAGTACATCATGAGAAACGCTGGGCTGGAAGAAGCACAAGCTGGAATCAGGATTGCCGGGAGAAATATCAATAACTTCAGATATGCAGATGACACCTCCCTTATGGCAGAAAGTGAAGAAGAACTAAAGAGCCTCTTGATGAAAGTGAAAGAGGAGAGTGAAAAAGTTGGCTTACAGCTCAACATTCAGGAAACTAAGATCATGGCACCTGGTCCCATCACTTCATGGCAAATAGATGGGGAAACAGTGACAGACTTTATTTTCCTGGGCTCCAAAATCACTGCAGATGGTGATCGCAGCCATGAAATAAAAAGATGCTTACTCCTTGGAAGGAAAGTTATGACTAACCTAGATAGCATATTAAAAAGCAGAGACATTACTTTGCCAACAAAGGTCCATCTAGTCAAGGCTATGGTTTTTCCAGTTGTCATATATAGATGTGAGAGTTGGACTATAAAGAAAGCTGAGTGCTGAAGAATTGATGCTTTTGAACTGTGGTGTTGGAGAAGACCCTTGAGAGTCCCTTGGACTGCAAGGAGGTCCAACCAGTCAATCCTAAAGGCTTTCAGTCCTGGGTGTTCATTGGAAGGACTGATGTTGAAGCTGAAACTCCAATACTTTGGCCCCCTGATGCAAAGAGCTGACTCATTTGAAAAGACCCTGATGCTGGGAAAGATTGAGGGCACGAGGAGAAGGGGATGACAGAGGATGAGATGGTTGGATGGCATCACCGACTCAATGGACATGGGTTTGGGTGAACTCCGGGAGTTGGTGATGGACAGGGAGGCCAGGTGTGCTGTGGTTCTTGGGGTCACAAAGTCGGACATGACTGAGCGACTAAAATGAACTGAGCTGAAATGAGAGAAATACTCACTGAAGGACAGCCTTTGACGGCTGAGGTCTCAATCACTCATCAGTGTGAGTGAGTGAGGGGGAATGTTAGAATCTTCCCTACTGTATCCCATGAACTTGTGAGGCACGGCAGAAGATGGTTTGGCTGGTGGCCACAATGAATGAAGAGCAGAGGCCAAAGGTGCAACGTGAACATGGTGGCCTGCAGGCCAGATCCTAGCTGGAGATGTATTTTGTTTAAGGCACACAATGTTTAAGACCTAAAACCGACTCCACATTAAAATATTGGGTGTGCGTGTGTGCTTAGTTGCTTCGGTCATGTCCGACTCTTTGTGACCCAATGGACCATAGTCCACCAGAATCCTCTGTCCATGGGATTCTCCAGGCAAGAATATTGGAGTGGGTTGCCATTTCCTTCTCCAGGAGATCTTCCGGACCTGGGGATCGAACCTGTGTCTGCCTTCATCTCCTGCATTGCAGGTCAATTCTTTACCCACGGAGCCACCTAGGAAGCCCAGCTGAAGCATGCCTAGACCATGCATGCAGAGATCATATGACCCAATAATTCCACTCTTAAGTATGATTCCAATAGGAAGGCGTACATGTGCTCCTAATAGGCATGTATAAGGATGTCCGTGGCCTCATTCTCCATGAGATGTGATACCTGGAAACAACTCAATTTTGTCAGTTCTAGAATGGATCTAGGAGTACTACACAGCAGAGAATGAATGAAGTCTTGCCACTGATGGTAATTTGGGGGGACATCTCGGAAAACTGATATTGAGCAAAAGACCCCAGAGGTGAAAACGAATACACAGAAGGATTCTATTTATATAAAGTTCAAAGTCAGCAAAATGAAGCTATGGTGTTAAATCAAGCCCTGATAGTTGTTCCACGTGGGCATAAGTTGGAGAGAGCCTGGAAGAGGGAACCGGGGCCTTCTGGGAGCTGGTTTGTTTCTTTTCGTGTTCTGCCTCCTGGTTTTACAGGTGTGTCCAGTTTGGGACTGTTCATGGAGCTGTGCATTTCAGATCCAGGTACTTTTCTGCTTATAGGTTGTATTTCAATATATTGCATTGTTAACAAAACAGAAAACAGAATTCTAGCCAGTTGAAAAAGACGTAGCATAGAACTCTAGGTTTCTGCTTTCCTTGACAAAGGGGCGCCTTCAGGGCAAGAGCAGGCTGGGGGTGAGCAGGGGCTGCCCCCTCGGGGAAGGTTGTCTGTTTCAGGTTGTTTGTTGGGATTTGCCTTTGAAACGCTGCCCTTGGGGACGGACTCCCAGCCTCCTTCAGAGAGAAAGGCTTTGGGGGTGAGTAATGGGTGATGTAGAACGGGCAAAGTCTCTAGGTCAGGCTGGCTTCGGTCCTCACCATGCGGACACTTAAAATTTTGTAGACGTTGGGGGAGTTATTTAGTCTCTCTGAGCCTCGGTTAACCTGTTTGCAAAGCCAGAAGAGTAACACCCACTTCAAAGGATTGTTCAGGGGTCGGGACAAGATTAAGATGAGAAAATGCGTGGTGTGCGTCGTGGCTGGGTCTGCCTGGCAGAGCGACATTTGCCTGGTGCTGTCCCTTCATGTCCACTGGGGGCACGAGACGCTATGATCACTGAGATGTGGCCACCTGGACCCACGTCCCTTTGCTGAGGTCGATGAGGGAGATGGGAGACCTTCTCTCTGGTCCAGTCCTGTGCACCAGGGCCTGAGTTGCATGGAAGGGCAGGGCCTTCCTCTGCCTGGTCAGGGCCAGGCGCCCAGGCAAAGTGATGCCCACAGCTCCTAATAGCTAATACTGCCCATCACGGTGCCAGGCACTCCTGCAGAGGCGGGCATCTGCTTTGCCCTGTGGACAGCTGGGAACCTGCCATCTTCACTCCCTTCTTGCTCCTGGTGCCTGCTTCTCCATCTTGCTTGAGGGCAGAGCAGCCCTCCTTAAGGGGAGGGACCTCAGGAACAGAGTGCTTCCGGAAGATGCTTGCTGGCTGCATCTCCGCTGCTCACCAGGCTTCCTTATCCCAGGAATCACCCGGGTGAGGAGATGTAGGGACCAAGTGACTTCCCCTCTCCAAGCCTCAGTGACCTGATCTGGAAAGTGGGTGTTGATCACACCTGCTCCTCAGGACTGTTCAGGAATCTTAACTATGACTGTGAATGTTACCGTTGCTCTTACTGTCGGCCGTGAGAATGCATCAGGTGGGCCATTGAGGGTGGACTTTGGGGTAAAGGATGTGGTTTGAAATGGGCTTTTTGTCTCAGAACAATCTGTTTTGATTTATTTGACTGTGGGAATTTGAAAACGGCCCAAATGCTTTTCCTCCTCTTGTTCTCTCTCTCCGCCACTCGGATTTCCCCTCACTCGCCCGTTCATTCACTCCCCGCTCAGAGCCCTCTTGCTCACTCTTGTTCACACTTCCCTGCTCACAGTCGAAGTGCAGGGGGGAGGTCAGATGCCCCAGAGGTTTCTCCTTCTCCCTCAGAGGCTCGTGCTCATTTTCACACTCAGACTTCCCTCCTGACCCTTGCTCCCCCTCATCCCCTTCACCCCCCGCCCCTCCAAGTCCCAGCAGAGCCTTCAGGTCAGGAGATCTGGTTCTCACCCAGTTTCTTTAACCCAAAGACTCTATGGCTGTGTGACGCAGGCAGAATCACTCAGCCTCTCTGGGCCTTGGTCTCCTCTCTCATACCAGAGGCAAAGCGACCAGTTTGCATTTAGAGGGATCGTCACTTTCTTCCGCAGTATCTCAGAGGCTCAGAGGTAAAGTCCTTTCCCTGATGCTGCAAATGAGTGGATTCCATCTCATTAGGCAGACTGTGCGCCAACCTGAAGTTGCTCTTTAGCCATTTCCCAGCGCTGAGGAAATGTGTTTTATTTGGAGCCTAGAACTCGAAATGAGGTCAGGAGAAATCAGAAAGTTCAAGATGGTGATTCGTGCTTGGCTTTGGAGAGACACAACATCATAGCATCTCACTGGATCCCATTCCTCTTCTTCTTGGTGTCCGCAGGAAGGTGACTAGGGAAACAGGGATGGTGGTCAGCTTGCCACTGCTGATGCGGGAAGGGGGTGGAAATCAGGAGAAAGATACTATGGTTCCTGCACCGAACCCAGTGGAAGGATCCGTTTTACTTTGTGTCCCTGTCTCTGCCCCAGGTTATGGCAAATAATGGCATATAGTGTCCTCCTGAATACTTGCAACAGCCCTACAGCTTATGTACGAAAATCATCCCCATTTTAAGGATGGTGAGACAGGAGCCTGGGAGGCATAGCTGGGTCTCTGACAGGACAGCGACCTGCACTTGTGCTAAGCTTTGACCCCCAAAGCACACTGTCCTGAGTGGCCCAGTGGTGCCAATGTTGAGGGGGAAGAAATGGGATTTCAAGACGGGAGTCTGAAAGTTAATCCTCCTCTAGGTCAAGCTCATTATGAACCTTGGGTAAATCTCTTACCCTCTTTGGGGCTCAGTCACTTATTGTAAAGGATTCTTAGGGGGCTCACTGGGTGAAGAATCTGCCTGCAATGCACAAGCTTGATCCCTGGGTCAGGAAGATCCCCTGGAGGCTGGCATGGTAACCCACTCCAGTATTCTTGCCTGGAGAATCCCATGAACAGAAGAGCCTGGCTGGCTGCAGTCCATGGGGTCACAAAGAGTCAGACGCGACTGAAGCGGCTGAGCGTGCGTGCATGCACACTCAGAGAGGCCATCCCAGAGTCAGAGGCGTTCTGTCCCCAAGTGCTCTTACACACGGATCACCACGATGTCTTTGGATGAAAAACCATTTGCCCGTCAGATGACCTTGGAGTTTCTTAACCCAAGGTACCATCTTCAGCATCCCAGATTCCAGACGCCAAAGTGAAGAGGGTCTGGGACAACTTGGTCCAGTGGCATTCAACTTACCTGTGGTCACAGACCTCAAAGAAAGTTCACCATGAAGCCTCTGAAACAACTCAGAGAGGAGCTGCCCTGGTGAAGCAGGCATAGGCAGTGGGTACCCCCTCCCCTCTCCCTGTCCACGTGGGTGTCTCCTGAGGAACCCCTGGGAAACCCATTCTGAGAATCACAGGCCATTAGGTGACAGTTAATGAAATTGAGATCCTGCAAGGGGCATGAACTCACCCAGGAATCAGAGGCCGACACGTCTACTAGAATCATTTTCATTAGCAGTATCATTTCCCATTTTAAGAAGAGGGTTCTCCTGTGTTTCTTTTGGCCATTGATCTTAATTAATCACCTAGAGATGTGTCTTTCAATATTGACACTTCCTTAGCGGCTGACATTTCTGAATTATTCTCTTCTGCCTTCCTCAAAGTCATAGGTAGAGGTGGATGGATATTTATTGTTAAATCAAGGAAAATGGGGCTTTTGGCTTGGAATCTTTTGAAACAGGATATTTATCCAAACAATCCTGCTCAACTCTGTGAACATATTTGGCCAAAATAAATAATAAATAAATAAACTGTGAGCAGAACGAACCCACAGATATGGTAGTTTGTCGGGGCTCTTAAGAGCCCTATTGAGATGAAGTATTTTCCCCACTCCGCCTTCTGCAGCCCTCCACCCCAATTTGGTTTTCCAGGTCACAAGGTGTTCTTCCCTCAACACCTAATTTCTGCACAGATTTAACCAGCAGTGACCTGCCACGTGAAGAGCGTTACTAAGAATCAGTAGGCGTGGGTCTCTGGTGTGTGCTCCACGTCTGCTGCATATAAAACACCCCAGCAGCGGCAGCAAGATTGATGCTGGCAAAACATCGGGGGCATCACAGCATAGCAGGTCCCCCTTGCCCATTTTAAGGGCAAGGCCACGGCCCAGAGATGCTTGGTGGCTTGCCCAAGGTCACACAGTGATTTGGAGGCAGGAGCCCACGTCCTCCAGGATTCCAAGGCCAGGTCCCTTTCCAACGTGCTGAATCCCCTCTTTGTACAGGTAGTAAACCAGCCTGTAGTGCCTATGTGGGCAAGGAGAGAGATGGAGTGTGCTATTAATTAGAGGCTACCTTTTAGAGTCCCTGAACGGGGTTAGCTAGAAGAGTTGCCATCAGAGCAGGGAGAGGGGTGTTCTGAGACATGTGCTGAGCATCCACTGAGTCCTGATGGGAGGTTCCAAGAATGGAGAAGAGCACTCCCAGCCTGCAAGTGTGGGAGAGACACATATGAATTCAATTCAAGGCTGGCGAGGTTTGCGCTTGACTTCCCAGCACATGGTGCTCTGGGAGTGGGTGGGAACACGGTCTTCTCCAAGCCTGACCCTGGCAGCCCAGCAGATGTGTTTATTTCTTCCTTTTCCACTTGGGAGGCAGGCGTCTGGCAGGGTGGTTAGGCAGGCAGGCTTTGGCGGCCAGGCTGCCTGGGGTTCAGATCCTGGCTCTTACTGTTGAGATCTGGGATCTGAGGCTAACTCGTATGCTTCCATTTCTTCATCTGTAGAATGGGGAGAGTAATGGTAGTTTTGGCGTGGATGGTGTGATGGTGAGGCCTTAATGAGGTGGTCCACTTAGGTGCTTAGAGCCCCACGTGGCCTCACAGATGGGATGAGCAAGCAGCTTGTATTAGTTGTTAGCCTGGGGATCTTACATGGGTGTGTATTTCTCTGTTTAAAAAATAATGTTTATCGCTTCTTTTCTGATTGTAAAAATCACTCATACACACACACCAGTTCCCTAAAGATACCCACTGGTAACATTTTGCTGTAGTTTTTTTCCACTTTGACCCCGTGCATTGAGTGCAAGTATGTATGTGTGTGTAACTGGGTATGTACTGTCGAAGGATACTTTTCAAAAAATTATAAATCCTCAATCACATGTAAATCTAGACTGAACAAGGATCAAAGGCTGATTTAACTTGTAAGTGGGGGAGCCAACAGGAGAAGCTCGTGGGTAAAGCTGGTTCTCAGGAGAACTGGAGAGTCAGCAGTTATGTAGGCATGGGAGAAAGAATACTGGGAAAAGACGGCTGGATTGGATGCACACAGTTTAATCCGCACCTTTGGGTTATCTTTTCTACCAGGCTAAAAATCATCTACAAATTCACCTGTAACCTCCCATGAGTCAAAATCACATTTCTCTAGAATCCTCTAGATCAGCAGCCCCCCCCCACCCCTTTTTGTCACCAGGGACCTGTTTTATGGAAGACAGTTTTTCCGCAGACCTGACTGGGGAGGGGAGGATGGTTTCAGGATGATTCAATCTCATTACATTTATTGTGCACTTTATTGCTATTATTATTACATCAGCTCCACCTCAGATCATCAGGCATTAGATCCTGGGGGTCTGGGACCCCTGCCCTAGAGAATCGCTCCTTGGGTGAGTCTGCTTAACAGTGCTCCAATGTGATGATGAAAGTTCAGTTATCATTTATCCCACCAGTGTCTATATATTCTTCCTGATCATATCCTAGCTAACTGCATGCTTCACCTTCTATACTTACTATTCCCTCACATTCATTTTTTTTTCAAAAGCAAGTTTTGAGGAAGGACCAGAAGTCCCCCAAGGGTGTGACTTGTCCTTCAGCCCAGCTTGATTGAGGTGCCCCCCACCCCCAACCAGGGAGGCCTGGCGTGCTGCAGTTCATGGGGTCGCAAAGAGTCGGACACGACTGAGCGACTGAACTGAACTGAACCGAATCCCCCCACCTTGGGGTCCCAGGGCAACTGCATTGGCCTCAGTCGCCTGCTGCATTTTCTTGTATTTGTCAATTTCCTTCTCTCTGTCTCCCCATCTAGCCTGAGTTTCCTGAGATCAGAGACTTGTTGAGCCGAACCGCCTTCCTGATCCTTCTTTCCCAAGCACCTAGTAGAGGACACATAGTGATTCTTCTGCCATGCTTGTCGAGTGAGCGAACAGGCATGTTAAGAGGCCTGGCCTTCGTCAGTTACGAAAGATGAACCGTGCTGTGCCAAACTAGCGGGGCTCCTCCCAGGACTGGCTGTGTGCTTCTGTTGAGTCAGAGAAGCTCCCAACCCCCACTTAGTATCTCAACCTTCTGACCGACCCCCACCCCCACCCCCCGTGCCTGATTCTGCCATTTAATTGTGTTTGGAGGGCTCTACACACTCAGTCTAGATAACGCGGCTCTCTCTTCTCTGTAGCACTCTTGAGACTGAGCTGAGTTCCTTTCTTTTTCCTAATCAAGGTCTTAAAGGGGTAAAAAGTTCTTGGCCACCTCCAGCTGTGGAGGGAGAGGGGTGATGGAAGGATTAATCTCTGAGCGATGAATTT
Source organism: Ovis aries (assembly GCF_016772045.2). NCBI lineage: Eukaryota > Metazoa > Chordata > Mammalia > Artiodactyla > Bovidae > Ovis > Ovis aries. Next base: position 73,732,823 of record NC_056068.1, read on the forward strand.
TAAAGCCCTCTTGTTCCACGTGTTGGGAAAAACCCATCAAAATGCTAATAGACCTGCTGTCTCACCTCCCGCAGACCCTTTTCTGAATTGGAATATATTTACAGGGAAATATATTGAGCAGGGAAGAATTACAAGGAGTTGGGGTGCCTTTTTCCCCCGATTCCACCACAGCCCTGTGGGTTGTAAAGGCTGAATTAACAGCCCCACGTTGCAGAGGAGAGCTGTGGTGGGCTGCAGGCTTGGCCCTTCAGTTATGAGTTCTCAGCTTTCGGCTTCCTGGCTAACGGCAGGGCGGCTGGTTTGGGAACATCTCTATTACTGTCGTGTGGCTTTTTAATACTGATTCTCTCAGAGGCAGACTAGCCTCAGACAGGCGTTCCCGTAGGTGTAAAGCTGGCTGCACAGTGGATCCCCATTGAGTTCAGGGTCTGCAGCGTCTTGAGACTCATTTTGTGCCAAAGTCAGCTTCAGCACTGAGACGGTATCAGCTTTTCTTGAACCCTATGCTGGGAAATGCTGGATTGTTCTTGAAGCATTTGAAACACCAGGCGTCTTTGTCCAAACAGCCCAATGGCCTGAGAACATCTCAGATGCATCCTCTGGAGACAGGATACTCACGGGGTTAGCCTAATGCACACTGGACTCCGGAGAAGTGGCTCCAGAACTTTGGCCACAGACAGCACCGTGAGTGCTGGTCCTCCCTCTGCCTGGTCCAGCTCTGTCACGGCAGACAGGTGACCTCTCTGAGCATCACTTCCTTCCTTTGTCAGTGAAGAGGAGGATGCTGACCACTTAGTACAAGAGTACTGGGGTCAGATCTTTCCCTTCTCTGTGCTTCAGATGACACAGTGAAGCCGGGGCCAAGCAAGTCAGGCTCCATCTTCAGAGAAAAGTCCCTTAAACCCTTAGGGCTCCTGGGTCCCTCTGGGAGCTTGTCTGACAGGTCTGCGGGAGCCCCAATCTCCTTGTGAGAATGAGTGAGCCTTACTTAGCAGACAGTCTTATTGATTCGTTTTCCCTTTCTCTAAGAACTAAACCAATGTTTGGGCTTCCCCGGTGGCACTAGTGGTAAGGAACCCACCTGCCAGTGCAGGAGACATAAGAGATGTGGGTTCAATCCCTGGGTCAGGAAGTTCCCCTGGAGGAGGGCATGGCAACCCACTCCAGTATTCTTGCTTGGAGAATCCCCATAGACAGAAGAGCCTGGCGGGCTACAGTCCATGGGGTTGCAAAGAGTGGGACATGATTGTAGCGACTTAGCATGCTCACAAACCAATGTTTACTTACATAAAAACCCTGTGGCTCAGATCACTTTCCTTACCTGTGAAATGGGAGGAGTGGTGATTCTCTCCTTGCAGTGTGGGAGGAAGAGGAATGAAGATCAGGAGCACAGTCTGCTCCAGGGGAGGCACAGCCTTTGTCCGCCCACCCCCTCAGGTACCAAAAAGTGCTTCCAGTCGGGAAAGAGGGGGAGCAGACGCAGAGCATTGCCCGCTGATGACAGGGCAGTCTCACCAGTTCTCCTTCCTGTTCTGCCAAGCATCGTAGGGGTGGCAACTGTCCGATGGATCCCGGTGCTATGCAGAGGGCACCGGAGACCCTGACTGGCATGTGCGAAAAAACTCCAGACCTGACAGCAGGTGCCGAGAAGGGGAGATGATCACTAATGACAGTTGCAGTGAGAATTAACAGCTTCACATGTTAATTTGTGGGGAAGGTACCTCTCCCTTCGGGGCCCTTCCACCCTCCCCAAGCCACCAAGAGCTAATGGGCTCAGATTGGGAGTCCCTCGCTGACCAGGCAAATCCTCCTGGGCCCTGACTAGCAGTGCCAGCGCCCCCTGCACTGTGCCCGATGGCAGGTGCAGCCCTCCCCTCCCTGAGCAAAGATAAATCATACCTCCCAGTCTTTCTGAGGATGTCACGGCTCCCACTTTAGCCCCATCGAGACCCTGGGACACAATTAACAGGCTCATTCAGGGACGCATCATGGGAACAGAAAAGGGTGATGGGGCTGAGTGACAGGGCGGGCGGCCCTGGGAAGCGCTCTCCCTCCCCCAGCGAGACAAGTGCAGGTGGAGAGGCGAGGCAGAGGCGTGATGAGCTCAGGCGGCTTCATTAGGGCTGCCCGGGGGATCTTTGAGATGCAGGACGCAGCAGGAACTCGTCCTGAACAAGCTTTGGCTCTTCTCCCTCTCCTCCACCCCCACGCCAACCCCCTGCGTTGCTAATTTAAAACAAAGCCAAACAAAGCCCCAGCTTTGCTTTGGAGCCGTAAACTGCAGAGCTTTTATCCGTCAACAAGCGATGCATCTGGCTGGCAGCAGCCCAGCCTGGATCCCGTGGCCTGGCATCGGTGTGGGGTGAGGGGGCCCAAGGCTGAGCTGGCTTCCAGGACTCACCGAGGATGCTGTCCTTTCTTGGGGCTCAAGACCCACAGTCCCGGTGATCACAGAACTCAGAAGGAAGGCTGGTCCACCTAGGATGGCTAGTAGATAGGGAGGGAGAAAAACAGAGAGAGAGAGAGAGAGAAAGAGAGAGATTTCTAGCAGGAGCTAGCCAGGAAAAGGCTCATCATTGAACTGATCACCTTCTTCCGTCTCTCCTTTTCTTGCTGCCTCTTCCAGGAAGACTTCCCAGCCCTCCACTCTGAAATCCTACTGACTTGGGATTCTAGGATATCAAGAGGCTCTCAATCAGTCATCTTCAACATTATCTGGAAACTTAATATGTAATCAGTTAGAAAGTCCATCTACTGGGAATTAAAGTGGTAAGCTGTATATACAGGGTATAGATGCCACCTGTTCTGAGTGTAGACCCCTGAGGGAGAGAGGGCAGGGTCTGAGGACTATGCTTGGAACCACTGATCGTGGCCACTACCCTCTTTATAGAAAGTAGCAACAAGTTCTTTCATGTAATTTCTATGGCCTCTGAGGGCTTATTCTGTGCTGAGCACCGTGGGAATCACTTATAACCCCTTAGCTCATCTAATTGGAGAAGGCAATGGCAACCCACTCCAGTACTCTTGCCTGGGACAGCCCCATGGACACAACTGAGCAACTTCACTTTCACTTTTCACTTTCATGCATTGGAGAAGGAAATGGCAACCCATTCCAGGGTTCTTGCCTGGAGAATGCCAGGGACGGGGGAGCCTGGTGGGTGCCGTCTATGGGGTCGCACAGAGTTGGACACGACCGAAGCGACTTAGCAGCACCAGCAGCTCATCTAATCTACAGCTCAGGGCACTGAGGTAGGATTGTGGTGGTCCAGAATTTGCATATGACCAATGTGAGGTTTAGTGGGATAAGGAACTTTCTCAAGGCCCCAAGGGTGGCAGGTGGCCTAGTTGAGACTCATACCTAGGCCTGTGGGAGAGGAAAGCCTGGTCTCTTGACCATGGTACTTACTGCCATTCGATGCTGAGGGCGCTCCACCTACCACCCACCCTGTTCCACATTGCAGAGGGGCAGCAGGCTCTAGTGGGGATTTGCCCCCTTAGAGCCTGCTCACAGGTAACCATCCAAATGGTTCTACACTGTCCGCTGAGCCTGACCTTTCAGCCATTTCGTTGTTGTCCATTCACTAAGTTGTGTCCGACTCTTTGTGACCCCATGGACTGCAGCTCACCAGACTCCCTGTCCTTCACTATCTCCCAGAGTCTACTCAAACTCATGTCCATTGAGTTGGGGATGCCATCCAACCATTTCATCCTCTGTTGGCCCCTTCTCTTACTGCCTTCAATCTTTCCCAGCATCAGGGTCTTTTCCAATGAGTCAGCTCTTCACAACAGGTGGCCAAAGTATTGGAGCTTCAGCTTCAGCATCAGTCCTGCCAATGCATATTTAGGGTTGATTTCCATCAGGATTGACTGGTTTGATTTCCTTGTTGTCCAAGGGACTCTCAGGAGTCTTCTCCAGCATCACAGTTTGAAAGCATTAATTCTTTGGCATTCAGCCTTCTTTATGATCCAACTCTCACATCTGTACATGGCTACTGGAAAAAACATAGCCTCTTGGGGGCCACAGGAAGTTACACAAATAGTTAAGAGTCTTTCATTCCTTCTCTTATCTCCATTAACCAAGTTCTGCCTTCCTACTTTTCATATAAAACCCGTTCTTTTGTAGGTACATTCACTTCCACCTGTGCTCCTATTCATTTCTCCGTTTACCTGTCCATCTGCCCGTCATCCATCCATCCAGCTATGTGCATCATCTGTCGTCCATTCTGTCTCCATGCACCCATGCACGCTTGCATTCATTCATCTGCACATTTCCTCATGCATGTATCCATCGTTCATCTTTCCATGTCTTTAATTATTCATCCATCTCTGCAACCAACTACAATCTAGTTCCTTTTTCTCTTCTACCATTCAGTTCTTGTGTAGATCCCCTCTCTACCCATCCATATATTCATCTGTCATAGCGACTATCCATTCACCCAACCATTATGTGCTGAGTCAGGAATTGAGACCACAGAGTGGGGAAGACATCACCCACATCCTTCAGTCTGACGGATGAGAAACATCACATGAACAAAAAAATAGACCGTGCTTCGATGCTGACTTTACTACCTATCCACGCAAGTTGTCACAAGAGCCCAGAGAATAGTGATGAATCATGCCTGTGTACATCTGGGAAGGTTTCTCAGAGCGGATACTGAAGAAGGGTTTTTGCAAGATGAGTTTTCCAAAACACTAGTTTTCCTAGTGATTTGGGGATATGGGGGTGGGGCTGAAGTTCAGGATTAGGAAAGGCAGAACGGACTTCCAGGCAGAATGAAAACCAGCCAGATCCGACTGAGTGTGGTGGTGTGGCATGAGGGTCCAGGTCAGTTCAGTTTGACTATGGGGTCTGTGCATATTGCAAGGACCTGAAGATGGGCTGGAAAGTCAGCCAGGGGTCAGATGATAAAAGGTCCTGGGTATAGGCAAAGGGAGGCCAGGTAACCCATTGAAGCAGGAGAGAAAGAAATGGGCTCTGTCTGACAGCAAAGGAGAGGGCATGTTGGAAGGAAAAGAGGCAGCAGGCTGGCAGACAAGAGGGAGCCTACTTGCAGTAAGCAGACAGGCGACCTCGGGCTGTGCCCAGGCAGGGACCAGCAGGGAGCTGCGGTGAGGATAGAGAAACAGGGATGACTGGAGGGATGTGGGGTGGAAGAGAAGCAATGACTGGGAAAAGAGGGAAGTCTGATCTGGGTGTCCCATTCCACAGGGTGCTCTGCTTTTGAAAAGCCAGTAGGCTGTATACTCCTAGTGTGTACACCACTGAATATATATATATGTGTGTGTGTGTTTATATTATTTCAATTTAATATAGAGTAGAAAACGTCAGGGTAGATAGTTAAGTCTCTCATCTGGGTCTTATCCAGGATACTGAAGTGGCTGTCAGATTTTTTTCCTATATATTTATTTTAAAATGCAGATTTGCTTTGCTTGGAGGAAAGAAGAGGAAGAAAATTAAGTTTTGAACCAGACCTTGCAAAATGGGAGTACCTGGCTAGTATCATCACTAACTAGCATTGACTAACCTCTTATTGTATATTTCACGGATTCCAAGGCACCCTTCTTTATATCTTCTGCTTCTGTTAGGTCCATACCATTTCTGTCCTTTATTGTGCCCATCTTTGCATGAAATGTTCCCTTGGTATCTCTAATTTTCTTGGAGAGATCTCTAGTCTTTCCCATTCTATTGTTTTCCTCTATTTCTTTGCACTGATCACTGAGGAAGGCTCTCTCCTTGCTATTCTTTGGAACTCTGCATTCAGATGGGTATATCTTTCCTTTTCTCCTTTGCCTTTCATTTCTCTTCTTTTCATAGCTGTTTGTAAGGCCTCCTCAGACAACCATTTTGCCTTTTTGCATTTCTTTTTCTTGGGGATGGTCTTGATCACTGCCTGCTGTACATTGTCATGAACCTCTGTCCGTAGTTTTTCAGGCACTCTGTCTATCAGATCTAATCGCTTGAATCTATTTGTCACTTCCACTGAATTAGAGATTTGATTTAAATCATACCTGAATGGTCTAGTGGTTTTCCCTACTTTCTTCAATTTAGGTCTGAATTTGGCAACAAGGAGTTCATGATCTGAGCCACAGTCAGCTCCTGGTCTTGTTTTTGCTGACTGTTTACAGCTTCTCCATCTTTGGCTGCAAAGAATATAATCAATCTGATTTCAGTATTGACCATCTGGTGATGTCCGTGTGTAGAGTCTTCTCTTGTTTTGTTGGAAGAAAGAGGGTGTTTGCTATGACCAGTGTGTTCTCTTGGCAAAATTCTGTTAGCCTTTGCCCTTCTTCATTTTGTACTCCAAGGACAAACTTGCCTGTTCCTCCAGGTACCTCTTGACTTCCTACTTTTGCGTTCCAGTCCCTTATAATGAAAAGGACACCTTTTTTGGGTGTTAGTTCTAGAAGGTCTTGTAGGTCTTCTTTGAACCATTCAACTTCAGCTTCTTCAGCATTATCAGTTGGAGCATAGACTTAGATTATTGTGATATTGAATGGTTTGCCTTGAAAACGAACAGAGATCATTTTGTTGTTTTTGAGACTGTACCCAAGTACTGCATTTTGAACTCTTTTGTTGACTGTGAGGGCTGCTGCTGCTGCTAAGTTGCTTCAGTCATGTCCGACTCTGTGGGACCCCATAGACGGCAGCCCACCAGGCTTCACCGTCCCTGGAATTCTCCAGGCAAGAACACTGGAGTGTGTTGCCATTTCCTTCTCCAATGCAGGAAAGTGAAAGTGAAGTCGCTCAGTCGTGTCCAACACTTTGCGACTCCATGGACTGTAGCCTACCAGGCTCATCTGTCCATGGGATTTTCCAGGCAAGAGTACTGGAGTGGGTTGCCATTGTCTTCTCCCATGAGGGCTACTCCATTTCTTCTAAGGGATTCTTGCCCACAGTAACTCTTAAAGAGATAGGAATACCAGACCATCTGACCTGCCTCCTGAGAAATCTGTATGCAGGTCAAGAAGCAACAGTTAGAACTGGACATGGAACAATAGACTGGTTCCAAATAGGAAAAGGAGTACGTCAAGGTTGTATATTGTCACCCTGCTTATTTAACTTATATGCAGAGTGCATCATGAGAAACGCTGGGCTGGATGAAGCACAAGCTGGAATCAAGATTGCCGGGAGAAATATCAATAACCTCAGATATGCAGATGACACCACCTTTATGGCAGAAAGTGAAGAGGAGCTAAAAGGCCTCTTGATGACAGTGAAAGAGGACAGTAAAAAAGGTGGCTTAAAGCTCAACATTCAGAAAACGAACATCATGGCATCTGGTCCCATCATTTCATGGCAAATAGATAGGGAAACAGTGGAAACAGTGACAGACTTTATTTTGGGGGCTCCAAAATCACTGCAGATGGTGAAATCATTGCAGCCATGAAATTAAAAGATGCTTGCTCTTTGGAAGAAAAGCTATGACCAACTTAGCATATTAAAAAGCAGAGATATTACATTGCCAACAAAGGTCCATCTAGTCAAAGCAATGGTTTTTCCAGTGGTCGGTCATGTATGGATGTGAGAGTTGGAATATAAAGAAAGCTGAGCACTGAGGAACTGATGTTTTTGAACTGTGGTGTTGGAGAAGACTCCTGAGAGTCCGTTGGACTGCAAGGAGATCCAACCAAGTCTGTCCTAATGTAAATCAGTCCTGAATATTCACTGGAAGGACTGATGCTGAAGCTGAAAATTCAATACTTTGGCCACCTGATGTGAAGAACTGACTCCTTGGAAAAGACTTGATGCTGGGAAAGATTGAAGGCAGGAGGAGAAGGGGATGACAGATGGTTGGATGGCATCACTGACTCAATGGACATGAGTTTGAGCAAGTTCCGGGAGTTGGTGATGGACAGGGAGGCCTGGCGTGCTGCAGTCCGTGGGGCTGCAAAGAGCTGGAGACAACTGAGCGAATGAACTGAACTGAAGACACCCTTGTTAAGAAATATTTTAAGGTCTCTGAAATGGGGGTGCATCATACAAAAAGTGATGTCTCAATCAAATAGCTTCATAGGCACTGTTTTCTCTTCATCAGAAACCCATAAACTAATGGTGCAATTATAACCCATGGAGTCTTACATTCAAGAAACAGGGTATTACGTGCCGGGCTCTTAGCTGAGTCCTGTATGTACATTCGTCGTGTCATCCTCACATTGTATGAGTCATCAGCTGTTGTTAACCCTGTTTCCCAGATGAGGAGCTGAGGCGTGGAGCAGGAAGTTCATTTGCTCAAGGTCACCGAGCTTGTCAGAGGTGGACTCAGGATTCTACAGTTTGTTGTGATCCACATAGTCAAAGGCTTTAGCGTGGTCAGTGATGCTGCAGCTGAAAGCTCCAATAATTTAGCCACCTGATGTGAAGAGCCCACTCATTGGAAAAGCCCCTGATGCTGGGAAAGACTGAAGGCAGGAGGAGAAGGGGGCGACAGAGGACGAGATGGCTAGATGGCATGGCCGACTCAATGCACATGAGTTTGAGCAAGCTTTGGGAGATGGTGAAGGACAGGCAAGCCTGGTGTGCTGCAGTCCATGGGTTCGCAAAGAGCGACTGAGCAACTGAACAACAACAGGATTCCAACCTGTTTCACTTTAAAACTGCAGGTGGAGGGGGGTGGGGGCGGATTTTTGGATAAAAGCAAGAGCAAGTCCAGGGCATGAGACTGCCTAGTCAACCACAGCCGCCATCACCCTGCCGGCCACCTTTCGATGCTGCCTCTTGTCACCAGCCCCCCGCCCTGGCCCCCACATTGCCGTCTTGGCCCCAAACCCTAGGATTCTTTTCCCCTCCTTGGAGGGCTCTGGGTCTAACATCTGTAGTGACTTCCCTCCCCCACAGAGAGGATGGGGCTGGGAGGAGATCTCAGGGGAGAGGGGAAGAAATTCCGAGCCCAGCTGGTTTCCCTCACACAATGCAGATTTGCTTAAATGGGAATTAGGATTAGTGCCGGATTTCACCTCTCCTGGCAGGCTGGTAATAAACTAATCTCCTCTTAGGCTGCAGGAAGACAGAATTCCATCGAAGACTGAAGACAGCTTCGGGCTCAGGAGTGCAAAACCCGAAAAGTAATTTTGTTGTTGACGGGCCTTGCTCGCACCTCCTGACACACAGCCTGCGGCTCCTTCCCAGCATGGCTGCAGCCTTTAATTTTGTTAATGTGTGACATTCACCCAGGCTGTGTGGCTGACGGGCACACTTGACATTAATACGTGTTCCTAGCGGTCCCTAGAGCTCATAGAAGCTCATTATCAGTTCTGAGCCTGTAAATGTAGTTCCTGGGCTCAGGTGGGCCAGGAACACAGAGATGCTCCGGGGAAGTAGAACAGTGGACAGCTACGTAAGCCAAGAAATAAACTCCTGCCTCATCCGGGGAACATGACCTCCCAGGCCACCGGGAGGTGAGCAGAAAAGCAACTCAGTTCAAGTTTGCATTCAAGCAAAGGGGCTCCTGCCCTGGCTATTTGAAGGGAGTTAATCCAGTATTGTGGGGCTTCCCTGGTGGCTCAGCACTAAAGAATTCGCCCGCCAATGCAGGAGACTTGGGTTTGATCCCTGGGTTGGGAAGATCCCCTGGAGAAGGAAATGGCAACTCACTCCAGTATTCTTGCCTGGGAAATCCCGTGGACAGAGGAGCCTGGTGGGCTGCAGTCCATGGGGTCGCAAAAGAGTCAGACACGACTTAAGTGACTAAACAACAACAACAATAGGGAGAAGGCAGTTTGTCAAATGTGATGTTTGCAGAGCCTCTGCCTGGCCGTCCACCTTCGAGGCATCCAGGCTTTGAAAGTGCTTGAAACCATCCACACAGAAATGAGTGCATCAGCGGGACCATGGCCACACGGTGGTAACAGCCAGAAATGGAAATACTCACTATGCATGGTGGGCGAGGGGAGGGATTGTGGTCCACACCTACCGTGGATACTGTGTGACTGTGAAGAAGACTCCAGAAGATGCCTGTGCACTGACTTGCAGCGGTGGACATGGTCTCACGGAGAGCTGGGGTGGTATAACACGTGGAGATTTCGCGGTCTGCCTGTGGGCCACCGTGGGTACATGCTTATCACACATGTACACAAATACGGTGCTAGTGGTGAAGAACCTGCCTGCCAGTGCAGGAGACATAAGAGACGCAGGTTCGATCCCTGGGTGGGGAAGGTCCCCTGGATGAGGGTATGGCAGCCCACTCCAGTATTCTTGCCTAGAGAATCCCATGGACAGAAGAGCCTGGTGGGCTACAGGCCATGGGATCACAAAGAGTCAGACATGACTGAAACAGCTTAGCATGCATGCACACACATATGTGATTACATGGCCTATAGCCTGGAAGGTCATATCACAGAGATTGCACAGTGAGTCTATCTGTTAAACAGGATAAATGAGTATGGAAATACTTGCACTTTTGTAGTTAAAAGTGAAAATTATGTACATATACATCCTTATCCATATGTGTATGGATGCATATGGAGACGGATATGACTGTAGGTGTATCTGTACATGTATATGTATCATGAATTCCTCTGTAGCTTTAGTCTGGCCCATGACACTCGAGGCCCCCTGGGCTGACACCACTTGGGTGGATGTCTGAGGCATCCAAATAAATAGCCAAATTAGGTAGCCAAATAAAACGAGGTCATGTCCTCCAGCCAAGCCTTGTTCCCCATCAGTTAGCAGAGAGTTCTGAGAACTTCTTTTATGCATAGGGTGCACTGGTGCTGGGACCTACAGGGCAGACCTTGAACTCATTGCTCTCCTTGAACTAGGCCTCCCCCACCATGGACAGGGCAGTTTCAAGGGCTTGACTTCCCTGAGTGTTCTCCCGGGTCTGTCCCTTTTCAGCAGTACGGCCATATGGGCAAGTTAACGCCTCGGAATTCATCGTGGTCCTCATTCCTAACGGGGCCATACTTTCTCATGAGATTGTTGAGGGCGTTGGGATCATTGTCATTATTATTTGAGGCAACATGAAATTTAATCGGGGCTTCTGCGCGGACGGGTCATTGGAAGGCAGGGATGGGGGCCCCCGGCCCTCCCTGTTTCTGCTCAGCTGTGTCTTTTGCTCAGCTGGGTATGTGAACGAGCTGGTCCCCTGGAACCGGCCTAAGCCTTGGCTGACAGGTATGCCGCCTGCACGCAGTGAATTTGATCCTTCTCCAGTGACCTTCGAACTCTTCGTGAAACTGACAGAGAGGAGGTGGGGGGTGTGGGGAGAGGCTGGATTTCTGGGTCCTGGGCTCTGGAGCTGAGTTGTTTTTCTCACCATCAGAGTGTTCTCCGCTTACTACTTACCTGTGTCTGAACACCAGATCTTGAAAGTGTGGGTCTGCCCCAGAGCCTGCATTCATTAAGCAATGATTAATTCGCTTTCGCATTTTCAAAATGACTCAGAGAGCCTTTACTTCGCCTGAGGAAAGTGGAGTCCCCACACCAAGTTGATAACATTCTAGCTAGAAGCAAAGAGATGCAGTGTGGTGCTGCAATCAGCCTGCTCCGTGTTATCACAGGGCCGTTGTACAGGCTCCCAGACTGAAAATACACCCTGAGCCCTAGGCACTGGGGACACCATCCTGGGACCCTCGGTGGGGCTGGGTGCTTGCTTCTGTCTTGCTGGGCCCTGTCTGGCTTCTGTATCACCTCCCGCAGAGATGGGAGGAGAGAGTGGGTGAACATCTAAGCGACGTGGCCCCCAGAAGCCGCATGCCCCCCATCCCTTGCCTTATTTGTTTATTTTTGGCGGTGCTGGGTCTTCGTTGCTGCATGGGCGTCTTCTCCAGGTGGGGCGAGTGGAGGCCACTGTCTGATTGTGGTGTGCAGGCTTCTCATTGCGGCGGCTTGTCTGGTGTGGACCACGGGGTCCAGGACACACGGGCTCAGTAGTCGAGGTGTGTAGGATCTTCCCAAATCAGGGATCGAACCCGTGCCTCCTGCATTGACAGGCGGATTTTACCCCCTGAGCCACCAGGAAGCCCCCCTTAGCCTTTTAAAATGTATTTCTCTCTATCCTCCTTCTAGAGTTTATCCTGAAGCCACTATCGGAAAGAGACCTCAGGAGAATCTTGACACTCCAGGCAGAAGACACCAATTGAAAAAGGTACGGTTGGTGCCCTGGAGGCGTGGATCTCAACTTATTCAAATAAGAGGGTCGAAGCTTCTCTCCTCTCCCTGCTCTCAGACCCTCTGTGGCTGAGTGAGAAAGCTCTCAGTTCATGCTGGAGGCTGCAGGGCAGGTGAAGGGCGGCTTTCCTCTTGTCCTCACCCCCAGATATTTGCTCCATGCTGGGAGCAAAGGTGAGGGGTGAGGGATGAGGAGGAGGCTGACGCTGAAGAGGGAATCTCACCAGACTGGGTGCTACCCCACTGCGGGGCGGAAGGTCAGGGTTGGTCCTGAGACAGCCCAGGAGGTTGAGGGTTGAAGGGCTGGAGAAAGTGAGCCGTCTGGGGGAAGCAGAGTTCCTGGAGGCTCACAGAGGGTCTCCCCTCTGTCAAGGACCCCTCCCTCCCCTCCCCCCACATGCCCCTCCCCAACACCTCCTCCACACACCTCTCCCCTACACCCCCCTACCCCACCCCTCCCCCACACCCACCATAATCTTGGGATTGTGGGAAGGAAATACCTTCCTAGGGTGATTTCCACCCCTGTCTCTCCCCTCCTCCTCTCCCCCATTCCAAGACTCTCTTTTTGGATAAAGTTTAAACCCACAAGTACTAGGATCAGTCATCACATTCCACGATGGAATTGGGAATGGAAAAGGCTTGGTCTGCTTCTTGGGTTCTGGAAGCTTCTTGGCTGCTCACCATCTCAGGTCTGGTGAGAGGCCGGGTCGCCTCATTTTTTCCCTGAAGGTTCCTGAATGAGGAGCCAGGATGTTTGGCTTCTGGCTCTTAGTCTGTGCCTTATTTCCTCGTCTGTAAAAATGGGGCAGCAGTGACTCAAATCTCTGTTCCAACCACACGTCCCCGGTTGCTGAGGTCCCAAGACCAGGGCTGAGCTAGAGGAAGGGACAGGTGGTGGTGTCGGGGTGGGGGGAGCGGCAGGGAGGCAGAGGTTTGGTCAAGTCTGTGGCGAGGAGAGGGGATTGGAAAGCTCTGAGGGATCTGATTGCCTGTCTTGAGTAAAGGATGACGCAGACCCTCAGGGGAAAGAGCACAGGTGCAGACCACAGAGATGTAGACGGAACTGTGTTTGAGTCCCTGCTAATCAGAAGAGTCAGATTTACTAACCTTGACTGAAGCTTCTCCATGCCAAGTGCAAGGTTAAGTTGCAGTTCCTGTACCAACAGCCCTACTGTCACCTCCATCTTAGCGAAGAGAAAACCAGGTCTCAGAGAAGTTAAGTGACTCACTCAAGGTCACACAGCACTGTGTGGCTGAATTTGAAGCACCTCCCTGAACTACCCGACCATTCTTGTGCATTTTGCTTACCGGTTCTATGACTTGAATCTTAAGGTCAAAAAATTCCTTGAAACTAAATCACATCTCTGAACTTCATTTCTTGAAAAAGACATGAACGTCTTCTAAACAATTTTTTAATTTTTTTTAAGTTTGGGTTCTTGTTAAAATCTCTGTGGGTCTTGGATTTCTGGTGCCCGTGATTGGGTTTGTACTTGGTCATTTTCTGAGTCACTAATCCGATATTCCACCAGTTTCCAAGCTTGTCCTGTCAATGGTGGAGTGTGCCTCCTGACTGGCTGGGGTTATTTTAGGTTGAAATCCGAGGCAGGGTGGCCAGGTCCTAGCAGCAGATAAAGCAGGACCAGGTCAAGGGCCACCCAAGTGGACAAGGCAGAGGGGGCACTGAGGCCAGGAATCGGGGGTGGGGGGCTTCTCTGGAGCCCCCACAGCATCTGTCCTGCAGCTCCCCGGGTTCCACCAGCCACCTCGGCCATAATATTCTGTGTAAACCTCCTGATCCCCACAGGAAGCAATCACCTTATCAGAGCCTGGATTCCTGCCTGATTTTTTAATCAGGGGAAGGCGCTGAAGTGAGTCAGAAGTAGCTTAACTTCCTTAGGATCTTTCTTTAAGGGATGTTTCTCCATCAGGGGAAGCCTTGGGGCTTGGATGGGAGGAAAGAGTCTCTTGAAGTACAGAAAGAAAAACAGTAAGGAGGCTCTTGATCTTGGTTTACCATCAGCAAGGCTGCTGAGACAGCAGTGATCTCGTCTGGCCTCTGTTGTTAATCAGGAAACAGAAATGTTATAGTCACAGGGAGCACGTAAAGATGACCATCAGCTACGGGCAGACAGGCGTGCAGTGTTGTGGGGAATGTTTGCCGGCCTCTCGTAGCCAGACTGACGGAGGCTGAGTCCCAGCTCCGCCCTTCAGTAGCCGTTTGACTCCAGACGAGTGCTTTGATCACCCAGAATGATCTCAGTTTTCTTATCTATTAAGTGGGCAAATAGCACGCACCCTCACTGGGTGGTTGTAAGGGCCAGGAAATAGCCAGCGCGATGCTCCTGTTTGCTTTGAACGAGGGTCGCTCCCTGGAATGATGTGGGTGGCCTTCCGAGGTGACCTCTGTGAAGAGGCTTGGGCTCTTGACATGAGAAAGCTGGGTGTTTGTGAGCACACAGTGGGGTCACCCTGGAGACACATACCTCTTTCTGGACGTGATCTAAAAATGGCCCGAGAGGAAGCGCCTGGATTGTATCAGCTCTCTGTTCTGACACTCCTGGGGCGTGAGGCCATGTCGGGTGTGAACAGTTCTTCCTGAGCCTTAATTCCATGGTTTACGTTTGACTCCCAGTGATCTTTCCTGGACCCTCTCTGGAGATAATCACGGATCCTCCCTACCTCCCGAGAGGCAGCGATTAGTAAGCTCTTTTTAAGGACAGTTGGGATTTTGGAAAGTGGTAAATTATTCTAGGATTCACCTCTGAAAAGCAGCAAGGTTAGGACCCAAACCCAGGGTTCCTGCCCTAAAGAGAGCGTGTTTGCCATAGCACCCCACAGCACCCACAGCCCCCTCACAGGCACTCGTTCACATTTCCAGAGGCACACTGTGTATGTCCTTAGGGACGCCACATAGCGCTACAGTGATTCCCCGTTGTGCCCACAGAGGCACCTAAGACGTTCACGAAGCAGCCCCTGGACTCACGTCATCCCATGGCATTCATGGTGGTCCCCACGTGGCTTAAGAGCGCCCTGCATGCCTGCAGTGACACACCGTGGCAGGCACCCACAGTGGCAGTGCTCCTGTGTTCTCCACCCAGGAAGAACGGGGAGTCCCTTGATGTTTTTATCTCCCCAGCCAGCCCTTTACAGCAGGCTGCGCAAATGAGTGATGGCAGCTTCCTGGAAGCCTCCAGGTCATCCTCCTGCTGAGATCTCCGAGCAGGAAGCAGGTGGCTGGCGGGTGGTGGGTGGCGGTGAAGAAGGCCTGGCTGCCACCGCCTAGAGCCTCTACCCACTTACCTATTCTCCCTTCTGTTGCTTGTGCTTTCGGTGTCACGTCTAAGACTCCGTTGCCAAATCCAAACTAATAAAGATTCACCTCGTGTTTTCTGCTGAGAGTTTTAAGACCTTAGCTCTTAAATTTAGGCCATCGATTCATTTTGAGTTAATTTTTCTATATGGTTTGAGGTAGGAGTCCAACTTCTTTCTTTGGCACTTGAATGTCCTTGGACTACCATTGAAGAGACTGTTTTCCCCCATTGCATAGTCTTGGCACCCTTGTTGAAAGTTCATTGGCCATAGGTGTATAGGTTTGTTTCTGAATTCTCAATTCCATCCCACTGATCTATTTGTTGTTGTTTAGTGTATAAGCCTTGTCCAACTCTTTGTGACCCCATGGACTGCAACACACCAGGCTTCCCTGTCCTTCACTGTCTCCTGGAATTTGCTCAAACTCATGTCCGTTGAGTCAGTGATTCCATCCAGCCATCTCATCCTCTGTTGTCCCCTTCTCCTCCTGCCCCCAATCCCTCCCAGCATCAGAGTCTTTTCCAGTGAGTCGGCTCTTCACATCAGGTGGCCAAAGTATTGGAGCTTCAGCTTCAGCATCAGTCCTTCCAATGAATATTCAGGGTTGATTTCATTTCAGATGGACTCGTTTGGTCTCCTTGCTGTCCTCTGGTCTGTATGTCTGTCCTTATGCTGTTACCAGCTGTTTTGATCACTGGAGCTTTATGTGTAAATTTTAAGAAGAGTATTAGTATATTTTAAAACTCCCCAGGTAATTCCAATGTACAACCATGATTGTGCACTGCTGGTGTTTTAAGGAAGATAAAGCACAGTCAGGGAGGCTGGTTGGGAGCCTGCCAGGATGATCCAGGGCAGAGAAGATGTAACCCTGAACTAAAGCTTCAGTCACTAAGGTGAAGAGGCCATGATAAGGTTGAAAGAGGTTAATGGGGGAGATATCCTGATTTTCCTTGATTCTGGAAAGGCTTCAGAGATGCCAAACAAAAGACAGTGGTCCAGGTGAGTCTGACTAACCTCTTACCCAACCCTAGTGTGATTTGGAGGAAGACCTGAGTCCCAATCCAGCTCATCTGCCTGTGACTCATGACAGTAACCTGGTCCTTCTCTGCCCTCCAGGGTATTGCCCATACCAAACCTTTCGTTTCTTTTCTTTTTCAAGTTGTTTAAAATTTGCAACAAGTTCATCCCAGGACCACACACACATTGTCCCTGTGTTTTTTCCCTCTGAAATGTCCTCTCTCCCTGACCTGGTTGGCTGTGAGAACAAGGCCAGACCGACCCTTCACTCGGTGGGGTGACCACTCCTTCACACCATGGATAGTTAATAATAAGTCTAAACTTCCTCATCTAAAAATAAGCAAAGTATTACTTTTCTGTTCATGTAGCAAAAATGAGCATAACATGCCCTTAAAAGGTTTTATTTTTTTTTTTTTAAGAAATGACATATATCCACACTATGAATCACAGCTGAAGAACTTTCAAATAGCAAGATGTGGCAAAGAGGGAGGGAGTATTCATTTTCAGATGCGTTTCAGCATCACAGAGGGGAAATGCCTTGCCCAAAGCCTCAGAGCTTTGGAAGGAGATGGCCTCAGTGCGTAGGTCTTCTGACCTGGACTGGTGATCATCCTGCTGCACCCAGCCACCGTTTTCATTGGTTAACAGTGTAAACTAGGGCTTCCCTGGGTGGCTCAGCGGTAAAGAGTACACCTGCCAACGCAGGAGACACGGGCTCCATCCCTGATCCGGGAAGATCCCACATGGCGCGGAACAACTAAGCCCACACCCCACAGCTACTGAGCTCTAGAACCCAGGAGTTGCAACCACTGAGCTCAACATGCAGCAGCTGCTGAAGCTTGCACACGCTAGAGCCGGTGCTCCACAGCAAGAGAAGCTACCGCCATCAGAAGCCCACGCACCGCAGCAGAGAGCAGCCCCCACTCACCACAACTAGAGAAAGCCTGTGCACGGCAAAGAAGACCCAGCACTACCAAAAATAATTTAAAAAAACACGTGTAAACTAATGTATGTTCATTAATAGCCTACAAATAAAGAAAAAAGCCCAAATCAGCCGGCAGTGCGCCTTTGGTGGCCGTGGCAGTGTATTGTCTGCCCAGAGCTGTTGATGTGAGATGTGAATGGAGACGCTAACTGTGCTTTAGGGTTTGCCACGACGCCTTCCTTTTCTGGGCCACAGGCAGGGCTGTGTTGTGGGATGGAGGCAGGAGAGTGGGGTCTGGACTCTGAAGCTGTTTTCTCTTTTAAAGTACACTTTGTTTTCTAGAGCAGTTTCAGATTCATAGCAAAATGGAGAGGAAAGTGCAGAGACTTCTCATATTCTCTCTGTCTCTGTGCATTCCTACACACACATGCAGCCACCCCCACTACTGACATCCCACACCCAGCGGTACATACATTACAGTCGAGGAACCTACACTGACACATTGTTATCACCCAAAGCCCATAGTTTATGCTGTGGTTCTCTGCTGGTGTTGCATATTCATTTTATGGGTTTTGACAAATGGATAATGATGTATCCGCCATCACAGTATCATACAGAGTAGTTTCACTGCCCTAAAAATCCTCTGTGCTCCACCAATTCATCCTCCCCCCACTACTGAACCCTGGAAACCTCTGATCTTTCTACCATCTCTGTAGTTTTGCCTTTTTCCTGCGTGTCATAGAGTTGGAATCATACGTATGGAGCCTTTTCAGATTGACTTCTTTCACTTAGTAATGTGCGTTCAAGGTTCTTCCATGTCTTTTCATGTTTGGATAGTTCAGCTTCTTTTTTTCCCCTATTTTTTATTGTGGTGAAATATATATAACAGGATTTAATGTTTTAACCATCTGAAGTGCACAGTTCAGTGATATTAAGTGCATTTAAAATTGCTGTGCAACCATCCCCACCATCCGTCTCCAGAATGCCTTTCATCTTGTAAAAATAAACATTAAACAATAATTTCCTATTCCCTTCTCCTCCCAGCCTCTGGCAAACCCCATTCGTCTTTCCTGCTGCCATGATTTTAACTTCTTTAAGTGCCTTATAGAAGTGGAATCATCCATTATTATTATTTTTGTAACAGCTTATTTCACTTAGTGTAATGTCCCCAAGGTTTGTCCATGTTGTAGTGTATGACAGAATTTCCCGCCTTTTTAAAGCTGAGCAATATTCCTCTGTATGTGTAAACCACATCTTGCTAATCCATTCATCTGCTGATGGACCCTTGGAGTGCATCCACACTTTAGCCATTGCCAGTAATTCTGCTAAGCTCATTTCTTTTTAGCACTGAATAGTATTCCATTGTCTGGTTGTACTACAGTTTATTTATCCATCATCTACTGAAGGATATTGGGCTTCCCTGGTGGCTCAGACAGTAAAGAATCTGCCTGCAATGCAGGAGACCTGGATTCGATCCCTGGGTGAGGAAGATCCCCTGGAGGAGGGTATGGCAACCCACTCCAGTATTCTCGCCTGGAGTATCCCCATGAACAGAAGAGCCTGGCGGGCTGCAGTCCATTGGGTCCCAAAGAGTCGAATATGACTATGTGACTAAGCACAGCACAACTGGAAGATATGTTGTTTGCTTTCGAGTTTTGGCAATTATGGGTAAAGCTACTGTAAAACTTCTGCAGGTTCTGGTGTGGACGTAAATTTTCAACTCATTTGAGTAAATGCTAAGAAGCACAACTGCTGGATTATACAGTAAAAGTTTGCTTAAGTTTGTGGGAAACTGCCAAGCTCTCTTCCAAAGTGGCTGTACTAGTTTGCCTTCCAAACATCGGTGGATGAGAGTTGTTGTTTCACTTCTTTCTCAGCATTTGGTGTCAGTGTTTTGGATTTTGGCCATTTTTACAGGTGTATAGCAGTATCCAATTTTGTTTCAGTTTGTACTTCTCTGATCACATATGGTGTAAAGCATCTTTTTATATGCTTATTTTCCATCTGTGGATCTTTGGTGAGTTGTCTGTTCAGGTCTTTTGCCATTTTTAAATTGAGTTATTTGTTTACTTATTGTTTAGTTTTACAACAAAGCAAGTTTATGAGTTTACAAGTTCCTTGTATATTTTCAGTAATAATTCTTTATCTATGCATCTTTTGTAAACATTTTCTTCCAGTCTGTGACTTCTTGTTTTCTTGACAATGTCTTTCAGAGAACAGAATTTTAAACTTTTGATCAAGTCTAGCTTATCAATTATTTCTTTCATGGATTATGATGCTGTATCTGAAAAGTCATTGCTCTACCCAAAGTCATGTAGATCTTTCTCCTGTGTTATCTTTTAGGAGTCTCATAGTTTTGTATTTTATGTTTAGGTATGTGATCCATTTTGAGTTAATTTGGGGGATAGTTATAAGATCTGTGTCTATATGTGTGTGTACGTGTATGTATATATATATATATTTTGCTTGTGGATATTCAGTTGTTCCAGCACCATTTGTTGAAAAGACAACTTATCCACTGCATTCCTTTTGCTTCTTTGTCAGAGATCCGTTTGCTGTATTTATGTGGGTCTGTTTCTGCTCTTTATTCTTTTCCATTGATTTATGTGTTCACTGTTTTGCCAGGACCACACTGTTTTGATTACTGTAGCTTATAAGTCTTGAAGGCAGTAGTGCCCGTCTTATGACTTTGTTCTTCTTCTTCATTGTAATGTTGGCTAGTCTGGGTCTTTTGCTTCTTTATGAGACTTTAAAATCAGTTTGCAGGTATCCACAAAACAACTTTCTGGAGTTTTCTCTGAGGTTGTATTGAATCTATAGATCAAATTGGGAAGAACTGACATCTTGACGATGCTGAGTCTTTTCTGTCCATGAGCATGGACTATCTCTCTAATCATTTAGTTTCTTCTCTGATGTCTCTCATCATAGTTTTGTAGTTTTCCTCATATAGATCCTTTACATATTTTGTTGGAACTATACCTAAGTATTTCATTTCTTTGGGTGCCAATGGAAATGTATACTTTTTTAAAAATTTCAAGTTCCACTTGTTCACTGCTTGTGTATAGGGGAGCAATGGACTTTTATCTGCTAAGCTTGTATCCTGCAACCTCACTTTACTATAAATACTTATGAGTTCCAAGCAGTTTTCGGTCAGTTTTTTCAAATTTTAAAGATAGACAATCATGTCATATGTGAACAAAGACAGTTTTATTCTTTCCTTCCCAATCTGTAAGATTAAAATACCCATAGAAAGTGGAAAAGTTTCCTTCCTAATACATGAAAATTAAAAAGTCTATGTCTTATTGCACTAGCTAGGACTTCCAGTACAATATTGAAAAGCAATGGTGAGAAGGGATGTACTTTCCTCGTTTCTCAATGGGAGCATTTCTAGCTTTTCACCATTAAGGATGATGTTAGATATGGGGTTTTATAGGCATTCCTTATCAAGTTGATAAAATTTCCCTCTATTTCTCTAGTCTTCTGAGAGTTTTATCATGAATGGGTATGGGATTTTGTCATGCTGTTTTTATATCTATTAATGTGATCATGTGATGTTTCTTCTTTAGCCAATTGATAGAATGGATTACTTTAGCTGGTTTTTGAATACTGAACCAGCCTTGTATATCTGGGATAAATCCCACTTGGCCATATCGTATAATTCTTTTTATACTTTTTTCAATTCTATTTGTTCATATTTTGTTGACGATTTTTACGTGTATGTTTGTGAGATATTTGTCTCTAGTTTTCTTGTAGTGTCTTTTTCAGTTTTGCCATGCCAAGTCGCTTCAGTCACATCCAGCTCTTTGCGACCTCATGGACTGTAGTCCACCAGCTCCTCTGTCTATGGGGATTCTCTAGCAAGAATACTGAAGTCGGTTACCACTTCCTTCTCCAGGGGTTCTTCCCAACGCAGGGATCAAACCCGAGTCTCCCTCATTGCAGGCAGATTCTTATTTGAGCCATCAGAGAAACTCAAAAGTCGCTCAGTCATATCTGACTCTTTGCAACCCCATGGACTATACAGTCCAAAGAATTCTCCAGGCCAGAAAACTGGAGTGGATAACCTTTCCCTTCTCCAGGGGATCTTCCCAACACAGGGATCGAACCCAGGTCTCCCACATTGCAGGCAGATTCTATACCAGCTGAGCCACAAGGGAAGTCCAAGAATACTGGAGTGGGTAGCCTATCCCTTCTCCAGCAGATCTTCCTGACCCAGGAATCGAACCAGGGTCTCCTGCATTGCGGGCAGATTCTTTACCTACTGAGCTATCAGGGAAGCCCTGTTTCACTTTTGTTATTAGGTTAATACTGGTCTCATAGAATGAGTCAGAATGTATTTTCTCTGCTAGTATTTTCTGGAAGAGATTGTTGTGAATTGATACATTCCTCCTTAAATGTTTGGTAGAATTCACCAGTGAACCCATGTGTGCCTAATGTTTTCTTTTTTTGACAGGTTATTAATTATTGATTCAAAATGTTTAATAGGTACAGGCCTATTCAGATTGCATATTTCTTTTTGTAGGATTTTTGGCAGATTGTGTCTTTCAAGAAATTGGTCTGTTTCATCTAGGTTATCAAATTTATGGGCATAGAATCATTCACAGTATTCTTTGATTTCCCTTTTCATGTTTGTAGAAACTATAGTGATGTCCTCTCTTTCATTTCTGATATTAATAATTTGTATTTTCTCTCTTTTTTTCTTAGCCTGGCTAGAGGTTTCTTCATTTTTGCCAGTTTTCTCGAAGAACCAGCTTTTGATTTTGTTGATTTTCTGTATTGATTTTCTCTTCTTTAATCATGGATGTGTCACTAACTGACATGGATCTGAGGGGTCTTGAGGCTAAGTCCCTCCCATTCTTTGAGTCTCAGTTTCCACATCTGCAAAATGGGTATGATGACAGCAATGCTTTGCCCAGAGTTAGTCTGAGGGAAGATGTTAAATGTAAGTCCACTTTGTTGATTCTGTAAATACTGTTGAGCCTCTGGTGTGTATGTACCAGGTTCTGCTTTATATGCTAGGAATGTAGTATTGTGAACAAAACAGTAAAGTCCCTGCCCTCGTGGAGCTTGGACTCAAGTTGGAGGAGACAGAGATCAGACAAATGAACTGAGTGTCAGACAGTATTACAGGCAGGAAGAGAAAGGGAGGGGCCAGGGATGTGCTCTTTCGGATAAGGCATCCCGATCAGATGTCATTTGAACAGAGACTTGCAGGGAGTGAGCCTGGACTTCATCTGTGGGAAGAGCTTCCTGGTGAAGGGAACAGCAAGAGTAAGGGCCTTACTGGCAGCTGGCACGTTGGAGGATCAGCAAGGAGGCCGCAGTGATAGAGCGAGGGAAGTAAGGAGAGGGGGGAGGCCAGGAGGGAGCTGCCAGTCAGGTGAGGACTGTGGATTTGGATTCTAAGTGTGATGGGAAGCCAGTGTACAAGGAGGAGACAGGACCCAGTAAAATAATACATTTTACCAAGATCACTCTGACTGCGGAATAGAGGACAGATTATAGGGGACAAGGAGACTGGGGTAGAGACTGATCCAGGCCAGAGATGAGGTGATTTGGAAGGACAAAAGGGTGGTGGAGGTGCTTTGAAGCCAAATCATTCATCATCTGTTTGGAAAGTAGAGCTGACAGACTCACTGATGAGGAGGAAGAGGAACAGAGGCGTCATGGATGACTAGAGTTTTGTGCCTGTAAGTGGAGACGCCTGGATGGCTGGGCTTCAGTGAGGGATGAGGGACACGTGCCTACCGAGCTCTCTTTTGAGCCATTTTAAGGTGGGACATGGATCCATCCAAATGGAGGTGGCAAAAACACGAATGAAGGTATATACCTGGAGTTCAGGGGCGAGGCCTGTGCTGAAGAGACAAGTCTGGGACCCATCAGCTGACGAGTATTTCCAGCCTTCATCCCTAATGAGACCCCCTCGGGGTGAGTGTAGATGGAGAAGATGATGGAGCAGTGCAGGGTCTTGGAGAACCTGTAGAAGGTGCCCGCTGCGGCTACCCAGAGCTGCCCAGAGGGCGGCCCGGCTGGGACCCCAGGGTGAACAGATCTTAGTTTTGCATTGTCCAGGGAACTGTTGCGGAAGAGAAGCCAGCTGCAAGAGCAAGCCCAGGCTTAGCTTGCCCTGAAGGTGAGTGCTGTTCAACGATCGGTGCTCGACAGAAGCTAGAATGGGGCAGCCGGATGAGGTACCTAGGATATGCAACACCCGGGGAAGATGGCTTTTAAGCCCTGTCATCTCTGTACAACAAAATTATTTTCAGTAATAGTGATGAAATAAAGCCAATTCCAATAATGGCCAGAAAAAGCGAAATGTTCCTTTCAATGGACTTTATATACAGAACCATGCCAGTCAACAAATGTTACAGCAGCAAAAAATAATGGGGGTGGGGTGGGGGAAGGAATGAGTTCATACTTTTTAATTAAATTAATGGGTTTTTTTGAAAAAAGAGAATAAATTGCACAAAGGAAATTCCAAAATTGTGAACCCCGCAAGGCTGGGAGAATGAACAGAGGTGGCTGCCTTGGCAATACTCTGTTTCAATGTCCTTGCAGCCACCACCCTGTCATTGCCTCGTTCAAGTCTGCTATTGAAGACTTGAAGATCTGGCATCTGTGAGAATGTCTAGTATCAAAGGAGCTGGTACAAAGAGAACTAGTACAGAGCACTAGTCTTGGAACCACCCTGTACGGACAGAACTCGCTCGGCTCTGAATCCTTTTTCTCACAACGAACTTGTGCAGCAGAATCGGCTCGTGTTGGCGTCCGCTGTACCAGAGGTTGTCCTCTGAGCTCACATCCATGTAAGCACAATATTTATGAAAGGTCAAGTAATAAAAATGTGCTTATGTGGAGCTTCCACACATATTATTAAAACTCAGTCGTGATTACTGCAGTTGTTTAGAACTTGGAACAACAAGATTGTTTTTTTTTCAAGGCAGTACGTTTCATCATTGACGTTGTTTAGCACTGTCAGGTTTTAGCTGGTTTTATGTTTGTTTTAAATTTTCCTGCAGACAGTTCATCCCCTATTGCTTACACCTTGTGCAGACTGCCCCTACAACCCGGCCCTTGGGAGATATTGCAGGAAACGAATGGGCCTCTTGTCCTGGGCAGTGGAGGGGAGGCCGGCGGAGGACTCTGAAGAGGTGATGCTGTGGACGGGCTCTGCTGTGTGACCAGCTAGTTTCCAGGTGGAAATAGGTGCAGAAAGGCCTTGCAGGTGTCCTGTATACACTGAGGAGGACCCTGAGTAGGTTGGCTGCTGCTGCTGCTGCTGCTGCTAAGTCGCTTCAGTCATGTCTGACTCCATGCGACCCCAGGCGCTAATTCCTGAAGGCCACCCTGGGTCTGAGGACATCTATGTACAGTCTAGCATAACAGAGAGCCGGACACAGAAAGCTGCCTGCATGGAGTGACAGTTTGCTCTGGTGGATATGAGCCGACATCCCCTCTGGAGTTGCACCCAGCCCTGCTCAGTGGGATCCCTGCTCTCCTCCTCCCCTCCCTCTCTCTCCTTCCCTTTCCTTTTTCTGCAGAGCAGTCCATGAAGACAGCCGTTCTAATGAAAAATCTCATAAATACCAGGAGATAAGCATCCAGGACCTTGGGTTTTTATTTCTGCCAAGACTCCCCGGAGAGCCTCCTTGGTAGGAAATATCCCTTCAGAGCTGAGATTTTTCTCCTGGGCTTCAAAAACAGTGCTGGCTTCTTAGGGATACAACATCTGTTTAAACTGAACTTGAACCGGGAAGCAGGCGTGTCTCCCACAGGAGGGGGACAGGGTGGAGCAGGAGGGTGCGGAATCTGCTCTCTGGCCTAGGAAAAGCTCCCCAGGCCTGTTCCTCCTTCTTGCAGTGCATCCTCCTGCTGGGGGTGGCTCTGGGTAAATGCAGAGCTCTGAGGGGGCGGAGGCTACAAGGGTCTCAGACCTGAGACTGGGCTTTCTTTTGCCTGTTCCCCAAATAGCCCCCCAGCCCATGACTGCCAAGGCCTCCACACCCAGGGGAGGGAGCAAGGAGACCTGGGTGACAGAGCAGCTTCTGCAGCCTGGGCGGTCCTCTGGGCCCTGGGAGCCCCTTTCCAAGCCCAGATATCCCAGCTCTTGGCATTTATACCAACAAATCCTCTCTCTCTCTCCCCCCACCCCCTTTCTTCTTTCCTTTTTCCCTTCATCATTCGCTGAGCATCCTCTGGGATACAGGAATTAAAAATCCCCGGTCCATAACTTCAACGAGCTTGAAATCTGGTAGAACAACCTGATTGCTCTCCAAGATAAGAAATTCGAGCGCTTTGTGTGCCTGGGCGGGCGTGCCAGCACACACTGTTATTGTTCAGGCCGTGAAACAACATTAGAGAGAGCTTGGGAAATGGAGGGAAGAGAACTCAGGCAGTGCCCCTCTCAGGACAAGAGGCCCACTCGCTTCCTGCTTTTGTTCCCACTCAGGCACACATACAGCAGAGATGCCTCCAGAAAGTTCGCCGAGTTCGGCTTCCTGCTTTTCTTTGCGCACCAGGTCCCGCTGCAAAATAGCCATGTGGGACTCCTTCCTGGGCAGTACCTGGCTGGGGGCCCCCATTCCGGCAGCGTGCTTCCGATGTCTGCTAGTGCTCGATGCTAAATGCGTGCCTCCTGAAAAGGGTTGGTAGGTTAGCAGATCGCACTACAGGGTGCCCAGGTTAACTCGAACTTGAACTTCGTATAGCCAGCAAATCTTTTTTTAGTGCAAATGCGTTTCCCATCAGTAGGAGTCCCCAGGTGGCTCAGATGGTAAAGAATCCACTTGCAATGCAGGAGACCTGGGTTCAATCCCTGGGTCAGGAAAACCCCCCTGGAGAAGGGAATGGCTACCCACTCCAGTATTCTTGCCTGGAGAATCCCATGCACAGAGGAGCCTGGCGGGCTATTGTCCGCGGGGTTGCGAAGAGTCGGACGTGACTGACCAACTAATGCTTTACGCTCTTATGTTCCATCAGTAGCAGTCCCATGGACTATTTGGAACAAAAACTAAAACATTCTTGGGTATTTGTCTGAAATTCAGACTTCACTGAGCATCTTGGATTTTACCTGGAAGTTGTGTACCTGGAGAGTCTTGTTGCATATGTAGTCAAGGCTGCTTTATTGAATGCTACAGAAAACCAGCTGGTGATACATTTCCTTTCCCGTTTTGTGGGGAACAGTCTCCCTAACTTTAATCTATCCCTGCTTTTTTATTGTGTCTCCCCGACAGCTCTGATATCCAGGGCTCTGTGGCTTAGCACACTTGGAGGTCAATGAATTCATCCCCTGTGGTCCCTCTGAGTACATCTTTCCCTCAGCCTCTTTCTGGAGGCTGCCAATGACTGCAGATATTTGGTTTGCTTTATGGAGGGAGAAGGAAGGGCTGGTGGGAGGTGTATATTAGCATTCCCCCTTGGGTCCATGGAGCTGCTTCCTCCAGAGCCCATCAGCCTCTCTGGCTGCCACAGATATAAGCAGTGTGCCCACCTTTGCCCTGCTGGGAGGAGAAAAGGTTTGAGGATGCTGGTCCAGGGCTGCAGACCCCCAGAGGTTTATGACATCTTTCTCCCCATCAGTGAACTTATTTTTCATTCTAAGGCAGCTTCAGGGAATAAAAATATAAATCGAAGTGGCAGACAGTAAAGGAAAAAAAAAATGATTGACTAGAGAGTGGGAAGACAGAGTGATGCCTTGTGGTTAAATGGATTTTCTGTTTAACTGAGGTTAAGTAGAAAACTCATTTTGATTCATCCTCTGCTCTTGCAAATCTTTCTGAAATGTATTAGCCTGCTCCCTGGTTTTCCTAAGTGCACCATAATGACCATAATTGAATCTCTTTGCTGGCAGAGCATCCTGTGGGGCGTCAGGGCATGCTGTTGTAAATGGCAGTCTTCTAGGTACAGTCAGGACCTGGGCTTTGGAGCCTGTGCCGTAGGCTATGTGCCATGCAGTGGCCCTTGCTTCACATCTGCCGCCACCTCATTTGGTCTTCCCAGCCGCCCTGGACTGGGGCTAAGGAAGGGACCCATTTACAGATATGGAAACTGAGGTCCATGACGTGAAGGACTCGCTTCAAGTCACTCTGGCTGGTAGAGGAAATGAATCTGAAGCCAATAGAAATGGTGGTGGTGAGTTGGTCTGGATTCAAATCCTGGCCCCCACTTCCTGGCTGGAAGAAGACCATTAAGCTTCATGAACCTCAGTTTCTCCATCTCTGAATTGGGCATAATAACCTTTCCTTACAGAGCTGCTGATGAGATGAAGTGAGGTAATTGTGGGTGGGCTGCACACCTGGGTCTTCATATATATATATATTTTAAATAGCACATACACCTTCTTATCCCCAAATGTCCCACATGCTCTTTTCCTGGGACCCTGCCTCCAGCTTCTTTCTACTTTGCTGTCCTGCCTCCTTTGTGCCTTAATCCTTTTGCAAGACTGCAGGAACAGAATGTCCGGGTTTGAATCCTGACTTTTGTGTGGTTCTATTTATGGGCCTCAGTTTTCCCATCTATAAAATGGGGATAGTAGTGACCTGCCTCCTAGGGTTGTCGTGAGAATTTAAAGCAAAAGAGCTTGTCCAGGCCAGTGTTATGCAAGGATTTGCCATTGTCATTCTAGGACTTGATTAAGTGCGTCCAGGTTAAGTGCCCCAGGAGTTTTCACCATCAGTCTAGGGAGAAGGAAAGAGCTGCTCTTTCTTCCTGCCATTGTCTGACGGGTGTTTACCACTCCTTGAGTGCTCAGGGAAGTACACCAAGAGGGAGCCATGGGTAGGTTATGAGGGGCCCTACTTTGGCCCTGACAGGGCCCCTTGCCCAGAGGTCATCACCCTCCAATAGTTGGTCTGTCTGCGACGTTGGTGCTCCCTCTCTGTATGTCATGGATCCCTAGCATTTCAAGAAGGCGTTTGTTTTTCTCCTTATCAAGGGATCCACCTGGAGCACAGAGGGCTCTCTGTGTGTGACCTCTGAGCTCCCCCTGGGGTCCAGGCTCGAGGGTGGGGAGGATACTTCATTAAACCAAACCTAGGCCAATAAGGCCACCTGTTCTGGGTTTTGGCCTGCTGGGTCCACACCTCCATGGGTCTTGCAGGCAAATCTCCTCCAGCTCTGGAGTGACCGGCGCCAAGTCCTGCCTAGCCACCTCCTTGCTCTCCGAGTCACCCACTCTGGACACCTTCTGGGATTCTTTGCAGCAGCTGAATAGTCACCCTGGTACTTGGGTACAGGAACAGCAGCCTGTGTGCAAAGCCCTGGGTAGGCTGGTTTATTTATGCGTTTATCTTTAATGGGAAGGCTGAGAGAAACTGCGAGGTTTGTGAATATTTACAGGCAAATTACTACAGGGAGGAAATGAATTCATTCCGTCTCCTCTCCCGCTGTTAACAGATCACTCTGCGGTTCCCCACCGCCTGCCTGCCACAGCCCTCCCTGTGCTTGTAATTCCGTGTAGTCTTTTTTGTTTGTTTTGTCTTTTGGCCGTGCCCTGGCGGCATGTGGGGATTGAACCTGCGGTCCCTGCATTGGAAGCTCAGAGTCTTAACCACTGGACTGACAAGGAAGTCCCCCGTGTAAGTTTTTACACCAGCTCCAGAAGGGGCAGCCCGGAAGATGCGTCAGTGTGATTCCCCCATGCACTTACTGAGCACCTACTGTATTCCATCCCCCAGTTCGGGTGCTGGGGGTACTGAGGTCAGCATCGCTCCTGTTATCCTGGCTCTTCCCCTCAAGGGAGCCTGTGGACAAGAACAGCAGTGTCTGTTGGAGGAAACAGTTGTTTTGAGACCTGTGGCTGTGTGTGTGCGGGTGGGGTGGGCAAGATGGGATCTGTCTGTATGACACCGGGGAAGGCTGGGCAGTAGCAAGGCTGCTTGTCCTGGGCCTGGAAGGACTTTTTCCCAGTGGAAAGGGTCTCTTGGGCAGAGCCTTGGAGGTGTGAAGGACGGCACTTCCTGGGGGTGGGATGGCAGGGAACCTTCTGGTGGGTTAGACATGGCACCTGTGGAAGGAAGCAGGAGGAAGAGGAGGTGGAAATGTGAGTGGGCTGGGTTGTTTCTGGTTCTGAGCTGGGGAGGGAGGGGACCTAGAAGGGAAGACAGGGACCAGGGTTGCCCAGTTTCCAGAGATAGCCAGGCGGAGCACTTGTCCTGTGGCTAAGGACTAAGTTGGTGAATAATGGCCTCTATTGAAAGAGGGAGTTTCCTGTCCCTCCCCACTCCCTGTCCCCTCCCTTCCCCTTCTCCCTCCCATTCCCCCTTCACCTCCCCTCCCCCTCCCCCTGATCTGAGCTGACAGTCCTGTGGTCTGTGGTTCTCAGAATCTAAAGTGTTGGGTTCAGCTTTGACCAAGGGCACGGCTGGCCCAGATTGTTCCAGACAGATGGCAGTCTGTGCAGCCACCTGTCCAATGGCCAGAGGGTGTGGAGGTCCCTTGGGACATTGGGCTTGGTCCCTGGCCCACTCGTGAGGCCTCCCCACGGCGGCTGGTCAGATACCCACCACATCCAGCCTGGGCAGTGAGAACCTCAGCTTAGGCTCTGGGTCCTGCTGAGCTGAGGGAGGAGCTGGGCTGCCCACCAGGGACTTCGTGGGGAGCTCAGGCAGGCCCCAGTGTGTCGGTCCTGGGAGACTGCCGTGGAACTGACTCTGGACTCTTCTCAGTAGGAAGAACCTTCCATCGTGCTCACTTGCTTCGCAGATTTGCTCATTCTTCCCCAGCCCGCCCCTCCTGGGGTGCCCAGCTGGCTGTGTCCTCAGTTTACCTGAGATCAGGGGCAGTAAGACCAACCCTTTGCCCTCAGGATTCTGAAACAAGACCAGACGGGAGCACAGATTTCAGAACTGTCTAGGCCCTCCCCTGGCCTGGCTACCCTCAGATGCTAATAAAAGCCCTGTGTGTTTTTTGTATTCAGTGAGGGGCCCTCCTTGACCTGTGACAGGCAGGAGGGAGTGGGGCAGGCCAGCCGGTTCAGATCCTGGGGAGGGGTAGTGGGAGGCAGCGAGGTTCCCAGGCTGGGAGGCTTTGGGATCATGGCTGTGGTTGAAATTGATCACCCTGGGAGCCTGCACCGTGGCCTTGTTAAGACACAGACTGCCTTCAACTGCTTCTAATGGGCACACGCACCTGCCAGCCCCATGCCTTCATGCTCACCATCCTGGGCACGTGCTGATCGCATGCCTGTGCACACCTCCAACACGCCTGTATATACCTACTCACCCCCGCACGCACCCACTCATGCAAACGCCTTCACATCCTGGCCCGTGCCTCTGCTCCACGCTCACCCCAGCTCCCACTTCCTACCCACAGCCTTCCTATACACACCCTGTCCTTTCCATAGGGCGCCCCCCCCCCCCGCCGACCCCACCATTCCTGAGCACACACGCACATGCACAGCCTGCGTCCAGACTTTTCGATGATCTTGCTTGTTTCTCAGCCTGCAGAACTCTGGATTATCTGGGACCCTTTTCACTCAGATGCTGAGCCCAGCAAGGGCTCCAGGGAGAGTGGGAAGGCTGAGTCAGAGAATAAGCCTGGACCCAGTGCAACTGCCCTGTGAGCAAGTGTCCTGACTCCTCCTGTTTCACACGTCCATCAGTCTATCCATCCATCCACCCATCCATCTACCCATCCACCCATCTATCCATCCATCCATCCATCATCTACCCTTCTATCCATCCATCCATTCATCCTTCATCTAGCCATTCACCAGTCCAGCCATCTATCCATCCATCCATTCGCTTATTAATCTACCCATCATTTATTCCAGAGCATACTCATAGTAGTGAACCAGGCATTTCTTTCATGGTTCTGAGATTTGTTAAGGAGGAAATAACATAGGGCCTTGATACTTGTTTTTGAAACCAGAAACCTTGGAATCTAGTTTCTGCCTCTTGCTAGCTTTGTGACCTTGGTCATGTCCTGTCATCCTTAGGCCTCAGTTTCCCCACCTGTAAAATGGGAATCATAGTGCCTCATCCCAGGAAGAGTCCTGGGCCCTGGGGATGGTAGCCATGAGCACTAACTTGGGGACTTCTGTGTCCATCATCAAAACCCTCCTTGAAAACTCTGATTCAAAAAGATACATGCACCCCGATGTTCACAGCAGCACTATTTCCAATAGCCAACCATGGAAGCAACCTAAATGTCCATTAATAGATGAATGGATATGGAAGATGTCATATATATACATACAGTGGAATACTATTCACTCATAAAGAAAGAATGCCATTTGCGACAGTGTGGATGGACCTGAGATGATCATACTAAGAGAAGCATTAACGAGTCAGACAGAGAAAGACGAATATCATATGATATCACTTGTATGTAGATCTAAACTATGACAGAAACAAACTTATTTACAAAACAGAACAGACTCACAAACACAGAAAACAAGGTTACCAAAGGGAAAAGGGCAGGAGGGATAAGTTAGGAGTTTGGATTAACAGATACAAACTACCATATAGAAAATAGATAAACAAGGTCCTACTATACAATACAGGGAAACACATTAAATGTTCTGTAATAAAACATAATGGAAAAAAATAAAAAATATATACATATGTATAACTGAATCACTTTGCTGTACATCAGAAACTAACTTAATATTGTAAATCAATTATACTTCAATAAAAGTCAAAACGCTCCTTAAAATAGGGATGAAATGAGGCAAAATAAACTCCCTGCAACCTGCAGCTTCCTAGGGTTGGAATGAGAAGCGGGGATGTGGGTCCTGGTGGATCTTTGGGTCTGTGTCCGGAATGCCTACATTTCAGCCATGGTTGGTCAGTTTCTATTTTTCTGTCCCTTTAAGAGAAAGACATTGAGAAAGGACTAGCTGTCACACACATTAAGGAAATGTGCTGCTGTAGAGGTTTCTGCAAAGGGCAGGAGGAGCAGCCAGAAACTGGTGGCTTAGCCATCAGGAGGCTGCACTGGAGGGGCCCCGGCAGTCTAGCTGTCTCTAGAGAGCAGACAGAGAAGCCTGTTGGGGGCTCGGGAAGTGTCGCTGATGGTGGAAGGCTGGGCCTTGCTGGAGGGCAGCCCACAGTCTCCAGATCCCCAAAGAGACCCACCTGCCCCTCCCCAACCCTGGGCCTTCTTAATGTAGGTCCAGAAGTTAGAGCTGCCTGGGGCCTGGGGGAATGAAGAGGTGGCTACTGGCTGTGTTTTGTTTTTTGTTTTTTTCAACATTATTACACTTTTAAATGGTTATTGGAAAATACGATGGCTAACTTCCTTTTTAAAAATACTATTTCTTTACTCATGGCAGTGCTGGGTCTTCGTTGCTGTGAAGGCTTTTCCCTAGCAGTGGCGAGTAGGGGCTACTCTAGTTGCGATGCGCGGGCTTCTCACTGTGGCAGCCCCGCTTGCTGCAGGGCACGGTTTCTAGGGCGTGCAGGCTTCAGGAGCTTGGCACGCAGGCTCAGGAGCTGTGGCTCTGGGGCCACACGTTCAGCAGTTGCACCACATGGACTTCCTGCACGTGGGATCTTCCCGGATGAGGGACCAAACCCATGTCTCTTGCACTGGCAAGTGGATTCTTTACCACCTAGCCCCCAGGGAAGTCCCTGGCTAACTTCTTGAGAAGTGAGATACACACACACACACACACACACACACACACACACACGTGCGCGCGCACACACACACACACACACAACGACTGTGAGCTCCTTGATGGATGGGACGCTGGCCTATCGGCCTTTGTTGCTCCAGAGGTCCTAATAGCACGCAGTAGGGGTAGCAGATCTCTGTTGGATGAGGAAGGAATGGGATGTTGCAGCAACTTGCCTGTACTTGCCTCTGTCTCTTCCCCATCCCTGGCACGCTTAGTAACAATGTCAGACTAACGGAGCCTCTGGAAAATGGGAGAATAAAAGAGACGTCAGATAACTGTCCCAACCTGCAACTAGGAGACAAGTCCTGGAGAGCTAATGCAGAGTAGTGAGTAGGGACAACACTATTGCATTAAAGTCACTGAAGTTGCTAGGAGACTAGATCTTAATTATTCCCAGCTCAAAAAAGAAATGATGGGACTTCCCTGGTGGTTCAGTGGTTAAGACTTTGCCTTCCAATGCAGGGGATGTGGTTCCATCCCTGGTTGGGGACCTACGATCCCACATGCCTTTCTGCCAAAATCCAAAGCATAAAACAGAAGCAATATTGTACCAAATTCAGTAAAGACTTTAAAAATGGCCCACGTTAAAACAAAGAAATGATAATCATGTAATATAATAAAGGTGCTATCACTATAATAGCACTATACATACATCAAATCAACTTGCTGGACACCTTGAATTTATACAATGTTATATGTCAATTACTTTGGCCACCTGATACAAAGAGCCGACTCATTAGAAAAGACCCTGATGCTGGGAAAGATAGAAGGCAGGAGAAGAAGGGGACCACAGAGGACAAGATGGTTGGATGGCATCACCAACTCAACAGACATGAGTTTGAACAAGCTTCAGGAGATGGTGAAGGACAGGGGAGCCTGGTGTGCTGTAGTCCTCGGGATCACAAAGAATCAAACGTGACTGAGCAGCTGAACAACAACAACAAATATGTCAATACATTTCAATAAATAAATAAGTAAACTTATTTTAAAAATAAATGAAATATCAGTAGTTGAAGGAATTATATATACTTTCATCCAGCAACTTCTTCCTCCCCACCCCAGCCACAAAGAATGAGAAACTTTATTGGGGTACAATTTACATTCAGATCTAAAGTGTTCCATACATGCCGACCTTGTTTACACCCCTGTAATCCGAATTCCCAGCAAGACAGGAAGCTTTCCATCAGCCCGGGGAGTTTCCTCAGGCCCCCTTCCAGTTAACCATGGCTCTGCCTTGTATCACTGTAGGTTAGCTTTGTTCTAGAGCTTCCTAGAAATGGAATCACACAATTTGCTCTCTTGTGTCTGGCTTCCTTCCCTCAGCTTGTTGTTGTCGCTCAGTTGCCAAGTTGTGTCCGACTCTTTGCGACCCCACTGACTACAGCATGCTCGGCTTCCCTGTCCTTCACCATCTTCTGGAGTGTGCTCAAGTTCATTGAGCTCGTTGAGTCATCCAACCATCTTGATGCTTCTGAAATTCATCCCTGTTGTTGGGAGCTGTGTGGGAGCTCATTATTTTGTACTGCTGCACACTGTTTTATCTTATGTCTACACAATATCGTGTTTATACATTCATCCTTTGATAGGCGTTTGCATGTTCCCAGTTTCGGGCTACTATGTAATCAAGCTCCTATGAACATTTGAGTGCAAGTCTTTGTGGGGACTCCTGCTTTCTGTTCTCATGTGTAAACACTTAGGAGTAGAATGGTTGCATTAGAGGGCAAGTGTATGTTTGACTTAAGAGAAAGTGCCAGGCTGTTTTCTAAAATTCTTGCATCATTCACACCTCCACCAGCTGTGTCTGGGGCTTCCAATTCCTCCACAGCCTGATCAACACTTCGCGTGGTCAACAGAGCTTTTCGATTTTAGGCATTGTGTAGTTGTGTGACATGATTTCATTAGCGTTTTCATGTGTACTTCCCTGTTTGGCTAGTGAAGTTGAGCATCTTTCATCTGAATGTCTTATTTTATGGACGATCCATTCAAGTCTTTTGCCCATTTTTTATTGGATTGTCTTTTTATTACTGAGTTAAAGGAATTATTTAACTTTTGGAAGACAGCCTGCCCGAATAGCTTCACAGTCTTGTAGTCGGCAGAGACGTCTGAGACAGGACAGAAAAAATAGGAACCGTGAAAGGAAAAATAGATGAATTGGACGTCACCAAAATTTAAAACTTGTTTCTATTAAGAAAAGTGAATCGGAAATCCACAGACCAGAAGAGAATCACAGCACATGTGCCCAGGATGTACCACAGCCGTTTTATGAGGACTTGCTTCTACCTGGCACTTGCCCCACCCTATGAGGTCCTACAGATCCCACTCGCCTAGAAGCCAGGGTGCTCTCTGTTGAAACGCAAGTCTAACCATGTTGAACTTGCAGCACCCACAGGGTAAGTCCCAGCACCCTGGAGACGGCCTCAAGACTCCGCCCCCTGTCACTCAAGAGCTTGTGTTCGCGCGCTGGTCCCGAAGTCTCGCGAGGCTCTAAGCTCTCACCCGAGAGCTCCCTTCACATAGGCTGTTCTGGAAGAACACACTTTTCCTGGAGGTTCACACAGCGGCCTCGCCTCCCTCCTCAGAACTCGCATGAGGTGAGCCTTCTTGAGTGGAACTTCCCTGGACCCGAGAGGTGGAGGCTGCCTCATCACGGGGCTTGGATGGAAAGGAAGGGGTCAGGACTCAGCCCGCATTGCGGGGAGAGATTGAGGGGCGATTTAGGAACCCACCCCCATCCTTTGACTCAAGGGCAAAACGCCAGCATTTAATGACAGGTGGGTGCTGGTACTGACCGGCCAAGGTAGACCCTGGTCAGAGTGCTGAGTCGCAGAGGTCCTTGCGGGGAGCAGACACCCCTCCTTCAGCTGCTGGGCAGGGGCTGGGGGCTGTGGGGAGACTTTGGAGCCCAGAGCAACAGTTAATTATTAATACCAACCGGTGCCAGCCTGTGGCAGGACTCTCGTCAGATCCGGTGTACAGGCGAGCTCTTGGCCTGTCTGGTTGGCCTTCTGGTCCTGGCTCATGGTCTTGCCTTTACCCTGTTTTCTCTAAAGACTTTTTATTCATGTCAACCCGTTATCTTTCCAATAAGCCTTCAGATGATGGGACTGTTCAGGCATCAGTGCCCCCATCAGACCTGTTGAACCCTTTGCCATAGCTCTCTGTGGACAGCGTGCTATCACTTTGCATATTTCTCTCAATGAAATGAGGCACTTTATAATGTTCTTTGCCCACTGTCTGCATCCTGGGACAGCAGCTGCTGAGAAGTCTTCTGCACACCCCCTGTCCTGTCCCCAGCACTGGGAGCTGAGCCTGGGATGCAGGACTTGCTCAATGAATTTGTCACGAATCAGTGAAGGTTAACTAACAACCACCCGCCATGCTAGACAGCTAAGTTATTCTTGTTCTGTCCCGAAGTCATGTCTAGCTCTACGGGATCCCGTGGACTGTAGCCCACCAGGATTCTCTGTCCATGGGATTTCCCCAGGCAAGAATACCGGAGTGGGTTGCCATTTCCTTCTCCAGGGGATCTTCCTGACCCAGGAACTGAACCTGAGTCTTCTGCACTACAGGCAGACTCTTTACCACTGAGCCATCTGGGAAGCCCAGACAACTGAATACATTCCTCCATTTTCTCAGTTGGGAAACAGAGGCTCCAGGAAACTCAGTGGCTTGTTCAGAGTCTCACAGCTAATGAGAGGCAGAGTCACTGAAAAGGCAGATCTGGTTTCTGGCATTTTCTGCCCTACAATGGCTACATTACTTCCTTCTAAGTTTAAACCCAATAATGGAAGAAAGTGGTGAATGCTATAAAAATGTGCAATGCTGTATAAATAAAAGGTATCATCAAAAATATCTATGTTGATTTTAATCATCCCCAACTACAATAATGAGACAAAGCATCTTTTGAAACATGAGCAGGATTAGGGCTAAAATTTAGATGTTTTTTAGGGTCTTGGTATATCTCACGTGTGAATGCTTCTGTTGAACATTGGGATGCAAAGGATATTTGTCAAATAAGTGCAGGGGATCAGTTATAACAACACACTGAACATGTGAATACCCATTGCCCCAACCCAGAAACAGCAGAGGCTTCACCCGACCTGAGCCAGTCTCTTCCCAGCCTGGATTTTGTATTTATCCCCCTCTAGCCTTTTCTTTTTTTTATGACTTTACCACATCCGTTACTTTAATATTTTCTCTTCATTGATACATTCGTCCAGCAAATGCTGGTAGAGCTCTACTCTTAAGGGGAGCCTTACAGAGTCTCCCAGTCCCACTCCTGCAGTTTTCAAAAAGGAAGAAAGACAGATGATTTTTTTTTCCTCTGACCAAAGAAAAAAAAAATTCCTCCTGGTGGTATGTGTCTCCCACCCCCAACCACTCCGTGAAGCCAGCTTGTCCTCTCAAATGCCTCCTTTGCGTTTTGGCACACACTGTAGCCCTCTGTGAGTATTTTTCCACAAAATATTTGTGGCTTTGGCAAGGTGGTTTATACCATTAATAGTGCTCCCTTTGTCCAGAGGTTCCCCGGCTCTGCTCCACTCTGTATGCATCGGGTCATTGACTGGACCTGGCAAAGCAGAACTTTGCTCCCGGGCCCTTTAATTCTATTTACGTTCTATTGATTTAAATTTAATAGCCATGTGTGGCCAGTGGCAGCCACAGTGGCCCGTGCAGTTTGGAGGAGGGGTTTCCTCCGAAGGGAGGTGTTCAACAAGAGCTGGTGGCGTCTCGCCCCTGGCTTTATTTTTCCTGTACCTGGAGAAGCTGGCCAGGGTCGAGGAAGTCATGTGTCAGAGTTGATTTCTACACGAATTCCCTCCCCTCTGCTCCAAGCAGAGAAGAGAGTAAGAGGAAGGAAGAACCCAGGCATCCGGCCACTTTTGCCTTTCTGCAGACGAGGCTGTGCAGAGCACCTCGGCATCCAGAGAGCGATGAGAACAGCAAAAGGAGAGAGATGTGTGGGTATTCAGTGTGTGACAACCTTGCCCCACCACCCTCGTGTCAGTGGCTGGGTTTCATTCACCCGGCGAGAAGGGAGTGCTATATAATTTCATCAATGAATTATTTTCACAGCTTATGAATGTTTACATGAGGCAGGGCTGGGTTCAGCAGAAAAGCTGAGGTTCTCACTTCCCGACAAAAATAAGTCACGGGCGGGGAAATTTAAAAAAAAAATCACCCAGTTACAGGGCTTACAGGATTCTTCCCCTCTTTAGCCATCGCCGCCAGAATTAAATTGTCCAATTTGGAGCCTTGGGAAGGAAAATAGCTCTGTTGGCTTTTATATCTACTAAGGAAAAAGCTTTCCACGATTTGTCTGTTCCTTTGTGAACTTGCTGTGTGGCCTAAGACAAGTTACTTAACCTCTCTGGACCTCAGTCTTGCCATCTGACACAGATGGGCAATAGTACCTTGCAGGGGGCTTTTAGGAATTTGCTGAGACAAAAAGTGGGGCTGTCATACGGCAGAGGGAGGTGTGCTCACAAGGAGCCTTCAAGGTTAGTGATGCTGGTTCAGGAGCAAGCCAGGGGTGGAGTGTGTGCCAGAAACCCAAAAATATGGTATTTGTGGAATGAAAAAAAAAAATACCCCAGATCAGTAGGAAATGAATCTTTATTTTCATAGTCTGTCAGCAGGACACTGCAAGCATCGGAAAAGGAAAAACAGTAATAGTCCGTGTTTAAATGTAGCTCTGGCTCCCTCTGCCCACTCTTTGTGGGCCTGTGCATGGACCAGAAAGACCCTTTTAGGAGCCCTCACCCCCATGCCACAGCCCCTTGGTGAGTGCTTTGGGGGCCTGGGGTGATGCTGGCTGGTATTCCAGGGAGCAAGGTCTCTTGGGATTTTATGAGGTGTCAGAAGGACACCCATCATGAGAATGTCCTTATCCTGCCCCTGAGTCCAGGACCTCAGGCATCATAGACTCACAGCTATCACGTGGGCAATAACTTCACTGCTGGGCTATTGGGGGCCAAGAAGGTGCCTGGCTACACGCGTGTGTGTGTGTTCACGCACACCTGTGTGAATGCTTGCTCTGAGCTCTCAGAGAACAGAAAAGGTGATGGGATAGCAGACATCTACGGATACCCAGAACCTGGTCAAGCAGAATGAAGTACCCCAAACAGGGACACCACGAGGTGTAGAGCCCTGCACTTCCCCCCAAGCCTCGACATCCTCATCTGGGAAGTGGGACCGAGGAAAGCTACCTCTCAGGGCGAGAGGACAGGTCGGTGCGGGGCCAGGTGCACAGCGGGAGCCAGGACAGGGTGGCCCGGTGACGGAGTCATCCTAAAGTGGCTTCCTCTCGTGGATCCCCTTAGGAAAGGGCACTTTGTGTTGGAGTGGGAGTTCTCTAGGCATCTAGGGCAAGGTCTGTCCTGAGCCCCTTCTCCAGGCCCTCAGGAAATGAAAGCTACTCTGGTCCCTGTGT
This sequence comes from Ovis aries, assembly GCF_016772045.2. Lineage (NCBI taxonomy): Eukaryota > Metazoa > Chordata > Mammalia > Artiodactyla > Bovidae > Ovis > Ovis aries. The sequence continues at coordinate 73,772,238 of NC_056068.1, forward strand.
GGAGGCAAGCAGCAGCCCCAAGCTGGGTACGAGGCCTTCTGAGTGAATCCATGCCCCATGAACTTTTGGAAACTGGGTCTGGGGTAGTCTGTCCTGCCCCCTGAGAGACTCACTACTGAAGCATACAACAGGGACTGAAGGCGAGATCAGCGGAGTTGCCCCTGGCAATGCTCTGCCATTGGCCGACTCTAGCCCTGGTCTGGGGGGTGAGCAAAGGGACCAGTGTCATTGGACCCCTGCTTCTCCTGCTTTGGTGGGGGAAGGGATCCCCCAACAAAGGGATCCCTGAAACATGTTCATAATGATACACATTCAGACGTTTGAGGTAATGGGCTCACATGTTCAATTAATAACAACATATTGGGTCCCCCAAAGAGGTTTCAGAGTTTGCATCTGGACCCCCAACGTGAGGAGGCTGGAAGCCTGGGCTGTGATTGAAGAGCTGATGGAGGCAACTTTCTGTTCTGAGGAATACCTGCCCCTGCCTTCACTGGCCGCACCTCCTCAGGGCCACCGAGAGATGCTCAGAGGTGGCCCAGCCACACCTTCTCTGGCCCGTCTCCTCCTCCAGGCCCCCGCTGTGACTCCTGCCACGGAGGAGCCATCACCAGGCTCTGGGCGTCTGCTCTGGAAAGAGTAGACAGGCTCTGGGGACAGTATGCGGGGTGCGGTGGTACTGGTGAGGGCTCATGGTCAGCCTGGGCCCCAGGGCTGGAGAGTCAGGGTGTCCTTGGTCTGTGTGGCCTTGGGCAAGTCATCTCACCCGGTGAGCTTCAGTGTGTCACGGCACTTCCATCGAAGGACTGTTTCTCAGCATTCGATTAGGGGCTAAGACTGTGTTCATTCCTTCAAAAATATTTGTTAAGCATTTACAGTGTGCTGCAGCCACTGCTGTGGGTATTGGGATTATAGCAGTGAACAAAGGTCCTTCTTTTCTGGACATTATACTCTAGTGGGAGAGACAGACAACTAAATATATGGTCAATGTGAATCAATTTATAGGTTATACACATAGTATTCATTTAACTGTATGCCTGTGATTAAATATATACTTAATGTAGGCTCATATATTATACATAAACAAATATGTGCTTAAGGTAGTAAGAAAATCAGTGAGCAATGATGGGAGATGCTGTTTGCCATAGAGGGGCTAGAGGGGTCGGGGAGAGCCCTCTGACAGGGATGCTTAAGCAGAGACCAGAGGAAGTGAGGGAACATGCCCAGGGCCTCTGTGGTACAGATGGCTGCAGTCAGGGGAACCACAGGCATCAGGGGCTTGGCTTTCTAGGACTGGAGTGATGCGTGGGGGAGCGAGTGCGAGGAGGCTGGGAAGGCAGCCAGGGCGTCATACAGGGTCTTGCACATGTTGTGAGGACCGTGCGGCTTGTCTGACCGGCGGCTTGGCACAGACTAGGTGGTACCTAAGTGTGCCTGCATTCGCTCATTTGGTGTTAGCACTTCCTCAGTGATGAACCCCTGAGCGGGGCTTGAAGATGTGGAGAGGATGTCTCAGTGACTGCCCTGGGGACACCAAGGACAGCTCCTTCAAGTTGGGGCTTTGGTGGAAGTGATATAGCCACAAGGTGGGCCCCGTGCCCCTCTGAGCCCCTTCAGCGGTGGCTCAGGCCCAGGGAAGGCCTCCTGGGCGAGGGGATGCCTCAGCCAGCCTTTGTAGGGTGCGTGGACCTCAGCCCCGGGGGAGCAGCCTGGGAAGGAGACGCCAAGCCGAGTGCACAGACCAACGGCACGGCACGTGCCGAGGCCCTAAAGTTCGGAGGAGCGCGGCTGTGGGGAATGGCCCTCTTTCAGTGTGCCTGGAAGTCCAGGGAGCACGAGGGATGGGAAGGGCTGAGAGCCAAGCTCTGGATATGGGACCGGCTCCCACGTGACCCCCTGGGTGCCTGAGGCCAGGTTGCCCCGGAGCAGAGCCTGAGGGGAGGGGCCTGTGCCATTTGTTAAGGATCTGCCCCCAGGGGAACTGATGAGGGAGAGGAGGGGAGGGCGTCAACCCAGGGGGATCCCAGACACCCTCCGGCAGACGGTGGCTTCCATTTGAGCCTGAGGGGAGCTCAGAACTTGTCCTAGGCTGAGGCCAGGGAACCGGGCTTTCCTGTTGGCTGTTGGCTCAGCACACCCCACCCCACCGCCCTCCTGCCCCCAGCGCAGAGGAGGGTGGCTCAGAGCACTTCTGACTGTCTGCAGGGTGAGCAGAGCATCTCTGGGATGTGAAGGAGAGTCACAGGTATAGGCATTAGAAACAAATGCCCGGGAGGTGAACCCATCATCCCAGTTTGCCAGAGACCGGAGGTTTCCTGGGACGTGGGAATTTGAATGCTAAAACCAGGATGTTCGGTCACCCAGAGCATTGCCACAGTGGCCTCTACAATGACCTCACCTCCTCAAGCCTCAGTTTCCTCTTCTGTAAAATGGGGTTCATAATTCTGGCAACTTCATGGGGCAGATGTGGGATTCATCACAGATAACCCAAGTAGAGCCCGTTGCCCAGACTAGAAGCCACTTGAAGAATGTTCTCTGAATCCACCTTGCCGGGCACTAGGTGACCCCAAGCCTTAGATGGATGGGAGCCAACATTTCCAAAGCCAGGGGTCCTCCTCCTTCTTCACCTCCTGCCATACTCACCCCCTACCCGCTCCCCAGCCACTTGATGAGTGCCCGTGGACTAAGGCCCCGAAGAGGAGGAGGCTGTGTCTTTAAGTGTTCAGAACAGGACTGAAATGTTATGACAGTGCATCTCACAAGGGATGCAGTTTCCACGGCAACCCCACACTAAGATAAGCAAGCAGCCTGCATTTTTTTCTGAAAGGTTCAGGAACAGGGGGGAACTAGGCGATCTGTCAGCGGGTGGGACTTGAAAGCCAGAGCCAAGTCCATTAATCCCTGTGCTCTGATTGCGTTATCCAGCAATGAACGTGAGCTATTCCAGGAGGGAGAAGTGGGCCTCCTTCCCCTGGCGCCCCATCTCATGGGCCAGAGCAGCAAGAGGACGAAAGAGAAAGAGCCCCAGTCAAGTTCTGTTTGAGAAACTGTAACCCACTACGAACTCCACCCCTCAACAGTGTTCCTAGTTCCCAGAGAGTTAAAACCCAGTGTGTGTGTGTGTGTGTGTGTGTGTGTGTGTGTGTCTGTGTGTGTGTCTGTGTGTGTGTCTGTGTGTGTGTGTCTGTGTGTGTGTGTGTGTGTGTCTCCGGGGCGGGGAGGTGGTGCTGGTTAGCATTAAGGACTCATTCTCTGTGCTCACACAGACATGGGTTCAGGTTCTGGCTTTGCCAGTGGCTGGGGTATTTATTGGACAAGCTACTTAACCATTGGAGCCTCAGTTTCTCCATCTGTCAGATGAGAAAGTACCAAAAGTCACCTGTGTATTATTGTAAAGTAAATCATGTTGTACGCAAAACTGTGTCATGGGATAGGCATGAGGGTTTAGTGAGAGAATGAATGTGTTCATATGGAACAGTGCTCAGCACAGTACCTGGCACAGAGTAGAAGCTTAGTACATGCTAGTTGTTGTTCAGTCATCCGGTCGTGTCCGGCTCTTCACGACCCCATGGACAGCAGCATGCCAGGCCTCCCTGTCCCTCACCGTCTCCCAGAGTTTGCCCAAGTACATATCCATGGCACCGGTGATGCCATCCTTCCGTCTCATCATGACTCAGATGCTAGCTGTGATCATTTATATTTATTAGCTGAACCAATGGAAGTCAGTGGTGCCGCTTTGGTTGATGCATGAAAGATGGGTCATTAACTGGCTTGGGGCAGAAATTGTTATTATCCAGGCCTGCCCCCTAAGAGCTGCTGCCCCATCTGCCATTGGAAGCCCCCTGGGATCCTCCCATCACACTTAAGGTAAGATCTAAGCCCATCCTGTGGGCGGGCTCCTGCCAACTTACCTTACTCCTTCCCTTTGCTGTTTCTACTCCAGCCATATTGGTTTCCCTGGGTTCCTTCAGCATACCAAGTCATTCTTGTCTTCGTACCACCTGCTTCTCTGCTGGGACCTCTTCCCTCACTGCGGGAGATGTTTGGCATCATCCAGCAGACACCACCGCCCAGTCCCCTAGTCCTGATATTGGCATCAGGTACGTTTAAGATGCTTGCCCTTTAGTCTTCCTATCTGAAGGAAACCCACAGTCCCACTTCACCTCTCCCAGTGAGCATGAGCCAGATCATTTCTTTAAACCTCAGCTTCCTCATCTGTAAAATGGGCATAATGATAACCTTACCTCTCCTCATTCATTCATTCTACCAAACAGTAGGGCAGAGGCCCCGGAGACTGGGTAGGAGGCATTAGTTCAAGCAGACAAAGGGTGGTGGCCAGGATCAGACATGCACCAAGCCTCCAGTGAGTTCACACCCAGGAACTGCCACCTTCTGAGGCCTGCCACTTCTAGTGGGCCAGGCCCCTGCTCTAAGAGCAGGGAGAAAGGTGAGCTCTCTCACCAGACCCCTGGATAAATCAGTCTCAGAATGTGATTAGTGCCCACGTGGTTGGAGCCTAAGGATGCATCTGCTTCCTTAGTGGAGGCATGTGGGACCGCCTCCGGGCCCAGAGCCCACAGCAGACTTGCTCCAAGGGCGTTCTGGGGCTCTGGGGTGAATGAGGACTGGCCAGAACCCTTGCCCTTGGGCCTGCTGAATGTGGACTCACGGCCCACAGACCCAAACTGTCACTGCCGCTGACCACCCCAAACTGCGAGGTTCTGCCACAGCTGCATATACACCTGCCAGTCCTTTTCCGTGCCCCAGCCCACCGCCCTTGGGCCCTTTCCTCATCGCAGCCACCTCTCACTGTCTCAGTGTCCAGGGCACCCTTTGCCTTTGATCATCAGCTTTTGTAAAATAGCCAGCTAAGGACTCACGGGATGGCAAGGAGGAAGCTCCTGGTTCTCTGCTCATTTATTTTGACAACTGTAATTTCATTTTAATTATTTATGCTCGTGCTTCAGAGTTCACCAGCAAATGGCTGGAGGTGCGCGTTTCTCACGGTGGAGAAAGCACCAATGGGAGATTTAGTTTTTAGGTTTTCTGCTGATTCACAGGAAAAAGAGGTCAGAGTCCTCTCTTGTTCCCCACTTTCACCCCATGGGTTCCTCCACCATCCCTGGAGAAGTATTCTGCGTTCATACCAGGAGGTATAAAGCAAAATCTCAGGGTTCAGTGTACTATAGGGGTCTGAGCCCCCTGTTTTAGGCTGGGCTGCGCCTTCTTGGATTGTATTGCTGGCCCTCTTGCAGGAGTGGCTCGTTCATGGTGCCTACAGTGCAACCTGGAATATTAGAATAAGCAGAATGTTCATGATGATGGGCCTTGCCCTCGTGTTTGTGCACAGAGGAAATAATGACCAGAGAGGGCAGGCGTATCCCCAGACCTGCGCACCCCGGGTGAGCTCAAGCCCACCTTCCCTCCTCTGTCTGCCCCTGCGCTCCTGCCCCAGCTGCAGATGAAAGCGAGAGCACGTAATTCATTGACATGTGTATCCCTAGGTCCCAGGCCCGAGTCTACAGGGCACATAGTCCCTCTTGAGATACAGGCTTGGTGTGGTCATCACTGGGGTTTCATCAGAGCCACCAGGTGGGTTTCTTCTGTTACCGGCTTTGGGGGTGCCAAGGATACACCCCTGGCCCCCAAGTAATACCCTTATCTCATTCCAGGTGTCACCAGACCTGACATTCTGCCATGGGAGGATCTGTCTTTAGGGATAAGCTTTACCCTTGGTATTCCTTCTAACAAGGATGCCCTTGGGAGACGCTGCTCCCTACGGCCACGAGGAGGGCTCTAATAATGCCCATGTCTTTCGAGCGCATTGCACGATTGGCTCATCTGATTTCTCACGACTGCCCAGGAAAGCAGACAAAGCAAGGCTCACTCTGCCCATTTTACCAAGGAGAACCCGGAGGCTCCAAGAAGCTGACTCCTCGTGAGGCTCACAAACTAGACCCTGGACATTTGAGCCCTGCTGTACCCTGATGGGGGGTGGGTGTTAGGGAATAGGGGAGAAGGGGCTGAGGGGTGGTTGAGGGGTAAGAAGGGAGAGGAGGAGAGGCTTTGGCCACCACTTTTCCCTCCGCATTTTGGCAGTTAGAAGTTCCATTCATTCATCCATTCCTCCGACGGCACCCTGTTTTAGACTGAAAGATCTGTTACTGATCCCCTGCTTTACAGACTGGCTGTGTGACCTCAGCTATAATTAGAGAGATGAAACCTACTTCTCAAGTGTCGATGTGAAGGGTTTTAAACTTACTTCCAGTATGTAACAGTGCCTAACTCAGTGCTTGTCGCCATACCTGGCCTCAGCTACAACTGTCCAAGTGGGGCAGGCTTCTGGCTGTTTGCCCAGGACTTAGAGCCTGAGTCCCTGTCATCAGGCCTGTGGGTGATGACGTGCAGGAGAGGAGTACTTTCTCAGCTGGACCAGGACCGGGATCATCCTTGGCAGTGCCGCAAGCCAGTGACTGTTCTCACCGCTGTCTGCTGAGCGTTCTCCTTCACTCATGCTATCAGCGAATATTGCTGGGACACCTCCAGTGGCGAGGTCTTATGCTAGATACTGAGGCTAGAGCAACATGTAAGGCAATCTCCTGCCCTCGGAGTTTCCTACCTTCTAGTTCAAGGAGAGAGAAAAGAAACATGGAAACAAATTAAACACAAACGTTTCAAATGGAGGTAGTGCTGGGAAGGAGACAGGGAAATGTGGCAGCACCTATGACCATCGGGATGGGAGGGGCTACTTGGGATGGAGTGGTCAGGGAGGGTCTCCTCGCGCCGAAGGTGGATGGTTAGGCAGACTCCTGACATCCGCGCGAAGTTCCAGAGGATGCGCGTTGCAGGAAGAGGGACCAGCAAGTGCAAAGGCCCTGGGGTGAGATCTGAAAGGAAACCAACCAGGCCACAGGACAATGAGTGGCAGGGTGAATTGCATGCAAGTTGGTGGGTAAGGCAGGATCATGGGGAGCTTTAGAAGGCAAAGGTTTTGGTTTAGTATGAAAGCCATTCGACAGTTTGCAGCAGGCGGGTGGCATGGTCTGATTGCATTTAACTCATCTGCCTGCAATACAGGAGATGCGGGTTCAATTCCTGGGTCAGGAAGATCCCCTGGAGAAGGAAACGGCAACCCACTCCAGGGTATTTTTGCCTGGAGAATCCCACGGACAGAGGAGCTTGGTGGGCTACAGTGCGTGGGGTCGCAAGAATTGGACACGACTTAGCAACTACACCACCACTGTAGGGAAAAGGCCGGTGGGGCTAGAGGGAATCTGGAAGGTCAGTGAGGAGGCAACAATAACGTCCAGGCGAGAGATGATGGGGACTGGGACGAGTGCAGTAGTAGTTAGAAAAGGCGAGCCATGATTAAAGTTGGGACATATCTTGGGGTAGATCCAGTAGGGCTTGCTGATGGAGGGGTGTGAGGGATGAGGGGCAGGGGGGATGCAGAGTGGCTGGGAGTTTGGACCTGAGCCTCCAGGAGAAGAGTCCTGCCATTATCAAAAATAGGGGAGCAGATAGACATAGCTGCAGGTCTCCCTAATAAGACAGAGAGATTCTTGGGCAGGGCCTCGTGGGATGAGGTTCCCATGATTGGTTCATGGAGCGCGGATGTGAACGAGGGAGGAGAAAGAGCTCGTGAAGGCAGGAAAGGGTGTGGCAGCATCCGGCCTTCCCCGCAAGTGGGTGACACAGAACACTCACTCTCGTCTCTAAAGGATCGTGAAGCAGAGTGTGTATTCTGCTCTCCCTTTCTGGAGATTTGAGATGCAGATTGGGCCCAACAAAGACTTTGATGAGTCCCTCACAAAAGATCCTATTTAACTTGGGTTAAGCCAGCATTTCTCAGACTTCACCGATCACAGGGCCTTTTATTGCTGATGCACTTAACATCTGAACACACTTCAAGAAAGGCTCTGCTGGCCAAGGCCCCCCCTCGTATCTGCTCAATCGCTGGCTGTCGCTGAAGAGGGTCAAGGGGCACGGTGCTCTCCCACACTTGGCTCTTGGGAAATCACTCCCTGAGGCTGAGGATTATTCTGAAGATGGTGCCATCATTAGCATCATAATAATGGCCATTCCTTACTCAGTCACACCCTGGACCAGGCGCCTGTGAGTAGTTCCCAGGCATCTTTCATTGAAAGCTCGGAATAGCCCTGGGACTTGGATACTATCACCGCCATCCTCATTTTTAGTTCAGTTCAGTGCAGTCGCTCAGTTGTGTCCGACTCTTTGTGACCCCATGGACTGCAGCACACCAGGCCTCCCTGTCCATCCCCAACTCCTGGAGTTTACTCAAACTCATGTCCATTGAGTTGGTGATGCCATCCTACCATCTCATCCTCTGTCATCCCCTTCTCCTGCCTTCTATCTTTCCCAGCATCAGGGTTTTTCAAATGCAAAACTTGGGAGGATTCAGGTCCCAAGGTTGGAAAGTAGTCGAATCAGCAGGTAGTCACTGGAAGGTCTCAGAGCACGCCCCTCCCCCAGCCTGACCACTACCCTATCCTGCTAGGGGCTGGTACCCTCCCCCATCCATCCCAGGCCCTGGCCAAACCACAGTGATGGTAGTAGGCTTTGGGGGAGGGGGAGGGGAGCCCCCAGTTTGGTGTCTAGATTGTTAGCTGGCTGGGAAGCCCACCCTGCCCTGCCCTGCCCCCAGCCATCCCGGAGCTAATGCGGAGCATCTCAGAAGCCTGTGGAATCGGAGAGTTTTAAACAGGAAGCTGGTATAATTTTGGTCAGGAGCTCAGGCAAGAGGGAGAATTCTGCCAGGCACAGCCACGTCCAAAAGAAATAGAGAGGGAGGGTTTAGGGTTTCAAGTTTGTGCATTTAAGGGATATTAAGACAAATAAAGGACTTTTATTCAGCCCCGTCCGGGCTTGGCCGTCTCCTGCTTTTCTAGGCTCTCCCATCCCTCGCTGAATTGAGGGAGACTGGGGTCGACCAGGGGACCCCAGTGCGGGGACGCCCCCCTCCCACCCTGGCCCCTGTGACTTGGCATATGGCGCCCCCTCCCTGCCCCCTCTCCCAGGCTCCGTCCCAACCAGTGTAGCCCCCTGTCCTTCCCCTCCCTTGGTTTTTTGTTCTTCTGAGAGCTCCCCAGAGCCCGGGCCACTGTGGGACCTGCCGGTGCGGAGAGGACACAATGGAACCCTTGTGAGGCTGTAGACCCCTCCTGCCCCTCCCCACGGGGCCTGTGGAACATTCCTCAGCCTTGCCCAAGACCCCCCTGAACCTCGTCCGCTTGGAAAACCAGACTAAACCAGTCGGGGTGGGGTGGGGGTGCGGCAGATGGGTTTCTTTGCCCCCCTACCCCGCCCCACTGTGCTTGCACGGTCCACACCCGTGGTCCACATAACAACCTCAACACAGCGCCAGGCTCGGATTTAGCCGTTTCAGTAGATCAGCCAGTTCATTCTTCCCTTAGGTTTTCCCAACCCCCATTCAATTGTATTCTAGTTCCAGAAACATCTATTAGCCTCTCTCCGCGTGGGAGAACAACAACCGTGAGCGAGCAGTGACTCGCGAGTTGGGGGAGGCAGTGGGGGGAGGCAGGGCCGGTGACTCTGCAGACTCGCATGGGGAGGAGCGTTACTGTGTCCTCATGATGTGCCGGCTATGATCCAGGCGGTCACAACACCCCGTGAGGCAGCTGGAGAGGAAACAGGCCGCGGGGGTGATGCTCCTTGCTCAGACCATGGGCAGCGCACGGCAGTCAGGCTTCGAACCCCGGCAGGCTGCTTTCAGACCTGCCCTTCGAGCTCTTCGACATCCCCTGCATTTATCAGAAGGCCTGGTGAGCGTTCGTGGGCCGCGCACTGTCTCTGCCACCAAAGCAGCCTTTCTCGAGCGCACAAGCTTCAGGATTCTCTTTCCAGTTACAGTCTTCAGGCTGACCACCTGGGAAATACAAAGCCCGTTTTGATGATGGAGACATTGAGGTCCCAAGGGGTGACCGGAATTGCCAGAAGCGCCAGAGCCTGTGGATCCAGCATTGGAACCAGCCTCTCTAGCTCAACTGATTTTCACCCGAGTCCTTGGGGCAGGGTCAACCTGTGAATGAAAACCAGGTTAATGCAGGAGATCAGCGCATGGGTCTGGACCAGCCCCTCTAACCTGTGAGAGAACCAGCCGCCTCGTCCAGGGCGCTTCTGGACTGGCTGATGGGCTTCTGTGTGTGCAGTGTTGGAAACCGATCTCCCCAGGGGGACTCTTCCTGGGCTGTCCAGCAAGACTCTGGGAAACTCCTGCCTGTGGAAGTTTCTGGTTTCCCCACTTGGACCAGATATTCCTCAGGCCACGTGTGGTCCCCTCCCCGAGAGGGCAGCTTCCCAGGACTGGAAGAGGGTGCCTGCTGTCAGATCCTAAATCAGGACCAGCTGCATAGCTTTCCCCGCCAGAAGCGAGTGTTTTCAGGGAAGGCTGTCTCCTGGGAAAGGAGATTTCCAGAAGGCCACGATGGCTCTCGACCATGTAGGGACCCCGCCTGACTTTTGGGGGCTGCCGGGGCCTGACCAACAGCCTCAGGCCATACAGCTGGTCAAGGGCAGCTGCTGCTGCTAAGTCGTTTCAGTCGTGCCTGACTCTGTGCGACCCCATAGACGGCAGCCCACCAGGCTCCTCTGTCCCTGGGATTCTCCAGGCAAGAACACTGGAGTGGGTTGCCATTTCCTTCTCTGGTCAAGCGCAGCACCAGGACCTAAACTCAGATCTTCTGACCCCCTCAGTCTGATACTTTTCCAGCTACACATGCTTATTTATTTATTTTTTTGAATAGCGTCAGAATAAGGATGGCAGGATTGTTGACACTGAGTGATTTGTCCATGAGAATTCACTGTGGTATTCTCTCTGTGTGTATATTTGAAAATTTCCACAATCATCAGTTAAAATCTTAAACTACATATTACCTCCTCAGAAAGGCCTTCTCCGAAAGAAAATATTAGATTACTATTCTCCTCTGCAGTCCTTCTTTGCTTCTTCCACAAAACTTAGGATAACTCGCAGTTCTTTTTATTTATTTGATTGCTCCAGGTCTCAGGTGCGGTGTGGGGATCCTTTTTTTTTTTTTTTTCAGCTGTAGCATGCAGGCTGTTTAGTTGAGACCTGCGAACCCTTAGCTGCACAGTGTGGGATCTAGTTCCCTGACCAGAGATTGAAGCCAGGCCCCCTGCATTGGGAGCACAGAGTCTTAACCACTGGACCACCAGGGAGGTCCCCTAACTCACAGTTCTTTTTAGTATTTTCTGTGTCTTCTCTGTGTGCTCCTGCATTGACCTGTTGACCGGTGCATCCATGTCTGGTAGCACGGAGCCAAACTAAATGTAGGTCTTCGGAGTTTCCTCATTAAGAAAGGAGGGAGGTCCTTTGGTGAGTGGAGAAAGAAGTAGATGGGGGGAACCCTAGGGAGACCCCCAGGGTCTCTGATGGGTTAGGAACCCTCCTGGAGAGGGACAGTAAACATAGGGGCCTTGGGATGTGTTCAGGGACTCAGAGAAGCAAAGCTTGATGTGGCTGGGTGAGTAGGGAGCAAGACTAGGGGATAAAGTCACAGGTGGGAAGGCCATAGTCTTCGAAGAGTTTGGGTTTATTCTAAGCGCAATGAGACGCAATGAGGTGGTCCAGTGGTTACGACTCTGTGCTACCAATGCAGGGGGCGTGGGTTCCATTCCTAGCCAGGACACTAAGATCCCACATGCCACCGTGGCATGGCCAAAACAATTTTTTAAAAAAATAAAATAAGCACAATGAGAAACCTGCAGAGGGGTTAAAGCACGAGTGCCAGGCCCTGATCTGCATTTTAAATACATCTCCGGCTGCTATGTGAAGAGTGGATTACAGGGGCCAGAGCAGGAGCCGGGGATCTGGAGGGACAGAGACGGAAGTCGGGACTGTCCCACCCCCGCCAGCACCCCCGGGAAGGACCTGCTAGGGGTGAGCATTGCTCACACACACGCACACACACATCTTCTTTCAGGTGGGTTCAAGAACCTGGAAGAGAGGCCACTGGGGGTCTACAGATGGGGCTACAGGTTAGGGAGAACCCTAGCATCTAGCCGGGAGGTAGGGGCCCTCAGTTTGTTTAGAATGATTCTCGAAATAGTGGGAAAGAAGAGGAAATGGAGAGAGGAAAATTGCACAGAGGATTTTATTAGGGGAGCGCCCCCACCCACCCGGAGTATGCATGAACCTATTGATTTAATTATTGTTGTTGTTTATACATTTCATCTTATTATTCAAACATTAATTAATAAGAAATAACATTTTTAGGGTTATTTTGTAAAACATTTTAAAAAAACACTATTACTTCGAGATTGAGCCGCTGTGGGCGACTGGTACACCAGCTTCTGGATGGTAGGGGAGAGCAGGGAGGACAGTGTATGGAGAGAGGAACAGTGTAATTTCATTAGCCACCCATTCACTGGGACCCTGGTGTCTTCTGGACCCTACTAGGTATTAAAGGGTATTCACTAGTCCATAAGACCACGTTTTTGCCCCTAGGAATCAGCCTCATAATACTGACTATATGTACAACTGAACTGCCTTGCTATATACTTGAGACCAACACAACATTGTAAATCAACTATACTTCAATTTAAAAAAATGAAATCTGTGCAATAAAATAACAGACTGTCTTTTTAAAAAAGAAAAGCAAGGGGGTAATTACAGACTGTAACACTGAAGTAGGGTATGAATGGTGCCAGAAGCAACATCCACAAGGATAGTTAAGACTTTTTAAGAGGATAAAAGTGAAAGAGGCGTCAGCAAAGCCTTCATTGAGATGGCCTTGAAGGACTGGGGTTGGGAAGACAGCATTTCAGGTGAAGGGGTAGCATTTGGCAACACTAGGACATAGGAAAGCATGGGGTGTATATTTTAAGCAAAGGAGGATCATCTCTTTTGATGACAGTTCTGGCAACATGTAGAGGAATAGTGGAATACTAAATTGTAAAAGTAAGTTGGAATCAGATTATAGAAGTCCTTGAATGCTGAGTTTGGACTTAATTGTTCCACCTTTTGGAGGGTAGGGAGACTTTGAAAGTTTTGGATCAAGCCAATGGTCAAGGGGGACTTGCTCTGACAGGGCTACAGAGGGTGGACAGAAGAGGTGAGAGACCAGGACCTCTGCCTACTGCAGAGATCCAAGCAGCAGAATATGCAGACGTCAGGTAGAGCAGGGAGGCTGGGGTAGAGAAAAGGCGGCAAACGCAGGAAGCCATGGGAAGACTCTATAGGACTTTGGAACAAATTGGGGAGGAGCAGCAGCAGAAATGATGAGGTGGCTGGGAGATTGTTGAGGCTGCTAAGAAAAGCAGTGGGAGCTCAAAGGATGGGGAAAGAGAAAGTTGGAGACATCAGGGAGATGATAAACTCAGCTTTGAGCAAAGAGCTATAATTCTTACTCCACGGCTGTTCCTATATCAGAATTCCATTCCAGCAGTACTCTCAGCCCTGAGATGGAAGTTCGACCAACATTTACTGAGGCTTGAAAAGGAGGATAGAAATTGCCAGCCCGGAGCCTGACTGTGTGGTCTTTATCAGACTACATTGCTACTCATCTTTACTCTATGCCTTTGACTCTGTTTCTTTCAACTCTGGCGGATGTTGAATTCATCTGGGGCCACAAGGCAGGGGCCATGTTTGTTCTCTTTTTACTCCTATGGACACAGAACATGTCGCTGTGTTTGGTAACAGAAGAGTTCAACAAGGCGGCTGGAAGGGAGGGAAGGAGGGAGGAAGGCCTTATTCATCTCTGTTGAGCACTAAGCCTAGCTCTCAGAAGCTTCTTAACTGATATTCACGGACCAGTGTGCAGTGGAGGAGTGATTCTTTGCAGGCTGAGGTTTCAGAGCTCCTCTCTGGTAGCTGCCATGTTTACAGTCAATGGTGTATTTATCTTTGAGGTTTGGATATAACTTTTCCTTTCAAGTCCAAAGGCATTTACAAACCTCAGCCTATAAAACAAGCGGACTGCATTTCTAAGGAGGAGGAGGAGTGGGGGAGGGAAGGAGGAAGAGGAGAAAACAAGAAAACTTCTCCATCCCCAACCCCCTGCCGATTTCTGGGATAGAGGTTAAAGCTATAAAAACAGCTGGGGGTGTTTAAGTGGGGTGAGCCACCAGCCCAGCCCCAGGGGTGCTGGGAAGAGGAAAGGGGGAGAAATCAGTTTATGGAGAAGTAATAGACCTTCTCCTGGCTGGCTGCATTTAGCAGCAAAAACCACAGGCACCCTGGGAGAGGCCAGGGGGAGTGCCTGTCTGGCGTCTTGGTAGTGGGAGTTGTTGAAGCAGCCTGGCATTGTCCACCCAGAAGAAACTGCTCTGGTTACTGCTTTTTACAAAAGTTGGGTCTGATCGATGCCTGGGTGGGGCCCCTTGTTAGTCGCTCGGTCATGTCTGCCTCTTTACAACCCCATGGACTGTATACCAGGCTCCTCTGTCCATGGAATTCTCCAGGCAAGAATACTGGAGTGAGTAGCCATTTCCTCCTCCCAAGAATCTGCCCCACCCAGGGATCGAACCCCAGTCTCCTGCATTGCAGGCAGATTCTTTACCATCTGAGCCACCAGGGAAGCCCTTGGCAGAGTACAAAACCAGCTCTAAATAGGAGCTGTGGATGTGCAGATCTGTGCAGACAGCCCGTGAGAACACATGGGGGAGACTCGGCTAATGACAGGTGGCATTTCTGGCCAATTTTCACAGCTCTTTGTGATGCAGAAGTAAAGACTTAAGAGAATGAACGTACGGTTACCAGGGGGGAAAGTTGGGGGGAAGGGAAAATTAGGGAGTTTGGGGTTGACATGTACACATTGCTGTATTTAAAACGGATAACCAGCAAGGACCTACTGTAGAGCACAGGGCACTCTGCTTACTATCATGTGGCTGCCTGGACAGGAGGGAGGTTTGGGGGGAAATGGATACATGCGTATGTATGGCCGAGTACCTTTGCTGATCACCTGAAATTATCACATCATCACTAATCGCCTATACGCCAATATAAAATAAAAAGTTTTTAAAAAAAAATAGCTGCTTCTGCTGAGGCAAATACAGTCTCAGGGATTTGGAAAGTTTGGAGGTAGGATGTGCCTACCTTGTGTGCTGGCTACTGGCTTCTAGGGTGCTCCTGTCTCTTTCAAGGAAAGATTAAGACCCAGCCTGGGAGGCTTGAGTTTCAATCCCAGGTCTCAGATTAAGGAATCGTGGGGCCTCAGCTCTCTCTGGATCTCTGTACTCGCCTTCTGTGTTAGTCCTAGGGCTGCCAAGTGCCACAGAAAAAAGTGTAGTCTTTCACATTTCTCAAGGATGAAAGTCTGAAATCAAGGGGCCAGCAAGACCCGAGCTCCATCCAGGGTTCTGGGGAAGAATCCTTCCTGCCTCTTCCAGCTTCTGGTGGTTGCTGGCATTTTGGGGTGTTTCTTGGCTTTGTAACTGCATCCCTCCAGCCTCTGACTCTGTCTTGCTTCTGTGTCTGTTTTCCTGTGCTTCCCCTCCTCTTACAAGGACGCAGTCATTGGATTTAGGACCCTCCCTAAGTCAGGATGACCTCATCCTAACTAATTACATGTGTAAAGACCCTTTTTCCAAATAAGGCCACGTTCTGAGGTTCCCATGGTCTTTTGTTTGGGGGGAACACGGTTCAACTCAATATATCCTCCTCCTTTGAAGAGTTGTATTTTAGGGAGTTCAACATGCGTAGTTCATAAGCAGTTATTGAGTGCTTGTTGGGTTCAGAGTGCAGGGGAAGGAGCCTCCAAAGATGAGTAAGACACCGTTCTGGATTTGTCTGCTTCATTCATAACAAGTCCACGTCGGCTGAACTTGAGCTAGGCCTGTTGGGGGCTGGATGGGTTCCAAGAAGACAGGGCTTTTTCCCAAGAAATGTAGCCGCTTAACTACAACACCTGTGGTGTTTGCATTAGACAACCTCAAACTTCCTTGGACGTCTAAAGAAAAATGTCAGAGCTATCATTTTTTATGTCACTTCTTCCATTATAAAACTCTGTCTCACTTGTCTTGGGGCTGAAAGAACATTTTCTGATTCCACAGACTCTCGATCCAACAATTGTTGGAATATAGACTGGATAGTCTAGGAAGTCTTGGCAGATCTAAGTCAAACAGAACTTTGCGAGTCTGGTTCCTTCAACACTTCCAGCGCAGGGAGGAAGGACGTCAGGAGTCAGAGGCCCATGACATGCTCGATGATTTTAGGTGGAACTCAGATAAATTAGAGCACTCTTCATCTTAATGGTTATATAGCTATTAAACATCTCCAACCCATGGTTTTCTGGATAGTGTTGCTTAAGATCAGGTTTTAAAACCTAGATTGTTTATTTCAGTCATTTGAAAGAGCAAGATTCAGTAAAGAAACAAATGGGATATGTATGTGATAAGATGAGTGAAGGGAGGTAGCGTGCAATGTGTATGGATTATTGCAGATACTGTGATGGGGTTATAGGAGCGACTCAAGTTCGGGGAACACTAGCTAAGTGGATTAGAGAGGCTGACATTCATACCTGGGTTTGGGTCTTGGCTGTACCACTTACCGGCCTGGGAACCTCGGGTAAGTCACTTTATGCCTTTGGGCATCAGTTTCTCCATCTGACGGCAGAGAGAGGATCATCTCTGTGGAGCACTGGGCACGGAGGGAGAGCTGATGTGGGCTGGAAGTGGCTGTCCAATCAGAGGTGCCTCCGGTGGCATTCAGATTGGAAGACAGGTCCAAACTGCCAGTTGCCCAAGAGAGGGGGCAGTGTGGGGCTGGCTGAGTTCCAGGGCTCTGGGCTGGAGAGGATCCCTCCAGCTCCCCAAGAATGCTTGACTCTAGGAAGTGATCCTGAGAAGGCAGCCTCCTGTGGTTTCGAGGCTAGAGTGGGATCAGGAGAAGAAACTGATTCAGGAAGCTTTAATTTGATTTTTAAATATATATATATTTTTAAAGCTCCTACTGTGTGCCAGGTACTTCACTTGAAGTTTTATTACTTCCAAAACAACCCCACAGGGAAAAGTGATATCATTCTCATTTTACTGATGAGGGGACTGAGGCTCAGAGAAGTGAAGTAACTTGACCAAGGTCTTACAACTAGAAGAGGCGGAGGGAGGGTTAGGAACCTTCACCATCTTTCTTGCTCCAACGCCCTGGTCCTACCACCCTCAGGATGGGTGTTTCTGCATCTGGATGCAGGGAACAGCTGTGGTGACGGACGGACCTGGAATAGGAGAAGAGACAGGAGCTTGACCAGAAAATCCTACACTGCTTGGTCCCTAAGCATCTGCCAAGTAAAGGCACCCCCCAGGCTCATGCTCTTCGTTTCCCCTGTCTTTCTAGAAAGGAGACACAGGGGATCATCACCTCATCTGAGGCTTTCACATTTCTCTGCAGCGCAAGAGCCAGTAAAATCGTCCAGACGCATCCTCTAGAGACCATAGGGGCGGGGGGATGCAATCTCCTGGGATTAAAAAGCAATTTGAACACGAAATTACTCCCGGGGCCTGGCAGTTGCACAGGGAGGGAGGTATAATTTGACATTTCTTGGAAATGGATAGTCTCACTTCCCAGTAGATCTGAATTTGTGGACTGTCTCCTGGGCTACGTCTCTCTCGCCACGGTCATGATAGCCACCGATTGCCCTTATTCTTACGAGGCTCACACTGGCACGTGGACATTCCCTTGAAAACAGGCCTGAGTTCCTTTGGCCTTTGGGTCTGTTGTGGCTCACCGGATGTCTGTCTGAACTTTGCGCCTTAATTTCTCCCCAAGCCTACACTCCGTACAGGCAGAGACCTGGGTGACGATAACAAGACTTAACACTAATCATGTGGCAGTTACCACCTGTCAGGGCTTCCCTGGGGACTCAGCTGGTAAAGCAGCCACCTGCAATGTGGGAGGCCTGGGTTTGATCCCTGGGTTGGGAAGATCCACTGGAGAAGGGAACAACTACCCACCCCACTTTTCTGGCCTGGACAATCCCATGGACTGCCCATGGGGTCCCAAAGACCTGGACATGACTGAGGGACTTTCACTTTTCACCTGTCGGGCCTTGTTCTAAGCATGTCTCATGTCCTCAGTTATTTAATCCTCAGCACAACCCTTTGAGGCGGCTACAGTTAGCCTCATTTTAGACGTGACACCCAGAGAGGTTAGGTGACTTGGCCAAAGTCACACAGCTCAGCTGTGATAGAAACGAGATTAGAACTAGAGTCTGCCTTCTTAGCACTTTGCCATGCATATCCATGCATGTCCAAGGAACTCATGGGAGTTCCAGCATATTCTGAGTAGAAGTCGATTACTGAGTTTATGATACTCGAGAGCACTCATTTATTTTCCTATTTTTCTCTGCCGCGAGTTCCTTGAAGCTGGGGCCTGGGCTTCCTCATTTCTGCATCCCAGAACCCAGCATGGCACTTGGCATATGGCGAATGTTCGATAATGTTGTTTTTGTTTTAAAAAATAAAGATTCAAAGTTGAAGTTCACTTTCAGAAAAATTTTCAACAGTGGGCGCCGAGAATTAGGAAAAGCCATTTGAAGAGGAAAGAGCCCATGGAGGCAGCTGGCTGGTGACACGTGGGGCAGATGACCTGGCTCCTTGCTCAACACTGAACATTTGTGTGCAGACAAGGTGGGCTCGCAAGTCTGGAGGGGATGGTGCTTGGTGTTGACCTTGAGATGCTCTGAGGCCAGCAATAGCCAGCCTTCCTAAACAACAGTAGCAAGTATGAGGTGGGCGAGGCAGTGTGGTATCATGGTTAGCGCAGCCTGGGCTTAACTCTGGTTTCCCAGCTCTGATTTTCTTTAAACTTCAAGTTCCTCATTTGTAAAATGGGTTTATTTATGAAGACTAAATGAGAAAAAAAGGTGATAAATGCTCCACACAGTAAGTGACCCATCAATCTTTAATAAATGTTTGCTTAATACATCTTACATTTTCAGAATCACTTCCCCATCTCGCACCTGCTGGACCCTCACACAGCCTAGAAAGCCCCCTTTCTATAGAGGGGAAAACTAAGGCTGAGCGAACACAAAAGTGATTGCCTTAAGTTCCAGGGTTAGATAAGGTTGAACAAGAGTACCACCAGGGCCCCTGACCCGTAACCCAATACTACCCTGCATCAACCATCTCCTTTTTATCATGGAAAGCTCAGGGTTTCCTTAACATTTTTTTTTCTTTTAAAAAAGATAATTTATTGAGATGAAATTCACATAACGTGAAATTAACCATGTTAAGGCCAACAGTCGGTGGCATTCGGTTCATGGGCTATCTTGTGCAATTATCTCCCATTCTAAAGCATCTATGTCGTTCCACAGCAGTACCCCTCTCCCATTAAGCAGTTTCTCTCCACTCCTCTCTTCCTCCAGCTCCTCATATCTGCCTTCCCTCCCCATAGCTTTACCTATTTTGAACATTTCATATCAGTGGAATCCTACAATATGCAGCCTTTGTGGATGTAACCTTTCTTTCACTTAGCAAGGTGTTTTAAAGTTTCGTCCATGTTGTAACACGTGCCAGTACCTAGCTCCTTTTTGTGGCTGAGTGATATTCCACGGGCTGGATGGACCGCAGTTGGTCGTCCGTTCATCCGTTGTTGGGCACTGGATTATTTCCACCCTTGGGCTGCTGTCTATAGTGCTGCTGTGAACGTGCATGTACATAGACTTGCTTTATTCCCTATTTAAAACCTCTGGGGTTTATAATACTTGCCTTAAATTTTAAAGAACTAGACAGATGCGTGCTGCATTGTCGTATCTTAACGTTACTAAGCCAGCAGGCATTTATAATTAAAGAATTTGGTTCGTGTCTGTCTCATCCCCCCAAATAATAGACTTCCTGTCCTACAAATGCGGTTTAAATACAACTTCCCTGGTTCATGTTTTAAACACACAAGCGTGTGTACACGCGCATACAAATACATGCCTGAGCCTTCTCAGGCGGTAGCCGCTGCTTTTCCACCGGTTGCTCTCCAACTGGGAGGCTGTGTCTCTGTTGATGTTTATTGACATAATCTGATGTTTGGGTTTGTAACTGCCTCCATTAGGCACTCAGAGCCACTCAAAAGATGTGAGAAAAGAGGCGGGGGGAGAAAGCACAGCCACCAATTAGCCTTGGGGACGGACTCAGAAATGCAAGAACAATTCATCTTCCAGTGATAAACTGCTTGACGGCACATACAGTATTTTATGCTGTTTTTCTTTGGCTGCACATGTGGGGCGCTGCCCCTGTTCAGTTTTGATGTGCTGACAAGCTCCTTAATGAAGACAGCTGTGGGTGAAGTTAGGAACCCCCAGAAGAGTGGAGAAGGGTCAACTCACTTCTGGGGGCGGCCACTGTCACTGTTCACCCCGTGAGTGGGCAGCGCCACGTGCAGCCATCCGTTCGTTTCCCCTGGGGCGCCTGCTGGAAATGGCCCTCTCCGTGGTGGATCAAAGCAGGCCTCCCAGGTCGCCACCAGATGGGCCTCCAGGTTGGGCACATTCCATCCTCCGAGGCCAGGTGGGCCTAACCAGGGCCAAGAGCATGTACTTTACAGGTCTGTAGACCTGGTTTCAGATTCCCAACCTGGCCACTTCCTGGCTGTGTGACCTCAGACAAATGACTCAACCTCTCAGAGGTCATAGTAACCAGGAAATGAGCCTGAGCTTCTGTGCTCAGTGTTTGGTGCGTATCAGGAACCCACCAAGTCCTATGATTGTTCTTACTGTGCCCTTTTCCTTCCTCCCTCCAGACTCCAGACACTTTCTGCTTCTGGTGTGTGATGGGAGCTGTGATTCCTCTGCTGTCCTGAAGGGCAGTCCAGGGGGATGATATGCAAAAAAAGAGGACATCTCCGGGGGTCCAGTGGTTAAGACTTTGCCTTCCAATGCAGGGGGTGCAGGTTCTATCCCTGGTCAGGAAGCCAAGATCCCACATGCCGTTCAGGCAAAAAAGCAAAGCATAAACCAGAAGCAGGATTGTAACAGATTTGATAAACATTTTAATAATGGTCTACATTTTAAAAAACTCTTAAAAACACAAACAGCAAAACCAACCAAACAAACAAATGGAATCACGGAGGAAGTACCGTGCACTGCTAGAAATCCTGCTGGGGCCATGGACCCATCTTCCTGGGAGTGACTCCCTACTTGGCTCCTGACCAGCAGTCTGCCTGGTGGAAGAGCCGGGTTGGCATTCATTCCCAGGAGGGCCTAGCCCGGGCAGAGGCAGGGAGGTGTTTCAGAACAAGGTGAGCAGTGTAATTAGGTGGGTCGAGGTCTGCGGGTGTGTGTGTGTGTTTAAGGTGAGATCTGATAATACCTTACTGCACACGTGTGCAGTCGCTCAGTTGTGTCCAACTCTTTGCAACCCCATGGACCGTAGCCCACTAGGCTCCCCTGTCCTTGGGATATTTCAGGCAAGGATACTGGAGTGGGGTCCCATTTCCTCCTCCAAGGGATCTTCCTAACCCAGGGTTCAAACCCACATCTCTTGCATGTCCTGCATTGGTAGGTGGATTCTTGAACCCTGGGCTACCTGGGAAGCTCAATGCCTTATTACATGAAGGCTAAGATGAGTTAGAAGTTAAGGCTGGAAGTTACAGTCTGTCTTTGGTGTGTTAGGAGAACAAGGTGTGGTTCTTGTTCTCTGCAGAACTAGCTAATCCCAGCTCAAAGAGGGTACTCAAAGAAGGAACCCCAGTGGGAAATGGGGGCTCAGCAAATGACGGAATGACCTCTCCAGCTGCCTCCCCACCCATCCACCCCCAAAGGATGTGGGGCACCATGATCATTAAGGCACAGGCCAGGTTCCTGCAATAGCTTCCCTGGGCTGGAGAAGGGGCTGGGGGATTCTTAGCCAAAGCGAGTCTCTGCAGAAGGGAGGGGGGATGTAGCTGGCAGCCCCTCCTTCAGCGATGCTGCTGCTATTGGCACTAGTGGGGCCTCTTGGGTTTGCAGAAATGCCAAGACCTGTTAGTGCACACATACACGCACGCACGCACACACGTACGTGGAGCCCACAAAGGGGCCCAAATTACTTGTTTTGCCCTGTGACAGAGATAAATGCTCTGTGTGTGAGTTAATTAGTGAAATGACAGAGCAGAGCCGTGTCTCTCTGCAACCCTCCCCAGCACTAGCCCTGCCCTTTCAGACACCACCTCCGCCCTCCCGCACCCCTCACATGGCCAGAGCCTGCTGTTATTCGCTGCTCTGCTCCTGGTCTTGCTCAGAGTGGCCCAGAAGCCTTGATGTCTCCAAGTCTCAGATTTTCTCCAAGTCTGAGATTTTCTCCAGCCACTCCTGGCCTCAGCAGCCTGGTGCTTCCTGCTTCTGCAAGACAGGGTCTCAGCCAGGCTGTTTTTAGAGACACGACCCTATGCAGAAAATGGCCAGCTGAGTGTCCTGTGGATGGGGACTTGCAACCATGACTTGGGGAAAAGACACAAAGAAAGAAGGCGGAGCAGATTCAAGCCAGATCCTGGCTCAGCCCCATCTCGGACTTCTCGTGTGATCGCGGGCAATTTATGAAACCTCCCATGCCTCAGTGTCCACAGACGTGAGTTGGGCTCCTGACACAGGCTTGCATCTGTGGTTGGGAAGATACCCTGAAGTGCCTGGCACAACCCCAGCACTCCACACCCGGGGTTAGGAACACAGGGTGAGCAAATTGGAGACAGGTTTAACGTTTCTCACATCCGGGACAGGCTGCCAAAGGGCTCTTGAAATTTCCGTTCAACAGACGCTGCTGGGCGAGAGACCTCCAAGAACTGGCTTTGTGCCTTCCCTTGCTGTGTGACCTTGAGCAAGACCGCGGGTCGCTCTAAATGAGGCTAAAAATGAAGGTAGGACAGCCACTCCCAGGGTCAGGGCCCCAGATGCATCCGCCGCACCTCAAGTGCAGTTATTTCGTGGTTTTTTTTTTTTTTTTTCAAGATGCACAAAGTCCAGTGCCGAGAGGCCCTGGAAGCAGTGTGTGGGGCAGAGGGCAGGGGTCACTGCCAGAGCCGCACGCAGCGCCGAGCTGGGCTAGCAGGGCACTTTCTCCGAGTCTGGCTCTTGCACACCAGGAGCTCAAGCACACCTAGGCTTGGAGGAAAGTCTGGCTTAGGGTCAGGCTTCCCAGGCAACTCAGCTGGTAAAGGATCCTTCTGCAGTGCAGGAGACCCCAGTTCGATTCCTGGGTCAGGAAGGTCCCCTGGAGAAGGGATAGGCTACCCACTCCAGTATTCTTGGGCTTCCCCTGTTGGCTCAGATGGTAAAGAATCTGCCTGCCATGCGGGAGACCTGGGTTCGATCCCTGGGTTGGGAAGATCCCCTGCTGGAGAGTATGGCAACCCACTCCAGTGTTCTTGCCCGGAAAATCCCCATGGACAGAGGAGCCTGGTGGGCTATAGTCTAGGGGGTCGCAGAGTCAGACATGACTGAGTGACTAAGCACAGCTTAGCACAGGGTTAGGATTAGGCTTAGGGGCTGAGATGTGACAAGAATCAAGGGCACAGAGGCCAAGGAACAGGGCCTTGGAGATCAGTCCTGAGATCATCGAACTCTATAAAGCAGTAAAACGACTTTTTCAAAGGAAGCTCAAAATAGGAAACAGACAAAAGCAAGGGAGTCTTGGGCAGTTTAATTCTTCATTGTTGGTGGAAAAGGGCTCATTGTTTGGGGCATGTCAGCAGAGCACCAGGGTGGAGGGGCCCAGACTTCATTTCCTTTACCAATAAAATTACCAAAAAAAAAAAAAAGATTCAGGACTGACATCTGCATCTGGTTGACAACCTCTTCCTGTTACAGAGTAAGGATGTTAAAAAAAAAAACAAGACAACGACCATCTCCCAGCACCGCTATTTCTCAGACGAAGGACTGACTCCCTCTCCACCCCAGTGAAGAAGGGCAGGGCTTTGCAAGGAGGACACCATCTTCCTGAAACCTCACTGCCTGTCTGGAGTTTGCTCGTTGGCGGATTTGAAATCCGCAGCAGGAGCACTACCCGTGGGAGCCGTTTCCAGAGGGTTTCCAGCCACACTGTTTGAAGAGTGTTGACTTGTCTTGCTGCCTCATTGAACGGATGTAGAAACCAAGACCCTGAAAACGAGACAACTCCTTCCCTGGATGTTTCCTGAGGGTATGTTTCATGCACTGCCCCAGGTCCCGGGTCAGTACTGGGGCTTCGGAGAGAAATTTCACCGAGGAGGACTGGATCCCACAGGAAGAATCAATCACTCATTCTCTCGTTCTTTAATTTGTCAATAGCTTTTTGAGCCACCGCAATAGATCAGCTAACATAGAGTCGTTGCTACTGCTGCTAAGTCACTTCAGTCGTGTCTGACTCTGTGTGACCCTATAGATGGCAGCCCATCAGGTTCCCCTGTCCCTGGGATCCTCCAGGCAAGAACACTGGAGTGGGGTGCCATTTCCTTCTCCAATGCATGAAAGTGAAAAGTGAAAGGGAAGTCGCTCAGTCATGTCCGATTCTTCGCAACCCCATGGACTGCAGCCCACCAGGCTCCTCCATCCATGGGATTCTCCAGGCAAGAATACCGGAGTGGGGTGCCATCACCTTCTCCAAACATAGAGCCGTTAGGGACTGCCTAACGGGGTTTGAAGCCTAGTGGGACAGACAGATAAAAGGAAAGACTAAAGGAAGCAAATAAATAAGGTGATTCTGGGGCAGGGTGAAAATGATACATTGATGATGGAACAGAGTGACAGGACGGAGTGACGATGGGGTGGTCAGGTGATGAGGTGATATTTGTGTGAAGACCTGAACCATGAGAAGGACCTGGTCATGCAAAGAGTTGGTGGAGGAACGTTCCAGGCAGAGGAAGGGGCAAGAGCCCTGGTTCTGACGTGGAAGTGGGCTCGGTGTTGGGGAGAAGCAGCACGAAGTTGCAGAGTGACATCTCAGCCCAGCTCAGCTCAGTCCCTCAGGCGTGTCCGACTCTTTGCGACCCCATGAATCGCAGCACGCCAGGCCTCTCTGTCCATCACCAACTCCCGGAGTTTACTCAAACTCACGTCCACTGAGTTGGTGATGCCATCCAACCATCTCATCCTCTGTCGTCCCCTTCTCCTCCTGCCTTCAATCTTCCCAGCATCAGGGTCTTTTCCAATGAATCAGTTCTTCGCATCAGGTGGCCAAAGTATTGGAGCTTCAGCTTCAGCATCCATCCTTCCAATGAGTATTCAGGACTGATTTCCTTTAGGATGGACTGGTTGGGTCTCCTTGCTGTCCAAGGGACTCTCAAGCATCTTCTCCAACACCACAGTTAAAAAGCATCAATTCTTCAGTGCTCAGCTTTCTTTATAGTCCAACTCTCACAGCCATACATGACTACTGGAAAAAACCATAGCCTTGAGTAGACAGACCTTTGTTGCAGCTGGAGTTGGTGAATCAAGAGGGGAGAGGAGAAAGGAGTAAAAACAGGTAGGTGCAGAGGCTCCAGCTGCTGACCCTTGGGGCAGAAAGCCCAGGGACTGGGTACTCAGCTGGTGCGAGTCCAGGGCCCCCATGGGCCTCACCTTGGGGTCTGCCCGAGCTTTGGCTGGTGTGAAGATGGAAGCCCGCCAGGGTTCTGGGGCTGTCCTGCGAGGCAGCACTCCTGGGGGAACTTCCCAGCCCTCACTTGAGACCTGCTTTCTGTGATACATGATCTGGGTGCAGAGTGGGTGAGCCAGGAACAAGGAGCTGGTTCCACATTATCTCAGAGTTCTTCTCAGTCCAACTCACATCTGAAACCAAGGGATCACAGTAAACCTGCCCTAGTCCCAGAAGTTGACTGAGAATGAAGAGGCAGAAGCTTGATTCCCCAACCCTACAGCTGGCCAGCCCCTCTGCAGAGGGGTGTGTGTGTGTGTGTGTGTGTGTGTGTGTGTGTGTGTGTGTTGGGATCGGGGTGGCTGGGATAGATAAGGTTCATTTGACAAATATTTATCAAGTACCTACTTGATGCTGGGGATCGTTCTAGGCCCTGAGGATGCTACAGTGAAAAATGACAAGCTAAAGAAAAGGAAAGGAGACCGTAGAGCAGGATAATGGGGGCTCAGGGTGCAGCCACTTCAGAGCGAGGGGCCAGGGAAAGAGCAGCCTCTCTGAGAAGGGGTCGCTGAGAGTTGAGCTTGAGAGCCCTCCAGCCCTGGGACATCGGGAGGCAGAGGGGCCAGATGTGGGCCACTGCATGGGGACTGTGAGATCCAGGAACACACAGATAGCTGGGTGGCTGGAGCTGAGATAACTGGGGAGGGGGCGAGAAGATGGAGGGTCTCCCTGAGCCTCACGTGTCAGAGACTGATGAGACAGGGAAGACTAGTCCCTTCCTTTCCCCCAGCATGTCCAGAAAACAAAGCCAGTGTCAGTGTGAAAATGCTGGTGCGGTGGGGGAAGCAGCGGAATCTAGAGACCTGAGTTGTTGTTGTGCTCCCCTGTGCTGCCTGGGGCAAGTCAATCACTGGCCCAGGGCTTCCATTTTGTAAAAGAAGACTGCAGGACTGGACCACGGAGGAGAAGTAGGTTTTACTCATAGTACCTACTCAGACGACTGATAGCAGCTGCCAATGCCCTGGCCTGAAATGACTCTGAGATTTCTTCTGTGTTGATCAGCAAAGAGTATTGTCATCGATTAGTGATGTCTGCCCCCATGGGAATTAGAAGGCACGATAGTTACATGTGCATTACATCTGCCTTTCCTGCATCGCTTGTGACTGAATTGGCAGGAGGCCGCTTTGGGTATGATTGTGCTTGTAGCCATTTCAGCATCTGTGGGTTTTCCCCTCTGGTTCATCAGAATCAAGTGCTTTTGTAACCACCCTTGGCACAGACCAACCTCAGAGAATCAGATCAGTTCAGTTCAGTTCAGTTGCTCAGTCACATCTGACTCTCTGTGACCCCATGGACTGCAGCACACCAGGCTTCCTTGTCCATCACCAACTCCCGGAGCTTGCTCAAACTCATGTCCATCGAGTCAGTGATGCCATCCAACCATCTCATCCTCTATCATCCGCTTTTCCTCCCGCCTTCAATCTTTCCCAGTATCAGGGTCTTTTCCAAGGACTCAGCTCTTCGCATCAGGAGACCAAAGTATTGGAGTTTCAGCTTCAGCATCAGTCCTTGAATATTCAGGACTAATTTCCTTTAGGATGGACTGGTTGGATCTCCTTGCAGTCCAAGGGACTCTCAAGAGTCTTCTCCAATACCACAGTTCAGAAGCATCAATTCTTCGGTGCTCAGCTTTCTTTATAGCCCAACTTTCACATCCATACATGACTACTGGAAAAACCATAGCCTTGACTAGATGGACCTTTGTTGGCAAAGTAATGTCTCTGCTTTTTAAGATGCTGTCTAGGTTTGTCATAGCTTTTCTTCCGAGGACCAAGTGTCTTTTAAACATCAGAGAACAGTGTTAGCTAATGTATGACACTGCTTTAGAGTTTACACCAGACCCTGGTGCTCATAACCTATGAACTCTTCATAGCAACCCTGGGGGCGGGTCTCAAGTCTTTCCTCCTTATTCTGGGTTTTGAGGCCCAGAGAACTGGTTTCTGGCCTTGCAGCTAGGAAGAGGCCTGAATTGGAACTCCTCTCACTGTGAACAACACGCTCTTTCTGCTGTAACTGCTGCCTTCTCAGAGAAGGGGAGGACCCTGCACACGTTTGGAGACTGTGCCCTGACAGAGACTCGCGCTGGGAGTGAGACCAGGGAAATAGGTGCTGACCGCCTGCTTCTCCTATGCCCTCCTGCTCCCGCTCAAGCCTGCTGCCTGCCAGTCTAAGTGAATGTAGATTTATTCAAAGGAGCTGGCTCCCTGGCTGCCTGCTGTCCAGGTGCAGGAGGCAGGTGGGCCCAGCAAGAACCTGACAACCTCCTCTTCTGACTGCTGTCTGCTCTTCCTCTCCTTCCCTTTCACCCGGGTCTGTCCCTGCCAAGGGCGAGTGAGAGGGTGATAAATCAGAGTGTCCATCCTGGTGAGGGCAACCTTTAGGGCAGGGGATCTGGTCCTGTGGGCAGCTGGGCTCTGGTCCCAGAGCTGGGGTTAGTGGCCTAGATACAGTCTGATGGGGCTACTCCAACCAACACCCCCCCCACCCCACCCTCTGCTCAGGAAAGTGTGGGGCTGGAAGGGAGGATGTAGGGGTCTGCTTGGCAGCAACCCCTCAGGGGATACCTGGTGGGCATCACTGCCTTGACCTGCTGGAGAGGCAGCTCGAGGGTCTGTCTCAGGGGGCCATCTTGGGTTTCAGCCCTAGCTTTGCTCTCTGCCAGCATCATGAGCTAAGCAAGTCACTTAACCTCTCTTCCTCATAGTAGAATGGGAGTTGCATTTGTTATCAAAATAATGCCGCATAACAAAAGATCCCAAAGCTCAGTGGCTTAAAGCCGCATTTACTCTCCTGTTTGTGGTCTGTGAGACAGCTGCACCTTGGTTGGGCTGGCTTGGACTCGGGCTTTGAGTCTGTACCACGTGTCTCATCCTCCTTAGACAAGCAGCTACTGTGGCTTGAGGTCTGCTCTCTGCGTGTTTATCTGCAGGCCAGGCTACTGAGACATGTTCTTTTCATGGCATTTGACCAGTGCCCAAGAGGGCCCTCCCAGCCGTGCAGGGACAGCCATGCTCTGCTCTGACATCCTACTGGTCAAAGCAAGTCACTCACTCAGGCCCGAAGTCAAAGGGCGGGCGATCACTGCCCATGTGCGGCTGTGGCAAGGGTGTGGACGAGTAATTCTACTATGGGGGCGGGGAGGCTCGGGAACTCTTTATTCCACTCCAGCCACCACCGAGACGCGGAAGGACTCGCACAGCATCCCCAGTGCAGACTCAGCACGTACCCACATCATCCAGGTACGATGCAAAGTGCCTCAGGCACATCAGCTATGGCGGTGGCGGCGCTTCCCCACCAATCTCCTTCCCAGACAGGAAAACAAGGCCTCAGGACCTGAAGTCTCACCAGGCCACCCTTCCCTGGGTCCAAACCCTTAGCCACTGTGGTCCAGGCACTTCCCTCTGTGCCGGTCGCTTATATCCGACCTGCCGACGATCCCCAGAGGTACCTGCGTTGTACATGGGCTGGCTGAAGCCAGAGAGGGGAGTCCCATAGTGAGGTCATCCATCCATACAAGAAGCCGGAGAGTCTGTCCACAGACTTCCAGTTGTTTCCATGCTGAGTGCTCATATCTCTTCCTTTTAGCCGTGAGTATGTTTTAGGCTAGGAGGGCTGGAAGCAGTAGCCTGCCAGTCAGGATATCCAGGTTTTGCCTCTGGCTAGGTGTGTGATGTGGGCGAGTCTCTGTTGTTTGACTTGGCCGGTGCAGGACAGATGGTGAATGACAGGAAAGCCCATTTCCCTCCGCGAGCCCTGCCCAAGCAGGGGACGCTATTTCTATACATCCTCCAGGACACAGCTCTCCTGGGCCCTGACCCTGACCTTCCTCTGACCAGGGCTCTGAGGCTGGGGTGAGCCTGGGGCCCCAGAGCTGGAGGATTTCCTGGCTCAGCCCCACCAGGGGGCCAGAGGGCACGTGGCAGGGCGCCCCACCCAGGCTCCCAGCCAGGATTCTCTGTTTCCAGCTCATCAGGGCAGGTGGGGAGGTGGCACAGGCTTCTGAGGCATGGTTGGCCCAGTGTCCTGCATCTGGCTGAGACCTGGCTGGGACTCGAGAGGCCTAAGCCTGAGTCCTGGTCCTGGAAGCACATGGTTTGCCTTCCCTGAACCTCAGCTTCTCCATTTGCCAAGTGGCCTAGCATCTCTCACAGCAGTCCTGACCCTGATATTCTAGAGACAGGCTGGAGAGGCCCCCCGTGAGCAGATGCTGCAGGCCTTTGCCTGTCTGAACAGGGAGCGTCATCTCAGACCCAGGTTCTGTGGATCGTTTAGAACACCCACCGTTATTGAAGCTTCTGGTTTCTAGATGTGAATGTGGTTCTGAGGATGAAGTCAAGTTTTGCTGAATGTCCTTCCTTCAGTGTTAAAACTTAAACTGGCTCTTAAAACTGGCATTAAAACTGGCTCTTCTCCTGAGTGGTTGGGGCTGGTCTTGCCAGAGGCAGTGGACAAGAGAACCATGCCACTTCCTTTAGCCTCCTGGTCTGTGCTCCTGTGTAGGAATTTGCACCCTCAGAAGCATCTTAGTGCTAATTAGAGACCTGGGATGAGCTGCTAATTATAAAGAGTGGGGTTGGGGTATCTTGACTTCTGAAGTTGGAGGTGGGGGTTACATTTCATGCTAATCACAGGGGCCCAGGGAACCCAGCTGTGTGTGTGTGTGTGTGTATGTGTGGGTGTGTCTTGGGTTCTTTAAAACTGCTAATTGTCAGGGTGAAAATATTTTCACACATTTGCTCTCCAGGAGAACCGTTATTACTGAGCCCACTGGCAGTCTCGGTGAAGTCAAATGGCCACAGTCAACGTGGAAATCCTAATTAATAGACGCTCATGCTGCTCTCGGGCATGGCAGCGGAAGTAATTATCGTGATTTAATTGACTTTTCTCCCCTCTGTTAGGCACTCTGCTTTTTCCATTTTCTTGAGCTAGGAAGGGTTATTAAAAAAAAAAAAAAAAAGCACCTCCTTTCTCTCTCTCTTTTTTCCCCCTTTTATACAGACTGTCTCTCACCCCACTGCTCTATTTGTCAAATCCTATTACAGTAAATATTGTGACAGCACAAATCTCTGTGTTACAGAAAAGTCCAGCGCCTGAGCCAATGGCTTACTTATAAGGAGCGTGTTGGTTTTGTAAAGGTGCCGGCAGACCCAGCAAAGGTGTCTGGCAAGCAGAAGGGGAGTTGGTTTGCTCAGAGGTGCTGGTTTCAGCAAGCTGCTTGCTGGGTGGGGTGGCGGGGGGTACAGAGGACCACGTGCCCCAGAGCCACTCGAGGGAGGTGGCTGTTGAGACATATCCAGAGTTCAAGGCAATCTGAGGGGCCAAAGTGGGCCACTTCCAAGCTGCTAGATCCAGAGAAACATCTGAAGAATTCTAAACTCCCATCAGGCCCTTCAGGGCGGCTCTATGCTCTCACGGCTTTGACCAGCAGTGGCTGCTGACTTGGACTCGGATCCTGGTGAGGGGACCCTGCGATCTCTTAGATTTCAGTCTCATGACCAAGGGCCGTTGGAGCTTCCCTGGGCGAGCCTGCCTGAATGCCTTCCCCAGCAGGCTGTGCCTGGTACTGCCAGTGGTCAAAGAGTGGGCTGCCCCAGGCCAGGCGTCATTCCTGATCCACACCTCGGTGTGGACGGTGAGGTGGGGTCCTGTGGTCTGCCATCCACTCTTCAGAAGCTATAGGCAAAGCCTTTTGTGGATAGATGGGACTGTGGGTCTTGCCAACATAGCCCTTGAGAGCTTGACTGCCTGGATTTGAATCCTGGTTTCACCGCCTACTTGCTGGGTATCTCCTAGGCCATTTACTTAAAATTGGCTGCATCTTGGTATCCTCATCGATAAAATGATAGCCCTTACTTCATATGTTTGTTATAAAAGATATATGACCACTCTGTGTCACACTGGATAAACACTCAGTAAGATGTTCACTTATCAGTAGGGGCAGGTGGAGAGGGGAGGCAGTTCCTCCATCAGCAAGCAAGACGACTCTACAGAGTCACAGACACTGAAGACTGCAGGGAGCCTGAGTGACTGTTGGGTTAGCTCCTTATCATTCCCAAGGGGAAACTGAAGCACAGAGAAGGGATGTAACCTTTTAGTGATTTCATAATTAGTTAAATAATTTTAACAATATAATATTGGGCTACTTGGCATGGAGCTAAAATTAAAACATCTCCTTAGATCTCATTTGGGGCTGCTTAAGAGTGCTTGACTTTTATTAGAATATTACATATTATTATACTTTAATAATATTACTTTATTATTAAAATAAAGTAGAAGAGAAGGTGAACCTGGGATTGTTCTATTTCTTTTTTTTTGTCTCCATTTGGAAGTTTTGCTTTTAGTCTTTTGAAGGACGTACATCATCTTTGTTGATCTTTTTTTCAGGTGATTCCTATGTGTTAGGTCAATGGGCAAGATGTCGCAAATCAGCTATGTTATTTTAGACACTTAGCTTTTCTGAGCCTCAGTTTCCTCATCTGAAAAGTGGGGATATATTACCCTACCTGGACTGAAAGCTTCTCAAGGGCAAGGATGGTTTCTTTTTTACCTCTTCTTGCTTTCCTAGAATGTTGCCTAACATATATTTCTAGAAATGCTGAATGATCTTTTGAGCTGTCACGAGGGTCAGGAGTCAGCTTCGTAGACACGTTGTATGGACAGCTGTGCCTCTGAAAGGGGAGGCCATGTGATGCAGGAATTGAGATTTCAAGAAGTCAAGGTACTCCAGACCTTGACGGGTATGGAGAGAGGATGTTTGCTGGTTCTCTTTCTTAGGAGAGCTGGAATGGAGGCGAGACTGGAGGGGGTTGAGAAGTGAGTGGAAGATGTAGAAATGGTGACAGGAGGTACAGACAGCTCCAGTGAGAGGTGTGGCTTCGAAAGGGAGGGAAGAATCATCGCTGTGCATGGGAGTGGAGATAAAGTAATGGGTTTACCAGAGAACTTTTTACACGTTGGTGAGACAGGGCCAGGCATAGGAAGTGCTCTTCCTGAATTAAACAGACTTCTAGCTGAACCCTTGGGGTCACCAGGGTCTTTCCCAGCATTCTCAGTAATGGTTATAGATGAGATGGTTGTAATAAATGAGAATCTAAGACTAGTGTATTGGTTAGGGCAGTACTGAGTGCTATAAGAGGTAAAGCCTGAATTTCAGCAGTTTAACACAATGCAAAATTATTTCTTGCTCAGCAACAGTTCAGTGAAAGTGGAAAGCAGCTTACCATACAGAATTGAGGGCTGCTATTTCCCTTCTTCTTCAACATGTGGCTTCCAAGGTCACCATGGAAAGAAGAAGAAAATGTAGAGAGGGTCTGTCTGCTTCCTCATCACATTGGACTAGGAGGGTTCACATCACTTCCACTCCCATTGGTGGAAATGACTCACATGGCCCCAAAGGTGCAAGGGAGCCTGGGAAATGTAGTTCCTGGTTGAGCAGGCTTTTTCCAGCCATAGTTCTTCACTCTAGAAGGAGAGCATGGGTATTTGGAATAGCCAGTCTCTCTGTACTGGAATTGCAACCCTTTTCAGCTCTCTGAGGAGCACATTCCAACAGCTTGAGAAGACAAAATCTAACTAACTGAGAAAATGTTAGATTCCAAATGAAGCTCAGGCCTTGCCCCTGAGGGTGAAAGAGAGTTGATCTGGGCCTCCGTTTACCCACTTGTATAATATTAAGTCCCACCAGTCCCAGTTAACACTAGACCATCCAGGTATGACCTAAATCAAATCCTTTATGACTGTACAGTGGAAGTGAGAAACAGATTTAAGGGACTAGATCTGATAGACAGAGTGCCTGATGAACTATGGACAGAGGTTCATGACATTGTACAAGAGACAGGAAGCAAGACCATCCCCAGGAAAAAGAAATGCAAAAAAGCAAAATGGCTGTCTGAGGAGGCCTTACAAATAGCTGTGAAGAGAAGGGAAGCTAAAAACAGAGAAAAGGAAAGATATAAGCATCTGAATGCAGAGTTCCAAACAATAGCAAGGAGAGATAAGAAAGCCTTCCTCAGCAATCAATGCAAAGAAATAGAGGAAAACAACAGAATGGAAAAGACTAGAGATCTCTTCAAGAAAATTAGAGATACCAAGGGAATATTTCATGCATCTTGGGCTCAATAAAGGACAAATGGTATGGACCTAACAGAAGCAGAGGATCTTGAGAAGAGGTGGCAAGAATACACAGAACTGTACAAAAAATATCTTCATGACCCAGATAATCATGATGGTGTGATCACTCATCTAGAGCCAGACATCCTGGAATGTGAAGTCAAGTGGGCCTTAGGAAGCATCACTACGAACAAAGCTAGTGGAGGTGTTGGAATTCCAGTTGAGCTGTTTCAAATCCCGAAAGATGATGCTGTGAAAGTGCTGCACTCAATATGCCAGCAAATTTGGAAAACTCAGCAGTGGCCACAGGACTGGAAAAGGTCAGTTTTCATTCCAATCCCAAAGAAAGGCAATACCAAAGAATGCTCAAACTACTGCACAATTACACTCATCTCACATGCTAGTAAAATAATGCTCAAAATTCTCCAAGCCAGGCTTCAGCAGTACGTGAACCATGAACTTCCAGATGTTCAAGCTGGTTTTAGAAAAGGCAGAGAAACCAGAGATCAAATTGCCAACATCCACTGGATCATGGAAAAAGCCAAGAGAGTTCCAGAAAAACATCTATTTCTGCTTTATTGACTATGCCAAAGCCTTTGACTGTGTGGATCACAATAAACTGGAAAATTCTGAAAGAGATGGGAATACCAGACCACCTGACTTGCCTCTTGAGAAACCTGTATGCAGGTCAGGAAGCAACAGTTAGAACTGGACATGGAACAAGAGACTGGTTCCAAATAGGAAAAGGAGTACGTCAAGGCTGTATATTGTCACCGTGCTTATTTAACTTATATGCAGAGTACATCATGAGAAACGTTGGGCTGGAGGAAGCACAAGCTGGAATCAAGATTGCCGGGAGAAATATCAATAACCTTAGATATGCAGATGGCACCACCTTTATGGCAGAAAGCAAAGAAGAACTAAAGAGCCTCTTGATGAAAGTGAAAGAGGAGAGTGAAAAAGTTGGCTTAAAGCTCAGTATTCAGAAAACTAAGATCATGGCATGTTCATGGCAAATAGATGGGGAAACAGTGGCTGACTTTATTTTTCTGGGCTCCAAAATCACTTCAGATGGTGATTGAAGCCATGAAATTAAAAGATACTTACTCCTTGGAAGGAAAATTATGACCAACCTAGACAGCATATTAAAAAGCAAAGACGTTACTTTGTCAACAAAGGTCCGTCTAGTCAAGGCTATGGTTTTTCCAGTGGTCATGTATGGATGTGAGAGTTGGACTATAAAGAAAGCTGAGCACTGAAGAATTGATGCTTTTGAACTGTGGTGTTGGAGAAGACCCTTGAGAGTCCCTTGGACTGCAAGGAGATCCAACCAGTCCATTCTAAAGGAGATCAGTCCTGGGTGTTCATTGGAAGGACTGATGTTGAAGCTGAAACTCCAATACTTTGGCCACCTGATGAGAAGAGCTGACTCATTTGAAAAGACCCTGATGCTGGGAGAGATTGAAGGCAGGAGGAGAAGGGGACGACAGGGGATGAGATGGTAGGATGGCATCACCAACTAAATGGACATGGGTATGGGTGAACTCCAGGAGTTGGTGATGGACAGGGAGGCCTGGCGTGCTGCAGTCCATGGGGTTGCAAAGAGTCGGACATGATTGAGCGACTGAACTGAACTGAGTGGAGATCTCGTCTTCTGCATTTTCCATCCCTCTCTGTGACAATTAGAGAGGGTCTTTGGAGTCAAAGGAGCTGGAGCTGGGCAAGATGGGCAGGGGGGAAAGAAGTCAGCCCCTGGGGGCTGGGTGTCCACATCCCACTCGCACTGGAAGACCAGGCTCGATGAGGCGTGTTTCTTGCCTGCCTCTGACAGGCACGGGAGCTCTGCTCTGTGGCAGCGGCTATAAATCAATTAGAAGATGAGGCTTGGTGCTGAGCCCCAACTGCCACCCCTGCCTCCTGTCTTCTGGGTCTTCCCCCAGTGGAAAACCTACCTCAGCAGCTCCAGTCCAGGATTTGGAATTAAGGCCTCTGAGTTTCTCCGAGCAGCCTGAGTTCTAAGACAGCCGTAGACTCCTGGTGCTTTCACATGCCTTCTTCCTCCATGGACTTTCCCCTCTGCTGGGGGCGTGGGGAGGGCTGGGTGTGCCCCCTCCCCCAACCCCCCGTTCCTTGCCCTTCCTAGGGGTCCTTATTTAGCATCTGAAGTTACCAGCCCTGGTTACTTATTTGGCCCGGAGCTTTGTGGCATAATCCCCACTTCAGCTAATCAGTTGGCTTCCTGGGGGCCTCCGGAGTGGACTACCAGCCAGCTGAGGTTGCGGGCAGGATCAGGGCAAGTGGAGGCCTCCCAGTTTCTGAGAAAACCAAGCTGTGACAGGGAGGGTCCCTGGGAAAGGAATGTCGCAGAAGGGGAACTGGCCGCTCTGCTCTGCCCAGAACCTCAGACCGGCAGGGCCACTGAGTGACCCCCATACAGAGCCAGGCTCTTGGCCTGGGGCTGTGGGAAGCCAGGCGGGGACAATGGGAGGAAGGAGAAAGCAGGGAGATAAAGCCCAGGGCCCTGGAGCCTGTGCCTGGGATTCCGGAGGCCGGCTCCTCTCAGCCCAGTGAGAGGAGGCTGCGGTGTAAACACGGCTGGGCTTCCTGCCCTTACAGGGCCAGCGCCCTCTTTATTATGCAGTGATCGTGGAGATCTTCGTTCCATTTCAGAAGCCTGAGCAAGGACAGACTGCCTGTCTGATGCTTCCACAGGGACATTGCCGTCACTCATTCATCCATCATGCCACAGACATTTATTTGGCACCAGCTGGTACCAGAAGCTTTGCTTGGGGCTGGGAATGTAGAATCAACATACACCCATCCCTGTCCTTTGTAAGCCCTTCTCTGGTCCTGGAGACAGACACCAAGCAGATCTTTGTGGTTCTGTGTGGCCAGCTGAATAATCAGAACAAACCCAAGGTTTAGAAGTGATGCTGAGAATGAAGGAATACACTACCTTTGAGGGGCGTGCACTGGTCAGGGCCCGGCTGGGAGGTCAGGGGTGTTCTGATCTGAGCACCCTAGATGCCTGCTGAGTACCAAAAATGGTCAAAGAGTTCACTTTTTTATCTCTTTCCAACTCCAAACCAAAGGACTCTTAGAATGCAACCAATTAGGAGGCAGAGGTTTATCCAGCACCTTCCATGTGTCAGAAACTGCTGTGGGAGCTTGTACAGATTATTACCCCAGTGATCGTTTAATCTTCAGGACACCTCTGAGATGGGGCTGACTTTTGTCCCCATTTCACAGATGAGAGGACTGAGGTCACTGGGCCTGTTCACATCACTGAGGAAGTGGGCGGCTGGGTGGTAACCCAGGTCTGTGGACTCCAGGGCCTTCACGCTTCTCTCTGGGTCTCGCTGCCTGTTGCAAACCTCTCCCTCTCTGGGTGCTCTCTGCAGGGTTCTCAGGTACCTGCAGAGGTGGAGCCCCACCTCGGAGAAGGCTAACCTTGCCTGACCTGATGCACTCAAGAGGAATCCCCTTCTGTGGTGGGGGGGGTTCCCGATGGACATGAGCTGGGAGCAGGAGTCAGGGTCTTGCTGACTTGTTTAAGGATTCCAGCAGGTCTCTGGATCAGCCCTTGAGCCTGATAGAAATGCGTCAGGGCGGATTGTCTGTGGCTTTCCGTGTCACCTGGGGCCTGTATTCTTTTACAAGGCCATTTCATGGATTCTCAGCTTCCGCATTTGTACATGGAGCCCCTGCTGGACTTGTTTTTTCTTTAATATGTTTCGAGGTGAGTGATTTCTCAGCGTGTCTTGCAGTGCGTGCAGGGCGAGGCGGCCTTGGAAATTAGGCTCTGCGCTCTCATCCTGTTCCTTTGCTGGCTGTGGGGCCTCGGGCCTGGAGCTCTGACACCTCCCTCCTCTGTTTCCCATCAGTAAAATGGAACAATGGTAAAAGCTCCCTTAACTGGCTGAACGAAAGCCGGCAGGAGATAGGGGATATCAATCACTCTTTACATTCCAGAGTTGGAGGGATACAGCAGAAAGCAGGCTTTCCTGGAACAGAAAGCTAAACAAAAGTCTGCGTCCACCAGTACGTGGAGTGCAGGCGTTTGGGGACTGTCCCCGTGTCTGCCGCCTGCAAATGTCAGCAACAGTAGCACCTCAGCTTCTGTGCACAGGGCTTTAGCTGCCTCACTTCTCCCTGGGTTTAGAGAGGAGGAAACAGATGCACAGAGTGGTTAGGTAACTCGCCCCAGGTCACACAGCTGGCAGGTGATAGAGGCAGAGCCCCTTATCCCATGGGTCTGCCTCTTAACGCCCGGGTGGCCTGTGGCTGGACACACACAGGCACTTGTGTTCCGAGAGGAGTGTGAGTCAGCCCTGGCGGGGTGGGGCGGCGTCTCCCTGCGAGTCCAGGTGAAGGGCATGGCTTTACTCTCTGCCTAGGTCATTTCTCCTGTCTCCTTTTTCAATGAGGTGGTTTGGGTCCACATGCCTCTCCTAGCATTCTGCGCCCTCGCTGCACTCACAGTCAAACCCCTGCTCCTGTGGCGGTCTGGCCCTGCCCTCCTCCCCAGGTCCTTTCACCCACACCCTTCCCTTTTCCTGTCCCCTGCCACCCCTGCCCCTCAGCCCCATTCCAGTTCCTAGAACCAGGCAAGCCCTTTTCTTGCCTCAGGGGCCCCACAGAGGCTGTTCCCTGTTTAGAGCACTTGTCCAGCCTCTGCACATATCAGGCCCTTCTCTTTCTTCAGTGTTCAGCCTGCCCAGGAGGCCCTCCCTCGTCTTCTCTCGCATTCCACTCTATTTATTGCCGTGGTGGCACATGTCTCAAACCAGATTTTCAGATTGATTTGGATTTAATAATAGTGATTTGATTTAACAATGGTCTGGAAGTGCCACGGAGGCAGTGACATGTCCATTTGTTGTTCAGACGCATCCCAGGATCATGCCCAGCTCTTGGCATAAAGGTGTTGCTAGGCATTTCTTTGCTGATTGGAGGATGAAGGGCTGGGCTGGTTTAGCCAGACAGGAAGGGGACGGAGAAATATTTATGGAGCGTCAATTAGGTACCAGCCATAGTCTGACCACCTTCATTCCTCTTCTTTGATTTTAGGAGGAAAGATCATTTGTACTCTATAAGTGAGGAAACTGAGGCAAAGGGTGCTTAAACCAGGGATCACTCGAATTCCGACATGGACCAAGCAGCTAATGCAAATAAGGGAGTAGGTTGAGTGACGAACAAACAAACCAGGAGCCCAGGCTCAGTGATAATGGGCATTTAAACCATGACTCGATTGTCTGGGAGTGACTGCGGTGAGCTTCAACACACACTCCCTCCGAGGAGAGAAGCTACATTTTGGTTCCAATATTTTAAAAATCTTCTGCAAAACAAACAAACAAACAAAGAATTCCAAAACTTGGATTTTTAAAGAGATACTTTCCAACTGTTAAATATTGCTGACTCATTCATAGTTCTGTTTTTAGTTTTAAATGCCCACGTGCTACCACTGTGCTAGGCCAACGGAGCTCTGGCTTCCCAGACACTGGGTTTCCACTCTGGTTTAGTGCACAGGAAACAGAACAGCCAAGCTCCTCAGGAATCTCAGTCTGTCCGGCCCCGTCAGACCCTTAAGCGGCTCTCTCCTGCCTCAGGAACAGATGAAGAGATAGTGTGCTCTCAGAGCTCTGGACTCCAAAGATGTAGCTCAAAAAAAAAAAAAAAAAAATGTCAGGACTCCACGGCACACTAGCGCTGATGAGTGGTGTTACATTTTCTGGTTCATCGCTCTCAAGGTCCTTCACCCAGGCCTTTGCCTTCGCCAGCCCCAGGGACCCGAGAACTTGGCTTTGGGACAAGCCAACCCACAAATCCAGACCTGACCATCACTGTGCTTCTTCACATAGCCCATTCCCCACTCCCTGGTCCTGCTGGGGAAGTTGGTAATCAGAGTGTCGGGGCCATTCATGTACTCACTCATTCATTCAGTCGCAACTGTATTTTTTTTTATCCCACTCCAGTGCTCTTGCCTGGAAACTCCCATGGACGGAGGAGCCTGGTAGGCTGCAGTCCATGGAGTCGCTAAGAGTAGGACTCGACTGAGTGACTTCACTTTCACTTTTCACTTTCATGCATTGGAGAAGGAAATTGCAACCCACTCCAGTGTTCTTGCCTGGGGAATCCCAGGGACGGCAGAGCCCAATGGGCTGCTGTCTGTGGGGTCGCACAGAGTCGGACATGACCGAAGCGACTTAGCAGCAGCAGCAGCAGAGTTGATTTACAGTATCATGTTAGTTTCAGGTGTACAGCTTCAGATTCGCTTCCGTGATACGTTATTATAAGATATTGAATACAGTTCCCTGTGCTCCACAGTAAATCCTTGCTGTTTACCTATTTTATATATGTCTGTGTCTTAGTCGCTCAGTTGTGTCCGACTCTTTGTGACCCCATGGACTGTAGCCTGCCAGGCTCCTCTGTCCATCGGATTCTCCAGGCAAGAATACTGGAGTGGATTGCCATGCCCTTCTCCAGGGGGTCTTCCTGACCGAGGAATTGCACCCGGGTCTCTGGCATTCCAGGCAGATTCTTTACCATTTGAGCTACTTGGGGAGTCACATTTTATATATACAGTACCTGTATCTGTTAATCTCATCCTCCTAATCTACCCCTCTCTCCACTTTCCTTTGGAGTAACCGTAAATGTCTTTTCTATGTCTGTGAGTCTGTTTCTGTTTTGTAAACAAGTTGATTTGTATTTTTTGTTTAGATTCCACATGTTAAGTTGTATCATACATTTGTCTTTCTCTGTCTGAC
Organism: Ovis aries; assembly: GCF_016772045.2. Classification (NCBI taxonomy): domain Eukaryota; kingdom Metazoa; phylum Chordata; class Mammalia; order Artiodactyla; family Bovidae; genus Ovis; species Ovis aries. The sequence goes on from NC_056068.1 coordinate 73,812,674, forward strand.
TTAGTGTGATCATCTCTGGGTCCATCCATGTTGATGCAAATGGCAGTGTCTTACCCTTTTTGTGGCTGAGTAATACTCCGTATTACCACGTCTTCTTTATCCGTTCATCTGATGATGGACACTTAGGGTGCTTCCGTATCTTGGCTACTACACAAAGGTATGTTGATGTCCACTGTGTGCTGGGCAATATTCTCCATGCTGGGAAAACAGTGAACAAAGTCTGCATCCCCCAGAACTTTCCTTCAGGGAATAACTGGTGGAGCAGGGAGCTGCCTGAGACACAGTGGTCCAGGAAGGCCTCTTGGAGGAGGTAACATCTGAGTAGAGATGTGAGTGAAATAAGGGAATGAACCGAGCAAAGATCCAGGATAAGAGATTCTTACCAGAGGGAGCGCCAGTACCCAGATAGCCAGACTGCCTGAGTGGAGCGTCTTGGGGACTTTTTTCCAGCAGTGCCCCTTTGACATCTACTACGTGAGGCTGTTCACTAACCCATCTCTGCACTCCCACCCTATGCCTTTCCCCGCATAATGCCGTCCATCAGGAATGCCCGTCCTCCCTTCTCTGATGGCCCAAAGCTTCCACATTTGGAAAACACCTCCTCCAGGAGGCCTGCCTATGCTGCTCCAACAGAAGCACTCTCTCTTAGCTCGGAGCTCCACAGCATGGTCTGCCCCTTACTATTGACTTCTGTGCCCAGCTGTTCATGACTTAGGGCACAGGTCAGGACATGTGGACCTGGGCTTAAATCCTAGCTTTCTTTCCTGTTGGCTTAGTGACCTTGGGCAAGTAGCCAAACCTCTCTTATCCCATTCTTTCTTCTATAAAGGGAACTAGTAAGATTACCTTGGGGCTTCCCCGTGGCTCAGTTGGTGAAGAATCCACAGTGTAAGAACCCACCTGCAATGCAGGAGACCCAGATTCGATCCCTGGGGTGGGAAGATCCTCTGGAGAAGGAAAGGGCAACCCACTTCCGTATTCTTGCCTGGAAAATCCCATGGACGGAGGAGCCTTGCAGGCTACAATCCATAGGATCACAAAGAGTTGAACGTGACTGGACAACTAAACCACTACCATCACCGCCTTTGTGAACTGGGCCAAATCATTAATCATTAACCAAGATTACCTTGCTGGGTTCATTTAATGATCAGAGGCTAGTGAGGCCCCCACCTCCATCCTGGCATGCCACAGATGGTAGCTGCATGATAATTACTCCTTTGCTTTTGCCTGCCCTGACCCCAAGGGTGTTACCATCCACCTCCTCCAGGAAGCCCTCCCTGGCCTGTACTTCTTTACTCTGACACCCCCCAGCACTTCATTAATGACCGATTTTCCCCCTTAGAACAGTTGTTAAATGCTCTTATCTTTTATGCTAGATTCATCTTATGAGGGTGCATGACATAATCTTAAATCACAGTGCCTTTCTATGGTGGCTACATTTGCTGTGGATCCTGGTAAACCCAGAAGGTGGCCAGCAGGGAAGAGGAACTGGAAGCATCAGAGAAGGTGCCGTGTGCAGACCTCGGCCCTGATCCACACCTTACTTCTGCCTTGATTTTTCCTTCTTTAAAAGTCACCTGGGTCTCTGGGATGTGGGGACTTGCGGAGAATAAAGACTCCTCCTTTCGTGATCATCTGTAATTGAGTGCTCTCTCTCATCTACAGTGGAGGCTGATTTGCCCATCACCTGCCCAGATGGAACCTGCTGGGCAGGTAAATAACACACAGAAAAGGATTTTATGACGGCAGCTGGGAGATCATTAATTACTGCTGCGCGCCCCCCGCCCCCGCCCCCCACCCAGCCTCGTGCAGCCCGGGGATCAGCCTTTGTTTCCAAGGTTTAAACCCAGGCGGGTCTCCAAGACTAGAAGCAAAGAGGGACCTGTCTATGATTTTTTTTTTCTTTCTTTCAAAAGGACCCCATGGGGAGATGAGGGGACCAAGGCACTGAAGAGCAAGTCATTAGCCCCTTCCTAGCCTTGTACCTCAGCCCCTCGGACACAAGCAAGGACCTGCCAGCCGCCACGGCCCCTTAGAGGCCCCCTTCTCTGCTGAGAAAGCAAACCGCTGCCTGAGCTGGGCCTTGCGGTGGCTGGGAGGGGGAGAGTCCAGAGGGTTCCTTCTCGGGAAGCGAGAGAAGCAGCCCCAGAGAAGGCCTGGCAGATGGACTTCGGATCACCCTGCGTGCCTGAGCTGGCGAATGACGAGTCTGGTTTGTCTGTATTTGCTTTTTACTTCGATGAAGCCCAAGACCCACAAGGGCTTTTCACCCGTCGTCCTTTACTAGATGTCTCTCCCCAGCCCTCTTCCTCCATGTTCTCACATCTCCAAGGGGTTGGGGAAGCCATCACACAGAGAAGAGGGGAGGCCGGAATGCCTGGTCTCAGACTGACGGCTGTTCAAATCCCGCTCGGCCACTTACTCGCTTTGCAACTTGGTTGCTCTTCAGTTGCTCAGTCGTGTCCGACTCTTCGGCCCCAGGGACTGCAGCATGCCTGGGTTCCCTGTCCTTCACCATCTCCTGGAGCTTGTTTAAACCCATGTCCATTGAGTCAGTGATGCTATCCAACCATCTCATCCCGCTGTCATCCCGCTCTTGGGCATATTGTTAAACTTCTTTGGCCCCAGTTTCCTCATCTGAAACGTGGGAATCATCACAGCATTCACCCTGAAGGGTTGATGTTAAATGAGAGCACATATGTATCCTTGTCTGGATGCCCCAGAAGTAGACTTCGAGATAAGCATTTGTGAATAAGGGATTTATTCAGGAAGAACCCAGTAAGATATGGGAGCAGAACGGGGAAGGAAAAGAAGCAGAGAAAGGGAGCAAAGACAGGCTGAGTCCTGCAGAGGCTGCTCCCCGACCCCACCGGCAACTCTGGGGTGTAGATTGCATCTCTGAGTCTGTCTCAACCTGAGAAAGCTGGGCTCACATCTGCCCATGCCCTCAGACACTGGCTGAGGGCCACCCAAGCGTATGGGGGAGGAGGTAAGCTCCCAGACATTTCTGGTTCCCTAAACACAGGGACAAGGGGCTCCGGCAGCCCAAGCGCAGTCTTCTCATGAGCGTGGCAGGTGCAGGCCTTGGGAGGAAGAACCACACAGAAAGGGGACCTTGGAGGAGCCCTGACAAAGCTTCTGCCATATGTGAAGCTCTTAGCTAGTGCTTAGGGTGCAGACTGTGGTGCCAGGGATCAGAGTCGCTGGACATGTAATGAAGGTAAGGGTGAATCCACCTGCCAATGCGAGGAGTTCAAGCCCTGGGTCAGGAAGATCCCCTGGAGAAGGAACTGGCAACCCACTCCAGTATTCTTGCCTGGGAAACCCCATGGACACAGGAGCCAGGAGGGCTGCAGTCCACGGGGCTGTTAAAGTGTCGGATTCGACTTAGCAACTGAACAACGGACACAACCACCAAAATGGTCACAGAGAGGCTTGTACCTTGACCTGTAGACACACAGCACACTCGTGCAGGGAGTCAGTAAATCCTTTGTCAGACCTCACAGTCCTTTGGAGTTCTAAGCTGGTCTTACTCTTATTTCCTGAGAGCTCTTCTGGGCCTTCCATGGGGTCTGGATGGCTGTTGGGGGTCCTATTTTGCTGGGAAAGCTATCTATAGCTCAACTCTGATCACACTGGGTCCATTTCCCTGGGTGGGTGGTGGCACCTAGACGCATCCCCTCCCCTGGTGGTGAGCCTCCGAGAGGAGTAGCAGGCAGAGTAATGAACCCCCAAAGATGCCCACATCGTAATGCCTCCTGGAACCTCTGAATTTATTTTCTTACATGGCTAAAGCGACTTTGTAGGCAAGTGAAGGGTCTTGAGATGGGAGATTATCCTGGATGATCTGGGTGGGGTCAGTCTAATCACGTGGATCTTTAAAAGAGGCAAAAGGGAGTTTGACTACAGAGGGGAGTGTTGGAGGATGCAGGCTGGCCTTGGCTGACGTTGAAGATAGAGGGACTGTGAGGCAAGAAACACAGGCAGCATCTTGAATCTGGAAGAGGCTTCTCCCTCGTGTTTCCAGAAGGAACACAGCCCTGCTAACAGCTTGATTTTTGCTGAGTCCCATTTCAAAGGACTTCTGACTTGCCAAACTGTGAGGGAATAACCATGTCTTGCTATAAGCCCCTACATTTGTGGTAATTCATCAGAGCAGCCAGAGGAAACCACACAAGGTGGTGTGATGTATCAGCTTGGCAGGGCTGTCGTACCCGGTGTCCGGAGCTAAAACCATTCGAGGCGTTGCCCTGAAGGTCTTTTGTAGACGTGGCTACACCATCAGCAATCCGTTGACTTTAGGTGTGTAGAAGGGCCTTATCCAATCAATTAAAAGGCCTTAAGAGCAAAAACTGAGGTTTCCCAGGAAAGAAGGAATTCTGCCTCAAGAATGCATCAACTCCCATCTGAGCTTCCAACCCACCTTTTAGATTTGGGATTTGCCAGCCTGACAACAGCATGAAGCAGTTCCTTCAGAGAAATCTCTCAGTGTATACGCACACATATATTACACATATGTAATATTGTGCATATATGATGTGTGTGATATCATCTGTATGAGATACATAGATATACACATATATATATAAAAAGCTGCTCTTGGTCCTGTGTCTCTGGAGAACTGGCAGGTACAGGTGGCTTCCAGTGCTCTTGGCTGTTGTGGACCGTGCTGCCGGGAAGGTTGTGGTGGCCACACAGACGCGTTTCACCTCCAGGGCAAGTCCCCGTGGTTCAGAGCGTTAGTGTCCCGGACTCGGGTCTCTCGGCTCCCACCCTGCCCTCCCTCCATGAAAGCTGCCTCCCTGGCCTCCTGCAAGGGGAAACCACTTCCCAGACACCCTCTGGGACAAGGCCAGCTGCATGAGCCTGTGTCTGCTGAGGTTCTCCCTTGGGCTCTCCGTCCCCTTTTCCTGGGGCCTCTGGTCTGCCCTTCTCCCTCCCACGGGCTCCCGGGGTGTCCTGGTACCTCTGTCTGCCCTGCACATCCTCTCTCGAGTCCAGATCCCGCTGCCTCTCTCCCTCTCTCCTCCAGCCTGCCTCCTCTGTCTCCCTCTCTCCCCATCCCCTGGAGTCTGTCTGCCCCAGGATCCCTTTCTGCCAGCTCTTCCCCCCACCACCTGCCTTCTCTCTGCTTCACGAATCTTGTCTAATGGCTTACGGAAGCCAAGACTGGCACCATCAGAAGTGAGCATGTGATGGGGGGAAGGGTGACAGAGTGATGCCCCCAGATGCTCAAGGGCCGTTTAGGAGTGGGGGTGGGGAGAAGCCTGGGGGCAGGCTGGGCCAGTGAATATCTAAGGAGGCCAAGGTGAACGTGATGTGTTGAGTCCCCAGGGATCCCCACGCAGGAAGGTCTTCCTGGGACCCAGAGCTGGGTCCTGCCCACCCCAGGCACACTCCTCTTTCTGTGTGCACAGTCCTACATGCCACACTCAGGGTGGGTTACTGTGCTTGTTCCCTTGCAGAGTGGAGCCCACGGCCAGCACCTCCCCGCGTGCAGGGCCAACTCGGGAATGAGCAGTGTCCCAGGTCACCCTGGACCTCGCTCTACAAGAAACAAAGGCACTGGCTTGGCCAAGTCCTCCACGGGGATAAAACTTCCCCATGACAACCAGGGAAACTTGAGCTAGATTACTCGGGGCTCAGTTTATCATTGTTGTTCAGTCACTCAGTCGTGTCTGACTCCTTGTGACCCCATGGACTGCAGCAAGTCAGACCTCCCTGTCCTTCACTGTCTCCTGGAGTTTGCTCAAACTCATGTCCATTGAGTCAATAATGCTATCTTACTATCTCATCCTCTGTCGCCCCCTTCTCCTCCTGCCCTTAACCGTTCCCAGCATCAGGGTCTTTTTCAGTGAGTCAGCTCTTGGCATCAGGTGGCCAAGGTATTGGAGCTTCAGCTTCAGTATCAGTCCTTCCAGTGAATATTGAGGGTTAATTTCCTTTAGGATTGACTGGTTCAGTTTACCCATCTATTAAATGGGGCTGAAGGTGATGCAGAGGGCACCGCTAAGCACATAGGAGACTGCTTGAGAGGGTGTCCCGCAGTGCCGGGCATGCCGTGAAGGCCCATAAAGCCCAGCCAGCTTGTTGCCTGGGGGTGGAGTGAGTATCCTTGCCTGTTTCATCTACAGGGGCCTCTCTCTCTCTTTAGTGGAGAGCTGGAAGCTCTCAGAGCTGGAAGCCACAGGACATCAAAAACAACATTTGCACAGTGCTTTGGAAGGAATAAAGCCCTTTTCATAGGTGATCGCGCTTAATGTTCTTAACTACTTGGGCAGGGTGGGGGAGTCGGGGAGGAATTATTCTTCTCATTTTGCAGAGAAGACTCAAGTTCAAAGACATGTATCATGGCGCCTGAGGGCACTCAGCTCTGAGCTGAGATGCAGCAGGATTCCAATCCAGGGCAGTCTGACTCCAGAAGGCTCTCTTTCCCCTCACTGGATGCCTGGGGGAGGGGCAGGCGCAGACTGACGGGCAAAGCAAGCCTCCGTTTCAACATCAGTGCAGCTGCCTGCGGTTGCCAGTGTGCAAAGCGTCCCTCCTTAATTATCCTGCTTGATCAGGACACAGCTTGCAGCACGGGCAGGAGGCCTTAGCCCCACTTTACAGACAAGAAAAGCACAGCCTGGAGAGATGGAATCACCCGCCCACAGATGGCACAGAGCCATCTGTGTCCAAGCTCAGGGCTTTAGGTATGTGACTGTGGGCACATCTCTTCACTGCTCTGAGCCTCAGTTACCCAACTAATCCTGTCTCTGAAGGCTCTAGTGAGAATTAAATGACACGAGGATACAGAGAGACTGGCATCGTCACAGTACCTGCTGGGTCCTCTATACCTGAACATTTTCTTTCTCTGGGAAATTCTGACATGAGCTTCTGAAGGCAGCAGGAGCTCTGGAGTGCTGCCTGAGAGGATGGGAAAAAAGAAATGCAGATATACACGGAGTGTCTACTCTGTATATGTCAGGGGGTTTAATGGTGACAGACACCGTGGCTGACCACATGGAACTTACACCGCAGTGCAGGAGACAGAAAACAAGAAAACCCCGACTTCCTCCAGTGATTCCATGGTTTAATCAGTGGAATGAAGGTAGAAAAAGAAAACACAGGGAGGGACTGCTTCTCTGCTCAGGGAAGGTCTTTGAGGAGCAGAGCTCTGAGTCAGGGTCCTGAAACAGGCAAGGGTTGGCCATGCAGAGCTAGGGAGAGGACGGTTCCGAGGTAAGAGGGCAGGATGTGCAAAGGCCCTGGGGCAGGAATGGATCTGAGTGTTGTAAGCTGGAGGGAAGAGCATTACAGCTGGGATCTAGTGCCAGATGAGAGAGAGGTTCAAGCCAAGGCTGGGGAGGTTGGCAGGGATCTAACTATGAGGATCTGATCATGGATTTGGACTTTTAAGTTGAATAAGAAGCAGTAGATAAGGTTTTAAGCAAGGAGGGACATAGTTTAATTTTGACTTTAAGAAGTAAGCAGTTTACAAGCTCATAAACATTTATCCCTGGAGAAGGAAATGGCAACCCACTCCAGTATTCTTGCCTGAAAAATCCCATGGACAGAGGAGCCTGGTGGGCTGTAGTTTATGGGGTTGTAAAGAGTCAGACACAACTGAGCTATTAAGCACAAACAACTCTAGCTGAAAGGATCTCTAAATAGGATCTAGCCCATCCATTTATAGTACAGTGGGGAAACTGAGGCTGTGGAGGTGAGAAGTTGGTGGGCGATGTCATACAGCATTTGGAGGCAGAAGCAACCCTGGAACGCAGGACCCCAGACTCCAGCTTCAGTTCTCTTTCCCTTGAAAGGTTAGCCGAAGCCCCAGCCCAGGAACTGCCTCTGTCTCCTTCAAGGATGAGCCCAGCTTGGTCCTGGCCGGAGAGCCTGTGGATCACGCTAGCACTGGTGCTTTCCCGGGTCAAACCAGTGGCTGTCCGTTTCCCATGATGACTTTTGTTCCATGACCACCGTCTCTAGATCCCTTGACACCGAAGAAACACACATGGGCCAAGTTTGAGTTTTAAACCACACCCTCGCTGTAGTAATTGCAATTCTGCCTGAATGTACTTGACCCCATGCAAAGAGACATCTGCTAGCAATTCTGGGAATGCATTTAGCATTTTTGCTCTGTGATGCTCAGAGCATTTCCCGTGCATGACCATGTTTCTCCCCCTTGGAGGGGAGTCTTGGCAGCACGACCCTCTCTCTTTTGCAGACGGGGTGATGAGGCCAGGAGCGGCCGACTGACTGACCCAGAGTCAGGGAGGGAGAGCGAGCCAGAGCGCGGGCCTCTCTTGGCAAGTGAAAGGGAAGAGAAAGAATAGAATGAACATACCACCTTCAGATGCTAGCATCAGACTCTAAGAATCATTCTCCAGGCTCTGAGAATCCTAAAGTGATGGAGCTGACATGCCTTAGAGGTGGCTGGGTCTGGTGGGTCCTCTGGCTATTTATTTATCTGGCTGCACTAGGTCTCCCTTGCAGCTTGTGGGGCCTTCCACCTTTGCTGCGGTGTGCAGGGTCTTTAGTTACAGCAAGTGAGATCTAGTTCCCTGACCAGGAATCGAACCCCGCCTTAGACTCGCTGCCTTGGGAGTGTGGAGTCTAAGCCACTGGATCACCAAGGAAGTTCATCTTTTGGGAATTTAAAAAAAAATCCTTTTAGGGATAATACATATATAGTAAAATAGATCCATCTCCAGTATACAGCTCAGTGATTCTTTTATGGACTGAATAACCGCCATGCAGACCAAACTGGAGGTGAAGCCTGGCCATGCAGAACTGGGGAGATGAGGGTTCCTGTTTGAGATGGCAAGACGTGCAGTGGCCGGGGGCAGTGATGGATCTGAGTGGGGAAAGATGGAGCGAAGAGTACCGTATGGCCTCGTGACAGATGAGGGAGAGGCTCAAGCAAGGCCAGGGAGGTTGGCAGGCACCCATCCCACCAGCCCAGAGGCGCTCCTGCGTCCCGTCCCAGTTGACACTCTCCTTTCCTCAGCCCCGCTTACCCCCAGGTACCTACTGCTCTGGCTTCAGGCATAATCAAGCTGTTGCTCTTGTTCTTGAACTTCATATAAATGGAACCATACAGCTTGAGTTCCTCCAGGCCTGGCTTCTTTTGTTCAACACGGTGAACATGATCCTTCCATGTTGCTGCGTGTGACAGTAGTTCTTGATTTTAACTGCTGTGTAATATCCCATCACACACACACACACAGACACACACAGACACACACACAGAGACACACACACACATAGACACACACACAGAGACACACACAGACACACACAGACACACACACACAGACACACACACACATAGACACACAGACACACACAGACACACAGACACAGAGACACACACACACAGACACACACACAGACACACAGAGACACACACACATACATACAGAGACACAGACACAGACACACAGACACAGAAAGACACACACACACAGACACACACACAGAGACACACACACAGACACACACAGAGACATACACACACAGAGACACACACAGAGACACACACACAGACACACACACACAGAGACACACACAGAGACACACACACACAGAGACACACACAGACACACAGAGAGACTCTCACACACACACACACATATGTTTCCTCGGCGGCTCGTCAGTAAGAGAATCTGCATGCAACGTAGGAGATAAGGGTTTGATTCCTGGGTTGGGAAGATCCTCTGGAGAAGGAAATGACAACCCATTCCAGCGTTCTTGCCTGGGAAATCCCATGAACAGAGGAGCCTGCTGGGCTACAGTCCATGGGGTCGCAAAGAGTCGGCCACGACTGAGCGACTAAGCCACCACCACCATACATATGAGCAGCTTAGCGCAGCACATTTGTAAATTATACATGCGTTACAGCTGGCTCATCTATTTTTCTGTGGGGGCATCAAGTTGTGTCCCATTTGGGATGCCTATAAACAGAACTGCAACAAATATTTTGTGATCCAGGTCATTTTGTGGGCACGTGCAGGCTTTTCTCTTGGGTGTGTAACTGGGAGTGGAAATGCTGAATTGTCATGGGTTTGACTTCAATAGACAGTACCCAAGAGGATGGTTGTGCCATGTGAAGGTCCTTCCACCTGTGTGTGAATGATCCAGTCTCTCTGTCTCCTCACTCATGCTTGCTCTCATCCCTCTGTTCAATTTTAGTCAACCAGTGGGTCAGTATCTCATGGGTCAGTATCTCAGTACCGCAATGAGACACTCTGATTTTTATTTGCATTTCCTGGGTGAGTAATGATGCTGAGCACCTTTTCATATACTTATCAGCTATGTGGATATCTTCTTTAGGGTGGATCTTTTCAAGTCTTTCACCCGATTTCAACTGGATTATTTTCTTATTGATTTGTAGGCATTCTTTACATATTCTGGATACAAGGCCTCTGTCAAACATATGTATAATAAACACAGCTTTCAGTCTGCGGCTCTTTTTTCCTTACTCTCTAAATGGTGTCTGGGGATAGTTTGAAAAGGAAGGGAATAAATACTGTGGAGAGCTTCTGTTGTGCCCATCCAGGTGCTCTGCACATCTGTCTCACCTTCACGGATGCTCATCACCACTCAGGGAGGTGAATATCATCATCCCATCTCTCCAGGCCCCCACACCACCTGACAGTAAGGGATTTAAGGAACTGGCCCACCTTCTTAGAGTTGGCAAGTGTCTGGGCTGAACTTCTCTGGTCCCAAGCTGTCTCTTTCTCTTTTGAGTGTCAATTGGAGATGTGGTCGTCCCCTCTACCTCCCACCCCCCACCCCTATCCTTAGCCTGTCTTGCCATCAACAGCCAAGTGGAGAGAAAGATCAAGGAGGTGCATATCTCTTTGCCTTTCCTGGAATGAGGACTTTCTAATTTGGCCGCCTTGTTTTATTTGAAGTGAATTTCTTGGCATCTTTAACTAATTCACATTCCATTGCAGATTCAAAAGAGCTTCCAAAAGCATCTTGAAAAGGTTGGCACAGCCTGGTGTTTGGGATTATTCTTAATGCCAATACCTTAAATGCATATAATTCGTTTAGTTTAGAAAGTGCTTCCACGATGAATGCCTTGTTGCATATTCATTAGTTGAGCCAGTGAAGTAAGCAGGGCAGCAGGCATTAGCGAGCTCACGGTCAGAGGCCAGAATTGATTTGTCCTGATCTGCAGAAGCTGGGGCTGGAGACACCTCAGGAAACAAAATATCAGGACTCAGTCGGGGCCTGGCTGGTCCCAGGAGCCCCAGGCATTCAGCAGAAACAGCCGACTCCGGGTGTGTGCGTGCTGGGCCAGTGCGGCCGGGAGGAAATGGAGTTGCATTTATTATAAACTGTGAACCAAGACAGGCTTCCTGCCCAGCGGGAGGACAGGTAGGGAAGTGCCTGCTTGTCCGGGAGTTTTCTGTCTCTACCCTTGCATTCCACAATTGTTTGAGGAGTTCCGCTGGGAGCAGGGCCTGTGCCAGGGAAGCAGAGATGAGCCAGCAGGTTCAAGTCCTTTTGCAGTGAACCCAACCCTGTTAACAAGCACCATTGATTGAGCGCTCTCTGCCTGCCAAGCCCAGAGTGGAGAACACCGTGGGCATTCATGTCCTTTACCCCTCATCAGGACCTGTGAGTGTGATGACCCCCTCAGGCTGTGGGGGAGCCAGGGAGAGGCCTGTGCACTGCGAACCCTGCAGGAGGCAGGAGGCAAAGCTGACCCAGACAGGGCACAGGGCCAGGGCCTCCAAGGAGAGAAATCAGGAAGGCTTCATGGAGGTGGTGACTTTTAACCAAGGCCCTTGAAGAATGGGTAGGATTTTTAGGGCAGAAATGGGACAAGGGGGCCGTGCTGGCCGAGGCAACAATAGAGGCAAAGGCCAGAGATGGGAGAGTGAGGTCAGGCAGCTGAGGATGATGGCCAAGGGCATGCCCTGCAGTCTGCAAGACCCAAGAGTGAGCCTTGGCTCCCCGCTCACCTGTTCTTTGATCTTCAGTGAATTGTGTCACCGTCCCCCTTGTCAGTCTCCCTCAGCTTTTAAAAAAAATTTGAGGTGAGAGAATTCCCTGGCAGTCCTGTGATTAGGACTCAGCGCTTTCACTGCAGGTGCCCAGGTTTAATCTCTGGTTGGGGAATTAAGATCCTGCAAGCCACACAGCATGGCCAAAAATAATAATAATAATTACAACTTCATTTCATTAAAGAAAATCGAGGTGAAATCCACATGACATAAAATTAACCATTTTAAAGTAACAGCCCAGTGGCATTTAGTCCACAGTGTTATGCAATAACTGCTTTTATCCAGTTCCAGAACCTTTCCTTCACCCAAAAGAAAACCCCAGACACATCAAGGGTACCTCCATGCAGCCTCTGGCAACCATTAATTTGCTTTCTGTGTATATGGACTGACCTAGTCTAGAAATTTTATATAAACGGAATCATACAACACATGGCCTTTTGAACCTGACTTCTTTCCCTTAGCATGATGTTTTGGAGGTCTATCCATACTGTTGCATGTACTGGCACGTCCTTTTTCTGAGAGAATAATATTCCATTGAATGGATCTATTACATTCCTATGTTTATCCATGTAAATACTGGTGAATATTTGGGGTGTTTCCACCTTTTGACTACTGTGAACAGTGCCACTGTCAGCATTTGGGTCCAAGTGTCTGTTTAGTCCTGTCTTCAGTTCTCTGGGGCACTGAGGAGTGGAATTGCTGGGTCATAAGGTGGCACAATGGTAAAGAATCCTCTTAACCAATGCAAAAAGATAAAGGTTCAATCCCTGGGTTGGGAAGATCCCCTGGAGGAGGGGATGGCAACCCATTCCAGTATTCTTGCCTGGAGAATTCCATGGACAGAGGAGCCTGGCAGGCCCAAGTCCATGGGGTCTTAAAGGGTCAGACACAACTGAGCAACGGAGCTTGCATACACACACATGGTGATTTTATGTTGAACTTGTTGGGGATACTGTATCATTTTAAACCTCAGTTTCTGCATCTGTAGAATGGGGATGATAATGATACTTTCCCATACGAGGTCGATGGAACACGGTTTTTGAGGATTAAATGAAGCCCGACGCCCAGGATAGCCAGGGCTCAGGGTGCATTGGGAGAGCTCCTGTTGCAGAAAACTGAACGGTGTCGATGGGAAGGATGAGGGGCTGGGCTCAGCTGCATCCCCAGGCGGTGGGCTGACTGAGGCATTCTGCCCTTTCCTCTCCAAGATGGGGCAGAGTGAGCAGGTGGCTGGTGCTCTGGGAAGCAGAACCCCGTCCTGTTCTTGTATCCAAGGAGGCTAACCTGCCCTGGCCTCACTGCACCGCCCTCACTCAGGGGCCTGGCTGTCGGATTCATGCCTGGGGCCTGGGGGCGGGGGAGCCGCCACTGCCTGCAGGGGTAATTTTCCCCCATTTGCCTCCTGCCCCCTCCCCTCTCCACTCCTTTCAGAGCCTGACATAGAGCTATTCTGGCTTGGCCAGCAGCAGGGGCTCAGAAAACGAATTAACAGGTAAAAATTCCCATTCTCTGCCTGTTATCTGCCTGGCCGAACTGCAAGATCTGTGTCAAAACAAGAATTGGGGGAGGGGTGGAGAGGAGCCTGACGGGTGGGAATCGTTTGAGAAGGAGAGACCCCCAGGCTTGTGATGTGGGAAGGGCCCAGGATGGCACCAGGGAAGCAGTCACACTCCCTCTCCACTGGCGAGTTGCCTCCCACTGGCTGCTGTCCTTGAGCCGGAGGTGGCAGAAGGGAATAGCCAGCTATTCATGCATCCCTGGGTCATGCCCCAGGGATGACCCTAACCACTGGGAATCCCTGCTCTCCATCTCAGATGTATTCAGGTCCCCTCTGTGAGTGGGAGGCAAGCCCTGGGGTCCAGCAATCAGGCAGAACTGAGGTCAAATCCAAGTGCAGCCACATAGGAGTTGCCAGTGACCCTGGGCAAATGATAACCTCTCTGAGCCTCAGCGCCATCTATCCAGTAGGAGCTAAGGAAACTTCTTGGCTGGGCTGTTGTTGGTGTTCAGTGATGTTGGAAGGGAATGGGGTCACCCAGCATGTCTGAAGCGCCTGATGCCCAATCCGGTAGGGGAGAGGCGGTCGTGGTTGAAGGGCCCGTGTTACGGTCAGTCTGTGTCTCGGGTTTGACTCCCGCTGGGTGCAGACTCCCAAGAGGGTAGGAGCTGTGTCTGTCTTCCTTGTGACTTAGGTTGGGTTGTCTAAAAGCAGAACATGAACAGAGACTGTTGTGCAAGTGAATTATCGCGGGAGGATACTCAGGCCCAAGGAGAAGAGCAGGACAAGGCAGAGAAGAAGCTAAGCAGGGACGGGGTTCAAGAGCTTTCTAGCCTCAGCTGGACCCCAGGGGAGCTCCAGGGCGTGAATGACATTGAGTTTGTGGCCAGCACGCTCTGCCGGGGGCAACGGGCTGTGCCTGGGGGTGGGGACAGGGCTGTAGCTTCCCAGGCATCACCGAGTGATGTGGACCCGAACAGCCAGTGCCAGCAGTGCCCCCAGAGAAGCGGCACGTGGCGACTTTTGCCTCCATCATAGCCGCAGTCAAGGGAGGGGTGCGTCCTCGAGGGGGCTCCCCCGTGGTTCAGCCATAAAGAACCTGCATGCGGTGAGGAGATCTAGGTTTGACCTCTGTGTCGAGAAGATCCCCTGGAGGAGAGCAATGAAACCCACTCCAGTGTTCTTTCCTGGAGAGTCACATGGACAGAGGAGCCTGGCAGGCTGCAGTCCATGGGGTCGCAAAGACCTGGACACGACTGAAGCAACTGAGTATGCACGCACTCACACGCCCTCCAGGGAAGGACGCCCACACCTACAATCCCTTCCTCTGGGATTAGAAAACACCAGCTGTGGTGCCTGGCAGACTTAGGTGTGAAGCCCCTTTCTACCACTTACAGGAATCACCCCCGTCTCTGGGTCTCCATTTAGAGACCCCTCCATGGGCTTCCCGGGCGGTGCTAGTGGTAAAGAATTCACCTGCCAAAGTAGCAGTTGCAAGAGACGCAGGTTTGATCCTGGGTCGGAAAGATCCCCCGGAGGAGGAAATGGCAACCCACTCCTGTATTCTTGCCTGGAAAATCCCATGGACAAAGGAGCCTGGCAGGCTTCAGTCCATGGGGTCGCAGAGTCAGACACAACTGAGCATCTGAGCACAATACCCCATAGGGTACACAGGAGGACACATCAGATGCCACGTGGATGGCAGCTCCATTGTAGCCCCCGGGCATCTCTTGGGTGGGTGGCGTCAGGCTTCCTGCTCTCACCGTCTGCGTGGAGGCCGTCCCAGGACCAGTCTCTCCTGCCTGGCCCCGCCTGTGGGAGCTCCTTCCCTCCTCCAGACTGGAGGTGGACCAGTGATCTTTAGTAACCCCTGTCCCCAGGGCCAGGAGTGGGGAAGGCCATTGTTCTTAGCTCCCTTCCTCCAAGAATGAGAAACACAGCTGGAGCTTTCAGCATCGAGGTCAACCAAGGCTGGGATTTCCCCAGAGATGTTTGTCCCCAGATGATTGAGGTATTTAACATTGGTATTTAACAATACTTGGAGACATTCCCCTCAAGAATAAAAAGGACACATTTCAGGGGAGGTTAGAAGCCCTAATGGTGGGTTCCTTTCTCCAGAGCTCTGAGAAGTGAGCGCTGTCTGTTCAGAAAACTGATGTTAAATCCGGAGCCGTGTTTGCATGTGGCCAAGTTGTTGTAAGGCAAGCACCCCTTCAGAGTGGGCTAGCAGGGGTTTGGGAGGGCTGTGCTCTGTCCTGTGAAGACCGGCCACTTCCCAGAGTCCCTGCTGGCCTGAGGGCAGCACAGAGCAGCAACGGAGCTGCAGCTGGGGTTTCCCCCAGATGTGATGTGGCTGGAGCTGTAACTGTAATACTAACAAAAGCTCCCACTTACTGAAGCGAAGTGGGCCCAGACACCATGCTGGGCAATCTCCTTGTGTCTTCTTGTTTAACTTTACGAATGAGAAATGTCATTGAACCCATTTTACAGGTGAGGAAACTGAGGCTTAGAGGGGTTCACATAAGGTTTCCAATCTCATAATGAACCATGGGCTCAGCCTTTGAATTTCACCTCACCCCCCACCCCCAGTGAAGCTGTAAGAACCCCAGATTGTTGAATCTGTCAGCACCTGGCTGGCTTTCTCCCAGGTACAGGGCATGTCACCCCAGGGACTCAGGCTCTTCAGATTCTTCCTCATTTCACTTTTGCCCATCTGCGGGGACTTAGCCCCCTTCCATTCACTTGAGCATTGAAGATCCTTGTACTAGTGGTTAAGAGCCTGCCTGCCAGTGCAGGAAACTTAGGAGACACTGATTCAGTTCCTGGGTTGAGAAGATCCCCTGGAGGAGGAAATGGCAACCCACTCCAGTATTCGTGCCTTGAGAATCCCACGGACGGAGGAGCCTGGCAGACCACAGTCCATGAGGTCGAAAAGAGACGGACATGACTGAAGTGACTTAGCGCACGCGTCTCATTTTGTAGAGGAGAAAACAGAAGCCCAGGGCGCACAGCAAGGCTGTCCCAGAGCTGAGACTAGAGCAAAGGTTTCTGCCTTGTGGTCAGCATTCTCAACGTTTTTGACCTTATTATTTTAATCCAACGCCGGAAGTTGCCTTGGGTGTTGGCACGTGCGTGTGCTTGTATGTGTGCGTGTGCTTACATGTGTGCGTGTGTGCATGTCTGTATGTGTATGTGTGAGTGAAAAGCCAGAATGGGTCGGGGGAGGGAGGGGGCCCAGGAGGCCCACGGGGCGAGGAAGGAAACCTCTGTGCTCCGCCACCGCCACCTTCATCGTGTATAGCTGAGCGAGTGCCAGCAGCGAGCCCGGCTGGCTCTAAGCGAGGACAACTGCACCCTGGCTTTGCACGCCCCTCCCTACATCTGCCTGGGGGGCCATGCTCCCTGTGTGTCCTCTGGGTTAGTACTGCATCCGTGGAGGCTGGTGGCCAGGGCACTGGCCCAGTGGCCTTGCCCTGTGGCTGAATGGGGAGCTTTATGTAAATTCCAGGCAAGAGAAATATTCGATCTGACGTGCCCTGGAAGTGTTCCCATCAGCTTCCTGGGAGGGAGGCTTCAGAGCTCCAAAGAACAAGGCTTGAACTTCAGACAAAGAAGGAAAACCCTGGACCTGAAATGGCCCCCATCAGCCCCGCTGTGAATTCCCTTTGGCTCCCCGCTAGCCCAGGCTTTGCCGCCGCAGCCGTGACCACTGGCTCCCTCTCCTCTCCCCTTTCACGTCTCCGCCAGAGCACAGCCTGCTGGCTGTTCCGTCCACTTGTCATGCAAGGGAAGGCCCCTGAGCCACTGCCTGGGCTGTGCCCTCTGCCTTTCCTCTTTTTCACCTTCTCCTTGGACCGGAGCCCACTCATCTAGGAGCTATCTCCCACACCTTCATCCGTGTTGTCATACGTCCCATCCAGCACCTGGGGATGGCCAGAAATGTGAGCCTTTGGAGGTACAGCAGTGAGTAATCTTAAAATGAAGGTTTGAAGCGCTTCCCAGACTCTGCCCTCCCCCAGCTCCCTGTAAACTACATCTGCCACGTGACCTCTGCCCTCCCGCAGCACCTAACGCGGAGATTTATACAGTCGGCACTCCGGGAGCATTTGCTGGATGAATAAATGAATGACAAATATCCCTTTCCTGCCTTCTGTTGTAGTGATTCTGCAGGAACTTCTCCACCCAAAGGTCTAGAACTACATGCCGTGTTCTGCTTTAGACACTGAGTTTCTATATGTTCTCAGGGTTTACTATTCTTACTGAGGTTTAATCACTAAGTCGTGTCTGACTCTTGTGATCCCATCGACTACTATAGCCCACCAGGCTCCTCTGTCCATGGAATTTTCCAGTCAAGAATACTGGAGTGGATTGCCATTTCCTTCTCCAGGGGATCTTCCCAATCCAGGGATCGAACGCGGGTCTCCTGCATTGCAGGCAGATTCTTTACCATCTGAGCTACCAGGGAAGCCCCATTATTCTTACTAATAATAACAAAATAGCTAACACTGTCTGGCTCATCCCATATGCCAAACAATGTGATCAGAGTGTGCATGACCTTCTCACAAGAATGCTATTGGTAGGAGCTATTATTAGCCTCACTTTGCAGCTAATAACTGAGGCTAACCCTTGGACAGCAAGAAGATCAAACTAGTCAATCCTAGAGGAAATCAATTCTGAATATTCATCGGAAGGACTGATGCTGAAGCTCCAATAATTTGGCCACCTGATGTGACAAGCCAACTGTTTGGAAAAGACCCTGATGCTGGGAAAGATTGAGGGCAGGAAGAGAAGGAGACAACAGAGAATGAGATGGTTGGATGGTGTCACTGACTCAATGGACAGAGTTTGAGCAAACTCTGGGAGATAGTGAAGGACAGGGAAGCCTGGCGTGCTGCAGCCCATGGGGTCGCAAAGAATTGGACACAACTTTGCATCTGAACAGCTGAGGCTAATAACTCAGAGAAGTTCAGGGATTTTCCCAAAGTCACATAGCTAGCCAGAGGTGGAGACAGAATTTCACCAGTGGGCTGACTCCGGAGCCCAGAGTTTTATGTTTACCAAGTAAATGAATTCTAGCCTCCCTGGTGGCTCAGACGGTAAAGTGTCTGCCTACAATGTGGGAGACCTAGGTTCAATCCCTGGGTCAGGAAGATCTCCTGGAGAAGGAAATGGCAACCCACTCCAGTGTTCTTGCCTGGAAAATCCCATGGACGGAGGAACCTGGTAGCCGACACTCTTCACGGGGTCGCAAAGAGTCAGACACGACTGAGTGACTTCACGTCTCACTTCAAGTAAGTGAATGACTCACAGTTCTTGATATTTTTGTAACTGAAGGAGTTAAGTCACATGAGAAGCAGCTCCGTTGGCCCTGTCTGTGCAAAGCAAGGAGTGCCTGATGCACACCGGAAGCAGCTGCTCACATAAGCACACCGCCACCACCCCTGGGCTCTCTCTTGTGCCATCTGTGCTGGGTTTGCCACCATGTCCCTTGCACTCACCTCTCAAGCAGATCACACGCTGGCCCCTGCATCGGAGCTTCCTGATATAGCCTCTTTGCTCAGCTGGACCTGTGGTTTCTGTGTCTGAAAATATGGATTTTTATTTTTATTTATTTTTTCTTTATGGATGTGGTTGTTTTTATTTGTTTCAGGGGTTTTGTTTGCTTGTTTTTCCTTTTTCCACACTGCGTGGTGTGCAGGATCTTAGTTTCCCAACCAGGGATTGAACCTGTGCCATCTGCGGTAGAAGCCCAAAGTCTTAACCGCTGGGTCTCCAGAGAAGTCCTGAATCCTTCTTAAATGCAACTGGTTTGAAGATTTTTGTGGGAGGAGAGGGGAGGGGAAACAACTAGTGAGGAATAAACCCCAGATTCCAAGATAAACCTAAGTCCATGGAGATATGCAGGCTCATAAAACGTTCTGGGGCATCGCAGCTTGGTGGGTGTGAATGCCTGTCAAATCTTGCAAGACATTCAGTCCTTCGTTCATCCTCAAAAGCTTAGGTGCTCATGCAACCAAGCAATGATGGGATTTGGATCATTGGTGACCATCCAGCGAGGGCAGGTGGCTTAGGCAATAGTGAGTTACAGATGGTTGTTGAGCAGGAGAGTGGCATGGTCTAAGCTCTGCTCCCTGAGGACCTGTCTCCCTGCCCAGTGGAGGATGGAACAGGGGGAGGGCAGCAGGGAGATGGCGTGGAGGTTAATGGCCGTGGACCAGGAGAGAAAGGGTAAAGGCTTGGATTTGGGAAGTGGGGCCCATGGAGGTGGCCGGTAGAAGGAAAGGGCAAGGTGGGAAGATGTTTCCTAATGGATGGGACCGAGCTCTAAGTGAAGGATTAAGAGTGAAATCCAAAAATCTGAATGTTTGGGAGACTCTCTGATTGGGAGGAATCCTGGAGAGGCCATTTCTAGGTAAATAATAACTATGTGTTAGTAGTTCAATCGTGTCCAACTCTTTGTGGCCCCATGGATTATAGCCCGCCAGGTTCCTCTGTCCGTGGAATTCTCCAGGCAAGCATACTGGAATGGTTAGCCAGTCCCTTCTCCAGGGGACCTTCCCGACCCAGGGCTTGAACCCTCGTCTCCTGCATTGCAAGTGGATTGTTTACCATCTGAGCCAGCAGGGAAGCCCAAATAATAACAGCAGTAGTTAGAATAGATATTACTGGAGTGTGACTCTGTGCCAGGCTCTGTACTAAATGCTTTATGTCTTCTATCATATGCAATACAAGACCCCTCTGAAGTAACGACTGTTCCGTTTCCATCCTGCACCTGGGGAAACTGAGGCATGGTTGACCCGACAGAGGTGTCACAGTGAGTAACTGGTAGAGTTGAGACTCGGCTCTAGGCAGCTGCCTGCAGAGCACCCCCATGTAACTCCTGCCGGCCGCTGCCTCTCAATCCACAGGCCGGTGGGAGGCCAGCTTCATTTCTGCAAAAGACGTGGATTTCCAAGCTGGAGAGCTGAGCAGAGAGGACCAGGACGAATGCTGCTGCTGCTGCTAAGTCGCCTCAGTCATGTCTGACTCTGTGCGACCCCATGTACAGCAGCCCACCAGGCTCCTCTGCCCACGGGATTCTCTAGGCAAGAGTATTGGAGTGGGTTGTCATTTCCTTCTCCACAGGATGAATGAGGATCACATTAAAACCAGTGTCAGTGCAGAAACATCACTGCAGGGAGGGGGCCGGGAGCCTGCCTGGGCTCCTCGCTCTGCCTGGTGGGGACATCGGCCCGGAATATTAATGAGAGGGCAGGGGAGGAAGGAAAAGGAAGGAGAGAAGAAAAATCGCTGCCCGTCATACCTGTCCTTTGGCGAGGCCGGCTAATTATCAAACCCTCGGCAATAAAATATTTCGTTTCGGTGTAATTGCAAAGTAATTATGTGGTATGGGTTGTGTATTAATCGTGTTGATTAATAACACTCAGGTAGTAATTAAACATCTGCTTCATAATCGAGTGTGGGCTGAAGCTTAACATGCATGCGTGCCCGGGCCACATACAAAGCTCCTTCGTCCCTGTGGGGGTGTGTGTGGGTGTGTGTGTGAGAGAGAGAGAAAGGTAGGGAGAGCCTGGCAGAGTTAAGCGACCCCTCCCCTCCTAACCATACAATAGGCTTTTGTGCCCCCTGCTCACTGGAACACGGGGAGGAACTGACCTGGGCCTGGGCTGTGCCAACCTGCAGCCACTCTCAGAACAGAACCCCAGGCCCCCCGTGTGTCTCTTTCGTGGCTGAGCTGCCTGGCTAGCAGGGTGGGCACAGGGACTCAAGGGTTCCATACATAGCAATGTGCTAGAGGGTCTTAGAACACCCTTTGCTATCAGTATTGGATGAGTTGGGCTTTGAGGGTCCTTTCTTGAGCAGATTACTTTTCCCCAGAGCTAGGAGAAAGTTCTTATTACAGGATCACCAGGACGAAGGCCCAGGTAACAGCCTTGCACACCCTGGATTTAATAATCTGATCCCAGACGATGCATAGACCAGAGAGGGGTGCTGACCCGTGTGCCCAGAGCCCGGGGTTCTAGCCTGGACCCTCCTACCCCGACCTGCTATGTGGTCTTGGGCAACTAGTTCTCCTTCTCTGTCCCTCTGGTTCCAGGCCTATAACACAAAGAACACTGAGCTTACATGTCTCCAGGGGCCTTTCCAGATCTGCCGTACTCGGATTCTAATTTGGTTTGTACTAATTAGGAATCAGAGACAATTTAAATTCAATACATATGATCCTTAGTGGGTAAACAGTTGGAAATAATTCCTTCCTTTATGACTTCTCAAAAGCTCACTCTTGAGCAATGAGAACCCAAGCTAAAATCAATAGCTTTTATTTTTAAGGCAGAGAAACTGCAGATTCCTTGAGCTGCTGGGCATTGCAGTTCATTCTTGTATTTAAAAATTTTATGTTTATGTTTATGGACTGCCATTAGGTAATATGGATCCGTTCTGAAGGTTGATTTTTTTCATTAACTTGACTCATTTTACTTATTAGTTCACATTTATAGCTTGGGTTTAATAAGCACACGGCACAAAAGTCATTTCTTTAGCAATATTTTAAAATCAAGACTCTTCTCTGAGTCATCCCACATTTATTTGCTCATAATTTGCTTCTCCTGTGATTGGAGGCCCAACACTGCCAATTCCAGCCACTCCTTTGACCTTGAACTGCAGTGTCTTCATTTGTAATAGGGGACGGTCACCACTAATTAATAAAAGCAATAAATGCTTACTTTTTAGAAAGCAAGCCTACAACAGTCACTTACTTTGTTCAGAATACCTCTCATAGATTCTCTGGTTGAATTCCACATCTCTCTATTTTTTTCAATTTAGAGGGGAGGCACCTGAGGCCCAGAGAGGTAAACTGACTTGCCTGAGAGAATGCATGGGGACAGCTCCAGAGCTGGGATGCAAACCCAACATGTCCTAATCCAACCATCATCTCCCTGCACACACCTGTGTCACCTCCCCACAACCCGCCGGTTTCAGTATCCCCTCACCTTCCCCTCGCCTCCATCAACCCTTCACCCACCTCCCTCCCCACCATCAGGCCCTGCCCTTCCTCCTCCCATCCTCTCACTGTCTGTGTCCACTTGCCTGGTCTCCTTGCTCTTTTCAATCTCCTAAAGCATGTTCCTGTTCATGACTTCAGTGGCTCCCCACTGCCTTTGAATAGAGTTCATCGTCCTTGGTCCTGCATTCAAGGACCTAAATCATCCAGCCCCTTCCTGTCTCATTTCTCATTCTACCTCTATGGACAGCCTTGCCTCTAGTCCTGAATACCCACTGCACACTTGAGCACCTCCCTGCCTTTGTTCACCCAGGTCCCTTTGTCCACCGTGCCCTCATCTCCATGCATTCAAATCTGCCTCCTCCTCCAGGAAGGCTTCCCTGGGGCCCAAGCAGGAAGGGGCCCCTCCTTCTTCTGAACTGAAAGCAAAGTGATGAGCCCCCTGAAGCCACTTGGAAGTATGGAGACCTGGGCATGGTGACTCTTCCCTGTAACAGGAGCTCTCTTTAAGGCAGAGTTCTTCACCATGATTCGCTCATGGGTACCTCACCTGGCACCCCCAGGGTCCCAGTACACAGCAGGTGCTCCATTAATGCTCACCATTAGTGCTCCTGTCCCTTGAGGTCTCCAGGAAATAGAACGCCTTGTGTCTTCTCGTTCAGGGCCAGCCCAGTGCAGACTTGGCGAGAGTTTGTCCCAGTTCTGTCCGCCTCCAGCAGCTCTGCTCCCCTCTGTTCCTGCATGCTCCCTTCTGTCTGCTCAGAGTCATTCCTTCTTGGTCAGTGACTTGAACGTGCAACCATGAAACCTCTCTCCACCCGTCGAAACTTCCCCATCTCGGGCCGCAGTTACTCAGCTTACTGCTGCATGAAGAGCCCGCTGGTTTCTGACAAGTGAAATCCCGCCGTGACCTTAACAGCGAATCATGGTGAAGAACAGTAGACACGAGGGACCGAGCACTACTCCGTACCCGAGCCTGAAGACCCTCTGCTTTATGGATGGGGAGACTGAGGCCCAGGAGAGGGGCAGGGGGCCTTAACATAAAGGCCTTGGCTGGATTCCCAGTCATTGCTCCCTCGGGAACTCTACTACTTCCTGGGTTGCCTGGGCCACCACAGACCTCTTTGTGGGCTCGGAAGGTTATGGTTTGCAAGCTCTGCCGTTAGGCGGTCATCTTAGCAGCTCAGGAGGGGGTCCCTTGCCCCGGGGCAATCACGTGGGCCCCCCGGGGCAATCACGTGGGCCCCAGGGGCAATCACGTGGGCCCCCAGGGGAAATCACGTGGGCCCCCAGGGGAAATCACGTGTGCAGCCGCGATCACACAGCCAGTGGCTGGTGGCTGGAGTCCAGCCTGCTGGTCCCCAGTGGGTGCACGGTGCCACTCACCTGCTGGCTTCCCCGCTCGCTGGCAGCAGCCCCAGGTGTCTACCAGGCTCTGTCTGCAGGACCTGTCCCCAGTTGGGGCAGGCAACCCCAGGGGCCATGGAGGAGAATGAGCAAGAAAGAGGCCAAGGGCAAGACATGCCACCCTCCTGGGCAGAAGTCAGGGGAGCATGGGATCCGGGGTAAGTGGTGCGGGCCAGGCCGCGTGGCAGGACCTGTGAGCACAGGCCCAACTCGTAGCCAGCAGAGCAAGGCTTCGGGGGCCACCGTGGGGTGGCCCGGGCCCTCTGCCTGCCCACTCCCCAGCCCCGTTGGCCACTTGGCCATGTCCTCTCCATTTGGCATTTCTGGACCCTGGCTTCGGGCAGCAACTTCATTCAGCAGTGACCCACCCAAATTTACAATGTCCACACGTTCACACATGCAACTCCCCACCTTGCATGTGTTATATGACACAAAGGCTCTGAATTTCTCTAGTGGTCCTTCTATTTTAAACAGTCTAGACAGCAGCTTCCCACAGCAGTCAAGAGCTTCTGCTCTTAAATCAGCTCTGAAGTTCAAATGCAATTGGTGCTGTGACTCTGTCCATTATTTAACCTCTCTGAGCCTCAGTTTCTCATCAATAAATTGGGAAAGCTAGCAATGTTAGGATTAAAGGGGAACATGTGTGGAAAGCGCTGACCACAGGACTCTTCCATCTCATTTTCCACCTCATGGGCAGCTTCGGCTCCAAGTCCTTCCCCCCTGCTGGGTCTCCCCATGCCTTCGCTCATGCCCTGCCCTCATACACACACACACACACACACACACACACCTGCCCTCGCCTCCAGATAAGGGCATTAGAGGAGGAGGAGCCTTGGGCTTCCACAGTGCTCCAAGATTTGAGACTCTGAACTTCCCCTGCAGAGGGCAAGAGTTTGATCCCTGGTCAAGGAATTAAGATTCTGCAAGTGTGCAGCACAGCCAAAACAAAAAGAGAGAGAGAAGGAAACTTACATTGGCATCTCTGCCTGTGAGTTGCTTGAGGTGGGGTGGGCGGTGGTGGTTAGAGCTGACCTGGAGAGATTGTTGGGACTGGTGGTGAGTCTGACACCCTCTTTCACAACTACAGAAGCTAAGAATCCCACGAAGGGGAGGATGTGCCTGAGTGCTCAGGGCAAGTTAGCTCCATGTTGGAGCTGGAACCCAGAACTCCTGCCTGTGGATCCAAGGGGTCCAATGCTGCCACCTCCTCCTGGGAGGGAGGACGCCCCCAGCCCCCCGCCACTGCCATGTTAATTGAGGGGATGGCCTACTTCTCTCATTAGGTTTTAGGGAGTGCAGGCTGGGATGGAAATGAGAGGGTGGAGGTTGAGTGTCCCGCCTATGAGCTTCATCATCAGTTAGGGGAGGAGGTGGAGGCCCAGAGAGGCCGAGACACATCCATCATCCAGATGGGGGTTGAAGCAGGGGCCACAGGCGGCCATGGTGAACCTGGAGAAAGCCACAGCTGCAGAGAGGCTGCCAGAACGGTCTCCACGGTCACCTCTTTCCTGCAGCCATTCATTTAGCTCTCCTTCATACCCTTATTGGGAAAAGCTGAGAACACCACCCCTCCTGGGGAATTCGCCCCCACCCTCCAGCCCGCCCCAGTTCTCATGTGCCGTCTGGTGACATTAGCTCACCAGCTTGCAGCGAGCTAATGACATTTGCATTTTGCTGGCTGGTGAAATGTGGGCTGGGGTGTGGGGAGCCAGTGGGTAGGTGGGGAGTTGCAGCCAGCAGGGAGAGGCAGGTACACTGGGCTCGGGCCCCACACTGGGCTGTGAAGGGGGAGACAGGGATGGACAGTGGGAGCTGAGATCATGAATCACCGGCAACATCGAGAGATTTTTTTGTCTAAAGACTTGCCAAGGGCGCAAGGCACCTCCCAAGTCCAATGCTCCGACTCTCACAGACCCTGCTCTGGGTCGCCTCCCTAGCTTTTTTGGGGTGATGGCTATGAGCCAGATGCTCTGCCGTGGCCCCACAGACTTAGGAGAGTCGTTTTCACTCCCTGCAATCCTTCAAGAGAGATGCTACTTGTTTTCTCGTTCTGCAGACTAGGAGGCTGATGCTCTGAGAGGATGCCTGCTTCCCGCAGGGTCTCTCACTCCTGGAAAGAGGTTGCCCCGACATGTGACGGAGGTCCATTTGCCTGCAAGCCCAAGCTCCCAGCCACCGTGAGCACTAGCTCCCATAGCTTGTCCAGGCTTGGACGCAGCCAGAGAACCACTCTCCATTCAGGCCTGTGAGCAGCATTCATCTGTCAGGCCGGGAGCAGAGCCCACGCTGCTCCAGCGGGTGCCCGTCTGACAACCACAAGGGAGGGCATGGCCCGGGAGAGGGCACCCAGCCATGGGTTAGGTGAAACCTGCAGTTTCGGCTTCACTCTCCCACCAACTTGCTCTGTGACTTTGGGCAAGTTGCTGCCCCTCTCTGGGTCGGTGGGGGGGGGGGTGTGTGGTCTCCTCATTGGCAAAACGAGGCCATTGGTCTGGCTGGATGGAGCATCCCAGGAGTGTATTTTCACACGAGGAAAAAAAACTCTCTCCACCAATGTGCGTGAACTCTCAGTTTCCTCCCACTCACTCAGACATATAAAATGATGTTTCACATCAAAGCAAATCAGGAGACATTCATCAAGCCTCCCGCTCTGCAAAGGGCGCCGTGCTAGACACAGTGGGCGTGACGCTTGCATATTTCCATTCAGGACGTATACACTCAGGCGTATGCATATCTTTGTGTCTTGGAATTGTTTGCAGGCAAGTTCAGCTGGGACCTAGAGGGTGACTCCCCAGTCCTGAGGCCCAGGCCCAGGCTTCCACCTGCCAGCCACCCTTCTCACTTTCTCCTCAGGGCCTGGAGTGCATTTTAAACAAACAGACCTTGGGCAGTATGAGCTGATGGGGTCCCCCACTAGCAGTCATGACTGGTTCTGCTTGTCTGTCATAGGTGGGCATCTCCTTGGCAGCCGGGGCTTGCAGGGACCAGAACTTCTGACACTGTCATCAAAGCAACGTGAACCCTTTGCATTTGAACTCCTAAAAACGTGGGCACAATCTTTTCCCAGACTTCTCAACTCCGGCTACCCAGGTGAGGGAGCTCAGGGTGTTCAGCAGCTTTTGCTGCTGCTAACAGCAGCCGTTGGAGGACACCCTAATCATTCTTTATCACTGTATCTTGTATTCCCTTCGTTAGCAGGAGAGCCCAGTGGTTAAGGCTTTAAAATCGAACAGAGTTGGGTTCCAATCCTGAATCACCAGTTACTAGCTGTGTGACCTTGGGCAGGTTTCTCAACCTTTCTGTGACTCTGCTTCCTCCTCAGTCAAATGAGAAAGCAAGAGCACCCCTCTCTTGGGTTTCTGGTGAAGATAAAATGAAGTAATATATGAAAAGCCCTTAGAACAGGACATGTAGTAAGCTTAGAACACAGAAAGCATTAGCTGTTACTAATAGCATCACTGCACTTGTGACAATCTGTAATTAACTCATTCTCATGTTGAGTCCTTGTCTGTCTCCTGCAATAGAATATGGACTCCAGAGGACAGGGTGGTTTGTCTGTCTCGTTCCTAGTTGAACCCCCAGATCCCAGCAGAGTAAGAAAGTGAAAGTGAAGTCGCTTAGTCATGTCCGACTCTTTGCGACCCCATGGACTGTAGCCTACCAGGCTCCTCCATCCATGGGATTTCCCAGGCAAGAGTACTGGATGGGTTGCCGTTTCCTTCTCCAGGGGGTCTTCTCAACCCAGGGATCGAACCCAGGTCTCCTGCACTTCGGGCGGACACTTTACCGCCTGAGCCGTCAGGGAAGCCGGCAGAGTAAACTGGCTGTTATTTGCTGAATGAATGACTGAGTGAGTGAAGCTGTTTTCCCTATATTATGCAGAATCCTCAGGATAATTCTTGAGGGTTCCTGCATTTATAAGGATAATCACTTGGTTGTATGTGATAAAAATGCAAACTAAAGTTCCTTAAGCAAGAGACAGGTTGATTTTTCTCTAAGGAAATTTCTAAGCTAAAGCGATCCTTTGACACAAAAACATTAGGGACCCGAGTTCCTTTTGTCCTGTGGTGGTATCCATCACTTGTCTACATGACCCACGAGGGCCCGTGACAGTCTCTCCATTCTGGTTGGCAAGAAGGAAGAGATCGGGAAACGAGACGGTGCCCCTTCCTTTAAGAGGGTGCGCGCATCACTTCCTCTCAGGTCCCATTGGCCACAATGGAGTCCTGTGGCACAATTAGCTGCAAGGGAGGCTGGGAGTTAGAGTCTTTATTCTGGGGGATTATCTGTCCAGTTATAATTCTATTAAAAAGAAAGGAGGGGGAACGGACTTTTGGACTCTGTGGGAGAGGGAGAGGGTGGGATGATTTGGGAGAATGGCATTGAAACATGTATACTATCATGTAAGAAATGAATCGCCAGTCTATGATCGATACAGGATACAGGATGCTTAGGGCTGGTGCACGGGGAAGATCCAGAGAGATGATATGGGGTGGGAGGTGGGAAGGGGGTTCAGGATTGGGAACTCATGTACACCCGTGGCAGTTTCATGTCAATATATGGCAAAACCAATATAGTATTGTAAAGCAAAATAGAGTAAAAAATAAAAATAAATAAAAAGAAAGGAGGGGCAATGGGTACTGAGGGACCCTCTGCCTTGCCAGATGATATGATCCCCCTTTTTTCACCCTCCATGCCTTCTTCCTCGCCCCCAGAAACCAGCGGTCCTTTTACTGCCTTCTTTGTGCCGTTTCCAGAACATCATGTAATGGAATCGTATAGTAGGTACCATTATCAGACTGGCTTCCTTCACTTTGCAATACGCATTCCTCCATGGCTTTTCATGACTTGATGACTCATTCATTTTTGTCACTAAATAATAGTCCACAGAAGGCACCACAATTTGTTTATCCATTCATCTGCTGAAAGAAATTTTGGTTATTACCAGTTTGGGGTGATTATGAATACAGCTACTATAAACATTCATGCGCAGGTTTTTGTGTGGACATAACTTTGCAATCAGTTGGGTGGATATGTAGGAGCATGCTTGCTGAATTATTTGGTAAGAGTATATCTAGCTGTTTAAGGAACTGCCAAGCTGTCTTCCAAAGTGGCTGTTTCCCTTTGCATGCCCACCAGCAACGAGTGAGAGTTCCTTTTGCGCCATCTCATCACCACCAGCTGGTGCTGTCAGTTTGTAGATTTTTGTCCTTCTGTCAGGCATGTAGTTCATGACCCCAGCTTAAAGTTGAGGATCCTGCGAGAGAGAGAGCAGCTTGCCCAAGATGATACAGCAGGTAAAAGATCGAGGAACTGTCCCCACCAACCGAGCCCAGTCGTACCCCACTGCCTCTGCCCCCAGTGGGTCTCTTTGAGGCATAGATCAAAGCCACGGGGTGACTCCTCCCACCTCGAGCTCAGGAGGGCCCTCATTCACTGTGCGGTATCTGTTTCTTGCAGCAGAACTGAAGTTCAGTGAACAGAACGAGGAGGGATGGGGCGGAGTGAATGGATCTGAGGCCAGGTTGGAGGGGTCTCATTAGATCACCCAAACGAGACCCCTAGGTGGGGCAGCGGACACAGTGGTGGGGTGGGGTGGGGTGATCAGCGAAGTATTAGTTTCTCAGTCGTGTCCGACTCCTTGCAGCTCCATGGACTAGAGCCCGCCCAGGCTCCTCTGTCCATGGAACTCTCCAGACAAGAATACTGGAGTGGGTTGCCATTTCCTTCCCCAGGGGACCTTCCCAACCCAGAGATTGAATCCGGGTGTCCTGCATTATCAGACAGATTCTTTACCATCTGAGCCACCAGGGATGCCAGGCAAAGCCTGAACTGAGGTCAGAGGCTGCATCATCTGGGAGCCAATGCTCATTTAAAACCTAATAAAGCAGGAAGATATGCAACGCATTCATTTTCGTTTGTTTGTTTTGTTTTCCAATATCGTGGCAATCTGGGGCCTGTTTTTTGGTGTCCAAGTTTCAAGAGATGCCCAGGTCTGTGCCTTCTGCTTCCTTCCTTGTGGGATTCAGCCCCTAGTAAGCACTCCCCACGTGGCATAGGGCAGCGGCCAGCAGCTCCAGGCTGACATCCTATTCATTGCAAACCCAATGAAAGGAGAGCTTCTATTTTCCAGGAGTGAACTAGAGCCCAGGTTGGAGGGATCTCACTAGATCAGCCAAACACAACCCTAGGTGGGGCCAGACAGCTGGGAACGCTCGGGTACGGGTAAGCCCCACAGGCTACTGGCCTGTGCATGGTCCTTGGGTCTGAGGGGAAGGCTAGAGCTGCTGCCCAGGTCAGAAGAACCAGTGACGGGCCAGAAGTGAAGGTTGGCTGCAGGGAATAAGGAAAGTCCCAGAGTCAAAGCTTATTGGCTGGTCTTGGGTCATATGACCACCTCTGACCAATCACTGAAGGAGAGAATGTGCTCATTGACCAGACTAGGTCAGTGTTGAGTGGTCTGTGTTTGGAGGTGTGTGTGTGTGTATTGTGAGTGGAAGGATTCAGCCTGAAAGTGTGAGAGGGCTGGTACCCCAAAGGGGAAACCCAGGTGCTATTTTCAGAAAAAGTAGGAAGGGATGCTGAGCAGATACAGCAACAGGTACTCCCTGCTGGTGCTGTGGCAGGGGGTGGGGGCTGGTTTGTCATAAACCGACTCTTCCCGTGGCTTACAGCACCCAGGTAGCTTCTCTCTGACAAATGCATTCGGTTTCAATGGATCTGGTATCTGAAAGCCTCACACACACACACACACACACACACACACACACACACACTCTGCAGGTGGCGCTTCAGTTTCCGAAAGCATAGTCCAGAAAGCAAACACGTCCTAAATTGAGTCCTTGTGTTCCCTAGTAACCACCACACTATTTCAGCTACCACTTGAAAGTGAAAGTCACTCAGTCCTATTCAACTCTGCGACACCATGAACTACATATAGTCCATGGAATTCTCCAGGCCAGAATACTGGAGTGGGTAGCCTTTCCCTTCTCCAGGGCATCTTCCCAACCCAGGGATAGAACCCAGATCTCCCGCATTCCAGGTGGATTCTTGACCAGCTGAGTCACAACAGCTACCACTTACCTGGAGGCTTTGGGTTGCCCTTCCCTTGCTGGGAGGGACTTTGGCTTTCTTTTCGCCACCCCCACTCCCTCATCGCTGGGGGAAGTTTCTTGAGCCACTTTAGCATTTGTGTGTGTGCATGCTAAGTCACTTCTGTCGTGTCTGACTCTGTGTGACCCTATGAACTGTAGCCCACCAGGCTCCTGTGTCCATGGGATTCTCCAGCCAGAATATTGGACTGGGTTGCCGTGCCCTCCTCCAAGGGATCTTCCCAACCCAGGGATCAAACCCGTATCTCCTGCATTGCAGGCAGATTCTTTATGGCTGAGCCACCAGGAAGCCCACTTTAGCATTTATTTACCCTAAATGGCCTCCCAGAAGACCTGGCCTATGGCAGCCCTCCCCTCAACCACCTCCTCCCTGGGGCCTCTCAGAGGGATGGGAGAGGAGAGGAGGAGGTCACTGGTTGAGCTGGAGGGGCCCCAGGAGTCCCTGGGTTTGCAGGTCAGCCTCATAGCCCCAGCTGACGTCCACCGTGGAAGCTCTGTTATGCATTTATGGTACGGTGTATGATTTCATTTGAAAAAAGATTGCTCTGCAGAAAAAAGATGGAAAACCACAGTGTTTGATGCTGCCTCCCAGACAACTGTGGCCAAGTGCTTTTTAAGATCTGCCCTTCTTTGATTTCGGTCAACCACAAACCTCCTGGCCCTGTACCCGTGTCTCTCTCTCTCTCTCTCCATCTCTTTCCCCTGTGAATTCTGCAGCTCTGACTCACCGCACAGACCGACTCAGCGTTCAGCACCACCCTGCCTTATATGGGATACTCACTGCTCTTGGGTCAATATGTATTAATTCATTTCTACAGCCGTTCTCTTTTGAGCTCCTACTGGGTTCCAGACACTGTTTATTTGCTGGGGATTAGGAGTGGGCAAAGTCAAAAGGTCCCTGCCCTCAAGGATCCCTTCCATCTCCTCTGTGAGATCCACTGAGGGCAGGATCTTTCCTCTGGGTTTTTTGCCCCCAACCCCTCATACAGTGTCTCATTCAATGCCAAACTGTAGTGGGACTTGGCGGATGTTTGTCACAATTATCTTCCACTTTATTTTTTAAAGCCCCCACTTATGACTGATGCTGCACTGGAATGATTTGGTCCTCACCCTCTAGGACTGAGAGTTTAAGATGAAGCTGGCGATGGGCCCTGAAGAGGAAGGAAGGTTAGAGAACTGTATGCAAACACGGCCAGGGGTGTGCCTGAGTCAAGAGTAGGCCAACCTCTCCACTCCCAGCCAGCGCTGGGGGCCCTGCTCCGAGCCACCTGCTAATAAGGGAGATAGACATGAAAGTAAGTCCTGTCATTTGAGGTGGAGAATGGGAGGGTTTGGAGCAGAAATATGAAGGAAGGCTAGGCGGTTCAAAGACGAGTTCAGGCAGACTCTGCTGGGTGGTGATAGCAGTGGGAAATCAGGGGAAAGCAGTGTATTTGATCTGGGCTTTGAAAACTGGGTAGGACATGGGACAGGCGAAGACGTCGGGGGGAGGGCTTTCTAGGAGAAAGAACAGTGAGAGCTGAAGCCTGCAGGCAGGAGCTCTGCAGCTGGGAAGACTGTACCAAGCAGGAAGTGAGGTGAGGGCAGTCAGCTTCTTCTGCGCAGTCCTCCAGGCCTGGCCACGCAAGGCCGCCTTAAACCACAGGCTGGGTTTGGAGCTGAGTGGCTCTTCTATTTTCTCCTTTTCCCTTCCATGTCCAGGAGAGGGAGTTTTGGAGGGGCCCTTTAGAAGAGACAGTGCTGCACACTGACCAAGAATAATTAATCTTCCCATCACAAGGTTCTTTGCAGAACTTCGGAACCATGATCAGGGACAGCAAGCAGCCGGCCTAGTGGCTGCTGAAGGTAGGGGCGCTCTCAAGTTCTTGGCCCAGCTGTGCTACTGAGGACCTCAGCCTCGCTGCTGTAGTTTTGCTTTGTAACATGAGGGGTGAGACCCCTTCCAGCTTTAAGCTTGTATTCTGAGTCAGAATAATATTCTGGCTGCAGACCCCAACTCTGCTACTGGTACAGGCTTGGCCCTCTGAGCCTCAGTTTGCTCATCTACAAATTGGGGCTAATAATACTCTGTGTCTCACAGGACTGATGTGAAGATGCAATGAAATAGCTAAGTGAGATAATGTGCTTGATGGCACACCTGCCGGAGCTCAGTACTCGTGATGTAGCACTGATGCTATTGGCGTTAACATTATTTATATTTTCAGTTGTACAACTCTGTGGGAGGAATCCTCAACAGACTCTTTGTCTAGGTGCCTGAAAGGCAGCCTATGTCCATGTTCCCAAAAACTGGGTGGTGGGGTCAACGGTCACACCTCTCCCATCTCCAAACGGGGACATAGCTGCCTTCCTCAAAATCACAGTCATTCATTCATCCATCAAACATGCCGTGTTCCGGGGTCTCTGAGAGGCGCATGGGATCCTGTTGATCTTGTTGAATGGGGCACCCACGCTGCCTGCTCTCAGCAGCTCAGACTGTGCTTGGGGCAGTCTCTGCCCTCCAGCTGGCCCCGTCGATACCACTGGCCAGAGGAGCTCATGGCAGCATAAATGCACTCAAGTCTGCAGGTTGGAACCCGGGGAGAAATCCCATCCTGCCTCCTGCAGTTCCTGGAGCTTTACATGACTGATGGATGAAATGCCACGGAATCCGCCACATCTAGCTGGTCTGGTGTATGCATGGACTGGATTGCCAAGACCAAGCTTGGCATTAGGCACAGGAAGGCATTTGGGAGAGAAAGGCCGGCAGCGGGCCTGGGTTACAG
The DNA here is from genome assembly GCF_016772045.2 of Ovis aries. Lineage (NCBI taxonomy): Eukaryota > Metazoa > Chordata > Mammalia > Artiodactyla > Bovidae > Ovis > Ovis aries. The sequence continues at coordinate 73,846,459 of NC_056068.1, forward strand.
GGCTGTGTTCTCCTCTCACTGCCTGTAATGCTTGTTTGGGTCCCAGATTGCAGGGTTCGGGGTCCTTCTGGAGGACACAAAGCTGGCAAGTTGGAGGGTGCTAAGGGCTCCTGTCTGCCTTGTGCTCACCCGATCCTCTGCTGGTAGCTGAAGGCATCTCACGCTTTCTGGTCCCCAGCATCTAGCACAGAGCCAGCCAGGCACGCCAGGCTTCAGTCAGGGGTTGGGGAGTGGTTGGACGGATGGGTGGATCACAGTGGATTCACACACACTTTCCTCGCCTCGGCCCAAATTTCCAAGGTGATTTGGTGATACCAGGTCCTGGCTTTGCTTTTCTTTGACAATTTGATTTGGGTTCCTGTGCAAAACCAGTGGTTTTCAAGTAGCAGAGTAAACACGAAACACAAAACAAATGGCTTTGGGGGCTTGCCAGTTTTTCAGCTTCAGTTGCAGGAGGCAGCGTGGTGTGTACCCTGATCTAAGGACGAAACCTGAGATCTGTCAGACCTTACATCTGTCTGTCAGACACGAGACAGTTCAGACCCCTGCTCCAAGGGAGGGTAATCTGGGGCATGTTATTTAGCCTGAATCAAATTCTGTTTCTCATCTAGAAAATGATAATATTAATAGCTTCCAACTTATAGTGCTGTGATGAGCATTAGATTAAATAATGGGTGTTACAAAGTGGAGTAGCGCTCTGGGCTCGTGGTAGATGCTCAAGAGAGGATGATGATGTAAGCTTCATCCTTAAGCTATTGTGGCATAGACTTCTCCCTTCTGAACACATTTTTGCAGAGTGCTTTGCATTGTTAAGACAAAAATTATTTTTGAAGGTTATTGCTTTAGAAGTAATACATGCTCCTTAAAAACTCAAGTGAAAAGATTTGAATATAAAAGCCAGTACCCCCCACCCACTGTCTGCCACCTTCCAGCTCTTTCCCTCCCCTTCCCCAGCAATATTCTCTTAGAATGCGGAGCTTCCCAAGCCTGGGAATTTTCTCCTTTTTTTCTGCCTCAAGGGCAGATAGACAGTCAGAAGGGGACAGTGGACAGTTGGCCATTGCATCAAATGGCCATCGGGGCCCAAAGTGCTGCGGTCAGTGCCAGTGGTCCTGTTGGAGCCAGGGCAGCCTGCGTGTCCTTGGCTCCAGTTTTCTCTGAGCCTTGAGGGTCTCCAGTGTTGTGTCCTGGAGTCCTGGGGCGGTAGCCTGAGGGGTCACATTCCTACCAAGCTTGAGGTGGGAGGCTCGTAGACACAAGTCTGGCCGTGTGGCCAGGCCCTCTTTTGTCACCGTGCCCCAGGGCTCGGTCCAGCCCACGCTTCCATGTTCCTAGCAAGACACTTGCTCGTTCCTGTCCACCTTCTGACAGTCTGCTCTCCCCTGTGTGTGTTCTCTGCTGCCTTCCAGAGGATTCTGATGCAAGATCAAGTTTGAGAACAATAGGCTGGCAGCCAAGCTCTAATACACTGTGGTGCGGTCACACTTAGAGGGGGTGAAGGAGCCCATGCTGGGGAAGGGGCAGGTCCTGGGGAAGGCTTGGATTATGAATGACTTAAAGGTGGACAAAGACATCTGTGTGTGACTTAGGGGAGGGGAGTGGATTCCTGGCAGAAGGATCAGCCCTTGCAAAGTCCCTGGGGCGTGATAGAGGCCCAGCATTCAAGGAGCTACGAGGGGTGCTGCTGGGTGTGGGGGAGGGGAGGGCACTATCAATAGGCGTCTTGTGCTCTGAGTTCGGGCTTTTCCCCAGGAGAGCCTGGGAGCCAAGGAAGGGTTTATGCAGAGGAAGGATGGTGAGGAAGACGGATGGTTGCCTGGGGCTCCTGGATCACAGCAGGGGGCAGGCTGTCTTCTGGAGGGCAAGGCTGAGCCTGCAGCGGATGAAGAGAAGGAGCCAGTGTGGGGCTGGGCAGCCCTGAGTCGTGCAGGAGCCCGGCTCCATTGCTAGAACATTCTCTCAGGAGAGTACGAGAGCCCGGGTAACCATCTCTGTCCCTGTCTGACTTAGGACATTGAAAGGCTGCTGTAACTGTCTTGGACTGCGATTAGTCTGTGCGTTCATGCCTCCCATCCCGTCTCCAGTCACTGTTTCTGGGGTGAAAGTGAAAGTGAAAGGCGCTCAGTTTCGTCCGACTCTTTGCGGCCCCATGGGCTATACAGTCCATGGAATTCTCCAGGCCAGAATACTGGAGTGGGTAGCCTCTCCTTTCTCCAAGGGATCTTCCCAACCCAGGGATCAAACCCAGGTCTCCCACATTGCAGGCAGATTCTTCACCAGCTGAGCCACAAGGGAAGCCCAAGAATACTGGAGCGGGTAGCCTATCCCTTCTCCAGGGGATCTTTCCGACCCAGGAATCGAACCTACGTTGCAGGTGGATTCCTTAACAACTGAGCAGAAAAGACTGCAGTGCCTTCTGTACATCTGGGATCTAGGTCCAGAGGGAGGCACCAAGAGAGGGAAGAGCAAACGGAGATCCCCTCTGAGGGTGGAGCAGGGTAGAGGCTGAGGAGGCTGGAGGGCCCTGAAATGGATGACGGTGTGTGTCTGGAGGGCCCCTGGCCTTCCCAACCTCAGTGCTGGCTTGGGGAGCCCCCTGAAGAGGAGGAGGCAGAGAAAGCCCCCAGCCCAGCCCCCTCCTCTGAGGCCCAGCCTCCCTCGCTGTCTTCCAGGGCTAGGCTGGCACTTGAAAGAGAGCCAGGGCCTCTCCCAGGCCTGGGGCTCCTGACTGGGAAGGGGCCTCTGCTGAGCTCATCCCGTGTTGAGTCCAGAGCTGGGAGGATGCTGAGTCCTCAGGGAGGCCAGATCCGAGTGCCCCTGTAGGGTAGAGGTGGGGCAGCTATGAAGCAGGTCTCTGGCTAGAGGGCCAGACAGGGCCCTTTTGCCCCGCTGGGCAGCAGCCTTGGGATGGTAGCTCCTGCTCTTTCTGCCCTCACTCCCAGGGCTAGTTTAGGATGAAGTGCTGTTGCCTGGAGCCCGGTGACGCTCGCCCCAGTCCAGCCAGTGTATTCGAGTATCGTGTTAGCCCCAAACAGCAATCAGCAGTGGAGTGTGGCAGGAGCTCAGAGGAGCTATGGTTCCAGCTGAGGACGTACCAGCCAGGCCCTGCCCTCTACATCCCCTCCCCCTCCCTCAGGGGTTCAGAAATGGCCCAGGCTTTTCTACTTTCCTCTCAGTCCAGTTTTATCTCTCAAGGAAACTGACCAGCACGGATTTGTGGACTCGCAAGCTAAGTGGAGTAGGAGGGCTTCCAAGGTCATCTGTTTTGACTTCTTGAGGTTAAGCCTCTGCTTACATACCTCTAGTGATGGGGAGCTCACTAATAACCAAGAATCTGCCTTCATTCAGATTGCTTTGAAAGTTATTCTCCTGCTGGACAAAGATCTTGGGTTCAGATCTTGCTTCTGCCACTTCCTGTGCAGTCTCAGGCAAGTGACGTAGCTTCCATCGCTCTGGTTTTCTTTTATGTTAAATGGGTCTGATAAATATTGCTGCGTAGTTGCTCAGTCGTGTCCAACTCTTTTGCAACCCCATGGACTGTAGCCCACCAGGCTCCTCTGTCCAGGGGATTTCCCAGACAAGAATACTGGAGTGGGTTGCCATTTCCTCCTCCAGGGGATCTTCCCTACCCGGAGATTGAGCCTGTGTCTCCTGAATTGGCAGGCAGATTCTTTACCACTGAGCCACCTGGGAAGCCAAGGTTTGATAAATACTGACTTCTCACTTATATTTAAACTAGACAGCTTTACAACCATAAGCAAGTCAGATCTGTCCACAGTGCATAGGTCTGGTGCCCAGATAAGACTTCGCTGTGGGTCTGCAGGTCCCCAGCCAGTCACATCACCAGGGTGAATGCCCACCCTCCCCAGCATATAGTAGGTGCTCAGCAGATAACGGGTTGCGTCTTCTCCTCCCTCAAGTGGACTCAGCAGTGCCTTAAGACAAGACCAGGCCAAGTCCTTGGCTTTTATCCTAACTCAGAGACCCAGAACCACAAGATGCTCTGAGCTGCCACACAGCACTGGTCTCTGAAGTCTTCCGGGAGGCCAGTCTCCTACAGAACTCTGGATTCCTCAACCTTCTGCAGAGCCACCTCCTCACATCGCCTGAGGGTCTCTGCAGGCTTTTAATGAGGTTGGCCAGTGGGTCTGTTCCATTTCCTCACATTTTACACAGCAAAAGATAACAAGGAAGTACTCAAGGGAAGCCGCAGGTGGAGGAGACGGGAGGTGACCTCAGGGCTCCTGACCTCTGACCTCAACCTGCTACCACCATGCTTCCTGGGGGCTGTGGACATCACCGTCCACCACACCGCTGGTTCCCCTGGAATCCTGTGTTATTGGTGACTGTTTTGGTTTTGTTTTTAACAGCTTTATAGAGCCAAAATTTATGCACCATAAAATCCTCTCACGTTAAGGGTATGATTCAATGATTTGTAGTAAATTTATGAAGTTCTGTAGCCATCACTACAATCTAATTTTAGAATATTTCCATCACCCTCCAAAAGAAACCTGGTTCCTATTTTCTGTCAGTCCCTGTTCCCGCCCCCTGCCCCAGGCAACAACCAATCTACCCTCTGTCTCTGTAAATTTTGCCTTTTCTGGACATTTTTTATAAAGGGAATCATGCATTGTGTGGACTCCTGTTTTTCATAGCCTGGTGGAGGTGGGTGGAGACCATGTCCACTCTTTCCATAGCCGGCCAAGGCCAAGTCGTAAGTGTGATTTTAGAGAGTTGTAAGAACTCATAAGGACACTGCTGAGTACAGTCTTTATTTCAGTGCAAACAAGAAGTCCTCCGACCCCGATCCTACACTCAGACTCTGACATCTGCTTGAATACACCCAGTGCCAGACAGCTTAATACCTCCGCCACCTTACTGCCTTCCCAGAGACTGAAGGAAATTTGCATATCCTGATCACAGGCCTAGTGCCAGTGGCCCATACACCATATTGTATAGCCAGATATTATTGATATCTTTCATCTTTGGTTTCATCCTCTGAGATGAAATCATTTTACAACTGAGGAAATAGTAGTTCAGAGGGATTGAGGCACTCCCCCAAAGGCAGGAAGTGGCAGATACCAGGATTTAAACCCTAGGCCTCTCTGACTTCACAGAGATGGGAGATGCGTATCACTGTATCAAGATGAACTGTGTCTCCCTATAACTGTCTCATGTCATTTCTAGTTTTGCCCGTTAGACTCATGCGTGCGGGCGTGCTAAGCCGCTTCAGTTGTATCTGATTCTTGGCAACCCCATGGACTGTAGCCTGCCAGGCTATTTTGTCCATGAGAGTCTTCAGGCAAGAATACTGGAGTGGGTTGCCATGCCCTCCTTGAGGAAGCTTTCTTGACCCAGAGATTGAAGCCAAGTCTCTTTCATCTCCTGCATTGGGAGGCAGGTTCTTTACCACTAGCGCCACCTATGAAGGCCCAGTAGGACCCTCCCATGCCACCAACCTGGACATGAGGAGGTCAGAGGGAGAAGGAGTTAAGGAAGACTTCTTGGAGGAGGTGATATCTGAGTTGGGACTTGGAAAATGAGCAAGAATTAACAGGCAGAGCTGGTCAGGAAGTTTTTTTTCCAGGGACTCTTAAAACTGCTGTCCCTTCTAATATTTCACAGCTGCTTGAGGCTGGAGAGAACTATTGAAAATATCTACTCTTGCTGTTCATATTGTATGAAAATATCTTCTTGCTGTTTATTCTTCCCCAAACATCACTAGTAAATAGAGGTCCAACAGCAGTGCTTGAATACCTTCAGGGACAGGGAGCTTACCACCCGACCTGGGAACCTTTTCCACTGTAGAACTGCTCTGGCTCTAGGCCAGGCTGAAGACGATTCCCTGTAGCCACAGCCAGCTTGTAGTCATACAGGATGCGGTCAGCCCCTCTCCCTACCACCAGCCTTCAGATGCTGGACATAGCAGGCAGGTCTTGGAAACAGCCTGAAAGTCTTGGCCGAAATGTGCCCCGTTCCTCCACCCATGCTCCTTGATATAGACTATCCATGCTGCTCGGGCCTAGCCACCTACTTCTGGAATGCCCAGCCCCTGCCCTTGAACTTGGAGGCAGGTTCAGGTAGAGTGTGGACTTGGTAGCCAATGCCTGGTTCACAGCCCAGCTTTGCCACTCACCAGGTATGACCTTGGGGCAAGCCCCTTAAGTTCACCAAGCCTCACTGTCCATGCATCAAATGAGATTAAGAATAACGTTACATTACATTAGTCAGCTAGAGCGGCCATAACAGAATAGAACAGTCTGGGGGCTTAAACAGAAGACATTTGTTTTCTCACAGTCCCAGAGGGTCAAGAAGTCCAAGATCAAGATGGCAGAAAGTTCGATTTATGCTGAGGCCTCCCCTCCTGGCTTATAGACTGTGCCCTCACGTGGCCTTTTGCTCTGTGTGTGCCCAGAAAGAGAGAGAGAGTTCTCTGGGGTCTCTTCCCTTCTTATGGAGACACTAATTCTGTTGGATGAGGGCCCCACCCTTATGACCTCATTTAACCTTAATCACCTCCCTGAGGGCTATATCTCTAAATAGAGTCACACTGGGGGAATTAAGACTGCAACATATGAGTTTGAAAGAACACAATTTAGTCCATAACAAGCACCAACCTCAGAGGGTTGCTATGAGATCAATTGGGCAAATGTGTGTAAAGCGTTAAGAGCAGTACCTGGCATGTGTTAAGGGATATGTTTGTGGACACTACTATTGATGCTGTTAGCATTAAACACAGGGAATGGGAGAATCTGCTATTCTTGCTGCGAGTCTAGACCCCGTGAAAACCTAATAAGTAGACACAATAATAATAGATATCTATGTTCAGCCATAAAAAGAAGGAAATCTCAACATTGAAACAACGTGGATGAACCTTGAAGGCATTATGCTAAGAGAAATAAGTCAGAAAGACAAATACTGTGCAATCTCACTGATATGGGGAATCTAGTGTAGCTGAACGCCTGGAACTAGAGATCAGATTGGTAGTGGTGGTTCGGGAAAATGAGGAGGTGTTGGTTAAAGGATACAAACTTCCTGTAAGATTATTGAACTCAACAGATGTAATGAGCAACATGGTGACTATAGGTAGCCATACTCTATTGTATACTTGGAAGTTTTTAAGAGAGTAAATCTTAAATGTTATCACCATGTGCTGTGTGTGCTATGCTTAGTCACTCAGTCGTGTCTGACTCTTTGCGACTCTGTGGACTATAGCTTGCCAGGCTCCTCTGTCGATGGGAATTCTCCAGGCAAGAATACTGGAGTGGGTGGTTATCACCATAAAAAAGGTTTAAAAGAGGAAAAAAAGCAGCATCTATTTATATCATGCTTCTATACCAGGCTCCATCGAAGTGTTTTATAGAGCGGATATAAACTTCATGTCAGCCTTGTGAGATAGATATTCTTAGTATCCCAATTGTGCAGTGGAGACGGAGCCACAGAGAGGTGAAGTGACTGGCCCCAGGTCACACAGCCATCAAGTGCCCAGTAGGTGAATAGAATTGATGTCATTATTTATTGGAATAGTATTTATTAAGCTTCCAGGGTGGCTCAGTGGTAAAGAATCTGCCTGCCAACGCAGGAGACACAGGTTCAATCCCTGGGTTGGGAAGATCCCCTGGAGAAGGAAATGGCAACCCACTCCAGTATTCTTGCCTGGGAAATTCCATGGACAGAGGAGCCTGGCGGGCTAAAGTTCATGGGGTCGCAAAAGAGTCGGGGCATGACTTAGCAACTAAACAATAATAACAACAGATTCGTTAAGGGTAATCTGACCATGCCGAGAACTCAGTCGCTGAACTCCAGGAATTCACAGGCTGGTGGAGGAGACAGACCCGAGGGCAGGTAGTGGCAGTGCTGTGTGCCGAGTGCTCTACTGGGGCAAACCCAGGGCGCTGTCATGGAGCTCATAACATCACGTCTGTGCTGTGGTACCTAGCAAGGCCCAGGGAGACACCAGGGAGGGCTTCCTGGAAGAAGAAACATTTAAACTGAGATCAGAAAGAACATATCCTGAATACAGAGCTGGGAATGAGAGTGTGCAGCTGTGGGTTGTTGGAAGATCCATAAGCTGAGCATTTCCATTCTAAGATATTTCAGAGGTTCTTTGGTAGCCCAGGATCTCTGATATCGCCTAGGCATCCTGGAGCAGTCCAGCTGCATCCCCTCACCCATTGAAACCTGGAGGTTCCATACTGGTTCAGGGAACTATATGGCAGCCCCTCAATTTTTTCTGGCACTCAGGGGACCTGTGTGGTCAGCGCAGTGTCATAGCCCAGGGATCTGGACACTCCCAAAATCACTGTGGCACCTTCTGTGGGTTCCAGATGGTTTGAACCTTGGGGATTCTGTGACAACCCCGAGGATTGTGTGTCGTCTCTGGCATCCCCTAGCCTTACTCTTTATGTTTTCAGAAAGAAGAATATGCAGACTCAGAGTAGGCAAACTTTTTGATGGGGGGGGGGGGGAAGGAAACATGGAAAGATCTATACCTGGATATGCATTTACAAGACTTGTGCCAAGTCACTTCAGACGTGTCCAACTCTGTGCGACCCTATGGACTGTAGCCTGCCAGGTTCTCTGTCCATGGGATTCTCCAGGTAAGAATACTGGAGTGGGAATCTTCCGAACCCAGGGATAGAACCCGTATCTCTTATGTCTCCTGCATTGGCAAGTGGATTCTTTAACACTACTGCCACCTAGGAAGCCCTTTACAAGATTTAAACGGGTGGAACATCTAAGGAGATGTGGCTAGAAGCCCTCTGCCTCCAGAAGCCTGGGGGATTCAAGGAGTCTGGATTCTTTAGGGTCTATTTCCTTCCGGAAAGCTGAAAATGAGCCCTCTGGGAGGTCTGCAGGAGCACTGTCCTGATGTGCAGACCTGTGACTTGGAGAGAACCAAGGACGCACCTGTTGCCTGGATACCCAGGCGCTGCTCCTCCAGGCCCTCCGAGCAGGTGCATCGCGCAGGGCTGTGGCTGTCCGGGGGCGGGGGCTGCACACTGCACTCATGGACACCAACCCTGGCCCCTCCAGGGGCTCCTATGAGCTGAACCTTGCCAGACTGGCACCGCTGGGTCCATCCCAGCCCCATTCACTGCTCCCGGCCAGCTGGGAGATTTGCCTGGGCCTCGGCTCGTGCCTGTGGAGTAGGGCTGATACTCCCCGCTATTTCACTGGGGGCTCGAGGAGCTGAGCGGGCAGGGGAGAGCCCTGTATAAAAGCACGAGGACATGGTCCTGCTTCCCCACAGGCACCGTAAGCTCTGGGGAAAACTCCTTCATACCACAGGATTTCCTTGGTTTCCTCATCTGTAGAAAGCGGATGAGACGAGCTCAGTGCAGGACGCACAATGGTTCCTCAGCCAGTGCCAGTTCCATCCCCTACTCCTCCACCTCCGAGAGGAGATGGGAGCCAGGTGCCCCGGGTGTGGGAAAGAGGGTGGTTTTTCGAGTGGAAGAGCCCGTCTGCCCCCAGGAGAGTCAGCCGCCTTGGTACCTCTGCCTTTTTCTCATCCTGGGCAGAGTCAACTGAGAGCTGCCTTTGCCAGGTCCTGGGCTAAGAGCTGTATACTCATGACCTCATGTAGTCCTCCCTACAACACTGTGGATGGTAGTGTGGTAAGCCCATTATACAGACAAGCAAACAGAGGCACAGAGAAGGCAGCCAAGTTGCCCCAGGTAACCTGAAGGAAACAGGGCAAACCTTTGTATCCAAGTCTGTCTTGACTGCAAAGCCTGGACACTAATCACTTCTCTTCCCAGGTATCTTTCTAGAAACAGGCAGGGGAGAAAGGAAAACAGTGAGATGAGAAGCAGCTGGAGAACTAACTGGACATTTGGTGCCTGGGTGGGTTGACCTGGCTGGGTTGGACCCAGGATGGCTCCTTGAACCCCTTGAAGAGTCCCTTCCTTCAGTGGACTGGACCCCTCCCCTCCAGTGGCCTGTTTTTAGAGAAACTGCCGGTGGAGGGTGTCAGAGCTTCTGGTATGAACAAAAACCAGTTCTATCCACACTTCAGAGGTCTTCCTCTTGGCAGAAGGGAAACAGACATGGTAACTGAAAGAGAAGGGGGTCTAGCGGCCCACTGACCCATTTTCCTTTTCCAGCCAATTGAGACTTGGCATCACACGGAAGGGCAGGATTCACTTCCTCATCCCCACTGTAGCCAGATCTGCGGTGGTTCTGGGATCCATGGGAAAGGGGGACCCCAGGAACCAGCCGCTGTGCTGAAGCCTACATTCTCCCCCGTAGGGCTCCCCCAGCCCAATGTGGCCCTGAGAGCCAGACAGCCCAGCCCAGAGCCAGCCTCTCTGATGCCACAGCCAAATACCAGACCACTCATCGGGCTTTTCCAGGGAACCAGTGTCCCCAAGCAGAGCTGCAAGCCTGCAATTAGGAGAGCAGCAAAGGGCTTAACTTTCTCTGGGCTGCGGACTTTTGAGTGGGAAAGATAAGCTTGGTCTGGATTAAGCTGGAGGGTAAAATAATATTTACTCTCAAACAGCACTCTGTCTCGGGGCGAGTCTGGGCCCTGGGGCTTCGAGGGATTGGGGTCGCCAGGAGGTCTGCCAGGCCCTGCCAGGTCCCCAGATGTCTCGCCTCCCCACCCACCATCCGCTGGGCGGGCTCCACAAGCCAGTTCCCTGCAGTGCTTGCACTCATTATGAAAAGAAAATGAGAAGAAGCTCTTATGTTCAGTGTGTTATTATCTGCAGAGCAGTTGGCCTGTGTAATTATCTCCTCCAATCCGTGAAACTACCTTGGGAGTTGGGCTTACTGACCCCCAAATAGATCCAGACTCAAGTCCCAGCTCAGTTACTAACTCTTGACCCGAGGGGAGTGACTTCATTTCCCGTGAATCTCAGTTTTTCACCCGTACAATGGGAGTGCTAATAGCTTCTTCAGAGTGTGGTCAGGATGAGGCACAGTGTCTATGAAACACCTCACCAAGGCCCCTGATCCCCGCAGCTTAATAAATGGTAGGTTGCTTTCAGAAATAAGATGATGCTACTGGTAAAGACCCCGCCTGCCTATGCAAGAGGTGCAAGAGATGAGGGGTTGATCCCTCAGGATCAGGAAGATCCCCTGGAGGAGGAAATGGCAACCCGCTCCAGTATTCTTGCTTGGAGAATCCCATGGACACGGGAGCCTGACAGGCTACAGTCCATAGGGTCCCAAAGAGTCAGACGTAACATAAGTACCTTAGCACCTAGCACTGGTACAAGAAACCTCAGAGAGGTGAACTCCCAGCTTTTTTTCAGTGGTAAAGCTGAGATGCACGCTTAAGGCAATGAAGGCATGGCCTTGTGTGAGCCTGGCCTCTAGCCACTGAGCCAGGGAGGGGCCCAGGGCAGGAGCCGGGTGGGCAGGGGGGCCCTGGGAGAGGTGGCCTTTCAGACACAGCCTCAGGGTCCAGAGCAGGAGGAGAGGCCCCAGTGCTTCCTGTCCCCCATCCCCTTTGTGGAACAACAACCAGCCCATTCTCTGCTCCTCATCCCGGGCTTCACTGATTTGTGCCCCTGGAGGCAGGGAGAAGAGCACCCTGGCTCATTCCCGAGGAGAACAAAGCCGGAGGTCAAGGCCAGCTCAGACGGGGCAGGCTCTGGCTCCAGGGAAGGACAGGGGACTGAGAATGAAGCAGGGTCTGCACTGACCTCCTTCCCCCCTCCCCCACCCCTGCTATAAGAGGCGCCCTTCTGGGTCCTGGTGTAACCTCAGCGCCCGTGACCTAGCTGTGAGACTGGTGGGGAGACCCCCGCCCTTCTCTGGGCCTCATCCTCTCATCTCCAAAACGAGGGTCTCAGAAATAAACAGAAGGTTAGCAGATGCAAACTAATGTGTGAAAGTGAAAGCCGCTCAGCCGCGTCCGACTCTATGCGACCCCATGGACTATACAGTCCATGGAGTTCTCCAGGCCAGAATACTGGAGTGGGTGGCCATTCTCTCCTCCAGGGGATCTTCCTAGCCAAGGGATCAAACCCAGGTCTCCCACATTGCAGGCGGATTCTATGCCAGCTGAGCGACCAGCAAAGCCAAACTAATGTCTACGGAATGGGCCAACAGCAAGGCCCTACTGTTTGACACAGGGAACTACATTCAATGTCCTGTGATAAACCTGGGCGGCCGAACAACAAATATGTATGCATAACTGGATGACTTTGCTGTAAAGCAGAAATTAACACAACATTGTAAATTAACTATACTTCAATGAAATTTAAAGAAAATGTAAATTTTAAAAATTTTTTAAAACTTAAAAAACTGCCAGTGCTGGAGAAATCAAGGAAGGCTTCATGGCTGAGGAGCCATCAAGCAGGACACTGAAGGGTGAGAAGAAGTTTTCTAGGCAGACAAGGAAAGAAAAGCTATTCCAGGCCCAGGTTGCAATACTTACAAAGACCCAGCAGCTTCAGAGTGTGGAGGAAATTGCCCCTTTGCAATGATTTGTTTTAATTAGATGAATAATACATGCTCCTAGTAAGCAAAAAAAAAAAGTCACTGAATATAAAGAATAAAAGAAAAAGTCACTAAGAGGCAGTTAATGTTCGATACTGTTTCAGCGCTTTTTAATATGGTTAAGTAAGGGGACTTTAAACTCACTAATAAATGGAGAATCTCAGAGTCTGGGCAGACAGGGAAAGAACAAAGACCTGTCCTCTGGAACTGAAGCCAGAACCCGAGCCCTGCACGGAGGGACAGCATTTCCTGGGCGTGGGGGCTGGGAAGGTCACAGCCTGGGGGGGGGGGGCAGACGCCCAGGCAGACACTCGGGTTAGGGGGACAGCGCTGGTGCCTGCCCCCACGACCCCGCGTGGTGCAGGGCCTGCAGCGGGACCACCGGGGCCGAGGTGGGGAGGCCAGGCGAGGGTCTCGTGAGCACAGATGGGGCTCGTGGCGAGGACCAGAACTGCTGTTCCTGGGATGCCCCTGCCTCTGTCAGCTGGCAGAAGTGGCCCTCCCACTGCTAAGCGGCTGAGAGGTCCCCGGCATGGCTCAGGTGTGGTTTCCTAAGCTGTCTGGCTGCAGCCTGCGGAGGGGGCCTAATGACACTGTAATGCCACTGCTGTGATCTTGCCAACTCTTCAGCGCCACCTTTAAAATATGGTTCATCTTGATGGACTTGGAGCCCCTAGAGGGGCAGCAGCGGGGGGTGTGTACTCAGGACAGGTGGCCTGAGCTGGCAGTGGTGGGTCAACATCAGCGCTGGCTGGTCTGTTCATTCCTCGACCTCCAGGTCCAAGGCCAAACTTGAAGTCTCTTCCCGAGTACCATCCCATCTTCCCTGGACTCCTGCCTCATTTCTCCCAGCTCCCAACACCAGAGAATTTTCCCCAGAGGCCTCATCCAAGGCACCTTATCTACTTGGCACGACTGAAACAGTTCATGACGGAGATGTTGGTCCCACCCCCACCTCCAGTATCCTATCATATCGGGCAGTCTGGGCACCTGGGATCCCTGGGGGGAGTCGCGCAGCCTTGAGGCTGGAGCAGGGGGACGCAGTGACCACCTGAACCGTCGTCACCTTGGCTATGAGTCTAGGATGGAGTGTTCCATTTCCTTCACGGCCCCTGTGAAATCTGTTAACAGTAATTATGAAGTTATGGGGAATTCCCAGTCCTCCTAATTAGTGTTAATAGGGGCTGGGTGAGCTAGTCATGGGAAAATAGATGTCTTTGTTTGCGTTGTCGAAACTAGAGGGCTGTGTCCTGCCTTTAGATGTGATTGGGCTACGTTCTCTTCTCTCCCCCCGCCTCTTAGTCCTGTACCCGGCGCCGTGAATGTACACAGAGCGTGCTCACCCGCCAGCCGTCGTATTCACGGTGCACACATGTACACACGCACACAGGTACACACACACAGGTACACACGCACACAGCTGCAGCAGCCCAAGATCCCAAGCTGTGCTGCTGGATTTGGATGCCGGATTAAGACATCATTTTGCAAAGCAGGCACCAAAGCCACACTCCCAGCCCTTCTTGGCAGTACCCTCAGAAGCCCCCACCCCCGCGCCAAACCCCCACCCCAGAGACCCCTCTGAGCCGGGCTCCCCAGATTAGACCGTATTAACAAACCATTACACATTCCAATTAGCATGGCGAGTGAAGCTGGCTGGCTGAGCAGGGTAATAACAACGCTCTCTGTTAACAGGCTGAGGCGTATTTCCCCAGGAGGGAGGATTGCCCCCACCCCCCATCCCCCATTCTCTGTTGTGAAAAGGAGATCTGTGTGAGACTCCTTGCCATCTGGGTCTGGGGCCATCCTGGAGGAGGTTTTCCCTGGACCAGGCAGGAGAGAGACAGTGCGTGAGGAGCTGAAATAACATGTATTGTGCAGAGTGCTCTGTTGAACCTATGCGAGCATCTTCTACGGAGGTGCTTTTTCAGCTGAGGTATGGGTACCCACATCCCTTGGGGTATTCCTCCCCAAGCCAGGGGTTGCACAGAATCTCAGGACTAGCTCTGTGTGTCCTAGTGGAACATCAATGCACTCAAAGATTTGGAAGATAATACCTTGTCTTTTTATTAAAACAACTGTGGACATACTTTGCAGTCAAATGAAAAAAATATATATATATATGACATGAATATGTGAGGTGAAATAGATTTACAGGCAATTTTGCTCTCCTACTTTCTTCTCTGGGCTGGGTTCCCTGATTTCGAGGTGTGTGGGGATAACAGGATTCCTTCCATAGCCACTGAAAGAACTGAGGAGGGGAGAGTTTGCGAGTTTCTAAGCCATAGCACAATGCTCTGTGATATTGGACAAGCCACTATACCTCTCTGATCCTCCCATCTCTGAGCAGCACTAGGGAACCGGTAATAACACCACCTCAGGGCCAGCTTCAAAGGTATGCAGCCTGGGCAATGGCCCAGCGCCCCGCACTTGATTTCAGGCTACGCTGTTGCCATCTTGTAAGTCATAACAACTTTTGAATGAGACACCCTCACTTTCACTGGGCCTCACAAATTACGTAACTGGTCCTGCGTCTTCTGATACTGTTTTAGCAAGAGTCAAATCAGAATCGTGTGAAAGAGATTTATTCCTGCTTGCCTCTCTCCCTTTTTTCCTTTCTTCTTGAAACGTCCATGAGCCCTGCTTCTGTGGCAGGTACTGTGTCAGAGGCTGGGATTCAGCCATGAAGCCGACGAACAAGGTTGCTGCCTTCCTGCATTCAAGGGAAAGGGACAGAAGACAAATAACCTCACGAGAACTTTGTTGGAGATGAGCGTCAGCAAGGAGATAGATGGTGACTGGTTGTTCTTGTTCGGTCACTCAGTCACGTCTGACTCTTCGTGACCCCATGGCCTGCAGCACGCCAGGCTCCCCTGTCCTTCACCGTCTCCCGGAGTTTGCTTATCATGTCCACTGAGTCGGTGATGGTGACTGGGGAGAGGTGCTATTTTAGGTTGCTGGGGAGCAGGCCTGGGAGTGGTCAGGGAAGATCTCCTTGCAGAATTTGATCAGAGGCCTGAATGAAGCAAAGGAATACAATGTGTAGAGTATCGGCAGGAGAGTCCCAGGCAGAAGGACCAGCAGGTGCAAAGGCCCTGAGGCAGCTGTGTGCTTACCGTGTGGAAGAGACGGGGTGACTGCAGCTGACTGGAGTGGGGGGAGTGGGGAGGACGTAGCCTAAGATGAGCTTGGGGAGGGGGGCCTTGTCAGCTGTTGTGAGGATGTCATGGGGCTAAGTATTCAGCTCAGCTCAGTCGCTTGGTCGTGTCCGACTCTTTGCCAAGTATGGGGCTGCCCAAAATTTCATTCAAGTGTTTTGTGTAATGTTTAAAAAAAACTTGAACACACTTTTTGACTAACCCAATAAATGACCCGGGGGTAGAGGATTCCTGCACCAGTGCTGGTTGCTCCTCATCCCCTGCAGTTAGTACTTGGAGGCCAGAATGGCAGGGGGAAGGATGAAGGTGTCCCTTTGTCCTCTGGAAATTCGGGGACACGTTGTCCCTGGGCAGGGATGCATGGCAGGCCCTCTGGTTTGGTGAGAGGTGATGACTCCTGCCTTAGATCTCTGCCTCCTCCCCAGGCCTCTGAGGCTCCATCTCTGTGCAATCAAAAGGCAAACATGCCCCCCCAAAAAATAACCAGGCCAACCCAAGGCACCCTGATGCTGTATGTGCCAGAAGTGCCCCCAAGGCAGCCATCGTGGTGCAGCTTCATAAGCCTTGTCCCCTTCCTCCAAATGAACTCTGAGATGGATGGCGTGAACGCCAGGGAGAGTGGCAGCTCAGCAGCCTCAGGTTCCAGGTCCTGTGGGCAGAGCTCTGGAAGCTGTTCTGTGCCAAGCATGTGGGTAATCAGAGACCCTTCCTCCCTGCCAGTGGCCCCAGGGCAGAGGCCCACAGCGTCTCTTCCTCCAAGCTCTGTGACCCTGGGGAAGGGATCCCATCTCCTCATCTGTAAATGAGGATACGAATAGTGATGTGAAGATCAAATGAGAGGGCAATCGAAGCGCATGGAACATGGGAAGTAGTCATTCCCCGAGACCCTTTAGGAGTGGGGTGTCAGCCTGAGTGTCCCCTCTGAGACTCAGCAGCCAGCCACAGGCGACCTGGGAAGCCAACGGCAGAGGGTGAAACAAGCTGAAGACCAACCCATAATGCTGAGGCTCTTCAGGACATGCTGTGTGACCAGGGGCAGGTCCACAGAGCCGTCATCTGTATGATGAAAAGGACGGACTCTAGAACCTCGGGGGCCCCCTCAAGGCTTGGCCTTCTCTAAGATGGGAAAGTGATGGAGTCCTCCATGAGACCCCATCCACCAGGACACCATTCCTCCCCGTGTGAGGGCAGCAGACGGCAGGTCCCACATTTGCCCAGGGGCCCTTCAGGGACGGGCCTGCAGGCTGAAGGCTCTGGCCATCAGCCTTTGTGCAGCAGGCCTGGGGCCGCTGCTATCACAGATGGGAGAATGGCAGTGTCAGGCCTTTGTTACAGGCCCAGACTCTGGAGTCAGCCCTGCTGCTTTCTCGCTGTGCATCCTCGAGCAAGTGGCTTAACCTCTCTGAGCCTCGGTTGTCCCAGCTGAAAACTGGGGATAATAAGAGCATCTACATGGGACCGCGGAAGCCAATGAGAACCGCGTCTGGCCCACGCAGCTTTGTGGAAGAGCAACACGTTCTTGTTATTCTTTCTCTCCTGGTGAACTGGTTCCACCGCTGAGGGCAGGGACACTCCTCCCCAGACCCTGGCCTCTCAGACCCTTGCCACCCTCTGGACCTCTGCCTGAGGGCCAGTCCCTTCCGGAAGCAGCTGGGCAGATGTAACCTCATGGGGACAAGATAACCTGGGAAGAAAGGATCTCTTTGGGCACCACTGATGAAGTTGAACAAAGGACCCCCAAATCCATATTTTGGAGGGACGCATGACTTAACAGGGTGTGAAGTGATTGAAAAGCAGCAGAGAGAAAGCCGCAGGTCAGGGCTTTAGAACTCACGCAGTTCAGCCCTAACCCTCTCTCTTCTCTGCTCTCTAATCCTTCAGGGTCTTCATCCTAGTTTCCTCCTCCATGAACTAAGGGTAGTCGCAAGGCATCAGAAAGCTTCAGTGGGATGTTTGTGAACATCTATTCTCCACCCAGCGCCAGGCGATGCGTGTGGGCCTTCCCTGAGGCCCCACTCTGTGCCAGGCCCCGTTCTAAGCACCTCCGTATTTCCTTCATGCCAATTCACCGGGAGGCGCTGGTTGCCCCAGGGTGGAGCTCGGAGGTGGTTTATCCCCTCCCTGTTGCTTGACCTGGTTTATGGATCCAGGTTTTCCTTGCTTCCTACTGGAACACTGACCTTGGAAAGTTCAATATGAGGCTTCTACAGAAGAACCCGCCTGCCAACACGGGAGATGTAAGAGACTCAAGTCTGCTCCCTGGTTGGGAAGATCCCCTGGAGGAGGACATGGCAGCCCGCTCTGGTATTCTCACCTGGAGAATTCCATGGACAGAGGAGCCTAGTGGGCTACGGTCCATGAGCCACAGAAGAGTCAGACACGACTGAAGCGACTGGGCACTCGCGCACAGAAGATCCACTTCCCCACAGGGTTTCTCCTCCAGTAACATTTCCTGTTCAGAATTACACCCAGGAAGGGGCAATTGGTGGAGTAATGGCCTGAGACAAAATGCAGAGCCTTCTCGCCAACATGCCCCTTAGCTCCGGCAGAGCCCTGCCGCTGACGTCTGCCTGGATGTGACCCACGTCTGCACAAGTGGTCAGGGCCCTCGGGGCTCTGGAGTCAGCTTCCAGGGGCTCAGAGGTGCCTGTTCAAGGTCACACGAGCACCTAGGGGTAGGCTCAGAGGGTAGCCCAGGACGGCCTTGTCCTAAAACCTGGTCTGCACCCCCGCCCCCTCCTCACCCCCACAGGGTCTCTGGGAAACCCCAGCTTGCCCCCTGAACTCGCTGAGTCTTCCTCTTTCTTAATTAGCGGGCAGCTGGGGGGAAATGAAACACCTGCCACGTTCTTCCTTTTCCCAGCAAGGAGGGTCCCCAGGCTCCCCGCTCCCAGCAGGGCCCCGGCAGTCCTCAGGCTGTTTTGGGCAAGCAGGCTTGCGCGCAACGGCTCACACATGCAGAGCCTCTAAATTAAATGTGGCTGCCACCCGCTGGGGGTCACAGTCCCAGGGCAGGGCTAGGGGATTTCTGTCCAGGCCCCCGAGGAGGTGGGCTTTAAGAGGAAAGGGTTCTAGCCACCATCAGCAGGCAGCCTTCCACCCCTGCAGGAAGGGGTCACAGTGTCTGTGTGTGTGTGTGTGTGTGTGAGTATGCGCGTGCTCTCGTGCATTCAGAGAGGGGAGAGAGCGCAGACAGAGCAGAGAAATGAGACTCGAGATGGAGAGACAGAGGGAAGCCTGGTACACAGAACCTAAGACAGGGTGAGAGGGGACTGGTCCAGCCACAGAGCTAGCTGGTGGCCATAAAATCCCAAACGGGACTTGATATCAGAACCCTAGACTTTTGATCCTTATATCCGCTGGAGCTGTGGATTTGCCCAAGCCGCGCCTGTGTCCATCTAGGCCCTGCCCCATCCCGCCCGCATCTTCCTAAAGGGCTCCTAGGCACAGCTGGGATGATTTTTTACGGGGAGGAAAGAATCTCTCTGCCTCCTGCCTCCTCCTCTTCTCGGGCCCCAGCCCTGATCTTCCCTGGATTCATTTCCTCTCAGGATCTTCTCAAGCCAGCCAGGACTCTGCCATGAGCCCTCTACTTCTCCGTTGCTTTCCCTCCATAACTTCAACTCCAAGTACCTGTAGTCATTCCTCTAATGGGGAGGGGTTGTGGCCCTCCCTAAATCAGGCCAGATGGCTAGAAGCATTGCAGTTGCCCTGG
The DNA here is from genome assembly GCF_016772045.2 of Ovis aries. Taxonomy (NCBI): domain Eukaryota; kingdom Metazoa; phylum Chordata; class Mammalia; order Artiodactyla; family Bovidae; genus Ovis; species Ovis aries. Next base: position 73,865,785 of record NC_056068.1, read on the forward strand.
GAAGACCGGGTGTCTCTAGTATTTACTGTCGAGTGAATGTAAGTGCGGCCGTGTGCCCGGTGGATGTGAGGCTTGGGTGGGGCTTGGCTCTGTCTCTGGTGACAAGTCCTGGTCCCTGGGGAGTTGGAGGAGCCTTCCATGGGATGAAGGATGCTCAGAGGAGGAGCAGGCAGCCTCACCAGCCTGCTTTCAGCACAGGAAGATCACTGTCTCGGGAGGGAGTGTGCCGTTTGCCTCTGGCTGGAGGAGCTTGTTGGGATCACCCAGCTTTGAGAGGCCCCCACCCCTACGCTGCACGCGGGCATCACTCAGGCAAGAGGGAGGCGAGCCAGGCGAGGTGTGGTCCCTGGTCCCCTCACTGACAGGCTGAGGTCCAAGGAAGCTCAGAGGCTGAGAGGGAAGACAAAGCGAAAATGGCAGGACACTGACAGCACCTGGCATAGCCCGAGGAGCCGTGAAATCAACAGCCTGCATCTGGGTTGCAGCCTAGCTTCAACAGGGACTGTGTCATCTCAGGCAAGCTCCTTGACTTCTCTGGGCCACACTCGCCATAAAATACTATAATCATCTCTGCTCTGCTTGCCTCGCTGGACGGCTGCGAGGGTTAAATAAGAACACAATACAGGAGGGCTTTGGGAGCTGTAAAGCAGGGTATTGATGGTAAAAGTTGCATTGTGATTAATGTAAAAGTGAAAAGTGGAAGTGTTAGTCGCTCAGTCGTGTCCGACTCTGCAACCCCATGGACTGTGGCCCGCCAGGCACCTCTGTCCATGGAATTCTCCAGGCAAGAATACTGGAGTGGGTTGCCATTTCCTCCTCCAGAGGATCTTCCCCAGGGATCAAACCTGGGTCTCTTGCATTCGCAGGCAGATTCTTTACCATCTAAAGCAGGAATTTGGTTAGATGTCAGGAGAACTTCCCTACTTAAGGAGGAGACATCAGAATGAGGTTATGGGATCTGTCCTCCTTCCTGAAGAGCTTTAAAAATAAGATCAGATCAGTTTGGCTGTTTAAAATAGCCTTGAGGTTGGCAGAGGCACTGGCCAAATGATTTCGGATGTCTTTCTCCTTTCCTGACACTCTAGTTAGTTCACTCAGGAGGAAAGTGATCAGAGTCCATCTGTGTGTGTGTGTGTGTGTGTGTGTGTGTGTGCGCGCCGGTGTTTGCACCAACGTGTGCACCCACATTTGCCTATGGGTCTGTGTCTCGTAATGTTGACCTAGCGTGCGTCTGTGTGTCTCCGAGGCTATGTCTACACTGTTGTCTACGTGCCCATGTTTTATGTGTAGAGTAAGTGACTGAAGCCAAAAAACCCCAAGGTGACTCATCTTCATTACTGAGCGGTTGGGAGAATTCCCTATTGCCATCCTATCCATCTTGGGAGGACATGGACAAAGCACCAGCGTGAAAAGGCATTTTGAATTTGATTTTTATTTATTTGTTGTTGTTTCTGTTATACAGCATTCTAAATTTGGGCTAAGAACTAGATGAAGGGCACCGGCTCAGAAGTGTTCCGCTGAGGCCGGAATAGAGGCTTCCCCACGTCCCTGTGATCTTGGGGTCTGACCTCCCCTCTCAAGCCCTCAGTTTCCACATCTGTACAATGGGGGCAATAACACCTCCCTCATAGGGCTGTCATGACGAGTTGAGTGCATTAGAGTCTATAAAGCCCTTAGCACAGTGCCCGGCCTGTAGAAAGGGCTTTATGCACCGCCCCCTCTGTTACAGGCATTAACTTTCAGCAGGATTTCCAGCCTGGCTCCCGATAGATGTAGCAGAAAGCACACTGGCCATGGAGCCACCTGGCCTTGGGTTCCAGTGTGCCTCTCGGCAGCTGTGTGGCCTTGGGGGAGTCACTTCACCTCTCTGATCCCTGTTCTCACTTGTAAGTTGGGACCAATAACATGCCTGTCTCATAGGATTATAGTGACCTCAAAGGGGAGAGTGTAAGACCAGCACAGCGTCCGCTGCGCTGCAGTACTTATGAAAAAAAATCCACGTGTGACAGAGAGCGTCCCCTCGGAGTCCCTCCCCTTCTGTTACCCACTCTCCTCCACCTGCTTGCAGCAGAATTATGTGTCTGGGCTTCTGTCTTATCCCATCAGACACTTCAGTTCAGTTCAGTCGCTCAGTCGTGTCTGACTCTCTGTGACCCCATGGACTGCAGCACACCAGGCCTCCCTGTCCATCACCAACTCCCTGAGTTTACTCAGACTCATGTCCATCGAATCAGTGATGCCATCCAGCCATCTCATCCTCTGTCGTCCCCTTCTCCTCCCGCCTTCAATCTTTCCCAGCATCAGGGGCTTTTCAAAGCCCCCTGTTGTGGGGGTGCTGTTCTGGCAGGAGCCTCCAGGGCTCCCCCACCCCCTTACCCCAGCTCAGACCTGTGCCCTTTCCCACCCAGTTCCCAGGACCCCTTAATACCCAAGAAGCCATTAAATATTTAAATCTGGGCTATGTGGCACCCAGGTTGCCCCAGCAACAGTTCTGCATATTTTGGGATGGATTACCAAGTCTTTCAAAGGGTCTCCTGCTGCTCTGGCCCGAAGGGGGATGAAATGTGGGAAGAGAGAACTGTTGGAGGGAGGGTGGGAGGGCTGGGGACTTCGGAGCCCCACTGAGACTTACAGAGACCGTCATCGTGGGAATCAGCCAGAGGACTGGAGGGTCAGAGACAGGGCAGGATTCTCCCCGGTTTTCCAGAGTCTGGACTTGAATCCAGGCCTCACGCCTGCCAGCTTGTTCTCTTTACTTGTCTCCACCTTGTGGGCGTGTTGTCTGGATTGGGGTCTGCACACCAGTTCTGCCCTCTCCAGCTAGACCGCTGTGGGAAGCTTACCTTCTCTGGGTCTCCATGTACCCCTGGGGATAATTCACTCACTTCAGATGATGTTGGAACATTGTTCAGCACGGCTCCTGGCCCACGTGAAGCAGGAGCAGTTATTATATTGATGATATTGCATGCCGGGGCTTCCCTGTGGCTCAGCAGTAAATATCTGCCTGCCAGTGCAGGAGAAGCGGGTTCAATCCCCGGGTCGGGAAGATCCTCTGGAGGAGGAAATGGCAACCCACTCCAGCATTCTTGCCTAGGAAATCTTATGGACAGAGGGGCCTGGCAAGGTATGGTCCATGGGGTCGCAAAGAATCGGATACGACTTAGCAACTGAACACCAGCCACCCCTGTTTGCGCTAAGGGGACTCCAAGGAAGTGGGAGACACAGCCCCGGCCACCAAAGGGTTATATCTGACAGGAAGGTCTGCCAGCGATGGCAAATTCTGAGGTCGTGTCCAGTGTTCCCTGTCCCCTGCAATCCCAGTGTGAGCCTACCTGGGAGCTGCCTGGCGTGCGTTTTGAGCCAGGCCCCCAGCATACGGCAGGGAGCACCCAGGCTGGGAGCTTGCGCTGTGCCGTCCAGCCATGACTCTGCTGTGTGGCCTTGGGCAAGTCCCTCGCCCTCCGGATGCCAGTCTCCTCAGCTGTGGGATGAGGGTGACTCTGAGTCACTTTCCGCGGCAGCCCCCCTCTCCAGCTGGCATGGAGGCACCAGCCACCCATAGAGATGGCGCGTTCCCCACCCCCCCATCCTGTGATGCCCCTTTAGGAAGTGAGCCCGAGAGGATGAGGCCAGCCCTGCAAGCTCCTTGCGACCTCCACATGGACTCTGCTCTCTAGCCCTCAAAGCGCCTCCTTCCTTGTATTTTCTCCCCTCTGAAACCCCACTGCTGCCTCCCACCCCAGCCCCAGGTCCCTCCAAAGGCAGGAGGATTTCCAGAGAACTAACATCTCCGCTCCAGACGCTCCAGACACGTGCTGGCTCGTCCCGGTCAGAGGCCAGTGGTGTGGAATCACTGTCCGCTTCTCCGCGAAGGGGAGGGGCCGAGTGGGAGGCCCAGAGGAGGCCAGGAGCCACATGCTGGAAGCTGGGCTATGTCAGGGAACCTGGGCTGCGGCTGCCCACGGTGATGGAGGAGGAATTCCGGGCATCGAACCGGCAGACGGCCATTGGCTGGTTGCACCGATACCCTTCTAGATTTGGGGAGCATGATTTTCAGCTGGCCGGGGGTCCCAGCCTCCTGGATAGACCTAGAGGGGAGGAGGGAATCTCACCTTGAGGACTTTGAACCTGACAGTGTAGACGCCCCCAGGGATGGATCCAAAGGAGAGGCCTACGGGTAGACCCCTCCTGGATCCCGCAGAATCCAAATCTCAGGGCTGGAGCCTGGAAGTTTGAGGGCTTATTAACAAATTCCCCAGGGGCTTTGCAGACAGGCTGGCTCCCTGGCCGCCCCTTCCACCCCAGCTGGCGGGGTCTGCTCCCAGGGGGAAGACGGCCACATTCAGCTACGGTCAGTTTAGGATTCTGATCCTTGCATCCCACCTCCCCTCCCGCCCCCCCCCCCACCGCCTCTCCCCTGCCCCTGCAGTCCCATCTGCTCCTGCTGTAAACTCGCTGCCCCTCTGCTGGGGGCAGGGGCTGAGGGGAGAGGGCAGCCTCTGTCTGGGGGGAGGAGGGGCGTGAGGGAGATGGAGATCAGAAGTAACAAACTGGGTTAATGAGCTACAGACGGGGAGGGCGTCACCGTCGGGGATGATCTACGTCTAAGTCAGGAGTTCCCGTCCCAGTGTCCACGGATCATAGGGAACTCGAGAAACTGGCGGGTCTGGGGGAAAAAATTCTCTCTTTACTTTCACTAACATTAACTGACATCGAGCATATCCTCTTACTACTGTTATTGCTGTTCAGACACTCAGTTGTGTCCAGCTCTTCCCGACCCCATGCACGGCAGCACACCAGGCTTCCCTGTCCTTCACCATCTCCCGGAGTTTGCCCAAACTCAGGTCCATTGAGTCAGTGACGCCATCTGACCATCTCACCCTCGGTGAGCTCAGGCAACAAGCTGTAGTATTATTAGCTGTACTCGTAATATTGCCATCAGTAGGTGGAAGCAGATATTTTCACATCGCCCCCAAACTGTTGCAGATCTTTCGAAATTACGATAGCTGTCAAATCTATCACTAGTTCTTGAATTTAATGAGTTAATGAAGAAGTATTTGCCTATAACAAACATTTTGAAAATATTTTGATAACATTATTTAATATAATTGGTTTAATCCTGTGTATCTTATTTTATGTAGGGGTCGGGGGAAGAGACCTTAACTTTAGGATCAGGCCAGGGGAATCCCTAAAAGGCAGGCTGCTCACTGTCTCTGAGCCCGGTTCAATCACAGGTCATTGGGGGAGCAGACACACTTCCTAGGACTCTTGTGAGGATCTGTATGCTGTTAGTTCAAGGCCAGATATACAGTAAGAGTTAACTCTGGGTAGCATGAAGTTTAACACAAGCTTCCAGGAGGTGCCCTGGAGAATAAGGAGACTCAACTAAGAGAAGCAGAGGTGTTACCAGAAGCCACAGTTGAGCCAGGCTGGGCAGGGAGAACCCACGTGGGGAAGATGGTTGCCCGAGTCTGGGGACACTGTGACACTTCCCAGCACTTCATCCCACAGGGTTGTGGGTCACTCCAAAGACCTGCAGTGCTCACTAAAGGGAGTATAAATGAAAGTCTACATGAATGAAATGCTTTCTGATATAAATTACCACAAGAATAATGTTTGTCTGGGAGGGAGGTTGTTCTTTGCCCATCCAGGCGGGCCCTGGGGTAGATGCTGTCTGAATTCCATGGAAGCAGCCAGGCTGACTACCAGCCTTTGGTGGAGGGTGCACAGCCTTCCCAGAGGCCTTTGCACATGGGTCATCCCAAGTGCAAAGGCAGGAAGATGGAGCCATGGCCCCGTCCCAGGAACTGCCAGAGATGAGCGCCGTCTGTGGTTCTGAGTCCAGTTCAGGTCCGTGGGGCAGGGGATAAGGATTGTAGCAAGGGCCACTCTGGGGACCGACTGCCCAAAGTCCCTGGGCCACGCCTCTGAAGGATGACCAGGCAGAAGGATGCGGATCCTGCTTTGTTGCCCCAGAAATTTCCCCAACCTCAGGCCAGGGGTTTCATCTCTCTGGGCCTCAGCTTCCTCTTCTATAAAGCAGGAGTGCCTATCTCCAGGGTGATTGAGAAACTGTGTGTGTAAAATGCTCTCTGGAGTCAAAATAAATTGAGATGTTAGTCTCAGGAGGCTGCCCTGAGTGATGGGAAGGGTGTGTGTGCGTGCTAAGCCTCTTCAGTGGTGTCCGACTCTTTGCAACCCCATGGACTGCAGCCCACCAGGCTCCTCTGTCCATGGGATTCTCCAGGCAAGAATACTGGAGTGGGTAGCCATTTCCTTCTCCAGGGGATCTTCCCAACCCAGGGATCAAACCCGCGTCTCTTACATTTCTTGCATCAGCAGGCGGCTTCTTTACCACTAGCGCCACCTGGGAAGCACCAGGTGGGCAGAGCAGGGGGCTTAAAATCAGGAGTTCCTAATTCTGGCCCTGCTGTGTGACTTTGGACCAGACTCTGCCCCTCTCTGGGCCTCAACATGCCCCTGGTGTGAAGAGAGAATTGGAGTCAGGCCTCACTAAGGCTTCCTTCTCTGAAGATCCTCCGGAGGCAGAGGAGAGGGCTCATGGCAGGAGCACACAGTGCCCAGAGCTGGTTCAGCTCCCAGATCAGAGACTGTGCTCTCCAAGACGCTGCAGCCACTCTGCCTCCGCGACATTCAAGATTCAGTGAGAGCAGGGCCGGCGAAGGCTGTCGCTTGGGATCTGCTACATCCACCACAGGCTCTGCCCCCAGGAGCCCAGTTAGATGTTTCCCCCATCAGCTGTGCCCATGTCCCCATGTCTGTGCCATTCACCAGGTGTGCCAGGATTTGGGGCCAATTGCTTGTTTATGAGACCGTCTGTCTTGAGATGAAGCACAGCAAGCACCACCAGTGAGCAAATAAGATCCTCCCCCCTCGGCTTGGAACCTGATGAGAAGCATCATCCTTATTCCAGCAAGTCTCAGACCCAAGTCCTTACTTTTTTTTTTCCCTTTTTTGGCCAGACCGCTCAGCATATGGGCTCTCGTTCCCAAACCAGGGATCGAACCCGTGGCCCGAAGGGCAGAGTCTCAACCATTGGACTGCCAGGGAAATACTGCCTTGCTTTTTTTTTTTTTTTTTCTCTAAGCCTCAGTCCCATGTCCTGAGGAAGGAGCACAGGGGTCTTAGAGTCAGGCCGACTTGAGTCAGCTCTGGCTCTAAGGGTTTTCAAGCCCCTTGGGGCCTTAGTTTTCTCTTCTGTAAAAGGGAACAATGGCAATTCATCTAATTTGCAGATCTCTTTGGAGGATCAGTAAGGTCATTCATTATAGGTAAATGCCCAGGACACAATGCCCTGCAGCATCACTGAGGCTCAAAAGTGTTGGTCCCTGCCAACAAAAATGTGTGTGCTCCCCACACACAGGTCCCCCAGGCTTCCAGGCTGCCCCTGCCACACCCCCCGTCACCCTCTAAGGCAGTCAGCGCCAGTTTCCCTTCCTGCGGTTGGGAAGGTGGTCCATGCGGCTGTTAACAGTTCTGAGTAGCAGGTCATTAATTCTCAGGAGACTCGAGTCCTTGAGGGAGGGAAGCTGCTGGCCTCCATGCCTTGGACGCAGCCCAGTGCTGGCATAAACACACAGGAAGGAAGCAACGCTAAAGTGCTTTCGCCGACACTATCTCTGAATCCACGCGCTGACCCTGGAAGTTAAATGTGAGAATGCCCGTCTCAGAGGTGAAGCCATCCGTGGAGGCCCGGGTGATGCGGAGGCTGGCCCAGGCCTCCCAGCTTGCTGGAGGCAAGGGTGCTGGTTGAGACCCAGGTGAGGCTGGTCCCCTGGGACTCCCAGAGGCTCCGCCCTGCACCACAGGGCCCTCACCTGGCAGGAGCGAATACAAGATGCTTCTTAGCTCCCACCAGCCCAAAGCAGACCTACCTTTGCTTCCTCCGATGGGCATTTTGCCCTGTCTGTCCACGTGCTTTCTTTTCTCTCTCTCCAGAAAGCACGCCCGGTGGGAGCTAGAGACGGTGAAAGTAAAAGGAGTGATTTATGAACTGAGCTGTTCTTCTTCATCACAGAACCGCTGCTGGGCCTGCTCCGTGCAGATGGAACTGAGCGGCCGTCTGGGGGCGGTGGGAGAGGGGAGATGAACAAAGCTGTCTGGCCCAGGCCGGCGCCTACAGAGGAGATCGCAGCAGCACTGCTTGACCTCGCCCCGCGTCTGCCCCTCCCTGGGCCTCGGGGCTCCCATCTGTCACGGGATGGCAGGACGGGGTCATCACCCAGAGGCCTGCAGCTGGCACGGGGGAGGATGCTAGCTGGTCCCTGGGGCGCACTCGCCTGGTTTCCTGACTCTGGGCTGACAGCACTGGGTTAGAAGCTTTGGAGACCGAGGCATCGCACTCCTTTCTGGCAAGCTGTGTCCATGGACCTTACCGGAAGCTCTGGTTTGGAGTCTAGCAGACTTAGGCTTGATTCATGGCCAAGTCTTACTAAACATGTGATTAAAATCCAGGCCAGTTAATTATATTCTCTAAGCCTCAGTTTCCTCATCTGTAAAATGGGTTGACAATGATACCCACCTCCTATATGAAGACTGAATAAAAGAATGTGGGAGAAATGCTTAGCAGAATCTGATACATGGTAAATGCTCAATACTACCAGTTATTATAAGATTCAGTTATCACAAAATTGGAGCAACAAATTTGACTTTGGGGCCACTAAGAGGAAAGACATATATATATATCTATCCCTCCTGACCAAGCCAGATGTCCACGGTCTGCCCCACACCCACCTCCATGGATAACTGGTGAACATGGTCTGGGCATCCACCTATTTTCAATATCTGAGGATGCTGATAATAATACCTCCTCCTGGGAGCAGTGCTTTGCAGTTTTCCAAGTGTTTTCACATCATATCGCTTCATTTCATGTGCCTCACTGCACAAATTCGTACAACCACCTCCGGCTTCAACGTTGAGAATCGCAGTTTTCAGAGGAGAACCGAGCATCTCAGGGAGAACAGTGACTTTCCGAAGGCCTCCAAGGAGCTGGCCGAGTCAGGGGCCGTCCCAGGCTGTGCAAGGCAGCGGTGATGGCTGAGCGGGCCGGGCCTCTCCCAGGCCATCCTTTCCCCTTAGTGCAGATATCTGCTGTGTCAGAAAACAGCTGGGGAGGGGGCATCCTGGCAAAGAGGAGGGCAGGAGATATCAGAGATTCATGCGGAGTTCAGGAGATATCAGAGATTCATGCCCCTGGGGTGAGGGGTGCCTTCTGCATCACCCAGGCCTTCATCCCAGCCTCAGTGTCCAGAGGAAGGTGGGTCACATCACATCCAGGACAACCACTAGCCTGAGATGCTGGGCAGAAAATGGTGATATTGGCGCACAAGCTGGGATGGGCCAGGGGAAGGACAGGGATAAGACCCCCTCCTGCTTCCCTGAGCCCTGAGGTCAGGCATGGGATACAGCCCCTGAACTAGACTTTAGAGCTCCCCTTCCTAAGGCTACAGATACCTGAGTTTTAAGGGGAACTGAAGTTGGCTTCATCTTACCCAGTAAGCCACCCTTGGACAGGGTTCCAGCCCAAATGTCCTTGGCCCCTGCCTAGACCCGTGGGTTTCTCATCGCAGATGTCCACCTGGGTAGCAGGGTCCTATCTGGTAGTGACAATGTCTTCCCTTCCCCACACCCCCCAGGGCCAATTTCAGGGGATCCCTCACTGCTCAGATGGGGCTGGACTTCTGCCCTCTTCCCCACTTCTGCCCCCAACACAGCTTTTCTAACATCTTGCCTGGAGTTTCTAGGAGAAAGAGCTTAGAAATCTCAGGAGGATGCTCAGCTTTGCCACTTAAATTTCTAAGGCTCAACTTCCTTCTATAAAATGGGGCAATAGTCCACCTCCCAAGGCCATCATGAGGACTCACCGTCATCACGTGGGTGGGTGCACAGCCCTGCCCACGAAGGCCGGTTTTGATTCTGACTCCTGGGTGTGGATCCCCGGTCCGTAACTTGCTAGCTGTGTGATGCCGGACAAGTCTCTTTCTTCTCCAGGTCTCAGTTTCCATTGTAAAGTGAGGGTGATGGTATGATATCTACTTCCTAGGCTTGTTCTTGGCATCTAATGAGCTCATGCATGTAAGTGTGTAGCCCAAAGCCACACAGCAGATACCGAGGAAGGCGGCTGAAGAACTTCCTACGTGTTTATGTTTAGGGCAGAGTACCAGCTCCCAGGGCCTCCGAGAGCTCGCAGGAGGGAGGCCCCTTTTCCTGCCTTCCTTCCCATCTGCCCATCCCCACCTCTACACTCCCTCCCAACCTACTCCCCTGCACCATCCCCTTCCCAACTGAAAGCTCCCCAACTGCCCCCAGTGGAGTTACCCCGGGGGAGAGTTTGTCCCCCTTCCTGTGGCCCCAGCCCTATCGTCATCCCTTCCCCTGCCTCTTCCAATCTCCTACCCCGACCACCACCCAACTGTGAGTTCATGCTTACCTGCACCTCTGTTCCCTAACACAGCACCCAGCGCAGAGTAGATGGGTGGGTGGAAGGAGGGAGGGATAAATGGAAGGAGAGAGTAAGGGATGTGTTGTGTTCCCAAAAAAGTTCATCCAGGTTTTTCCATAACATCTTATGGCCAACCTAGTATATGGATGGATGAACAGGGAGGAATCTTTCATCTACAGCCCAACCCCCGCCACCACTGATAAGCCTGGAAAGGAATCTGAACAGTACCCGAGGCCCAGAAATCCCCGCTTCCTGCCCACGGGGATGCCTGTGAAGCCCAAGCACCCCAGGCCTCGAGGTTTCCTGGCAGTGTCCTCCAGCCCAGTGTTTGAGCAGGAGCAGCTGTGGAATTCCCCACACGTGTGATTGGCCAGGCTTCTCCGTATGGATGGGCCCCTGCGACTGCTGAAACCACACCCTCATTTCCACTGCTGGGAGCTGGCAAGCAAAAGGAGCCTTCTGGCAAATTCTTAGGCAAAGCTAAGGAACCCTTTCCAGCATCAAATTTCTCTGCCCCCTGGGAGTCAGGGTTTCTGGGGAGGGTGTTTGATTTCCAGGGCCCCGCTGGCTCTCTCTCTCTGCTGGGGCATCACTGCAGACGCCCAGGGAGCAGCCAGGTGGCATCCCAGGGCATGGGCCCCCCAGCCCTCCTCCTGGTTCACCCGCCGCATGCAGCAGGGTGTCAGCAGGGATGAAGCCTATGCCAGCAACCGCGAGTCTCTTGGAGATGAGGTTCCCCTCGCAGCCCCAACGAGGGCACCCGGCAGCTGCCATGCAGGCAGAAGGCGGGCGCGGCGTGTGGGCCACCCAGCTGGAGTGCCCCAGGTGCCGAGCACTTTTCATCAGCGCTAATGGGCCCAGATCAGCAAGGCACTTGCCCTGAATGTGTGTGTCCGAAGGGCGGGCAGGTGTTCATGTGCGCTTCCCGAAAGTGGCTGCTCCTTATTTCTAGAGTAATTGAGTATTTTCTCTTATAGGACAAGCTGGGCCAATAAGGGAGACTGACCTGGGGACGCTGTCCTGCTGACGTCAGAAGAACTGTCCAGGTGACAAGTCGGTAATTGCTCCCCATGCCCCCTCTCTGCACCAGCCGTATCCCTGACTCCACCCCGTCTTCCCATGAGCTCTCAGTCTGTCCTTTCCCGGATCCCTTCCTGCCGTCTTTTTCCCCGTACCTCACCTTGTCTTTCTCCATCTTCCCCTCTCTTTCCGACTTTGCTGATCTCTCTGATTTACTGAGTCTCTATTGTTCTCGGTGTCTGCTTTCTCTTTTCCCACTCTCCATTCATTCCTTCATCCAGACAGAGAAATTGAGGACCTACACGTGCCAGACACTGCTCTGGATGCTGGGAACATGGCAGTGAGCAAAATAAGCCCATGTCTTTCTCAGCACACATTCTAACAGGAAGGTGTGTGCTGCCGAAAGAAAGAAGTGAAACTTGGAGAACAGCCACAGGCACTGGCCTAGGCTTTAAGAAACGGGTCTCCAGGCCCAGACCCCTCGCTAATTGGTTTTGTAACCTGGCTACACCTCCTTTCCCTCTTGCAGTCTGTTTTCCCATTTCCCTGGTGACGTAAGTTATGCAAGGGCTGGACTCTAAATCAGTTATTACACAGACAGAAGTGTCGCATTATAGTTCCCCTTAAAGCCCATAAACACCTCTGGCTTTGTTATACATGAAACAGCCAGTTGCATCCAGGGTCACATTGAATCATAAAACACCCATCCGTGAGCCGGGAAGCCTCAGCGTCCAGGAGCAGGGGGCGCTGTGACAGGGACAAGAGACTTGAGACCATGAGACTCAAGGCAGCAAGTGCAGAGCCCCCTCTCAGGCTCACCCTGGGGCAGGCACCTCGTGGAAGGGCAGCCAGGTCCACAGCGCCTCAGCTGCCTTCCCAGCACCTGTGAGATTTGAGCTCATGAATGGTGCAGCAGTAAAGAATCCGCCTGCCAACGTAGGAGACCAATGCAGGAGGCTGGAGTAGGAAGCGGCAACCCACTCCAGGCTTCTTGCCTGGGGAATCCCACGGACAGAGGAGCCTGGTGGGCTACAGTCCCTGGGGTCGCGAAGGGTCAGACACGACTGCGCGACTAAGCACACAGTGAGGGAGGCGTGAGAGAGGCAGGCTGGATCCCTGGGTCAGGAAGATGCCCTGGAGAAGGAAGTAGCAACCCACTCCAGTGTTCTTGCCTGGAGAATCCCATGGACGGAGGAGCCTGGTGGGCTACAGTCCATGGGGTCGTGAAGAGTTGGATACCACCGAACTGACCACGCACACACAAGGTGAAGTTTGCCTGTGATACTGACTCTTGCATTTCATCTTTCTGGGCCCCAAGATTTAAAGGACTTTTTTGGCCAAACAGCACTGCCTTTACCAAGTATGTTTCTTCTTACTGAGGCCTCATATGTACCTGGTACATAGGACTTCTGACCAACCTGAGAAATAAGGTTCCCAACCTGGGTGGTTGAATTGCTCCAAAACCAAAGACACTTGCCCCATGAGTTAGCCGGTGCTGAGGGGATGATTTCTGAGACGTTACCTAAAATCCTGAAAATGGCTCTAGGAGATTGCTAGCCTAGAGGAACCCAGTGTGAGAACCACAAGAGACACAGGTTCGATCCCTGGGTCAGGGAGATTGCCTGGCATATAAAATGACAACCCGCTCCAGTATTTTTGCCTGGGAAATCTCATGGACGGAGGATCCTGGCAGGCCAAAGTCCATGGGGTCACAAAAGAGTTGGACATGACTGAGTCCTTGGGCAGAGGAGGTGTGAAGACAGGCCTGAATTTGGGAGAAAAATGGATGAATGTGGCAAGGGGATTAGCATTCACTGAAAATGAGGATTAAGAGCTGTGCTTCCAGGGACTTTCCTGGTCTTCCAGTAACTGGGACTTCACGTTCCCAATGCAGGGGGCCCGGGTTCAATCCCAAGTCAGGGAACTGGATCTCACACACCACAACTGAGAGTCTGCATGCCAAGGCTAAAAGATGCCACACGCTGCAACTAGAACCTGGCACAGCCAGATAAATAAAAATTAACTTTAAATTTAAAAAAAGAGAGTTGAGGCTGTAGATTAAGACAGACCTGGTTCAAATCCTGGTTCAGGCATTTCCATGCTGCGTGATCTTAGACAAGCCTCCTCCGAGGCTTAATTCCCTCACCTGAGACAAGGGCAATGACATTGCCTACCTCCAGGAGCTTTAGGGAGACTAAATGAGGCTGTGCATGTTTCTTGACACACAGTAAGGCTCCAGGGGAGCCGGATGTTGCTCACTGCGCTGTTACAGTCTACCTTGCACCAAGCTCTGTGCTCTGTATTTTCCATGCATTATGAGGAAGGCATTATTTTTATGCTAATTGTAAAGACGAGGAAATGTAGACGCTCGCAGAACAAGAACTCACTCGAGGCCACCAGCTGGGCCTGGCCGAGCTGGGGCGTGGTCCCCCGTCAGGCTCCCAAGCCCTCTGTCCACTCGGTTCCCGGCCCTGGAGCTGGGCCCAGGCCCCCCTGCCTCCATCCGCCCTCCAGCTCACATCGTCTCTCCCTCTGCCTTCCTCACCTTGGTCAGAGGCTTTTCCCACGAGACACGTCTTCTTTTATTGCATTCGTCTGGGAGCCCAGCACTCCACAAGCTGCCCATTAGATGTAATCTCTAATGAACGTGATACATAATAAATACAGGTAGCCCGTTTATGAGCTGCTATGTTTATTATGCCCCTTAACTGCCAAACAGTCAGAGCCAGCTGAAGCCAGATCCGACCCTGAGGACTAGGCTTTGCCTGGGTGGGCAGAGGACGGGGCCCCAGAGCCTGCCTCCTGCAGACTCTCTCAGCATCTCACAGGGGCGGTCCCTCCTGCCCTCCAAAGGCCCGTCCAAGTCAGAACCCGATAGCAGGAGCTCACAGGCCGTTAAATCCCTCTCCATCATTTTGCAGATGGAGACGCTGAGATTGGAGAGAAGTGACTTGCAGAGCTGGAGCTTGGGGCTCCCGGCTCCCAGTCTAGGGGTCCTTCTGCCCTTCTGTCTGCCTGATCACCAGCCCCTGGGACAGGGAGAGTGCAGGATGTGGAGTGGGCCGAGGGGCCCATGCACAAGCTCCAGGAGGTTAAGTCCACCTCATCACCCTGAGCCTCAGTGTCCTCACCTCTGAAATGAACACGGTGCTTCCTGCCTATGACACTGTTGAAAAATTCAGGGAAGTCACTTCCTGGAGCTGGCGTGTGGCTGGCAAGGAATCCGTCCTCGGTGCCTGCTCTTTCCTGTCTTCTTCCCCCTGTCCAAGGAGCATGGGGTCTCAGCAGATGTGTGGAGTTGCTTCGGCCAAGTGCCCAAGGGAGAGGGGTCAGCATGCAGTGCCTGGGGTGCAGGTCATTATCCTGGGGTCCTGATCTCATGGGCCGCAACAGCCCAGGGAGTCACCTGTGACTATCAAGTTAGGTGTGTTCCTAGTAAGAGCTGTCCGCCCCTCGCTGAAGCAGGTTCTGTGGGGAGCCCTGATGCAGGATGTCTCATTTAACTCTTATAACATGCCACGACGTAGGTCCTAAATACCCACTTTCATGGATGAAGAAACTGAGTCTCTAGAGGTTACATCATTTACCGGACACAGAGGTAGAGAGGTGTGAAGAGCCGGGATCGGAGCCCAGGTGTGTCTGGCTTCAGAGACCCTGCTTGGAGCTGTCATGTTCCGATGCAGGTTAGATGCTGCTTCTAGAAGGTCAGAGATGGAGGAGTTGGAGGAGGGTGGCTGGCTTGGTCTGGGGACCTGCTCTGGAGGTAGAGAGCCTGGGCTTGGAGATGATGCAAGAGACAAGGATGATCAATTGCCAGGGATGATGGTTTAACAACTGATGGGCATGGCGTGGACCAAGAGATGCTAGCTACACAGGCCTGCCATACCCACAGGTCCCCACTGCATCTCAGCCTTCCGCTGGCTGCTGGGAGGACAGGGCCTGGAACAAGGATCCTCCTGGGCCTGCCATCCTCTCCCCAGGGCTGTCAGAAAGAAAGCCTGGGAATACTGAATATGGTGTACTGAACATGCCCACGACTTATGAGCACCTTGAAGGCTGACTTGTAACAGCAGATGCCATCTGCTTCCCCCGGGCACAGGGAAGCCTGGTTTTCAAGCTGCAGTGCCTGGCATCAAGTCATTGCAGAGTAAATGCTGGCAGAATAGAATTGTATTCAGTCTGTCCGGCTGCCATGGATGTGCTTAAGAGTCCATAGGGACCAGGGAGGCTCCAGGGGGAGGTGGGATGCTATAGATCTCATGATGGAGGTGGTCAGGGTCGGGGGAGTGTCTGGGGGCTTGAGGCCCCAGGAGGCGCCAGCAGCTCTTTCCCTGTAACACCGCTTCCCCCGGGGGCAGGTCCTTCTGGTCAGAGGGCATGTGGGGTGGTAGGAGGTTTGTCAGGCCTGGGTCCCGCTCCTACTCCGTGACCTCCGCAAGTCCTTCTCAGCTCTGAGCCTTAGTTTCTCATCTATCAAACGGAAGGCTCACGCCTGCAATCAAGTAATATCATGACGTCATGCCTCTGAGCGTCCGCCCCGTGGTGCTAAGCATGTTTATGCATTATTCCAGTTAATCCTCCCAACACCGCTGGGGAAGAAGCTTCTGTTTTTAATCTCCCTTTTCAACTTGGAGTGAGCAGGACTGAGAGAGGTGGCGTCATCTGCCTGAGTGCATGCATGCGTGCTAAGTCGCTCCAGCCGTGTCTGACTCTTTGCGACCCTATGCACCATAGTCTGCCAGGCTCCCCTGTCCATGGGATTCTCCAGGCAAGAACACTGGAGTGGGTTGCCCTGCCCTCCTCCAGGGGATCTTCCCGACCCAGGGACTGAACCCGCATCTCTTATGTCTCCTGCATTGGCAGGTGGGTTATCTACCACTAGTGCCACCTGGGAAGCCCCCGTTTGCCTGAGACCATGCAGCGCATGAATGGTAGAGAACCCAGGCTGGCTGGCTCACAAGTCCTCGCTCCCAACTCCAGCCCCCCAGGGCAAAGCTCTGTGATGAGGACACTGTGACCAACTGTTCTCTCCCCCTATCAGCTCCAGAGGCAGACTGGCCCCTGGGACACCTCAAGGGGGAGGAGACGGAGGACGGGCAAGGGTTCCTTCTGGATGGAGTCCCCCAGTGAGAGGACTGAAGGGGCCTTGCTGTTTTGCAGGGGGATCACCATGGAAGGCGACTGTCTGAGCTGCATGAAGTATCTGATGTTTGTGTTCAATTTCTTCATATTTGTGAGTATTCCTGGAACGTGTCTGGGGTTCTCCCCAGACCTCTGCGGGGTGGGGGGAGCTGACTGATGCTTGGAAAGAATCATGTTGGGCTGAGGTCTAGGGGCCAGTGCTAGAAGCTGCCCAGCCTGCCTGGCTGGGGGTTCGTGGTGGGGAGACCCCGAATAGTGCCCACCCCACTTGGAGAGCCTGCCATCACAGGAGAGACGTTTTGCACAGCCCAGGGATAGTTCAGCTGTTCTAAAAGAAAAGGGGGCAGAGGCTTTAGCCCCAGCTACTATCCTGGGATCTGACCCCTCTTAGGGAGTTGAGGTGAAAGGGAAGGTGGAGATGATCAGAGGGTAGCAGGGGCTGCCACCAAGCCGGGACTCCCTGAGCAGCTGTGGACACCGGAGCAGAGCCAGCGCAGTCACCTGATGCAGCCTGAAACCTCTCCGGGTCTGAGGCACCTGGGTTCACAGCCCAACTCTGCACCTCACCCACTGTGTCATCTAAAGCACACGCCGCCTCCCTGAACCTCGGCATCGTCATCCCTTAATCTTCTACCTCAACAGATTCTTTGAAAATGAAGCAAGATAAGGATGTGCCTGGAATGTATCAGCTCCATCCCCATCCAACTTATGGATTCTATACATGAAAGGACAGCATCCCCAAGGGCTCAGGGGGCCAGCCCTGCACCCTGCCACAGCCCACCTGCTCTGCTCAGACCTATGGCCTCTCCTGGGAGCAGAGCCACACTCATCAAGTGACCCCACGTCAACCTTTGACCTTAGCGCAGCCAAGACCTGGATGAGTAAAGACCCACTGAAGTCCCCCAGGGCAGGGTCACTAGGAAGGAGAGGCCCCTTCCGGTCAAGACTGACTTCATCTGTCTGTCTGTCTCCATCTATTCTGTGTACACTTCAGCAGCTTTCCTGGATTTCCTTCCCCTGCCCCTAATTTTGAAGAGCAGGCAACTCCACAGACTTGAATTCTAGACCTGACTTCCAAGCGGGGTGACCTTGGGCCACTCAGTTTGTGCCTGAGCCCCCCTTGAAGCAGAACTCAGCACGCAATTGTTAAACTCCCAAACCTCCAGCAGCTGTGAGGAGGGGACATGGGTTTTCCTGGAAGTTTTGTGGGGAACCAGGGGGAAAGGCAGGGCTCAGCAGATGGCAAAATGTTGCTTCTGTTGGCTGCGCCTGGGTCCCCAGGCCTCTGCGCCCCACCCCTCCCCCCACCGCACCTGAAAGGACCATCTTTTGCCCCAAACTGTCCAGCTCTTCCTCCACTGACAGACCCCATCAGCCGGCAGTTTTACGTCATTTCTCTGGTCTTCCTGCCACACGGGGATTTTAAGCCCTTCCCAGTCTTTAAAATCCATGATGCCAAATGAGTTCTCCTGCAACAGATCCGTTTCCAATAGACTGGTCTGTGCCCAAGACCAATGGAACGGATGTCTATTGAACCCTGCTAGGCACCTTCAAGTCCTTGGGAGGTGGGAAACAGTATCTTCGTTTAACTACGAGGAAGCTAGGGCTCAGAGAGGTTAAGGCACTTGACCAAGGTCTCACAGCGCACGCGTGGCACAGCCCTTTCTCTGGACTAAGCTGCCTCTTTCCAGAGATAAGTAAGGCCTGGAGAGCGGACCGTGGAGAGGAAGTCATGAACAAGAAGGCTTTCTAGGCGCGGATTTGAGAGTGGGGAGCCTGCCCCAACTGAGAGCTCCTGTGAGGACAACGAGGATGGCTTTGGTCTGTGTTTCCCAGCGTAGGCGTCAGAGCACGTTCACGAACTTGGGGAGCATCTTGGGGCTGGAGTCAGGGGGACCTGGGGCTCAGCCCTGGCTCTGATATGAACCTACTGTGTGACCTTCGGCAACTTGTTGGCCCCCTTTGGGGCTCAGCGTCGAATCAGAGGGTTGGACTGAACGACCTCAGTGCCCAGCAGCTCTAACACTTAAGGAGACTAGGAACGTGGCAGATAGACTCTGCAGGACATGGTTCCTGGCGGCCCAAAGTAGAGTGTTGGTCAGAGACGGGCTCTGGAGGATGCGTGATGCACCCTAGGTCAGAATTAAGGAGGGACGTTCAAAGCAGAGGAAGACACAGAGGCAGTTTCTGCCCAGCTCACTCGGCACCTCCGCGCCAGGGCCTCGAGCAGGGAGCTGGTGTGTGTGGGGGGGGGTGTCTAACCGCCGTGTCTCCCCATGTCTTCTCCGTGCTCCTGCCTGGCCTTGGGGAGCAGCTGGGCGGGGCCTGCTTGCTGGGCATCGGCATCTGGGTCATGGTGGACCCCACCGGCTTCCGGGAGATCGTGGCCGCCAACCCCCTGCTCATCACGGGTGCCTACATCCTCCTGGCCATGGGGGGCCTGCTTTTTCTGCTCGGCTTCCTGGGCTGCTGCGGGGCCGTCCGGGAGAACAAGTGTCTGCTGCTGTTCGTGAGTATCCCATGGGTGCCCTGGGGAGGGGGGTGGATAGAGCCCTGTACCCACACTAAGGGGGACTCACACTGGGGTCTGAGCCAGGTAGGCTGGCCTCCAGGAGCGGGAGAGCCACCAACCCTTGCCATATGCATCCATGCTGGCCTGGTGCCTGCCGCCTGGGTGAGCCGCCCCCAGGAGCGCGGTGGCCTCGGCCTCCAGGTCCGAACGGCCAGGCTTCCCCACCGCAGGGTCAGCTGAGAGCACTGAGTCGTGATGCTTTTCGACTTGCATGCTTCCGAGAACTCAAATAAAAGACCGAAGCTCTTTCACATTTTCCCTTCTAAAATGGAAGTGATATGATCTCGGTAGGTCCTTTATTCATTAGCTGAATGGTCTTTGACCTGCTGTCACAGGCCACGTGATTCGCTGGTGCTATAGGTGCATCGAGGGCTGAGTGACCATCCATAGTCGTGTGGGGGGTTGGGGGGGCAGGCAAGCCCAGGAGGATGAGCTGGGTTTGTGTGCGTGACCTGCTGTGTCTCATAACAAACAGTGTGACTCTGATTTAGTTTCTTAACCTCTCTGAGCCTTAGCATCTGCTGGTGAAGCCAGAGGCTAACTTGCTCGGCTGTAGACAGGAGTCAAACGAGACCAGCAGCGGATGTCCCGTTCCTCGGGTCCTCTGTATTCACATGGACTGTGGCCCTTTCTCTCCTCACTTGTCTGGCTTCCTCCCCTCCCAGGTCCTGTGCCTTCAGGGTTAGGAAAACTGGGTTGAGCGCAATCTTGCCGGAAGGAAAGTTAAAAACAGCCCACCTTGGCTGTGCAGCTGGGCCAACTTGCAGACTCGCCTCAGGAGCCAGCCGGCGGGTGGGTCAGGAGTTAAGCGATAGGGAGGCGGGGGCCGGTCAGCGATGCGTCCTCGCAAGGCGTCTAGCGCCCCCTGGTGGACAGCTCTGTGCAGTGTCCAATGGTGCCGGCGGTCTGGGCTTGGGGAGCCTGGGACTCTGAAAGGATCTGAGTACGGGGGTCCCAGGACACACCAAACCCATCCTCCCCCGCCCACCCTGCGCCTCGGTGCTTGAACAGGCTCATCCAGCATGAACGGGCTCATCTCTGAAGCCAAGACAAAAACCACGCTGGCGCTCTGGGCCAGGAGCAAGCTGGGGGCCTCGCAAGCCCTCTCCAGCTAAGTGGCTCCTTCAGAGCCTGCCAGCTGGACGAGGCATCGCTCTCCCCAGTGCCTAAGGAAAAAGGCTGAGACCCAGGAGGGGGCTGGCTGCAGCTCTCCCCGGAGAGAGGCTTAAGTCCTGGCTGTGGCTGGTCTGCCCCCAAACCTTAGAGTCTCCCCTCTCTCCGCCTCCTCCTCTGCGGTCTCCCTCCAGCCTCTGCTTCTCCCCTTCTTTTCTCGCTCTTCCTCTGCCTCTGTCTCCCTGTCTCTCTCTGCCTTCCTCCTGATCCCTTGGTTTCTGTTCCTGCTGCGCTTCCTTCTCCTTCTCCTGGACGCCCCCTTGTCTGCCCCTCTCTCCCTTCCCCGCACTTCCTTGACTTCCCCTGCCTCCCCTCTCCTCCTCCCCTTCCTTCTTGCCCAGTCCACTCCACTGTCCTCTCTGTCACAAGCCTAAGGCACACAACCCGAGGTCACAGTGCAGGTCAAAGGCAGGGGACGCTTGGACCCGGGTCTGCTGTCTCAGAGGGACTGGTCCAGAGGCTCCTCCCCTGGAATGCACTCAAGCGGTTCAAAACTCAGCCAAAATTATATGCAAAATATTATGTCTGGGCCTCTGTGTGTGTGGCTATACATGTGTGTTCTGTGTGTGTGTGGTGCATGCTTGCGTGTTTCTGGGATTCCCACAGCTTCTGGAAGGTTTTCAGATTGATTCATAATCTGAAAAGTAAGAAGAAACACTTTTTTTTCCCAACCTGGACTCAGCCATGCAGGGTGGTTCCAGCACCGAGTCTCACCCCTCCTTGTTTGTTAAAGAAGCCTGAGCCGCCTCGTCACCCTTTCGGGAAGAAGCAAAGACTAGTCTTGGGAGAAGCCAAGAGAGTGACTTCAGTCCCCTCTGGAACTGGGGCTCAAAGGCCCGCAGAGAGAGGAGGCCTGGAGATGGAGGTCACCTGGGGGACCCCTGCCCCTGCTTGGAGGCTAAGCCCTAAGGGGTCCCAGTGACCCTTAGCCCAGGAACAATGGTCCTGATGTCACCTAATGACCTACTTTTCTAAAACATTTTTCCAAACAGTCCTGTTGATCAATTCTAGAGCATTTTCATGGACCACAAGACTACTTCAGCCTATTAGTGACATTTTGTGGCATCCCTTTTTGCCTAGCTGCTCACCTATAAACAGTTCAAGGAATGTTTCTAACCCATTTATTGAAAGCTTCACATTTTCAAAATATTTGATAACCAAGGCATGCTAAATTGGAAAAGAGAATAGCAAAAAGGGAAGAGTATAATTTAAAAGCGATAAAACGAGCTGAATTGTACAACAAGTATGTAAATTTGGTAAATATTATTAGAAATGAGAGCGAAAAGCAGATGTATTGTAGGCAGATGGGTTAGGAAAGTCTGGAAATGCTCACAAGTAGGCAAAATAGCAGCTTTTACCCCTTTATTAATCGCCTGATCCTATGCAAAGCGTTGTAAATTTGATGTTGAGGAATTACTGGCAAGTGTGCCCTCAGACAAATGGGATGAGGTCAGATAACTCAAGAGAAACACACTCTGGGAAAGGCCCTGGTTCGGGGGAGCCCCAGAAAGCATCAGCCCTGTGGCTGGGTCCAGGCGGGATGCCCCTTCAAATAACCAGGAGTAATCTCGTCAAGCAGGAGGCAATTGTTTCACGCTGGAGATGCTGGCAGAAGTGATCTTGTTACTCATGTTGGCCCCACAGCCCTGCACTTTCCTCCAGGTGACTTACACACTCATGTCACCCACTCCGTGCCCAGGCTTTTGGGGGGCCCTGCTTCAGGCAGGAACAGTGGCCAGGAGATCTGCAGACCCTCCTCCTCTGGGGAGACCTGCTTTCCCCATCAATGAGTTACGGGTTTATTCTTTCATCTCATCTCAGGACTTATGCTTTTCATCTCGTGGATTTCATTTCATGGATCATGAATCTTGGCTCAGTGGAAACTCCATCAGAGTGGGGATCACATCACCCTTGTGTGTATTTGTATATCAGTACCTAGCACAGTGGGCTTCCCGGGTGGCTCAGAATGATGAGGAATCCACCTGTCAAGGCAGCAGATGAGGGTTTGATCCCCGGATCAGGAAGATGCCCTGGAGAAGGAAATGGCAACTCACTCCAGTATTCTTGCCTGGGTAGTCCCAGGGAGAGAGGAGCCTGGCAGGCTACAGTCCATGGGATTGCAGAAGAGCTGGACACGACTTAGCAACTAAACCACAACGACCTAACACAGTACCTGGCACAGAGCATGTGCTCAGTAAACAGGCCTGGACTGAAGGGGTAGAGAGGGGGCCTGGGCCAGAGCATGGCCTCTGCAGTCAGAAAAGCCTGGGGACAAGCCTGGACTGAAGGGGCAGAGAGGGGGCCTGGGCCAGAGCATGGCCTCTGCAGTCAGAAAAGCCTGGTTCTTATCCCTGCCGTGCCACTTCCTGGCTGTGTGACCTGGGGTCAGTCACTTAAGCTCTCTGAACTTCAGATTCCTCATATGTAAGCTGAAGATGATAATACCACCTTACCCGCCATAATACTGTGATCAGCATTCAATAAGAAAATGTACATCTTGCTTAACTCTGTTCCTGGCACATATAAGCATTTGATAAATTGAAAACGAAAGGATTGGTGTTGATCCACAAGAGACCCTGCAGGCCAGCTGAGTCTTAAAACGTGGGGCTCTGGTTCTGACAGGTCAGGAAGCAGACCTGCAGTAAGCCTCACTGCAGTCAGCTGTGTGGGGTGACCTAGGACTGAAGTTGGGAGGTAGAGCTCCCCAGCCGGAAAGGAGAGTGACAGAAGGCCTCCTGTACCCTGGGCAGCCTGCCCCAGGCCACAGTGCCCATCCCATCCCCCTCCACTTCCACGAGCTGGTCCTTGGGTTAAGAGGTATGTTCCCCGCCTCTGCAGCCTCTCCTCCCTCTGACAGTGATGAAGGGCCCTGGCAGGGCTCCTGGCACCTCCATTTGGCTGGTGACAGATGGTCATCCGATTCTGTTTCACAAGGCCTCCATGGAGACCCGCCCTGCCCTCTGCCCTCTCAGTGCAGTTGCTGGCAGTCCTCAGGCTGGCATAAAGAGCAGCCTCGGAAATGGTTTCCACCCCAGTGATGTGACGGAGCTGTCTCTGCCTATCGATCTCAGCTTAGACAGTTATAAACTATGGATGAGACGGAGCTCGTGAACTCCGCGTGCTCATCACTCCGGGAGTGTGCGTGCACTTTCCAGGGCATTTAGCACCACATCAGTGAGATAATGCAGTGGAGCGCCGTGCACAGCGTGAGAATGGCTCAGTGGTGGCTCAGAACCAAGCGCGAGCGTGGCCTTCCTGGAGACAAGCACTGGTCTCTGGAAAATGCATGATAACTATCACCTGTCCAGTGCTTGGCGCTTCCTGGGTGGCACTACTGTTAAAGAACCCACTTGCCAACTTAGGAGACTCAAGACATGCAGGTTCAACCCCTGGGTCAGGAAGATCCCCTGGAGGAGGGTGTGACAACCCAGTCCAGTATTCTTGCCTGGAGACAATCCCATGGACAGAGGAGCCTGGTGGGCTACAGTTCACAGGGTCCCAAAGAGTCGGACACAACTGGAGCGACTTAGCACTCACGCACTCCTTCCGCATCCAGCGCTTAACACCTGGGCATGGATCGTATATAAGCCATTTCACTGAATCATTTGGGCAGCCTGGCAAAGCAGCTGCTGACCATCAACACCCTTGTTCTATTGATGGAGAAACCGGAACCCAGACATGGTAGAAGCTGACAGAGCCAGCCCAGCTGGCAAGCGGCACAGTGGAAAGAAACAGGGGACCTCCGATTCTAGAACACCATCCTAACACCATGTTATCCTGGAGCCCAGGAAAGCCTCCAGGTCTTAAGACTTTCAAAGCGAGGCAGTGGGGGCTGAAGTGCTGAGGACAAGCTCAGGACCCTTCGCTTCCTTCCAGCCTGGGCACACACGGTGCACACTGGAAGTTCGGAGGACTTTGGCCTGAGCAAGGGAGCAGGTCCTGGGGCCGCCGTGCGCATGTGCGGCTGGGGCTTCAGGGCCCTGCTGGTGGTCTCCACGTGGGGTGACAGCTCCAGGATGGTCCCAGTGCAAGCGGACAATGCTGAGTGATGAGGACACAACCATCCACCCACAACAGTGCCCATGATGGCCCGGGCCTGGAGATAGCAGATAGCAAGGTCATTACGGTGAGCTGGTCACTCGTGGATTCATTTACTCATCGGAGAGCCGTATACCAGCACCGGTGCTGTCCGGGCATCAAGAACACTGCCCGCTGGATCCCAGCTGATGGTGGTGATCCGGCGGGGCGCAGCGGCTGTGGTACACACTTCTGCAGGGCCCTGGGATGTGGGGGAGCCAGGAACCGAGTCTGGAAAGCAGGGTGCTGGTGGGCAAGCAAGGGCAGGGCCTTCCAGGGAGCTCAGCATGTGAGGTGCCCCAGGCAAGAGGTGTCGTGGCGACATGGAGATATGCAGAGAGTAGCAGGGGGTGGGGGTGGGGTACTTTGTTAGATTCCAGACTCCCAGCCCCTGGGTTTTCAGATTTTAATAGACATACCACCTTCCCTCCAATCATGCTCCTTTATTGCAGCTGAAAAGTAACGTCACTACCCCCACTACCCATGGGAATGAGGGGCAGCCAGGCAGGGAGAGGTGGCCTGGGCCTGATAGGGTGGGGACAGCCAGCCAGGGATCCCCAGGGACTTCAGGATTCCCACTACTTGGACAGTCCACCTGGGGGAGGTCCAAACAAGTTTCAACATCGATCTTTTTCAAGGGCTGCCAAGTACGGTTGGTCAGAACGCCCACTGCACAAGGGCCCTCTAAAGAGTGCCATTTGCACAGAAGACGTATGTGTATGTTTATTTGTTCCATATTTGTATTACAACCTTGTTGGCTCCAAAGATAGACTTTTATGAAAAATGTCTGGTTTATGGCAGGTAAGTTCCTCAGTCTTATGAAATGGGTACATTGCCCCATCGTGTGACAGATGGAAGGGTGCCTCAGAGAGCGGTCAGCTGTCCGCTTCCTACCTGCCCTCGGGACTCACAAGGCTGCCCCCTTCTCTCTACAGTTCTTCTTGTTCATCCTGATCATCTTCTTGGCAGAGCTCTCAGCAGCCATCCTGGCCTTCATCTTCAGGGGGAATGTACGTACCTGGCCTCGTGTGCCCTGGCCCATTCGTGGCCAGCCCCTCCGTCCCCAAAGGGTCTCACAGAGTCAGCGTCCTCCCCTCCAGTGTTTCCAGCTCCAATCACAATCCACCACCTCACCCAGTGAAGCCCCACAGCCCAAAAAGAAACCTGCGAGCCTGTCCCTGCAAGGGCTTTCCCAGAAGGTCAGAGTCAGAGGGCCCTTAAGGGTCTCCGCTCTTTCCAAGCGTCTGGTGCAACCCCATCCCTAACTCTAGAATCTTCCATTCTATGCCTTGCCCAGCACTGGCCCAGCAGCGGTCGTTTCATAGTCCAAGGATAGTCAGAGAGGCTTCCCACCCCCCAACCGACCCCCAGCCCCCACGCAGAATCTGCACCAAGCAGGAGAACAGGGCAGAGCCCTCCTGGATGAGGCCCTGGCAAGTATGCATTTTGGGCCACTTACCCCCAGAGACCATCTTATCCCAGAGGCTCCAACCACCGAGGGCCCCACCCTTCCCTGCAGAGGGGAGCAGGGTGATCAGGCCTCCGGGGAGTATTTTGAAGGTAGCAATGACTTGCAAGGGCCTCTGGAAACTGCGGCTCTGCAGAGATGTCTTGCTGCACACACAGCGGCTTCTTCAGGGCCCAGGACACAGCGCATCCGCTCGGCTCTGTCTGAGGAACAGCTCAGGGTTAGGGAGTGGCAGGAGGGGTGAGCCCCCAGTGTGGACCAGCCACCCTCTGGAAAGAGCTGCAGTACCGGTGGAGGTTCACCAGTGGTTGCTGAGGGCTGTGTGGGTAGTCTGTGTGTTCATGCTGGGGATCTGACAATGCAGGGAGGCCACAAGTGCTTAGAGGTGGGGGGTGGACCCCAAGGGCCCGCCCCAAGTCAGCTGCTCCCGAGGAGGGTCCCTGGCACTAGGGCTCAGAGGCCTTCCCCCACCCTCCCCCAGAGCAGATCAGTGGAGAAGCCCGTATCTAGCTGCCATGGCTCTCAGTCCAGCCCCTCCCTCTGCCTCCAGCTCACCCGTGAATTCTTCACCAAGGAGCTCACCAAGCACTACCAGGGCAACAACGACACGGACGTCTTCTCCGCCACCTGGAACTCTGTCATGATCACGGTGAGTGGCCCCAGGGATGCTCTGAGCCCTCAGAGCCCTGATGCCCAGGGGAGCCATTATCTGGCCTCCAGAGCCTTGCTCTCTGCGCCTGTGCAGATATCAGTGATCAATCAGGCGCTGATCCGCCCGGCCCAGGCCCAGCCTCAGAACCGGCATCCATCCGCACAGCATCTTGGGCAGCCGTTGCCCATCAGCCACAGTCCGAACTCAGGGTGAAACCTGTTTGCCCTCCCTGTCTTGAGTCCTCAAGCAGTTTTAACTGTCATCAGTGATAGTAACCATAGCAACTACTTATTGAGTGCTCAGCCCCGGTGAAGTAGGAATTGTTACCACCTCTCTGATTTTACCGATGAGGACACTGGAGGCTCAGAGAGGCTGAGTGGCTTTCCCGGGGTTGCACGGGAGCAGGTGGAGCCAGCTCCCACTCGGATCATGACTGCCCCCCCGCCCCCGCGCCGCCTCGCAGTGGCCTGTGGATAAGCTTTGCATTTGCCTCCTCACTCTCATGCCCGGCTCCAGCTCCTACCTGCCCTTCTCTTTGCTCTGTCTAGTTTGGTTGCTGTGGGGTCAACGGGCCCGAAGATTTTAAGTATGCATCAGTTTTCCGACTCCTGACTTTGGACAGTGATGAGGTGCCGGAGGCCTGCTGCCGGAGAGAACCCCAGAGTCGGGACGGGGTCCTGCTGAGCAGAGAGGAATGCCTCCTGGGAAGGGACCTGTTCCTGAACAAGCAGGTACCAGGCCCTGCTTCCCCTGGCAGGGGAGACCTGTCCATCAGGAATGGCGGCTGGCCAAGCTGGGTGGGTGGCAGTGTGAGCCCAGAAGATCTGAAGGCACTCAGGGAATCCCGTGGAAACATTGGCTGTGGTGTGGGACTCCTGAACGGGGGCTAAGGAAGGCTCCACTCATGCCCCTGAGATCCAGCCAAAGGAGTTAAAGCATGAGAACGGCAGACAGTCCATCAGTGGCACAGACCAGAGGAGTGGGCATTTTGACTGGGGTTCAAGGGTAACTAGGAGTTTTCCGGTGTTCCAAGTAGAACACTCCCTGAGCTTCTGGTACTGCAGGTCTCAAGAAGGAAAACCAGAGTTACACAGCAGGGCCCCTCCTCAGCTGTGCACTTTATCTGGGGAGAACCCACATTTGTCATGTGGAAGCACCCCCAGGCCCCAAGAGAATAAGATTTCCTTGACCTTAGCCTCCAAAGTCAGGGAAGCTCCTAGACTTCTTGGCTTCTCTTGCAACCCAAGGACTTCATCTAAGTCTCAGAAGAAGCCCTTTCCCATCCTGCTATGTCCCCTCAGTGAGACACACAGTGCCTTGACCTTGATCCCCCTTCCTACTTACCAGTCCCCACACTCCTCAGGGGGATATGTGAGGCCAGGCTGGGGGAGGGCGGGCCAGTGCAGGGAGAATGAGGGTGAACCGAGCCCCACACCCCGTGCTTGATTTGGCCTTTGATGAGGCTCCCATGGGAGAGCTCCAGGTGCTGGGAACCGCAGCAGGGGACAGGAGGCAAAGGCCCTGTTCCTGCAGGGCCTACAGTCTGGCTAGAGGAAGCAGATGATAAGCAAGCAGCAAGCACATAAGAAGTCATAATCTCACAGGAAGTAATCATCTCACTGTAAAGAAAATAAAACCGGATGATGGGCTAGAAGGGACTAGGGTGGGACGGGGGTAGGGCTTAAGGCAAGGGGAATCCCCCTGGGGAAGGGGAGAGTTGGGCTGAGGCCTGACCCAGCCATCTGATGAGACTCTTTCCAGCTTCAGCTTTGCCTCATAAACTCAGCACCCTCTTCTCCTGCACCTGCCCACGTCATGTCAAAGGATTCCCAGGCCCAGAGAGTCACGTTCCTCCATCCCTTATGGTCCTGTGTCCCTGCGTTGAGTGAAAAAGACCGAAGTACAGAAACAAAGGTCCTGGGATGAAGCTGCTGTGAGCTGGGGGCAGGGACAGCCACCCCAGGAGTTAGGTCTCAGCCCTGAGGAGAGGCTGCCGAGCACGGGGAGGGGGGCAGTTTCAGGCTTTGATGGCAGGCAGACCTGGGCTGTCGGCAGCCATGTCACCTTGGCCAAAACTCACTCTCTGGACCTCAGATTCCCCATGTAGTGGCAGAGACAGCTGGCTGCCCTCGTGTTCAGTTGCGGCTTCCTCCTTGGAAAGAGGAGGTTTATAGACCCAGTGACCACCAGGTTGACCCGCTCTTCCAGCCTCCCGTGCAGCTAGGCCACGTGGCACGTTCTGGCCAAAGGGAGGAAAGTAGAGGTGATCTGTGCGCCTGAGCCATGTCCTGAAGAGAAAGTGCTGGGCCCACCCCTTCTCCCTCTCACCACCCCTGCCCCCAGCTCATGGTTGAAGCCATCTCAGACCTTGCAGGGGAGGGTGATCCCCTAGAATATCCAAGCATCAAGAGAGAAGGCGCTTGGGCCACCGACAACCACATGGAGCAGAGCAGCCAGCAACTCAGGGGTTGATCAGTCAGTTCGGTCACTCAGTCGTGTCTGACTCTTTGCAACCAACCCCATGGATTGCAGCACACCAGGCCTCCCTGTCCATCACCAACTCCCAGAGTTTACTCAAACTCATGTCCATCGAGTTGGTGATGCCATCCAGCCATCTCATCCTCTGTCGTCCCCTTCTCCTCCTGCCTTCAATCTTTCCCAGCAACAGGGTCTTTTCCAATGAGTCACCTCTTCGCATCAGGTGGCCAAAGTATTGGAGTTTCAGCTTCAACATCAGTCCTTCCAATGAATATTCAGGACTGATTTCCTTTAGGATTGACAGGTTGGATCTCCTTGCAGTCCAAGGGACCTTCAAGAGTCTTCTCCAGCACCACAGTTCAAAAGAATCAATTCCTTGGTGCTCAGCTTTCTTTGTAGTCCAACTCTCACATCCATACATGACTACTGGAAAAACCGTAGCTTTGACTATGGTTTTGATGAATACAGGGTTTGATAAAGACAAACAAACTGTTACCAATAGGACTGCTTGCTGCCTGCAGCCAAAGCTCTTTCCTAAAGCCACTTGAGAATTGTTTAGGGAAGTTTCTCATGGGCCCTGTTCTTTTCTGGCTTCGTCCTCCACTACACTGCCTCCCTCCTTCTCCCAGGCGTGGCTTTGAAATCGAAGCTCATCAGAGAGATCCCTGGGCAGGTGCATTAGTTCCGTGACTCTTCCCCTGCTCCTCATCAGGACTGCCTGAGACTGACTTCTGGGATTCCTTTTCTGAGGCACAGGCATCCCCCCGAGCACTCTTCCTTTTAAAAGCTTCTGCTGAGGGGCTCACTCTGTTTCTTCTCCAAAACCGAGCTCCCTGAAGCCCGGGATGCTTTTCTGACTTTGCCTTACTTCCTCTTCACAATGTTGAGTCAGTAGCAAAATCTTTGAAACTGAAAATCTACACTTAAGGCAAATGCCTCTGTGTTTCACACACGGTAAGAATTCTGGAAGATGGTGGCTTCTTTATTTATCAGTGGCTCCATCATGTCAGCCAAGGCCTAGTCTCTGTAATCCTTGCAGCCTTTCCTTGTGCTTAGTACCTCATGGTGGCAAAATGGCTGCCATAGCTCCAGACTTTCCACTTGTTGAAGACGGGAAGAAACTGAAAAGGCAGTGCCAGCTTCTTTCCCAGAAACCTCCCTAAGACATCCGCTTAGCTCTCATCGGCCAGGACTGTCACATGGCTGGCAGGAGCTGAGGCAGAGGGCACTCGTCCATGGGTACTGAGTTAGTCCACCAGCCCTGTTCATCACTGAATGTCAATGAAGAACAATGAGGAAGTCCCCAAAGAACGTGATCCAAGATGAGAAATCAGGCTCCTCCATTGGTATCAGCTGACCCCACCATGGCAGATTCTCCTGCTCATTCCTTGGCCTTCCCTGGGTTAAGATAGTCATATGGGCAAGTCAAGAATGTATTTCCCTGCTGGGAAAAAAAATCAGGGGTTGTCCCAGGAGATGGTGACCTAGCTAGACCCTGACCCAAGAGGAAACCATCTATTTCCCCCACTTGTCAGGGTGGTCTCAAGTCTTCTCGCCCCAGAGCATCACTGATTCTCTGCTTTATCCTCATGGCTCCGCACCTGCTTCCTGGGTGGTCGTGAGTACGGGCGATGCTGTGACTCTCATAAACATAAACTTCTACACTCTTATCTTCTTGACAAGGGAAAGGCGCTCCAGCCAGACAGTGAGATCAGCCTGTGCAAAGGCCCTGGGGTAGGAGGGAGCATGGTGTGTCCCAGCACCAAGGGAAGGCCAGTATGGCTGGAGGACAGTGAATACGCCAAGACTAGCTCCAGGCGAGGGTATCAGCAGGGCCAGACCATGCAGTGCCTGTGGGCCCAGGGCAAAGATGCTAGACAAGCAAAGAAGCCCAAGTTCTACGCGGGGTTGTGGCCCTGTTGGCTCTCTGGCCGCTTACTGGCCAGGGGTTAGAGATGGGCCTGAGTAGACAGGAGGGATTAGAACACTGGTCCCAGTGAGAAATGAGGATGGGTTAGACCAGGATGACGGCAGAAGAGACACAGAGAAGTGTATGGGTCTGAGAAAGGAATCAGGAGGTGAAACGGCGGCAGATTGACTCTGGGGAAGGGAGGATGAGGCTGTGCTGGGAGTGACTCCGTAGGTTGTGGTTGGAGGGGGACCTCGGATCTGCCCTGGGGCGAGTGGACTGTCAGCTGCCTTTGGGGCCTGCAGGCAGTGGGCAGCTGGACTTGCAGGGCTCGGGGGAAGGTCTGTGCTGGACGTAGAAATGTGTCGGTCTTCTGGTGGCCCTTCTGGCCTCTGTCAGATGAGGTTGCGGGGGGCGGGTGTCTGCAGCCGGGAGTCAGGGTGGGGGCCTGTTCCCTCCCTGCAGAGATGGAGGGGAGGGGCTGCCAACAGCAGCACAGCTCAGGGACGCACAGTCTGGTGGCAGGGTGGGAAAGATGGTCCCCGTGGTGTCTCACTGGGCAGGGGAGGGGTCGGGGTGGCATCCATGCTACGGGGGAGGAAGAGGTGATACCCAGGGGTACCGGCTGGAGTTTGGGCCCTGAGCCAGGGACCCCGCCCGGATGAGCAGGAATCAAGGCTTCCTGATGCAACTGCTTCCCTTTAGAATAGAGCAGAGAAGAAGCTTGCACTCCCCTTAAGACCAACCTGTTTCCCTGCCTCCTTGGCGGTGACCCTGAGCCAGTGGTCGTCTGCGCCCTCCTTCCATTCCTCTTCCTCGAGGGGCTGGAATGGGGTTCAAGTCAGAAGAAGCACATGAGGCCCCAGCAGAGCCTGGCCAGAGGGGACACTCACTGAGTCCTGGCGGCATCTTCCATCCGCCCTCTGCCCTGGCTGCTCTCCCTGAGGGCTTCTCAGTAGCAGGGCCTCCGCCAGCCAAGCCATCTGCTTGGTTCAGCCCAGGGTGAACCTTTGGTGTCAGAGCCCGACAGAGGGCAGATGAGCAGTTAAGGCCCCGGGTGCCCCACCTGCAGCAGGCAAAGGGTGGAGGGACAACTTCCCTTGGCCAAATAAGGCCCCTTCCAGGCCTAAGAAGGCCCTCCAGGCCCAGGTGAGGCATGTGAAAGTCAACATCAAGTTCAGAAGGGGGTTACGCTTCTCCCATCCCCTTATGGAACAGGGCTGCATGCATGCATGTGGCGCGGGGCCCGCTGCTCCCCGGTTGTAGAGGGCAAACCCAGTTCTGCACTCAGACATCGCCCACCCCCAGGCTGTGCTCTGAGGGGCCCAGAGAGAAAGACTCCTCTGTGGAGAAGGCAATGGCACCCCACTCCAGTGCCATTTTCTTGCCTGGAAAATCCCATGGACAGAGGAGCCTGGTGGGCTGCCATCTCTGGGGTCGCACAGAGTCGGACACGACTGAAGCGACTTAGCAGCAGCAGCAGCAGCACACTCCTCTGTCCATGGGATTCGCCAGGCAAGAGTACTGGAGTGGGTTGCCATGCCCTCCTCCAGGGGATCTTCCCGACCCAGAGATCTAACCCACATCTCTTACATCTCCTGCGTTGACAGGTGAGTGCTTTATCCGTAGCATCTCATCTTATCCTCACACCAGTCCTAGGAAGTAGTTAGCCTACACAGGATACTTGCTTCCCCTAGTCCCACCTGGGAAGCAAGAGGTAGCAGTCACATCAAAGATCGCTGATCACAGACCCCTGTGTTACATCTGATAAGAATGAAAATGCTGGAAATACGGTGAGAATTACCAGGATGAGACACAGGCGTGAAGTGAGCAACCACTATTGGAAAAATGGCACCAGTAGCCTTGCTCAATGCAGGGTTGCCAGAAACCGCCAATTTCTAAAAACATACAATATCCGTGAAGCGCAATAAGACGAAACGTGCCTGTAAGTTCACCCAGTAAGCAAGTGGCCGGTGTTACCTGCGTAACCACTTCTCCCCAGGTTACTGGTGCTTCTTGTCTGGGTGGCCCCTCAAAGCACCGTAAGTCCAGGCTGTGTTGGGTAGAGGGAGTGGGGGGGTGGGGTATTGGTGGCAGGAGGCGGACTCAGGGGTGGGGGGAGGAGATGAGTGGCAGCCTCAAGGAATGATGGGAGGCTGGGAGCACCTCTCCCAGGCCTCTCCCAGTCTCCTTCCCTTCCCTCTGGAGCAGGCCTGCTTGCTGCTGCTCTTCTATATGTCGGGGTTCTGACGCTTTAAAAAGAGATAAACAGAGCAAGGGTTCCCCAGGTGGCGCTAGTGGTAAAGAACTCACTTGCCAATACAGGAGACAAAGGGTGATACAAAGAGCTGAGAAAAGAAGATAAGCGAAAGGCAAAGGAGAAAAGGAAAGATATACCCACCTGAATGCAGAGTTCCAAAGAATAGCAAAGTGAAAGTGAAGTTGCTCAGTCGTGTCCGACTCTTTGTGACCCCATGGACTGTAGCCCCGCAGGCTCCTCGGTCCATGGGATTTTTCCAGGCATGAATACTGGAGTGGGTCGCTATTTCCTTCTCCTAAAGGACAGGTAAAAAAGCCTTCCTCAGTGATCAATGCAAAGAAATAGAGGAAAACAATAGAATGGGAAAGACGAGAGATCTCTTCAAGAAAATTCGAGATACCAAGGGAATGTTTCATGCAAAGATGGGAACAATCAAGGACAGAAATGGTATGGGCCTAACAGAAGCAGAAGATATTAAGAAGAGGTGGCACGAACACACAGAAGAACTATATTAAAAAGTCTTCATGACCCAAATAATCACGATGGTGTGATCACTCACCTAGACCCAGACATCTTGGAATGTGAAGTCAAGTGGGCCTTAGGAAGCATCACTACAAACAAAGCTAGTGGCGTAATGGAATTCCAGTTGAGCTATTTCAAATCCTAAAAGATGATGCTATGAAAGTGTTGCACTCAATATGCCAGCAAATCTGGAAAACTCAGCAATAGCCACAGGACTGGAAAAGATCAGTTTTCATTCCAATCCCAAAGAAAGGCAATGCCAAAGAATGCTCAAACTATCACACAATTGCAAACATCTCACATGCTAGCAAAGTAATGCTCAAAATTCTCCAAGCCAGGCTTCAGCAATATGTGAACCATGAACTTCCAGATGTTCAAGCTGGATTTAGAAAAGGCAGAGGAACCAGAGATCAAATTGCCAACATCCGCTGGATCATGGAAAAGCAAGAGAGTTCCAGAAAAACATCTACTTCTACTTTATTGACTACACCAAAGCCTTTGACTGTGTGGATCACAACAAACTGTGGAAAATTCTTAAAGAGATGGGGATACCAGACTACCTGACCTGCCTCCTGAGAAATCTGTATGCAGGTCAGGAAGCAACAGTTAGAACTGGACATGGAACAACAGACTGGTTTCAAGTCAGGAAAGGAGTGCGTCAAGGCTGTATCTTGTCACCCTGCTTATTTAACTTATATGCAGAGTACATTATATGAAATGACGGGCTGGAGGAAGCACAATGAAGATTGCTGGGAGAAATATTAATCACCTCAGATATGCAAATGACACCACCCTTATGGCAGAAAATGAAGAAGAACTCAAAAGCCTCTTGATGAAAGTGAAAGAGGAGAGTGAAAAAGTTGGCTTAAAGCTCAACATTCAGAAAACTAAGGTCATGGCATCTGGTCCCATCATTTCATGGCAAATAGATGGGGAAACAATGGAAACAGTGAGAGACTTTATTTTGGGGGGGCTCCAAAACCTCTACAGATGGTGACTGCAGCCATGAAATTAAAAGACACTTACTCCTTGGAAGAAAAGTTATGAACAACCTAGACAGCATATTAAAAAACAGAGACTTTACTGTGCCAACAAAGGTCCGTCTGGTCAAAGCTATGGTTTTTCCAGTGGTCATGTATGGATGTGAGAGTTAGACTATAAAGAAAGCTGAGCACCAAAGAATTGATGCTTTTGAATGTGATGCTGGAGAAGACTCTTGAGAGTCCCTTAGACTTCAAGGAGATCCAACCAGGCCATCCTAAAGGAGATCAGTCCTGAATATTCATTGGAAGGACAGATGCTGAAGCTGAAACCCCAATACTTTGGCCACCTGATGTGAAGAACTGACTCATTTGAAAAGACCCTGATGCTGGAAGGGATTGAAGGTGGGAGGAGAAGGGGATGAAAGAGGATGAGATGGTTGAATGGCATCACCGATTTGATGGACATGAGCTTGAGTAAACTCTGGGAGTTGGCAATCAACAGGAAAGCCTGGCATGCTGCAGTCCATGGGGTCACAAAGAGTTGGACACAACTGAGTGATTGAACTGAACTCAAAGTGATACAGGTTCGATCCCTGGGTCAGGAAGATCCCTCGGAGGAGGGCATGGCAACCCACTCCAGTATTCTTGCCTGGAGAATCCCCATGGACAGATGAGCCTGGTAGAGTCGGACCTGACTGAATTGACTTAACACAAACACAGGCAAACAGAGCAAGGGGGTTGGCGATTTGAGTTCCACTCCAACACGGGTCTGCAGGCAGATCCAGGATGGCCCCAGGCCTGGCCAGCTGCATGGGGCTTCCCTGCCAGCTCTGAAGCCACCTCCAGCCACGCTGGGTTCCAGACCAGCTGGCCTGTGGGAGGGCGCCCTTAGGACTTCAACCACACAGCGCTTGGCTGGGCTCCCAGTCAGCTAAGGCCTTCTTTCCTTGTCGTCCTTACCAGGCCTGGGGTGTCTCAGCCTGACCATGGCACAGGCTTTAGAAATCACTTGGGGCATCTGCTCGCCACATAGGTTCCTAGGCTCCGCACCAGATCCCCCCGATCCAGAGTCCTGGGGGTGTGGCCTTGGTGTGTGTATTGTTAACTACTTCCCAGGTGATTCTGACATACCTTCAGCCCCAAGAACACTGTGGATCCAGCTCACCATGCTGGGGGGTCTGTTCATCTGGGTGCATCCCGTATGTTTGCGGGGTGCTCAGACAGGGGCCTGTGGGGGCCTTCCCTGCCCAGCCCCCACCAGCCTCCAGCAGGAGGGCCCATGCCATCCGCCTGGCCACTCTGCCCAGGTCAGGTCCTGCTGTCCGCCTGCCTGAGTACAGCCTCACGGTGTATCATTTCCGCTTCCAGCCAATGAGGCAGAGCTGGGTGACTGACAATGCGTGTGAGCCCCCAAGAATCACCTAAGAAGCACCCCCAAATATCAACAGGACCCAGACACAGCCACTGTCACCCAGGGACCAGGCGTGATTCCCTAACCCCCACCCTGGCGACTCCTTCCCTTGCAGGTCCTCTGGCTGGGCCCGAGGAACATGTGGATTCTCCTAAAAGAAAGAAAATTCTCTCTCTTTAAAAATACATTCCTTTCAAAGCAAATACCACGCATCAGTCTCTGGTCAGCCTGGTGCAGAGAGAGGGCGCGTGGGCACAAAGACGACCCAAGACGTGAGGCACTCAGGGTCAGATGGGGTGGCGTCACATGCTGGTATGCTGGCCCTCTCTTTCTGGCTCATCTCTCACTGGCTCCATCTCTGTCCCAGTCTGTATATCCTGAGGACTGCTTGAGAAAGCAGTAGTAGCACAGGGATTCAATCCATTTAGAAGGGGCACTGTGAGAGCTGAGCTGGTCCTGGACGGCTGCCTGGAGGTGGTGAGGTATGTGCTAGGTCTTGAAGAATGGGCTGGCTTTCCTTAGGGTGGAGGTTGCAAACCAAAATCCTGCTGCCGGGCTGGTAATGGGGAGGAGTAGAAAGGGTGGGTGTGGGATGATAGAAGATGGTGGGGACTGCGAATCCCCAGGGAGCACCTGTCCCCAGGGAGATCCACATAGAAATGATGGCCTACCTTACTGGATCTTCTGATCTTTTTGAGAGCAGACGGGAGTCTAGATAGTTACTGGAAATTTTCCAATATTCCCATCGAAAGAGAAAAAAAGGTCTGTGTCTGATTGAACAGCAGTCAAGCTGGCCATTTGCAGCCTTGCCTTAGGGGCTGGAGGGCCAGGTGGGTCTCTGGTGCGTTGCCTCCAAATTGCTGGGTTTATGGGCGTCCTCCCTCCCAGCCCCTTCCTGCTAAACTCTCCCACCAGCAGTGGGACAGGGCAGGCCGGCTGCTGCCTGAGCTCTGGGGCCACATGCCAGCGCCCGGGCTTCAAACCCAGTCGGGAGGCTGGCCCTGACCCCTGTCCCTCCTGGCTTTGGCCTCACCTCTGGTCCTTCTCCGCTCCCCCCCCCTCCAGGGCTGTTACACGGTTGCCTCACCTCTGGTCCTTCTCCCCGCCCCCCCCCAGGGCTGTTACATGGTGGCCTCACCTCTGGTCCTTCTCCGCTCCCCCCCCCCAGGGCTGTTACACGGTGGCCTCACCTCTGGTCCTTCTCCCCGCCCCCCCCCCCAGGGCTGTTACACGGTGACCTCACCTCTGGTCCTTCTCCCTGCCCCCCCCCCAGGGCTGTTACACGGTGGCCTCACCTCTGGTCCTTCTCTGCTCCGCCCCCCCCCCCAGGGCTGTTACACGGTGGCCTCACCTCTGGTCCTTCTCCGCTCCCCTCCCCCCCCAGGGCTGTTACACGGTGATCCTCAACGCCTTCGAGACTTACGTCTACCTGGCCGGAGCCCTGGCGATAGGCGTGCTGGCCATCGAGGTAAGTGAAGGCCCCCACTCCTGCAGTTCCCCAGAAGAAAGACACCCTCACAGGGTCTGGGGCAGACACTCCCCTACAGCCTGCACCCCCAGCCTACCTCCACCTCCAGATCCCTAGCTCAGGACCCAATGGGACCCCACTTCAGGAACTATGGGGTGATAAGCCCAGCCGTGCCTGTCTGCTCCCTGAGTTGTTATGGGGCTCTGGACACATCTGAGCAAGTCTCCGGGCAATGGGGATAGCCAGGCCCTGAGAGTCACTCGCCCCCAACCCAAGGTCCAGAGTGAACTCTGAAGGATCAGTGCAGCTGATCTGAGGGAGGGGCTACAGCCTTTGCTGCTGCTCCTGCTGCTGAGTCGCGTCAGGCGTGTCCGACCCTGCGTGACCCCATAGACAGCAGGCCAACAGGCTCCCCTGTCCCTGGGATTCTCCAGGCAAGAACACTGGAGTGGGTTGCCATTTCCTTCTCCAATGCATGAAAGTGAAAAGTGAAAGTGAAGTCGCTCAGTCGTGTCTGACCCTTAGCGACCCCATGGACTGTAGCCTACCAGGCTCCTCCGTCCATGGGATTCTCCAGGCAAGAGTACTGGAGTGGGTTGCCATTGCCTTCTCTGCAGCCTTTGCTTCTGGATCAGGCCTTTTCTCTGTGGGATGTTCAGGGCCCTGGGGCCTTGTTAACCTCATAAGTTGCAGATGGAGTCCCAGCAGTGAAGATCAGAAGGGCGCTGAGCCCCCTGAAAAGGAAGGCCTCTGCAGACGCTTAGAGCCGCCACTAGGTGGCGCTGTGGCCAAACGGTGGAGCTGCCCGCTTCCTTCTATTCACCCCTGTCTGGGATCTCAAATCCCCTGTACTGGAAAGTTGCACAGTTTTGCCCACGCCAGTTGATCTGAAGAAACGGGAGGCCAGTCTCTGGCCAGCGGGGAAATGAAACCAGGAAACGCAATCCTCAGCCTCCTCCTCCCACCTAGCACCATAAACCTGGACTTGCTTAGCTCCTTACTGTGTCCTTTGCTGTGTTCACTCGCTCAGTCGTGTCCGACTCTGGGACCCCATGGACTGCAGCCCGCCAGGCTTCCCTGTCCTTTACCGTCTCCCGAAGCTTGCTCAGACTCCTGTCCATTGAGTACTGTGTCCTGCAGTCCTAGAGCAGTTTTGTGGAGACTTTCGAGGATGGGGAGATGGATTTATTCATTCACCCGTTTATTCACTCATCAAGCATAGATTGAGCCCCAGCTGTGCACCAACACTGTTCTAGGTGAACAACTCCTCTCCTGGGAGGAAGCCATGATCAAGAAACATAGATCAGTACCAGGCCCCCTGAGAAATCGCAGACGAGCTACCCTGCCGGAAGAACACGGGCTTCCGGAGTTCAGCTCCCAGCTCTGCCTCTCTCTGCGCACAGGTTGCCCGAGCCAGTTTCCTCATTTGCAAAATGATGCTAAAAGCGGGCTCCTACAGCACTGTGGACGTCAGAGGTGGGGGGACCCTGAGACAGGGGCTCATTAAACAGTGTCTGTGCTCCCAGTCTGCTGCCTTCACGCCCAGCCCACAAGCCCAGCTGCGGCCTCTGTTGGGTGGAGGGCAGAACCTCAGCAGGGACAGTCCCCATATGCCTCGCTTCCCCCACCCAGAGCCCCTCCCGGAGGTTCGGTCAGGAGCCTGTGGTCGGGGGACTGTGCTTTCTGCTACTTGCAGGAGCTCTGGCATCGGGGTACAAGCCAGCATGAATAAACAGGCATCCCTGCGTCAGGGTCTCTGCATATCCCACCCTCCCAAGGTCCTTAGATTGGTGTTCAGAGGGCTGTGCTCCTAGTTTGGGGAAGGGCTACATCTTTCTTGCCTGTCAATAACATTCCTAGAAAGTTTTAATTTAACATCTACTATATAACAGGCCTCATTAAGTTGTTAATCATCTTCGACTTCCCACCTCACCCCCCTCCTGTGAGCTAGAAGAAGGGGAGTGCAGGGGCTCTGAGACTGGCCTCTGGGCTCAGAATGCCTGGACTCCAACCCTGGATTCCTTATTGTCGCTGTGTGATCTTAGGTGGGTTCCTTGGCCTCTTGGGTCTCACTTCCTGATCTGTGAAAATACTTCTGAGAAAGCATTTAGAACTGTGCCCAGCACATGGTAAGCTCTTGATATATACTCAGGCCCAGAGAAGGGAAGTGTTTGGCCCATGTTTGCTGATGGCAAATAAGGGAGCTGGATTTGAACCTATGGCCAAAACCCCCTTCTTTTCATGACCACACCACATGAGGGGACAGTGGCTGGCAAGAGGGGCTTACCCCCTCCCCGCTCCCCCCGCCCAGGGCAGGGTCAGGAGTTCCTGCAGCAGAGCATCCCAAGAGTGACGAGTGAGCCCCCTTCCTGTGCCAGGGCAGGCAGCCCCGTATCCTCGGGGTGGGATAGCCCCCTGGAGGGTTATGAACCCAGACTGACAAGCCAAATCCTACTTTCTTTGCAGCTATTTGCCATGATCTTTGCCATGTGCCTCTTCCGGGGCATCCAGTAGATGGTGTGACCTGAAGCTTGAAGACACACCCCGCCCACCACTGCCCAGCACCCAACGCCACCCCCTCCCCCGCACCCCTGCCCTCTTGGCCCCGGGGGAGGAGGTGAGGCCATCATGAGTGGCCAGGAAAAGGGGCAGAGGAAAATAGCTATTTTTTTAACAAAACAAAAAGAAGACAAAACTATGGACTGATACAGCCCGTCTGAACTCAGAGTGGGCGCCGCAGGTTCTCTGCGTGGACCCGTGCACACCCAGGAGGCAGTCTGCACTGGAGACCAAAGCGACAGCAGGGCCAGGCCCCCTCCTCGGCCCAACCAGATCCAGCAGCCTGGGACCTGGGCTTCAGAACTGGGTGCCAAGAACAGTGAGGATGTCGGCAAGAAGGAAGCAAAAGGAGATGGTGGAGGAAGGCTGGCGGAGCCCAGGGGCCCCCAGGAGACCTGGTCACCACGTCCTCGAGGACTTGAAACCTCCTCGGAATCCCTGGTCCCCCGAAGATGGAGTTGTCCTGCCTCAGGCTGGGGCCAACATTAGGATCCAGACACTGG
Source organism: Ovis aries (assembly GCF_016772045.2). NCBI lineage: Eukaryota > Metazoa > Chordata > Mammalia > Artiodactyla > Bovidae > Ovis > Ovis aries. The sequence continues at coordinate 73,906,444 of NC_056068.1, forward strand.
ACTGAAGAATGTCCCGGCTGGTCGGGTCCACACTTCCCCATCTGTCGGACCAAATAATCTGGAAAGTCCAGAGAGGGGCAGTTTCTCATCCACAGTCACACAGCACACGCATGGCCGTTCCAAACAAAAGCCCCGTCTCCCCGAGGCTGCCTGTCGCCCCTCCCAAGGGTCTGCTGGTCCCAGCAGATCTGCTCTCCCAGCTCCCTGGCCTCCGCATCCTGGTTTCCCCAGAAGAGAAAGGGCACGCTGCTCAGGAGTTGCCTCCTCCCAGCTCCACAGCTAAGAACATTCTGGACTCTACCCTCCCTGCTCTCCACACCCCCACCTCCCCACACTCTTCTTGAAGTCCCAGGAACACGCACACACCATGCACACACGCACCACAGCCCCTTTTCCACACTGCCCACCTTTCCCCACAAGGCCCTCCTTGGGCTCCACTAACTTCCTGGCTCCGAGGGCTGAAAGGAACCCCCAGGATCATCTGGCTCGCCTCTCCTCACTCAGAATTGCCACTTGGATGCCTTCCACAAGACCCCTGCCAAGACTTCTCCATCTTCTTCTTGCAGACCTCCAAGGACAGGGAGCTCACTACCTCCCAAGACAGGCTTCTCTTTGGACTGCTCTGACTTTAGCATCAGCTCAATACACGCAAGAGGTTTCTGTTTTTCTGTGGTTTTGTCCACGTCATGCCACTCGCTCTCTCCTTCTGTCCCAAAGTGTGAAGGCCACACGTGGTCCCCCCCGAGCCCCTTCACCCTCAGGCTGAAGAACCCCAGGCCACCTCGTCAGTTTTGCTCTGACGCAGTTTTCCGGTCCTTTCACCACTTCCGAGTGTTTCCTCAAGGATCTGGCAGGCAGAGGTTTCCTCACAGACTCACCCACACCTACACAGCACCCACAGATCAGCCCCTTATATATGCAGGTCTCAAATTCTAGAGCAGTGTTGACAACTGCATTGCAAGATGTCTCAACTCTGACCAGTCAGGAGTGGCAGCTGTGCAGTGGATCTGAGCTCTGGTCTGGGCTCAGTGGGCAAGGACAGCGTGATCTTCATTAGTGATGTCTGCCAAGCAACTCGGGCTGGATTGGTGATGTCTGCCACAGGCATGGGCGTGGAAGGGGCAGTATGTTGCCTTGCTCTCCTCCTATCATTGTCCCTCCTTGGGGTCTGGGAAGGACCCTTTCTGTCTCACAGGCCCTATGCTAGCTTCCAGCCTCCCCTCCAGCCTTCCAGCCTCCAGGAGACGGAGCAGTGGCCTACAGTTCATGCCCCCCTGCTCTGCCACCTGATACCACCAGAGCTCGGTGCCTGCTGTAAAGACTTGGTTTGACCCTCCTCTTATTGCCACCTTCCCGCCTTGCACCCTCCCCGCCGTCCTCTCTGGTCTGAATCTTCCCATAGTGCTCCTGTACCTGGCTGCCCTGGCACCTCCATAAATGATGTTATAAACTCCCTAAAGATCCGGCATCCCCAGGACCCCGGAGGCCATGCAGCCGGCACCCCAGCCAGGTCTCTAGACCCACTTGGCTCCAACTTCCTGGCAGAGGCAAAGGGCTGGTATGAGGTGGACCAAAAAAAAAAAAAAAAGGCTGGGGTTAGTCAATTTGGGCAACTATGTGGCTTCAGTTTAGGGGTGCCCTAGGCATAATGGCCCCATCCAGTCCCCACTGCCCAGGAGAATTTGGGGCCTTCAAGGTAAGAAGAACCAGGCATCAGGCACCACCCCCCACCCCCAGGTCCCTGAGATAAAAGGCTGGTCATGGAGGAACACCTGGGGGAGAAGATGGGTTTGAGGGTGGATATGAGAGTCTCTCATCACCAAGCGCTTTCCATAAAGGGTCAAGGAGCCCGGATCTGCCCCCACCAACTACATTCCAGGGCTGAAAAGGGGAAACAGGCCTCTGCTCTGCAGCATTAACGCAGGCCGGCAGCTATTTGCAAGGCTGTCTGTGACCATTCTGAACAGGCCTGAGAAGGCAAAGCCCAGCCCCAACAGCCCTCAATGGGTACAAATGGCAATTTGGGGGCTGCTGGGGTGGGGGTGGGGCTCCCTAGGTGGCACTAATGGTAAAGCAGCTGCCAGCCAATCCAGGGGAAGAGATGCGGGCTTGATCCCTGGGTGGAGAAGATTCCCTGGAGGAGGGCATGGCAACCCACTCCAGCATTCTTGTCTGGAGAATCCCATGGACAGAGGAGCCTGGATGGCTACAGTCTGTAGGGTCATAAAATCAGGACATGACTGAAGCAACTTAGCGTGGGGCCGGGCGGGGCGGGGCGGGGCATGGAGTTTCTTTGTTGAGACTTCCGGAGCCTGAAAATAGACCAGGAACCAGGGAGACTGTGCAGTTGGTCACATACCTTGCCCAGTACTGAGGCCACCTTCCTGCTCAGGGGCCGGGTGCTGGGACCCTGCCCAGCATCCCATGCCCCTCCTCTCCTCTCCACGCCTAAGAAGCCCAGGCAGGATCCTCCAAGCCAGCTGAGGGCCCAGCCCCCCACCTCCCTAGAAGACCCTCGTCCCTCCCCTGGTGGGTCCTATAAGTCTATTTTGGAAACTGTCCATGTTCCCTGCCGTAGGTAGCAGAGCTAATTTATCATGTTTATCCCCCCTGAGCCTCCCTTTTTTATATTATCTATCAAGAGGAGTTTTTGTAATATAAAACAGGACGCCCACACTGATGGTTTTGCACTGGTTTTTGTGACTGTTTCTTACAAAAAGGAAAAGGAACGAAGAATAAATAGTGACCGTGAGGAACGGTGGTCTTGATTGGAGGTGGGGATGGAGGAGGCCAGGGCCGGGGCAGGAGCTTGGCGGGAGTGAACCGAGTAGGGCCATCTTGGTTGATCTTTCCGAACTTTTAGGACGGACAGCGCCGTCCCTGCGGGTCCTCGTCCACCCTCTCTGGAGCCAAGGCCGTGCCACCCACCCCAGCTTGGCTGGCCCGGCCTGGCCCTGCTCCGGCACCCACACTTCCCCCTTCCATGCCAGCCTCCCTCCCCTGCTCAGCAGCTGGCTCTTAGGACAAACCGTCCATCACTTGCTGGCGCATTAGCCGGGCCTCAAAAAGCATGGGTCAGCTTCGACACAGCGAGGCCGGGGGGCATGGCCCGCCAGCCACCACCACCTCCTCCCAAAGGCTGCACTGGCTCTGGGTCTGCCTGGGACTCGGTGGAGGGGTGGGGGCGGGTGGACAGGATTCTATAGAGAGACTAGAACCTCAGCCCAAGAGACGGAGGCCAAGCGGGAACGGCCCATCCTCAGGGTCCCGCTTCCCCTGCCTTCAGCCGCAGTCAGCAGCCTTGGACTCCTGACCTGCCGGGCGGGCCTCAGTTAACAGCGATGGCACCACTGGGCAAAGGCCATGCGGCTGGGTTTGTGGCCACTGGGACAGCTGTGGGCGTGGGGGAGGGCAGTGAGGCCCAGGGTCAGGGGTGGGGGGCCCCCTGTGTGGCAGCAGCGGAGCTGGGCTACACCTCAGGACCAACCGCTCTGCCCCTTCAACACAGTGCTGAGACAGGAGGCAAGTCTGGGGCCCAGCCTGCTTCCCTGCACATGCGTCCCCAGGACACGGGGCCACCAATCCCCGTGTGATGGAGCGATGGAAGGCGTCAGGTGAGGGACACGTGGTGGGCGGTGGGCACAATGGTGCTGGGCCTGCAGGGGGCTCAGCCCCTCTGGGGCACTGGGGGAGATGGGTGTGATTGGAGGCGGCCTGCTGAACTGTTTCTTTTTGCCTTGCTGAGCTTTGAAGGTTACCCAGTCACACACACAGCCGGCCCTCGGTGGCAAACCCAGGACAGAAGGCCAAAGGGCAGCACGCTGGGGAAGGGGGGAAGGTGGACGAGGGGGCTGAGTCAGGCGTGCCGCAGACCCCAGAGGACATGCCCAAGCGAGGAGGAAATGCTTTTCTCTCTGCCTGATCCCCAAGCCCCATCGCTGACAGGTGGCCTGCATCTGGGGTTACCTGGGTGCCCGTCTGTCGGGGCTGGCCTGGGCCCGGGGCAGGGAAGGGGCCTCCACGAGCTGGGGCCAAGGCAGAGAAGCCAAGAGTGAGGCCGGGGCTGAGAACAGGGCCCCGCTACCCCCAGGGGGCAGAAAGGGAGGTGCTGGATCAAAGGCAGCCCCCCACAGGGCTCCCTGCCAGCCCACAGCTGTGCTGGGTGTTTAGGGGACACAGGGGCCCCTGTGTGTGGAGAGGGCCTGCATGGAAGGAAAGGGGCCCAGGGTCGAGGTCTCGGGTTTTCCAAGCAGGGGCGGGAGTCAAGTCTGGCTGCTTGGGCATCGTTGGCCAGGGGGTGCGGGGGACGGACAGGGAGGCGGTCCACAGCCTGTCTTTCTTGAAGGGTCTCATGATAGGGGAAGAAGGGGCCTGGCCCGGCCAGAGGCCCGTGACTCAAGCTTTCCCGTGAGCTTCTGTCCAGGGGGATCCAGAGGCCGGGAGACCCATAAGAAGGAGGCGTCACCGTGCGGGGGGCAGGACGGGGTAGAGGGACCCCATTCCCTCCCCAGCCCTGAGGGCCCGAGAGATCACAGCATCCAGGGAGGAAGGGGAAGGCACCCGCCCTGCCTGCCCAGGGCAGGATGCTTACTGCCTTCCAGAACCAAAGGGGACCCGAGGGCGGTCCCAGGGCCTCCCTGCCCCAGAGGGGCCCCTGGCCCGGCGGGTGGCTACACCTTCTTGGGTTTTCGGCCGACTTGGTAATAGTAGTAAACGCTGATGGCGACGAAAAGGAGGCGGCTGGCCAGCAGCAGCAGGATCCCCTCAGACACGAGCCCCGTCTCGGCTAGCGTGGCAGTGACCACTGGGAGAGAGGCGGGAGGGCACAGGGGTCAGGAGCGCTGTTCCTCACCCCCCAGCACGGGATGCCAGGGGCCCCGGGGCAGCTGCCTGGCTGACCTCATCCTCGTCCTGAGCTGGGGCGTCCGGCCAGCCACCCAACCCCGCAGGTACGTCTGCTGTGAGTCCCCCACGTGGCAGGGACGGGGGCGAGCACATGGGCACAGCTGGGCGTGTGTTGTCCCCCCCTGTGCTGGGGACACAAGGGAGCAGAGGGTGGTGGGTGCACGGACGTGCATTCAGGAGGGTACAGGCACACGTCAGCCGTGCGGGCACAGGTGTGCGGGCACACAGGTAAACGCGGCCACATGAGTCCCTCCCCCTCACACAGGTTTTCATCACTTCCCAGAAATCAAGTGGCAAGAGCTGGGAGGTCAGGGACCAAGCTACCGGCACCCCATCAGCAACCCGCCATCACCCCCCCCACACCCCGCAGCTGTCCAGCTCAGGACTCACCCAAGAACTGGACAGAGAAGTAGCAGGCTTCAGTGAGCAGAGTCCATCGGATGATGACCTTCTCAGCCGTGTAGAGAGCATTCCACATGATCAGGGAGATGCCTGGGGGGAAGGACGAGGGGACTGGGCGCGGGGCGGCCTGATCCCCGCCCCTTGAGATGGGGGCAAGAGGTCTGCTCCTTTTCCCTTCGGCAAAGTAGCCAGGACCCCAGGCATCCCCTGCCCCCGCTCACAGGCAGGGAGCCAGGACCCCAGGCATCCCCTGCCCCCGCTCACAGGCAGGGAGATTTTGGAAGGGAGGCTGGATTACACCCCACAGATAACCCTGAACATCAGACTGGGACTTTAGCCTGCAGGTAATAGGGAGTCATAGAAAGTTTTGGCGACGCGGAGGGACACCACAGGCGCTGGGTTTTAAACGTCGTTCAGTTTCCTAACAGGCACTGCTAGAAGTGGCGAGGGTTTTACAGACGCTGTGCTGATTTCGCCTCCTCTTCCAGGCTGTGAGACCCTGGAGGGCGGAGCCTGGGCTGCCTTCATCTCTCGATCCCAGTGCCCTGGTGGAGCACTGCACCCAGCAAGCGCTCAGGAAGTGCTTTGTCTCAGATGATGGTTAAGAACAGCCCCGAACCACGGGCGATGTTCCACCCGTGGCCGCACGATGGCAGCACACACCCAGCAGAGACAGACCCGGCAGCTGAAGGGGAAGCCAGCGCCAGCACAAAGAAAAGAAAGGCCCCCCAGGTTTCCCTCGCCCTCCACGCCCCGCCCCAGTTGCTCATCACCTTCCCAGCGTCCGCCCAGCAATACTCACTGAGGAGGGCACCGCCATAGAGGCGGATGGGGGTCTTGCTGGTCACCTGCGCTCCGTCGAAGACCGCATCGTAGAGCTGGTCGGGAAAGGCAAGGGCCTGCGGACAGCGGGCGGGAGGCTCGGGGTGAGGGGCTCCCTGTGGAACCTTCCCCTTGGTCATCTCCCTTCTTTCCCCAGCGGCAGCCCAGGGCCAGGACCCTGACTGCCCCCACCCCGTCCATGGCAGCAGAGATCTCAGGTTCCAAGGACAGAGTCGGGACCATGGACCAGGGGACCTCGGATGCTCTAGGGCAGGGCACAGGGGGATGAGCATCCGCACACGTCAGGGAGGCGGCCAGAGGGCCTGGACAGCAAAGGCGCCAGCATGATGGCCCAGTGGCCCTGTGGGGAGCGGCAGCAGGGGGTCCCGGGGCAGGGGAGGGCACCGGGTCCCACTCACCATGATGGCAATGCCGGAGAAGAGCACAGCAGAGACAAACTGCCAGACTCTGGGGAGACGCGGAGAGGAAGGTCAGAGGCAGAGCCCTCACTGCCACCCCCAGGCCCCAGCCCAGACCCTCCCCTCTCCAGGCAAGATACCGGTCTGGAGGAGGGAACCAAGGACAAGACTACACAGGGCCCCTCCCCACAGCCTTGCCCCCAACCAACACTCACAAGTCAATGCTCACCTGAGCCCCAAAGGCTCTCGAACAGCAAACTTGATCTCATTGCCTAAGACCTGGCTGATCTGTGGACAGAGAGGGGTCAGAAGGCAGCACTATCTGCCCAGTTCACTCCCTACCTCCCAGAGCCTGCCAGATGCCCAGGAACCCACCTGGGTGCCTCTGCTTAGCCAGAGTCACCTAGGCTGGGAGGGTCCACACTGAGGCCACTCTCTACCTCCTCTCGATACCAGGGCCCAGCGGAAGCTGAAAATATGGGGGCTGAGAAATGTGAGTTCAGGCATCTGCCCGCTGTGGACTCGAAGCCTGGCTCTACCACTTATTGGTGTGGTCCTGGGCAAGTCTTTAATCTCTCTGAGCCTCAGTTTTCCTCATCCATAAAATGGGTTAATAACTGAACCTACACCTCCGAGGGCTAACAGGAAGATTAAATAATGCTTACAGAGCAGCTGGTGCCATAACAAGCAAATAATCAGCACTCACCTAATTCCAACCATCCGTTTTCATTATTGCTGCTATTCCTCTGACATATCCATTACATTTCCAGAAAGTATGAGCTGAATCTGGGGGCCCCCTGCAGCTATATGGGTCTCAGCTACTCTTCTCCCCAAACAGTGGGCCAGACCCGCCTCCTCCAATTGGTGCTCAGAGGCAGACCCCCACGTGTGGTTGGTTCAAGGCCCCTCCTCCGACCCCGGCCCACCTTGGAGCGGTGGACCTCCCCATCGTCGTCCTCCCCACCCACGCCGAGGATCTTGCGGGTCTTCAGGCGGCTCACGAGGTCCGTCTGGCTGTGCTTCTTCATGAGAGGCGGGGGCTGCTTGGCTGCCATCTTGTCCTGGAGCCCGGCCTCTGCAGCGGAGCTGCAGGGAGACACCAGTCTCAGCCACCGACCTTGACCAGCATCCAGATCTCAGAAGGCGGCCAGACCCAGCCTGGGGCCTGGGGGAGGCCTCCCCGTCAGCCTGGGGCAGCAGGTGGTCACCAGAGGAGGACTCTGAGGGCCTGGGCTTAGTTCTGGGCTCCCTAATCACCCAGCTGTGGGATGAAACGGGCAACTCACTGCCCTGTCCTGGCCTCAACTTCCTCATCTGTAAAATGGGTTAGAGCAGATGGTCTTAAGGCCTTCCAGCTCTATCAGCCCGTCTGGCCTAAATGGATGTGGCCTACCCCCAGTGACCAGGCTGGAGGGAGACTTACAGACAGTCCTAGGGGAAGTCCAGGCCTAGGACTAGGCATTCAGGCCTAGATGGAGACCAGATCCAAAGATTCTTGGATGCAGGGAGTTAACTGGGGCCTGGGTCAGCCTTGCCAATAAAGGGAAGGGTCTGCCCAAGCCTGGGTAGGGGTCCTGAGTGCTGGGATCCAGGCCCCCACTGAATTTTTGCCCATACAATTCCTACTGCCCAGCAAGCCCTGCCACCAACCCACCCACACTCCCAGACAACCTCCACTCAGCCTGCCAGCACTGGAAAGAAGGGGAGGGGGGACCCCAGGACCCAGCCAAGCCAGAGGAGGGCCAGCCAGGAGGGCTGGCTGGGCTCAGGGGCAGCAGTCCGGCCTTGCCTCTCCCTGCTGTCCCCACCCACCACCCATAAGCTGCAAAGGCCCCCAGTTTCCAGCCTCCCCCAGCTCTACCTCCGGCCGGACCTTGAGCACCTACTGTGTGCCGGGCGATGGAGACACTGAGATGGGTTGAGTGGCCGTCCTCACCTTCAGTCAGCACGAAATCTATGTGGAGACAACAGTGTAAGCCACAATGAGGTCAAGGTGTTCAGAAGTTGGCCTCCTGTGACCACAGCCATCCTGCTAGATGGGTACCACTTGTACCCATTCTACAGATGAGGAAGCCAAGTTCAATGAAGTTCAACAGAGACCAGGTTAAAAAAATGGAAGCAGCCCCCACCCGAGTAGGTGCCCCACCCATGCCAGGTGCCTCCCACATTCCTGCACCTCATTCCCACCCACAGTAACTCCAGCAGGGCAGGAGAACCACCCCCCGAAAACCGACAAGGCTCAGAAGTTGCCTGTGTCTCCGCCAGGGACCCGAGGTGGGCTTGCCAGTCGCCCTTGACCAGGCCTCAGATGCAGGTCTTCCTGTCGTGCGGCCCCAGCAAACGTCTCAGCCTCCAAGCCGCAGCCAGGGCTTCCAGTGGGAGGACACAGACATATCCCCAGGTCACCTCCAGTCCTCCAGCCTCCCGGTGTCTCAAAACAAAATAAAGCACCCAGAAAACAAACCTCAGAACAAAGACTCAAACGGCGGGATATTCAGATACTGTGGCTTTAGACCGGATGAACTGGGCACGGCGCACACCAGCCCCGAGTCTGGAGATAATGGTCATCCAGTTTCAGTTCAGTTGCTCAGTCGTTTCCGACTCTTGCGACTCCATGAACCGCAGCCCACCAGACCTCCCTGTCCATCACCAACTCCTGGAGTCCACCCAAATCCATGTTCATTGAGTCGGTGATGCCATCCAGCCATCTCATCCTCTGTCATCCCCTTCTCCTCCTGCCCTCAATCCCTCCCAGCATGAGGGTCTTTTCCAATGAGTCAGCTCTCCTCATTAGGTGGCCAAAGTATTGGAGTTTCAGCTTCAGCATCAGCCCTTCCAATGAACACCCAGGACTGATTTCCTTTAGAATGGACTGGTTGTATCTCCCCGCAGTCCAAGGGACTCCCAAGAGTCTTCTCCAACACCACAGTTCAAAAGCATCAATTCTTTGGTGCTCAGCTTTCTTCACAGTCCAACTCTCACATCCATACATGACCCCTGGAAAAACCATAGCCTTGACTAGATGGGCCTTTGTTGACAAAGTAATGTGTCTGCTTTTGACTAGAAGTCTTTTGTGAGTGATGTCCAGACCCAGCAGCCCTCCTAAGCCCAGCAGCCTAGCGCCTCATCTGTAAGAAGAGGGTAGCTATGCTCTGCCCTCCCGTGTATACACGTGCTCGGGGAATGGATGGTGGCAACTGGCGGTGACCTGGAAGGCAGCCCAATGCCCAGTGCCAGTCAGAGGGGAGGTGGCCGCCAACCCCAGCCTGGGGAGCCAGGGTGTAACTGGGCTCCTCGGGGCGGGACGGCGGGGGGAGGCGGCCCAGGCACTGTCACAGCCCAGTCACTTCCCACCACCTTCTTGGAGATCCAGGTAGAAGGTATAATTAGACTTGCATCCCTCCTGATGCCAGATGGACCGCTGGAGGCTGCCCACAGGAGTCAGTGAGCCACTGCGAGGAACAGCCCAGGCCTGGCCCCCAGCCGGCCCTCCACCAAGGAAGCACCTGGCAGCCACCCTTCCGCTTCCAGCCCCCCCTTTGGTCTTTTGTTTATTTGCATACAGCAAAATGGACCTTCTCTGTGGTCTGTAGTGCTAAGAATCGTAGCGCGAGGACAGGTAACCACCCCGTCCACATCAGGACCCTCCCCTCGCCCTAACCCCTGGCAACCACCCATCTGTTATCTGGCATCTGTCGCCATAGTTCTGTTTGTGCACACGTGTTACCTAAATGGAATCATACAGTATATAACCTCGGAGACCCGCTTCCTTCCCTCATCCAGCATCGTGCCTTTGAGACCCATCCACGCTGTGCGTATGGACGGTCCCTTCCCCTTGGAAGGAGAGTGGTATTCCCAGATGCCAATGTACCAGTTCGTTTCCCCCGTCACTCACTCACTGACGGACACCTGAGTTGTTCCAGAGTGAAACAGAACTGCCATAAACATTCGTGTGCAGGTTCGGGGGTGACCATGAGTTTTCATTTCTCTAAGGTAAATGCTTGGGCGTGGGATTATATTGAATGACAACATACAGTAAATCTACAGTCAACTCTAGGAGAAAGTGCCAGACTGCGTTCCAAAGCAGCGAACCGTTTACGTTTCCCCACAATGCATGCGTATTCCTGTTCCTTCACGTTCTCCCCAGCATCAGCTGTTCTCAAACTTGACTTTGGCCCTTCATATAGGTCTCCCTGGCATTTTAACCCTTCTCACCCAGACCGGCCAGGCTGCCTGACTCAGTCCTGCTGTGCCTGTTACTAGCTGTGTGGACAAGTCACGTAGCTCTGAGCCTCGGTTTTCCCCATCTGTGAAATGGAGCTGTAATTCTCAGCTCCTAGAGATCCAGGGGCAAAAAGGGAAGCTTGGTCCCAGCACACAGCAGACCACCTGCATGTTTACATGAAAGAAGTGCGTTTAGTGAGGTTTAGCTGTGAGCCGGGCACGGGGTGGTGGCACCCGGCCTCTGCCCTTAAGTAGCTTACAGCCTGGGTGGGGGTGGGGAAGCTGATCTGTCAGCCACCAATCAGAGCAAGTTGCTTCTCTGAGCCCCAGTGTTCTCATCTGTGAAATGGAAACAAGAATCCTTACATCTTCCCTAGGGCTAGTCAAAGGAGGCAAAATAATGGCCAGAAAGTAATTTGTAAAGGGCCAGCTAACTGCTAAAGCCGGAAGAGCTTAGCTGCCAAAGCCGTACTCTCCGGAGTTCAAAGCCCAGGTCTACCACTTCTTAGCTGTGTGCCTGTGGGCAAGTCACTTAACCTTTCTGGGCCTCAGTGGCCCCATCTGCAGCTGTGAAAGCCAAAGGTCTTCCCTCACCGGAATGCTGTGAGAAAACACGCATGGGGAAGAGCGTAGGGCAGTGCCGGGCCCACGCCAAGCGCTCGGCTGAGATGGGCACTGATACACAGACACCCCCTCCTCCCCATGCCCCCCTATGCGGCAGGGGCTCAGATGGAGACCAGGGAGGATCAGGAGAATGGCCGAACTAGCATTTCCTAACATCTCCACCCGCTGGACAAAGCCCCAAGAGCTCAATCCCATCGCCTAAGGCTGCCGCTCCAGGCCAGGTCAGCGACCCCTGCTGGCAGGGTTGGCTGCCTTCCTCTGATCCCCTGTGCCCTCCCCATCAACACAGCACAGTGCTTCCTTTGGCACCACAGGCCCAGGGCTGGTACGGACGGCGGGGTGGGGGGGTGGTCACAGCGTCCTGGGCACTATCAGAAGTTCAGCATCGCTGAGGTGGGATAAGCCTTATCCACAGACACTGCTGTCAGGCAACTGGGCAGGGGGAACCCACTGTCGCCACCCCTGGAGCCCAGGGCCCAGCCCCGGCAGTGAGCTCACCACCGACAACGGGCCCTGCAGCCTCCCAGGGAAAGTGAGATCCTGAACTTTATCTCCAGGGAGCAGGGTCCCCAGCAGCCAGCCGGCCCTATGGAGCTAACTGCTCTGAGCACTGAGTCCTGGGGCTCTTTGACCCCAGGACCAGGCCCTATCCCCCCAGGGAGGGCAGGTGGGCAGCTCTCACCAATCCTTAAGCATCCAGTCCAGAGACGACCCCACACACCCCCATCTGCTCGGGAACTGTCCTCCCTTTCAAGGCCTCTCCAGGTGTCTTTTTTAGGAGACTTTAACCTAAGAGGTTGGAGGGAGTGTCCCCCGCTCCCTCGCTGCACCCCAGCTGGATACTGGCTTTGGGACAGCCAGACCTGGGTTCGAATCCTGCTTCTGTAAGGCGCTGCAGCTCTCCCAGTTTCTGCCCCTGTGCTAATGAGAAGGGGCACTCTGCCGAAGTGCGGGGGAGGGAGGGAGTGTGTACGGGCAGGTGCCAACAGCAAAGTGCCCTTCCTCCCTGCCCAGGGCCAAGCCAGGCTGAGCTCCTCCACCTCCTCTTTCCTCACCCAGCCGTGCAAGTGGAAAAAGCCTGCCTGTCACAGCTGTCAAGCTTCCGTTCCCAGGCCCTGCTGCCTCCTGAAGGGCCCCTAGGGCTCCGCCGGGGGGTGCCAGGCTGCCCAAGGCAAGTGAGAGAGGGGCAGGAGGAGGGCTGCCTCTCCACCAGCCAGGAGAGGAGAAGGGGAAATTCAGCTTGCAGCCCCCAGACCCAGCGTTCATGACCTTTTGCATGCTGCCCCCAGCCAGCTTCTCTGAGCTCAATTCCCAATAAACCAGCAAATCACGGGCCTCAACAGTTGTTCCCCTTTCTGAACCACTGCCCTCTGCTCCTCCCACCCCGAGGTCCCCGGCTCCTCCAGGGCTTTGCAGCACCCCTCCTCCAGGGCACCTGCTTAGGGCACAGTGCCCTCGCCGCTCTGAACCCTCAGTGGTGGCCACAGGCCACTTCCGGCCCATCCTTCAGCGTTTCAGGGCCAGTTGGCCTCCCCAGGACCCAGCGATCTGAAGGTAGAGCTGGTAATCTCCCCACCTGAGAACCACGGGCCCCCGGACACAGAGATACTCAACGGCACAGACGAAGACCAGACAGTGGGGCCAAGGCAAGCAGGCCTCCCTCACCCCACCCAGAAGACTCAGGATCACCTCTGAGCTGGCAGGGCCCGAGGGGAGGCTCTGATCCAAACACTGGCAGGACAAGGCAGAGAGCTGAGGCCCAGGGCAGGCAGGCGCTGCCCCGGGCCATGCCTGAGCTGGTGACACAGAAAGGGCAGGGAAGGGACTCTGTGGTCAGGCAGAGCTGGGTTTCAATCTGGCACCTCCTCCGGCCAGGCAGCCTTGGGCAAGCAGGTCAGGGGTGCTGAAGACTCCCCGAGAGTGGCAAGGGTTTTCCCTGGCATCTGGGGTGCCCAGGAAATGGGTGGAGATTGGATGAGAGCGTGGGATGAGACCCCACTCCCTGGACCTCAGAAAGCTGCAGCCATCTGGAGGGGAATGCCACAGGGCAGAGCTTACTAACGGTTTTTTGCTCACGGGGCCTGGACAGCTCAGGGGTGTGGGAGGAGCTCAACAAAAATTTGTGACAAAAGTTGGGGGGAAGGGTTTTGAGGCCCCCTGCTGGCCAAGATCAGACCCCCTGTAGGCCCTTCCACCTTCCTTATCCGAAAGAGCTCCCAGAGCCTGAAAGACGGAAGGGGCTGTGATGGGACAGAGGCTGAGCAATGCCCCAGAGACTGCACCAAGAGAGAAGGGCTCACTGGGGCGGGGAGTGTTGTGGGGCGGTGGGGGGGGGGGTGTTACAAGGATCGGGGGTGGGGATGGGAGGGTGGGTGTATACTTAATGATTGGGCAAACGTGTGTTCAAACCCCCAACCCTTTCTCTCAATTGTTCTGTGATGTCAGGAAAGTTGCCTAACCTCTCCGAGCCTCCTCATTTGTGAAACCACAGGACGAATTCTTAGCTCACCGGGTTTTGATTAGACAGACTGAGAAAAGGCAGTGGAGGGGCCTGGCCCCTGGTGCTCCACAAAGGACAGCAATGAACAACACTAACGGGGCAGCTGTCCAGGCCCTGCCCCCACAGCAGATCCGTGGGGCTGGGGCATCACTCCCGTGCCAGTCTTGCAGGACCTCTCTTCCAACCCCCCCCCCAGAGCCTTCCTGGGAAGCCTGGTTTCCATAGAAACAGATGGACTGCAGAGCAGTCCCCTTCGTGGAGACTGTGCCCCCAAGAGGGCTGGCTTAGGAACCTAACTGGCAGGGGAGGGGGCCCAAAACACCCACCAGCTGCCAAGCCTCTGGTGATTCAGTGGGGAGTCACTGCTGCTGAGCATCAGAGCCAAGAGCTGCTTCCTTGGCAAACATGACCCTCTGCAGGAGGGCCAGCGCACCTGTAAGGAGAAACGCCCCCCGATCATCCACCCCAGGAAAGGAAGCAGTGGACAAGGACTTCTAGACCAGGAACTCCGCGCTCACCCCCAGAGCCCGATGAGAATGGCTGTATTACATATAAAGAAACTAAGGCCCAACTGACTTACGCACATGTGTGTCTCTGGCTAAGTGACAAAGCTGAAATTCCAACCAAGTTAACGGTGCCTAATGGATATTCAGACACGAGCTCATGTGTGTGTGTGTGTGCCCGTGCCCGTGTGTGGGCTGGGGGTGTGGTGTGGTGAACATGACATCCAACAAGAACCGAGCTCTAAGCTTTCTTCCCCATCACATCTCCCCTTGAAAGTCCCTGGCGGGTTGCCAGCATCTGAACCCCGCCCTGGGGTCCAGCCTCCCTTGGATGAAGGCCTGTGACTCTGGCAGGACCTGGGGAGGGCTGCAGGGAGACCCATTGTTCTGTTATCACGTTGGTACAAAATAGCTGGAAATGGGGACTGGAACCTGCAGCGGAGGAGCGGGGGAAGTGAGAGCCGGAGTCTCCCAGCTCTGGGCAGAGGGAAAGGAGGCGGGGAGAGCCCCAGCAAGGGCACCTCGGGGGCCAGGAGGTCCAGAGTCAGCATCATCCTTCTTGCTGTCCATCAAGAAGCATCTAGGGCACCCCATCAGCCCCTTGGGCAAGAGGGGGGTCTAAAGACCCCCAGCCCTGAACCCTCCGCTTGGTTAGGCCCTCAGGCTGAGTGAGTCTCCAGTCTCAAGGGTCCAAGTCTCTGGGCTCTGCCCCACGAGTCCTGTGCCTTTGGGCAGATTGACCTCCTGGAGCCTCTGTCCCTTGACTGTTAACACGGTGGCAACGCCTGACTTACTGGGCTGCCAGCAGGGTCACCCTGTGCATCACGGCCACGATCACGGTGGCCTCTGGGGTGCAGGTTTGCGCCGGGGTAGGGGGTTTTCTCAGTGCACACAGGCTAAGGGCAGAAGCTGAGGTGAGGGTACCCCGCGGCAGGACTTCCTTGCAGCATGTCCCTCGAGAGCAGAGCACAGTTATTCTAAAGGCCAGCCTGCCTCGTCTCACAAGTAGCCGGTGAGTCAGGGGAGGGCAGGGCCGCCTCATCCACCTCTCGGGTACCAGCTTCACCACCGGGCTAAGGATGCGTCAAGGGCAACGACGACAGAGTAGAACCGGCCAAGGAGAGGAAAAAACACAATCTAAATCCCACAGGGACATAAACCTGCCCCCATGACAAGGCTCGGTAGTCAAGAAAGGGATTCCACGACCCATTTCCAAGAACCTCCAGGAACACAGGAGCTGGCAGCAGAGGCTTTGACAGAAGCTGGAAGGCTGAGTCCTGAGTCACTGGGCTGGGAGACAGGACAAGTGAGGTCAACAACAGACTCTGCCCCGTGGGAGAGGGTAAGCCGGGGCCTGATCTTGGGACTCGATTTCCTCCATCTCAAAAATGAAAGTGTGGTTTCCAGGGCCCCTCCTGGCTGTGATATTCCTGACTTGGTTTCTAGACCCTGTCAGTCACCAGCCACACTCCAGTTCCAGCAAAGAATCCAGCACAGGTTGTCCCGCCCCCAAGTCCCACCAGCACCTCGCTCATTGGCTCTGGAAACACACATCCTTGCTGCCTTTCTACTAGTTCTCTTTCTTTTGAAGCTACAGAATTTCCAGGACAGAGGAAAGCCCACATTTTCGTCACGAACATCTCTAAGGCCTTAGGGACAGAAAAAAAACAAACATCCCCTGCTGTGGTGGAGAGGGTGAGAGGGCAGGGCAGGCAAGGGGCAAGAAGGAGGGGACATGGGAGGCGGGGGCCGCAGTGGGGGGGGCAGCCCTTTGATGGCCATCCAGCGCCACTCAGGAGTCACTGCGAGGGGCATCCCTGTCCCTACCCTCATAAAGGGCAGAACACACGAAGAATTTCCATCCTTTTCAACCCAGAAATGGGCCAACCTCCCCCTTGGCCCAGTGACCACGTCAGGGCCCTCAAAGACAGCTGGTGCTTCCAGGCCCTGTGGGGCCAGTCATCAGGGCGGTCTGGCTTCCAGATCCCACGAGTTCTTATGAGAAGGTAGTGGACATATCCTTTACCCCTCCGACTCCTCCCATCTCCCGTGCCCCTGAAGGTGCTCAGAAACTTGGAGGGGAGGAGAAAGGGAGTTTCCCTGAAGAAATACTCCACTATTTTGAGCCAACTTTTTCATAAGCAAGAAGCTATTTGCCCTTTGGGTGGGTTGGGAGAGGGAAGCAGAAAGGTCCCGGTACTTCTCCAGGGGCCTGGATGGGCCATAACCACAGACCAGAACCGACCACCTTCCCCAGGATGTGGGGCTCTGGCATGACTCAAAAGACCTGTGCTGACATCTGGCTCCATCTCTTGCTAGTTGCATGGCCTTGGGCCTGTGACACCATCTCGGCCTCAGTTTCCTCCTCTGTCATAATGACACGCACCTCCTACCGATGAGAAGCGGCACAGAAACACCTAAAACAGTGCTGATCTCTGGTGAACGCTCAAAAATCACGTTGCTATTATTTTCAGACAAGGAAATTCAACTTCCCTGCTCAGTTTCTCCCCTGGCCATATCAGCTTCAGAACAGGCCTCCCTGGAGCGGCCACATGTGGCTACGGAGTCAGGGGTGCTTATAGGAGAGGGGCCATAGGAAGGAAGTGGCAAGAGGGAACTCGGGTCACTCTGGCTCAGGAGGAAGATGCCAGCCTGAGTGTACTGACCACAGGTGGGGAGGGAGCACCTGGGGAGGGCCAGGACTGAGCCTGGGTGGCTCCCCTCCGTGTCCCCAGCATTTGGCCAGGCCTGGCCCTGCGAGAGGCGCAACCACTATTGTGAATAAATGGCTGCAATGCAGGGTGAAAGGAAAATATTATGAGCTTGGAGTTAGAACACTGGGCAGCCCCCCCTGCAGCTGCCTCTCCTGAGGCCCTGGGGTTACTCACATGTCACTTCTGAGCATCACTTCCTTCATCTGTGAAATGGGAGCGCGTATCCCCTCTCAGCCTGCCTCGTCTCCTGCCTCTTCCCCACCCTCTCACTCTACCCTAGCTGCACTGGCTCCTGACTGCATGGTCAGTCACTCTGTCCTGTCTGACTCTTTGCAACCCCATGGACAGTAGCCCGCCAGACTCCTCTGTCCTTGGGATTCCCAGGCGAGAATACTGGAGTGGGTTGCCATTTCCTCCTCCTGGGGATCTTTCTGACTTAGGGATCGAGCCCACAGTTCTTAGGTCTCCTACAATGGCAGGCAGATTCTTTCCCACTGAGCCACCAGAGAAGCCGCTGGCTCCTTACAGTTCCTCAAAAAAAGCAGGCATATTCCAGCCTCAGGGCCTTTGCACAGGCTGTTCTCTGTCAGATCTTTAGTCCCTGAAACTCTCCGCAAAGCTCACTCTCCCTCAAAACCTTAGCTGAAAAGTCACCTCCTCAGGGAGACCACCCTGACCACCCTATTTGAAATGGTGACCCCACTCTTGGCCTCAACACTCAACTTCCCCCTGCCTCACCTCTCAATATACTATATAATTTGCTTATTTACTTTATCAGTTATTTGTCCCTCCCCTACTCCATGTCAGCTCCAGAAGGGCAAGAATCTTTCAATTTTGTTCACAGCTGTCTCTTAGTGCCCAGAACTATATCTGGCAGTTTGGTCATTAAATCACATTGGCCTAGCCCTCACTAACAGTTTTGTTCAGTAAATGAAGGAAAGGAAAGGACAGTTCTGGGCTGTGTGAATATCACAGGTCACTGCTAACTCCACTGTCCCTCCCATGCCAACCTTAGGACCAACAAGCACCAGGAAGCCCTTCCTCCAGTAGACAGAGGAGAGAGTACCATCAGATCCTGCCGGAGGGGAGGCAGTGGAGAGTGGGGCTGCAGGCCCTGGGGTAGGGGTGGGATTGACAGAGCTGCAGAGAACAGGCCTGAGCTGAGGATCCAGCAGGTGCTAACCAGCCAAGCATGGGTGGAGGGCTTTGGGCCTCAGCCCTCCACTCCAAATTTAGAAGGATGTATTAAGCTGACAGCAAGCGGGCAGAAAAGGAGTCAGAGCCGCAGGTTCCCAAGACAATGGGGCCTGGAGGGGACCTTGGAAGCCAGAGGGCCCATTTTACAGATGGGGGAACAGAGGCCTGGAGAATACTTGGTCTTATTTATTAGACTAACAACCCAACAAGAAAAATCGTCGTTCCCCCTGGGCTAAACGGAACGAGGCTGAAAAATGGACTTTGCCCCCTCCTGGCTCTGCAACAACCCTCTCACCATCTCCTTCCAGGTGGCAACTCAGAGCCATGGACCTGCCCGGAGGACGGAGTCCCTGGTATCTGCGGGCTGGAGGAAGAGAAGGTTATCAGCCCCCTCCCCACAGGCCACCAGGGCTGGAGGTCCAAGAGGCTGCTCAGTGGGGGCGGGCATCCCCATCCCCGGTGCCCTCCCCGCAGGACAGCCCCACCAGGAAAAGTTTGTCCGAAGGAAATCAAGCAGGAAGTGCGGGGCCCGTGGGGCGGCGAGGCGGCCTTGGGCGTCGGCGCTGGGCTCTGAGCTCGGGAGAAGCCTCGGGGCTCTCGGCCTCCACCCTCTACCGGGCTCCCGCCCCCGCCCCCTTCGCTCCCGGGTAGAAACCCGCTTCCCCCGGGGCCTCGCGGGGGCGGCGGGAGTCCAGGACCGGGCGGGGGAGGGCGGGGCGACAGGACGCCTAGCGAGATCCCCACCGCGCTGGGGGCGCCGGGGAGTGGGCGCGGCGTTCTGCCGGCTCCCCTGCGGACCCCCAGGGTGGGTGCGAGTTCACGGCCCAGGGTTGGCAGCCCCCGTCCGCCGAGCGCCAGGACAATGGCCCCGCTCTGCCCCCGTCCCGCTAAGCGCGCGGCTCGGGAGAGTGGGGAGCGCCGGTTTCCACCTGTGCGTCCCTAACCCCCTCCCAACAACTGGGGCTTAGGCGCGGCTGCCGCCTCTGCTGCTCCCAACCCGGGAGACTGGGGTCTCTCGGTCTGGCTCCTCCCCCCTCCCATGGGTCCTTTATCTCCCAGCTCCAGACACCCACCCACTTTCTGAGGCTCGAGCCTGCGAGCCGGGGGGCTCCAGGCGGTAGATCTGGGCTGTTGGGCGCCCGCGGTGCTCCCCGCCCCCGGCCGCCCGAACCAGAAGATCCGGCCAGACTTGTGGGCAGCGGGAACTCCGCCACCTCCAGCCTCGACCCAGCGGGGGCGAGGAAAGGGTCTCGCAAGTTTGTGCCGCGCGCACCCCGGACCTGGGAACAATGGAGGGAGGAGGAGGATGGGGACGGGGATGGAGCGGGGGAGGGGACAGAGAACCGAGCGCGGGGACCGAGTCAGACCCCAGAGCGGGAGAAACTGCTTTCCGCTCGGCTTCTCCCTCGCTCCGAAGCAGAGAGCCCGAGCCCGAGACGGGCAGGCGGAGGGCGGAATCAACAGTCCAGGGGGGAGGAGACGGAGGAGGGAGGAAGCCGGAGGAGAAAGGGAAACCGAGTCAGAGGACAGGGCAGCGAGCGGAGAGCGCCAACGAGAGGACCAGAAGGGGCTGCGGGACGGCGCCCGGGAGAGCCGAGGATGGGGGTGGGGCCGGAGATCCCCGGGGTCCCGGCAGAACCTGCCGGCGCCGAGAGGCGCTGGGGCGCCCGGCTCGCGCGCACTGGGTCCTCACTGTCCCCGGCGGTCCCTGCGGCCGCGAGAGCCCGGCTGGGCTGTGCTGCGCAGGCACCCGGCCGGCTGGCGGCGGGAAGGGAAAGTGCGAGGCTCCGAAGCGGCGACGGGGAGCAGAACTTACGTTCGTAGCGCCTGCTGGCGCCGGCGCTGCGCGGAGCTGGGGGACTCGGGCCCTCGGGCGCCTCACATCGCGCCGCCCGCGCGGGGCAGAGCAGGGCAGGGCCGGCTGGACTGCGCGCGGCGCCCTGTGCGGCCGGGGTTTGCCCGAGTCTGGCGGCCCGAGCTGGTCCCTCCTCTCAGTTCCGCGCACAAGCCAATGGCGCGCCGTCCCCTCCCACGCGCCGGGCTGCCTCGCCCCCGAGGGTGGCCGCCGGGGAGGGCGGGAGAGAGGGGTTGGGGGGACTGGGCCCCCCGGGCTCCCCAGCAGAGGCGTTCCTGGAGATGGCCTGCGGGGGGCGCGCTCACGCTCCGGGGGGAAGGCAGTCGGGAATCCTAACCGAGGGCCCGCGCCTCCCAGGGAAGACTTTCGTGGCAAGTTCTCCTTTGGTGAGACTATCAACACCCCCATAGGTTGGCAAGCCACCTTGTCTTAAATATCCTTGGGGTATCCCCTGGGGCCTAGGCCAGTATCTAAAACGAAAAGGACTCTGCTTTGACTGTGTAAGAACACAGTTGTACAACAATGGTCCCCGTCTTGCTGAACGCCCGCTCTGTGCCAGGCACCGCGTGCTGCAGGAATTAACAAGTATTAACTCATGTAATTCTCACAACCACCTATGGGGCCGGGATGATGGATCCCATTTTATAGACGGCAGGGATTAATGTTTGATTTCATTTAGCCTTCTGGCTTCCAGCCTAGGCTCACCCTTCTGGTCGCCCCTTATTTGGTGTGACTTTGTCAAATAACCTGACACCATCAACCCCTCCAACCCGCCCTCCCCGCCGCCATCCCCCTCCCCCCACCTACCCCACCCCCCCCACCTACCCCACCCCCCGGATACTCACACATCTCCATTCTCCAGCCTAATAGCAAATTGCACTGCCGGGGGACAAGGATCTTATCTGGGGCTCGTTGGCACCGTGGGGGGAGGGCGGGGCACTGTGGTGAGTCTTTTTATATCCACACATCCTGTGGTGGGGAAGAGGGGTGAGAATGGAGTTTGGGGATCTCAGGCTTTCTGGGACCCTTTCAGCCTAAAACTAGATTCCTACAGCAACAACTTCCTAGACACACACCAAGATTCTGGGTTCGTTTCAATCCTTTGTTACCAGTAATGTGTTTCCCTACCCCACCTCCCACCAACCTCCTCCCTAGAAAAAACACCTCCCTCTCTATCTTGGCTGATGGTCTCAGTGAGGGAGGAGGTGCTGACAAACTCCCTCTTCTTCCCAAGATAAACAAAGCGGGCAGAGAAAGGTGAGTGGTTCCCCCAGGCTTCTAGCTAGGTGGGCATTTTGACTCCAGCTCTGATTTTTTTTTTTTTCCTTTTTTTCTGCACCCATTCCTTAATCAGGTTTCGGGATCTTGGACGGCCCAGATCCAAATCCTGACTCAGCCTTTTGGGAACTGTGTGGCCCCAGACGAGTTACCCATCTTCTAGCGGTGTGAATTTCTCAGTGCACAAAATGGGGCAACCAAAACTAGGAGCCGCTGTGGTTGTTGTGGAGATTTAAATGGCAGCAACTCACACTTACTGGGCACTGACTGTATCAGGTGCTCAGAGCTGGGGTACCCAGCAGACTCGCATCACCCTCCTGGGAGTTAGGACTGGGTGGGAAATGCTATGCCCTTTACACGGAAGTAAACAGGAAGTGCCTGTCTCACAGGAAGCACTCAGTGACGGTTAGCTGTCTAATTAGCAAGGTAACAACTCTGATCCTGAGGCAGTGCGGTGGCCCACAGCGTCACCATCCCTGCTGCCAGCCAAGTGCCTGGCCAGTGATAGCCAATAATGAGTGAATAAATGTATGAATACAGATCAGGACTGTTCCCAGGTGTGTTGTGTGAAGCACAGACCCAAAATCCACCTGACTGGAGTCTCAGGGCTTGGTAGTAGCCTTTGTGACCACTTAGAGTCTCAGCTCACTGCCTTAAACAGAACTGGCTCAAGCAGGAATGGTGAGTTTCCTCCTGCCCTCCGAGCAGCATGCCCGAGGGCAGGCGTCAGCCTCACTGGTATGCAGTGGCACCCCTGATTGCCCCCACTGGCTTGGGGACACTTCTAGTGCCCCACTAGGTGTGACTCCTGCATATACCCAAGGGCCTGCCTTATATCAGTAGAAGGAGGTTATAGGGATGGCTCCAAGACCTCCAATATAGAGGCGAGCACCCTGTCACTAGAGGCATACAAGCAGAAGCCAGGGAAGAGTTGATGAGGGTGCTAACAGAGGGGTTCACGCCTTAGTGGTGTTTGATGTGGATAAACCTTGAGCCCTGGGTGACTCGATTCTGTGTTCTTGTTTCCATCAGATGGGAGGGGTGAGCACAAGCTCCTTCATCCTTTGTGAAGGAGGCATTGTTGACTGGGCCCTTCTGGTGTGCCAGGCAAGGTGCTGGCTGCAAAGGTCCCAGTCCCTGTCCTTGAAGAACTCACAGCTCCTGGAAGACAGATATACTCACATATAGTCAACAGCAACAGTAGAAACAGCTGACAGTAACAGTCAAAGTGCTTGAGGGGTGGTGGGGGGGTGCAGAGGAGAAGGAAAAGGCATTCTGCATTATCCTTGGTGTCCACTTTCCCTAAAGAGCCCATTAGAAGCTCTGTTCTTTTCCTTCCTATACAATTTTCTAGAGTGATGTGCTTCTATTGCGGGAACATTCTTTAGACTGCCATTCTACCCTTAACATTTCTGAGGCACCTCATTTTTACAATGAACATAATGTAAAGAGTATAGAAACTGACACATTGATTTTATTTATTTGTTTTGGCCATGCCACACAGCTTCGGGCATCTTAGATCCTGGACCATGGTTTGAACTTGTCACCCCTGCAGCAGAAGTGTAGAGTCCTAAGCACTGGACTGCCAGCGAATCCCTCAAAACCAGCACTTTAAAGTGCTGCCCAAATCTAGGCAAGAATAGATGCTTGACACATGGTAGCCCTGAGATGTCATGATGATTTACAGTGCAGGACAGGGAACGTTAACTGACAGGGAGAGAGAAAGGGGTTGGGACCCGGCTTCTGCTTCTAATCAGCCGTGAGGCCCTCTACAGCTCCTGAAAAATGGAAATAGAAAAGTACCTGCCCCTTGTGCTTGTGAGAGTCACGAGAGGTGATGAGATGCAAACGGTTTGCAAACTGGAAATGCGGATTCCTATTATTACCATTCATACTGTGATTCTCATTATTGTGAAATGAATCCCTCAAAGCCCCAGGGGGGTGGGGGTGGGGTGCAGGTGGAGCGGCTGGAGTCACTTCCCTCCCGCCTCCCACCGGAGCCTGGAAACAGCTGGGGCTCCATCTGCCCCGGGCCCAGCCGGCAGCGGGGCGGTAGCACCTCCTTTGTGCCCGTGTGTCTGTGTGGCACGCGCAGGTGGGTGTTGGAAGGTGGCGTGGGCACAGGGAATGCCAGTGTCTGTGGTTAGAAATCACTTGTGGATTGTGAATCCCTGAGGGAGAATGCAGATGCAATTAGATTTCAAAAATTCCAGCAGTGGGACCAGTGTTGGCACCCAAGAGAGGAGGAGAGAGGCTGGGGGGAGTGTGGGTTGGTCTAGTCTTTGGTGTTAGGGACTGGGGATAGGTCTCACCAGGGTCCCCTCTTCGGGGGTGTGGGTTGATCTAGTCTTTGGTGTTAGGGACTGGGGATAGGTCTCACCAGGGTCCCCTCTTCGGGGATGCGAGGGGGGCGGGGGACAGGACATGTAGAGGAAGAAGATGTCAGAGGCCTGTGGTGCTTGAGCCCAGGGGTTTGGGAACAGACTGTTGTTCATTCACTCAGTCGTGTCTGACTCTTTGTGACCCCATGGACTGCAGCATGCCAGGCCTCCCTGTCCATCCCCAGCTTCCAGACTTTACTCAAACTCATGTCCATCGAGTTGGTGATGCCATCCAACCATCTCATCCTCTGTCGTCCCCTTCTCCTTCTGCCTTCACTCTTTCCCAGAATCAGGGTCTTTTCCAATGAGTCAGTCCTTCGCATCAGGTGGCCAAAAGTATTGGAGCTTCAGTTTCGGCATCAGTCCTTCCAATGAATATTCAGGGTTGATTTCTTTTAGACTGACTACTTTGATCTCCTTGCAAGAACTGACTGACCTGGGTTCAAATCTTTGGTTTGGGCCAGTGATTTCATTTCTCTAAATCTCAGTTTCCTGATCTGTAAAATGGGAGTAATAGTGGAGCCTGTCTCTTAGAGGTTATTGGAAATGTAAGAGAGAGGATGCTTGGTAAGCCCTTAGAAAGAGAAGGCACATAGCAAACTGTTGTGGCTGATGTTATTCGTTTGAAGGCCATAAGAGGAGGGAGGGAGAGGGCCTCTGAGGGGCTGGTGCTTTGGAAACTGGAAAATTAGCTCTGGGGTGAATCCTGTCAAGCCAGGGGGTGGTGGAAACTGCCACAACGAGCACCACGTTGGCCCAGGTGAAAGTCTGCTGTCCCAGGACCCAGGGCTTTCATAAAGCAGGCCGGATGGGCTCTCATAACTCCTGCCGCTTTCCCTCCCTGGTTTGCTTCACTTCCTCCAGAGCTGCTTCCTTCCCTGTGAGCCTGTCTGGTAAGAAGATCTCTGAGTCTCTCCTCTCCAGTCCCAGCAGGCCCAGGCTGAATGCAGCCTTGGGGACTGGGAGGAGCCGCTGGGAACTCAGGGACCCTGGGACCGGCCTCCCTCACACTGCCTGGCCCCTGCCTCCAGCTCAGAGAGAGCTGCCCAGGCTCCTTTCCTCCACGGCTGCCCTCCCTCCTATGAATCATCCCCACCGCTGCGGTTGCTGCTCCAGGACCACAGAAAGTCAAGCAGCTCCTCACCTAGGGGAGAGGCAGCCCTTTACGATGGGGGTGGGAGCAGGCAGGCTCAGCCCTTCTAAAGGAAGGAGGTAACAGCTCAGCCTTGGGACTGGCCAGCCCCAGCCAGCCCTTTCTGGAGAGGGTGGGTGGGTGCTGTATGGGGCCCAGGACACCTGTTTTTCTGTGCTGGTGTGAAGAAGGCAGCTTCTAAAACTCAGACAGAATGGAGCAAGGACTACTCCTTGTGGGTACAGCTGATATTTCTGCAAATCAAATTAGAGCCTCAGGATGGGTGCAGACTCTCTGAAAGCTCTGAACCCTGCCTGACTGAAAAAAGAATTGCTATGGGGTCAAGGACAGCAGATAGTGGATCTTCAGCTTGGGAGACGCCCAGCACCCCTTCACAGTGATAGCATACAGCAGCCACTCTGGGCTGTGAGGTCAGGACCTTGGTCCCTGGGTAGCCAACTAGGACCATGAGCAGCACCTCACCTGCCTCCTGCCCAGGAGGTTGTGAGACCACTTGGGTACCACACCCCAGAGGGCTCTATCTGCATCTCAGTAGATAGCTTTCAGACGCCTATCTAGGTGATTTACAGGTATTCATCATAACAAAGGATCACTGGTGGCTCAGATGGCAAAGAATCTGCCTGCAATGCGGGAGACTCCGGTTTGATCCCTGGGTTGGGAAGATTCTCTGGAGAGAAGGGAATGGCAACCCACTTCAGTATTCTTACCTGGAGAATCCCATGGACAGAGGAGCCCAGCGGGCTAGAGCCCATGGGATCGCAAAGAGTCGGACATGACTGAGCAACTAACACACACACACATCTTAACAAATGTTATGAGGTTGGTACCCAGTATTAGCCCCATTCTATAGATGTGGAAACTGAGGCCCGTTGAGTTACATAACTTGCCCAAGGCCACACCCCAGGAAGCAATGAGGTCAGGATTGGAATCTCAGGCCGAGTGCTGCAGATGGCTCTGGCTGTGAGGCTGACCAGGGCACAGATGGTTGAGTCTCCTGCAAGGCTGAGCAGACCCTTGGCCCCGCCCTATGCCCAGTGTTGGGCTTCCCAGGTGGCCCTAGTAAAGAAGCAACCTGCCAATGAAGGTAAATGTAAGAGACAAGGGTTTGATCCCTGGGTGGGGAAAATCCCTGGAGGAGGAAATGGCAGCCCACTCCAGTGTTCTTGCTTGGAGAATCCCATGGACACAGGGGTCTGGTGGGCTACATCCATGGGGTTGCAAAGAGTTGGACACAACTGAAGCAACTTAGCACGGGTGCAGACATCTCCAGTGTAGTCATGCGAGTCTGGAGTAAGGGCATACGTTTACATTTATAACAGTAATTCATAAATGGCTTTTGAGAAGTGGTTCTCAAAGCATGGTTACAGGAAACGGGTTAGAAATGCAAAGTCTTGGTCTCACCTCAGATTACACAGAATGGAAACTCTGAAGAGACACGAGTTGCTGGGCCAGCAATCTGCATTTCAACCAGTCCTCCCTGCAATTCTGATGAAGCTAAAGTTGAAGAACTTGGCTTCAGAGTTTACAAAGCAGAGTAAGTCCCTTCCTAGACGCTCTCATTTAAACGGACACTTGGCTAGTATTCGGCCCATTCTACAGGTAAGAGTAATGAGTCCCCCTTGCCAGATTATCACCCACCAGGCAAGTGGAAAAGATGGGCCTGAGACCCATAGTCTTCGGTCCTCTGTGTGTGTGCTTTTTTTTTTTTTTTTCCTTTCCTTTCTTGGGTATAGACTGCTGACCAAGGCGAGGAGGCAGAGGGGCTCAGAGCCGAGGGACTGGGGGTGGGAGCGGGGAAGCCAGCTGCCCTCCTTCCCAGGGGAGGGGGCGGGCCGTGTTTATTATTCTTTCGGAGGTGCTCCAGCCCAAATTCACATAAATACAGCCCAGCCTGGCGTGTTGCGGGATCGGTTTATTAATACTCGCGGGGCTCTGCCGAGGCGGGTCGCAATAACAAAGGCGGCCTAGCCGCCGCGCACCGCGCCGGAGGCACCATTATGTAATTGCTCGGAGGAGGAGCGCAGGGCTGGGCGTGGCCGAGGCTCTGGGCACCCGCGGCCGCCGCCGGTACTTGGGGGGCGGGGGACTCGGTCGACTGGGAGGCTCCGCTCAGGGGCGCGGGGACCCCGGCCGGCGGCGAGCGGGTGGAGGGAGCACCTGCCGAGGAGTCCTCACCCCACGCGCTCCTCCTCCCACGCCCGAGCCACGAGGCGGGTTAGCCCACCCACGAGGCGGGTTAACCCCTGCGTGGCTGGGTGCAGCCTGCCGCTCCTGGGGTGGGGGCCCCCAGAAGCAGATCCCCAGTCTCCCTGCCCCGCGCCCCACCCCGGCAGGCTGAACCAGGGTCTCCCGTCCCCCCACTCACTGCCGCTGCTGCTGTCTTTGTCCAGTCCTCACTGGAGTCAGGTAGAGAGAGAAAAGATGACACGCTGGGCAACCTGTGGGTGCAAAACCCGTGCCTTACCTATCAACCGTCTGTGACATGGCCCGTTTTACAGATGGGAATCAGTCCCAGAGAGGGCCGGCTTCGCGCCCCAGAAATTCCAGCCCGCCTATCTGTCAACTCCCAAACCCACGGTTTTCCCCTGGTACCCTGCAAGAGGTCTTTATAACCACCGTGGATCAGTTGTTACCTCTGTTTCCTCATTTAGGGTCCGAGCACCAGGATGCTGGAGACAGTGTGGATCTCCCCGTTAGGGTCTGGGGAAGGGGTTTGGCTTGGGAAGCGCTGGTGTTCACCAAGCAGATGGTGCCAAGGCCACGCTGTTGCCTGGTTGGGTGAGTGGGGATCAGCACACCGGCCCGGCCCCCACACTCCCCACCAGCCCAGATCCTGAGAAGTCACCCTGCCAGACCCCCAAACACTCCAGTGCTTCAGCCCTCCAGCCCTCCTGGCTGGGCCTTCCTCCAGGAGCACCCTTCTTCCACCCAACTGGCAGTCTCATTCCTGAGGGTTCCTTCCCAGCACCTCCCCCCTGCTCCCTCCATCACACGTACCAGGAAGCCTTCAAGGCTGCCTCTTCCAGCCCTGGCAGCACCTGGTAAAACTGCACTTGCCTGCCAGCCTCCTCTGTCCATGGGATTTTCCAGGTAAGAATACTGCACTGGGCTGTCAAGCCCTCCTCCAGGGGATCTTCCTGACCCAGGAATCGAACAGCGTCTCCTGCATTGGCAGGTGGGTTCTTTACTATTAGCGCCACCTGGGAAGCGCATACAGATAAGTAAACTCCCCCAAATCACCAGCTGGTAAGGGACACAGCCTGGCTTCGAACCTTAGTCTCCCTTTTACAGGATTATTTTGGCAATTAGATGAGAAATACTGAAGGCCCAGCATACAGCAGGTGCTCAATAATATGTGTGCCCCTCCACTCTAGCTCCCAAGATTTGCCCACTCCCCCAACCCTGGGGGGCATGCTGGGAGCCCCTCTGTTGGGGTGTGGCTGAAGGAAGGGGCTGCAGGAAGACTTTGGCAGAAGGAAGTGTTCTGGTTTCTGAGTAAGAATAAATTATTGTTTTATATCCTTGTATTAAGAGAAGGGCACAGTGTGCATTTGCCAATCTAAGCGTGTTGAGCTGCTGCGCCTTGTGTTTTGCCAGTTGCTAAAATATATTTTCAGCCCAAGGCAGTAAACAGTAGCCCACTCTGCCTGGCTGCTGCTGCACTCCAGAGGTGGGGAAGGACACTGGCCCCAGGTAGGGCTATGGGAGAGGAGGCATCAGTGGGGTCCTGGGGCAGGGAGAGAGTTCCTGGGGGTCCCCTCCAGGCCATGAGGATTTGAAGAGCAGGACTTTTCATTTCTCTGAGCCTCAGTCTACACAGCTGAAAATGGGCCTATTGTGAGGGCCCTGTCCCTGCCAAGGTGAGAAAAGGGGCGCCGGGAAAGTGCTTTGTGCTCATAAGCCACCTTATTGTGGCTGGTGGTGTTAATTACTCAAAGAGTGCCTGTCTCTATGTCGCCTCACCGCAGCTACCAGCGCCTACCCGTCTCCCCAGCTGTAACCCGAGTCACTGTCGTCTCTCTCCTCAGTTGCTGTCTGTCCTCCTCCAGCGCGTGGCTTTGCCTTCTCCAACTTGCCATCCACTCAGCAGTCCAGGAGAGCTTTGAAAAAGTTGACTGGAGAAGATGAGACATGGCCCCCCCTACTGCTTCGGGTAAAATCCGGACTCGTCCCTGTAGCATCTTGGCCCTCCGTCCTCTGCCCTCCTCCTCTCATTCCCTTGCACCAGCCACACGGTGTTCACCTTCCCAGTTCTGTCTTTCATTTTGGCGACACAGTGCAGCTTGCAAGATCTTAGCTCCCTGACCAGGGATTGAACTCGGGCCCTCAGCAGTGAAAGTGCCAAAGTCCTAACCACTGGACCACCAGGGAATTCCCCAACCACCTTCCCAGTTCTTGTATCCACTGAACTTATTTCTACTTTGGGCCCTTGGTACATGCTGTTCCCTCTACCTGGAATGCTGTTCCCATAAGGCCTTCCCATGGCAGCCTCTCTCTCTCTCTTTCAACCCTGGTGTCAACTGAAAGGTCATCTCAGAGAGCCTACTCAGTCACCATACCACAGTTGACCCCTATCACCCAACTGGTTCATCTGTTCTCTACCCTTACAGCAGGTGTCACCATCTAAGATTACCTTTCCATTTTTAAATGTATCTGTTTCATCTGCCTCCAATAAATATACCCTCCTTGCCAATAGAAACTTGATTTGTTTAACTCACCATTGCATTCCTAGCACCTTATTCTGTACATATTACATAAGAGAGAGAGAGGGGGGTGGGGAGATTGATAGAGGGATTGAGAATAATTACTAATAAATAATAGTGTAGAGCAGAAGCACCAGATATTAATCCTATCCTATTGCGCCGGGAATGTTGCGTTGCACAGCCTATATGCAGCAGTACCCAACAGCCCGAGGGTAAAGGCCGTCATAGACCTGTCACTTCATTTTGCGAGATTGTTAGATGAACTTCTAATGTTTGAGCTAAAAAGAATATGAGAATATACATACATGAAACAAGTGATTTTTGCCACAGAGAAGCTTGTGATCCGATGGGGGAGACAGACATCCGAGCAGATGCTACTTCCGGTTGCCCTCTTCCGGGTCCTGCGGCCTGGCTCCATCCTGTGTGTGTTCCTCCGCGGGAATGCTCTTCCGCCACCACGCCCAGTCTTCACTTAGCGGCTCTTAGCTCAGCTCATTTCCTCTTGGAATTCTTTCCTGGCCACTCACCTGCATCTCCCATACTCTAGTCCCAGGTTGGGCTCCCAAAGACCCTCCCCAAAGCAGGGTTGGGGCTGCTGGAAAGGCTCGTGAGTTAGGGCTCTTGGGAAACACTTCCCAGAAGCCTTCCCAGTGACATTTAACTGAGCCCGGAAGGACGAATGGGAGCTATGGAAAGTGGTGCAGTGATGGAGAGCCAACCCAGGAAGGGGCTGGAGACCTCTTCTGGCCCCACGCTCTCATTTTACAGGTGGGCAAACTGAGGCCCAGGAAGGCTGTGGGAATTGCTCAAAACGGCTTACCCATTAGTGGCAGAGCCCAGGTTAGAATGCAGGTGACCCCAGCAACTTTCTCAAGACACCCTGGTGGACTTGAGAGTTAGGTTCGGAGTGTCCAGGGCCGGCTGAGGGCTAATTCCGGGTAGGGCTGTGTCCAGTTGACTGGCGTATCTGTGTGCCTAGCCCAGGGTCGGCACGTAGTGGGTGTCTGAGGAGTGTAGGGAGTATGTGTCGGGGGCGGGGGGATGTCTGTGAGAGCAGGGGTGGTCTTGGTCTTAGCAGCCCCCCTCCAATACACATCCAGCTCCCTGGCCCAGAGCGTAACCCTTGGAGTCCAAGGAGCCTGACCTCCAGTGGGTGCAGCAAGCTTTTGAACGACTCCCCCCAACCTGCCCTCCCCTCCCCCTCCCCTCCCCTCCCCTCCCCTCCCCCTCCCCTCCCCCTCCCCCCACCAGGGACCAGGGCAGCCCTCAGCCACCCTGACCTCTCTGCTCAGTCCAGCTTTCTCTTTCTTTTCCTTCTGCCTTGCTTCACACTCAGTCCCTCCCCCGCCCTGGAGAATGCAAACTGAAAAGAAAAAAAAAGAAATCCCAATCGGCAGCGGTGGCGTCAACAGTGAAAAATACCCAATTTGAGGAGTAATCGCTCCTGTAATGATTGCCAGAGCCCTGAGTCACTACAGCACATCAAGGGGGAGGCGCTGGGTCTCCCAGGCTCCCTGAGTCGTGCCACTTGGGCTGTTTAATACCCCGACCTCTGTGTCTGCGTCTGTGGAGCGGAGGGAATACCGGCCCAGAGGAAGGGACAAGGGGTTGCTCCATCTCATGACTCTCCCTGAGGCTGAAGGTCAGAGGTCAAGGTGGCGCACATAGCCGGGTATGGAACTGGTCAGGGGACGTGATCCGCTTACCCGGGGCCAGCGGGAGGAATGCGGTGCTGGGGTCGGGGCTGCCGGAAAGGCTTGTGAGTTAGGACTCTGGAAAGGCTACCTAGAAACGGTGACATTTAACTGAACAGGGAAGGGCGAATGGGAGCTATGGAAAGCGGTGCAGTGATGGAGAGCCAGCCCTGGAAGGGGCTGGACACCTCTTTGGCCCCACTCTCTCATTTTACAGGTGGGCAAACTGAGGCCCAGGAAGGCTGTGGGAATTGCTCAAAACGGCTTACCATTAGTGGCGGAGCCCAGGCTAGAATGCAGGTGCCTGACTCCTGCAGTGCTCTTCCTTCTGATGTCACTCTAGCTCACAGCAATGATAAGGACAGTGTGTTGAACGCTGAATGTGAGTCAGGCTCTGTGCTCAATGCCGTGTGTGTGTGTGTGTGTGTGTGTGTGTGTGTCTTGTGTGTGTGTCTTTGTGTACTATCTCCTTCCACCTTTGGATAACTGTGTAAGGTAGGATTAGATTATAGTTCCTATTCTAGGTTAGTAAGGTTCAGAGAGCCTATTCAACGGCACACAGCATGGCTTTCTTAGCCCCCCTAAGTCCCTCTCAGTTTCTCCATTCTCCAACCAGCTAACACCAGTGGTCCCGAAAGAGGGCAGTGTCAGGGGCTCCCATCCCTGGGAGGGCTGCCCTCTCTCTCCTCTCTGAAGATGATTAAGGAGGAACTGCTTCTCCAAAGGGGTGAGGAGGGAGCCTGGACCTTCCCTCAAGGCCCCGCAGAAAGAGAAGGCTGATGAAGGGAGATGAGAGGCAGATATTTCAAGAACCCACCAATGAGAGTCTGCCCTGCCAGGGCCCATCTGAGATCGATGTCGAGTGGATTCCAGCTTTGTGGGGAGGAAACTGGGTGGAACTGGAGGAGGAAGGGGGAGGACGAGGCTCAGTGAAGAGAGGGCGGCTCTCAGTGGCAAGCTGGCCCCTCACTCAGACCCCCAGGTTGGAAAGGGCCCCTGGGACAATGAGTTATCTCTGAGAAGTGGAGATATTGCTCTGGGCACCATAGAAGGAGGGCCATAAAATGAGGGGAGGTGTTTTTAGAGGATTTAATAATATTTTTTTAAATGCAAGGTACTATTGTCATCATGGGATTTCCTTACAATTACTTTAGAGTTTCATGTTTTATTTAGAGTTTCCCTGGGGATAGAGGGAGATGCTATCATCTTTTCAGGACTTGCTTTAAGTGTTTTAAGTGTGGGGAGGGGAGAAGTGGCAGGAGGGTCTCAGGGCCATCCCTGCTGGGGAGATGACAGGCGACTGTGGTCCAAGAGCCACTAACTAAGAAGCCAGCAGTGTCAGTACCAGACCAGCCTCTGGCAGGACCTTCCTGTGTGAGGTTTACTTTGTGAAATCGCCTGTCTCTGGGGGCCGAGGTTTCTTTCCCTGTGAATTGGGAATGGTGACTTGCCTGTGTCACAAAACGTTAACTGCCATTCAGGCTAAAAATAAACAGAGAGGGCAGCAAGGAGGCCTGTGAGGCCTGCAGGGAATCACCTGGAAGGTTTACCAAGAGTGCAGATTCCGGACTCCCCGGTGGCCCAGTGGTTAAGAATTCGATGCAGGGGACACAGGTTCGATCCCTGGTCCAGGAAGCTCCCACGTGCTTCAGGGCAGCTAAACCTGTGCACCACAACCAGTGAGGCTCTCACACCCTAGAGCCTGTCCTCTGCAACTAAGGGAGGCACAGCAGCCCCCACTTGCCTCAGCCAGAGAAAGGCCACGCACAGCAATGAAGACCCAGCACCCCCGATGAAAAGAATGCAGATTCACAGGGCCCTCCCTGGACCTTCCGGGTCAGAATCCAGCCACCCCTCCCCACCCCAAGTCACCCTGAGGCCCAGGCAGACTGAGGACCGCAGACTGAGGACCAAAGCCGTGAGGCGGCAAGCGCTCACCAGGAGCCAGAGATTCAAGTTCTGTAATTCTGAGGAACTGTGTGGCCTCAGCGGGTGGCTGGCGTCTGTTGTGCAAGCCTAGGGGATTGGCCTGGGGCTGGGCGTGTCTGAAGGGTGTTCACACCCTCACGGTGCCTCTCTGGATGCTCAGAGGTGGGGCTGCCTGGGCAGTGGGAGGTGAAAAGGGCGTGAGTCTGGCACAGAGGCCCAGTGAGTTTGGGGCCCAGGACCTGGCAGGGGCCCTGACCACTTCTAAAAGAGAGGGCAGACCCCACCAACCCCCAGCTTCCAGCTGGGCCTCAAGGCTTCCCCAGCCTCCAGAGAGGGGTGACAGCCGACCATCTGCTCAGGCCTGGGCCGGGGCGGGGGAGGCAGGGAGCGCTGAATGGCCTTTCTGCTGGGACCCAGCCTGAAGAACAGATGGCCAGGGGGCCGCTGGCGGGGGAGGGGGCGGGCAGAGGCCCGGCCTGCCCCCCTCGCTCCTGCCAAGTCACAAAGTCCTCTCTTCCAGGGAGAGGAGGCTCCCACAGGCCATTCATGGCGACCGCAGCCAGGAAGATGTGGGTTCAAGGAGATGAGCGGGGGCCACCGCAAGCTGCTGCTGGGAGGGGCCTGAGAAGTCCTGTGACGTGGGCAGCTTCAGCTGCAGCCAGGACGGAGCGGGAGGGGAGGGGAGGGGCTGTCAGAGCCACCTCTGGCCCAGGCAGCTTAGGGCTCACTTCGTCTCAGTGAGATCCAACCAGTCCATCTTAAAGGAAATCCCCCTGCGTGCTCACTGGAAGGACTGATGCTGAAGCTGAAGCTCCAACACTTTGGCCACCTGATACAACCAGCCAACTCACTGGAAAAGACCCCGATGCTGGGAAAGATTGAGGGCACAAGGAGAAGGGGGCAACAGAGGATGAGATGGTTGGATGGCATCACCGATGCAATGGACATGAATTTGGGCAAACTCCAGGAGATGGTGAAGGACAGGGACGCCTGATGTGCTGCAGTCCGCAGGGTCTCGAAGAGTCCAACAGGACTTGGCAACTGAACAACAAGTCTAAACCTGTCCCAACCGGTTTTGCCAGTTGGGAAACTGAGGCCTGGAAAAGGGCAGAGACCCCACCCCACCTCCCCCAGCAAGTCAGCGGCAGAGCCTGGAGTGGAACCCAGGGTCAAGATTTGAGACTCTTCCTGTTACACCGCCCTCTTCCCTTCCGACGGCCTCCTCATCCCCCTCCCTCTGCCCTTCTCCCTACCCTGTGATCAGGCCCTGGCTGCCTCCCCAGACCTGGCCCTGACCTGCCCATCTGTGTGTTTGCTCAAACTTTTCCTCCTGCAGGTCTTTCCAGACGCAAATCCAGCTTCCACTTTTGAGGAACGTTCCTTGGAGCCTAGATATCTGACATGGAGGCCTGTGCTGTTAGCTTTGGGTGATAAAGGCCATTTCCCTTCATGGTAAAGGAGTAACTGATACCCAAAGAGGGAACGATGTTTACAAATGGTTCCCACCAGGTTCTACCTTGTGGGCTTCAAGTTTTCTTTAAAATACATTCGAGCTTCACTATCCCAGATGCTAACAAGGAATCTGGTGAAACAGGGTCTTTTTGGGTCTCTTTCTTGAAAAGAGAAATTTTCTGTTTTCTCTCCAAAGTTTCCTAGAGGGTCAAATTTCCTTCTTTTTCAGAGGCAAGCGCTGAGCAGGAGAAGCAGATGAGGCTGGCGACTGTCCCTCCCCTGTGTGCCGAGGAAAAGCAGGCTCCAGGGCAATGCAACTCACAGCGCTGGCTCAGAAAGAGGAGTTGGAGGTGGGGAGGGGAAGGGCCGTCACCTTGCACCTGCGGAGAAGCCCAGCTGTGGTCTTGGCTCCACTGTTGACAGCCTGCGTGAGCCTAGACCCCCCTCTGCACCTCTTCTCTGCCTCCCTGACCAGGCTGTAGGGATATCCCACGAGGGTCCCAGGAGAGTCACGTGAGCACAGACACCAGTCCCCAGGGAGGGCGATGTCAGGCCTCAAACCCTGTCCCTTGTAGGGCCCCGCCCAGGCAATGACGCCACTGTCCTCCGTGACCACACACTTCCCGAGTGCCACAGTCCTTCGCGCCAAGGAAACACCAACTATCTCTTCACCTGGAAGTGCTCCCCATCCCGACATTGCTGTGTGTCTTTAGCTACAACCCTGCCCCTTCTCTGATACTCTGGTTTCTTGGCCCTCGAAGGAGGGCAGCTGACATCTCGCTCTTCAAAGCCTCTGCCGGCCCTGGAGAGCCGCTCCAAGCTTTCTCTGAGCCCCATGGACAGGTCCGGGGACATCTGGCCTCCCTGATATAAGCAAGGCTGGAGAGGCCTGAGGCCAGAGATGGGGAGCTGGTTCCCATATTGTGGAGCTTCTGGCGGCCAAGAGACGAGCCTGATCCAGATAACCTTTGTAGATCCACCCAGACCAGATTCATTCATTTCATTATTCATTCACTTAATGAGCCCCTACAGTGTGGCAGGGACCGTGGTGGGCTCCAAGCACACAGCAGTGAAAAAGGCAAACCCGGGGGCTCCCCCGTGGTCCCCTAAGTTTATCCTCTGGTAGAAGAGACAGCAAAGTCTGCAAACGGATTTGCATAGTGACAAAATGTGATGGGTGCTCTGGAGGTTGTGAAGGAGCGTGGAGACAGAGGATACTTGCAGAGGGGAGGGATGGTTAATAATCTCTAGGTGAGGGGCTGACCCTGGCCTCTTAAAGGTGTGATCTTAGAACTGAGACCTGAGGGTGAGAGGAAGCCAGCCACCTGTTGTCTTCCGCGGAGGTAGGTGACGGGGTGAAGGGACTCCAGGAGGCCCTCACGATGGAGGCAAAGTGAGGCAGAATCCGGAAGTGGGGCTGTGGGTGAGGTGGGAAAGGCAGCCAGACCCAGTTAAGTTTTACTTTCTCCCCAAGACCCCTGGGAAGCCGTGAGAAGCAAGGAAGGGTAGTGACTTGACCAAACCCACATTTCCCGCATATTGCTGAGCTCCCGCCGGCTCCTGTTTGTGACGGCTAGGAATCTGACACAGAGGTCTCCAAAGTGGGGTGCAAACACCCCAGGGAGATGTGCAAGGGAGTTCACTGAGGAGAAAGGGATATTCAAAACTGATATTTCTATTTCCATTTAATCCAAAAAGGGGCGGGAGGAGAATTTCGTTTTACCAGTATTTATGGATTCACGGTGATGTCCATATTTGGTCTCTATGTCAAATGTTACTGCAGAAAAGATTGGGCTGGCAGCCCGGCCTTTTTCTTTGCTGTCTGCATTTTGAAGAATTTTCTCTTCATTGGAGACCGGTTCAACAAATCGCTAGATTAGAATACTCTCCGACTGATTTTTCACCAAGTGGAAGGAGAACTTGAAAGCGTAAAGGAAGAACAAAAAAATGTAAGAAACCTTGAATAGAATGCAAGCGCTCGAATCCAGAATGAGGCCTGGTGCGGGCCCTTTGCCTCCCAGCATCCACTCTGACAGGTACGGAGGAGCAAGCATCGTGATGATCCAGCTGGGTCTAATAAGAGAGTGGTCCCCAAAGTCCAGATATGAGTGGGGAGACAATTTGCAGTAAGAATTTATATCCAGCACTATGACTGCGCCTGTGGGCTTTGTTGTGTCCAATCCCGTGGACTGCACCCCGCCAGGCTCCTCTGTCCATGGGGTTTTCCAGGCAAGAATACTGGAGTGGGTTACCATTTCCTTCTCCAGGGGATCTTCCCCACCCAGGGATCAAACCTGCGTCTCCTCATCTCCTGCATTGCAGGATGGGTCTTTACCCACTGAGCCATGGATTCCAATTTTAAATGTCGATTTTTGGTTTGTGATCTTAGCAAATGGTGGCGTAAAACCAGTCACACTTATTAAAACATTAAAAATATTATTGTAATCTGATTTAATTGAATTGCACTTTCAATTTATATTTTTGTGCCTGTTCAATAACATTCAGCCTACATGAGTATAGTAATACATGATTATTACTTATAAATGAAGAGAGATATTCAGTAGGTGTGATCAAAACTTTTTGCTGCGTCAGGGGCATGAGCAAGCTTGATGGACACGCCTGGACTGTGATGTGAGGATTTCATCTGGAAGGGATTTTTTTTTTAACTCCCTAAAGGAAACAGAAGTTCATTCCCTTAAAGGGTAAACAGCAGATCCTGGCAAGTCTTTCTGCTTATTTATTCACTGGCCAGTAATAGAAGTGAACACATACCCTGGCTGAAGGAGAGGGTGCTTCTGATGGTTGTACATGGGGCTGGAGCCCTGGAGACTGGGAGCTTGCCCCTGTGAGGTTTGCCTGCTGGCTACCTCTATACCAAGACCCACTTCTCTGGTCTGACCTTATCAGCCACGCCAGGGCTGACTGTCTGTTTATAGCATCCTGGAAAGGTGCTGGTGATGCTGCGCTGTGAGTACAGAGGGTCTGCTGTGTGTCAGGCCCCACGCCCTTCGTTCCACATCCCTGCCTCCTGCCCTTGGAGCCCAGCATCAGTCCAGTAGCCCCTCTGGGAAATTTGCCTCCCTGCCTTTCTCGTGCCTTCGGGGCTTAAGCTCCTCCGCAGGTACAGCACTGCTGCCATCTCCTCCGCCCCTCATTACACACCCAGAGTCCAGCAGACACAGGGGAAAATGAGTCCAGCTGCCTGCAGCTGGGCTAAGCCAGGCTTCCAGCCCCAAGCAGCTCCAGGTCCTCTGGCTGGAGGGTCAGGGCACCAGGCTCCTTCCCATCAGGTCCCTCCAAGCTCTCCTTTTCCCAAAAAGGTCTTCACAAACTCCAGCAGTCCTTGGATGCCCCCAGTTGCCCTAAATTGGGCTATCAGGCCGCCTGCCTCCCCCCTCCCCACCCCGCCCCGATCCCTGTCTGTCACTCTTGCCACCGTGATCCAGCCAGAAAGCTCCCCAGAGCAAGCTCGCATTCCTGTTCCCAGGCATCCGTCTCCATGCTGTTGGCATCAGTGCACATTTATTAATAAAATGAGCAAAAGAACCAATGCTTCGGCAGCTCCTGAAGTTTGCCCAAGGCTCTCCAAATGCCCAGTGGCAGCAGAGGGCAGAGACGGGGTCCTGGAAAGGAAGTCTTTGTGGAGCCAAAGGGGGCCAGGTCCCTGATCCTTGGTGAGACCTTCCAGAGTGCACAAGAGCTGATGAAATAGCTTGGGTGGCTTTGGGAAAGGAAGCCATGATGGGGGCAGGGTGGCCAGCAAAAGGCTGCTTAGAAGATCTTGCTCCAAACAGCCCCTTGCAGCCCTCCTCCTCAGAGAGAGGGCCAGGCTAGAACCACACCCCCACTCCCCACCCCTCCCAAGCCCCAAGGAGCCTTGGAGAGTGGGTTAGAATCCACCCACCAGTGGAAGTGCTCTTTGTGAAAATGATGCCAACAGTCAAATCCTTCCCTTGTGGGGCCTTTGCCCGATCATCTAGCCCAGCTTCTCACTTTCAGACCACCTGGGATGCTGCACCCAACTGCAAACACATCTCGTGTCCTCGGACCCATCCTGGACTCCCCGGGGAGCTTTGTTTACCACACGTCTGCCATGTGCTGGTCCGCAGTCCGGTCAACACTCAGGAGCCACAAATTGAACCTCTCAATTTTCATTTCTCTCTCCCCAACAAAACAAAACACATCAAATTAAAAAAACTGGGGTAAGGTGAGAAAGAAGACAATTGTTTTACTCTTTCAAGATCATTATGAAGATTAAATTGAGGAATGTACTTAAAAACACCAAAATCTAATCACTAAGACCATATGTATAACTCATTTAACCCTCATCACAACCCTAGGAGGCAGACATCATATTAAGCCCATTTCACGGATGAGGAGGGCTCTCCTGGTGGCTCAGCAGTAAAAAACCTGCCTGCCAATCCAGGAGACGTGAGTTCGATCGCTGCATTGGGAAGGTCCTCTGGGGAAGAAAATGACAACACCCTCGAGTATTCTTGCCTGGAAAATGCCACAGACAGAGGAGCCTGGCAGGCTGCAGTCCATGGGGTCGCAGAGAGTAGGACACGACTGAGTGACTAAACAGCAGCGGCAGCAACAGATGAGACCGAAGCTCAGAGAGGTTAAGAGATCTGCCCAAGGCTGCACAGAGAGCTGTGGCTGTGATTCAGGTAAACTGCGTGGTACAGTGCCTGAAACTTAGTAAACTGGTAGTTTATTTAAAAGGAAAAGAAAAAGGGAACTCAGATCTGTGGCTCAGTCTTGGGGAGAGGACATTGTCCTTGCCTTACACCCAAAATTTTCTGCCCTACCCCTGGTCAACCCACCCCAACCAAAAAGCTCTCTGGGCAGAAGCACCCCAACCACCCAAATTCGCAGGCAGAGTTGGCACCTCTGCCCCAGTCCCAGGCCCCGAGGGGAATCTTGGAAGCTGAATCCAGCATGATCCCTCTGGTACCCGTGCACCCACTCAGGCCATTTCACCCTGACGTCCGCACAGGCTTTCTCACCAGGTCGGGGTGGGAACATGCGTTAAGCCTCCTGAGCTCAGGCCTGTACGTTCAAGTTCTCAAGCGGTGCTTTTCTTCGCGTGGCATGTCATGTATGCTAGAAGAGAAAGTCTGACACAGCAGAGGGTTGCAGGCGGATGGAAGAAATGTGCGTCCAGCCAGACGCTGGGATGGGACCTGGGTATGCTGTCTCATTTGTCTGCCCACCTGTTGTGTTTAGGATCCCTTTGGAACGTTTACCCCCATCTCATGGCTGAGAAAACCAAGGCTCAAAGCTTAAGCAACTTGTGATGGTCATAAATAATAGTTTACAGTTATTGACTGCATTGTGTGTATGGATCGACTCCCTTAATTCTCACAAGGGCCCTTGGAGGCCCAGCCGTTGTCCTCACAGGGAAGATGGCGACTAGCCCAGGGTCACCTAGGAAGTGACAAAGCTAACATTCAACCCCTGCTTGCTGCGGGTCCAGAACACTTCCCCCTGTCTCTAAATGCCAGTGGTTTAGCATTTCATGATTTGTGCAGACACTGGGAAACTGTCCCCAGGTTTTCTCAAACCCCCTCCTGGTTGTTGTTGCTGTTGTTTAGTCACTCAGTCCTGTCCGACTCTCTGCAACCCTATGGACTGCAGCAGACCAGGCTTCCCTGTCCTTCACCATCTCCTGGAGTTTGCCCAAACTCATGTTCATTGAGTCTATGATGCCATCCAACCATCTTATTCTCTGTCATCCCCTTCTCCTGCCCTCAATCTTTCCCAGCAACAGGGTCTTTTCCATTGAGTCAGCTCTTCACATCAGGTGGCCAAAGTACTGGAGTGTCAGCTTCAGCATCAGTCCTTCCAATGAATATTCAGGACTGATCTCCTTTAGAATGGACTGGTTGGATCTCCTTGCAGTCCCAGGGACTCTCAAGAGTCTTCTCCAACACCACCGTTCAAAAGCATCAATTCTTCAGTGCTCAGCCTTCTTCATGGTCCAACTCTCACATCCATACATGCAAAAACCATGGCTTTGACTACATGGACCTTTGCTGGCAAAGTAATATCTCTGCTTTTTAGTACACTGTCTAGGTTTGTCATAGCTTTTCTTCCAAGGAGCAAGCGTCTTTTAATTTCATGGCTGCAGTCACCATCTGCAGTGATTTTGGA
Source organism: Ovis aries (assembly GCF_016772045.2). Taxonomy (NCBI): domain Eukaryota; kingdom Metazoa; phylum Chordata; class Mammalia; order Artiodactyla; family Bovidae; genus Ovis; species Ovis aries. Next base: position 73,947,355 of record NC_056068.1, read on the forward strand.
GCCCAAGAAAATACAGTCTGTCATTTGTCTCCCCATCTATTTGCCATGAAGAGATGGGACCGGATGCCATATCCTCCTAGTTGGAAGCCTGGATGTGTAATAAAGGGCATGGAGTTTGGGCCCCCACGTGCTCTGTGACAACTTGCTTCACTCTCTGCACTTTGGCTTCATCATCTGGGAAAGAGAAGGAGCAATCCTTGCCGACATTACTGACTTGGGAGGACCTACTTGGAGAGACACTGCAGGTACATGACCCAAATAAAGGACCTGCAAGAGGACTTGGTCTCCCTCAGCCGTAGCTTGTACCACCTTCCTCTCACTCTGGGTTGCCTTTTACTTACTGTTCAACAAATGCTAGTTGCAGCCATGCATGCTTAGCTGCACTGGGCTACAGGGGCGCATCTGGAAGCAGAGCTGGCTGGAGCCCGGAGCCTGCCCACCTGCCCCAGTGTCTGTCCTTGAGGCTGCTCTGCAGCCAGCCTGGCTGCCTCCCAGCCGTCCTCACACGGGCCCGCCTGATGCAGGTCTCTCTCTCAAATGCCTCTGTTCCACTGCCCTAGTCTCAGTTGTCCTCTGAAGCTCACGTTCCACCTTCCAGGAAACCTTTCCTCATTGATCAGGACCTCTCTGAGCTCCGCTTGTGATCTCTTCCGGCCAGCCCGCAGCTGTGCCGTCAGTCAGTCCTGTCCGTGACTTTGTTGTGTCCGGAAAAGCCTCGCCAACTAAGCAGAACCCCACAGCTCTGTGCCCGGCAGCCTCCAGCACAGAGCTGAGCCCGCTGGTTCAGAGGGCTTCAATGCCAGCCCTGCCAACCCACAGGGATGGTCAGCGGGTTGCTTCACCTTTCTGGGCCTCAGCTTCTAATTCCATAAAGTAAGGATAATTATGGTATCTGCTTCACGGTGTTGCTGTGAATGTTAAAAGAAGCAATTTGTGTAAAGGGCTACACCCAGTGCCTGAAATATAGGAAGACTTCAATAATGCTAGACAGTAACAATGATAAAGAGAAGGGTGAAAGTATTAATTCCATTGATGGGCTAGGGCTTTAGCTGATGAATTACACATTGCCTGAGATCTAGAGCTGGTGAAATATTTTTTTAAAAGGGTCTTTATGGACATTTGACCAGGGTGGTGGTGGGGAAAGGGGAGCAGGTAGGAGGTGGATGCAGAGGTAGGTCCCTGGCCTCAGCCACTTCTGGGAAGGTCTGCAGAGCCTAGGAGGAGAAAACCCCTCCTTTCTATAGCAACTCCTTTGCCCACCTCCCCGAGGGAGGGTGCGGGATGGTACTGTGTGACTCTACCCCAGCTAGGGGTAATTAGACTCAAGATGGACCTGTGACCCCATCTGGGCCAGTCGTTACCGCTCTTGAACACTGGGATTTGGGACAGGCAGGAGAGGGAGGGACACAGCAGTTTGGTCTCTCTGGGGGGCTAGGATGGAGCCAGAAGAGGGGCCCCAGTTGCTCCAGGCAGCCGTGGCCTCTGAGGAATGAAAACTGCTCTTGGCCAAGAGGGAGAGGAACAAGGCCAGCTGGCAGGGGGGACCCAGATGCGGAGGGAGAAATATTCCTCATAGTTCTGAGCCCAGCTCTCGTCTCCCCAGACAGACCCAGTCCTGCATGGGCAATCTGGAAAACACCATTAGGATTTCATAAAGATGTCCCCCTTGTCACTGAACCCAGCGTGAACTGGTTTCTTGATCTCAAAACTCTGGAGCCCAGCACTATGTCCTTGCCTCCATCCAGGCCAGAAAACACCCAACCCAGGAGCCCCCATTTCCAGGATTCATTCATCAGAAAACCTGGAAGAGAACAGGAACGGAAGTGTTTGGTCTCCTCTGGGGGCAGAAGTGGGACTCTGTAACCCAGGCAGTGGGCCTTAGGAACCACTATTACAAATAAAGCTAGTGGAGGTGATGGAATTTCATCTGAGCTATTTAAAATCCTGAAAGATGATGCTGTTAAAGTGCTGCACACAATATGTCAGCAAATTCTGAAAACTCAGCAGTGGTCACAGGGCTGGAAAAGGTCAGTTTTCATTCCAATCCCAAAGAATATTCAAACTACTGAACAATTGTGCTCATTTCACATACTAGTAAGGTTATGCACACAATCCTTCAAGCTAGACTACAGCAGTATGTGAACTGAGAACTTCCAGATATAAAAGCTGGGTTTAGAAAAGGCAGAGGAACCAGAGATCAAATTGCCAACATCCATTGGATCATAGAGAAAGCAAGGGAATTCCAGAAAAACATTTGCTTCATTGTCTGTGCTAAAGCCTTTGACTGTGTGGATCACAACAAACTGTGGAAAATTCTTAAAGAGATGGGAATACCAGATCACTTTATCTGTCTCCTGAAAAACCTGTATGCAGGTCAAGAAGCAACAGTTAAGACCTTACATGGAACAACGGACTGCTTCAAAATTGGGAAAGGAGTATGTCAAGGCTATATATTGTCACCCTGCTTATTTAACTTATATGCAGAGTACATCATGCAAAATGCTGGGCTGGATGAATCACAAGCTGGAATCAAGATTGCCAGGAGAAATATCAACAGCCTCAGATATGCAGATGATAGGTGATACCACCCTAAGACAGAAAGCGAAGAGGAACTGAAGAGCCTCTTGATGAGAGTGAAAGATGAGAGTGAAAAAGCTGGCTTAAAATTCAACATTCAAAAAACTGAGATCATGGCATCCAGTCCCATCACTTCATGGCAAATAGAAGGGGGAAAAATGGAAGCAGTGATAGGTTTTATTTTCTTGGGCTCCAAAATCATTGTGGACATTGACTGCAGCCGTGAAATTAAGACTCTTGCTTCTTGGAAGGAAAGCTATGACAAACCCAGATATCATATTAAAAAGCAAAGACATCAATTTGCTGACAAAGGTCGGTGTAGTCAAAGCTATGGTTTTTCCAGTAGTCATGTAAGGATTTGAGAGTTGGACCATTAAGAAAGCTGAGCGCCAAAGAAGTGATACTTTCGAATTGTGGTGTTGGAGAAGACTCTTGAGAGTTCCTTGGACTGCAAGGAGATCCAACCAGTCAATCCTAAAGAAATTCAACCTTGAACACTCACTGAAAGGACTGATGCTGACGCTGAAGCTCCAATTCTTTGGCTACCTGATGCGAAAAGCCGACTCATTTGAAAAGACCCTGATGCTGGGAAAAATTGAGGGCAGGAGGAGAAGGGGATGACAGAGGATGAGATGGTTGGATGACATCACTAATTCGATGAGCATGAGTTTGAGCAAACTCCGGGACATAGTGGAGGAGAGGGAAGCCTGGTGTGTTGCAGTCCCTGGGGTCACAAAGAGTCAGACAACTTAACAACTGAAGAACAATAACCCAGGCAGCTGCCAAGGCCAGGGGCTGCCCTCTCACCATTTGTGTGTGGGGCACGAACTCCTTCTTGCTTTGATCTGTGTGGCATTGAGCCATTTCTGAAAACTTGATCCTGAGATAGAGCCCCCACTACAGATGGTGAATAAAAACCTAACCATGGTTCCCACTTATTCTGCCCTTTAAGTGTGTGGGTTGTCTTGTCATCCTCTGGGAGACGTTCCTGGACCTTCCCATCAGACCAACATGGTCAGAAAGACCACCCTTTTATCTTGGACATCCATCAGCTGTGGCTGTCACACCCCTGAATGCAAGCAAACTGTGGACAGAGGCAGAGCACATGCTTCTGAGCCTTACCACTCATTCCCATTTGTGAACTGGGGTGAAACTCCCCCCACTGAGTTCTTTAAAGAATCTTATAATACCACACACCTGAAGAGCTCAGTACAAAGCCTGGTGTTTAGTGAAATTTCAAAAAAGTCCATTTTTTTTTACTGTTAGTTTATACGTGTCTGTGTTCCCCACTGGATTGTAAGTGCTTTGAAAAGACAGGAGCTATTTATGGCTGCAGCCTCCCATTTCACAGAGCCTGGCATACCGTAAATACCTGCCTGGTCAGCAGTAATGGGTTTTGGATCCACAAGATTCCCTGAGTCCCAACCACCAATGGGATTGACCAGGCAGTGTGCTGCCTGGGCCCCAAGTGGGACAGAGCCCAGGCCCAGCTGAGCTCAAGCCCAGGTGTGGTCCCCACCTTGCCAGGTTGTATATCCACTCAAGACTGGATGAATCTGAATCCCAAGCTCATTTGAAATGAGACGAGCTTTGGGGCCTGGTGTTCTGTTTGGGAACATGCACGACCTGTCCCTGACTGAGCTTTCTCCATCAAGCCTGACTCAGAAGAGGGGACAGGGTGGGGAGACATGGCAATCTTTCACAGAGGCAGCCCAACCCTGCCCCTCTGCCTCAGAGGGCCAAGAAGTGCTTTGCTGAGTTGTAGGGATTCAGTGCTCAAAGTTTCAGAGGAGTCTGGGCCTCTAAGGTTCTCAGAATCACCCACCCAAGGGTCCCCATTTCAGGTGTCAGGGTACCCTCTCTCCTGAGTAGGGCTCTGGCTTTGCTTTGGAGACCTGTCTAGACCATGCACTAGTTTCCCTTGCTGCCCTACTCCTCTCCAAGCGCCCCCTGAGCCTGATCATCAGTACAGGGCTCCCTTTGGCTGCAGAAAGAGAGAGTCTTTAAACAGTACCATTGAAGCTTTGGGTGTTTGCTATATGCCATGAGTTGATACTTGATTGACCTGAGCCTGTTATTTTCTTATTTTAAGGCTTCCAACACAGTTAACAGTAGCCAGCCAGCCCCACACTGTCTTAAAGTCTGTGATGCTCAGTATGGCAGCTTGTCATACCCACCCCCGCCCACTCCCACTGCAGTGGAATCCTCACTGCGTCTCACCAAGTAATCCAGTCCAACATGCCACAGGGCCAACTGTCTTAGCCTAGAGTCCCCTCAAAACAGAACCCAATGAATGGATATGTGTCCAAAGACTTTACTTTGGAGGTGATCCCAGGGAGCAGAAATGAGGGACCAATTCGACTGAAAAAAGAAAAGCAGAAAGTCCAAAGTAACGGAGCATCACCAGGTCACTGCTGGGGGTGACTGGGGCTCAGCGCTGCTGGGACCTTCCAAAAGCAGCATATTGAAGGGCCCTCCAGCTTGTCAGCCAGATGGCGAGCTGGCAGGAGCAGCCATCCATCAACTCCGGGCCTCGTTGGTTGAAGCTGGCCCAGAGAAAGACAGCTTCCTTCCACACATCCTCATGCTGAGCGTACTCCTGGGCCAGCAGCCCATGTTGGGCACTGCACAAGCTCTAGGGCAGAGACAGAAAAATGCCTGGTGCTCACATGAGGCGAGATGCTGTCAGTGCAAAGTGAATCGAAGCCTGCATGAAACTGTTTGCCACAGCGTGGCTGAAAATAGAGGTGCTGCTGAGCGCCTGGGAGGCTGTGAATACGGGCTCTCCAACCAGACTGCATTCAATTTCTTTTGCTGTTCTTCATTTTCCTCTGCTCATAAGGGAGGAATACTAAGAGGGAAATACTATTGAACAGACTGCGTCGTGATGAGGTTAAGGAGGAAATTCACAAGAGGTGCTTAAAAACGGTGACAAGTAAGAAGCACATAGCAAGTCTTTAATAAAGAATGATATTATTATCCTCATTTTAAAGTTGAGGGAAATGAGATGTAATTTCTAAGGGATGCCGAGAGAGGAGAATGAGAGGGAGGGAGCCACTTTGTAGAGACTCCATTCAAACCTCCAAAGGGGTGTCGGTTTGCAACTCACAGGAAAACGGTTTCCTAACCAGAATCTCTTGCCCTTTCCCTGTCCCGCCCACTTCCCCTATCTTGTGAGGGGCTGCAGGAGGGAAAGCAGGCACTCTTTCTTGCCCTGAACATGCATTCATGCTTTCCTCGCTCTTGCTACAGGGTCTGTAGGTTCCTTGTGATGTCACAGCTGGTTGCCATGGAGACCAGGTCTGTGAAGGTCAAGTCTGGGTCCATGAAGAGCACAGGAGTCAGCGGGGTCCAGGGGGAGAGGAAAGTGAAGCACCCCGGGAGGTCTCATAAACACCTCTCTCACATGCAGACACACACCATGGAGCCAGCAGCAGCCCCCCTACCCGCCCAGCGTCCACTGCCCAACCCGCTTGGTTGAGATATGACAACATTCGTTTGGCAGCAAACAACCCCAGCAGCCAGGAGCAACATCAGCCGCTGTCCCCTCCCACTTGCCCTCCCTGCCACCGCTCGCAGGTAGCAGTGGCATCCCTAGCGTTCCCATGGCAACACTGAGGTCAGACTGGCGTGGTGACTTTACTCTGGGGCCACTGGGCTGTCATCGCCACTGGGGGAAACGGAAAAGCTGCGAAGACAGGAATTCACCCTCCTCGAGGCAAGAGCTCTGGGTGAATCCGCCCCAGGCCGCCTCCGGTTTACAGTTAGGAGGGAGGCTGTTGGGCCAGGGATTGGTTTCTTACAGGATACAGCTGGGGCCACAGGAAGTGGCTTTCCCGCCTCTGAGGACAACAGACAGCTTCCTCGGAAAGGGCTCCCATCACCCGCTGGCTGAGGCTGCCCGGATAGCCATAACTCTGAGATGTCCTTACGAGAAGTCTGTTGGGGGGCTTGGGTGGGCAGAAGCGAGCGAGAAGCCTCCTGCCCTTCTCTGGAAGTCAGGAGGGAATCCTCCCTGGCTGGGGGGCTCCAGCCAGGCCCTGCCCCCTCCCCGGCCCGCATCCTCCTGCTGCTTGCTCACCCCACCTGCGTGCCCCTTCCTAGCTGGAGCCCTCTTCCTCATCAGCCCCCCAGGGCCCCGCTGCAGCCCCTGCCTGTTTAGGACACTTCTCCAGAAGGAGCTCTTGCCTTTTTTTGTGATGGACCCTCGGAGGAAACAGGGCCTGCTGGCCTGGACCTTGACCCAGGTGGGACTCTTCACCCTGCCGACGGTGGGACAGAAACCACAAAGGTGTGCTGGGCTAGTCACTCAGTCATGTCCAGCTCTTTCTGACCCCATGGATTTATAGCCCACCAGGCTCCTCTGTCCATGGGATTTCTCAGGCAAGAATTCTGAAGTGGGTTGTTGAGCCCTCCTCCAGGGGATCTTCCTGATCTGGGACCGAACCTGAGTTTTCTGTGTCTCCCGCATTGCGCAGGAGAGGCACTTGGGGGAAGTCTGCTGGGGGCTTGGGTGGGCAGAAGCAAGTGAGCACGCCCTGCCCTTCTCTGGAAGTCAGGAGGGAATCCCCACCCACACTCTAGCTGGGCCCTGCCCCCTCAGGGAGGGGAAGTGATCCGTCTAAGATGCCCCAGCTGGCTGGAGTCAGCCTCTGCCAGAGGCAGATTCTTTACCTGCTGCGCCACCTGGGAAGCCCCAGTATAGAGTAGGAAGTTAAAACCGTGAACTCTGTGGTTTGAGTCCCGTCTCTGCCTCTTAAAAGCTGTATGTAATGTTAGATGTCAGTTATATTTCCTCAACAAAGGCTGTGTGACCTTTGCCAAGTTTCTTAACCTCTCTGTGCCTCAGAAGCCTCATCTGTAAAGTAAGATAGTAACAGTGACTTCCTTACGGGGTTTTGATGAGGTTTAAATTAGGAATACAAGTACTTACAACAGTGCCTGGCACAAAGTAAGTGCTATATAAATACTGTTCCCTGAAAATGGGAGAAAAAAAAATAGAAGAGGTGGAAGTGATGAAAGTTTTACATCATCTTTTGGAGTAGAGTACTACTGTTAATCACCGCGTGGGGGTAAATGGTCTCAGAGAGGTGAGTTAGCATATCTGAGGTCACACAGGCTATATGCGGTAGACTTGGGATTAAAATCAGCTTCTGGTCCTGGGGCCAGAAGCTGTGTTGGCCCTATTTTGCCTGGATACCCTGCTGGGAGGACAGCAGAGAGCCTGCCAGCCTGCAGGGAGAGCTGCCCAAGACCCAGGGGTGGCCCAGGTCAGGCAGGAAGCCGAGGAGGGGAAGCGGGGGAGGGAGACCTGCAGAGGCTTACAGGACCTCGGCATCCAACGTCCCTGCTCCAGCTGAGTCCAAGGGAAGGACTCGTGACTCGACTGGGCCACTGGCCAAGCTGGGCTCTGGGCCACCGGACAAAGCCCCCTGCTTCTTTCTTGAGCTCTCGTAAATCTTTGAAGTGACGATAGTCACGCAAAGCTCTCAGAAAGTTAGGAGCTGCCAAATTTGCCCATTTCCTCCTCAAGAAGCCCGGGAGGATAAAGGGAAGTAGCTTCTCCAGTCCCAGAATGCTGACTCCAGCCATCTGGGGGATCTTAGCTGGATCCCTTCCCCTCCCTGAGCTTCAGTTTCCTCGTCTGTAAAATGGGGACAATGAAAGTACCTAATCTGTTACCGCTGGTTTGAGAGGGTCCAAACCACATATACAATATGGATTAGCTTCCAACCCAGAAGACATTCCACAGCTGGAGTCATTCTTTCCAGCTCCGTGCCCTTAGGCCAGGGCCTTGTGTAGCTGGACCTTGCGTGGTGACGTTGTTACGGGGAATGAGTGAGTTCATGAACCGGAGCTCCTAGCACAGTGCCCTGGGCAGCGTGCGAACTGAGTGTTTGGAAGTGCCTGTCCCCTGCTTGCTGCCCGTGGACTACGGCTGACTCTTCTTAGTAGACAATGTCCAGAAGAATGCTTGTGTGCCCAAAATGTGCCTTTGTGGTTATCTTAGTGGGAGCATTGGAGGTTCAAAGGTGTCTTTGCTGATTCCTTGGGGGTCTCTTGGAACCAGAAAGCTGGCCTTAAGGAATAACTATCAAGCATACAGACATAATCAGCTTTCACCTTGTTCTTCCTACAAAATCATTTTGGAAATGACAGCAGGTCTAAGGGAAAAGGGCTCTGGCCAAGCCAGAGGGAACCATGCTGACTACAGTGACCTCCTACGTCCAGAATGACTGTGGCAGCAAGACAGCAGCTAAGTGAGACGCCAAGGGAGACATGAGACTCAGCAGGACGTGGTCAGATGGCTCTCACATCAGCCTCCCTGTTTCCCTCGCCTCTCCGTCGGCCGCACGCACGTCCCTCTGTACACACTTGTGCCTGAAGGTGCCGGATGACTGGGCTCCCGTGTCTGCTGTGTTCCCCAGCATCATACACCCCGTCCAAAGTGCCCTGACAACAGAGGAGAGCCAGGACCCCAGTTGGTCGGTTGGTCGTGGTCCGAGGACTTTATCCAAAGCAGCCTCTGTCCACTCAGAGCTCTGAGCTCCACACATTATCTCATTTAATCCCATTAGCAGGGAATGCCTTTGAAGTCTTGTGTTTGAGCTTAAAAACTCCTGAGCCGTTTAACCCTTAATAAAGCCAAGCTTCTTCCGATTTGAAATCAGGCTAAGATATCTATGTGAGTGAAAACCGCTCAGTCGTGTCTGACTCTTTGCAACCCCATGGACTATACGGTCCATGGAATTCTCCAGGCCAGAATACTGGAGTGGGTAGCCTTTCCCTAAGTCATCGGCATTCCTTTCAGGGATTCTCTTGGCTGGTGAGGGGACGGGGGGAGGAGGGTGGTGGGACAGTGTGGGGACCAGAGGGGACACTTAAGCAAGAGAAGGTGATACCAGGGGGGATGTGGAGTGTGTGAGGAGGGAAGCGGGGGGTGCCTGATGGGGGAAGCAGGGTCTAGGAGAGGGGAGACTGAAGCCAGTGATGCTGGAGCTGCTTCTGGGGGCAGAAGAGGGAAGGATAAGAAGACCCTGCCTGTCGTCAGAAGAGCCAGCAGAGGCCCCAGCGGCGGAGAGGCCCGTGTGGGGACAGGTTGCTGTGTTGGGGCGCTGCTCCGAGCAGAGGCCCTGACCTCTTCAGCCAGACCTCAGCGCGTTCTTTGTACCCTGGGCGTTGTTTGGCCTCTACCGCACCCCTTCAGTCTCTCCTTCCCACCAGGCTGTGACAGTTCCAGGGGTGGGAATGTGTGGCTTCATCCCCGAGCCCAGGTACCGCCGGAGCCAAGACCATCAGTACCGTCTACGTCACTGGAACTCCACCAACCAGCCATGCAGGAATCCTCTGCGGGTGGAATTGGACGGGTTTTGTTTTTCCACTCTGCTCTTTTTCTAGGTTCGTTTCATTTAACAAGGGAAGTAGTTCAGGTTCAGACTCAGATCCTCCCCTGCCCTATTTCGGTTTTGCCTAGAACATGGATTGGCCTAGCGCCCTCAGACTGGCCCAGTCCCCAGCTGAGTTCCTGGGTGTGATGGGAGGCGATGCAGGGATTCTGGTCTAGAATCTTCTAGAGCTCCTGATGGGAGGCCAGCATGCTGCTGAAAAGGCGGAGGGCCAAAGGGGATCCCTTCTCTGGGCTGCCCTGTCTGTCCTGGGCTTTTGAGCCCCAAGAAGGGAGAAAGGTGGGTCCTGCAATCCAGGCCTGTTCATCCAGAAAAAGAAAAGCAAAAGCCCCGAAGCTTTGTTTTCCATACCAGAGGTGTCAGATAGATACCGAAGCTGCTTTTCTCCCATTCAGGCAGGAATGCACCAGTGCAAACGCTGTGGGAGCAGCAGGGGTGTCCGCCCGACCTCACTGGGACCTCCTGGACTCCGCTGCCACGTTAGAGGGTTCTCTGGGGAAAAAGCGCAGCACCCCTGAGAGCCCCGGGGTTGGGGGCAGACTTGCAGGGGAGGCTCGTCCCATGCCGCAGGAGCTCGGAGAAGGCGAGAGACTCTGGAAGGCTAGCACACCTACGCCAGCATCACAGCATCGGCCCGGCTCCGCTGTGACTCAGCGTGAACTAGCTGGTGGTGGGTGGGGAGCCGGAGGGCGAAGGATGAGCCCTTGGGTTGGGGAAAAAGGTGGAGGGGATGTGTTTGGGGTGATAGCTGGAGGCACGAAAAGGCCCTGAGAAGGTGGAGGGGACAAGGAGTGTCCACTAGCAGAGTGGAAAAACAAAACCCGTCCAATTCCACCCGCAGAGGATTCCTGCATGGCTGGTTGGTGGAGTTCCAGTGACGTGGACGGTACTGATGGTCTCTCAAAATCATCTCCATCTAACTGACCTGACCAGTCTGCTGGGGTCCTGGGCCTCGGAGGCTGAAGCCAGAGAGCTGTTGGAAGTGTAGGGAGGTGACGTTCACCCCAGGGGCCAGGCAGCACTGATAATAAGACTGAGTACTTATCACGTACTAGGTGCCAGCTGAGCCCTTCATATAGGCGACGACAAAGGCACTTACTGTGTGCTGTGTGCCCTTCTGCACATCTGCGTACTCACATGGTTCTCACTAACCAGAGGATAAGCAGAGACAGAGAAGTGACTAGTCCCTGGTCACCCAGCACTGGGGCTCCGGCAGCCATACTCCTGAAGCCCCACAGCAACTTCTCCGTATGGTGAGTCTCTCTCCACTGCAGCTGCACTGCAGATGCTGTTATCCCCATTTTACGAGTGAAGAAGCTGAGGCTCAGTAAGATTAGCTCAGCAGGGAAGGAGCCCCCTCGCCCCCCCCGACCCAACACCATGCCAGTCTCTGTCCTAGCCACTTCCCGTCTGTTACTTCTTTCATCCTGAACTAGGATGAAAGTCACAGGACTGTGAGCCTCTTGCACTGAGGAAAAAGGAAGGGGAGATAAATTATCTGCCAGGGATAAATCCTTTGCTAGGATTTGGTCCGAGAATCTATTTGAAGACTGTGTGAGTTTCAGCAATCCATGGCGTCATACAGCCGTGGCTTTGAAACCCCAGTTTCAGGGTCTAGACCTTCTCCTTTCACACTGTCCCACTGTGGGGACCCAGGCTGGGGTCAGAAGGGTAAGATACCAACAGAGTCCAGCTGTTCTGCTCCACTCACTCCTGCCCCCAGGAAATGCAGACGATTATTCCCAAGGGCTAGAGGAGCTCCCCACGGACCCCAGGGGGAAGGGTACCTTTTCAAAGTGGTAGGGTCCGTGGATGAAAGCATTATCTCCTGTGTGTGGATTCTGATTCTGGCTTAATAACCTCTGTGGTCAGGAGCGGTCAGAGCCTCAGTTTCTTTGTAAAATGAGAATCGTCATCCTCCCCATCTTGGGGTATAATGGGGACCACCAGACAGAGCAAGCTGTTGGCACAGGGCCCCTTGGGCTGGGCCTTCCAAAGCAGAGCCTGAGAGGAGAGCTTCTGTGCAATGAGTCCATCAGGGTCGGGCTCCAGTGAACCAGGGGAAGGGTGGGCAGGGCGGTGTTGGGGAGGGGAGCCAAGGCGCAGCGCTGAGGCGCTGCCCAGTGTACATCATGCCTCTGAGCTGGTCAGACTTGAGGCAAGGCTGAGGGTCACCCCAGCAACCCGCGCTCTGCAACCGAGGTCAAAGGAGCTCCAGGCCTGAGGACTGCTAGAAGCCAACGCTCACAGAGGCTGGGGGTGGGAGGTGGGGCACTTGGACCTGGCAAGAGGACCCCAGGGGATCTCTCGTGTCACCCACTCATTAAGCGCAGGCAGGGGCAGCCCGTGCACGGGGCTGGGACCAGGACCCCTGGGCCCCGGACAAGCTGTGTGGCCACCGTGCCACGGCAGGCGTGTTCGCTTCCTGCTGCTGTTGTTCCAAAGCGGCTTGAAACCATACCATTTTGGAGGTTAGAAGTCGAAAATCAAGGTGGCATCAGAGCTGAGCTCCCCCCAGCCGCCTTGGAGGAGACTGTTTCCTTGCCTCTGGCAGCATCCAGAGGCTGCCTGCGTTTCTTGGCTTGTGGCCCCTTCCACACGTCATTGCCATCTCTCACACCTAACGTCACCTCTCCCGCTACCGACTCTGACCCTCTTAGGCCCCTTATAAGGACCCATGTGATAACACTGGGCCACTCAGTTAACCAAGAATAATCTCCCTGTCTCAACGTCCTTAATTGCAAAGTCTTCCCCCTCTACTTTTTTCAACCTAGAAGGTTGTGACAACGAGAACGTGGACATGCCCTGGGGTTACTGTTCAGTCTACTCTTTTAGGGGAAGGATGGAGGCACGCACCTCCCCCAACATGGATACAAGGGCCCTACCTCTGTCTCAAGGGGAACAAGCCTGTAGTGTTCTTGAGACGTCTCTGGTATCAGACTAAATCCAGACTTCAGCTGAACCCACGGCTTCGCTTAGCTTCTTCTCCAGCCCGTCCTGTTTCCTTTACTCCCCTCCAGGTTTCCCCCTGTACACCACTTGCACAAGAATCCTCATCTCAGTCTCTGCTTCTAGAGAATCTGTCAGGAGTTACTGAGTCCCTTTCCCCCATTGTACAGATGAGGAAACCAAGGTGCACGGAGGATAATGAGCACATGTTCAAGGTCAAATAATGAGTCAAGAGCATAGTCTCCAGATTCCTGGCTCTGGGGTCCCCGTCCCTCACTGCTCAGCCTCCAGCTCGCCAGAGGGATTTGTTTAAGGGCCTGTGAGGGGTTCTGTGCAAGATCAGAGAGGCTGTGAGGCTCTAATTGCTTCTCAGGCAGCCGTGGTGTCTGCTTAACTGGCCGCCTGCTGGCCTGCGCCTTTTTCTTCCCTCGGTCTTTTGTTGCAGGGGTGGGCTTTGAAGAGTTTGCCGGCTGTTTTGCTTTGAATTTCCCCAGCAGCTCTTTTGCCCCAAATCCTAACAGTGTGGCTTGGGGAGAATAGACTTTCCACCCAGGGTGCTGGGATGGTGTGGGAGGCTCTGCTTTTCCTGGAGGGGGAGGTGAGCACAGAGGCAGGCAACCTAGACCTTGGGCCCCTCTTCAGAACACCAGGCATATCTCAGACAACTCCAGTACGTTTTGCTGCTGGTTTTCCATCTCTTCACCCCCATCTCTTCCCTGCCCTGCCCTGCCCTGCCCTGCGCCTCTGCCTCTGGTTGGGCTTCAGCCAACAGGAGGCACTGGCAGGAGAAAAGGTCAGTTTTCATTTCTCCCTCCCCTGCTTCCGGCCTAGGGATGGTAAGAGCTCCCCATAGATGCTAATCCCTGGCTGCCTCTCCATCCACTTCTACATGTGATGGGCTGAATCACGGTCCCCAAGATGTCCATGCCTTAATCCCCGGACCCTGTGAATGTATTACCTTTTATGGCAAAAAGGACTTTGCAGGTGTGATTAAATCAGGGGTCTTGAGATGGGGAGATTATTACTGGGTTATCGGGCAGGTGCAATGATGTCATCATTAGGGTTCTCGTAAGAAGAAGGCTGAGGGGCAAGGTGATTTGATGATGGGAGTAGAGATCAGAATGATGTGGCCAGGAGCTGGGAAAATGCCCTCAGCCTCTAGAAGCTGGGAGAGACAAGAAACTGAACCTCCGCAGGGCCTCCAGAAGGAACCAGCATTTTGGACTCCTGATCACCAGGACCGGAGAGTAAATTTGTACTTTATAAAATGTATCTTTTAGTTTGTTAATTAGTTATCTTTGGCTGTGCTGGGTCTTCACCGCTGCACAGGCTTTGCTCTAGTTGCAGCGAGCTGGGGATACACTCTAGCTCTAGGTGCTGGCTTCTCACTGTGGCAGCTTCTCTTGGAATATAGCACAGGCTCAAGGACTCGGGGCCACCTGTTGTGGCAGCAAGTGGGCTCAGCCGTTGCAGCTCCCAGGTTCTAGAGCACAAGATCAGTAGTTGCGGCATGCAGGCTTAGATGCTCCGTGGCATACGGGATCTTTCTGGACTGGGGATGGAGCCCATGTCCTCTGCATTGGCAGGTGGATTCTGTACCACCGAGCCAGCAGGGAAGCCGTGTATTGCTTTAAGGGATAAGCATACGCAGTAATTTGTTACAGCAGCAGTGACCCTTCTGTAAAGAGCCTCTTCAATTCTCTTCAGTTAAATCCTTGATTGTGCCTCTGCTTCCTGTGGGATCCTGACTAATGCAGCTACCAACATGTGTCAGACACTGTGCTCAGTTATTTTATTTATACCTAATGACCTGTTTCCCCCTTTAGGGGAGAGCGGGGCTTCGGTCACACAGCCAACAGTTAGAAGTAGCATTCCATACTCTGGGTCCAAAGCCCGTGTGATAATCTGGTGGGCTGCTGCCTCCACTATGAAAGAGGGTGCTGGTGCCAAAGGAAGGGGTCCCTGGTGGAAGTGACCAAGCTCCGCAGGCCCATAGGCCAGCCAGTTGCAGGCTTCTGCGCCCAACTTGGGTGGGGTGGTGGAAGCCTGGCTGTCCCCTCCCTGCTTCAGAGGGGCTCGAAAGGCATTCAGAGGTTTTTCAAGGTTTGACGGAACCCGAGGAGCTGGATTCAAATCTTGGTAACTTACTGGATCCCTCTTAAACTTCCTCTTCCATAAAATGGAAATCAAAATCCCCACCTCAAAGGGTGGGATTGAGACAATTAGTAAAATAAAGTATGCGTGAGAATTGACAAGCAGGTAATTGCCCAACCATGATAAATGTTGCTATCTGAACATCTACTGTGTCCGAGGCTCGGTTCCAGGTCTTGGGGATGAACTGGAGTACAAAACAAACCCCCACCCTCACGGAGTGTTCATTTTGGTGCAGACAGATGAGAAACAGCTACGTAAATTACCAGAAGGTCAGAAGATGATCGACATGGAAGAGGAAGGGGCCGTGGAAGAGGGGTACTGTGGTTGACACAAGGTGGTCCACACGGCCCCACAGACGAGAAGACGTTGGTTTCTGAGCTTCATCTTGCTTCACCCGTCCATGTGTTGATGTTCTCACATTTGCTTCAATAAAACTGGTGCCCAACTGTGACTGTCTCCTGCACCCCAGACAAGGGAAGCGTGAAGACTGAGTGTGCTTCTGTGCATGTATGAGTGTGTGTGTGTGTGTGGGGGGGGCATGTCTGCGTGTGTCTGTAACAGGAAACGCCTACTCCTTATCACATGGATGGAAGGTGAAGGCAGAGAAGATTGGAGATGAGAGGAAATCTTCTCCTCTTTCCGCCCTGGCTCAGCCTCCCCTCCCGTTGGCTTCACGCTAGTATCCCACTCCTGTTTGCTTCCTCCTGTCCTACTTCTTTGCGCTAATTTGCCGTCTCCCCAGTCATCTCTCTTTTCCCCCCACTGTTTTCTTTCACACTCAAGTTCTCCACTTTCCTTCACCTGCCGCTGATCAGCGCCTCTGAGCCTTCGTGCATGCTGTGCCCTCCACCTGGCATGCCTATCCATGCACCCAGCCCTCAGCAACCCCCGCCCCCATCTTCCCACATGCCTGCACGGCCCCCTCTCTGCATTCGCACAGCCCTTTGTGGGGTTATCGGTCCTCCTATGTCCTGCCGTGGATACAGCTGTCCCCACTGCACCCTCCACTGCGGGAAGGGACAGCGTCTCATTGGATCTCACATCCAGAACGGGCTCCTGACACGGGGACTTCAGCTGGGTCACTTAGCCTTTCTGAGACTCAGTCTCCTTGTTAGAAACTTCCCCGGATGGGAATGGTTCCACTAACCAATGGTGATCACAGCGCAGCGTCTTCGCAGACGTCCTGTCTGCCGGGCATCCCTGACCGCGCTTTCTCCTGAGTTCTCACAACCTGCTCTTGGCCAGGTGCTGTCAACATCTCCTCTTCACAGAAGAGGACCCTGAGGCACAGACAGAGGCTAAGTAATGTGCTCAAGGCTTCCGTCTTCACCCCAGAGAGTCTGACCGAAGAACAGTGCCCTATGCTTGATTTAATTTTGAACAGCCATTCATGCCCATGGTCCAAGACTCAAAAAGTTATGGAAGTTATTTGATGAGAGACCAGTCTCTCTTCTCACCCTGTCCTTCAGCCACCCGATTCCCCTCCTAAGAAATATCCACCATGAGTATTTGCGTGAGGAAATTTAAACACCCTTTCAGAGATCATCTGTGCATAAATATACATGTATTTTATTTTTTTAATCAGAACATTTACCCGTGTTACGGATGCACTGCAGTGGCTTACGCTGTACCTTATTTTAGAAAATACTGAAAGTGCAAGCTGCTTTGTGAAATCAAGATCAACGCTGAACCCACATGTGTGTATTTCAGATTCACGTTTCCCACAAACGGGAGGAGAATCGGTCGTGTGCAGCCTTGTCTGTCTTGAGACGGCTCTGTATCCACGCTGGCTCTTAGTAGCTGCCCTGTACCGTCCCAGGGGAATCAGAGCAAGGCCACTCCCTGGGGATGCGTCCTGAGCCCATGGCTCAAAGTGCACGCAGCAGCACATGGTGATGCTAGGTCATCGCCTTGGCCTCTCCAAGTCCGCAGCAGAATGGATGGGCATGGTGACCTTCCAGGCCCAAAGACAGCACTTCCTCTCCTGTCCAGCCCCCTGCAAACAGGGCTGGTTGCAGCAGAGCTGGCTGTTCCAGGCGGTGTCTGTCGGAACAGCAGAGGAGAGGGGACAAGTCTACAAGCCTCTTGTTCAGAAGAGAGACTCCAGGGAGACTAGCCCGGGTCCCAAAGTGCTCCAAGGCCAAGGCTGGCTCAGAGGAAAGAAACTCAGGAAGGCCACTGGCTCACGGTTGGGTCCCATGCCTGGGGCAGCCGGGTGAACCCAATGTTTGGTCAGCGTTCTTTATTTTAGGCTCTGGGCTCCTTGAGCCCCCTCCTTGCCCACTCCTCTCCCTCTGGGTCCCAATCTCTGCTCCCTGGGACTCTGAGGCACAGATCTAGTCCTCTGAAATCCTTGCTGTTGCCTCCAGGAACAGGCCAGTTTCCAGTCTCCTGGTCAGCTGTTGGCTGTATTGCCGAACCGCCGCGTTGGGACCCCCTAAGAGGTCCTCTCAGCCAGCCCTTGTTTGAAATGTGGCTCTCTCTGCAGTCCAGTCCACTGGTCTTCTAGCTTTTTTTTCCTTGAATGCCTCCAGTGACGGAAATCTCACAATCTCTCAAAGGCATTTTGGGAAATTTTTCTCTACTGAATATCAGAACTAGAAGGACAATCTTAGGAATCTCTAAGCCCACCCCTCCATTTTTCCTGACCTTACCTCTTCCTGTTTTGTAATTTACCCAGTTCAGACCCACCTCCCTTCCCCTGGCTGGCTCCTTAATTTCCACCATGTCAGGAAGGTCCTCTTCTTGAAGCAACTTCAGCGGAGGTACCACAGAAGGAAAATAGAAAACAACCCCTACTGTCTGCCCTTGCTGCGCCCGCAGCCCCACCCAGCCAGGCTAGGAAGTGCCTGGCATCTGTGCTCCCGGATGGGCACCACATGCTTGCTCACCATTGCTGATCAATTGCCACCCTCAGATGCAGGCTCCGAATCCTTCTCAACACAGTGTTCTCAACAGCTACTCCAATCAGCAGACGTTGGCGTGTTAAGGTGATACTCCTTTTAATTTCTGTTCTTCCCAATGAGGCAGCCCCAGGTCAGATGAGTTTTTCCAAATCCATCCACTTGCAACAATATTTTCAGTCTACTCAGACCAAGGCCTGTCTCTGTCCTCAGGCCTCCTCAGCAATTGATACCAGTTTTGTGTTCAGCCCCCTAGCTGTGTGAGCGTCTCCCCCAGCCAGTCCAGTCTCCTTCACTTACCTCATTTTCCCTGGTCTTGCCTGGCAGTCTGGTGGTTAGGATTCTGTGCTTCCACGACAGGGGACACCGGCTTCATCCCTGACCGACCACAGAGTGCAGCCAAAGAAAGAAGGAAATAGCTCACTTTCCAAATGCCATCCCACACCCCAATCTCTGAGATTTTTCTCAGCCTCTTCCCAAAGTCCGGAATTCCTTCCCTGGTCTTTTCTGTGCATTTAAAGCTTCTCTGTTCCTGGTTGCTGTTGTAGCTCAGTCGCTCAGTCATGTCTGACTCTTTGCAGCCCCACGGACTGCAGCACACCAGCCTTCCCTGTCCCTCACCAACTCCTGGAACTTGCTCAAACTCATGTCCATTGAGTCGATGATGCCATCCAACCCTCTCATCTCCTCCTCCTCCTGCCTTCAGTCTTCCCCAGAATCTTTCCCAGAATCAGGGTCTTTTCCAAAGAGTCAGTTCTTCACATCAGGTAGCCAAATTATTGGAGTTTCAGCTTCAGCATCAGTCCCTCCAATGAATATTCAGGACTGATTTCCTTTAGGGTGGACTGGTTGGATCTCCTTACAGTCCAAGGGACTCTCGAGAGTCTTCTCCAATACCACAGTTTGAAAGCATCAGTTCTTCGGTGCTCAGCTTTCTTTATGGCCCAACTCTCACATCCCTACCTGGCTACTGGGAAAATCATAGCTTTGACTCTACCCTCAAAGTGATGTGTCTGTTTTTTAATATGCCGTCTAGATTGGTCATAACTTTTCTTCCAAGGAGCAAGCCTCTTTTAATTTCATGGTTGCAGTCATAGTCCACAGTGATTTTGGAGCCCCCAAAAAACAACCTGTCACTGTTTCCATTATTTCCCCACCTATTCACCATGAAGTGATGGGACCAGATGCCATGATTTTAGTTTTTTGATCTGTTCCTGGAGGGTACCTTCAATCACCAACAGCTCTAGAAGCCTTCTCCAGCCATGGCAGACAGTAAAGAAGCCTCCCTCCAAAACAGTAGCTCTGGGTCCTGTCTGGATACTGGGATAAAGTAGGGAGCTTTAAATGCTATGGGTGCTGTGATGGACCTTCAGAGAACCTGGTCCGGATATGTGGTATGCCCCGGGCACCTGGATGATTCTAATATGTGGCTGAGGTTGAACCACTGCTGGGCGATCCAGTAGAAATTTCCACACACCCCTTCAGTTTATGCTGTGGCCAGACCTTCTCGTGAACTGCTTTTATGGATGTGTTTATTTGTGTCTACACTTACTCAGAGCTGAAGGGCTGGGGACTTCCCTGGTGGTTCAGTGGTTAAGACTCTGTGCTCCCAATGCAGGAGGCGTGTGTTCAATCCCTGGCTGAGGCACTAAGACCATGCATGGTCAAGGGGCAGCCAAAACAAGAAAAAAAAAAAAAAGCTAAAGGGCTGAATCAGAGCCTCGACTGCTGCTGCTGCTGCTAAGTTGCTTCAGTTGTGTCCGACTCTGTGTGACCCCACAGACGGCAGCCCACCAGGCTCCCCCATCCCTGGGATTCTCCAGGCAAGAACACTGGAGTGGGTTGCCATTTCCTTCTCCAATGCATGAAAGTGAAAAGTGAAAGTGAAGTCACTCAGTCACATTCAACTTTTAGCGACCTCATGGACTGCAGCCTACCAGGCTCCTCTGCCCATGGGATTTTCCAGGCAAGAGTACTGGAGTGGGGTGCAGAGCCTTTACTAGGGGCCAGGCATCATGCTGAGTTTTATTCCTTTCACTCCATTAAATCTTCATGACACTCCTGTGAAGTAGGTATGTTTATTACCCTGATTTTCAGGAAATCGAGGCTCAAAGTGTGAAGGGCTTATCATACTTGTACAACTAGTCAGTGAGACACCCCAGGATCTGAAACCAGCCTGATCCCGGAGCCCACATCAGTTCACTTCAGTTCAGTTGCTCAGTCGTGTCCGACTCTTTGTGACCCCATGAATCGCAGCACGCCAGGCCTCCCTGTCCATCACCATCTCCCGGAGTTCACTCAGATTCACGTTCATTGAGTCGGTGATGCCATCCAGCCATCTCATCCTCTGTCATCCCCTTCTCCTCCTGTCCCCAGTCCCTCCCAGCATCAGAGTGTTTTCCAATGAGTCAACCCTTCTCACGAGGTGGCCAAAGTACTGGAGTTTCAGCTTCAGCATCATTCCTTCCAAAGAAATCCCAGGGTTGATCTCCTTCAGAATGGACTGGTTGGATCTCCTTGCAGTCCAAGGGACTCTCAAGAGTCTTCTCCAACACCACAGTTCAAAAGCATCAGTTCTTTGGTGCTCAGCCTTCGTCACAGTCCAACTCACATCCATACATGACCACAGGAGCCCGCATAGCTCACCCCTTCTCTGCACAGCTGCCCCCCGCCCCCAGTTGATCCTCTCCCATCTTGTTGCCTCCTGTTCGTCCTTTGGATCTCAGCTCTGGGAGGCCCTCCCTGACCTATCCACACCTCCCTCCAGGTGCTGCTGGCTTTGACACTGGGGGGAGGCAAGTGGTACAAACCCAGGGGATACAGACTCTGGGAGAGGACATTCTCCATGAGCCCATTCTCCCCAAAGAGACCTTCCCAATGGGAGCTCAGATCATGTTGAGAAGTCAGTGGAGGAAGTGGGGTGAAACAGGGGACGGGAGCACCGATGGTCAGACTGGGTGGTGCAGAGAGTGGACCGGCAAAACCAAAGGGCCCTGGTGAGGTTCTGTCTCCCTCCAACCATAGTCGCAGCTCTCTTAGGCATCACCCCTCCAGGCTCTACCCCTGGGCTCCAGCCTCTTTTAAAGAGCTCTGACTGAGATCCGCAGATCTGAATGGAGAAAAACACTTCCATCTTTCTTCTTTGAAATTTACCACTTCCTTCGAGAGTGTGTAGGCAACAAACCACAGTGATGAGCAGCCCCTGTGACTTTGTTGCCACAAGAAATGACAGGTATTTCCACATTATCAATGCACACTAGGTGTGGCAGGCGTCTCGAAATCTCATTTGTACTCATCATTTTTCATCACTGCTTTGAAATCACACCAGTATATTAGAACTGCCGCTGGACCTTGCTATCTAATGAATCAACAACAAAGCCTCTATATTACTGTATTGCAATTTTTTGTTTGCTTTACAAATTTTAACATAACTGGTTTCCTATATAATTATGTATACTGTTTTATGAATTAATACAAAATTTCTCTGGGAAAGTGTCTGTAGGTCAGGCGGCTAGCAAGGTGCATGGCAGAGACAAGGATGTGCCCTCTTCTCAGAGCCTGGCTCACCTTCTGCCCCAGCAGGCATATCACTGTCTGGTTCTTATTGGCCCTCAGTCAGTCATCAGGGGCCAGGCTTGTGGCTGTATGTTAAGTTACAAGGCAGGTTGGGACCCTGAGTTTGTTTGGAGGTGCTGCCCTTAGTCTCCAGGGATTGGTGGATGAAGGATGGGGATGCCTAGGGCAGGGGTCCTGGACCTACCTTCCTCTGGATCAGGACCAGCCCTTCTAGCTTCCCTATCAGGGGCAGCTTTGTTTGTGGATCCTTCCAGGCGCTCCCCTGAGCCTCGGTTTCCTTGTCTGTAAAATGGGGATAACGCCCATTTTACAGACTGACACACTCTAATGAGGTCGCCTGGGAAATGTGTCGGTGTCAAGCCTTTCGTCTGGGCTGGGACAGAGCCACCTCTTCTCCTCCATGGTACCCAGGCAACCCCCAAGCCAGCACCCCTGGAACAAGGCCAGGTGAGGGATCACTCCTGGCAACCCAGGACCTCTCCTTTCCTGTGTGGCCAACGCTTCAGCAGATGCCACGGAGCCGGTGTGGCTTGGTGCTTAGGTCAACCCTGTAATCTTGCTGGAGACTGGGAGTCAGTGCAACAGGAATCCTTGTCAGCCAGTGAGACAGCTGGCCCGGAAAGTCATGCCCAGCCTGGCACGACCTTCAGCTGCGACTTCCATCACCTCCTGTTGACAGCTTCTGGCTGACACCCAGTCACTCATTGGACAAATCACCAGAGTGGTGACAGCAAGCATGTGCTAACTCACTCCATCTTCAGTCAGTCCCACGAGAAAGAGACTGTTATCATCCCCATTGTTGCGTTGTTCAGTTGCTCAGTTGTGTCTGACTCTTTATGACCCCATGGACTGTAGCCCCACCAGGCTCCTCTGTCCATGGGATACTCTAGGCAAAAATACTGGAGTGGGTTGCCATTTCCCTCTCCAGAGGATCTCCCTGACCCAAGGATCAAGCCCATGTCTCCTGCATCTCCTGCACTGGCAAGTGAATTCTTTACCACTGAGCCACCAGGGAAGCCCCATCATCCCCGTTACACAGCAAGACAAACAAAGGTGCAGGGAAGTAGAGTCGCCCTAGCGTTTGAATCAAGGCAGCCCTGGCTCCAGGGCTGGCTCCCTTAACACAGCTCTGGAGCAGAGGTTCACACAGTCGAGCATGTCTCCGAATCACCCATTAATACGCATGCCACTGGGCCCCACCCCAGAGCTTCTGATTCCATATGGCTGACAACCACAGTGCTACGACCTGGCTGCTCAGGGCTTGGGGATTGGTCATGCCAGCATCACCTGAGCTTGTTAGAAACTCAAATTCTCAGGCCCAGCCCTGGTCTTACTCCATCGGAATCTGCTTTATAGCAAGATCCCCAGGTGATTGGGGAGCACGTGGTTGGTAAAAAGCTCTGTGCTGAACCCCTCCGTGGACAGGAACACTTTACTCACAGAGCTTAGATGCCAGTGGGAGGGACAGAGAAACAGACAAATATAGATATCATGGGATCATCTCAGGAAGATGGAAAGGAAAATCTAAGCAAGGGGAGGTGGTCAGGGCTCCTGGGGGTGGGCCTGGAGATTCAGACTTGGGGGAGAGCCAGCCTCTACCCACCCCCCACTCAGGAGCTCACAGTTAGGTAAGAAGATAAGCCGTGAGCACAAGAATTATATAAACAAAGTAGGAGGGGCCGAGTCAGAGGGGCAGAGAGGAGCAGTGAAAGTAAATGGTACCCACAGGCACACATATATACACATACACACACACACCCACACCCACACACACACACACACACACACGCTAATTGCTTACCCCACTGTGATTCAGAGCAGGGAGCTGGAGCCAGGCTACCCTTGCATAGTCTCACCCTGGCTGCTGATTAGGCCTTGGGCTTGTCCCTTCACTTCCCTGGGCCTTGATTCTCTCTCCATAGGCCAGGAACAAGAAAAGCGCCACCTTTGCAAATCACCTCTCGTGGTGCTTGGCAGGTAGCAAGCACTGCGTGACTCTCCACCGTATCCTCTGAGCCTGTGATTCTCCCAGATAACTGGACTAGCATCCCAGTTCTGTAGAGAGAGAAGCTGAGGCCCTGAGAGGTCTACCAACTCCGTCGATCAGAATACCTAGTTGTCTGACCGGGCGTTCAGAGGAAGCAAGTTCACTTCCAACAGGGCGGTGGGTGGGTGCAGGAGGCTTGATGGAGGAGACATCGGGGCTGGGGTGCGTGGGATGGAGAGGATCTGATCATGTGGACAAAGGGCTGGGGCAGGGCGAGAGGGGGACAAAGTTAGTACCGGAGGCAGGAGAGTGAGCAAACGCACAGAGGGTGTGAGCTAGGAGGGCAAATGGAGAACTCGCAATAGCGCCTTTTGGCCTTGGACGTGAAGGCCAGGAAGGGTGAAGTGGCCGGGCCAGATGCAGGAGGGTCAAGGGCGGGAGCTTTAGGACTGGTCTTGGAGGTGGAGTCGTAGAAGGTTCTATTCCATCCGCCCTGTCTGAGCCCCTGTGGAGTCCCTGGAAACCTGCAGATGAGTGTAGCCTCCTTGCCAATGGCCACACTCATTCCCACTTTACAAGACCTGGCATTGGCCTCAGTTCTCAGCCGGGCCTGAAGCCACATGTCCTGGAGCCAGGTCACAATCTACAGCCAGACCTCACTTCCCAGGGCAGAGCCTTCTAGGAAGGGAAGCGGGACTCCCCAGCAGGGCAAACTCTGAGGGCAGGAGGTGCCCAGAGAGTAGCAACAGCTGTGGGGCTCAAGGTTTTCCATGGAAGCTCTCCCAACGGCAGTGCTCACCTCCCTGGCTGGCTGGCAAAGAAAGCAGAGAGCTCTCTCCTCGGCCCTCAGCTGGACACTGGCGCTGCCTGGAGGACCGCTGGCCCTCTGGGCCCAGGAAGGGCCACCAGCACAGGCCGAGAAAGCTGGGAGGTTGGCCCTAGCCTCAAGGGGCAAAAAAGCATTTGCATCTCAGCCAGGCCACCAGTTTGCTACGTGACCTTGTGCAAGTCACAGCCCCATTCTGGGCCTTGATTCCTCACCTGTAAATTGGAGGTGATGATGCTTTCCGCTTTTTCTGGCCTGTGTTTTCTTTACTTGTGATTGTTTAACTAATGTGTGTACTTGTTTACTTCCTGGGTTCATGCTGTGCACCCCATGGAGACAAGAAACACATGTCTTGGGTCACCTGGCACGGAGGAGGTGCTTGGCACACAGCTTTTCATTGACAAAATGATTGTTGTGAATATCAAATGAGTTAGTGTTTGTGACGGCGCTCGCAAAATATGAAACGTAAAGAATATGAACAAGGGCGTTTAGGCTCTTAACTCGCCAGGACTTGGTTCCAGTCTCAGCGCATGAGAGGATTGCTCCAGGTGGTCCCAAGGACAAGAAAACACAAACAGAGATGAAAAACATTGGAAAGGAAGGCAAAAATGGTAACAATTTGCTGATGATGTGATTTTTCTAAGTTGAAAAATCCAAACAAGTGTGCCTGGATAGCAATGAGCGATGCTGGTAAAAAATGTTTCTTAAAAGATGTAGATATGAAAATTAGGTAAAAATTGTTTTCGTTGTTTCATTTCAAAGTGTTGTTTGAAAAAGGATTTTGCTTATAATAGGAAGCTGAAAACCCATTAAGAATTTGCTTCACAAGAAACATTGCAAGACCTGTAGAAAGAAATCTATTAATACTTCACAACAGGGAAAAAGAAAGAATATCTGAATAAGTAGAGACATAATCATATTTCTAGAAAGAAAGTCTTAAATGTAAAGATCTCAATTGTCTCTCCTATAATTAATAAACATAAGGTAATTCCAAGGAAAAGAGTAGTGGGAATGTAAACTTCATTTGGAAAACTAATTGCTTGCAAACAGCCAAAAAAATTATGGACAAATAGCGATGAAAAGATGACAAGGAGATTTTACTTTATTGGTACCAAAATATAGTATAAATTGACAATAATTAAACCAGTGTGAGTTTTGCATGGGAAAACCAGGTTCAATTCTCACCTCCCCCTTCCTAGCTGTGTACTTATCTTCTCTAGTTCATTTCAGTAATATGAGGATAATAATGGCCCCGGAGTTGATGAGGGAATCCAATAAGCTGAAGCATAAGTGGATTTAGACTGGTGCCTGGAGTAAACTCTCAATAGATGACATTATTTTATTCACTAAAAATAATACTGAGTAAGTACATCATTATCTATCTTACGGGCGGAGCAAGAGTCGTTTGCATCTTTTAGTCCTTGCTGGGATCTTGGTTCAGTTTCCGTATTTGAACCTGTGCTGGGCAAGCTCTGAGCACCTGGGAGGTGGGCCCCTCTGAGTAGTATTGAACTGAGATTTGTTCCCCTCTGCCCTCAGCTCGCCTTCCGGGTGCTTCTCTGGTTTCCTTGCGGTGGTTTTTTTTCCAATAGTGAATCACAGAGCCATCCTCTGTCACCTTCGCAGGTCAGACTGGCAGAAGCCGAGATCAGGGAGCCAAGGCCTCCCAGACTTCCCTCTGTGGGGGCAGGGCCTCTGCTCTTGGCTGTTAGTGCCCGAGATGCACCCCTCCCTGCAGGACTGAATTCAGGCAGCACGGAGTGGGGGGCCCCTTTCCACGCCTCCCCCACCCACCACCACTTTCAATACTCCTGGGCTCTCTACAGGGAGGGGACAATATTTTCCTGAACACCGTCTGTAGGTGACCTGGAGTGACCCTCCCGGGGGTGACCTTGGGATGTTTGCGAGGAATGAATGAGGCAGAGAGCACACTGAAATCCTCAGTGTCCTGTGAGCCCAGCCGCGTCACACAGGTGCCCTGTGCTGTGCGTGCTTAGGTGCCCAGTCGTGTCTGATGCTTTGTGACCCCATGGACTGTAGCCCACCTGGCTCCTCTGGCCATGGGGTTCTCCAGGCAAGAATACTGGGGTAGGTTGCCATGCCCTCCTCCAGGGCATCTTCACAGGTCTCCCACATTGCAGGCAGATTCTTTACCATTTGAGTCACCAGGGAAACCCACAAAGGTGCCCAGGAACTGTCATTACGCCTGTCCCCTCTGTTGGAGGTGAGGGGAGTCCCTGGAGGATGGTGTCCTGGGAAGAGAGAGGATCGTTCTGAATGGGAGGCTGATGGAGGAGGAGGAGCGCTGGTCAGGGGTCATGAGGCCTGAGTCTAGACCACTCAGCCTCTTATAAGAGGATATAACTGCAGCATGCCTCTCCCACCATGCTATGCCCTCCTGCAGAACAAGACCAGTTCCTATCTATCTGGAGTTCCCACAGCCTGCTCATTGCATTGAGAATGTGAGGGCCACGTGGGCTTGGGCAGAGGAATGCCCAGGGATAGCTGACCTTTTAGAAGGGCACTGAACAGTGCTCCCAGGTCCTGCCCTCTCTAGCTGACACTTGTCTACAAATGAGTGCCACTTGGACACCAAAGGCGCAAGTTTGGGGACATCAGTAGGGAAAGGACCTAGAGAGTGGCCAGGGTTAAGGGTCAATCTAATAGGGGTCAGGGCTCAACTGTGGCCCGTCACACAGTCTGTGGCTGAATTGGTCCCCTCCCTTCCAGGTAACCTGTCCTAATCCCCATTCTTCCCCATCTCTGTAAATGGCACCACCTCCCCACAATTCCCCAGGCTATGAACAGAAGAGCCATCCTGGTTTCCCTCCTTTCCCACACCACCCACCTCTGATCCATCAGCGAACCGTGTCAGCAGCTCCGCCTCCATGTGAGATCTCAGAATCACCCACTTCTCTCCATCTCGGCACTGATGCCGCAGCCCAAGGCACCCCAGGGCGGATGAATGGTACATAGAGCTCCTTGGTGGAGGCTGGGGTGGGAGTAGTGCTGCCCAAAAATTCCAGCATTCAGAGTTAGGCAGCTCATTTCTCCAGGGTGATAGGCTCCAATTTCCAGGATCAGCTTCATCAGTAATAACGCTGATATTTTCCTATTTCTCAGTTGGTTCAGAACTGAGGGATGAGCAGAGGCAATTATCAGTCCCCCTCAAAAACATCAACACTAACACCTTGATTGGACCATAGACAAGGCTGAGCACCGGAGAACTGAGGTTTTCGAACTGTGGTGCTAGAGAAGACTCTTGAGAGTCCTTTGGACATAAAGGAGATCAAACCAGTCAGCCCTAAAGGAAATCAATACTGAATATTTATTGGGAGGACTGATGCTGAAGCTCCAATACTTTGGCCACCTGATGCAAAAAGCCAGCTCATTGGAAAAGACCCTGATGCTGGGAAAGATTGAGGACAGGAGGAGAAGGGAGTGACAGTGGATGAGATGGTTGGATGGCATCATGGACTCAATGGACATGAACTTGAGCAAAGTCCAGGAGACAGTGAAGGACAGGGAAGCTGCAGTCTGTGGTGTCGAAGAGAGTTAGACACGACTTAGTGACTGAGCAACAGCACTTTGCTAGCACTTCAGAGGTCAAAGGCTACTTATAACTCCCTGGATTCCTCATTTCAGCTCTGCAACGCGAAGGCTATTGTTATTATCCCTACTTTACTCATAAAGAAAAAAATACCCAGAATTGTGAAGTGACTTGTCCCAAATCAGACAGAGTTAAGCCTAGAATCCAGATTTCACAACATTTCACTATCAGAGCTTCTTACTTATGGCCTAAGTTCTGAATTCCTATTAAAAGGCAGTTCTTTTACTCTGCTGCTATAGCAATCAAGACAGCAATCAAGATCCTGGCAGAGGGAGAGACCCAGACACGAACGGAAGGTGCGTTTCTGGGGCTGGGAGAGGCGGTGTGACTACGCAGGGTGAGTACAGGGCAACTTCTCTATCCACAGGTGTGACACCATTTGATACTGTTTTATACCTCCTCTCCAAAGGAACACGCACAGCACTGGTGAAGTCCAAATGAGGTCTGCACTTTAGTTAACAGCGTTTTACCAAAGTTAGTTTCCTGATTCTGATAATCACTTCTGGCTATGTAAGATGTTATCACTGAGAAGCTGGAAGAAGACTATATGGGAACTCTCTGTAACAACTTTACAACTCCTTGCAAAGCTTCCCATATTTCAAAATAAAGCAGGGTTTTGGGTTTTTTTTTGTTTTTTTTTTGCTTTGTTTTGTTTTGTTTTAAATGCTGCAGCCTCCAAGAGATAGGGATCAACTGTAATCCTGAGTGGGTAAACGAATTTCAACTCCTGTGCAACCAGTTGATAGGTGTTCTGGGATCAGAACCCACAATATGAAGGATTCCGTGGCTGTATCTGGGCTTGGTGGGAACGAGTGTATTAACTGATTTGTGATATCTGGTGTTGTCTCTGGGAATGGCATGTGTGAGCGTGGACCAGGTTCATGGCTGTCTCTGTGCCCAATTTATGACTGGTCAGAATGAACCGAGGCCCCAAGAATGGGAAGACACTGACCTGAGAGAGGGAGGGTGTGTGTGTGTGCATGTGTGTGTGTGTGTGTGTGTGTATACGTTCAGTTGTGTCCAACTGCTTGTGACCCCATGGACTGTAGCCCACCAGGCTCCCCTGTCCTTGGAATTTTCTAGGCAGGAACACCAGAGTGGGGTTCCCTTCCTCCAGGGAATCTTCCCAACCCAGGGACCAAACCCAGGTCTCCCACATTGCAGGCAGATTCTTTACCATCTGAGCCACCAGGGAGGGGAAGGGCAAAAGAGGAAGGTAGGTATATAGTACAATTTCATTTACATCCAGTTCCAGGAGCAATAACAAGAAATAGTGGTAGCTTCTAGTGGTGGGAGATTGATTAGAAGGTGATTTAAAATATTGCACTATCTTGATTACAGTAATACTTACACCAGTGCATACATTTGTTAGAAGTTGTTGACCTGTACTTTAAGATTTGAGCATTTTATTACATATAAATTATACCTCTATTTTAAAAAGGACATGGGGCAAAACTCTAAAAAGAAAACATTTGTGTTAATACAACATTACTGGAAGTTTCCAACACTCTCACTGGAAGGAATTCCTCCTGGTGGGGGAGGGGATGTACAGCCAGATATTAAGGTGTGAGTTTCACTGGCCCCTGGTGATGGGATTCTCCAGGGTAAAGTCCTAGCCCTGCTGTTTACTAGTTGCGTGCCTTTGGACAAGTTGTCAGCTTTTACTGTCTCAGTTTCCTCAGCTGTAAGATGTGGGTTGCAGTAGTGCCTGCCTGAGAATTGAGTTAATCCACTGAAGAGCTGACGCACAGTACGTGCTCGGTAAATCTTAGCTGCTATGACGGTTGTGGCTCTTCTCCTCCTCTCTTTGGTTCCTGTGGCTTCCAGCTGCTGTCTGCCCCCCTTAAGCACGCTGGCACCAGGGTGGACACAGACTTCCTGCAGCATATCTGAGACTCACTGGTTGTTCACAAAGACCATGCAATCCAGGAAGATGACAGGGAAGGAAATAAACTCCATGTGACCTCCCCGGGGTGGTCTGGACCTCACCGAGTGAGCTCTGCCCGAGCTCCACCTGTCTCACCCTGCACGCCCACTCTTAGACTCTCTGCTCCCTAGCCTGTAAGGAGGATGATCCCCTATAAGCAGGATGCCATCTTTACACCCACCGTCTAGATAGTTCACCATCTTGGACTAGATAAGAGAGCTCTCAAGCCCTCCGCTCTCCACTGATGTCCCTTCCTCTTGGTTCCTGGTCGGAGAGCCATGTGTTTGCACTGGTCACTGCCCCCAGGAATGACCTCACCCATCAGGTAGAGTCCTGCCCCGCTACCTGCTGTGGGGCTTTAGTCCCCCAACAGGGTCCGTGTACAGAGCACTATTACAAAGAAGTGATGCCATTTCTGTCTAGAATGAGTCTGTGACAGCGCTGGAGCGGTATGAGTGGGCCAGGAGGGAACACAGAAGCTGTCCAGGGGATGAAGGAACAAGGAGGGACTTGGTGGGGCTTTGTGGAGCTCTTCAATTAAAAAGATAAAGGAAGACTCTCCCGTTTTAGCTTTTTCATGGCGCTATTATGAGAATACATAGCCATGAGTCCTCCAGTCCACTGCCAGCTTTCAGAGAGGCAAGAAACAGCTGAGGCATGGGCAAGCTTGAAGGCTTGTGTGAGGAAGGCACGTCTGTCCTTCCTTTTTTCTCTCTACCCATCCATCCATCCAATAATGTATTGTACCCAGTATGGGCCAGGCATCAGGCTGTATCCCAGGGTTGCATGTGAAACGCAGAATTTAACCTTAAAGTGTTTATATTATCTTTCTAGATGCAAACAAGAGAACAGTACAGTGTAACTCAGGGAAGGACAGCGTGGTGGATTAACAAAGGAGAAACACCTGACTGCCGTGCCTGGAGACTCAGGGCGGGCTTCCTGGAGGAAGCATCTTCAAACTTGGCACCCAGAGGATGCGGGGAAGCTAGCCAGATGCGGTGGAGACAACCAACCATGGCTGTCTCCTAAAGCTCAGGCTCCCCTTCCAAGGTGTAGGGTTGTCACTGCAAAGGATATGTCTTCTCCTGCTCCTTGCTGGTGGGGCCGGTGATGAGATGTCACTGGTGGAACATGAGTGAAAGTTACTTGTGTCATCGCTGGGCTAAGGCCTTTTTAAAAAATTAATTTTTAAAATTTATTTATTTTGGGTTGCACCGGGTCTCTGTTTCGGCATGGGCTTTCCTCTAGCTGTGGAGAGCGGGAGCTACTCTAGTTACGGTGCTCAGGCTTCCTGTTGTGGAATGCGGGCTCTCGGGCCACAGGCTTCAGCAGTGGCCGCACACTGGCTCACCAGTTGTGGTCCCCGGGCTCTAGAGCACAGACTCAGTTGTTGCGGCGCACAGGCTTAGTTGCTCGGTGGCGCCAAGAGGGATCATCTCAGATCAGGGATCCAACCCGTGTCTCCCACGTTGGCAGGCAGATTCTTTGCCCTGCACCACCAGGGAAGTCCTAGGCTAAAGCTTTTAAGAAGCAGGTGTGTCTTATCTGGTATCTCCTTCCCTGAACTGGACGCAGATGCTGATGGCATGGCAGAACTACAAACAGAATGAGGCTGGGTCCCCAAGTCCGCAAGGAGGAGAGCTGCCCATGGGCAGGATCGCTCACTTGTATTCCTGTTACCTTCAGCCGTGGATGTTTGAAATTCATTTACTATAG
Source organism: Ovis aries (assembly GCF_016772045.2). NCBI lineage: Eukaryota > Metazoa > Chordata > Mammalia > Artiodactyla > Bovidae > Ovis > Ovis aries. Next base: position 73,978,986 of record NC_056068.1, read on the forward strand.
TGGCTGATGTTCTTTAATGGGAATAAAGAATACACCCCATGAAGAGAGATGGGGAGGAAAGGGAGAAGACTGGTTTAGAGGAAACCTTGAGCTTTTATAGCCCTGGGGATCAAGAGAGAGAGAGGGAGAGAAGAGTGTTGCCAGGGAAGACTGGAAGGTAGACTGAGGCCAGGTCAGCCTTGCTAAGAAGTTAGGACTTCATCCTAAGTTAGCAGAGTGTAGCCAGGCCAAGTGGCCCTAGGCCTGCCCCTCTCGGCCCTCAGGCTCAGAGAAGATGGGTAACTTCCTGAAGGGCATCTGAACAGTAGATGGCAGCCCTGAAATCCAGCCCAGGTCTTGTCGCCTCCATGCACTGAAGCACTCAGCACTGTGCTTTCAACAGAAAGTTGTACAGCAGAGAAACCAGGACATCACATCCTGAGAACTCTGTGAGAATCCTGCCTATGTGTATCCCTTCTCCAGTTTTCGGGGCCCAGACCTCACCCAGCTAGAGTGTTGTCTCCTGCCCCCGGCCCAGGCCAGCACACAGAATGATCACCTCCACCCAGCTACAGCTGCGTCTCAAGTCCTGTGCTGGGGCCAGGTCAAAATGAGTGAGCATCCTGCCTGGTCCAGCTAGGCCCACATTCTGGGGGCAGCCCAAAGAAGCCCATCACCCAATGTGTGAGGCTGGTCACGTCGACCAGCTCCCACTGTGCTATCAGATCCTCAAACAGGACACAGTAGGTGGCAGAGGTTGCTCACACTGACTCGTCTGTGGCTTCCTGGGTTGAGTGAATGACTTGGCAGAGTTTCAGATGACACCTAGCTCCCCTATTTGTAATCCTCAGAGAGCCAGGAGCAGACATCACTGTGTTCCCCTGGGCTACCCTTAGGTAGGTGGGCCCTTGCTGACCCAACAGGCAGTGATAGTTGAGGAAAGGCCACGAGTTTGGCTAGGATCTCCCATCCCTCTGCTACCCTACCCCAGTGTCTGACCTAGTTTCTGAAATCAGAATGTCCTGGATTGCCTTTGTTCAAGGCCTTCCTTGGCTTTGCAAAGTTGACTCTGATGCTTCTCCAGAGAGCAGCGGTGAGGTCCAGAGGCAGAGATTCTGGTGCTCTCTCTACCTCTCTCCCCCTCCTCCTTTCCTCTCTCATCATGCCCAACATTGCCCATTAGGTAGCCTCTGAAGACAGAATCTCACCTCTAAAACAAAAGCTTGAAAACAAGTGGGCCAAGTCCAGCCACCTAGTTTTCTAGATGGAGACCCTAAAAGTTAGAAAGGGAAGTTATACATGTATTTTAAAACGTATGCATGTAAGTTATAGATAAAGGTCTGACTGCCTATTTGGGTCTGTGTCATCATCCATCCATGCAGCTGTCCCTTAATCTCTTCATCCATCACGCATCTATCCAGTCAACAGGAACTGAAGGCTTAGGACCTTCTGACCTCACCTTGCAGCCTGGGTCATCGCTTCTAAAGCTCTTGGTCTTCTTTGCACCACGGAATAGAAAGAACCCAGATTCTGCACATATTTGTGCTCAAGCCCCTCTTCTGCCACCTTTCAGCCATGAGCTTACTGTCATTTGCCTTATTTCTAAAATGTAGTCACCACTTCCTTCCTCTGGATTGCTACGGGGACTTAAGGAGGCAGTGTGTACAGCCCCTGATGAAGTTCCTACAACATGGCAGATCTTCAATACCTGCTTGATGGCAGAACATCCTCTAAATGCTCCGTGCGTAGGAGCGAGCAGGGGGCCCCTGGACCTGCGGTCATGCAAAAGTGCTCAAAGCCACCAAGAAAGGAAGTCTCTCTGCTCCTCTTGCAGAAAACTTGGCTCTAGTCCCTCCTCAGCTGTCACCTAATTTTGGTCTGGCCAGACCTGGTGACTTCCCTTTCCCCTCATTGTCTTGGAGGATCCAGTAGATTTGGCCTGGACCATTTCCACAGGGATGGCATATATTCACCCCGCCACCCTGCACCCTCTCTCACACACTTTCTCCCCTGCAGTCCTGAGGTCTGTCCCTCACCTGCAGAGACACAAAGCCCACTCCCTGGCTTCCTAAAGGTCACCCCTTCAATTGACTTCCCCTGTGAGAAGGAGTCCTGACCCCATTCTGCCCACTCTCTCTCTCTCCTTCCCCTAATTTCTTTTTTATCACACCATCAGAAGTTGTATAATGTATGCTTTGTGCCCTGGCTTGTCTATTTCATACTAGTAGTTAAAAGCTCCATTATTTTGTTTCTTGTTGGATCCCCAGTGATGTCACGTGGTAACCAAATTTGTTGAATGGGTGTATTGAGAAATCGAGAAAATCTTAACTCCGGTTCCCTAAAGTTCACCATATTCACTGAAAATCCACTCCCATACCGCAGAGTGTCTGAGGCCTTCTGAGTCACAGTAGAAATGACACAGGGCTAATTCCTGCATGGAGCATGAAGCTATGTCCCAAAGGGGAGGTGTAAAAGTCAACTCACCTGGCTGTATACGAAGAGCTGTGTGTGGGTCATACCTGCCCCCTGAAAGTGGTCAGGGGACTAGCTCAACCCAGAAAGCTTGAGAGCCTGGCTTGGAAGTCACGCAGACCTGAGTTCAAACCCACCTTCTAGAAGTCACGTAGCCTCTCTGAGGATCAATTGCTTTCAGACAACACAGCTAATGATTCTTACCTCAAAAGGTTGTTAATAACAGTGTTCATCGCTCAGTCGTGTCCAACTCTTTGAGACCCCATGGACTGTAGCCCACCAGGCTCCTGCACCCATGAAATTCTCCAGGCAAGAATACTGGAGTGGGTTGCCATTCCCTTCTCCAGGTGATTTTCCTGACCCAGGGATCGAACCTGCTTCTCTTGCACTGCAGGCATATTCTTTACACCATCTGAGCCACCAGGGAAGCCCTGTTAAGTAACAAAAGTTACCTTTATTGTTTGAGCATTGCAGTACAATGGTGGGCACGCCAGGCACAAACCTTGCCATTGGGTGGTGCTATGAGTTGTGTGACCTTGAGCAAGTGACACTACTTGTAGGTGTCTCCCCATTTGTAAGATTTGTAGAGCTTCTGTGAGTTAACGCATACCAACTATTTGGATCTGTGCCTGGCATTTATAATATTCAAAAGTTTTATTTTTATTTGTACTCTAAAAATCAAGGTATGTGATTTGCACATATCTTAAAAGTATAGCGAGAAGAGTTTTGACAGATTAGAGACACCATCTCCACCCACGTGGTGTTAGTCGCTCCGCTGTGTCCCACTGCCTGAGGCCCCATGGACTATAGTCCGCCAGGCTCCTCTGTCCATGGAGGATGGCAAGAATACTGGAGTGGGTAGTCCTTTCCTTCTCCAGGGGATCTTCCCAACCCATCCACGTAACCACACCCAAATCAAGGTATGGAACATTCTCGCCATTCAGACAGATCTTTGTGCCCTTTCCCAGTTAATTCCGGAGGATCTCCATTCCCCGAGACTGCTAGATCTGTAATAACAGACACTGGAACAGCAACCGTCACTCAAAAGGGCTTCTGAATTCGTATGAATGGACTCACACAGAACGGACTCTTCTGGATCTGCTTTCCTTTGCTCAGCCTAATGTTTTTAAGGTTTATCCATTTTTGTTGTGTGTACCAGTGGTTTCTCTTTGTTATTGTTAAAAAGCAGTCCATCATGTAAATATGCCACATTTTGTTTATCCATTTTTCTGTGGATTAATAGTTCGTTTGTTCATGCTTGAGGGTAACGGGAATAAAACTGCAGTGAACGTTCTTATATCCTACTCTTTGTGGACATGTTTTCATTTTTCTTGGATACCTAGAAAAACAACTGCTGGGTCATAAGATAAGTGGATGTTTAAGTTTATAAGAAATGATTTCAGTCATTTGACGTTTCTTTTTCTTTTTTTTTTTTTACATTTTCTGAGAGCTCTTTTTTTGGCCTACCGTATCATCTGTACATTTCCACACGCACTTGGAAAAAAATGTATATTCTGCAGTTTTTGAGTATAATTTCTACAAATGTCAACTGGCTTACATCTTCTTAATCTTACTGATGCTTTGCTTCTCAATCACTCAGAGAAGACTGGTAAATTCCCAATGATCATTATAATTGTTTTTCTATTTCTTCCTCTGAAACTGAGGCTGTCAGTTTCAGCCTCACATGTTTTGTAGCCCTGTTACTAGGTACACAGACATTTCAAGTTATTGGCTTTTGTTTTGATAATTGGCCACTTCACCCTTAAGAAGTCTGATAATATTTCTCATCTTAACATTCTGCTTTGTCAGGTCTTAATACGGCCATGTCATCTTTCTTATGCTTTGTGTTTGCATGGGTCATCATTCCTCAGCCTTTTATTGGAAAAGAAAGTGTATTTGTATGTAAAATTGGTTTCTTGTGGATGGCATAGAGTGGGTTTTGCTTTTTTAATACATTTTAAAGGGAATTCCCTGGTGGTCCTGTGGTTTGGAATCGGTGCTTTCATTGCCGATCCCTGGTCAGGAACTAAAATCCTGTAAGCCGCAAGCATGGTGCAGCCAAAAACGAAATAGGTAAATCAAATGCTAAAAATACATTTTGAAAAACCTCTGCCTTTAATTGGAGTGTTGAGCCCATTTATTTAATATAATTGTAAAGTTTGATGCATTGAGTTTGAGCCTACCATTCTGTTGTTTATCTTCTGTTTGTAATCATCTGTTCTTTGTCCCTTAGTTTTGCCTTTCCTTGTCTTCTTTTAAATTACTCAAGTATCATTAAATTTTTAGTATTCCATTTTATCTCTTATATTGACCCTTAAGGTATATATTTTTGTTTCATTTATTTATTTTGAGGGGCATCTCCAGGGGTTAAAATATGCATCCTCAGCTATCACATTCTACTTTGAATTACTTTTACACACTTTCTTGTGTCATGGAAGATTTTGAAACATTATGCTTCTGTCTTAACCTCTTTCAACCTACTGTGCTCTGATCAAGTGTTTCACTTCCATATGTGATGTGAAAACCTACATAGCTATTATTTTTGCTCCTCAGAGTCAGTTTTTATCAGCTCAATAGAGGTTTGCTTTATATGTTAATAGCATAAAATGCAGCTATTCTAAGTGTACAACTGAATGTTTTTTTTTTAAATTAGATCTACAGAGTTGTGCAACCATTGCCACAATGCAATTACAGACAATTTCCATCCCCCCTTCAAAAGATCCGTTGAGCCCATTTTAGTGGGTCACCATTGGCCTCCCCTCTTCAGCCTTAGGCAACCACCAATATACTTAATGTGCTATAGTTTTGCCCTTTCTGGACATTTTGTGTAAATGGAATCATAGAATATGTGGTCTTTCCAAGCTGATTTCTTTTACGCAACATCATATTTTTGAGGTTCATCCATGCTGTAGCCTTTATCATTAGTTTGTTCCTCTTTATCACTAAATTATATTCCAATGTGTGACCATATCACACTTTTTGTTTATGCCGTTATCAGTGGATGGGTATTTTGGATTGTTTCCACTTTGGGGACATAATGAATACTGCTGCTATGAACATTTCTGTAAAAGCTTCTGCATGGGTAATTGCTTTCATTTCTCCTAGATAATATCTCAGGAGTGGAACTGCTGGGTTATATAGTAAGTTTATGTTTAACTTTTAAAGGCTGCCAAACTGTTATTACAAAGTGGCTGGAATATTGTATATTTAGCCTGCAGTATGCAATCAATTGCTTTTTAAAGAAGCAAAGAGAGAAAAATTCCTTTCTGTTTATTCACTCATTTAGCTTTTATGGTGCTCCTTATTTCTTCCTATAGATTTGAGTTTCTATTTATTATCATTTCTCTTCAGCCTGAACATCTTCTCTAAGTGCGTCTTATAGTGTGGGTTTGCTGGCGATGAGTTCTCTCGGTTTCTTTTTATCTGAAGAAATTTTTATCTTACTTTTATTTTTGAAGGATAATTTCATTGACCACTTTTACCAGCACTTTAAAGATGCTTTCCATTGTTTGCCAACTTGCAGTCTTTCCAGTAAAAAGTCAGCCATCAATCTTATTATCATGTCTCTCCAAGTCAGGCATCTTTCTTGGTTTTTTTTTTTTTTTTTTGGATGCTCTTGAGATATTTCTCTTTATCACTGGCTTCTATCAACATTATAATATGTCTAGTTGTGGTTTTCTTTGTGTTTTTGCAGCACTCATCTTTCCGTCTGGGATTCCAACTATACGTCTGCAGACTGGTTGATACTATACTATAGGTTACTGATGCTCCATTCATCATTTTTCAGTATTTTTTCCCTCTATGCGTCAGTTTGAATTTATTTTGACCACTTTTCAGGTTTACTGCTTCTTTCTTCTGCTGTGTCAGATCCACTGTCTATACAATGTTCTGCAGTTCTGATACTTTAACTTTTGTTTCCAGAATGGCCATCTGGTTATTTTTTAGAATTTCCACTGATATCCTGAAAAATCCCATCTCATCATCCATTCTATTTTTCCCTATAAATTTCTTCATATGTCTATATTTGTTTTTAAGGTCTTTTTGTTGTCAATTCTAATAACATGTCTGGTTCTACTACTTCTGCTTTCTCTTAATTATGGGTTATAATTTCCTATTTATTCTCTTGTCTAGTGTTTAGTTGTCTAGAGTTCAATTTTATTATATTCTTGAAAGTGTGTATAAAAGGACAATTGAGATTGAAGTTTGATTTTATGTTTATTTATTTCCTAGAAAGTCTAAACCTTTTTTTCTGTCTAATGGCTGGATTAAGAGGCTGCTCATCCAGATTTTTCTTGGAGTATAATTGAGCTGGGACTGAGAAATAGCTTCAGTTATTCTTAGTTACCTGTAATTAGCCCAACCACTAACACCCTCTGCCTTTTTCGTCTTGTCAGGATTTGAGCTAGGAGGGGGTTGGCCGCAGTCTCAGATACTTTTGGTTTCCCTGCATTCCAGTCACTGTGGGAATGCACAAGGCTATGTCATTTTTCTCTCCTTACGTACCTTTCCTCCACCACTGCCTTTCAGGAAAGATTAGGCAGGACAGGTGGGGAAGATGAATTGTGGGACCAAACGATCTTTTCTTTCTTTGAGAAGGTGCCTGGTCCACCTTGATGGTATGAGTGATGTCTCATTTCATTCAGGATGCATGCAGACCCCAACCTGACCTGCCACCCCATACTCTGGTCCAAGTCTGGAATGGTTTTTCTTCGTCCCTGTAAGGTTTCTCCATCTATGGCTGATGATCCTCTCTCCATCTATACACAGACCGGAACCTCCTCCAGGTATGGAAGCTGTCGCAACTGTTGCTCTCCCACGAAGAGCTTGTTTCCTCCTGGGATTCAGTTCTTTGATTCTATTATTCTTCCCTAGAACTACAGAAAGCTTTAGTTTTTATTTTTTCTGGGTTTTTCTTGTTGCTACCATAGGAACAAAGGTCTTTAGGTCTTTGCAGGTCTATATCCTTATTGGAAATAGGAAATCAGTGTGTTATTATGACTAGTGGACACAATCATGACTAAAATAAGCACACAAAAAAAGAATATAATTGCAGTGAAGATTAGCGCTATGATGCAGGAGGGCATGGTTCTGTGAGAGTATTTTCTGGCAAGATGCCCGTTTACAGATGAGGTGAAGAGAAACTGAGTATTTTGCACAAGGTCTTATCTCTGGCGGAGAATAGCGTCAGGATTTAAAGTCAAGTCATCCAATTCCAGAATCCACATTTTACCCATTCTGCTGTAAAATGAGGATTTACATTTAATTTACTTGAAGTAAATTAGTAAATACTCAGTGACTGGCAGAATGTAAAATGCCTGACTCTAAATCAGGGGCTGGAGACATAGCACAGAGAGTCCTCTTGACAAATATTTATTGAATGAGTGAATAAATCTCCACTATAGCGCACATACGCATGTACACACACACACACACACACACACACACACACACACACACACACACCCTCTCTTGACCTAGAAGAGCCTCATGCCTCAAAGGATCTGAGAATGTTCTTTCATAAACACTAAGTCTATTTCCATATCTCTTTTGAGCTGCCTCCTCCTTCTTTTCTGACAGCCAGAGACTCTGGGGAATTAAGCAAGGGGACAGAGAGGACAAATCTCAGTTTCTGAATGGTCTCATATTCTCAGCTATTGTCCCTGGAGCTTACTAGGTTCCTGGCTCCAAAGTGACCCCGTGGCATCTTCACTAGGGACTGGAGACTTCAAGGGTCGGTATCTTACCCGAGGCCCACCCACCCTGAGGCTGTTACTAAACCCCAGGGGGCAATGGCCCCAGCCAAGTCATCTCTGGGTGGGAACAAGGAACAGCTCTATGTGTTGAGCAGCTACCACTGCTAGAACCCGTACTCAGATTTTAGATTCGAGTATAATCGCAAAGTTTGCTGCATAGGAACACCCAGTTCAAATCCCAGCTTTACTTATGCCCAAGTGTGCAAACTTGAGCAACATAATTAACCTCCCTGAATCTTAGTTTCCCATTAAACTATGGGGGTTAAAAATAGTGATTGATTAAGTATAGATCAATCACTATATAGAGTGATTGATCAACTGGCCCAATGCACAGTCAGGTTTGCTTGGTTCATGATAAATATTCTATAAATACTAACCATTCTTAGTTATATCAGCTTGGAGAAGGAAATGGCAACCCACTCCAGTACTCTTGCCTGGAAAATCCCATGGATGGAGGAGCCTGGTAGGCTGCAGTCCATGGGGTCACAAAGAGTTGGACACGACTGAGTGACTTCACTTTCACTTTTCACTTTCATGCATTGGAGAAGGAAATGGCAACCCACTCCAGTATTCTTGCTTGGAGAATCCCAGGGACAGAGGAGCCTTGTGGGCTGCCATCTATGGGGCTGCACAGAATCAGACACAACTGAAGCAACTTAGCAGCAGCAGCAGCAGCAGTTATATCCACTATTTGGATTGCATATTACCGAAAAGCAGGACCAGGATTTGAATCAAGGTCAATGTCTGTGTGTGTTACCCATTGTACTAGTTTTCACCCGGAGAGCTGGTTAACAGGGCAGATTCAAGACCCTATCCTCTATATGTTGATTCAGAAGAACTGAGGTAGGGCCCAGGAACTCACATGTTGACAAGCACCTGAGGTGATCTGGATACAGATCTGGAGTCATACCTCAAAGATCTACTTCACCTCCCTGCTTGGAGCCAGGCACTGTGCAGAGACAGGGGTCTGGAGGAGGACCCATATAACATCTGGTCACCAGCACATCTTCTTTCCAGGCTCTGCAGACAAAGAATACCTTAGCCTGCATCATGGGTACATTTGGCTGGTTCTGGGAGTCCAAAGAAAGGCAATGCAAAAGAATGCTCAAACTACCGCACAATTGCACTCATCTCACATGCTAGTAAAGTAATGCTCAAAATTCTCCAAGCCAGACTTCAGCAATACATGAACTGTGAACTCCCTGATGTTCAAGCTGGTTTCAGAAAAGGCAGAGGAACCAGAGATCAAATTGCCACAATCCGCTGGATCATGGAAAGAGCAAGAGAGTTCCAGAAAACATCTATTTCTGCTTTCTTGACTATGCCTTTGACTGTATGGATCACAATAAACTGTGGAAAATTCTGAAAGAGATGGGACTACCAGACCACCTGACCTGCCTCTTGAGAAATCTGTATGCAGGTCAGGAAGCAATAGTTAGAACTGGACATGGAACAACAGACTGGTTCCAAATAGGAAAAGGAGTACGTCAAGGCTGTATATTGTCACCCTGCTTATTTAACTTATATGCAGAGTACATCATGAGAAACGCTGGACTGGAAGAAACACAAGCTGGAATCAAGATTGCCGGGAGAAATATCAGTAACCTCAGATATGCAGATGATACCACCCTTATGGCAGAAAGTGAAGAGGAGCTGAAAAGCCTCTTGATGAAAGTGAAAGTGGAGAGTGAAAAAGTTGGCCTAAAGCTCAACATTCAGAAAACAAAGATCATGGCATCTGGTCCCATCACTTCATGGGAAATAGATGGGGAAACAGTAGAAACAGTGTCAGACTTTATTTTGGGGGGGGCTCCAAAATCACTGCAGATGGTGACTGCAGCCATGAAATTAAAAGACGCTTACTCCTTGGAAGAAAAGTTATGACCAACCTAGATAGCATGTTCAAAAGCAGAGACATTACTTTGTCGACTAAGGTCTGTCTAGTCAAGGCTATGGTCTTTCCAGTAGTCATGTATGGATGTGAGAGTTGGACTGTGAAGAAAGCTGAGCACTGAAGAATTGATGCTTTTGAACTGTGGTGTTGGAGAAGACTCTTGAGAGTCCCTTGGACTGCAAGGAGATCCAACCAGTCCATTCTGAAGGAGATCAACCCTGGGATTTCTTTGGAAGGAATGATGCTAAAGCTGAAACTCCAGTACTTTGGCCACCTCATGTGAAGAGTTGACTCATTGGAAAAGACTCTGATGCTGGGAGGGATTGGGGGTGGAAGGAGAAGGGGATGGTCGAGGATGAGATGGCTGGATGGCATCACTGACTCGATGGACGTGAGTCTGAGTGAACTCCGGGAGATGGTGATGGACAGGGAGGCCTGGCGTGCTGCAATTCATGGGGTCGCAAAGAGTCAGACATGACTGAGTGACTGAACTGAACTGAACTGGGAGTCCTGGGGGATCAATTCCATAACTGTCAGCATGAGACTTAACACAGCAGGACTGGGACCCTCAAGTCCAGCCCCTCCCTCTTTCTATGCTCAGGAAGTGGCAGGTGGGGCTGCTCTCACCCTCAAATAGAAGGCTCTTAAGTTGGCTCACAGAATTGCCAAATTAAGCTGCTAACCTACCAGGCTCCTAACCTATGTGAGGTGGTGGCTCTGCTGGTCAAACAGGTTTCATTCCATGGGCCAACTCAGGTTGACAGTGGCTGCTTGGAGTGCTGTGTCCACAAGGGTGCTGGGGCTGAGCCTGAGTAGCGGCTCTTGTCATTCAGTCACTCAGTTGTGTCTGACTCTTTGTGACCCCATGGACTGCAGCACGCCAGGCTTCCCTGTCCTTCACCATCTCTGGAGTTTGCTCAAACTCATGTCCATTCCATCCAACCATCTCATCCTCCATCACCCGCTTCTCCTCCTACCCTCAATCTTTCCCAGCATCAGGGTCTTTTCCAATGAGTCAGCTCTTCGCATCAGGTGGCCAAAATACAGGAACTTCAGCATTAGTCCTTCCAATGAATATTCAGGGTTGGTTTTCAACCAGGGGCAATTTTGTCCCCTAAGGGATATCTGATAATTTCTGGAGACATTTTAAGTTTTCACACCTGGGGTGGATGGGACAATGACAGTTAATGGGTAAAACCCAGGGTGCTGCTGAATTCCTGCAATGCATTGGACAGCCGCCCACAACCAAGAATTATTGAGCCCAAATGGCAGTAATGCCAAGGGGAGAAAATTTTCTCTAGGTGCAGTGGGAAAGAGTGTCGTGAGTGATCACCATGACTGGCACAGTGGTGGGAGGAGGGTAGTGAGAGCACGTGGGGTCTCTGCCGGGAACCAGCGTGAGGAACTCCGCCCATGGCAAAGGCCATGAGGAAGGAGGCTTCGGCATACGCAAAGGCGGGATCGAGCCTCAGGAAACCCCCTGTTCCCGAGCATCTACCCCCAAAACCAGAGTCTGTTTTATGCTCTCACCTACACCTCTGACTTTACGGGGGGCTCTCCCCCATCACCATTTCTCTCGGAGAAGGAGTTAACTTGCAACTCCAGTTAATAAAAATTCCTGGGTGTGACAAGAGTGTTTCAACTTACAAATTCCTCTGAAGTTTCTCTAGCCTGCCTGAGTGGGTTCGTCTGGTCACATGTGACTGTTTACAGCCTCCCAACTGTGAGAGGCACGAGATGCTTTAAACTTTCTATATACAGGCTCTTTTGAGAAGTCAGAAAATTATTAGTATAGTATAGTAGATTGATTAGAAATTATATTGGTGAAGCATTTTTCATTTGTTGAGCCAATATTTGCTGCTAAATCTCCATATTCCCTGCCCTTATAATAAATATAACTAGCAGATAGGAGAAATAAGTATTAACCTTTAAGATTAATCATGTTAAACCTTAGGCTAAGTAAATTCCTTTCTTGATTGTAACCCACTACACCCTCACCCTATAAGAATGCAACTGTATTTGGAGGGTGGCGCCTGGTTTAAGAAAAAAATCACCCCTGAAAAAAATAAGTTTTCTGGTTGACTGACCGTTATCAGAAAGGGCCATAAAATGTCAGCAGTCCTCATGGCCAGAAGATGATGTAAAACCCCTAAGACCTTTGTATAATTTTATATGAAGCACCTGATTGTGACAAGGGTCAGGTCTGCTAACCCCCGCGTGACTCTGTATTCATCCCTATGTATAACAAAAAGTATATAAGCAAACCTGAAAAGTAAAGAAATGGAAAGGCTTTCTTTCTGGAAAGACTGATTCCCCCATGTCGTTCTTTCTTTCCCTTTCTGGCTGAATTCCCATCTGGAGTGTGGTTGCTCACCACGTCTACTTACTTGCTCGGGCTTTTAAGTTCCACGTGAGAAGGAGCCCAAGGAGGGGCACCTTCTGATATTCCAGTGGCGCCAGTGGCCCAACGTAGATGGTGCAAATTCCTTGTCTTGGAATTTTCTTGGTATCCCACGTAAACCAAGTTATTCAGCCTCTTTTTCTCCACTAATATTTCCTACTACACTATTCTTTTCTAATCTCTCTTTATATCTGTAATTAAATAAGTTTTTTCCTAGGACGCCAATTCCGTCTCCCCTTCGAATTACCCTGGATCCACCGGGGCTGGACCCCAGCAAGTGGCGCCCAGAACAGGCTATTCGAAGGTAGATTCCCCGAGCAATTAGGGTCATCAGCCCTATTGCCTCCCCCCCGCCCCCCGCCTCCGTGCACCTAGGGTCATCAGCTCTATTTCTCAGAACAACCAGGGTCATCAGCCCTGTTGTTTCCCCAGTGTTGAGTTTTTGGGACAGATAGGACCCCACTTAGGGTGCTGCAGACCCCCCTGTAGGATAGACAGGGTGAGTAGGAGTGGGAAGTGTTGAAGGGTTCTTTGAGCTTTGATTTCAATCTGGACTTTAAGATTCCCATTGAATGAGAGGAGACACTGTAATTCCTGTTGGCCAAACAGGGGAACAGAAACTCGGGAAAGTAACATGAAGTCCTGTGCTTGCTGATCTTGCAGTGCCCTGAGACCTGGGGACCCATGGATGGGGCTCAAGGAGCCCTGTCCCGATTGACATTGGAGCTCCCTCTCTGGACTGATTCATTCTAAAAAGCCACTTTTATTTTACTTGGGGACCCAACCCAGGCCAGGCCTGGGGACCTAGTAAAAGAGGAAATGCTCACATCCGCTTGGGCTCCTGGGGGGAGAGGAGACCAGGAGCCAGTGGGGTGTCCTGGGAGAGGAAAGGCCATCAGGGAAGCTGCTGAAGTAGCAGGAGGACACTCCCAGATCCTCTCCCCAGTTTCCTGCTGCAGGGTGACTGCCCCTCCCCACCCGACAGAGGACTCCAAGTTTATCCTCTGATGATTATGAAGCAGGCATCTGTTCTGGAGAGCTCCAGGCACAAGGGACTGGGGGTACCTTATAAACACAGGGGAGGGACTTCCCTGTCGTTCAGTGGCTAGGACTCCGCACTTCCCCTGCAGGAGGTGTGGGTTCGATTTCTGGCCAGGGAAGCTCTGCATGCTGTGTGGCGCAGCCACAACAACAACAGCAAAAACAAGGGACCCAAGAGGGTTAAGTGAATGTATCATAAAGAAGACTGGCAGCCAGACCTCTAATATCTAGCTGGGAGAATGGAAGGGTCTTCTTTGTGGAGCTGACAGATCAGGAGGAAAGATCTAAGGACCCCGACATCCCCTACAGATGCTCAACACGCCCACCCTCTACTGCATTTGGTCTTTACCAAGAGCAGACAGTGAAGGCTCACTGGGCGTGGCTGAAAGCCTCTAATGTGAACTGGAAGACCTAAACAGACACACAGACTACAGGAACCAGAGCAGGAAAGACAGGAGGCACGGAGGAAATCATAGACAATATAATCATAATAAAATAAAAAAATCTCTAGATCGAAAGATAGACAATAATGCATCCAGGAAAAAAAGAACATGATACCATAGAAAAGAACCTCAGGGGAAAAGAAGAGCTCTTGGGAAAAGATTCGACAGCAGAAACATAAAGCTCGCAGTTAAAGCTTTGGGAGACAAAGCGGAGGGAATTTCTCAAGAACATGTAGCAGAATCAGTCATTGAAGACAGGAGACAATAAGAGGACTGAGACAAAGACTGTAATATTCAGATCATAGAAGATCCAGAAAGAGAAGGAAAATGACGGGAAGGAAATATCAATAAAATCCTTTTCGGAACATCTCCCCCAAGTGGAGGGTGTGAACCCCAAGATGAGAGAGACCCCACACGTGCTGAGCACAGGCCAGACTTCCATCAAGGAAGGTCAGGAGGAAATCTCAGGGACGAGCTGACTGACTTCCAGAGAGTGAAAATGGAGTCACAATTACTTAAAGCTTCTCGTGAGAAACTCTGGAAGGGAGATGATCCCAGAGAGATGTTATGGGGAGGGAGGTGGGAGGGGGTTCATGTTTGGGAACGCATGTAAGAATTAGAGATTTTAAAATTTTAAAAATAAAAAACTAAAAAATAAAAATAAAATAAAAAAAAAAGAAAGAAATGAAGCCTTTACATTCTGAAAGAAAAGTATCTGCCACCTAAAATTCTAGGTCACACCAAAAATGTAAAGACAGTCTTAGACAAACAAGGAGAAAGGTGTCTCCCAACAGCTCCACCTCCGGAAGCTGAGAGAGGAAGCTCTCCACCGACAGCCGGAGGGAAGCAAGAAACAGGAAGACGCGGAATCTGGGAAGCAGGAAATCCAGCTCGGGAGAGAGGAGGAGGTGTCCTCACGCTCATGGTGGGGCTGGGCCGTGGAGACGGGGGCGGGAATCCCAGAGTGCTAGCGGCAGAGAGCAACACGTCCAGTTTAGAAATGCCAGAAAGTTCCAGGAGAGACTTCTCTCATGATGATGAAATGGATAAAAAGTTAGATGTGAATCAAAGTACTAAGAAAGCTTCAGACAGCTGGCAAAGAAGCTGGAGAAATTAGTGACGGGGCGCAGAAAGCTAAGCAAAAGAGGAACTCCTAACAGCTGTAACGTTGAATGCCAGGGTCATCAAAGCGATGGCACAGCTATCCAGGGAGGATAGGAGGAGGGAAAGAGTGGCATAGGGCACGGAGGACAGAGCCTGAATGGGCATTGCATGTGCCAGGGCAGGGAAGCAGTGGAGGACGTCTGACACTGAGAAATACACACAGCGACGCACATTTGTCATGGGGACATCAGGAGCTAAACACAGAAGGATCAGCTGAAGGAAGTGACGTGGCCATTTCTAGAGAAGAAGGAGGGGAGGGGAGAAGGGCTGGAAATGACCACTTGTCTTAACTAACTTCCTAAGCCAGCTTCATTCTCTTAACTAGGAGCCTGGTAACTGACGAAAACTGGAAATTAAAAACAATGCCATGGGCGTGCATGCGAAACGGTGAAACCTGAGTAAAGTCTGTATCCGGGCTACTGATGCTGTGCCAACACCCGTCCCCCGACTTTGATGACGCACTTCGGTTGCCTGCATGTGTGTGCTAAGTCGCTTCAGTCGTGTCTGACTCTGTGACCACATGGACTGTAGCCCATCAGGCTCCTCTATCCATGGGGATTCTCCAGGCAAGAATACTGGAGTGGGTTGCCACGTCCTCCTCCAAGGGATCTTCCTGACCCAGGGATGGAACCTGCATCTCTTGAGTCTCCTGCATTGGCAGACAGGTTCTTTACCACTAGTACCACTAGTTACTTGAGACGTTATCATGAGGGGAAGCCAGGTGAAGGGTATGTGGGAACCCTGAGATATCTCTGCAACTTCTGTGTGTCAAACGGTTTCGAATTAGTTACATAAACAACAACCAACCTCAGTTTCAATAGGAGACTATGCTGTCTCCAAAGTCAATCTTTGCAGAGGAAGGAAAATGAGGATTCATTACGCAGCCAGGCAGCATCTGCAAAGAGCGGAGGTTCATTCAGTTGGCTCTCTCCCCGGGTTGCAGCTCTGTGGCTGCA
This sequence comes from Ovis aries, assembly GCF_016772045.2. Classification (NCBI taxonomy): domain Eukaryota; kingdom Metazoa; phylum Chordata; class Mammalia; order Artiodactyla; family Bovidae; genus Ovis; species Ovis aries. Next base: position 73,995,089 of record NC_056068.1, read on the forward strand.
GGCAGTGAGAGAGCTGGGGTACTCCAGGGTCAAGGAGCTGAGTGGTGTCTGCCTGCCAAATTCTCTTGTCCAATCTTCATGGGACAGATGAACAAATAGGGTAAGGGAGGCAGGAAGAACTGAATTTGGAGTTAGACAGATCTGAGTTTACATATGAGGACAGCCAGATCATGGGTATCTATCTATAGCCTAAAATCCTTGGGCAAGAGCCTTGTACTTTCTGATCATTGTCTTCTTCACCTGACTATGAATGTCCAGTTCAAAGGCTGGAAATCAATGTCTGCCAGTCCCCAGGCACAGGGCCCCGGCACTTCGCCTCTTTACGTTTGATGAACTGTGGCCCAGAGATGTTAAGCTGTTTGCCCAAGATCACACAGCAGAGAAGGGGCCCAGCCAGGAAGGGCGCCCTGTTGGTGTGGGTTTAAAGTATGGCTCCACCAGAAAGCAAACCCTTTGCAGTCTTTGCCACAGTACTGTGGCGTGCAATCGGGTATCCCCAGATCTTGACTGAGCACCTCCTACGTGCCAGGCAGCATTCTAAGAGCTGAAGGTGCTGCTGTGAATGAAATCAGTCCATACCCTCAGGAGGGCGGGAGGTGTCAGACATAAGATAAGCCAGCCAGCTGACAGGCATGAAGAGACCTTTGTGAGCCTCTGCTGCCAGAGGGAGGTTCCATCACACTCCAGTCAGGAACCTGAGCAAGTTTCTCGACAGGGGAGAGGATCCTGGGGTTGGGGGACAGTGGGGTTTGGATTCTAGCATCCTGCCCCCCGCAGGACTGAGCAGCAAGGCCACAGCCTTGGGGATTAGCTCAAGGATGAGTAAGCTGGAGGCTACTGCTATAGCTTGGGTGTTCGTGTCCGCCTAAACTTTGCAACACCGAAAACCTAAGTAGAAGGTATTAGGAGGTGGGGCCTTTGGGAGATCCTTAGGTCATGAGGTTGGTGCCCCCGTGAGTGGAATTAGTGCCCTCATTAAACGGGCCCCAGAGGGATTCCCTGCCCTTCCCCCATGTGAGGATACAGCAAGAAGTCAGCGGTCTGCAATCCAGAAGGGGAATCTCACCAGAGCCTGACCATACCCACATGCCTGTCTTGGACTCCAGCCTCCAGAACTGTGAGGAATGAATTTCCATCATTTACAAGCCCCTCAGACTGTGATAATTTGTTCCAGCAGCCTGAATGGACTAAGACAGCTACAGTGGTCACGAGACTAACACCCCCTTCTCTCCAGACCCCCACTTGGATTACAGGGCACAGCTCCTGATGTGCCATGGATGGCTACCCCTCTCTCCACTCTCTGATTTGTGGCCTAGTGGGAGTCACTGGACCAGGAGTCTGGCCCCCATTCTGCTGCCCACCTGCTGTGTGACCTCAGATGAGCTCCCAGCCCTCTCTGTGCCTTAAGCTCCTCACCTGGACAGTTTGGAGGTTGGACTGCATGAGGTCTAAGCTGCCACTCTTTAAGCTCTCAAGATTTTGGGAAAACATCCATTTATTCAGCAATCAGGGGAAGCTTTGCTATGTCTCTGTGCTGAGATATGGCTGAGCCACAGATATGGATCCTCACTTCTCTGAACATATGGAGGGACACGGGTTAAGCCGACAATGACCGAACGACCAGTTGGATATGGCTGTGAAGGAAGAGGGGAGGGGGCATAGTAAGGTGAGTTTTCTTATTGGTGAGGCTAGGGGACGGTAGGTTATAGCAGATGGATAGTGAATAGACCCAAGGAGGAAGGCCTGGGAGACAGGGTCCATAAGTACCTCTATGGGTCGGCAGACAACACGGTACCTGCAACCCAGGCCCCCAGACCAGAAGCAGGGGCCGAAAGAGTCGCCCTCTCAGAATGTCTCCCAGCTCAGTGAAATTCAAGGTGTGTGTGTGGGCTGTGGGTGGGGGTGGGGAGGGAGGGACAGTGCATCTCTTCACTGTTTAGACCATGGACTCCAAGAAAATAGCTGAGTGACTTTGTGCCACTCACTCAACCTCTCTGAGCCCTGCTAAGTTTGTAAAGCGAGGCTGACGGCATCTCCTTCACAGGCTGGTTGGAACAATTCAATGAGATAATACATCAGGTTCATCCGCACACACGTGTTCAGTAAGTAGCAGCTGCTCTCAGTCGACCCGACTTCACTTCCTACCTTCTTCCAATGTGTTCTTCACAATGCCTGGAGAGTGAACTCTTAAAAACACAGACCTATCCTACCTCTCCCACACTTAAAAGCTTGCCACTGTCGCTAGGATAAAGTCCACCTTCTTCCCCATGGCCTACACAGTCACACTGGCTGCTGGGCTGTGTCTTGACTATGTCAAGCCCATTCCACAACCTCAGGGCCTTTTGCACTTGCTTCCCGCCCACCCCACCCCCACCTACAGTCTTTATCTCATAAATTATTCCCTGTCAAGTCCTGAGGGGTGTTCTAACAAGAAGGAACAGGATATGCAAAGGCCCTGAGGAGAGACAGAGGTGGGTGAGAGCCAGGAATCCAGAGGGTTTGCAAGGAGGAGAGGGGGGTCCGCAAAGTGCTGGGAGGAGCCAAGTGGAGGAGCCCGTGCTAATGGGAGAAGCAGACGGGGCCACTTTGTTATTGCTGTTGTTGGTGTTGACGTCAGCCCGGGTTCAGGGCCGGACGCAGAGCAAAGGCTCAGTCAAGCTGGATGAGCGGTGCTGAGGGAACGGTCCAGGCATACGCTGGGGAGTATTTCCATGGAAACCCATCACGCTCCCGGCTCATGACTCCAGAGGCTCCCCAAGGTCTCATATCCCCTGGCCCTGGCTGGCCCTGAGCTGATAACACTTCCTGAGCTCTTGGGGAGGGGGGGGTCACTTCCCCTTCCTCTGCGTCTCTCTGGGCCCCAGCTGTTAAGGAGGCTGCAGACTGGGGGCAGGAGGGCTTTTCCTTTGGAAGGCGACCTGCACGCACAGACAGCACGTGGGGCCCAGGCGGCCCCAGGCCAGGCCCCCGCCACCATCTAAGCCAGCGTCAGAGGCCCAGCCCGGATGCAGCTGGGCCCCACCGGAGCCTCCAGCAGGAAATGCGCATGCCGGCGAGGCCTGCGGAGTGGCCACCCACTGCCCAGACAAAGGAGCTGGACGCAGACCCCTTCCTCGCAAGGCTAGACTCGGCAGCCAGGGCGGACCATCAGCACAAGTGCTCTTGTGGCCCCGGGGGATGGAGAGCACCGGGCCTGCTGGACAGCCCAGGAAACGGGGCTCCGAGGTGGGCCCAGGCTGCCCTGGGGGGGACGTGCTTCCCATGCCAAACTGCACCCTCCGATGAGGCATACGTGTCTAGATCACACACAGAGACGCACACACAATTGCATGTGGTGAAGATAGATCCAGACGTAACAGGCTCTGTTATAGTAAGACAGGAAACACAAAGGCACAGCGACACACAGCAGACGTGAGCAGCACACACAGACGCACACCGTTCGGCGGGGCACTCTCCTATGAGAACGTGGCACACAGTCACACAATGCCACACAAGGCAGACACACACACACCTCCACACAGGCACTCCTCCGCACACACGCAAAGCCGCAGACACATCCCCTGATGCCCCTGACCTCACCTCCCAGATAATTGTGCCGGAAAATAGAAACACCTGCTCCCCACCGAGCCGTCCCCCGGCAGTGGCAGTAGACTAATTAAGCCTTCACAGGAGGCTGGCATTTTCCTGGCAGCCCTGCGGCCCCTCGCTGCCAGAGCAGCCACCAGCCCAAGTGGCCTTTGTGATGGGCCCCAGGGGGCAGTCGACCTAGCCTCTGTCCCCCTTCTCCCTCTCTGGTCACTGGAATAGCCCCCAACTTTCCTGTCCCAAAGGATCCTTCTGGGGCTGATGGCCTACCAGTGAGGGTGCTGGACAGAATTGACCCAGGGAGGTTGAGACCCGGGTCAACAGATTCCCAAGAACTTGAGGATACTTGAGGGACTTAAATCAGCTGTAGACATGAGAGCTGGGTGCCCTCAGCTGCTCTCTGCCTAGCTCAAATGCTAACCCCTGTCCCTCTGGACAGAGGGGGACTCAATTTCCCTTATTTATCATCCTGGACTCAGATCCTCAGCTGCTGCCTCTCACATGGGCGTCTCTGCCATCCTGGGCTTTTTGCTCTTTTTCTAACACACCTGAGGTTCACACTTGCCTCAGGACCTTTGCACCTGCTCCATTCACTGTATGAAACCCCACCCCCACCCGACTCCAGGTCTTCTGTCTCCTTCTCACCTTTCCGATCTCAGGTCAAATGCCCCCTCCTCCAAGAGGCCTGCCTTGCCCTAGTTAATATATCTCCTCTAAGTGGGCCCCTCAATTATTTCCCAATTCAGTGGTTCTCAATCCTGGCTGCTTGTTAGAATCTCCTGGGGTGGGTTTGAAAAATCATTTGAGGCTAGGCCCTGTGTAGGCTTAACTAAGTAAGAATCTCTGGGTCCTGGCATTAAAAAAAAAAAAAAATCCCCATGTAGTTCTAGTGTGCAGTCAGGATTGAGAATTCTTGGCCCAGAGGCTTTTCAGTTAGTGAGAAGAAAGACGGAACTTTGCAGCCTCCTTGCCGCCGCCTCATCATTGCTGTTGCTTACCGGGCACCTGCTCTGCGGCAGGCCTGTGTTGTACTATGTACATTAGGATCTCAGCACACACTTGGGTAGCACTTCCTGTGCATCCAGGACAGCTCAGAGGACCCTGCATGGGACAGCTCATGTCATCCCCTTATCAGCCCTACAATGTGGGAACTCATATCATCCCCATTTTACAGATGAGAAAACTGAGGCCCAAAGAGAGAAAGCCTTTCACCCAAAGTCCTGCACCCCATTTTACAGATGAGAAAACTGAGGCCCAAAGAGAGAAAGCCTTTCACCCAAAGTCCTGCAGCTGGAAAAATGGTGGAACTGAGGATGTAACCTAAGCACCTGGTTCTTAACTGTGAAGATACAACATTGTAAAGATGTAGAAACTCTGGCTCAGAGAGTCAAGAGACTTGAGGATTCAAACCATGTCAGTCTGACTCTCTATAGTAGAGAGTGCAGGCACCTTCATGGTCCCTCATGTCTTTATCTTCCCTCCTCCTAGAAACCAGCCTTAGTGGCAGCAGGGCAGAGGGGAGATTGGAACCAGCATGGGTCAGCCCACTTGAGTTCCATGAATCAATGGTAGGCATAACTGACATATATATGGCAGCTACTGTTCAAGATACATTGACTTACGTCACCATCAAAGGGACCCTCATTTTACAGAGGAAGAAGCAGGTGCACAGGGGTTAAATAACCTGCCCAAGGTCACATAGCGGATTGATGCTAAGCTGAGACTTGAACTCAGGTAGGCTGGTTTTAGGGTCTCTGCTCTTAACTCCTGCACCATACTGCCTCTCAGCTCCTGTGGTTACTTAAGCTGCTTGAAATTCACTTTTCTCCTCTATGAAACGTGCATGTTAGTGCCTACCTCTTTTGGAAAAGTAGAAGGTGAAACAAGAGCACAAACGTATGGACAGGCCCTCGCACAGGGCCTGTGCGTAGTAGGCCTTTGATAGGAGAGGTCACTGCGCAGAGCCGACGGAGCCACAAGCGTTCTTCAGCAACTCGATTTGACTTTCACACACAGGAAGGGCTGAGCTAATGTGGGATGTGGACGCAGGTGGTGACATTTGAGGTCTCCAGCCTGCTGATCCCCCAGAGGGGTGCATGGGCCCAGTAGGTCCCTGGGACCCTGAGCTTCCCATGGACACCTGCAAATGCCTAGAAGCTGCCTGCGTGCATCATCGCTGACCCTCCAATAATGTGTAATTGCTGTTGCAGGCAAGTAGCTGTGTTCTCTGGGGTGAGATTTACAAGCAGAGCAGGAAACAGCCGAGCAACAGGCGTGATGGAGACAGGAAGAGAGAAAAAGCTGGGGGACCAGGGGGAGAGGAGCCTTCAGGGAGGAAAGCTGGGTCCTTGGGTGAATTTGCAACCTGGGTTTTTGAATCCAAACTTCGTTTTATACAATCTGTCCTGCTGCTCCCACCAAACACATCTGGAAATCCAGCATTTGTGCTTCTATGCTCCATCTCCCATAAAGGTATGGAAATATATCCATCCAGTGGGCAGTACTGGGATTAAAGCTTTTTGAATTATCTGTGCGTGGTATCACTGAAGTCCACAAGCATCGTCAAAGATGACGTGTCTGGTGGGTGTGAAGGCAAGCCTTTCAATTTCAGGGCTTCAACTGCCCATCCCGGGAATGGATCCTCACACACTTTCCTGCTGCTGCTGCTGCTGCTAAGTCGCCTCAGTTGTGTCCGACTCTGTGCGATCCCATAGACGGCAGCCCACCAGGCTCCCCCGTCCCTGGGACTCTCCAGGCAAGAACACTGGAGTGGGGTGCCATTTCCTTCTCCAATGCATGAAAGTGAAAAGTCAAAGTGAAGTTGCTCAGTCGTGTCCGACTCTTCCTGATCCCATGGACTGCAGCCTACCAGGCTCCTCCATCCATGGGATTTTCCAGGCAAGAGTACTGGAGTGGGGTGCCATTGCCTTCTCTGCACATACCTTCCTAGGTGTCTTCAAATGCGCACACAGGCTGCTAAGTGTGTCCCGTCAGCTCCATTGTGCCCTCCAAAGATGCCTCGGGAGTTAGGAAAGAGGAGCGCTGTGCCTCAGGTGTGATGTATTTTCTCCTGCCTTCTTACCTCTGCACCTGCTCTTCCCTCTGCTGGGGATGCTCCTTATCTAGCCAGCCTGGCAAATTTCTCCTGGCTCTTCAAGTTCCACTCAAGTATTACTTCTTTTGTGACACCTTCCCTAATTTCTCTTCCACCCGAAACCCCTGCAAAGGCACTTCTCCCCCAGGTCTGAGTTGTCCCGTAAGAAGCTTCGCTAGAGCTCTTCCAGCTCTCTTCTTTTGCGTTCGCTTTCCCAGATCAACTTCAGGTCCGTCATTAGGCCGCTAGTGCAGCAGAACAGGGGTTCTTCAAGTGTGGTCCCCGAACCAGCAGCATCAGCACCCTCTGGCACCTTGTTGGAAGTGCCGGTTCCTGGTCCCGCTACAGACCTACTGAATCAGCAGCTCTGGGGGTGTGCCCCTTTTCAACAAGACTTCTAGGTGACTCTGATGTGTGCTTAACTTTGAGAACCAGTATGGTAGGAAGATAAGGCAAGTATGGGAACACCTAACTCACAACAGAGGACATACGTATACCTGTGGCTGATTCATGTTAATATACGGCAGAAACAACACAATGCTGTCAAGCAATTATCCTCCAATTAAAAAAATAATAATTCAGAACAAACAATACAAATACCATCCGGGGAAACATGTGCCAGGCACTTTACCTGTGTTACTTCTCCTCAGCAACAGGTGAGAAAGATACTAATATACCCATTTTACAGATAAGTAAACTGAGGGAGCAGGAGTCCAGCTGAGGCCTCTGGCTCACCGTTGACATCCAGTGATCACTTTCCCATCTGGCCTCTCGAGGCTCTTCCGGGTCTGGCCTTCTCTGAGTTGCCGCCTGACGCTGCATTTTGGCTCAGGCCCTGTTGATCTCTACCCTCCAGGTCTCTCTCCATGGGCCATGGGCTCGGGTTCCTTGAATTTTGTTTTCCATTTAGAGATCAAAGCAATAGACAGGCTCACGGGCAAAACAAAACCAAAAAAAGCCCATCCGAGGGGAGGGATTTTATTAACTTAACAGCTGGCGCCAGAGCTCCTCATAGGAAGATATGTAACATTGTTTGGAAAAAATATTTTGACAAGTGTTGGGGAGAGAGGTAAGAACTTTGGGCCTGGTGCCCAAGCCTCAGAGTGAGGGAGGAGGCTGCCCTGCGAGAAGGGAGGCTTCGCAAGCTCCCAGGGCATCCAGGATGGCGGGGGCGAGGAACAGTGCGAACAATCGCTAGCATTCATCCATACCCGGAAATGCACTCAGGGACGCATGCACTCCGTGCTCTGTCCACTGCAGGAACCAAGGTGCTCAATCACAGCAGAAGAGCAGAAAGGAAAGAAAGAGAAAAAGACAAGCACAGAGCAGAAAAGAACGAAAAAGATAAAGGAACCACCTCCGGTAGCTGAAGCCATGGAGGAAATCTATTAGAAGGCATGTTGGAGATGGTTGGATGGCATCTCTGACTCAATGGACGTGAGTCTGAGTCAACTCCAGGAGTTGGCGATGAACAGGGAGGCCTGGCATGCTGCAGTCCATGGGGCTGCAAAGAGTCAGACACGACTGACTGACTGATCTGAACTGAACTAGCTACCTATAAAGGCAGGGAGCTCCAGAGAAAGGAGGCCTGGAATAACATGGCTTAAATGAGAGAAATTTCTTTCTTTTTCAGGAAGTAGCCGAAATGTAATGGTGGTTCTGCTCCATGAATTTTTCAGGCCTTCAGCATATGCTCCAGGAAGGTTCACTGCTTGCTAGCAGGAAGGGGAATAAGGAGGGGAGGGGACGGTCTCTCCCTGCAAGGTCTCCCTGGAGGGTGTACCCTTACTGCTGCTCACCCCACACCATCAGCTGGAGCCTGTTCAACAGCCGCACCTGTGGCGAGGGAGGCAGGGGAGTCTAGGTGTGTGCCTAGCAGCCATCAGCCCAGTTAAATAGTCTGTTACCTATGTGAGTGGGGGAGATGCTCCTGAGGGGTAGGGCAGAAGTCTGCCACAGATAGAGCTTGGGGAGCTTACAAAATTGGGTGAATCAGGCTCAGAAAACTGGTAGGAACCAAGGGAGGCCACGGGGTAGGACCCACAACCACAGTCATGTTAATAGACAAGCCGGCTGGGGCATGTAGCCAGTGCTGCCGCTGGGAAGGACGTACCATCTGTTCCTGCAACTTGGCATCAGATTCCAGAGGGGAGGGGTTCAGACAACGGAGGCAAGGTCACAGGTCTGAACTTCAGCTGCCAAGAGCTTTGGTGGAAGGGGAGGGTCTCCAGGTCCACCCACACCTCAGGGACTGAGAATTCTCGCCCAGATAAGCTGGGAGTTGGACTCCTGGTTGCACGGGCCCCACCAAAGAGCAAAAAACAAAAAAAAACAAAAAAAAGAAGTCCACAATTCTTTTAATGTCATTTCTTCCTCATAACCACTATGATAAGTCCCAGTTTTCAAGTGAAAGGGGTTAAATTTACTAGTTGCTTCTAGAGCACCTCCTGAGTTAGGCATTTCTCTAAGCAGTTTACAATTATGAACTCATTAATTTGCCTGCTTCCCTGGTAGCTCAGACAATAAAAAATCTGCCTGCAATGAGGGAGACCTGGGTTCGATCCCTGGGTTGGGAAGCTCCCTTGGAGAAGGAAATGGCAACCCACTCCAGTATTGCCTGGAGAATGCCATAGACAGAGGAGCCTGGCGGGCTGCAGTTCATGGGACTGCAGAGTCGGATATGACTGAGCGACTAACACACAGTAATTTGCCTGAGCCTCAGAACAACCTTTTAGGACAGATCCTATTAGCATCCCCATTTTATAGAGGGGATTCCCTGGTGGCTCAGACGGTAAAGAGTCTGCCTGCAATGCAGGAGACCCAAGTTTGACCCCTGGGTCGGGAAGATCCCCTGGAGAAGGAAATGGCCACCCACTCCACTATTCTTGCCTGGAAAACCCCATGGACGGTGGACCCTGGGGGGCTACAGTTCACAGGGTCACAAAGAGGCTGACATGACTGAGCAACTTCACTTTCACAGAAAGATTTTACAGAGGCACAGAGAGGGAGGGAAGGTGCCTGGGGTGGCACAGCTAATAAACAGCAGTGAGGCTGGGCTTTGGACCCAGACAGTCTGGCTCCAACCCCCTAGCTGGTAATCACTGTACGACGCAGCAGGCAAGAGAAGCAGCAGCTGAAGTTATGAGGATGTGCATTTTGTGATAAGGCCCACCCCCCTGCCTCAGGTTTTCCAGTAGAAGATATTGCATTCATGAATATTTTATGTAAATAGTTGGTGCTTCTCTTCTGGAAATTAAGCCAATTTCACATCAGGATCAGTGAGGCACGGTTCAGAGGCAGCACGTCTGGGGAGCATGGGCCCAGAAGGAAGAATATCCAGGACAGGTGAACCCCTCCCCTTTCTGCTGTCCTTAGTCATTTCTGGGAATTAGCAAAAGTGGAGAAGGCTTTGAACTTCATTAGGTCTTGGGACAAAGGGCTTAAAGACAATCTCAGGAAGACTTCAGAGGCAAGCTGGCCAATAGCTATTGTCTGAGTCACCTGAACTCTAAAGCCAGCACGAGAGGGGCTCTACTTCCTGCCCCTACCTGCCAACAGCCAACCTGGGTCTTCAGTCCCTGTGTGCTGCCTGGGAACTGATTTCTTAAATCTGAATTTTACCTGACCTAGACCCCATGTCCTCACAGGGGTGCTCCAAGCAGGCTGTGACCACAGGAAGAAGGTCGAGAAAATAAGAAAAAGGAGTCTGCAACATTCATCAACCTGTCCCAGAATCCACCCTGCATGTCCCAGGACTCGGCCCCTGCTGCAGGGCCCTGGATCTCGCAGCGACCTAAGTGACCTCGGGAGGAAGTAGAAAGGCCCTGAAGGAGCCCAGCTTTAGAGACACTGCAGTAACCTGCTGCAGAGATGCTCGCACCCCTAGCTGTGTAGGTTTAAGAGCCGGGAAGTTGGGAGCTGCGGGTCGTCAGAGGCCCACTGTCCACACACACACGCCTACACATCCGCACATATGCACACACACACCTGCTCCAGGCACCAAGGAGACCCAAGGTGTCGCTTAACTGAGTCGTACCATACCCAGTGATTATGTCCCCAGGGCCAACGCGGTCCTACTCTTCTGCAAGCGGTAAGAGAGTCATCCCCTTAAAATTCACATGCTGGGGCTTCCCCGGTGGTCCAGTGGTTAGGAATCTGCCTGCCAATGCAGGGGACACTGGCTCGATCTCTGGTCCGGGAAGATCCCATATGCCAAGGAGCAACTAAGGCCTGCGCCACAGCTTGTGCTCTAGAGCCCATGGGCTGCAACTACCGAGCCCGCACGCCTAGATGCCGTGCTCCCCAACGAGAGAAGCCGCCACAGCTGAAGAGTGGCCCCCATTCGCTGCAACTAGAGAAAACCTGTGCGCAGCAACGAAGACCCACCACAGCCAATAAATGAATAAATCTTAAAAAAAACAGGCCAAGGGAGTTCATTTCTTAGTAAGGTATGTTCATTATTATCAGTACCATTACTGTTACTCAGCCATCACTTTTTAGTATCTCCAATACCATCCACTACATATCTTCCTCATCTTACAACTGGATTATATCTCAATAAACCCAGTGTAAATTGAGAATGTCATAAATCAAAGATGCAGTTTTATAGATAACCTACCAAAGATCGTGGCTTAGCCCAATCTACCTTAGGCATGCTCAGAACACTTACAGTTGGACACAATCATCCAACACAAAGCCTATTTTATAATGAAGTGTTGCCTCTCTCATGTAATTGATTGAAAGCTGTATTGAAAGTGAAAACCAGAATGGTTGTCTGGGTGCAGAACGGCTGTAACCATATCGATTATTCGCCCTCCTGATCATGTGGCTGATTGGGAGCTGTGGCTGCGGCTGCCCAGCATCACGAGATTGTGTGCCACGTATTACCAGCCTGGGAAAAGATCAAAATTAAAAATTTGAGGTATGGCTTCTACTGAATGCTATTGCTTTCATACTGTCATAAAGTTGAAAACCATAAGTAGAACCACACTCCCTGAGATAGAGGGACTGTCTATATAGTAGACACTTAACATTTGCTACCTTTGGCCTTTCCAAGTGGGAGGTAGGGACCCCACATCTGTCCTGCAGATGGAGAAACGGAAGCCCGGGAAGATGGACCGATGGTTACACAATTCATACAGTGCAGGACCAGCAAGCCCGTGGTTCCTGCTGGACCTCGGGCACCTCCACAGCACAAACAGGTAAGGGCTCACCCTTCTGGGAGCAAAAGAGCAATCCATGGGAGGGCCTGGAAGACAAGGTCCTCATGGGGAGGGCTGCCAGCAAAGCTGCCTTTTACTGCGGTCCTGAGAGACACACTGAGGGTTCTCCCTGGGCCCCAGCACCCCACGGAAATCACAGTTAAATTCTGACAGCTTGCCATCCCCAAGAACAGCACACTCACAGCCTGCACCTGGGCAGGGCTGTACCTGGGAAGCCGTTTCATGTCACACCATCCTTGATGGTTGCAGCCTGATGGGACAAGGAGTAAGAAACTCATCCCAGGGTGCCAGCCCACTGCAGGGCCAGGGAGCCCTTTTTCCATAAAAATGTGAACTCAGAGGCAAGAAGCCTCTAGTTAACTGGGGTTCTGGGTCTATAACAGACTGTGGAATTGGGGCCAGTCTGGACACCACAAACTTGCCAGCTGCCTTTTGCATTCCCGCCTTCACAGACCAGCAGACTCTAGCTTGCACAGCTGAGACCAAAATGACAGGGAAGGAAAGAAGCCACAAGGATGCAGGGTATGTAGACAGAAAAGGGCAAGACCACATAGATAAAGAAGAGAGGAAGCAAAGTAATTGAGAAAAAGGTACTTTCTTGGTTCCTTCCAGCTCCGGGTTCTGCCAGGTCCAAATCCATTTCATTTCCACGATTTCTGTACTCTTCCCAGCTTCCTTGGGCTATTTTGAGTCGTTTCTATTCCTTGCAACTAAAGAATCTCTGACTCGCAGAAAAATTGGAACCAAGAACGGATTTGCAATAATGTCTCAGAGGAAACGTGAAGCTGTCTGTAAGCTTAAAGCAGAGTGAGAGACAAGGAAGAGCCTGTGGTAAGTGGTTTAATGGCCCTACCTTCCTCCCATCCCAGGACACTGGCCCCTTTGCAACGTGAGGCACCGAATGTCCCTGCCAGATGTAAAGCCTGTTTCTCCATCCCTTTGAATACAGCCTGGCCTGCGAGTGTAGAATCTGGCCAGAATGAGTTTGTGTGAGTTTTGGAGCCTAGGTCTCAAAAGGTCTTTCAGCTTCTGCCTTTGCCTTCTTGGACCATCAGCCCATCATCTGAGCTGCCCACCGTGGACCATGTGGGCTCAGATCGAGGCCTCACTGAGAGGAGGCCTGGGGGAACTTGTGGCAGCTGAAAGGAAGGATATTGGAGCATGCTGATCACTCCTTCTGGTCTCATGTAAAAGGAAGAGAGACAAACTCCAATTCTAGGTTCTCCAGCTGGAACCAGACATTTTCTTAAATGGCACAATTTTATAGCTTTGTGCTTATATCCAGCCCTCTGAGACGGCTGAGACCAAATCCAGAAAATAATCGTGCACCTTGCCAAGTTGCACAAATGAATTTTCTGCCTTTCTGGGTTTCTCTTATCAAAATTAACTCATTTAATGAAAAATCCTAGAAGAGAAGGGCAAATTGGGCATTCTAGGCAGGGAAAAGTCTTTGAGCAAAAACTCAGAGAGACAGTGTCAGTGAGATTTACTTTCAGATACAAGTAACAAGTACCAGACCAATGAGGTGCTTAGGTCAATGGTTCCTAAACTTCAGTATGCATCAGAATCACTCAAAGGGCTTGTAAAAATTCAGTTTGCTCAGTTTCCGCTTTAGCAGGTCCAAATCATGGAAGGAGGGCAAAATTTTGGTTTTCTAATAAGTTCTTATGTAATGCCCATGCTGCTGTTCAAGCAAGTACCACACCTTGAGAACAACTGGCCTAAAGTTGAGCCCCTAAACAAATAGGGCCTTGTTCTTTTCACCTTTTAGTAGGTGATTGGAGTGGTAGTTCAGGTCTCAGCAATGCTATCAGGAATCCAGAATTATCATCCTTCTTCTTGAGTATTCTTAGCTTATTGGTTTTCATTCTTATGTTTGAGGTCTCATGGTCACAAGATGGCTGCTGCAACTCCAGAAGTCATGTCTGTATTTAAGGCAGAAAGAGAGTAGAAGTTAACTTATGTACTAATGTATCTTTAATTTTTCACCAGGATTTCAAAGCTTTTTGAAATCTTTACCAGGATTCCTTGAAAGATCAATCCACCTCCCACTAACATTGGCCCTAACTCCCCCTGCCAGATTGTCAGATACATATATGAGCCATCGCTAGCTGCAAAAGAGACTGGGAAATTGAATCTCAACTCTATAGTAGAGGCACGCAGGAAGAAGGGGGTAGGGAATGAAGCTACAGATATGAAGGTCTCTGGTTGTGACCCAAAGTCTGGAGGCCAATCCTTGCTGGATCTAATAAGCACCCAATAAATGTTTATTTATGGATGAACGTCAGGAGTGGATGCAGAAAGAACATTGAAATTAGACTTCTTCAGCTTACCAGCTGGGTGATCTTGAGTAAGTCACTTTAACTTTCTGAATCTCAGTCTCCCTTTCGATGAAAAAAATCAAATTATTCCCGCTGAGTTGTGAGCATTCAGTGAGATGTGAGATGTGAGAGCGTCCAGCCTGAGGCCTTTGGGCCTGGTGAGTGGGATGGAGTCAGAAGTGTGAAGCTATACCAATAGCCTCAACAAAAGCATGCATGCCCTGGGCTCAGTGTGAAGCCTTTATGTTCTTCTATGCTTTCCTCCCTACATTCCCATTCTTCAGATGGCAAAACTGAGGATCAGATGAAGATTTTAAAGTCAAAGCTGGTAAACAGAGAGCAAGGATTCAACCCAAGTCTGTTGGGCTCCAAGCAAGCGCGCCTAGACATTATTCAGGCGGCTTTAACGGAGAAATAAACTACACAGAGCCTCCAGCACCGTGAGCTCAGCCAACAGTCTTCCCTGTCCTGAGTCCTGCTCTTACCGGGAGCAGTAACTCAGGGGAAACCATACTCACCTTTGCTGTCCCTACCCCTCAGCTGGAAGCGGCCTGCAGGAGCCAGGCAGAGCCAGCCTCCCACCTAGACTGCCTCCCCTAGCAGGAATGGAGTCCTGCCAGGAAGGTGGAGTGGCTCCAATTAGACACCAGCTCCTGCCCAGGCAGGGCCCAGTGGGGAGCAGGCAGTTAGAGGGTAATTAGATGTGACTATGGAACAGCTCCCTTAATAAGGAGGGTGCTCTGGGCAAGAGGCACTTGGGAGGATCATCACTCCAGGCACCCACCACCCGCCAGCATCTTGCACTGGGCACAATGGGGAAGGAAGGAGCCACTAACATCCTTTGTGGCCCAGGCCCTGTGCTGGCCACGGGTCTCCTTCGCCCTGGTAACACCTGGTGCGCAGATAAGAACACAGTCTTGGGGAGAGAGAAGAACCTCCCCAGGGTACACAGCTGGGGATGGCAGAGAGAGAGGCTGAGGGATCAGTCCGAAGTCTGTGCTCTCTCTCCTCTAGCATACCATTGCTCTTGTGTTCTTCATCTGCTCCTGTCTTCTGACACTAGAGCATCTGATGGGTGCTAACAGTTGACACCAAGGATGATATTATAGCTATAGCAACCGGTATGGACCCTGATGCTGGGAAGGATAGAAGGCAGGAGGAGAAAGGGATGACAGAGGATGAGATGGTTGGATGGCACCACCGACTCAATGGACATGGGTTTGAGCAAGCTCCAGGAGATAGTGAAGGACAGGGAAGCCTGGCGTGCTGCAGTCCATGGGGTCACAAAGAGTAGGACACGACTGAGCAACTGGACAAACAAATAGAGCAAACCCCTGGCAGAGTTGTGACCAGCTGGAGTAGACCCAGGCCTGCTGGAGTCTGGGAGGGTCCCAAGGGGCCTCAGGCTGCACCAAGCATTAACCCCTTGGCTGCCAGATCATGGGAAGGTGCAGAGGGTCCCTCAAGAGAGGCTGCAGTGGCTGGAACAGCAGTGGGGGTGAGGGAACTCGAGGGCTCAGAGCAGCAGCTTTTAACTAATAGGCATGGAGGAATTTCCGCTTTAGTAACCAGCACAGCTGTAAGAAACAAGGCATCATGGTAGAACAGTAGCCACCACTGGGCCTGGCCTTGGAGGCGGTATGCACTTTCTAGGAGACAGAAAGCCCTTGCCTTCCCGCTGAGCACGCCCTTCCTGCACCCCAGCACTGGCACCCAAAGCCCAGGATGGGTGACTCACACCTTCTCCCAAGAGTAGGGAACAGACTCCCCAGGCAGGAGCAGCCGGATCAGGGAAGCCCCCATCTGGCTGCGGTAATCTGTCCTTCTGGAAGAGGGTAGAGTGTGCCAAACTCTACAGCAGCTGTGCCCAAAGCTAGTTCAGCAAATCTGAAAGGTCGTCTTCAGGAAAGAGGGTTCCTTGGGTAACTGTCTGGGAAACACGTAGGCTGCAGTCCCCTTTGCAGAGTCCTAGCCCACGCTGACATGTCAAAGGTCCTCGGACATCTGGGGTGGGAAAGGGGCTGGAAGATCTTTGACTTTATTTAATCCAACATTTTCTAGATGTTTTAAACCCCAGAGCTGTTCTTGGTTTAACTCCACTGGGCCTCCGAAGGCGTAAGTTTTCCTTGGAAGGCAATCTTGGAAATACTATTATGAACAAAATCCTTTCTCTTATCCCAGCAGCCACCACACAGTTACAGCTGATACTGGGGGACAAAGATTGAATCAGGAGAAAAGGGAACAAGGGTTCGAGGTGTAGGGGATGGTTGGTACCCCCAGGGCCTCTGGAAACACTTTATTCCCCCTGGATGGTCTCTCTCCATTAAATAATCAAAGCTCACCCACAGGTTGGGGGCTCAAGCAGGAGGCAGTCCTCCCCTCAAGGTGGAAGAAAGGTTTAACGCTGCAGCTCAGCCCCAGAGCACCAGGAAACAGCCCCTGGGTGCCAAGGACTCTGGACTGGGACAGACAGAGTTCAAGTTGCCAGCTCCACCTCTGAGCAGCTGTGTAACCGTGGGCACGTCAGCGTCGCTTAACCTCTCTGAACTCCAGCTTTCCGTCTAAACAATTAGGTGATAATGTTTAGATCGTAGGGTTGTGATGAGAGTAAAGACTTAACAGTTATAATAGCCAGCCGGTGCGCCTGTGTGGCTCTCGGCATATATGTGCGTATTCAGATAGTAATGCTGCTTTCGTAACAGTTCTATGGGGAGATGCTCTTGCCCTCACTTTCCAAATAAGGATGCCGGGTCACAGATTGCCCAGAGCTGCATAGGTGATATAGGTGGTGGGGCCAGGAAGCAAACCCAGGGAGTCTTGTTCCCAAATCCACTCTGTCAACCATTACTCACAGAGGCCAGCTGAAGGAAAGGCTCAGTAGCTGGTAACAATTTGTGTCGGGACACAGAAGTTCTGGGGGATCTAGAGATCGCTGGTTTTGGGGGGTGGGATGGGACTGAGAGGGGCCCATCTAAAGCAGAAAGAATGAACAAGTCTAAGATGAACACAGGAGGGGAACTCTCCTTTCCCAGAAAGCGTGAGTGTGATTTCGTATCACTGTAATTTCACTTCTAAGGCAAGGAAGGAGGCCTCCTGGAGGTGCCCTACCTCCCCAGTCCCATGATACACTGGTTATTAGGGGCCTTGTCTTATTCAGGGTGTAACCTCCACCCTAGAGTCTAGCCTTGTAGGACGTGAACATCTCCTGGCTGAATGTGGGTAGATAAAGGACATGTCTTAGTCTGGAGTCTCCGGAAAGCAGAGCCCACGACAAAGTCTTATTAAGTGTGATTACTTAGAAAGTGTGATCCAGGACTTGGCCAGGGTGCTGGGATAGGGGCCCCAAGCCGAGCTGCTGGGCCCCATGGGGCTTCCAGGAGCTCTCAGCTCAGGAAGAATGTAGAATGCATTCATTCTCAGGCTCTGTCCCCCACAGGCCAGAATCACTCCCACTTATGGGCTGTTGGGGCCACAATGGCCCAGGCCCCAGGAAGGATCAGAAGGAGGCAGGTAAGATTGAGGAGAGGCAGACTGCTCCTGCACAAAGTGGGTAAAAACCTGTATGAAAACCAAAGAAACAAAATCTGCACGGAGCAGAGCATCACAGCTGTAGCTAGCTGGAGTGAGTGACAAGACCAAAAGGATTTGAAGGGATGCCCAAAGTTATCTGCTTCCAGACGCTACTGAATATCTGGGGCAGCAAAGTGTAGTGATTGTAGGTGGATTGTGTATTTTAGAACAATTCAGCTGATTTGGAGGGAAGAATGCACAAAGAAGGCCAGCCCAGAGTTTCTGGATGTCAAACTTTGGCAGCCCCAGAATCACTTGGCGGGCTTGGTGGAGCGCAGACTGCCGGGCCCCAGGCCCAGGGACCACGTTCCTGCCATGCTTGAGTGGTTCTGAGGCTGCTGCCCTGGGGAAACGCTGAGCTGCCCAGTGTCAGTTCTGAGATGGTGAAAGAGAACAACTTCCAGACCATGTGATTCAGAAGAGGCCGCTGGAGGCCGCGTTCTATTCCAGACTCACCTTTCTGGCCTTAGTCTTCCCATCCTCAAGTGAGGGAGTGGATTGCTCCGAACAATCATCTTGCAGGCCTTTTCTGCTCTGAGGTCCTGTGAGTCTCCAGATTCAGAACAGGGAGAGGGAACAGAGTTGTCACCACTCCCAGACTCAGAGAGGAAGGAGAAAAAGGACTGTCTCGGGAAAGAGATGTTTCCTGGAGCAACAGGGCTGACCTGGAATTGCAATGCTGCCCTGGCTCACAGGGCTTCCCAGGTGGCTCAGTGGGTGAAGAATTCACCTGCAAGGCAGGGGACGCAGGAGATTCAGGTTCGATCCCTGGGTTGGGAAGAGCCCCTGGAAGAGGGCACGGCAACCCACTCCAGTATTCTTGCCTAGAGAATCCCGTGGACAGGGGAGCCTGGTGGGCTACAGTCCATAGGGTCACAAAGAGTCGGACACGACTGAAGCGACTGAGCGCCCAGCGTGCACGCCCTGCTCACTGCTGGAGGAGCTGACAGGTTTGTCCACTGTAGCCATGCTGGCCTCCCTTTCCCTCAAGGCCCCAACTGTGCCCCTACCTCAGGGCCTTTGCACTTGCTGTGTCCTCTACCATGAACAGTCATCCTCCAGACTTCTACAGGTAGCATTCCCTCACAGCTCTCATATTTGCTCAAATATTTCCTTCTTTCTAAAACAAAGCATCACTTTGTCCATGTCCCCTCTCTTCCTCTGCTTCACTTGCCATCACTCTCTCTGAGGCCATGTGGTCTGTTAGTCTCTAGAAGTGTTGTCCAGTGACTTCCTGCTGGGTAGACATGTGCTATAATCCGCACTGCTCATTACATAGCCACGGGCCACCTATGGCAACTGAGCACTAGAAATGTGATCGTGATGACACAGAAATGGAATTGGCCATTTTCTTTGATTCTAATTATTCTGCATTTAAACAGCCACACGTGCTAGTGGCTCCACAGTGGGCAGTGCCGGTATAATCTCTGTCTCCCCCTGAAGAATACAAGTCCTTGGGGGTGAAGGGAAGGCTCGTCCTTTTCATCTGTAGATAGATCCCAGGGCCTAAAACATTTTCTAGCCCATGTGGGATATGCACAGAAACACCTCATCAATGAGTTCCTCTATTACCATAGAACTATATGCTCTCTCTCCAGTTTACATGGATGAGGCTCAGAGAGGGCAGGCATTTCACAAGTCACACACAGCAAGCCCCTGTCCCTGAAGCAGACTTCCTTCCCCAGCCCAACCCCACTCTGCTCCCTGGTGGATTGTTGGCAACAGGGAACTGATTAAAAACTAATCAGCCTGATTAATCCCAGAGAATTCGAGAGGTTCCGCTCTAGGTGGCATTTAGCAGAGGCCAAGACAGTGTGTGAGCTAAGGCAGAGACCCCCTAGGCTGCTGCCATGGGCTGAGGAGGGCGGGCTAAGATCTCCCCACACCCCACTCGCCATGCCAGGCGTGTGAGTCACAGGCTAAGCATCATGAAATCGCTCTCTATGACAACAGAAGAAAGACGAAGGCTCTGGAGACGGCAGACCTGCTATTTTGTTCAGTCAAGAATTCTTCATGGATTTCTGCTCATCCAGCTTCAGGAATCAGGGGTCAAAGAAAAATCTAGCTGGGTTTTAAAAAGGAAACAGGAAACCTGGCTTCCTGCTGGTTTGAGCAGGAAGCAGGTTTATAATTGGAAAGAGAAAGGTGGGGAGGGCAACCAGGGGTCTCTGTGGCCAGAAAATGCCGCTGTCCTAAATAGCCCCTGCGACTGAAGTTCGTGGTGTCCTTGTTCCCTGGGAGTGAGGAGGGGTCCCCAGACCTCACAGCTCAGGTTTGCCTCTTGTCATCTCACTTCTCTGAGCCTCAGCTTTCTCATCTGTGTAGTAAGGTGGGAGGAGCATGCCCCCCAGGACACATGAGAATAAGGTCCAACATGGTCAGTGCTGGGCAACGGGTAACTGACCTTACCGTTGTCAGCAGAGCCTCCTGTGCCAGGACAGACGGGGCGGTCAGAAAAGATCCTTCTGAGCTGGTGACAGGCTGGACCTCAGGCAGCAGGGGAGGCGAGGATGGTATGCCAGGCAGAGGGAACAGCAGGTGCAAAAGCTCAGAGGTGAGACTGGCCCGCAGGGCACAAACCGGCAGGTCCTAGCTCTCTCCCTGCTCCTGACTGTGACCTCAGGAGACCGTCCGTCTGTCCCGCCTCCTCCCCTTTCCCAGGGCTCCTCTAGTGGGAACCCCCGGAAGCAGGATGAAGGTAGGGGAGACCGAGCCAAAGGGGCAGGTGAGGGTCTCAGGCGGGCTGAGGTCTAGCTCACCGGTCTGAGAGGTGACAGTGTGGCCCCGAGGAGGAGCAGAAATCTTCTCCATCTTCGCACTGGGGGCTGTTAGGTTTAGCAAAGAAACAAAACACCCAATGGGATACTCAGTTAAATTGAAATTTCAGATAAACTGCAAATCATTTTTTTATAGTAAGTATGGAGAAGCCAGGACTTACTTATCCTAAAAAATTACTCTTTGTTTGCTTAACACCCAAGTATAATTGGGTCTCCTGAGTGCAGGGGAGGAGCTGGATTGGCAGGGCAGCCCAAGACCCCCTGCCCAGGAATTGCCCATTCGAAGGGGCTTCCGTTGCTCCCCAGTGAAGTCCAAGGGCCAAGGGCCAGACACATCAACCTCCCAGCTTCATTCAATCTCACTGGCCCGTCTTCCTCCGACCCCACTCTCAGGCCTCCAGACCTCATCCTTGCAGGGCCCTGGCCAGCAGGGAGATCATTCCCACCCCTGCTCCCCGCCCTCCCCAAAGTAATTCAAACTGCAAGGGCTCACTTCAGTCCTCACCCTGGCCTCCCATAGGAGTCAGCTTGCTCTGTTACCACTTCTCACAGCCCTTGAACTTTTCCTCCAGTGTGGGCAGGGATCGTCTGACATTCGCTGAGAAGCCCTGGAGGTTCTCTCTGCCCGGTCGCTTTGGCTCACCGCTGTCCCCCAGCGTCTGGCCTTGTCCTGTGTTAACAGGTGTTGCTGCATTTTCACTGTGTGACGGAATAGCAGCTATTCCAGGAAGTGGGGAGGAGGCAGATAAGGAAGGTCTGAGGCACTCATGTATTCACATCTCCCCTGAGAGAAAAACCCAATCCAAACCCAGCTTTCTGGATAGGACAGGGGCCCGTGGCCATGGTCAAGGGGCCCGAGCTCTTGGGGGAGGCTGAGGGCTGGAGTTCCAGCCCTGCACGTCCAGCTGCTCACATCGGGCAACCCTCTACTTCTCCCCAAGTCTCTGCTGCTTCCCGAATAACGACAGCACCCTTCTCAGCTCTGCTTCACTGCGAGGCTTGTCACCGAAGACCCCATATCCTCCCAAGAGCGGGGCACCGCCTCCCCTCCCTTACCGGGCTAAAATCTCTGAGCAGACCTGGGCCACCAGGGCCTGTCTATGATACCGTCCTGTCTGTCCCCAGGACCTTACCGTGTCTGTACACATAGTACGAGCCCAGAGAATCATCTGAAGGGTGAATGAGCAAGTAAACGGCCCATTTCCTCCACACTGAATGAGTGTTCCAGGGACTTGGGTGGAGGGGAGAGAGGCTGCACAGTAGACAGCTTTCAGAACCAGGAATCAGGGGCTAAAAAGGGAAGATGATGTAGGGAAGGGGGCCGAAACCACAGGCGTGCTCCTCCACATGGGCTTCCTCTTGGCCCAAACCCAGGGGGCGGGGCTCAGTTATCACAAATTAAATCTCCCCAGACTGGCGTTATCTTCCGATTTCGAGCAAATTACAGAATTGAGGGGTGGGGTGGCTGGGCCTGTTCTATATTTGGTGCTGGCATAGAAACAGAGCCAGCAAGAGACTTCTGGGATCGTGCTCAAATATCTGATTAGGGTCGGCTTGGGCCAGACAGTCGCGTGCGCCCCTGGATGGTCGAGGATCTCACCGACACGAGGTGGAGGTCAGCCTGAGACACTCGCGCCCCCGGCCCCCATTAACGCAAATAAAGTCGCCACAGCTGGGGTGAGGGTGGGGCTGGCAGCTGGCAGATGCTCTGTTGCCAGAAGGTGTTGCTGGCACCTCTGATGGGGACCAGATTACGCCCAGCATCCAAGGAGGCTGGGAGAGAGAAACCAAGGAGGTGCGAATGAGTACATCTTGTCGGAACAGGATGGGGAGACTGGAGGGGGAGGGGGCCACTGAGAAAGTTGGGGGAGGGCGCAGTGGTGTGAATTAAAGGAGAGCTTCTCTTCACAACCTTAGCTCTTGCTACCTGTAGAGGCCATCTGGTATTTTAACTTGCTTAGCATTCATTTTTTCCTCCTCCTGGAAGCATCACTCTGGTTTTCCTTTGAGGAACAGCCCAGCCTTGCCTCTTAGGGGCTCAGATTCAAGCTCCACCTTTTAGTGGTTCAGTTCCTGGGTTGGGAAGATCCACTGGAGAAGGGATAGGCTAACCACTCCAGTGTTCTTGGGCTTCCCTTGTGGCTCAGCTGGTAAATAATCCA
Source organism: Ovis aries (assembly GCF_016772045.2). NCBI lineage: Eukaryota > Metazoa > Chordata > Mammalia > Artiodactyla > Bovidae > Ovis > Ovis aries. Next base: position 74,017,820 of record NC_056068.1, read on the forward strand.
CCTGCAATGAGGGAGATCTGGGCTCGATCCCTGGGTTGGGAAGACCCCTGGAGAAGGAAACAGCTACCCTCTCTAGTATTCTGGCCTGGAGAATTCCATGGACTGTATAGTCCATGGGGTTGCAAAGAGTCGAACACAACTGATCGACTTTCACTTTCATTTTCCTAGTGGCTCCATTACCTTGGGCAAATCACTCTGCTGGGTTTCAACTTATCTTTTTTCATTATTATAGTAAAAATATACCTATTAGGAAATGTACCAATTAACCATTTTCAAATGTACAGGTATTTTAATACACTCAACATTTTTGGGCAACCATCACCACCATCTCTCTCCAGACCTCTTTTCATCTTGTAAAATTCTTAGCACCTTTTAAACACTAATTCTCCATTCTCTCCTGCCCCTCAGCTCTTGGCAATTATCATCCTGTTTCCTGTGTGGATGAACTTAACAACTCTAGGTACTTCATATAAGTGGAATCGTAGAGTATTTGTCCTTTTGTGACTGGCTTTTTTCACTTAACACAGTGCCCTCAAAGTCCAGCCTGTTGTACCATGTGTCAGAATTTCCTTCTTTTTTAAAAATGTTGATTAATATTCCATTCTATGGAGTCTGCTGCTGCTGCTGCTAAGTCACTTCAGTCGTGCCCGACTCTGTGTGACCCTAGACACGGCAGCCCACCAGGCTCCCCCATCCCTGGGATTCTACCTTATCTTTAAACCAAGGCTAGAATCTACTGCCGCCAAGAGCATCAGCCATTAGTACAGGCATCTTGGCTGCCCGTTGCCCTCATGGCCCAGGCCGGGTAGGGAAAGTGGGGGACATTTCAGGATGGTTGGGGGGCTCCCACAGACAAGGAGATAGGTCCATGCTGAGGGTTGCCACAGGCACCGCTGCCCCTCTGAAATACGTATCCACCGTGGAGGAAAAGAGAGGGAAGACTTGGTGTGTCTCTGCAGGGAGAGAGGGTTCTTGACTCCAATTCCTCTCCTGTCTGGGGGATACCCACTCCAAACCAGGAGCTGTGGCATTGCTCCTGCTCGCCAGCTCTCATCCCAAGGAAATGTCCATCCTTGGGTGGCAGAGCAGGAAGCCAGGAGAGAAAAGTGCCAATCCAGAAACTCTTGGCCAAGCCCCCAGTGCAAAGGTGATGTTGCCACGCCCCCTAGGGATCAGGCAAGGCTCAGGACTGTGGAGAAAGGAAATAAACACTTTGTGTCAGTTCAGGGGAGCTGCCTGCAGAAACCCTGGGGAGGAAGGGGCATCGCTAGTGGGTGCTTTGGGCCCAAAGACAGGCTTCCCAGAAGGATTCCTTTGGGAGAGTGTGGCCTCTCTGGCTTCCAGACCCTCCAGGGCAGTTGCATAGGCTGAGCCAGGTGCAGGGACTGGGCCCGTGGAGGGCAGGGCAGGGAGGGCAGGGGACAGCCTACGAATCACCCACAGCCTGTTGGCAGTGCTCGGGTTTACCAGGGGTTGCAAACTGGACACTGTGAGATTCTGCCACACCCGGGATCATCCAGAACATTCCCTCCTTCAAAAACTCTAAAAATTAGAATTGATCACCTCCCTAGCCTTCCCAGGTGGTGCCGTGGTAAAGAATCTGCCTGCCAGTGCAGAGGATGCAAGAGACGCAGATTCAACCCCTGGGTCAGGAAGATCCCCTGGAGGAGGAAATGACAACCTACTCTCCAGTATTCTTGTCCGGGAAATGCCAGGGACAGAGGAACCTGGTGGGCTACAATCCATGGGGTCACAAAAGAGTCACACACAGACACAAACACAGACACACAGACACGCACACACACACACACACAGACACAGACACACACACACACACACACACACACACACACACACACACACACACACACACAAGCCCAGTTACGAGATGGAGCTAGTGTGGGGCTAGTGGCTCCAGGGCCACTCTGGGGTTAGAAGATGAGCCTTTCTTGCTGTAAGTGAGGACAATGATTGGGTTAGGAAGCTGCTGACAAATGCTCTCCACCCTCCTCATAGAAATGAACATCCCATCCCTGTAATCTACACCCATGCCCTTTGCCATGTGACTCAACAGGACCCTTCCTATAGGGAAAATAGACTTCTCAATGCCATCCAGGTAGAACCTGGTCACGTGTCCCTCTTGGGTCAATGGAATGTGAGTGGACCTTCTGTGAGGTTTTCAGTGTCTTATGTAATTTGGCCCCGTCTTCTGTACTTTGACCAAACCCAGCAGAGATCAGCTGAACCCCAGCCGACTCCAGACCCAGAAGGGAGAAAAAGAAACACTAGTCCCTGCAGGCCATTGAGATGCCGCTGTTTGTTCTTTGGCATTATCATAGCCTTGGCTGACAAACGCAGTGATACACATACATGTATCCAAACGACACAAAGGCAAGCCCAGCCACGTCCCTGGGTATTGTGCATCGCATACATGTCACAAACACAAACTGAAATTCATGTACACATTCTCCCTCGTGGCTGGAGACGGGGATCCAGGGCAGTGTGTCATCAGGCTGTGTTTGCAGCCCTCGCTGGACCTTAATTATCACCCGAGTCTGGGAGCCTGCGCCCACCTTTCTTCCAGCAGGAACCTGGGGGAAAGTGAGGGTGGTATGTCCTCCCCTCTCAGTCACAACATAATCAGCTCAGAGCAAAACACACCAGCTCAATCAAATGTCCAGCTGGAGCTCATCACATTGATGATCCAACATGCCGTTGGGTGCTTTTCCTCCGGGCAATGGGGATTACTGGGGCCCCACCAGCCCTGGAATTCTGGGATTCTCTTAGCCCACACTGATGTCAGCAGGCTATTAGCAGGCGGATTAAGCCGGCTCAGTAGGAAGCATGGCCACACCAGGTGTGGGAGACCCGGGCCCCAGTCCAGCTGCCGCAGGCACTGCGGCCCTGCCTCTGAGCCACAGCCCACCATGGACACGGGGACCCCCATGGGCTTCACTGACATCCCTGAGCTAGGGAGACAAGGTTTTGCTTAGCACATGGAGGTAGCGGGACGGGGCTCTGGCATCAGACGGTTTGGGTTCAATCCCAAGCTAATCCCCTGCTTAGCTGTGTGTCCTTGGACTAGTCACTCTCCTTTTCCGGGCTTCAGCTTCTGTCTTTGAGGCTGCTTAAGACCGACCCTCCACCTACGCCTTAGCCGCCAGCCCCTTTCAGCCGACTTCCAGGTGATGTTCCGTCACTTCCTCCCTGTCGCTCTCCTGCGCCATCAGCTTTCTCCTTCCCTGGGTCATTCTCAGCAGCAGACAAACGCTCAGATTTCTCCCATCTTCAAACAAACCAGCAACTGTAAAACCTCTCTCCACGTCCTATCCCCCGCATGACCCCTGGGGCCCCTGGAGGAGCTGGCCAGGCCGCCTCTGTGAGAGAGACCCTCTCCGTTTCCTCCTCTGTTCTCCCTTGGACCTACCTCTGCCAGGTTTTTGTTGCCGCTGTTCCACCAGAACCACCTTTGCCAGGGTCACCAAAGGCCTCCGTGTCCCTAAATCCAAGGCCGTTTCTTGGGCCTCCTCTTACTGACCTCCCATCACACGGTGATGGCGCCCTCTTCCTGGGGACTCGGCTCCTGGCTGCCTGTGTCCTTATTCTCCACTAACACCCAGGGCCGGGGACTTGATGGGCTTCTCTCTTCCGTCTACACCCACTTCCTCGGGGATCACAGACCCAAATACCATTTACACAGCAACAACTTCCAGCCCAGACTTGAGCCCTGACCCATCTGCTTGGTGGACACCCCCACCCCCAAGGCCAATAGGCATCTAACATCTGCCATGCTCTCAGCCGGAATCTCCCTGTTTCCCCATCTCAGTAAATGGAGTCTCCCCCTTCCAGTCACTCATCCAGACACCTGGACAGCATTTTCCCTCTGATCTCTGTTCCCACCCGTCAGCACTTCCTGTCCATTACACACTCGGGATGCATGTCTAACCTGGCCACGTCGCTCTTCCTCCCCTCCTTCTTGCAGCGTGGTCCCTGCACGTCACTTCTCCACCCCAAATACTACCCCCTCCAAGATGCTCCATCTTACTCAAGGTAAAAGCCCCGGTCCCTGCCCGGGACCACAGGCCTTAGGTGTGCCAGTCCCAGATGTCCACGTGTCTCCAAGTCTCTACCAAGGGCAGTGTGAAAATCCCAGGCAGAGATTCCTCTCCTCCCTCCTCTCTTTCCTCTTCACTCAGCTATAGTCACAGATCCTCAGTTGCTCCCCAAACACTCCTTAAGGAGAATCCCGCTCCTTTAAAGCCTTCACGACGGCTGGTCCCTCTGTCTGGAGCACCTCGTTCTGACGCCCGCATGGCTCCTTCAGCTCTGTGATCAGACCCCACCTTCTCCGGAGGCCTTTCCTGATTGGAAGTGGAAGTGTTAGTTGCGCAGTCGTGTCTGACTCTTTGCAACCCCACGGACTGTAGCTGCCAGGCTCCTCTGTCCATGGGATTCTCCAGGCAAGAGTGTTAGAGTGGGTAGCCATTCCCTTCTCCAGGGCATCTTCCCAACCCAAGGATTGAAGCCGGGTCTCCTGCATTGCAGGTAGATTCTTTACCATCTGAGCCACCTGGAACCTGACTTTAAATTACAACCTCTCACCCAACCCACCACCCCATCCCCTGTCTCAGCCTGATCTTCTGTTTTACTTATCAATGATTTTGTTGTTCGTCTCCACCTTAGAATGTAAGTGCCATGACGTAGGGATTGTGGTGTTTTTTTCATGTCACCTAGAATGTCGTTGGCACTCGATAAACACGTATTAATGAGCCAGTGGGTGAATGAGGGCTCTTGGCACCTGCCTCACTGGGGTTTGGGCTCAGAGAGACTGCTGGTTGGTGCTCAGCCTGTGGGCACGTGGGCTCACATGGAAAGGTGAGCAGGCACTGTCTTGTCGCTGCTCTTGTTATCATCACCGTTAATTTCTCTCTCTCAAGTGCAGAAAGCAGGGCTCAGAGAGGTCAGGCCAGTTCAAGGTCGCAGATCAGGCCACTTGGACCAAACCTCCTTGATGACAGATGTGCCAGTCCTATGCTTTAAGATTCCCAGACCTCAAGGAGCTATTTGGGAAGCTCAAGAGCTGGAGTGGGTGCTTCCTCGGTGGCTCAGTGGTAACAAATCCTCCTGCCAATAGAGGAGACCCAGGCTCGGTTCCTGGGTGGTGAAGCTCCCTGGAGGAGGGCATGGCAACCCACTCCAGTATCCTTGCCTGGAGAATCCCACGGACAGAGAAGCCTGGTGGGCTACAGTCCATGGGGTCACAGAGTCAGACATGACTGAGTGACTTAGCACGCACGCACAGAGGGCTCGGGTGGACCCTAAAAATCCTCTGTCTGGTGATTTCAGACTCCTTTCTCCCTTTCTCCCTCCCTCCTCCTTTCTCCCTTTCTCTCTTTCTTTCTTCCCTCTCTCTCTCTTTTTTTCTTTCTTTCCAGGGGTCTTTTGCTCAAACTAAAGCAGATGGAAACAGCCCAGTATATGAAACAGGCACAGAGGGAAGGCACTGTCCTAACTGAATTCCAGAGGGTTCTGTCTGGGGTCTTGCCCACCCCCAGACCTCTGTGGAGCCCCCAGGTCTTTGCCAAGTGCAATTTAAACCCCTCCCTGCTCAGCCAGAGATCCTCTCTTCCTCTCTCCCCTCTACAGAGTCCTTCCCCTGGTTCTCCTCCACTTTCTCCCCGGCCAGGGCTCAGAGCCCCCTCCTCCAGCTCCCCCTGACCCCACACCTCCATTTTCAAACGTTTCACGTTCTCGATCCTCCAAGTGCCTCACTCCATCCAGCCCACTTAATTGAAGCCAATTTTTTTTTAGTACAAAAGAACAGAGAACACATCAATTCCTGCCTTTGTCTCCACAACAGGGCCCTGCACGAGGAGCTCCAGCTGCCTTTGTCCCCAGAGACGTTCATTAGCGAGCAGCTGAGCCCAGGCTCCAAGGGCAAGACCGGGCCAGCGGGGGTGCCTGGTATGGCCAGAGCTGTCCACGAAGGGCTCTGGGGCGGGGTCCTGGCTGTGTGAACGGAGTTCTTGAGACAGGACCGAGAGCTTACACTTTCATGGCATGAAAGTGTAAGAGGCACCGTGGCTGGGAGTCTTTCCATTTTCCCTGAAAGTCCTGTCCTGACTCGTATGTTGGTGACAATAGGAACTTGCAAGACTTACAGTGTAAGTTATATTTGCAGAGAACTGAGCACAGTCCCTGGAACGCGGTGTGGTCTGAGGTGAGCTATGTTTACCCACTCGTGATGGTTACTAAGTTGTTATCATCAAAACATTGCATCGTCAGCTTTGTAATCAGCAGACCTGGGTTTGAACTTGGCCTTACCTCTTAGGGGCTCTGCTGCCTTGAGTGTGCCCGGTAGCCTCCTGATGTTCCCATTTTTCGTCTGCAAAATGGCTGGATGGTGGCACCAACTTAAAAGACCTGTTGGGAGAATGGAATGGCAGAATGGAACACGGACCTGGCAGCCTCGCTGAGAGATGGTGCCACGCATTTAGAAAATAGCAGGTTGGTTCAGCCAAGAGTCTGAGCCTGCAATCGCCCAACAAAGGGAAGCGCTCACATCTGATTCCCGCACACGTCAGGGAGGTCTGGCATCCCTGGGTGGACTGTAGCCCTGCTTCCTGGCTGTGACCTAGGCAGGCTGCCCACCCTCTCTGGGCCTCAGTTTCTCCCTGGAAAGTGGGGGCAATGATGGTGAAGGTCAGCTCTGAGGTGCTACCCTTCCTGCTTCTCCCACTGTGTAGCAGCTCTGCAGAAACATTTAAAGCACCGCATCTTCCCCAGAGCCCTTGATTGAGCCCCATTTCAGGTATGTGAAAGAATTCAGAAGGTTAAAGTGACTGGTCTAACACCTACTAAGGAATAAACAGCAAAAACAGGATGTCAGCCCAATTGCTGAGAAACCAAAATCTGATTTAACCATGGGACCTTACTTACTATACACCCCTCCTCCAGTCTGGAGGTGATTCCCTTCTCAACCCCTTGAAGGAAAGGCAGTCATGGATGTTGACATAGGGGGAGGAAATCATCAGAGCGGGCTTTACAAGGAAGTGGCATTTAAGCCTTGAAAGATGGGTCTGATTTAATCAGGTACACTTGAGGGAAGGCAGAAGCAGAGGTGCAGCATGGGAAGGGCACAGAGGACCCCAGCATAGACTATGCTTGGAGGGCACCACCTAGTCCCTCTTGTGGGGGGTGGTGGGCAGGATGAGGTAAGGGAGTCACTCAGAACTAGGAGGCGCTCCCCTGGTGGCTCAGACAGTAAAGAATCTGCCTGCAGCGCAGGGGACCTGGGTTCGATCCCTGAGTCAGGAAGATCCCCTGGAGAATAATACCCCTCTCCAGTATTCTTGCCCAGAGAATTCCACGGACAGAAGAGCCTGGCAAGCTACAGTCCATGGGGTCACAAAGAGTTGGACGTGACTGAGCGACTGACACTTTCGTTCACTTCTCTATGTTCATAGCAGCATTGTTCACGATAGCCAAAACGGAACCAAACTAAACTTCCATTGACAAATCAGTGGATAAAGATATGGTGCATATACAATATATACAGTGGAACAGCACTGAGCCATAAATAAAGAAAGAATGCTAGCTGCAGCAACATGGATGAGCCTAGAGACTGTCATACTAAGCAGTCAGAAAAGGAAACACAAATACCGTAGGATACCCCTCAGGTGGAATCTAAACTATGACACAAATGAGCATATCTATGAAAAAGAGACAGGCGCACAGATTCAGAGAAGAGACTTGTGATTGTCAAGGGGGAGGGGCGTTGGGGGAGGGAAGGATTGGGAGTTTGGGATTAGCAGATGCGAACTATTATATATCTCATGGATAAACAACAAGGTCCTGCTGGATAGCACAGAGAGCTACATTCAATATCCTGTGATAAATCATAATGGGAAAGAATATGAAAGAATTTAAATTTGAAAGAATATGAAAAAGAAAACAAAATACATCTGTGTATAATAACTGAATCACTTTACTGTACAGCAGAAATTAACACAACATTGTAAATCAACTATACTTCAATAAAAATTTAAAAAACAACAACTAGGAGATGCTAATAAGACTTGGCCCCTGAAGCTTTAAATAGAACCAGCTTAGAAGATGCCTTCCCGGTGCTCTCTATGCCCCGCGTCAGCAAGCACTGACAGCGCCTCTGTTAATGCCAGGCCTGCATCCTTATCAGGACCTTGTTGATGCCCGAGGCCCCTGTCCCATTGAGACAAGGCCTTCTTCTACTTCAGGGCAGGGTTTCCCAACCTCAGCACTACTGACATTAGAGCAGGATAATCCTTGGCTGTGGAAGGACTGTCCTGTGCACTTGGGAGGTTTAGCAGCATCCCTGGTCTCTGCTTCCTCGACGCCGGTAGCATCCTTCACCAGTTGTGACAACCACAGTGTGTCTCTGTTGAATCCATTGTTCGTTCAGCCGCTCAGTCACGTCCGACTCTTTGCGACTCTCTGCCTATAGCCCGCCAGACTCCTCCGTCCATGGGATTCTCCAGGCAAGAATACTGGAGTGGGCTGCCATTCCCTTCTCCAGGGGATCTTTCCCACCCAGGGATTAAACCTGAGGCTCCTGCGTTGGTAGGCAGATTCTTTACCACTGTGCCACCTGGGAAGCCCAACGCGTCTCTAGCCGTAACTAAATATTCCCTGGTGGGGGCAAAATTACCCCCAGCTGAGGAGCCCTGCAATGGGGCCTTCCTCCCTCGGGGCCCAGATGCAGACCTCCTGGGTCCTCTACCCCTGATCTGCATGTTCATCCACCCCCAGGGGGCAGCCCCCCTCCCCACTTCCAGTCAGTGCAGGGGTGATGGGCTTTCCCCCAGAAAACAGGCTGAGCCCTCATCCTGGAGGAGCTGGTCCCCACTAGGAAATGGACCATAATCTGTCTGGTTGTGATGTGCCCTGATAAGATAGATGCGCTGCCTCACCCGGACACCCTCATCCATTTACTGCGCAGAACAAACATGTACCACATACAGACCCAGGGCATCAATTTTGGTGATAATGATAAATCTTAGTGATTTTCCCAAAGGTCAGGAAGCCTGGAGGCAGAGGGGTAACTCCGCTGTTAAACTCTGATAAATTATCCTCATCACCCCATGGGGAGGACAAAGCATTTCCCCTTTTGGTCTCTTTTATCATAAAAGCAGCAGTATTGCCGAAAATTTAGGAAGGAGAGAATGAAACATCCCCTGTCCTGACACTGAGATGGTTTTCATTTCTGCATATTTGGCCAAGCACAGGCCAAGTCTTCCTGGCACAGAGCCTATGCCATGGGGATATTCTATTTTCCTTTGTGTTTTTATCTCAAATTGTGCATAAGGCCAAAAACATCTCTTTATGCTGCCCCATGGGGTCCATCCATCCTGTGGTGTTTATCCAAAGGGCGGCTCAGGAAAACAAGGAGGCTGTCTTCACAGGCGGGGCCGTTGAGGATCTGTGGCCTCAGAAACATGAGGATCTGTTGTTTACTCAAATCTGGGTCCTAGAAATGTGGTCAGACCCTTGGGTGGACCATGAGATCCTGCTGCGTCATAATTATAAAAATATGGTTTGGGAAGACAAGAGCATGATTGGTTTCTTGGGTGGAGGCCGTGAGATGCTGAGATTTGTGAAACTCTAAAGGATGTTCTATTTGAGATCACAAAACCCTGTGGTTTCCAAATTTAGGAATGTGGGTTTTCCCTCAGGGAGAGGTCGGCTTCTCAGGCGAGGCCACGAGAGCCCACAGCTGCAAAGGCCTTGGATATCGGATGTCAAGTGTTCTTGATCAGAAACTTGCCTCCCAGGGCCTGGAGGAGACACAGGCAGCCACGTGGACAAGGGTGAACTCTGGCCCTCTACCTGCACCGTTCACCCAGACTTTTCTTTCCAGTGAGTTGGGGGAGTTAAGTCTAGCAGGCCACTCGGCTGTGGGGCTCACATGCCTACTCAGTGAGCTAGTACCATGTGTCACTGTCCCAGACCTCATGGTCCATGATGAATAAAACCATTCTGGCCTTGGAAGAGACCACAGTGGATGCATTAAAGGCAGCATCTACCAAGTAACGCAATAAGTTACTGTTGCCTTGCAAACTTTGATCACTAGGAAGGATACTCACAGGCCCTGCTGGAGGACCGATGGAGGGGTGGTATCCTTATAATAGCAAGGTGGTCAGGGGTGGCCTCTCCCAGGAGGCAGACTTTTAAACTGGGGCCTGAAGGAGAAGATGCAAGTGCAGTGACCTTCCGGGGAAAGGTCGGAGAGTTGGAGGAACTAGGGGACCAATATGGATGGAGATAGACTACACCTGAGGACTCCTCACAGGCCACAGTGAGGCGTTCCGACTCAGTCCTGAGTGAACAGGAAATGAAGGAGAAAACACAGAACAGGCTCCGTCTTGAGAGCCGGACTCCATCTTGGGCCAGACTGTGGACTTTGAGCTCTACGCCCAGTATCTATGGAAACGACATACCAACTGGAAAACCAGGCCCCCAGAAGGAAGAGCCCCAGGGCTCACACCTAGACTCTCCATCGCCTGAAAGGATACCCTAACTACCTGTGTAACCAGATATGATCATACGTTCTATTATGTTTATTGGGGTATGACCACAGGCCTATTGATAATCGTCCACTGTTAGCTACCTAGGCTTAAGGCATATGAATCACGGGTTAGCTTTGATTGTATCTATCTTTTCCTTTGTTCAGACTAGTTTCAGGGAATTTGGGAGGTGGGTTTGGGCACGTACACTTAGGGTATATAAAGTTTTCACAAAAACTGGTCGGGGTCCTTGGCTAAGAGGAGACTCTGCTGTGGGCCCGCCAGTGTGATCAAGTGCACTCCACTCTCCGCATTGTCCTTCTGGGTGAGTTTGTTTTCCGGAACACGTGGCTACAACAGAAAGCGAGCACAAGGACATCTTCAGAAAGATGACTCTGGCAGCTAAGTGGAAAGTGTGTAATGGAGGTGTTAGGTTAATCGTAGACACAGGAAGACAGGCCAGGAGGCCCCGGCTTCCTCTGGGAGAGAGACGCAGTCGCCCAGGCAGAGTGAGGATATATGGCCGGTCCTCACTGTTCCCAGGCTCTGTACTTGCGAATTCACCTTCCTGCTAAAATTTTATTTATAACTTCAAATCAATACTCCTGATGTTGTCGTGGTCGTCCTCGGACACGCACAGGCAGCAGAACGCTTGAGTTGCCCACGTGCTTGTTCCCCGCAGAGGTCGACCAGAACAATGGTCTGCCTCTCCATTTCAGCTCTTACTATAAGCAACCGTCTTTTATGCAGGCTATTTAGCACTGCATTTTTTTTTTTTTCACATTTGTGCTTTTTTGGGTGATTTTGCTCTTTAAAGCCATCTCCAATTATAGTGCGGAAGTGCTGTCTACTGTTCCTAAGCACAAGAAGGCTGTAATGTGCTTTATGGAGAAAATATTTGTGCTAGATAAGCTTTGTTCAGACATCGTGCTGTTGGCCTTGAGTTCAGTGTTAATGAAGCAGTGTATATTAAACGGGAAGTCTTTCAAGAGAAACACACATAAAACAAGGCTATGTATGAGAAGTTGGTGAAAATGTTGCAGCCAGAGACTCACAGGAACCTAACCCTATATTTCTCCTAGGAGCAATGGCCCCATATTCCCTCATCCATCACTTGCCCACCTTTATAGAACACAACCTAGCTGGGCTTCCCTGGTGGCTCAGCTGGTAAAGAATCCACCTGCCATATGGGAGACCTGGGTTCGATCCCTGGGTTGGGAAGATCCCCTGGAGAAGGGAAAGGCTACCCACCCCAGTATTCTGGCCTGGAGAATGCCATGGACTGTATAGTCCATGGTGTTGCAAACAGTTGGACACAACTGAGCGACTTTCACTTCACTTCACTTCACAGGATACAGTTACTGTGAATAATGAGCAACAATTGTATTTGAGGGTGGAATCAATAAGACTTGCCCACTGAATTAGGTGTGAAGGGAGAAGGAGGAAGAAGAGGGGACTCCTGTCTTCCTGTCCCTCCCTCCAGGCAGTGACAGCCGCTGACCTCTGGGGGCCTGCATCAAGGCCTCCCAGCCTGTTATCTTCCCACCTCCGCCTCCATCCCCCACAGCAAGGGATTCATACCCAGGAACGTCCAAGCAACGGCCAAGGCATCCCTCCAGCCACAGTCATCCTGTGGCCACTCGAGCCAAAGGGTAAGCACCAGAACATCTACCTGGAGGGCACACCTGCAGAAGAAGCCCTAGAAGCATCAGCTGAGGGCTGATGTTCAGGGTACTCTGGGGTCCTGTGTACCTGGAGTCTGATCTAGAAACAGGGGGTATGAGCTCCAAGGGGGCATGTGCTTTTGGTCCCCTGGACTCCTCACTCCATGAGAGGGACACAAGTGGAGCAGAGCCAGAGCAGGACCCTCAAACACTGCACTGTCCAATTCAGTAGCCACACACCACATGTGGCCATTGAGCCCTTCAGATGTGACTGGTCCAAATCAAGGTGGGCTGTAAGGGGAAGAAATATACCTGACTTTGAAGCCTTAGCAGGTGAAAAAAGATATCTCATAATCACTTTTACATTGATTACTTGCTAAAATGGCAATATTTTAGATATGTTAAATTGAATCTATTTTAAAAATGAATTTCACCTGTCTCCTTTTACTTTTTTTTTAACACAACCACTAAAAAATTTAAAACAACATACATGGTTCATACATGCAGAAGCTGAAGCTCCGATACTTTGGCCATCTGATGCCAACAGCCAACTCACTGGAAAAGAGCCTGATGCTGGGAAAGACTGAAGGCAAAAGGAGAAGAGGGTGGCAGAGGATGAGACAGTTGGATGGCATCACTGACTCAATGGACACAAACTTGGGCCAACTCCGGGAGATAGTGAAGGACAGGGAGGCCTTGCGTGCTGCAGTCCATGGGGTCGCAAAGAGTCAGACATGACTGAGCAACTCAGCAACGACAACATGGTTCGTACTTGATTTCTACTGCATGGTGTTGACCTAAATTGTGGGACAGAGGGCAGGAGCCTTGCCTGCGCAGGAGCTGGAGAAGACTCAAGTGGTGGGGTGAAGACACGGAGTCCAGAGACGCCTAGGATAATGCTGGACTCCATGTTCATCAGCTTGTTGACTGCTGCCTTCCCAGGTTTAGCACTTATCAAGGTTCTGCCAATTTGTCTCATCTGGGGATCCATTTATTTAGTGATGGTTGAGGTTTTCCCAAATAACCCTTAGAATGGCAAAAATGATCACAAATTTTTTCCCTCCCATTGAGAAGTGGAGTTTATTTCTACACTCCATGATCTGGTTGGCCATGCACCTTGCTTTAGCCAATGGGACTTTAACAAACATGACTCAAGCAGAGGCATGCTCATTTTTGCTGCTTTTGGAATAGTGCTGCCTTGGGGAAAAGCATTGAGGACCCCAACTAGTAGGCGCCCTGTATCTACACCACATGTATGCGATTTTGAAGCTCCTCTCATCAAAATATGAAGTTGATTTCTCCAGCCCTTGAATCTGAGTTATCTTTATGACTTGCTTTAACCAATGTAATGCAATAGAAAGGAAATCATGTATAGTCTAAAACTAGTCCTCAAGGGGCTTTGCAAGCTTCTGCTTTTTCCCTTGAGCTCTGCCAGCTGCCTTGTTGATAAGCCCCAGCTAGCCTATTGGAGGCTGATAGACCATGAGGGGTAGAAGCCATTCAAGAACAGTGATACCTCTGCTGAACCACTGATGGCAGGTTCATGAGCAAGCCCATCAAAAATCAGCCAAGCTGAGTCCAGAACAGTATCACTTCCCAAGCAATCTGAAGACTTGTGAGCTAACTAAATGTTTGTTGCTTTAAGTTATTAAAAGTCTGCTTGTTTGTTATGCAGCAAGAGCTAACTGATACAGTGTTACAGATACACATGAGATTTGAATTCTGTCAGACCTGATTCCAAAGCCCAAGACCTTTTAACTACCACACTCTACTGATTATATTTAAATTCTGCTCACACCCAGAGCTCTGAGGTGAAGTGGAAAAAACCCCAGCCTAATGATGTGGTTTCCCCACAAGCAATAAGAATGGCTACCCCATGCTGTGCCACCTTCAAAAGGTACACCATCTGAACTTTTGGCCCCAGTAGGCAAGATTAGCAAAGAGGCACCACTGTCCGTAGGGATAACAATTACTCTTTGAGACACCAATGTCAGCTGTCTTCCTCATTAAGGATTATTAACCTCATTCTTCTTTGCCTGCTGTTAGACCCAGGAAGGGCTGCTTTGCAGATCCTGTTCTGCCTCCATAATTGCCCATCATAAGAACTGTGCACCTCTAATAGAAGCCTTCCTAATTTCTAGCATTTACCATTTACTTTATTTTTGCAAACCTCCCCCAAATCGCTAGTCATACAATTCATTAGAATTGCTCTTTGGATGAATTTAAAAGGCTTTGATGATATAATCACTACATTCTGTATTAGTGCTTTTCTGCAGGATATTAGAACAATTTACAGCTGTTTATCCAAATCACCTCATTGTGTCCTGTGAGACCAGTGGGCAGGTGTCATAAAAGAAAGAAGCCAAGTTTCTTAGTCTTCCCCACTTCACCAAAAGTGGAACTTACACAGACCGTATGTTCTATTGCTGCATGACAAGTTACCACCAAAAGAGAGACTCGACACACACACTTCTTATCTCACAGTTTCTATAGCTCAGAAGTCTAGACACAGCTTAGCTGCAATCCAGCTGTCGGCCGGCGCTGCAGTCTCATCAGAGGCTCAGCTGGGGAAGGACCTGCTTCACGCTCATTCCATCTGCTGGCGGAGTTCACCTCTTTTGGAGCTCCAAGGCTGAGAGTGCCGCTTCCTCACTGGCTACCCGCCGGGTGCCACTTCAGTCTCTAGAGCCCAACCAGCATTTTCTGCCATATCGCCCTTTCCTTAAGCCCTCTCACGACTTGGCAGATTGCTTCTGAAAAGCCAACAAGAGTCTCTTCCTGACTGTCTTCAACCAGCTAAGAGAGTTTCGTACAGTAAGATATAATCACAGGAGTAACATCCGATCGAGCTTCCGGGTGGCTCAGTGATAAAGAGTCCACCTGCCAATGCAGGAGACACAGGAGACTCAGATTCAATCCCTGGGTCAGGGAGAGTCCCTGGAAAGGGGAAATGGTAACCCAGTCCAGCATTCTTGCCTGGGAAATTCCACGGACAGAGGAGCCTGGCGGGGTACAGTCCATGGGGTCGCAAAGAGTTGGACACAACTGAGTGACTGAGCACACACACACCCACACACACACACACACAACATCCAATCACCTTTGCCGTGTTCTGTTGGTGAGAAGCAAGTCGTAAGTCCTGCCTGCACCCAGGGAGAGGGGAATCACACGAAGCTGTGGATGCCAGGAGACAGGGCAATAACAGAGGTCACCTTAGGGTCTGACCACATTAGACAGAGGACCCAGGGTCCCTGAGCAATGGATAATTCAGTGCTCTGGGAAGAGGGCCTGGAGCCGTAATAAACGCCTTTGCTGTCACGGTGGTGGCCTCTGTGTTGGTGCCCACATGCTTGCACACCCTCATTGCCGCTCAGGCACCCATATCCCTGGCACCTGGCAAGCTCACCAGCATTCCCTATGACCCTTGGAGCATTTGGGTCCAGATGAGGCGGTAGCCAGGGGTCCAGCTTGGAGAGTGAAACCTCTGCCACCCACGTAGCCCTCACATTCAGCAATGGCTGTTGAGTTCATACAAATGGGACACTTTAAACAGCATCTGGCACTCCACCAGAGTTTAATCCGCGCTCGCTATTTCTGTTATTCCTGAAAAGGAGCTTGTAAGTTAAATTTAGAACGACCTGACTTCAAATGCACGAGAGGAATATATACCAAGAAGGGGCTGTGAGAGTGGGCGTGGCTTTTCTTAAATATATACTTTTATAAACTGCTTTCATCACTACTTCATTTTTGTCTCCTTTGTGTTTTCTTGTTTGGGCACTGAGCTAAAGGCTTTCATAGATAATTTTATAACCCTTACAGTGATTTTTCTAGAGAATAAGCTTTTTTTTCCCACATTTTTGCAAAGCAGGCCTCCAGGTAACCCAGGAGGTTAAGTGACTTGCCAAGGCCACACGGCCTGCTGGTGGCAGAGCATGAGCCCCAAATCTATGTTGTGAAGCACTCAACCGACCTCCCTCTTCCTTTTTTCACCTGCGTTTTTCAGATTTGGCCTCCAGCCCATCATACCGGATCCTACATTTGCTCAATCAGCTTCTTCCACAGTCCTGTTCCATGACCCATGTGGTGGGGTGGGGGCAGGGGGTGACGAAGGGACGGAGCGGCTATAATTCCCTCGGGGAGAATTAGGGTCCGAGTTCTCTGTCTCTCTCACACACATACAAACTCATATATATTTACATGTGGCCTCTTTTAAAGAAGACAGACCAAAAAAAGTCAAACACAGCTTCCTCGATGGAAGCGTCGGAACCGAGTACGTGAAGCAAGGACCTCATTTCATTTTCCTCCCATCCCTGCCCCAGCCCTGCTCTGCCCACTCTCCATCTGATGTTTTCATGGCATCCGGGCAGCTCTCATAGGCTCCCAGGCACTTTGTGAAGGTATGAGACATCTTCCAGGAACCCTGCTTAATGTTTTATGGCAGCCTGGATGGGAGGGGAGTGTGGGGGAAAATGGATTCATGTATATTTATGGCTGAGTCCATTTGCTGTCCACCTGAAACTATCACAGCATTATTAATTGGCCCCTCCAATACAAAAAAAAATTTTTTTTTTGAAGAAAAAGACCCAATCCAGAGTGATACAGGTCTGAACTTCAATGTCTTCCTAAAGAACAGTCCAACTTGGGCTTGGCCCAAGAACAGTTCTCCTTGGCCTGCCCCAGGAGGAGGTGTGTAGGGAGATAGCAAGGTCAGCTCTTTCCTCTTCCCATTTTCCTGAGGGGTTGGTGGGGAAGCAAGACACCCCATTCACCTCTCCTCTGGGGTACCTCTTGCTTCAGGGACCCTTTCACTGGGGATCAGCCCTTTTGCAGACAGTTCAGCAGGATGGCTCACGCCAAGGGCTCACCCCAAACATCTGCATCCTTGCCACACCAGGTTATGGGCCAGAATGCAGTCCTCACCTGCCATCCCCTGACGACACCTCTCTGTCCCTGTTATTTCTCCAGCTGTTGGCTCCTGGCCTTCCCCAGAGTGGAATAGGCACCACAGACACCCAGAGGGGGTCAAGATGCTAACAGCCTTTTCCAGGCACCCCTGTTTTCTGTGATGTCCACCTGGACCCATCTCACTAGGTTTCCTGGAAGGACCACACGTGGAAAGAGATGGAAACAGCATATCATGTCCCCCATTGGCTGGTGATTCATTTCTGAGTTCTCCCCAAATCCCAACGCTTTGTGGGGTCCATATATTTGGGTAGGCACATTAGGGGGGCAGTCTAGCTTGCTCTCAGTCAGCCTATAGCTCGCTCTTCTGAATGTGGGACCACACAGCACCCATTGTTTTCAGCCTCATCCCTTGAGCGGCAATTCCAAAGTGACAGAAAAGCCTCAACCAGCAGCCTGCTACCCATCACTGTATCCTCAGCTTCCAAGCCCCTCAAGGAGCAGATTGAGCTCTTCTCTTCTCACAATGCAGGTGCTAAACAAAGCTGATGATAACATCTTTCCTTGGAAGAGGCTTGATCTCGCTGTGCAAGAGGCCACTTGCTGCACAGAAGATTGCAGTGCCCTGCTGCTGGCCTGAAACCAGCCACTTCCAAAATAAACCCACTCATGACCACTGGTGAGGGTGGACCTGGGAAGTCGAGCAGAGCTGCAGAGGGTAGAGCCAGGCTGGCTGCTTTGATCCCCCAGGCTGGTGGGTAGGAGGAGTCTGGTGCCACTCCTGGGTATCCCCCAGCCCTGCCATGGACCCCTGGACAGTATGATTTTTTTTTAGGCCACCATTCATTTCCCTCCTTCCATGGGATTTTCCAGGCAAGAGTACTGGAGTAGGGTGCCATTGCCTTCTCCAATTTATTTCCCTCTTACAAGGTCCTGGGCTGTGCCAACAGCTCTGGTTTGTACTGTATTTTTGAGACTGGTTGATGGCTCTGTGGAGCTCACTTCTCCCTTTTATAGAAAAGGAGACAGAAGTTCAGACTAACTTTCCCAAAGTCAGACAGAGCAGGTGGGAATGATGAAGCAAGGCTCTGCAGCAAGGTCAGTTCAATAGTCTGTACCCATGAACACTCTGCTATGTGACTCCTTGCGATGAGAGCACATCAGTGAAGCCCTTGACTTTGGAGTTGAGGGTTTTAATCCCAACCTGGTCACTACCTCCCTGTTTTGACATTGGATTTACCACACATTTCTGACCTGGCTCATCTATAGGATAGAATCCTAATAACACTGCTCTCATTAGCGCTATTGTGAGGAACAAAGAGTGGGCAAAGTGCTTCTAGGACCACCACGTATGGGCGTTCAAGTTGGGCACTGCGCAAACGCAGGGAGTGGAGCCGTGCACAATTCCACAGTTGTGCTTGGCAGCCTTGCTTAGCACAGTGCCTGAGAAAAGATCACCGCTCCATAAAAGTGAGCTCTCAATTCCTGGGAAGCACCCACCACAGGCAGAGAAGAGGGTGATAGAAAATACTCTCTGGTCCTTCTCTTCCCCAGGGCCCCAGACCGCCCTGAGGCTGACTCCTCAATAACGCTTACTCCTGCAGCTTCCTGAGAAAGCACTGTCCTGCAGTCTCCAGGAAGGCTGTGCAGAGAGGAAGCAGAAGGGGACGATGAGGAGTGGCTGATGCTCAAAGTGGACACATGTTGCCCAGGTCAGCCACAGAGGCAGTGGGTTCAGAGGTCGCCAAGCTCTGTCCAGTGGTCCTCAGCCCTCTCAGAGGAGCTGGGGAGAGAGGCTCAGAACAGAGACGTTGATGGGCGCCCCGAGATCTCAGAAGAGGGGGTGGCGGTCAGATGTTTCCTCTGGAGTCAGGAGCTCTCTTCGGCACAGTGGCCAGAAGCAGAAGTGAAGTCACCTGCTAGTGGGTTCCATGGTGGGAGCCTGAGGCCGAGCAGGTGCTGAGCGCTCTGCATCTCTGAAAGGCTGGGAAGGCTTAGACTGTTCTCTGTGTGAGTTAGTGGGAGGCAAAATTCACTATAAAAAGACTAGGGGATGTGCTGCCCTGAAAGGTGGTGAGTTCTCCATCTCTGCAGGTATGCTAGCAGAGATGCTGAAGAGGGGATAAAGCATCAGGTGAGTGGTTGGCCTAGGTGGTTTTCCAGAACTGAGGTTCGAGTATCATTCTAACGTTTCCAACCTCCAAGCTCCTCAGCCAGCAAATCAGCAGATGCTCTGAGCAAAGCCTGGGCAGCCCAGGTCAAGGGCAAGTATCAAGTATCTTGCTTTCAGACGCTGCAGGTGGGAAACCACAGAAGATGGCTCAGCAGGGGGGAGGAAGGGCAGGGAGGCAGCGGGGGCATTGGCATTGGGCCCAGCTGCACTTGGACCTGGGCAGTGCCAGCTCCCTCCCCGGGCACCCGAAGCCTTCCAGGGTTCAGAGCTTTATGAGCCTTGGCTCTCACTGAGAAAGCACCAGCTTTGGTCAGAGGAGCAAGGTTTAAAAGACCTGTTCCCACCGCCCAGCTCCAGCACACAGGCAAGCACTCTCAGCTGCGCTCTCCTTCATGGATGCCTGCAGCCCTTCTGTGGCTCCCAGCATTAAGAGTAACTGCACACCCTTTGTTGGCCTGCCAGAGCCCCATGACTCTCTGACCATGCACTTTCTCCCCTCTTCCTTCGCAGCACACACATTCCCAAGCCACGCTGTTCCCTCTGCCTGGAACATACTTTCCCAAGACCACCACAGGCTGATCTCCCTCACTTTATGCAGGTCTTTGCTCAAGTGTCAGCCACTCAGAGAGGCCTTTCCCGTCCATACAGCCCCTTCCTGGCTCTCTTGCACTTTCACCAGCTATACTTTCCCGGTGAGGATCTTTCACTACCAGACACAACACGTTCATTTGCTTATTGTCTGGCCTCTACTAAGACGCACCCTTCAAGATGCCAGGAAACCGCATTCCTTCATGGACGTTTCCCCAGAACCTGAAACAGGGCCTCTACTATACCCAGTGGGTCTCAGGAGTACTTGTTGGAGGAAGGTAGGAAAAAAGGAAGGAAGGAAGGTAGAGAGGAAGGGATGGAGGGAGGAAGGAAAGAAATTGCTTCCTTTTTTTGACAAATGTCTACTCATTCCTCAAAATCTAGGTTAAATGCCACCTCCTTCAAGAAGCCTTCCTTGACTGCACTGATAGACTGCTTTCTCCTGTGTTCCCCAAAATTCAGTGGAAGAAACCTGATTAAATCACTGGTTGCTATCAATGATAAGGACAGCTGTTATTTCTGGTGCAGCGGCTGCATGCCAGCATGTCCTCTCCCCTTCACATTGGTCAGCTTGACCTCCTCCGCCACCTTCCCCGGCCCCGCCTTCACCTGGCCCTTCTCTGGCTCTCCTACCGCTCCTTCTCAGCCTTCGCTGCTCTGTAGTCTCCCCATCCTCGCCTGAAAGTGGGCTGTGGGACATCCCAGCCCCCTGGGTCCAGCCCTCTGCACTCACTGCCATGATGACCTCGACCTGGGCATGTCTTTCCACGCCTCCTATACACAGGCAACTCAGCACATGCCTCCCCGTCCCTGACTTCTCATCTGATGCCTCAAGCTGTGGATTCGGCATCTCTGCATCGACGTCTAATGGGCATCTCACTCTTAGCTCTCTCAAAACCCTCTACCAGCCCCCAGGCCTTTTCCATCTTTGTGGAAGATGGCACCACCCATCCAGCTCTCAAGTTAAAACAGAAGCTCTCTCTTTTTCTCCGTGTCAACATCCAATCACAAGGCTAGTCCTGCTGGCTGAATAAATCTCAAAGCCTACCTTTCCTTGCCAGTCGCACTGGACACCATGGCTTAAGCTCCCACCCTCTCAGGCCCGTATTGCTGCAGCAGCCCTCCAGCTGGCTTCCCTGCCTCCACCCAGCGCCCCTGGAATTCACCCCCCAAACACCACCACAGTACTACTTATAAAGCCGAACACGGATCGGACACGCCTGCAGAAAGCCCTCCAGAGCAACCACATCCCACTGCACTGTGATCAGAATGAAATCCACATGTCCCACGGGGGCCAGCAAGGTCCCATCCGAGGTCGCCTGCCCCCTCTGCCAGGACACAGACAGTCCAGGGCCCCTCTGACCTCAGGGGAGCAAAATTGGTTCACCTCTCAGGACTCTGTCTGGGCCGCCCCTCCATTGCCTGGCTGGACTCTGCTCGTGCCTTAGGTCCCATCAAAGGCTGCCGCCTCTAAGAACACTTACCTGCCTCTGCTACCAGGACAGCACCTCCCACTCACATCTGCTGCGACACCTGCTGGGCCCTGGGGTTACCGTTCAAACCTGAAACTGACTCATTAACGTGCCCGTCTGTTCTCTCTGCCCAGGATGCACCGTTCTGAGCCTGAGGTCTTTGTCCCACTCACCCGTACCTGCAGGTACATGCCCTACACATTACAGGTGCTCACTGAAAAGCACGCTGTGCCTAGCTGGCCAGCTGAATAACTGCCCTGTCAGTCTACACAATCCTCGCTGCAGCCTCAAGAGGCAGGCACCCCCACTGAACAGGTGAGAAAAGTCCCAGAGGGTTTCCTAACTGGCCCAAAGAGCTCATAAGTGGGAGAGCAGGTGTGGGATCCTGGGTTCATCTAGCTACACTCTGCACCCTACACCATCAGGCCACGCTGCCCTGGGCTGGATTTTATTTTTTTATAAGCCTGCGTCCCCCGCTAGCTGAAGAGGAAGGAAGCTGGCACCCACTACTCAGAAACAGAGCAATTCAGTAGAGTCTATTTCCTGGTGTGAGACTGGCACGGGCATAGCAAAGTGCAGCAAGGAGCTAGCTGCACGGGTCTCTCTGAGCAAGAGGCTCTTGTCTGATTGTTTCTGGCAAAGCCCTCCAGAAGGGCTGGGGAGGCAGAGGAGCGGATAGTGTAGGATCAGCAATTCCCAGGCACGAAGAGGCTAATCACAGATAATCACGGTCCCAAAGGGTGGATTCAGCCCAATTATGGGCCAGAACAACTAATGACAGCTGGTTCAGGAGGGTGGCAGGCTCAACGGCAATGCTCACCCCTACCCCCACTTCCACCCCAAGGCTCCCTGGGTTGGGCTGCTCCCCACTGTGGGGTGTAGACTTGGAGACCTCTTTGCACTCTGGGACTGGGGCCTCTCCAGCTGTGGAAACACAGCCTGAAGCGTGGCTGGCAGAGTCCACCCTCAGCTGTGCTCCACCCTGCGGCCCATGCCTCAGAGCCAGCCAGCCGGGCTGACTCACCATGAGCCCTGGGGCCTCTCTACCCCTCTACACCCAGGCAGCCGGAGGAAGAGATCAGAAATTGACCAAGAAATTGATGCTAAGCCAGGGCACAGCTCTGCAAATCCCCATGTTTCAGATGAGGAAATGGAGGCTCAGAGAGGTTACACGACTCGCCCAAAGTTGCCCAGCTAGTGAGTTCAAGGGATCAGCTTCAGACCCAGGTCTTTCTAAGCTGAGGCTGTCAGCCTTCTGAGCCAGCTGCCATTAGCTGTCCTGGCCATGTTCTTTTCAAGATCCAGGATTCTAAAAAAAAAAAAAAGGTTTTGGGTTAAGGAGTTCTTATAGTGCCTGACGTGAACGGATGTCAAAGTGCAGAACACTGATCCCCATCTGGATGGGTTAACACGGCCCAGTTCCTAGTCAGACTCCAGACGGTGTGGATGTTGTGGGCAAAGCGACTTCTGCTGTTGGAAACTGCCTGCCAGGATGGGCTGTCTCTACACCAGGCTGCACGCACAAGAAGGCAGGGGCCGCCCAGTGTCACCTCCCAGAGGCAGAGCCAGGGTCCCCGACAGAGGAAAGCATGGCTGGGAGCGGAGATGGGAAACACGACAGGTGGGGTGAGAGGGGAGCCTGCTTTTTCTGCTGGAAGGGCCTTGAGTACAAAATAAACTGTCTTTTAACCCCTTCCCTGTTTGGCTCAGGTAGAGTTGTCGACAGAGACATTTGACACCAGGGCCATCTGACACCATTCCCTTCTGTGTTTTCCCACAAGGACCCTAACAATGGGCATATTTACACATTACCTTTAAAAATTGTTCCCCAAACATCACCTGCTTCAGGTTCTCTTTCTCCCTTCCCACCCTTCCCCATATCCTGTGAGCTGTGGCTGGGACCTTGGGTGGGAGAAGAGAATGGGAGTTGGATGACAGACGGGGTGAGGGGGTGCCCGCTCATTTTCCTCCAGGTAGCCACGGCTAGGGCTGTGACCTTGATTGGCCAGCTGGGAGGACAAGGGGAGCGGTGGACGATGTGAAGACAATATACTGCCTCCCGGTCCGCTGGGGACCAGGGCTCAGCTGGGGTGACACCTTTAGGACACCTATGGTGTCAGAGTGGAGGCAGCCCTGGGGGCAGGGGTACCCCGGGAAAGGCTGGAGTGTTCTGGAAGCTGCTTGAGCCCTGTGTGCCTGGAGGTTTTGGTAGGAGTGGTGGTGGGGCGGGGGGGGTGGGCGGGGGAGGGGGTGGTGTTTACTGTTGGAGTGGTCAGGGGATTGCCTGGAGTGACCTTGAGAGTTTAAACAATCAGGGCCCCAGTTTGAGCTTCTCTGCTGTTGGGAGAAGCTGAGAAGGAAACAGGAAGTGGGGGAAAAAGTCATCCGTGTCCTTTAAGGCTGAACGTGGGTCCCAGAGAACTGAGTTTCGAAACGTATGCTTGATTGACTTGTGCCGAACTTGGGCTTAGAGAGTGCCACTCTCAGGATGAAAGAAAGACACGGAGGGAGGGAGAAGGAAGGAAGAAAGAAGTGAAGTGGGGCAGGGAGGCATCTGCTAAGTACCTTCGGTCTCCTTTTCCAGAGAACCATTTCCAGACAACCTCCAAGGAGCACTTCCAAGAGAGGTCACGGACCCTTCAAGGCTGCACGATGTCATCATAGCAGGCACCTAGCCGTCAAGTGTCAGAGCGGAAAAAGCATCCCACCCCTGAACCCCAGGCTCCAGTCTGAGTAAACCCACCCCAACCCCGAACTTCCATGTCCTGGCGTGGGATTGGTAAGAGGGGAGGCCAAGACTTGCTGGGCAGGCTTTCACAGAGTCTGAGGGAGGTGAGGCCCAGATACCCCTACCCAGAGCTGGAGCAGCCAGGGAGTGGAAAGGCCAGGAACAACCTCACCCAAAGACAGTCCCCTAACCTGCTCCGTGGGGTCCCAACCCCCACCCTTCCACCCAAGCCCCACAGCCAGGCTTCTCTACTAAACCAGTTGGGTCATCCACAAATATTGGACTCCCTGCAGTAAACATCATTAGTTTTTGACAGGTGGAGGGAGGGGAGGGCTCATTTTCTTCTCCTCCACAACCTGGTTACCAGGCAGTCAGTTACAATGAAAGCAAGCCTCACACCAAATTTGGCACGCAGGCACTCATTTATTAGCAGGCATAATTATATATTACCAAGTGGGCCCCAAAACTTCTGCTTTAGAACTCTGTAAAGTCTTAGCTCTCGTCCTGCTAGATCTTTCTTGAATGAAAGATCTACCCTAGGCAGATGTGATAGTATTAGTGCTGAATTCAGCTGAGATTCTAGGGACAGGTCATGCACAAGAGCAGATGGAAATTCTGAACCTAGAGCACATCCCTGATGGCTCAGATGGTAAAAGTGTCTGCCTGCAATGCAGGAGACCTGGGTTTGATCCCTCGGCCGGGAAGATTAGGAAATGGCAACCCACTCCAGTACTCTTGCCTGGAAAATCCCATGAACAGAGGAGCCTGGTGGGCTACAGTCCATGGGGTCGCAAAGAATCAGACATGACTGAGCGACTTCACTTCACTTTCAGAGCACATCCTGTAGACTGTAGGATCCACTGGATTCTAAGACCTTGTTCTATAAGAGTGACAGTGCCTGGATCGTATCCCCAACCAATTAACACACTGCTTACACACTGCATTCACCAATGAAAAGTCATTCTATGCCTATTACGCAAATGAGCAAGCCCCTAGTGCTGACTGGTGATAAAGATAACTGAAATGCTTGTGTAATATTTGCCCCTGTGAATCGTGGACTCCTGGTCTTTCAAATACTAACCACTCACCCTGGGAGCTTGTACTCCTATTTGCTTCAGCTGACTATCCTTGAGTGTAGATTAAAAGTAGCCTAAAAGATATGTCCCAATGTCTATCTGAAGCAATTTGAAGTAAATTACAGGCAACTTAAATGCTATTTAAAGGAGAGTGAGGGCTACAAAGATGTGGCTTTGGAAGCAAGCCTTGGGAATAGGGGATGTGCCCTTCCCCTAAGGCAGGCACAGAGGCACAGTATGCAATTTAAAGAAGATTCCTTTAAGCCTTCAGCCCGTGACTCTGAACCAGGCTTGATGAATGTTCATTTAATTTTTGTGGCGATTTCACAAGTGGCTGTTGTGCCCAAAAAAGATCCTGAGAAGTTTACTTTGAGTTTAAATAACTATGGCTCAATTTATTAAACTGACAAGTTCTTAACCCCAGTTCTGTCTTAAGCTTTTAAATCTGCTTACAAACCTTGCTTTGTTTATACTGAGCAGATTTTAGTGACCGCTTCTAAGAAGTCTTCGAATGATATTTGGTCCTGTTTATAAATGGAAGTAATTAATTAGACATGTCTCAAACAATTCATACTGTATTTATAAATGGGGTACTTGGTGCGAGTAGCTTCCCTTGGAGGGGGTAGTGACTGAAGGAGATATGGGATGGTGGGTTGGGGACCTTCTGGGGTTCTAGCAAAGCTAGATTTCTTAACTTGATTGAGGCTCACTTTATGATCTAGGGACTTTTCTGAATGTATGCTTTATCTCAAAATTTTGAGTTCTTACAGTCATCTGTTAGATTTCTTTTTTAATTCATTTGTCTGTTTTTAGCAAAATCTCCCTAGGTACTCAACTAATTAATTCATTTACAGCTAGTCAATTAAATGTGTATGTGTGGGGAACCTACAATTCTCTTAAATACTCTTATTTCTAAGCTTAAGCTTAGTAAGATTTCAACCTAAATTCACACATCAAAGTTAATTATTCAATTACATTTTTAAATTGGAATGATTAGACTCTCACTTTAATGGGCCAAATTGTTTTCTTTCAAAGATTTTATTGGTGTGGATCTTTTCTTAAGTCTTTACTGAATTTGTTACAATATTGCTTCTGTATTTTATGTTTGGGGTTTTTTTTGTTGTTGTTGTATTTTGGCCATGAGGCATGTAGGAATATTAGCTCCTGGAGCAGGGACTGAACCCATACCTTCTGCATTGGAAGACATAGTCTCAGCCACTGGACCACAAGGGAAGTCCCAGGCCTTCCTTATCTTAGCATTTCAGTCCAGTCCAGTCTAGTTCAGTTCAGTCCAGTCGCTCAGTCGTGTCTGACTCTTTGCGACCCCATGAATCACAGCACACCAGGCCTCCCTGTCCATCACCAACTCCCAGAGTTCACTCAGACTCACGTCCATCGAGTTAGTGATGCCATCCAGCCATCTCATCCTCTGTCGTCCCCTTCTCCTCCATTACAAGTAGTAAGCAAATAACAGAAAAATAAAATACTATGGTTTTGATTCCCATAAGCCTGTCTAAATGTAACTCTAATTCTTCTGGAGTTCAAAAATGTCCAGCCACGAAAAAAAAAACAAACAAAAACCACTATCCCAGTTAACTGGGGTTGCCTACTCCATGCCCAAGGTAAGAGAAACCCAAGTAAGATGGTAGGTGTTGCAAGAGGGCATCAGAGGGCAGACACACTGAAATCATACTCACAGAAAACTAGTCAATCTAATCACACTAGGACCACAGCCTTGTCTAACACAATGAAACTAAGCCATGCCCGCGGGGCAACCCAAGACGGGCGGGTCATGGTGGAGAGGTCTGACAGAATGTGGTCCACTGGAGAAGGAAATGGCACCACTTCAGTATTCTTGCCTTGAGAACCCCATGAACAGTATGGAAAGGCAAAATGATAGGATACTGAAAGAGGAACTCCCCAGGTCAGTAGGTGCCCAACACGCTACTGGAGATCAGTGGAGAAATAACTCCAAAAAGAATGAAGGGATGGAGCCAAAGCAAAAACAATACCCAGCTGTGGATGTGACTGGTGATAAAAGCAAGGTCTGATGCTGTTAAGAGCAATATTGCATAGGAACCTGGAATGTCAGGTCCATGAATCAAGGAAAATTGAAAGTGGTCAAACAAGAGATGGCAAGAGTGAATGTTGACATTCTAGGAATCCGCGAACTAAAATGGACTGGAATGGATGAATTTAACTCAGATGACCATTATGTCTACCACTGCGGGCAGGAATCCCTCAGAAGAAATGGAGTAGCCATCATGGTCAACAAAAGAGTCCGAAATGCAGTACTTGGATGCAATCTCAAAAACAACAGAATGATCTCTGTTCATTTCCAAGGCAAACCATTCAGTATCACAGTAATCCAAGTCTATGTCCCAACCAGTAATGCTGAAGAAGCTGAAGTTGAATGGTCTGTGAAGACCTACAAGACCTTTTAGAACTAACACCCAAAAAAGATGTCCTTTTCATTATAGGGGACTGGAATGCAAAAGTAGGAAGTCAAGAAACACTTGGAGTAACAGGCAAATTTGGCCTTGGAATGTGGAATGAAGCAGGGCAAAGGATAATAGAGTTTTGCCAAGAAAATGCACTGGTCATAGCAAACACCCTCTTCAAACAACACAAGAGAAGACTCTACACATGGACATCACCAGATGGTCAACACTGAAATCAGATTGATTATATTCTTTGCAGCCAAAGATGGGGAAGCTCTATACAGTCAACAAAAACAAGACCAGGAGCTGACTGTGGCTCAGATCATGAACTCCTTATTGCCAAATTCAGACTTAAACTGAAGAAAGTAGGGAAAACCACTAGACCATTCAGGTATGACCTAAATCAAATGCCTTATGATTATACGGTGGAAGTGAGAAATAGATTTAAGGGCCTAGATCTGATAGATAGAGTGCCTGATGAACTATGGAATAAGGTTCGTGGCATTGTACAGGAGACAAGGATCGAGACCATCACCAGGGAAAAGAAATGCAAAAAAGCAAAATGGCTGTCTGGGGAGGCCTTACAAATAGCTGTGAAAAGAAGAGAGGTGAAAAGCAAAGGAGAAAAGGAAAGATGTAAGCATCTAAATGCAGAGTTCCAAAGAATAGCAAGAAGAGATAAGAAAGCCTTCTTCAGCGATCAATGCAAAGAAATAGAGGAAAACAACAGAATAGGAAAGACTAGACATCTCTTCAAGAAAATTAGAGATACCAAGGGAACATTTCATGCAAAGATGGGCTCGATAAAGGACAGAAATAGTATGGACCTAACAGAAGCAGAAGATATTAAGAAGAGGTGGCAAGAATACACGGAAGAACTGTACAAAAAAGATCTTCATGACCCAGATAATCATGATGGGGTGATCACTCATCTAGAGCTAGACATTCTGGAATGTGAAGTCAAGTGGGCCTTAGAAAGCATCACTACGAACAAAGCTAGTGGAGGTGATGGAATTCCTATTGAGATTTCAAATCCTGAAAGATGATGCTGTGAAAGTGCTGCACTCAATATGCCAGCAAATTTGGAAAACTCAGCAGTGGCCACAGGACTGGAAAAGGTCAGTTTTCATTCCAATCCCAAAGAAAGGCAATGCCAAAGAATGCTCAGACTACCGCACAATTGCACTCATCTCACATGCTAGTAAAGTAATGCTCAAAATTCTCCAAGCCAGGCTTCAGCAATACGTGAACTGTGAACTTCCAGATGTTCAAGCTGGTTTTAGAAAATGCAGAGGAACCAGAGATCAAATTGCCAGCATCTACTGAGTCATGGAAAAAGCGAGAGAGTTCCAGAAAAACATCTATTTCTGCTTTATTGATTATGCTGAAGCCTTTGACTGTGTGGATCACAATAAACTGTGGAAAATTCTGAAAGAGATGGGAATACCAAACCACCTGACCTGCCTCTTGAGAAATCTGTATGCAGGTCAGGAAGCAACAGTTAGAACTGGACATGGAACAACAGACTGGTTCCAAATAGGAAAAGGAGTACGTCAAGGCTGTATATTGTCACCCTGCTTCTTTAACTTCTATGCAGAGTACATCATGAGAAATGCTGGGCTGGAAGAAGCACAAGCTAGAATCAAGATTGCTGGGAGAAATATCAATAACCTCAGATATGCAGATGACACCACCCTTATGGCAGAAAGTGAAGAGGAACTCAAAAGCCTCTTGATGAAAGTGAAAGTGGAGAGTGAAAAAGTTGGCTTAAAGCTCAACATTCAGGCAACGAAGATCATGGCATCTGGTCCCATCACTTCATGGGAAATAGATGGGGAAACAGTGTCAGATTTTATTTGGGGGGGCTCCAAAATCACTGCAGATGGTGACTGCAGCCATGAAATTAAAAGACGCTTACTCCTTGGAAGAAAAGTTATGACCAACCTAGATAGCATATTCAAAAGCAGAGACATTACTTTGCTGACTAAGGTCTGTCTAGTCAAGGCTATGATTTTTCCTGTGGTCATGTATGGATGTGAGAGCTGGACTGTGAAGAAGGCTGAGCACCGAAGAATTGTTACTTTTGAACTGTGGTGTTGGAGAAGACTCTTGAGAGTCCCTTGGACTGCAAGGAGATCCAACCAGTCCATTCTGAAGGAGATCGGCCCTGGGATTTCTTTGGAAGGAATGATGTTAAAGCTGAAACTCCAGTACTTTGGCCACCTCATGCGAAGATTTGACTCATTGGGAAAGACTCTGATGCTGGGAGGGATTGGGGTCAGGAGGAGAAGGGGACGACAGAGGATGAGATGGCTGGATGGCATCACTGACTCTACGGATGTGAGTCTGAGTGAACACCGGGAGTTGGTGATGGACAGGGAGGCCTGGTGTGCTGCGATTCATGGGGTCACAAAGAGTTGGACACGACTAAGTGACTGAAACTGTCTACTCCAAAGCAGGCGGTTATGAGCCAGCTAACTGAGGTTGCTTAGGACAGCACATTTCTCCTGAAATGTTGGTTGAGTTCTTGTTGCCTCAAGGCCTCTCCGAACCTGGTCTCCAAGTTCTCTGTCATGGATTTCAAGAATACAAAAAACCAAGGGTTATCTCTGCAGGTCCCTAGCGGAATCTCCAGATTCTGGCAATATCCACACTCCTTAATTCACCTATCTGTGCCTACAGGAGCTTGATGGCTTCACAGATTTGATTATATCTTCATGTATTTACATGGGCTTCCCTTGTGGCTCAGCTCAGTAAAGAATCTGCCTGCAATGTTGGAGACCTGGGTTTGATCCCTGGGTTGGGAAGATCCCCTGGAGAAGGGAAAGTCTACTCACTCCAGTATCCTGGCCTGGAGAATTCCATGGCCTGTGTAGTCTACAGGGCCAAAAAGAGTCTGACACGACTGAGCAAACTTCATTCATTCATTCATGTATTTACACTTTTAAACCAAGATTTCTGAAGTGGATGGAATCTTCTTTCTTTTGCCCATCTTAGGCATTCCTGGTGGCTCAGACAGTAATGAATCCTCCTGCGATACAAGAGACCTGAGTTTGATCCCTAGGTCAGGAAGATCCACTGGAGGAGGAAATGGCAACCCACTCTAGTATTCTTGCCTTGGAAACCCCATAGACACAGGAGCCTGGTGGGCTATTGTCTATGGAGTTGCAAAGAGTCAGACAAGAACACTTTCTTTCTTTCTGCTTTTTCTTAGGATGCCACAACTCTTCAAATATTTACATAAAATGCTATTGGATTGAATTTTCTCTTCTGCTTGGGCATGAGAAAATCACTTTTCTGAGGGCGGTGGAGAGAGGAGAGGGAAGTAGGGGAGGGGGGAGGATCCTAACGCCCCACAGCTCAGATCAGTCTGCTCCAGCCATCACACAGCTTCTGCTCCTCCTCTCTGCTGGCTAGAATCCATCTTGAGCTGCTCTTCCTTGCTCCAGCCCTGCTCAGAGGAAACTTCCCTCTGGAATCCAGCTCCTGGCAGGCTCACCAGACAGGCCCCCACGGCCCCGGATCCGTGTACACTGCAAATTTCCCAGCAAGCGTCAGTGGGCTGCTCATTCCATGAGAACCTGCAGGTCCACGGCAGCTGAAGACATCCAGACAGGCTCTCCCTGGACGCCTCCCCTCTCGCCTTTCCAGGGAAACTTCGACTTGACCACATGCTCACAAGGCTCCTTCTCCTTATTCACTCCTCCAGTTTCCAGCAAGACAGGCAGAGAGACAGCTCTGTTAAAGTTAAGCAAACAGAAGGCAGCCAATAGCCTGTGCGGCTTCAGTCTGAAGAACAGCCAACAGGCTGATGAGTGTTTAGTAAGCGCTGTGCTACATAAACTTGCTCATTTTCTCTCTCTCTCTCTTTTTTAAATTTTGTGTTGGCGCATAGCTGATTAACAAACAATGTTGCGACAGTTTGAGGTCAATAGGGAAGGGACCCAGCTATGAATACACATGTACCCAATCTCCCCCAAACTCCCCTCCCATCCAGGCCCCCATACAATGTTGAGCAGAGCTCCCTGTTCTCTACAGCAGGTTCCTGTCAGCTATCCATTTTAACATAGTAGTGTGCACATCATGAGAAACGCTGGACTGGAAGAAACACAAGCTGGAATCAAGATTGCTGGGAGAAATATCAGTAACCTCAGATATGCAGATGACACCACCCTTATGGCAGAAAGTGAAGAGGAGCTGAAAAGCCTCTTGATGAAAGAGAAAGAGGAGAGTGAAAAAGTTGGCTTAAAGCTCAACATTCAGAAAACGAAGATCATGGCATCCAGTCCCATCACATGGGAAATAGATGGGGAAACAGTGGAAAGAGTGTCAGACTTTATTTTGGGGGGGCTCCAAAATCACTGCAGATGGTGACTGCAGCCATGAAATTAAAAGACGCTTACTCCTTGGAAGAAAAGACCAACCTAGATAGCATGTTGAAAAGCAGAGACATTACTTTGCCGACTAAGGTCCGTCTAGTCAAGGCTATGGTTTTTCCAGTGGTCATGTACGGATGTGAGAGTTGGACTGTGAAGAAGGCTGAGTGCTGAAGAAGTGATGCTTTTGAACTGTGGTGTTGGAGAAGACTCTTGAGAGTCCCTTGGACTGCAAGGACATCCAACCAGTCCATTCTGAAGGAGATCAGCCCTGGGATTTCTTTGGAAGGAATGATGTTAAAGCTGAAACTCCAGTACTTTGGCCACCTCATGCGAAGAGTTGACTCATTGGAAAAGGCTCTGATGCTGGGAGGGATTAGGGGCAGGAGGAGAAGGGGACGACAGAGGATGAGATGGCTGGATGGCATCACTGACTCAATGGACGTGAGTCTGAGTGAACTCCCGGAGATGGTGATGGACAGGGAGGCCTGGCGTGCTGCGATTCATGGGGTCACAAAGAGTCGGACACAACTGAGCGACTGAACTGAACTGAACTGAACTGCGCACATGTCCATCCCTAACTCCCCAGCTATCCTCACAAGAGCCCTATGGAGTCAGTTCATTAGTCCTTTTTTATGGAGGAGGGAGCTAAAGCACAGAGAGGCTAAGTGATTTGTCACAGTTCACACAGTCAGCGAATGGCAAACCAGAATTGGAACATGGGTCTCTACTTTCAAACACTGCACACATAACCACAGAACCCCTAAACTATATGCTGCCCAGTTAAGGGAGGGACCAGGCTTAGACCAGGACCAAGTTGCTTGGGGGGAGAAGCCAGCTAGCTACTGAACAAAATGGAGTTTCCCTGCCCCAACTGTCTTCAGGGAGTAGATATGGCCGAGAGTGAAAAGGGTGAAAAGAATCAGAGGGGAACGTTAAGGAGAGGAGCTGGGGAGGAGCCAGGAGGCTCCTGGGAAGGCCACAGGAGCGTCCTACGTTCTGGGCACTGGACTGGCCCCTTCATCCCTGGGATTCCTCCACCTCATGCATGCAGTCTTTGATAGAAGTAAGCTTCTCTCTGCTTTTGTACTCTATGCAATCCCTCAAAAAGCAAATATTGTATTTAACAAGGAATAAAAGCAAAGGAGAAAACCAGGGCTCTGTTTATGAACTGCACATCGCCCACCCCATCCTTGAGTGCCCACCCGGACATCCCCTCCCCTGAGTCAGGATTACTGCACCCAGTCTTCCTCCCAGTGATGCCTGAGATCTGCCCATTCTGTAGATGAGGACATTGACACGGAAGTAATGCAGCTGTCTTTCCCTGGAAGTTTGAGACCCAAACCACAGGGCTTCTAACCATCATCCGATATTGCCTGTTGGGATGATGTCAGACCTCCAGCTGAGTATCTATTCAGATGACCAAGAAGCCAGAGTGTTTCCTCGGTGTCAGGCAAACTTGGCTGGGGTCTGCCGTTTTCCAGGTAGTGTCTATGGGAGAGAGCCTCAACTGGGGGCAGGGAGGAAGACTGGCTCAGAGAGGGGGGTCGACTTACCCAAGGCCACACAGCACGTCCTCAGTGGCCTCAGGTCTAGAATTCAAGTCCTGTGTGAGTCCCTGCCTCCCTCCTGACCCCTCCACCCCAGCGCCCACGCCACACTCTGAGACAGTTTAGCCCGGGGCCGGCTGAGCCAAGCGTGTGCCGCCTGGATTTAGACGAGCGCGTCTCGCTCTGCCGGGCGTGGGGCTTAGTGATTGTTCTAAAGCCGTGTGTGGGTTTCTCCACTCCCCCAGTCTTCTATTTCTTTCTACGCCCCCAAATGGTCTCCCTTCCCCCACCCTCCCGCCCTCCAGCACCCGGCACAGCTAGCTACACTCAGCAGGTGTTCCACGAACGCTTGCCGAGGGAATGAGACATCGGACCATCTGCAGGGGCCAGAGTGGGTGTTGGGCTCCCCGCCCCAACCCAGCGCCAGCTCCAGCACCCAGCCTGGGCGTCCCTCCGCAGGTGAGCCTCTTGGGTCCCAAGCTGCCAAGGGGATGCATGGAAAGACTGAGACTTCTAGAGGGAAGGGGCGGTGGGTGGGGCTTCAGTGTGTCCAGAAAGTCCGAGGATGCTCTGGGTCAGGAAACCCCCACAGCCTCGAGCCTCGCCCCACCCCCGCCCCCACCCCCAGCTCTGACCTGCAGCAAGGCCCTCGGGTGCCATCCACGTCCCCTGCCCGCAAGCCCCAGAAGAAGAGGCACACAGACCCCTCCCCAGCGGGCGGCTCCTGAGGCAGGCTGCCCAGGGGAGGGGAGTTGATACACAGCTAAAACTGCCCCACTTTGAATTTAGAAATTGCGGGGAACGTGTGAGCAGTGTGGGCAGCTGGGGAAAAAGGAGAGAAGGCTCAGGCTTGCTCATCGGGACCAGCGGAGCCCCTGGCTTCCCCCCGGGGGAGGGAGGTGATGGGGCACGGATGGTACCAAGGATCCCCGGTACCGAGGCTCCCCGCCTCTGCTGTCCCTGGAGCCCGAGGCTCTCCAGCCTGGGTGTGCACGATCACGTGGGGAACGGGTTCACAGGCAGTTTCCTGGGCACCAGCCCTCAGAATCTGGTGGAGAAGGTCTTGGGGGGAGGTCCAGGGATTAGTGTTTCCAATGAACCTCCTTTACTCCCACCATCCCGGTGACTCTGGTGCACTGCTCTTTGAACTCCACCTGAGAAGCACTTCTTTGGGTTTCTCCCTAAAAGCTGGAAGCCCCTGTGCTTATCTAGAAGAGGTTCTGACCGTGAGAGGCTCCATTCACTTGCCCAGGTCACCCGGTTCCAGAGTGTCTCTGAAGGCTGGGGCCAGCCACTGGAGTGGACCCCTCTGGGTCCTCGGATGGGGGCCTGGCCCCCTCCTCAAGGGCCAGCTGAGGGGACACACATTCTTCCCTGAGAGGTCCCAGACCCCTGGCTGGAGCTGGAGCTTCTGAGAAGGGTCCCAATAATGGGGCCAGGAGAGTGTGCTGAGATGTGAGCTGCGATCAGATGGAGAGGGGCCACCGTGCAGGAGAGGAGGGGGTACTGGCCGGCCCCCAGCCCCAGTGCTGCTCCCCTGGGGTGATGGTCACAGCCGGCAGGGCTAGGAGGGCCTGGAGATCAGCTAGCCACTTCACAGATGGAAACTAAGGTTCCAGAAGTTTCCGTCTTGAGCACTTACAGGATTCTGTCTGCGAGCCCATTCCTATAACTCATTGTGATGCAACCAGTTCTGGTCTCAGATTAGGAAACAATGAACTCCAGCTCTCTGTCACTGAGACCCCAGGCAGGGACTTCCTGTGACCTGAACTCAGTTTTTCCCATTGACAGTGAGGAGATTGAGTTAAATCAGGTAAAGGAACCACCGATTGACAGTGGCTGCCTGGAGTATGGTCTGTAGAAACCCTGGGATGTGTGGGGGCCGAGGGGAGACAGTCGCACCCTTCCAGAGTGTGTGCCTGGCACTGTCCTCAGCATTTTGCGTCCATTTGCTCACTCCCCTACAATGCCACTACAAACGAGGTTTCCTTCCTGTCCCCACTTTACAGATGAGGAAACTGAGGCACAGAAAGGTTAGGGGCTTGCCCAGGACTCACTGAGCTTCTGGGAGCTGGGATTTGACCCTATGTCATCTGATCCTAGAGCCCCTACCCTTTTGTACCATACTGTGCTTCCTCAAACACAACACACAGAAGCGGAGGCGGTGTCTGCCTTGGGCACGGCAGGGGTGCGAGAACCAGCGCATGGTGTTACAGACACACTTCCTGTCTGTGGTCTGTCATCCATAAAAGCACACACAGACAGGAAGCAAATGAAACAGCGCCACACAGCAGGCCATGGAGAACTGGGGCCCAGGGCTGTCACCAGGTCCTCACGTTTGAGCTCACTGCACCTCTCCACGCCTCCCGAGATCGACCAGCATTTGGGTTCAAAGTCAAAGTGTGAACATGTTAGTCACTCACTCAACTCTTTGTGACCCCATGGACTATAGCCTGCCAGACTCCTCTGTCCATGAGATTTCACAGGCAAGAATACTGGGGTGGATAGCCATTGTTCTTCTCCAGGGGATCATCCTGACCCAAGGGTCGAAGCCGGGTCTCCTGCATTACAGGCAGATTCTTTACCATCTGAGCCACCAGGGAAGTCTAAGTCAAAGGGTGCTGCCATCTTTTGAAAAATTACTTGCCATTCCCACCTCTGGGCCGTTGCACATGCTGAGCTCTTCCTCGAAAACATCTTTCCTTCTTTGGAGCATGTCTCAAATATCACCTTATCCCCTGAAGCTCTTTGAGATTCACCTCCAATCAAAAAAGAAGCTACCCTTGGTCTGCAGACCCAGGTGGGGACCTAAGTCATACCCCAGTCTCCTCACTTGCCCTGGGCCATTGCTTCCAGGCTCTGCTCTGGCAGCGTGATCCCTGCTGCATAATAGATGCTCAATAAGAGACAGAGACACTAAATGGAACTGTAGCCTTCAGAATTCTGGCATGCTTGCCATCTCATTCTCTCAAGCTCTTTTCTTAAATAGAAAAGAAAAAAAAATTCTAGGCCTGTCCGTGAATAAGGATTTACAGTCACATTAATCACAAGAACCTGATCTTTTCTCTCCCAGAGTCTGTCCGTGGACCGGCTTCTTTTGTCAGCTAGTTTGGGTTTTTTGGTCCACATTCAGCTGTAAAACTGGCAGGTCAGTGCAGCCATACAGGTCTGAACTTCCTGCCCCCCTGGCCCTGGGTGAGGGGTGAGGAAGAGACTATGGAAAATGCTCCACTGCCCTCCAGGAACTGCCAGGCTAAACAGTCAGGCTGGGCACACAAAATCCATGTCCATCAACAGGAGGGTGGAGGGGCACGTGGCCAGGGCCCCTGTGGAAGGAAGTGCCAGGGGCCTTCTCCCTTTCCTCATGGCTGATTTTCCTAGCACTCTTCCCTCGTTAAAATAGTCCTCTTGTCCACAGGGCCTTGCTGGGAGAGTGGACAGAGGGAGGGGGCAGGAGGCAGCAAAGTTGGGGATTCCTGCAAACCAGGCTGCACCTGGAGGAGAGGCGGGGCCCACCAGGCAGGGAGCCCCAGGCAGAGGCCCGCAGGACCTTGCCTGCCCAGGAAAGTCCCTCCAGGAAAGACACTTGTTGCCAGGCTCAGCCGGGATGGCACCTCCTCTGGGAAGCCTGCTCTGACCCTCAACTGCGTCAGGGCCTCCCCGCCTTCACGCTCCCGCATCCGCTGGGTCCCTCTGTCATGGTGTTGATTGCACACTTCCTGGACTCTTTATTGCAGAGCTTCCCTGAGAAAGTCAGGCACTCCCGGAGGGAGGAGACTTGTCAGATCCTGGGCAGCCAAAAGGGCCCAGCAGAGTTAGCATCCGTGAGTGAAGGAATGAATGAATGGAGTAGACCCTGGGGATGGACCTTACAGGGCATGTGGGTCTCTGCTGGGAACACCCCTGTGTTCTTGCTGTTTGCACTTGACATCTGACATTCACAAGTTCTGTCTATTCCTCTCCCTCCTACTTCATCTTTCAAACTAATGCAACGGTGTATCTACACACGCACACAGGCACACACCTCCACACCAACCACAGATACGTACATGTATCATATAGACTTATCCATAGGCTGTAGTCAAAGAATACTTGCTCACAGTAATTCGATAATACCCATACATCACACAGAATACACACACGTGCACACAGCAAACAACACCGACATTCTTACATGTCTGCACACATACCCTGCAAATAACACCCAACACAAAAATGCAGATGTATTCATGGACATGCTGATACACCCACCCCCTTAAGGACACACGCTCTGAATTATGTGCTCAGCTTCTCTTCCATCTAAGGATATCTTTGCCTTTCCTTTCCCACAGATCTTGCTTTACAATGAACAAAGTACTTTCCTTTGTTCAGCCACCTGCCAACATTTACTGAGAACCTGTTGTGTGCCAGGTACTATATGTAAAGGTGAACAGGGCTCAGACCTGCCTTCAGGAGGCTCCCAGTCTAGTGGAGGAAACAGACACAGAGGCAAGCACAAACTGGTGTGATCATTTGATTCAGGAACTATTGCTTGAGTACTCACAAGGAAGTTCCAGGGACTTCCTTGGAGGCCAAGTGGTTAAGATTCTGCAGTTTCAATACAAGGGGTGTGTGTTTCATCCCGGGTTGGGAGACTAAGATCCCACATACCATTCGGTGTGGTCAAAAATAAAATAAATTAAAAAAAAAAAAGGAAGTTCCAGACTGGAGGAGAAAGAGATGGTCAAAGATATAGGTATAATATCTCACTATAAAGTACACAGAACAGTGGCAGCCCAGAAGGAAGAGATTAACTCGTCTGTTGAAAGAGAATCAGGGAGGGCTTCACAGAGGAGGTGGCACTGGGCTTTGTAGGATGAAGAAGAGTTCACTGTAATGATCCTGGAGCAGGTTGGCATTCGATGCAGAACAAAGCAGAGAC
Source organism: Ovis aries (assembly GCF_016772045.2). Taxonomy (NCBI): domain Eukaryota; kingdom Metazoa; phylum Chordata; class Mammalia; order Artiodactyla; family Bovidae; genus Ovis; species Ovis aries. The sequence continues at coordinate 74,056,252 of NC_056068.1, forward strand.
CTCAGAGGAGTCGATCAACGGCTCTGTGGGTCTGGATGGTAATGAGGAGTGTGTGTGTTTGAGAATGGGGTGAGAGGGATTGGGGAGGTCTAAGGTAAAAGATGAGACTGAAAAGATACACAGAGACAAAGACCAGCATCCCCATTTTACAGCTAAGGAAGCCAAGGCTCAAGGACCCCTGTTAGACTCTTTCCTGCCCTTAGGGACTGCTTCCATAGCCGCTGCCCATTCTCTCCAGATGAGACAGGCTGCTTGTTCTTGCTGGTAGCTGCACAAGTTAAAAGCTCAGAGCAGGTGGGAGGCTTTATTATCGGTTGTGATGATTATTCTCTAAAGTCCAGCTTGGCAGGGTTTCTGCCTCAAATAATTAGCAGCCCAGCAGGCTCCAGCCTGAGGCTATTTGGGCCTTTGAGGCTAAGCTGCCCTCAGCTCGGGCCCAGCCCCCTGCCCGGCAGCTGGTTAGCGGCTGTGGGCCTCCTTGGTCCACGGTCAGCTGTATCCAGGAGTCGGAAACTGCCCCGCCCCGCTCGGGGACCCTCATTTTCCCCCCACACCTGTGTCGGTTTGTACTGGGATGTGCCCACCCCAGCAGCCCTCTCATTAAGCCAACCACCCCCTCCCACCACCAGTTCTTTCTCATGGGGCGATTAGCAGTTCCCTGCATCCCTGAGGTTTCTCCTCCCCTCAGTCTGCGCTGGTGGAAGGGGCTGAGTCATTTTCTGATATGAATGTTGCCTGAGGATGTGGGCCACGCCTACCCCACCCCACCCCCCTAGAGCTGGGTGATCTCAGCTAAGCCACTAGACCTCTCTGAGACTCAGTCTCCTCCTCTGTAAATGGGGGTGTCCATCTACCTGGGTGACGAAGTACAAGGGGCTCACGCTTGGACAAGTCTCTCGCCCACTCCGTGCCTCGGTATCCCCCAACTTATGAAATATGGGGGAGGGGTGAAGTCAGAGATGGAAAATGAGGGATGCCTCAGGAACCAAGTCGGCCAGCCGTTTCTTTTAACCAACACTTCGTTTTCCAAAAGTTGCACCTCAAGGGTGTACCCCAGGGTGGCCCCAGCGTCTCTTCTTGTCTCACTCCCGGGCACCTTCCATGGCCTCCGAAGTCGCCCGAGTTGGAGCACCAGGATTAGCCAGTCTCAGAGCTGTCCTGAAGCCCCTCTCTGGGTTTCTGTGGCCGTGGGTTCATGGGGCAGGCCAGGGAGAGACACCCGGGCTGGTGCGGGAGGCCCAGTATTTCCAGCCAGCCATCCAGGGCAGGATGCTCACCCGTGGGCCCTGCTTCCCCATCCAGACCCTCCTCCTCTGTCCCGGATCTCTGCCCTAGCTTCTTCACACTCTGCTCTCCCAGCCTGAGACCACCCTGCTTCTATCCCGGCTTGTGTCAGTGGCATTGCTTGGGAAAAACTTAGACTTGACCATCTGGGTTTTTTTTTTTTTTTTTTTCTGGACATCACCATCAATTCACCCCAACTCTTTGCCTGGCATTCCAGGCCCACACAATCCAGCGCCGCCTACCTTCCCAGCCTCATCACCCTGCCCCCCGCCCTCACTCTCCACTGCCTAGGTGCCCTCCTCCACGTACATCCAGATCCCTGTACTTTGCATAGTCTGATCTTTCTACCCGGAACTCCTTCCCTGCCTTCATCACTTGTTGTCATGCGGGAAAGCCTTCTCCCATGTTGCCTCCTCTGGGAAGCTGTTCTGACTGCACTCAGGGGGAGGTAGGGACTGCTCTCTCCAGACATTCCCTCATTTAGAGCAAAGGCCAGGGGAGAGTATTAGTATTAGCCCCTACTTATTACATTGTTTTCAATAAATAGTAAACATCTACCCATCAACTAATGCAGCCCCACCTGCAGCAGGAGGATAGCAGCCCTGCCCTTTCTGTATCTCCCAGGCTCAGAAAGGAGGCTGGAAGCGGGCAGAAGGTGATCAGCTAGTGTTTGTTTCAGGAACAAACAACAAATCAGTGTGGTCAGCTCTGCCATCCCCAACCCTAACTTGTATAAAAGGCAAGAGGCATGAAGATAAACACTCGTAAAGCCCCCATCTCAAAATAAAGAGCCCCTCCCGCCCCTCATTTGTAAAGACCTCTTCCCTAATAGCTCAGTTGGTAAAGAATCTGCCTGCAATGCAGGAGACCCCGGTTCGGGAAGATCCACTGGGAAAGGCATAGTCTGCCCTCTCCAGTATTCTTGGGCTTCCGTTGTGGCTCAGCTGTAAAGAATTCGCCTGCAATGAGGGAGACCTGGATTCGATCCCTGGGTTGGGAAGACCCCCTGGCGAAGGGAACAGCTACCCACTCCAGAATTACCCATTCTGGCCTGGAAAATTCCATGGACTACACAGTCCATGGGGTCACAAAGAGTCAGACATGACTGAGCAACTTTCACTTCACTTCACTTCACTTCACTATTCATTACTGTTGTAGCCACACGTTCTGGGAAACTCACTCAGAAGGACAATGCAGATAGTGGAGTGCAGTTTATTACACTGGCGGGCCCAAGGCAGAGTCTCCTCTTGGCCAAGGACCATGACCGACTTTTGTGGAAGCTTTATGTACCTTACGGAGAAGGCGATGGCATCCCACTCCAGTACTCTTGCCTGGAAAACCCCGTGGATGGATGAGCCTGGTGGGCTGCAGTCCATGGGGCCGCACAGAGTCGGACACGGCTGAGGGACGTCACTTTCACTTTTCACTCTCGTGTACTGGAGAAGGAAATGGCAACCCACTCCGGTGTTCTTGCGTGGAAAATCCCAGGGACGGGGGAGCCTGGTGGGCTGCCGTCTATGGGGTCGCACAGAGTTGGACACGACTGAAGTGACTTAGCAGTAGCAGTATATACCTTAAGTGTACTGCTCAAGCCCGCATCCCCAGATTCCTTAAACCTAGCCTGAAAAGTGTTGAAGGGAGATGCAGTCAGGTTACACCCATGATCCATAATCAGAAGGGTCAGCTGAGTGTACACTATAGTCTACACCAGCGGGCACCAGACAGATTACAGAGGTGACTGACCTCATAGGGCGTTAGTACATTCTTTTTGGTGACGGGAAATCTTGGTATGGAATCTGGTGTTTATCAGTCCAGGAGGCCAGTTCGGCAGTAGGTACATTATCCCCATGGCTACCAGGCACATAGTCCAAAGCTCACTGAACGTGCAAGATGGAGTTTCCTTCTTTTTCAAGATGGAGTCAGCTCGGCCCGTTCCTTTCCTTCCTCATTACAAAACACTTCGACATCCTCGCCAGCACCCCTGCAGATAGCGCGAATCTGTCATCTGTATTCCCTGCGTCACAATTAGGCCCCAGACACTGGCTGGAGACCCCCCCCCCCCCCCCCAACCTCCCTGGACCCACCGCTCGCCCCATCCCCCTCCTTGAGGTGGCTGGCCATCTCTGGGTTTTGTTCAGTGTGAACATCAGCCCAGCCGAGGCTGTATCTCTCTTCGCCTTTCTGTGTTTCTTTCTCTCTTACCCCAGTGACTTCCGTCCCCCTTTTATTTCTCCAGGCGCCCACCCTTCTGTGTTGCTCCCCTCCCCCCACCCCGTCTCTATCTCTGGGTCTCTCCCTTTTCCTTTCTCCTAGGCTGCCTGTCTTGTCTGCCTTTCTCTCCATAATTAGCCTCGCTCCCAGCTTTTACTCGCAAGCCCCATGGGGGGAAAGGGGGGGCAGCAAGACCAGGAGGACGCTGTCTTCCCAGCGAGCAGAAAATGGGCCAATTAAAGCCACAAGGCTGCTCAGGCAGCAGAACCAGGAGGAAGCAAAAATAGCCCCAGGCGGGCCGAGCTGGAAAGATAAACAGAGAAAGAGGGAGAAAGGGCAGAATGAAGGCAGAGTCCCCAGGATTCTTGGCTAGACCGGAGGTGGGAGGGGGCGGCCGCTTCCCACCCAAACCCGGGGTGCAGGTTGGGCTGAGGCTGCCGCCTGCCTGGCATCCCGGCCTCCTTCTCCAGCGCTGCTGGAACCTTCCTCCCGCCGGGAGGCAGACTCCCAGGGCCTCCTCTCAAGTGCGACTGTCCCACTTCACACCTCCCGGTGGTGGCAGCCGCGCGGCCTTCCTTCGGGGATGCCGGGAGCTGGGAGGCGGGAGGCGGAGGCCCGGCTAAGGCCTGTCTCCTGCCCTCCATCCCCAGGAAAAGCAGGGCCTGCTCTGCCCGGGGCTGCCAAGCCGGGGTCGGAGCGGGTGTAGAATGAGGACCACAGTCTGTCGTCTCAGGGGCTCACAGGTCAGCGGGGGAGCCGGGTAAACAGGCAGCAAATGACACGTGCGGTCATGTAGGAGTGGGCGTGTGTGTGTGTGTGTGTGTGTGTGTGTGTGTGTGTGTGTATGCTCGCCTCCTCTATAAACTCAATCAAGGCAGTGCGGTGAGGTCCCCAAGGAATCCTTATCTGCCCAGCCCAGGGAGGGCGGTGGGGGCTGAGGACCGTCTCAGACAGATGAAAACCCCAGGACCATCACAGGAAACGTAGGAAACCCCATGAGGCCAAGAAGACTGGGGGGAGGAAGGCTGTCTGCGGGGCATGGGGTGTGGGGCTGCTTGGAGTCCAGGAAAAGGAGCTTCGAACTTGTGACCAGCTCTAGGCAGGAGAAGGGCACCGTGGCGTGTGCCTGCCTGGCGAGTAAGGTGGATGAGGCTGGAGGCAGTGGAGCAGGCCGGGTGCACTGCAGACCCCCCGGGAGGGGCAGCAGGCCCCTCAGGCATTGCAAATGCTTAAGCGAACTTGTTGGGTGAGTGAGTTCCTCGAATCACTCGTTCCTTGGCCGACCTCCAAGGCTGAGGCTGTGGTCTGGCCCCAAGACCCCTCGCTAACTGTCTCCTTGCTTCTCCTCTTCTTCCCAGTGCCTGCACACACACACACCCCGCCGATCAGATTCCCTAGACTTGGCTGGATTTATTCCAGCTCTGTACCTCTGCTCATTTGATTACTTCCTTCTGGAATGCTCTTCCGTCATCCTCACAAATCAAATCCTGTCCATCCATCAAGATTCAGTTCAAATGACTCCTACTCCAAGCAGCCTTCCCTCCTCAGGAAACATTATCTAGGCCACTCTTACAGCACAGGCCACTTTGTAATCCTGTAGTGTGTGTGTGTGTGTGTGTGTGTGTGTGTGTGTGCGCGCGCGCACACACGCCTACTCTGTGAACTCAGAGCATCAGCAGAACTGAAGTCCGGGTCTGATTCAACAGTTCTCAGAACTGGCCCTGGACCAGAGAGAGGTCTCCGTGAAAGTTTAATGAAGGAAGGGAGGAGGAAGGGAGGGAAGAAGGGAGGGGAGGGGAGAGTCGGCATTTACTGGGTCACCATATGTGTGAGGCTTGAATTGCTTTAGCTTTTGGTGGGTGATCCATTTCTCTGCTGTGCCTTGCATTCCCAGCCTAGGTTCTAACTTCCTGACTCTGACCTATATTCTGATGTTAACATCAGAGATCCTGATTTTCTTTTTTTTTCTAAGACTTACTACAACTCCAACCTCCTTGTTTCTGCCTAGTCACAGAAATATATGGCTGGATGGATGTACAGATGATTGGATGGAGGGAATAACCAAATTGATGACCAAGGAGAAAGCATTTAAGAATGATAAACTACAAGTGACGTGATACCAGCATTTGGGGGATACCGATTAAATTCCAGCCATTTAGACATTATTCAGCTGGCGCTAACTAGACACCTACGATGATCATGGGAGACCCTAGAGGTCAAATAAACATGGTGCCTAACCCCACAGAGCTGATAGTCTAGCAAAGGAGACAGAGAAATTGCCAAGAGGACATGGCAGGATAAGCATTATGATAGAGAATGCGTGGGCGGAGAAGGCAATGGCGCCCCACTCCAGCACTCTTGCCTGGAAAATCCCATGGATGGAGGAGCCTGGAAGGCTGCAGTCCATGGAGTCGCTGAGGGTCGGACACGACTGAGCTCAGTCGTGTCCGACCCTCAGCGACTCCACTTTCACTTTTCACTTTCATGCATTGGAGAAGGAAATGGCAACCCACTCCAGTGTTCTTGCCTGGAGAATCCCAGGGACGGGGGAGCCTGGTGGGCTGCCGTCTATGGGGTCACACAGAGTCGGACACAACTGACGTGACTTAGCAGCAGCAGCAGAGAATGTGTGGGAGGCTGTCCAAGCGAAGAGAAGAGGCATGCATCACTCACTCATTCAGCAGTATCAGGGCAGGCTTCCTGGAAGAAGTGACATCTAAGCTGTGCAAGGAAAGACGGATGAATGGTGGGTAAGGAGGGTAAGCGAGCCTGCAGAGGGAGCAGTATGTATAAAGGGCCAGAAGGAAAGAGTACAGGGCAGATTTCATTTGGGAAACTAGAGCACGTCAATCAGACTGAGGCACAGGCACTGGGGCAGCAGAGGAGCAAAGAAGGGCTGCGAATTCCGAAGGAGTGCAGTATCTGTCTTAAGAGTGGGGGATCCTCCGAAAAGTTCCAAGCAGGGAAAGATCTGACCAGGGATACAGGAAGACTATGAATTGAATAATGTCTCTCGAAATTCCTTCTGTTGATACAGAAAGATTATGTTCTTCTGATGTCTTCTCGTAAATAACATTGCGCTAAATCGATAAATCATCTGGGAAATTAAAAAACAGGAAATCTTGTACTGCTTTTCTTGGCAATGAGAAAACCAAGAAAAGAAAAACAGAATTCACCTCCTACCCCCAAATTTGAAATTTCTCATTGACCAAGCTTCAGTTGCTCTATTTAAGTTCTATCTAAAAATGACTTCATTTCATATTTCTAACCCAAAAGGTTAAAAGTTCAGAAATTAAAGCTTATGTCTGTTAAAATAACATCAAGCTTCATTGAAGAAAAATAACCGGAATGCCAAAGTGCATTCTTTTGGCTAAATAATACATTTTCTGGCTTGGATTCATTTCAGGAACCATTCGTTCTGAAATGTTCACAATAGCTGTGATTAACCTGTTGAGAGGTGTGTCTATAGTTCACATCCAAATAAATGACTGCTTCAAATAGCTTAGGGAAATACAATGGTAAAAGTAGCAGTTGATTTTCAGATGTAGCTGCAAAGGTAAACAGAAAACAGAAAAGAAATCACTGTGTAAAAATATAGTAGGTGGCTGTCAATAGGAAACTTAACACCCATCTAACCTGTAGTCAGCACACTCCACTCACTCAGGACAGCGTGGTCACCCAGGACCAGGCGTGTAGGATGGTGCCTCCTTTAGACACCATGGGTAAGGAAAGCTGTGTTCAGAAGGTCATTTTTAGACCTGAAGAAGGAAAAGAGGCTTGTCATTAGAAGTGCCAAAGAAGGGACGGCCCAGGCAGGAGGAATAGCAGGTGCCAAGGCCCCGGGGCAGGAAAAGATTTAAGGGAGACCTGATGCAAAGCGTTGACTCACTGGAAACGACCCCAGTGCTGGGAAAGATTGAAGACAAAAGGAGAAGAGGGCGACAGAGGATGTGACGGTTGGATGGCATCACCGAATCAATGGACATGAACTTGGGCAAACTCCAGGAGATGGTGAGGGACAGGGAGTTCGGCATGCTGCAGTCCATGGGGTCGCAAAGAGTCACACACGACTTAGCGACTGAACAACAGCAACAACGGAGCGGATAAGCTGCCTGGAATCTCCAGGATGTCACTGACCTGTAGGGGCGGGGGGAACGCCTTCCCTTCCTGTGCTCCCCAAGCTCCCCTCCCATCTCTCTGGGCAGTGTCTCTTCCTTCCTAAGTCGGGGAATGGGGGTCCCAAGTCTGTCCAGGAGCTGCATCCTCCTGTTCGGGCCCTGCCGTCCTTCCCACCACCCCCACCTCCTCTCCAGCCTGCCCTCTGGCTGCTGATGCCCTGGCTTTGGGGAGATGAAATTAGCTTCAGACACATAGATTTAAAAAACAAAATAAAATAAAAACAAACCCAGCCATTTAAGGACATCAGGTCTTTAAACAGACATCCAAAGATTTCTTCTCCCCAAGGGAGGTAGCACCAGGGCCCGGGTCAGGGACCTGAGTGGGTGGGGAGAGTCCTGAATGAGGGGAGAGGGGGCGGGCAGTTCGCTCTCGTCCAGACTCCCTCACTCCAGAGTATCTTGCCCTCAGGCCCTGAGAACCAGCTTTGAGAATGTTCTGCTGGTCTCAGGCCAAGCAGTGCCTTGAATAAGTCTGTTTATCCTCTGGGCCTTCAACAGGGGCATGGCTTCTGTTTTCCTTTTATACTAACTTTATTTGTACTTTTTATTGTAAAACATTACATACATATAATTTATATAACATACAGATTATTTTTTTAATCGTACGTTCCTGCTGCTTCTGCGGCACCACTCCCCACTCCCAGCCCATCTTGAGGGGGGGCCCTTGCACTTGGTGTCAAGCAGCTCTCAGCTCCAGAAAGAGGGAGGGGAGCCCGGGGGTGCACTCCTGGGCAGTGCTTGCATGTGCAAGAGTGAACACATTGCTTGTTTTAGAGAATAATATATTTACTTATAAAATAATAAACAAATGGAGGCCTGATATTCACCACGAGCCTCGGCGGCATTGCCAAGGTCTTCTGAATGCCCCATGTTCCCTGCCCCTGTGCACACCCCCCACTCCCTACCTCATTTGCCCTAGTTACCAGTGGGCTGAAGGCTGTGCTATTGAAGCCAGCCAGCCAAAGACCCAGGAACACACTTGTGGTAGGAAAATGTTAAGTTTCTTTAAGCCTGTAGCTGCAAGGGAGCACAGTCTAGGGAGAGCTCAGGAGTGTCTTGATGAGGGGGGTTTGGAAAAGCCTCTTCATGGTCTGGCCTGGCATTGGATGGTCCCAAAGAGGACTGTGAAAGCTGGTCCAGTCTGGATACTGAGTAGTCTCCAAAACTTGGCATCTGATCATCCTGATCTAGGAGGCTGGAGGATGAAAGCAGGGCCAGATTGCCACTGGTGAGGGAGCTGCCCTTGCTCAGAAAGGTGGTGGAGAGGAGAGCACCGTGTCATTTGTGGGGTTGTGGGTGGCCCTGTCACATTTATCCTGAGTGCAGCTTATGGTTTCTTAAAAACGCCATCCATTTGTCAGCAGAGTTTCTCATCAATTAGTGGTAATTATGTCCTTTCTTTTCCTTGTAACATGAAGGTATAATATGTATATTATGTTTTGTGTATGGGTAAACAAGATGTTTATCGCAAGAATCACCATGACCAGCACCAACATCATCACCACCTCCATCACCGCCATCATCACCTCCATCACCACCATCACCGCCACCTCCATCACCACCATCATCACCACCTCCATCACCACCTCTATCACCACCATCATCACCACCTCCATCACCACCTCCATCACCACCATCATCACCACCATCATCACCACCTCCATCACCACCTCCATCACCACCACCATCACCACCTCCATCACCACCATCACCACCTCTATCACCACCATCATCGCCACCTCCATCACCACCATCATCACCACCATCATCACCACCATCATCACCACCATCATCACCACCTCCATCACCGCCATCATCACCACCATCATCACCACCATCATCACCACCTCTGTCACCACCATCATCGCCACCTCTATCATCACCTCCATTACCACCTTCATCACTACTATCGTCACCACCTCCGTCACCAGCATCATCACCAGCATCATCACCACCTCCATCACCACCATCATTGCCACCATCATCATCACCATCATCGCCACCATCATCATCACCATCATCATCACCATCATCACCACCTCCATCACCACCTCCATCCCCACCGTCATCACCACCTCCATCCCCACCATCATCACTACCTCTATCACCATCATCATTCCCACCTCTATCACCACCTCAAACACCACCTCCATCACCATCACTATCACTGTGTAAAAGCCCTCCCATCTACACAGGCAGCCTGAGTGGGATGTCACATCTGTTCTGGAGGTTTCATGTGTGTGTGGGGTGCGTCTGTGTGTATGATGGAATGGTTGTTGTGGGTGGGGTGGGGGAGGCTATTTAAAGAGTTTGAGGCTGAGCAGCCCTGACAGTCAAGAAGCTGACTATAAAGAATGGGATCCTCCTCACTAAGCAGAAACTGTGTTCCTGTCTTCATTTTTCAATCTCAGTAAAGGTGAGGGGCTGGCCTGCCAAACAGGCGTGTGGACTGAGAGTCAGACCAGGGCTGGGACTGACAAGAGGCCAACAGTGAGGCTCTAATCCACCACACTCTGGCTCCCGGAAGTTTACTGTGTGGCTTCTAACAACTCTGTCTTGGTGAACCTCAGTTTTCTTATCTCTAAAATGGGAATAAGAGTAACCAGCCTCAGTGGACTATGGTGAGGATCAAGTGCCAGGCAAGTGGCTAGCATGTAGTTGGAACTCAATGAACTTGAGTCCCTTGTGCCCAGCTGTGACAAGTTGCCACACTCTCTCCTGACTCCTGATGCCGGACAGGGAACAGGAGGCTCCAGGAAAGCCCAGCGGATGCGCCCCCGCCCCCAGTCAGGCTGCGTCTCAGCGTCTTCTGATCTTGTCCCGTGCCCAGTGTCAGGGAGGACCCTCAGGGAGGAGGGCAGTGAGAGGGTGGGGAGGCCAGGAGAGGGGAGGAGCCCTGGAAGGGGAGGAAGGAAAGAGGCAGGAAGAAAGAAAATGTAGGAAGAAGGGAGGGGAAGGGGAGTGAAGGGGAAGAAGAAAAGAAGTGGAGAAGATGTCAGAGAAGGGAGAAGGGGAGGGAGAGAGGCGGGAGAAATGGGGGAAGGGAGGGAGGAGAATGAGCAGGAAGCACCTGATGCTCAGTGTCAGGAGGAGAAAGGCTGCCCAGTCCAGCCACCAGCCTGGGCATGAGGGAGGGGAGGGGGAAGCTGGAGGTGGGGCTGGGCAGGCTGCCCTGACCCCCTGCTTAACAACCCCCGCCCCTCCACCTGCTGCCACAGGGGGATCCTCTCAACCTACCATTTTGTCCGCTGGGAACAATAGCGAGCTGTCAGGAGCTGTGTCATCAGCTGCCTCCCCCAGAGGAGACGATGGCAGTGTCTCCCTGTCCTGGGCCTCAGGGCCAGCTACCAGCCCAGTGGGGGAGGGCCCAGCAGCTGGGCTGCCCTCAGTCTTGGCTCCTCCCTCTTGGTGCCCCTCCCCAACCCTGTAAGTCCGCCAGGCCTCTCTTCCCAGAGGGTTCCCTACACTGGGCTCCTGTTTGCTCAAAATGAGAGAGGGGGCAGGCAGGGGAAGAGTCATGCAGACAGCGCTAAGGTGTCAGGACATGTCTGCTCTGGTCTTTGTCATTATGGCAGAGATGGCCAGCTGTCCCTCACTATCTGTCCGCCCCTTCTTCTGACGAATTGCCACCTTTAATTTGTGGCTGGCCATGTACTATCATGGTGGGTCAGATGGTAAAGAGTCTGCCTGCAATGAAGGACACCTGGGTTCGATCCCCTGGGGAAGAAAACAGCTACCCATTCCAGTATTCTTGCCTGGAAAATCCCATGGACAGAGGAGCCTGGCGGGCTACAGTCCATGGAGTCACAAAGAGTTGGACATGACTGAGCGACTATCACTTTCACTTTTTTCCTAACTTGTGATATGACACTGGGCAAGTCACTTTCTGCCTCTGGGTCTCAGTTGACTTATTTGAATAACGAGAGTCTTGCACTATAAAGAACTAATGTTACAGGCTACTAGGAGATTCTAGAAAATAGAAAAGTCTAGAAAATAGAGCTGAAGGTCCATCAGGACTTGAAAGGGTAAAGCAAGGAAGTGCTTCACTAGGGCCTCCAGGCCTTAGCTAATCGGGCCCTGCCCACCCCTCCCTCCTCATCCCCTGTGATCCCCTCTCATACTGCCTCCTACCCAGCTACACTGGCCTCCTTTCCAGGGCACCCAGCTTGCCTGCACCTCAGGACCTTTGCACATGCTGTCCCCTCTGTCTAGAATGTTCTCCCCTCCAGATCTTTATTCAGACCTCTGCTCATTATCTTCTGCTCAGAAAGGTTCATCCCAATTCCCCCACCTAACGATGCCATGTTTCCCTCCCTAGGACAGCAAAGTTTAAAGTCTTTATAGGACTGACTGATGCCTGAAATGTTCTTGTTCATTATGTGCTTCTTGTTTCTGACTTTCTTAGCAAAATGTGAACTCATGAGAGCAAGCGCCCACCGCGCTAACTGCTAGATCATCAGGACCTCAAATAGGGTCTTGCATACATTAAGTGCTCAGTGAGAACTCAAAGGCTACATGTAGGTAAGCTTGGAAGGCCAAGAAGGGAACTGGCATTTATCAAGACCCTGCTATGGGCCAGGCGCTGTGCTGGATGCTTCCTGTGAATCATCTCATTCTTTAACACTCTCAGGTAGGACTTGCTCATTAGCCCGACTTTTCAGATCTGCAAACTGAGGTTCTGAGATGACGGTGATTCACTCTCAGGTCCCAGAACTCCACACAAGTGCTGGGGTTTGAGCCCAGGTTCCCTGGATCTAGAGCTCAGTAGGGTTTCATGATTCTGGCCTGGCCACATGCTCTGGGATGCATGCATTAGGATCCTCAGAGGTCCCTAATGTCCCCACCCCACCCCATCCTCTCACCCCACTTGCTAAGTATCTCCCCTTCACCTCCTAGGCAGCCGCTTCACTGGCTCTGATTTCCAGCATCTTTTCTGTTATCTTCCGAGGAGACTGTGCTCTAAGCCTGCGGCATCACCGAGGCACTGGATTCCACAGAGATGCTTCTTTCCACTCTGAAAGATGAGGACTGGTTCCTTCAAGAGGGAAAAAAGCACACTGCCTCCCGGCCCTGCTTCAGGAACTCCTGTCTCATCCTCATTGCCAACCCTGGCACAGAGGCAGCTGTGTGGCCTTGCTCTCATCTCCTCTGCCCTTTAAGCCATCTGGAAAATGGGGATAATGTTGATACCCATCTAGCAGTGTGGTTGAGGAGTAAATGGGATGATGGTAGGGCAAGGGGGTTTGGTTTTAAGGTTTAAATCAAGGACCTTTCCTGCATCTAAATAAAAACATCTGACCTCCAACCTGTGGGCAACCCCCATATCCCTGACTATGCCTTCCTGACATTATAGCACATCAACAGCTCACAAGTTTAAATATCCCCTTCTATCCTGAGTCCTCTCCCTTCCTGGTTACATAGCCTTGAATAACTCCCTTCCCCTAGCTGAGCCTCAGTTTCCTTGTATGTAAACTGAAGGGGTTGGACTAGAATCCATTCTAGCTCTAAAATTCTAAGGCTTCTTTATCAAAGAAAAGTGTGAGCGATAATAGCTATCATTTAGTGAACATTTATCATTTGCCAGGGAAAACTGTCAGCCCTTTTACTTATATTGTCTAATTTTGTCTTCACAATAACCCTTGAGGAAGGTATTATTATTATTCCCATTTATCAGCTGAGGAAACTTGAGGCTCAAGAAAGAGAGAAGTCACCCAAGATCCCACAAGGGTTGGTGGGACTCTAACTCAGGAGTTTGTCTGAAAGTGTGAACCATTTTGCTCCACTGTGTGCACAAGATTTGAATTTTATTTTCACCCCCCATTTCATGACCAGGGCTTTCCTGCTTTCTTTGCTTTTGAGGACAGGGCTTTCAGGAGTTTGCCAGGGCTTGGGATGACCCGTAGACAAGACAAGAAGTTTGCAAAGAATATGGAGCTGACTGGCTGCCAAGTGGGCCCACAGCTTGAATCCCAGCTTCTTTATTAGTCCAGGTCTCTGGGTGATACATCCAAGTTCAGAGGTGCCTGCAGTGGTGGTAGGGGATGGGGAAGGGACAGATATGACAGTTCCCCAAGGAATTCTGAAAACGGGGGAAAGCTGCATAGGCAACGTCACGTCATTTGCAAAGGTGCCAAGGAAATGTCAGAACAAAATGTGCTGGCTGAGATCTGGAGATGAGAAATCCATTCCTGGCTTCCCTGAAGCAAGTCCCTCCACTTCCCAACATCCATCTCAGGCAGAGGAATTAGTCATTTGGCAGTTCTCTTCAGCACCATGGACAGCACCCCAGATCCGCCTTCACATACCCACCAGGCCTAGAGTGCCAGGCACGGTGACTGGCACCATGGCCGACGGAAGGGACGGTCTTGCTCCCACATCCATGGGAGCCTGCCATCTGGTTCCAGGGAGAAGACTTACATCAGGGAAAACCCATTCACACGGTGCTGGGTGTTCACTCATGCTACAAAAGGACCCTCCCAGCCAATGTTGCACTTAACTTCCATTCATGCATTTGGCTGTTATTGAACAGCTGCTGTGTGCCTGGTTCGGCACCAGATACCGAGGAGGAAGATTACAAATGAATAAAGACGGTGCTTGTCCTTGAAAAGCTTGGGGCTAGTGGCGGAGACTGGAAACCAGTGATTATAAGACAGATAAGCAATATGCTTACAAACAGCTCACACTGAGTACTTATGATACGCTAGGCATGGCACCAGGAGCTTGATACATAGTGATGGGAATGAGCCAAGTACTGTTCCTAGTCCCACTGTACAGGTGGGGAACCAGGTAAGGGGACTTGTCTAAGGTGCTAAGGTGATGAAGAGGCAGAGCTGGGATTTGCACCCAGGGGGTCGGGCTCCAGAATCTGTGATTTAAACCACTAACTACCACAGTCTATGAGGTAGTGGCAGGCGGGAGAATTTGGTTAAGCTTAGAAGGAGGCAGTGAAGAATCTCTGGATGAGATGACACCTGGGCTGAATTTTCCCAGCTGAGGGGAAGTGAGGAAACAGCAGAGGGAATAATACGTATGAAGTCAGAGAAACATGGCATCCTGCGCTGGTTCCTTGTGGCTACAGCAAAGTGGGGTGAGAGCAGGAAAGTGTTGGAAGGAGAGGTTGGACGGGTCCCAAAAGATGGGACCTTGGGGCGTGTTGTAGAGCAAGTGCCCTGCATATAAACCTTCAAGTTGCAGCTTTCAAAGATGTGGACGTGTGTCTGCATGCTCAGTCACTTGAGTTAGTTCACGTGTCTGGTGTGCATTGTCACGCGCGTGCGTCTTCTACCAGTGGTTGCGCTTTTGTGTGCTTTGCTGTGCCGGACGGTATAGAGCGCAGCAGTGTAGTATCTTTATTTCAAGCCCAGGATATACAGAAGCAAGCATAAAAGTAACGACATATAACCAATTGTGTTAGTAGGGCACCTAGGATAACTTTGCTGGACTTAAATAAATTGAACTTAGGAAGGTGCTCTCCGAATGGAACTCGTTTGTATGTAGGGGACTTACTGTATTAAGCTAGCGTGTTGGGCTTTAATCTAAACTCTGCAGAGACAGCTAAAGGTTTCAAGGAGTGAAGGCAGGTGATCAGATTTGTCCTCTGGAAACTGGCTGGAGGTGTATTGGGGGGTGGACTGGTCAGGGACCATGGGTAAGTGGGATGTCCAGCCAGGGGGCTGCTCAGAGCACCAGGCATTCTGCAAGGGGAGGCTGGGGTCGGGGGATGGAGTGGATGGTATGACCACACGAGCTCTCGAGGACGTGGTGAAGACCACAGGCTCTGGCCCCATGTCTCTTGGGTTCATAACCAAGGTCAGGAGTGAGGAAGCAGCTGCCGCAGATAGCCTACCTTCAAGTTCATTTGTTTTACTCATAAGTCCTTCTTGCTCAGGCCCACTTACTCTTAATTCACATACCATTCTGACAGAGTCAAGGGCCTGATTCCTAAACCTACAGCAAATTAGAAGTAGAAAGTTTTCCAAGAATAGGTACACTGAGAGCAGTGAAGAATGATAACTGACATTAAGAGGCAAACTTTTTAAAAAAATCACAATAAAGGTGCATCATTTGATAGATTTCAAAAACAATACAACTTATGTTAGAGGGTACTCTGTTTAATAAAGTAGGGAAATAGATTATATTTTTTAAAAAACATTTTCATCCAAAGGCTAAAATGAAATTTGAAAGTTTGGTTAAAGGAGCAAACCCTTAGCTGTACAGATCGGCCACTTGCTCCCAGGATCCAGGAAACTGAGACCTTTGTGAGCTTTGCATATTCAGAGCGCCTTTCAGAAACCTCTCCTGTCCATCAGCTCACCTGATCCTCACACCCACTCCATGAGGGAGATAAGCGGAGAGGCCACCTCCATGTCACAGATGGAGAAACTCATGCTCATCTGTCTCCTCACCACCTGTCCAAACAGCTCTTCATCTTTGGGGGTCACACTTGGAGCCCAGGTCTCTGGACTGGCCGCCCAAAGCTCCCAGTCAATGGGCCCCATCTGCCTTCCTTTTCCTCCCTCCCCTTCGTGGGTAGTCCACAACCCCCAGCACCCCCACCCGATACCCCCACCCATACTCAACACCTGCTGCTGCTGGTTGGCTGGTGCGATGCCCTGAGAAGCAGCCCTCTCCTCCCATCTCTGTGGCAACAGCGCGGGTTCATTTGCATACCCATCAGCCAGTCAGCACTCACTTCTCCAGCAGGCAATCCATCTCTGTCGGGTCCCAGCTCCCTCACTGGGACTGAGCTCAGGACAAATGTGACCCTCAAGGTGTGAGGGCTGCACTCCGAGCTCTGCATGTGTTCCCTCACTGAACGCGCACAGCTGGCTGACATAGAAACTGTTCTTATTCCCGTTTCTCAGATTAAGAAACTTGAAGTTTGATAATGTGGCCAAGTTTATGCAGATGCTAAGTAATAGAGAAGGAGTTTGAACCCAAGACTGTCTGACTCTAAATGCTGGGCTCTCCACAGCTCTAGAGTCTCCCACCAGGGGTACAAGTGAGCATTCACTGGGGCTTGGGTGGGGACCCCCACGACTTCAGTCTGGGAAGGCAGCCTCTCCAGACCCCATTCCACAGCGTCCTGCCGATTCTCGCTGGCAGGGAGAGTCCCTGATGAGTCGGCCCCACTGGCGGAGGACAGTGGAGAAGAACTTCCAGCCCAGGGAGAAAGCCAGGTGGTATGACCAGGTCCTTAAATCTGGGAGGATCCTGTACAGCCTCCGGGGAGCCCTGAGCTGGGGGCTCAAGGCAGGGCTGAGCCAAGGTCTTGTTGCCAAGGTGCTGGGGGACCGGGGCCATTGTACGATGAATGGGCCCTGAGGGCTCCTTCTGACCTGCCTTCTGCAAGGTTGACTTTCCAGGGGCAAGAGACGGCAAATGCCAGCTGGACACAGATGACACAAGCTGAGCCTCTCAGCATTTCCCCTCACCTGGCATAGGGCAAAGCAACCCAGCAGGGGCCCAGGCACACCCCTGCCCTCTACCATCCAGCCACCCTCAGGAGGAGGGATAAAAGACCAAGAGCCTCGGGGTGAGACTCCTTCTCACTGAGTCATTGCACAGGGGACACCTGAGATAACCTATTCAATAACAATGTAGTCAGGGAAGCCTTCCTGGAGGTAGTGGCCTTTGGGGTGGGTTTCTTAAGCTGGTTGATTGGATGGGTGACTGTGGAGGGGAGACCATTCTGGGTACAGGGAATAACAGAGAGACAAGAGTTTACACTGCAGAAGGAAAAGACCACCCCTCGAGGTCAAGTAGGCAGATGACTTGAGAGCGTTTGGCAGGGTAACCCCTTGTAGCCCAGTTGGTAAAGAATCTGTCTGCAGTGCAGGAGACCCAGGTTCAATTCCTGGGTCAGGAAGATCCCCTGCAGAAGGAATGGCAACCCACTCCAATATTCTTCATGGTCAGAGAAGCCTGGCATGACCCAGTCCGAGGAGTCACAAGAGTCGGACACGACTTAGCAACTGAGCCACCACTACCACCGCAGCCCAGGGTTCTAGGAGCCCTAGCTTGCATTTCCACCCTCTTGTTGGTCTTGGTGCCAATGGACTAGGACTGGGTTAGGGTCATCTCTGCCGTGTCTGCTGGGCAGGGCCCAAGATCACCACCAGCGACTTCTCTGGTCTCGACTCCCAGTCCCAAATCTCAGAAACTCTGGCTCGCCAGGCCCAAGGCCTCCAGCTCCTTAGAGGCCAGCCAATTCTGCAGTTGGTCCTTTGCCTCCATCTGGTGGTAAATCTGTGAAATGACAACAGGTGGCGCTTGAGGCTGTTGGGGTGGAGGGGGTAGTCTCTTCTAACAGGCCACCTGTTGTCGGGCAGTGGAGGGAAACATTTGAGGCAGAGGAAGAGGAGGAAAAGGAGAGGAAGGGTGAGAACAGGAAGAAGTCACTGTTTTATAGCCTGTATGGATCACCATGCACTTTGGTGAGAGGCAGACTAATCTTGGTCCCAACCTATAGCAGCTATGCACAGACCCTCCCTGGGCCTCAGTTTACTCATGTGTAAAATGGGTGTAAATAACGCCACCCTTATAGTGTTACCTTTAGTGATGTGTTGACTCAGGAGCTTGAAGGGGCCTTCAAGGGAGCCGGAAATGATCTCTATAATGGTGGTTGTCATGCAGTTTTGAAAGGTCATTTGTTGTTGTTCAGTTGCTCAGTGGCATCCAACTCTTTGCAAACCCATGGACTGCAGCTCACCACACTTCCCTATGCTTCACCACCTCCCAGAGCTTGCTCAAGTTTATGTGCTTTGAGTCGGCAATGCCATCCAACCGTCTCGTCCTCTGTTATCCCCTTCTCTTTCTCATAGAGCCGTACGTTTAAGACAGGTTCACTTTAGATAAGTTGTATTTCAATAAAAATGCAATATAAACAATAAGATCAATCTTGCAGGATTTTGGTGAGGACCAAGTGAGAGCACGTGGGAAAGGGACTACGCCTGGAATCTGGCACACAGCAAGGAGGCAACGAAGCTTAGCATTGTTGTCACCAAAGACTTTCAAGTATAGCTATGTTCCAGTATTATTGCAGTCCTGTAAGTTGACTTACATGTTGTAGCTGGGGAACTGAGGCTTGGTGAAAAAGTTCTCCAGATCGTCTAATTCCATTTCCCAGATATTTTCTCCTGGGCCTTGCTCTCAAGCCAGCTTGGGCTGCACAAGGCCCAAGCCATCGTAGTTATCTGGGCAGATCCAAGGGCCATTATGCCCAGCAATGCGTCAGGTTAAAGTACTGACTGCAAGTTCCCAGAAGACCTGGATCTCCTGGGTCTCAAGGCACCAGAGGGGCCCCTCTCAACAGAGTGAGTGAGAAAGAGCCAAGCTGAAGGAACGGGGGAGGAGGGAAGGGATGGGGGAGAAGTGGGAGTATGGGGGAGTGGAGAGAATCAGGGCAGATCTGGGTCTAAATCCAGGCTCTGCTGAGTGATGGAAGCTAGGTCGCTTCTCATCCATGGGGATCGGTTTCGTCCTCTGTAAAAAGGGCATAAGAATAGAGGCCCTTCCTGGTGCTTGGGACTATTGTGAGAGCAAAGTGACACTGTGGGGACAGACACTTCAGTCCTCCCACTAATCTTGCAGGCAGGGCAAGAATCTTCCCATTTTACAGACAAAGAAACTGAGGCTTGGATGCTACAGACCCTACCCAGCTCCTACCTCAGCCCCAAGGTGAGCCATGGTATAAACAGCCCAGAAAAGTGGAGCAAAGTTCTGGGACTGTGGAGTCCTTCGGCCAGTCCAGAAACCTCAGTGCTGCCAATTAAATGAGACGATGTATGCGGCCAAAAGGATGGGTGGGCGGGGCGCCTAGGAACACGCGGTGGCCCTTTGATTAATTCAGATCAGGGCAACAGCCTTGGCCTCCACAGCTGCAGTTGACTCTGCTGCCCCTTTTCCCAGCGGTGGTGACATCGGGGCCCTTGGAGGAAAGTGGGCTTCCTGGTCCCCGGAAGAGCCTGTCCCAGCAGCCCCGTGTGGCCCTGGCCTGCCATCTGGTGGCCACAGGAAGAATTGTTGGGATGAAGCTTCAGTCTGGCCTTGCCTGCCTCTCCCTCAGGGCTGTGCCAGCCTCTGCTTGAAAGGAGGACCGAGTTCATGACTCTCCCCAGAAGCCCTCCGCTCTGGTGGGCAGCATCTCTGAGTGCCTGTCGCTGAGCCCCAGGTTACAGAGTAAACAGGACAGAGGTCTCTTCTTGGGTCAGAGTCAGGCACCTCAGACCACAAGGCCAGGTTGGGACATTCTATCACAATTTCCCTCGGTCAACACAGAGCCCCCGGCACTGCACAGGCTCCTAGGCCACAAACTCAGGTGTCAAGAAATCACCTGTTTCACGTTTTATTCCAAAGTTTCTTCTGAGTTTCTCCTCCTCCTGGGATTGGTGGTGGTTTAGCCACTCCATCGTGTCTGACTCTGCGACCTTATGGACTGTAGTCTCCCAGGCTCCTCTGTCCATGGGATTTCCCAGCAAGAATACTGGAGTGGTTTTCCATTTCTTTCTCCAGGGATCTTCCCAACTCAGGGACTGAACCTGGGTCTCCCGCATGCATTGTGGGAAGATTCTTTACCAACCAAGCCACCAGGGAAATCTTACCCATGGTTGAATAATTCCCACCTAGGATCACACAAACCAGAGGTTTCTGTAACCCCAAAGATGGGGACAGGGCCTCTGGGGGTTATCACAGGTCGCAGTGTGCCTGGTCCATGAAGGCAGGAGGCCCTGCTCTCCTGTGTCTACCTGGGTTCAGGAGTGCCTGCCCAGGTTGGCAGCCCCAGCTCAGGGCCCACCTCCTCTCGGTATTCCATGAAGTCATTCCCCTGGGAGGCCGGGGCATCTCTTGGGGGTACTTTGGGGTACAGGGCACCCTTCCAGCTCCTCTCTTGTCCTGCCTCCTCTGCCCCTTAGCAGGCCAGGGACAAGTTAACTCTTTGCTTTTAGCTCCTGTCACTATACACTTGATTCAGTTAGTATTGCTGTGTTACAAACCAGCCCCAAACTGACTAATCAGACAGTCATCTAATTATGATCAGATTTGGACAGGGCAGGGTGGAGACAGCTGTACCTGGTCCATGACACCTGGGGCTTCTGCTGGAAGACTTGAAGGCTGGGAATGTCTTGATGGCAGAGGCGGGAACCAGCAGAGATGTCTTCACCCACCGATCAGGTGGCCAGCACTGGCTTTCGGCTGGAACTCTAGGGTGTCCTCTCTATGAGGCCTCTCTGCATGTGTTAGTTTGGGCTCTCCCACAATGTGGTGGCTGGATTCCAAGAGTGAGCATCCCAAGGGGCCAAGGCAGACATACACGGCATTATTCAGATCTAACCTCGGAAGCTACACGGCCATCCTGTTTCTTACTCTACTGGTGGAGGCAGTCGCAAAGTCTGCCCAGGTCACGGGCCCCACCCCTCGACAGCCGTGGTGTCGGGGTCACCTGGTAAGAAGAACGTGTGGATGGGAGATTCTGTCGTGACTGTCTTTAGAAAGTCTGCCTGCCATGTCACGTCACCCAGAGCTGACACTTTCAGGGAAAAACCACCGGCCTGTGTTTGCCACTGTTGTTCAGGCACTCAGTTGTGTCCGACTCTTTGTGACCACGTAGACTGCAGCACGCCAGGCTTCCCTGTCCTTTACTCTCTCCCAGAGTTTGCTCAAACTCATGTGCATTGAGTCAGTGATGCCATACAACCATCTCATCCTCTGTCACTCCCTTCTCCTCCTGCCCTCAGTCTTTCCCAGCATCAGGATCTTTTCCAATGAATCAGCTCTTTGCATCAGGTGGCCGAAGTATTGAAGCTTCCGCTTCAGCATCAGTCCTTCCAATGAATATTCAGGGTTGATTTCCTTTAGGATTGACTGGTTTGATCTCCTTGCTGTCCAAGGGACTGTTGAAAGTCTTCTCCAGTTCGAAAGCATTGATTCTTTGTCACTCAGCCATCTTTATGGTCCAACTCTCATATCCATACATGACTACTGGAAAAACCACAGCTTTGACTCTACGCAACACTAAACTGCCAGAAGCAAGGCAGCTCAGTGCTGGGCTACCTGCTGCTCCCACGGAGGGGAACACGAAAGAGAGTTCCGAGTGGATGAGTGCAAGCAGGAAAGCCTGTCCGGAGCAGAGTGCAGGCTCTGGGAATGAGGTCCTAGAGAGGAGAAATGGAACAGGTGAGTAAAAGTCAAAAGCCAGAACTCTTTCTGAATCACGGAGGAAATCAGAGTTGCTGAGTGTGATTGGTTGGTGGGTGGGCCATACCTGGGCTTGTCGTTTAGGTAGGCACAGCTGGCAGAAGGTAGTCAGCCGTGGGCACCTGCCTGGGGAAGGAACCTCAGCTAAGCAGCAACACACACGTACGCTCCAGGTCAGAAATGCGGTGCTCCATCAGGCCTGCACTGGGGCCACCAGGTTTATCTAGACATCTCAGCAGATGATGGAACTCAGAGGCCAGGCACTGCTGACATGGCTGGGTATAAGGTCATGGGCGCTGGTCTCCACCATTCTGTGTGACCTTGGATGGATGACATCTCCAAACCCCACTTTCTCATCTGCAAAATGGGGACAATTCTAAGTCACAGAGCCATGAGCTATTTTAGGGCAAGTTCTAAATCAGTAAGGCAAAAAGCAAGTACTGGCAAAACCACCCTTGAAGACCTCTTAGCTTCCTCCCTGCCACCAACACGTATGCAGGACTTCCCCGGTGGCTCAGCTGGTAAAGAATCTGCGTGGCTTTGCATCTACAACCGTGTGGAGTGATTCTAAAGAAGACTAAATTTGGAGAACCGATGGGCTAGAACAGGGAGGGGCAAAGGGGAAGCTGGGAACAGATGGCTCAGCTGTCACACCATCTGCCTTTAAGAAAATGCCAAGCCCCTAACTGAGTGCTGGGTGGGGGGCCTGGCGGGGTGGAGGCAGAATGCTACCCATTTAGTCCTCGGGAACCTGAATATGTGTTACTGGATCTGTGTACCCTTGTTGACATGAAGCTAGGGAACACACATGGCTCACAGCACTGTTTTTGGTACATAATAGGTGCTCAATAAACATGGGCTGGATTTGGGTCTTGAACTTGCTGCTTCAGATACGTATACGAGGCTTGTCTGCAGCCAGGACAGCTGTCTAGGTTGTTGCTGTCCCAGTCCCCCCAGCCCTGAGTGCTCCCCACTGCCCCAGTTGACCTGGTCTCTCTAACCTGGGATTCCCAAATCCCCACCCAATCCAGCACCTTGAGGTGTGAGCCTGGTCCAGGACCCTGCTCAGGTATGAGGCTGCAGTCTGTTCTGTTGGTTGGTCCCATGAGCTTCTAGGGTCAAATGTTTCAGAGGTCACCCTGCCCACGTTCCCATAGCCCGGTGAAAAGCTCTCAGGAGGAGTCAGCAGTGTTTGCTGCACTTCTCAGCTGCCTTGTCCTATAGAGGCCCTGAGGATCCCTCACTCCACGTGGGCTCTGGCCCCTGCCCTCGGGTAGGGTTCTAGAGGCCGTTATGTCCTCCTGGTGGGCTTGCACATCCAGGGAGCCGAGGATGAGCTAAGCTGGAGCCCAGCCAGGGCCCACCAGCTCAGCTGTCTTTGAAGCCCTCGAGCCCAGCTCCTCTCGGGCCTGCCCTGCAGCTGTGTGGAGACCCAGGCCCAGCGCCCTTCAGACTGTGGGTCCCCGGGCCTCGTCTCCCCAGAATGTCCATTC
Organism: Ovis aries; assembly: GCF_016772045.2. NCBI lineage: Eukaryota > Metazoa > Chordata > Mammalia > Artiodactyla > Bovidae > Ovis > Ovis aries. The sequence continues at coordinate 74,079,614 of NC_056068.1, forward strand.
GTGCAAGGATGAACAGGTTTGCCCAGCAGCGCAGGCAGCCAGCCCAAAGCAGCTGACACAAGTGCGAGATTTCTTCGAAGTCTCGGGTCTTCTTTCAAAATTACAGATTCTGCATTCTGCTCCACGATGTTTCCATTTTTGTGTAAATCTAAAAATAGAGCTTCCACTGAACAAAACTGACTCTCCAGGAAGATGACAGGCTCATCCTGTGACTCTGTAGACATCCAGTTCACTGCCTTGGGCCTCTGGGCACTCACAGCTGGAAGTTTGAAAAGGTTGCCCCCCCCCACCCCCCAGCATGCTTCAGGTAGACTAAATCTCTGACTTTTCACCTCTGTAAAAAGGAGTGCACTGACACCCTTTCTGAGCCACTTCCCATTTTGGCCTTTCTGAAACCATAGTTAACCCTGACCAGTGCCCTGTGGCCATCAGGAGAGATATTTCTTTCTGCTTCGGATGGACAGAGGCTGGGCAGCGCCAGGGCCCTGGTCCCCACCCTGCTTGGGGGTGAAAGCGGCACAGCCAGGGAAGGGGAAGCCCAGAGACAAGGCATTTCCCCTCCTGGATCCAACAGCTCCTTGGCCGTCCCAGGGTGCTGTGCTTAGTCGCCTCAGTCATGTCCAACTCTTCGCGACCCCATGGACTGAGGTCTGCCTGGCTCCTCTGTCCATGGAGATTCTCCAGGCAAGAATACTGGAGTGGGTTGCCATGCCCTCCTCCAGGGGACTTTCCCAACCCAAGGATAAAGCCCAGGGATGGAACCCAGGTGTCCCACATTGCCCTGGCTGTCCAGGGTGGCGCCCATAAGTCCTTCTTGCTTCACCTAAGCTAGTAAGAGCTAAGCTTAATCACTTGCAGAGTCCTGTCAGTCAACCTTCCCTAGAGAGGAGACCACTCGCAGGGGCGGGGTGGGGGCCTTTTTTCCTTTCCTCAAACACTTGGAGGCCATCATAGGGAGGAGGGAACGTGGGCCAGAACTGGGATCGAGACATGGGAGATGGAATGAGGCAGATGAAGGGTGGAAGAAGGAAGCGCTTTCTGAGTCAGATCCTTCCAGAGACAGCAGGACCGGCTTCAACAGAGAGCAAGCTGAAGACCCCCTGCTAGGCAAGGGTGGAGCAATCCAGGCATGAGATGGGGACGGGTGGACTACAAGCCTATAAAGTTGCTTCCTCTTCTGAGTCTCTGATTCTACGCTATTCTCTAAGCTCTGTCCAAGGATGTCACCTCCCTGCTCCAGCAAGCAGGCCTGCTCAAAATCACCTCTCAGCCAGAAGCATGGGGGGGGGGGGGGGGGGGGCGGGGTGGACAGGTGGGTGCTCCGGGCCTATGAGCCTGTTCTCAGCCCAGGTGTGGTAACTGGCTGTCCACATGTCAGGATTCCAGAACAGGAAAACTCAATGACCCGAAGTGGCACCTGTCTGAGTCTCTCCATTATTGCAGTGGTTTATGCCCTCTGCCTGCAAACATCCCTGAGGGGCAGGGCAGACGATCTTGGCAAAGCCAAGAATTTCCTGGCCCTTATTCTAGGGGCAGCGTCTTCCCCAGGAAAGATGAGCACTTCCGAGAGAAGACCAGAGCCAGTGGAGGCCGAGTGTTGGAGCCAGAAAAGTACCGGCCTGAGTAAGACGGAGGTACTGCCATCCCCTCCTCTCCTGCCAACCCAGACTGGAGTCACCAAAACAAGCACATCGTACAGGGGAGGGGTGGGGGTGGGGGATGGGAGGGGGAGGGGGGCGCCAGGGGAAGGGCGGTGAGGACCGCTGGAGGATTAGAAAGGAAGAGGCTCACACTCTGCATTCAGAGGCGTTTCTACACGCCATGCTGTGCTTAGCCGCTCAGTCGGGTCCGATTCTTTGCGACCCCACGGACTGTAGCCCACCAGCCTCCTCTGGCCGTGAGGATTCTCCAGACAAGGATACTGGAGAGGGTTGCCATGCCCTCCTCCCAACCCAGGGATCGAACCCAGGTCTCCCACATTGCAGGCGGATTCTCTACCATCTGGGGCCCCAGGGAAGCCCTCGACACACCATAGTGTAGCCGCGTTAGTCGCTCAGTCGCGTCCAACTCTTTGCGACCCCACGGACTGTGGCCTGCCAGGCTCCTCTGTCCGTGGGATTCTCCAGGCAAGAATCCTGGAGTGGGCTGCCATGCCCTTATCCACTACATACTGTAGATGAGGGCAATTTGGAAAAGGCCCCCGAACCCTACGAGCCCCCTGACCCCAAGCATCTGGTGGGCTAGTGCTCCCTAAACTGCGGGTGGCAGCACCCAGGCATAACACAGGTCATGCTGCTCTGGCCGCCCAGACACAACGACCTCACCGGCCCGCTCAAAGTGTCCCAGATCCGCAATGCACCGGCCGCGCATCCTAGCCCAGCGCACCGCAGGAACCAGTGGGCGCCTTCAGTCAGTCACCGGCCAGTTTGCAGAGGTATTACTTCAATTTTCCAGCAGAGGGCAGTACTGTGCTCCAAGGAAGAGGCGCCCTTTTCCGAAGAGCACGGAAACCAGTATGTTCTTCAGTCAGCAGGAATCTTGAAAGGACAACCCTCCAGACTTAAACCTGAGAGTCAGATTCTTTTTTCTATTTACAGAGCTCTAATTTTAATCAAAGCAATACCTCACTTTTTAAAAATGTGAAAATGGTCTCTAAGACTCAGCAAAAGCCAGCAGCTCCTCTTCTCATCTACACCCCACCTTCAACCAAATGCTTTCAGCCTTTCTTGTTAATCTCCAGATTTCTAAAGAACCGCTTCTTGATTTCCTAGTTTTAGATGTCATCTTTGACTTCTATGATGGAAGATGAGATTTATCTTTCTTAAGCTCAACATTCAGAAAACTAAGATCATGGCATCCGGTCCCATCACTTTGTGGCAAATAGATGGGGAAACAGTGGAAACAGTGGCTGGCTTTACTTTTCTGGGCTCCAAAATCACTGCAGATGGTGACTGCAGCCATGAAATTAAAGACGCTTACTCCTTGGAAGGAAAGTTATAACCAACCTAGACAGTATATTAAAAAGCAGAGACATTACTTTGCCAACAAAGGTCCGTCTAGTCAAGGCTATGGTTTTTCCATAGTAGTCATGTATGGATGTGAGAGTTGGACTATAAAGAAAGCTGAGTGCCGAAGAATTGATGCTTTTGAACTGTGGTGTTGGAGAAGACTCTTGAGAGTCCCTTGGACTGCAAGGAGATCCAGCCAGTCCATCCTAAAGGAGATCAGTCCTGAGTGTTCATTGGAAGGACTGACGTTGAAGCTGAAACTCCAATACTTTGTCCACCTGATGCGAAGAGCTGACTCATTTGAAAAGACTCTGATGCTGGGAAAGATTGAGAGCAGGAGGAGAAGGGGACGACAGAGGATGAGATGGTTGGATGGCATCACCGACTCAATGGACATGGGTTTGGGTGGACTCCGGAAGTTGGTGATGGACAGGGAGGCCTGGCGTGCTGCAGTTCATGGGGTCACAAAGAGTTGGACACAACTGAGCGACTGAATTGAACTGAACTGAATCTACCCCAAGCTCTCCCCTCTCAAACATACACACGTTCTCCTCCTTGCCAGCATGTTTGTCTCTCTGTTGTTATTCAGTCAGTAACTCGTGTCCCACTCTTTGCTGCCCCACAGACTGCAGCACACCACACTTCCCTGTCCTCCACTGTCTCCTGGAGTTTGCTCAAGCTCATGTCCACTGAGTCGGTGATGCCATCCAACCATCTCATCCTCTGTCATCCCCTTCTCTTCCTGCCCTCAATCTTTCCCAGCATTGGGATCTTTTCCAGTGAGTCAGCTTTTTGCATCAGGTGGCCAAAGTATTGGAGTCTCAGCTTCAGCATCAGTCCTTCCAATGAATATTCAAGGTTAATTTCCTTTAGGATGGACTGGTTTGATCTCCTTACTGTCCACAAGACTGTCAAGAGTCTTCTCCAGCACCACAGTTTGCAAGCATCAGTTCTTTGGCGCTCAGCCTTCTTTATGGTCCAACTCTCACATCCGTACATGATTACAGAAAAAAAAAAAACCATAGCTTTGACTATACTAACCTTTGTCAGGGAAGTAATGTCTCTGCTTTTTAATGCACTGTCTCGGTTTGCCATAGTTTTCCTTCTAAGGAGCAGGCGTCCTGGTTTCATGGCTGCACTCACCGTCCACAGTGGTTTGGGAGCCCTAGAAAATAAAATCTGCTACTGTTTCCACTTTTCCCCATCTATTTGCCATGAATTGATGGGACCAGATGCCATGATCTTAGTTTTTTGAATGTTGAGTTTTAAGTCAACTTTTTCACTTTCTTCTTTCACCCTCAAGAGGCTTTTTAGTTCCTTTTCACTTTCTGGGCCATAACGGTGGTATCATCTGCATATCTGAGGTTATTGATATTTCTCTTGGCAATCTTGATTCAGGCTTGTGCTTCATCCAGCCTGGCATTTCGCATGATCTACTCTGCATATAAGTTAAATAAGCAGGGTGACAATACACAGCCTTGACATACTCCTTTCCCAATTTTGAACCAGCCCATTGTTCCATTCCTGGTTCTAACTGTTCTTGACCTGCATACATGTTTCTCAAGAGGCAGGTCAGGTGGTCTGGTAGTCCCATCTCTTTAAGAATTTTCCGCAGTTTGTTGTCATCCACACAATCTAAGACTTTAGCAAAGTCAATGAAGCAGAAGGAGATGTTTTTCTGGAATCCTCTTGCTTTTTCTATGATCCAATAGATGATTTGTCTCTCCATTTTTTGTTAAATCAACATTCTGGATATTTACTTGCCTCTTTGCCTGTACTATTTCTGCCATCTCTACACAGATGGAATGCCTTATTTGCCATCATGATTTTCCACTGTACATTTCTTCTGACCAAGACACTCATTTCATAGCGAAAGAGTGGCAGTGGGCTTGGGCCCCTCACCATGTACTCCATCATCTGGAAACTGGGAACCTAACTGGTAAGTGGAAGGACCTTCAAAAGACTCGGGTAAGGCTGCTTGAGAGAGAATATCCTGAAAGGTTGAGGTTCTGCCTTAACAGGAGGCAGAATGTGCTTCCGCTCCGCCATCAATGTAAGGTGTTTCCCTACCCCTGTCCCCAGTAACTGGGCCAGGAAACACTGAGCGGAAGTTGCTTTTCCCACCACTGCACCTAATAACCACCTGCAGAATTTCTGCTTCTTGTCCCCATGACTTTGAACTCTGCTATTTGGAAATCTTTGTTCCCAAGGGAGAAACTAAGGAGGAAGAAGCCCACTTCCTTAGGGATCAGAGACTCAGCTATGAGAGAGGCCGTCAGCAGCCAGCCAGCACCCTCGGCCCAGAAGTCTCAGTGACAGCCGTGCAGAGCCCCCTGCTTTGAGCTCCGGAGATGCCAGCCCTGGCTGTGCAGCAACCCGTCCGAAGAGATCTGAATCCCAGCCCTGGGCTCACCTCCTCCAGAAAGATCCCTTCCCCTCCCCCTCTACCCCGAGGCGGGTAGATGTTTCCCCAGGGACCATCTCTGTGTTTCCTCAGAATTTCTGCTCTGTCCTCCAGGACCTGTTTAACCAATTCTCTCTGTATTTCTCATTCCGACATAAAGAAGCGTGGTTTCTGTTTCATGGCTGGGTCCCAACTGATACAGCCACGAGTAAGTCAACACGGTAAACCCCACTTTTAATGCTCGGGGGTTAAAAAGGAGACAAATTATGCTCCAAGTCTTATAAAAGTGTTTCTTTTCTTTGCCAAATACATAAGTACTTTGTGATGAACCTTACGAAATGTGAGTCGAATCTAGATGAAGAAAATTACAAAATGTAGTTTTGTAGTGAGCAACAGAAAATAGGGCCTGAACCAATGAAAGCCCATATTATCATAGGAAGAAAGTATCAATATTATCGAGGTAGCAGTAATAACCCATAGTAAGTAAGTGTTAGTTGCTGAGTCGTGCCCGACTCTTTGCGACCCCATGGGCTGCAGCCCACCAGGCTCCTCTATCCATGGGATTTTCCAGGCAAGGATACTGGAGTGGGTGGCCATTGCCTTCTCCAGGGGATCTTCCTAACCCAGAGATGAAACCTGGGTCTCCTGCACTGCAGGCAGATTCTTTACCAACTGAGCTAAGAGGGAAGCCCCATATAAATCTACAATTTTAATGAAATTCCAGTCAACATCCTATTGGGCCATTTTTTTTTTTTAAAGCACAACAAAGTAAGTCTAAAGTTTACCTGGAAGAATAAACCATCAGCGCTCAATAAAATATGCTGAAAAGGGGAAGCCTGACTGCCCGTTATTAAAATGTTTTACAAAAACTCAGCCAATAAAATAGCGTGGTTTGGTTCTATATCCAGTAATGGTGAAATGGCTTTCATTGAATTAAACACTCCTTCAGGTAATAATTAAATACTCTGAACAAAGTATTTTAAAAATTATTTCATTAAAGAGTAAAAAATAATGAAGTCAGAGTTGTATATCCAGGAAAAAATATATCCTTTAAACACAGGAAATAGAGAGTTCAAATAAATAAAAACTGGGAGAACTCATTTCAACAGAGTTGCTTGCTCTACTAGAAATACCAAAAGAAGTTCTTCAGGCTAAAGGGATATTATACTTAAAGGAAATACGTTTACAGGAAGGAATGGATTCCTCAAATGGTAAACATGTAAGTATTTATTGAAGAAAAAAACATATTTTATTCTCTTTATTTAAAAGGCATAAAACCACCATTAACAAGTGGATTTTAAAAATCAAATACTTTAAAAATAAAAACAATGAAAATTGCAAGATATATACACTGAAAACTATAAATCATTGTTGAGATAAATAAGATATAAAAATGGATAGACACTCCATATTCATTGATTGGAAGACTCAATACCATTTCTCTCTTAACACCAGTATCTCTTCTAACTGAGATTGAGGACCATTTCAACCAAAATCCCAGAAAGATGTTGAAAATCTGATTCTAAAATACACAGGGGAATGCAGAGAAACCAGAATAGCCAACATGGTCTCAAAGAAGAACAAAATTGGAGGATCCACGGCACCCCACTCCAGTACTCTTGCCTGGAAAATCCCATGGACGAAGGAGCCTGGTAGGCTGCAGTCCATGGGGTCGATGAGGGTTGGACACGACTGAGCGACTTCACTTTCACTTTCATGCATTGGAGAAGGAAATGGCACCCCACTCCAGTGTTCTTGCCTGGAGAATCCCAGGGATGGGGGAGTCTGGTAGGCTGCAGTCCATGGGGTTGCCAAGAGTCGGACACGACTGAGCGACTTCACTTTCACTTTTCACTTTCATGCATTGGAGAAGGAAATGGCAACCCACTCCAGTGTTCTTGCCTGGAGAATCCCAGGGATGGAGGAGCCTGGTTGTCTGCCGTCTCTGAGGTCGCACAGAGTTGGACACGACTGAAGTGACTTAGCAGCAGCAGCAGCAGCATACAACTAGATATTACAACTTAAATACAAAGCTACAATGATTAAGAAGTCTGTATGATTTGGCACAGGATAAACAAATAGAAGAACAAAGCAGGATAGAGTCAGCACCAGAGCCACATTTATATGGTCAATTGATTTTTGACAATGGGCCACTACATTTCAGGGGATAAAGTCTGCCTTTAAAATAAATGTTTTAATGTTCCTAAACCATTTGGCTATCCATATGGGTAAAAATGAACCTTGATACTTACCTCATATTGTACAAAATTAATTTGAAACGGATCATGGATCTAAGTGTGCAAGACAAAACAACAAGGCTTTTAGATGAAAACATGGAAGAATATCTTTATGATCTTGGGATGGCAAATTCTTAACAAGAATGTAACACATGACCCATAAAATAGACTTCACCGAAACTGAGAACTCTGTTCATTAAAAGACACCAGGAGAGTGAAAAAGCAAGTTGCCACATATTGGAAGAAGATATTCACAACAGAAATTTATCTGAAAAGTAAATAAAACAAAACCCCCCAAAATCAGTTAAACACTGGACACAAAACTTAAGCATTTTACAAGACAGGCTCTCCAAATGGCCAGGAAACACACGAGAAGGTGCTCAACATCATTATTCATCAGGAAAAAACCAATATAAAGCCACAAGGAGACACGACTACACATCTGAAATGGGTAAAAATAAAGCTTGACAATACTAAATGCTGCCAGTTATGTGGAACATTTGGGACTCTCTCATATATTGGTTTGGGGAAAGTAAATTGATATGATTAATTTAGAGAACTCTGAAAATTTTGCACAAAGTTAAACATATACTTACCCTATCATCACGCAATTTGAATCCTAGGTAACTATGCAAGAGATATTAGTTCACGTCCATCAAAAATAAAGGCACAAAAACGTTTATAGCAGCTTTGTTCAAAATAGCCAAGAATTGGACAGAACTTAAATGTCCATCAACAGTGAAATGGATCACTGGTATATTCATACACGTGAACGTTGCCCACCAATCAAACGGGCAAACGTCTGTGTTTTCAACAACATGGGCGAATCTCCGATGTAATGATAATCACAGGGAGTAGACATCAGAATCCACCTACTACAAAGTTCTAGTTGCTTGCAGTTCAAACTGGCAAAACTTACTTGTGATAGAAGCTGAGCAGCGGTTGTCTCTGGGGCAGTGAATGCACCAAGGGGCCTTTGGGGCTAGACGTGTCCTATTTCTTGGCTCGCGTGTTGGTTATATGGAGGGTACAATTTGTGAGCAAAAATAGGATTTATACAATTTTCTGTATGTGTGTTATACATCAGTGAAAAATTAAAAGACAGAATGCTACTAAGGAAAGTTAATTATAATGGGAGGGGGGAAATGAGCATGCTCATACTTTGTTGGTATAATTAAAAATCAGTGCAAAGTTTTGGAGGGAAATTTAAGGAAAATCTTAATATTACGTATACTATTAATATGTAGTCATGAATTCTTCTCTGAGAAAATTATCCCTAAACCAGATAAATATGCAAAGATGTCATCAAAACCATTACACCATTATTTACCATGTTGAAAACGAATTATTAACACCTAAATATTTCACAATATATTGAACACAATGCAGCTATTAAAAGTCCTGTTATAGACAAAAAATTACTGACTTGTGAAAATGTTCATGGTATATTGCTCAATGAGAAGAGCATGCTCAGAATAATACAGACAACGTGATGCTATTTGCAACAGTCAGAACGCTTTTCAGCTGCTAAACACCCACCTAAAATAAAAACACCTAAATAAAAAACACCTACCTAAAACTTGTTCCAACAATAAGGGCAATTTATTACCTCATGTTACAGGAGTCCAAAAACAAGGGTTGGCTAATTAAGCTGTTTAATAATGTTTCCAGGACCTGAGTTTCTTCCTGGGTGTTGGTTTTTATTCTCACTCTAGTCCCTTCTTGCTTGGCAAATGGTTACGGTAGCTTCCAGAATTTCCCCCTCACGGAGCCAAGTCTAGGTGGAAAGAGGACCATGACCTCCTGTGGATCTCTTAGAACAAGAGAAACACTTCCTGAAAGTCGTCCCTGCTGTATCTCTCTGGCCAAACTGTATCACACGTCCATGCCTAAACCAATCATGGGAGAGGGACAGGAGAATGGGTTCTCATTACTCAAAGAAAATTCTAAACGTTATTTTTAAAATAATACTTTAAAAATGAAAATGACCTTGAGAATCATTTAACTACTTCCCTAGAACTTTGTAGATTGGAAAGATATGTTTCTAAAAATTAGAATGATGGTTTAAGAAGCTACAGTCATTTCCTATTTTTATTTCCATTTTGTTCCATGATCTTCTCACAATCTGCCCCTGGGCTATTCAAAATCTGGTTTCAAAGTGATGCTTTAATGGGAAGAGCTTCTAAGTACATTGAGGTCAATCTCTTACAGGAAACCCAGAAACAGAACAACTTACCAAGCTTGTTCAACTTACCAAGGTCATCCAGTCAACTATGGAGAAGCTCCTAAACACAGCAGTGAATGCTTTGGAAATCCCCTGATGGATACACAGCTCCAGTTCCTGAAGTGATCCAGGAGGCAGCAAAGGCTGAGCAGGACAGAGACACCAAAGGCTCAGCCATCTTACTGGGGAGAAAGGAGTAATAGCCTGTCTAGGAATGGGCCACCCAATCCCCCAAACCACCCCCAATTAAAGGTAAATTTCTCTCTGTAGTGTTATCTCTCTGCTGTACCTTTGACCTAGCCTTCTTCACTGGCTCCAGTCCCATGGGCTGGAAACATGCCCAGATTTCTCCCATCCTTAAACCAAAAACAAAACCTTTAAGCCTGCCCTTTCTCTCCACTGCATTTTATCTAAATAGCTCAGAAGATTAATCTACATGTCTTTTTTTTTTTTTCTAATGTCTCACATTCAATTTTTTCAACTCATTCTTATCTGCTGTCTTCCCTGGCATACCACTGAAATTTCTCTCGCCAAGGACAGTGACCTCCTATCATGAAATCTGAGGATCTCCTTGAGTTCTTATCTTCCTACAGGTCTTTGTTGCATTTAACTCTATTGGTTACTTTCTCTTTCTGAATGCTCTACTCTTTTGGTTCGCAGGATATCTTATTCTATGTGGTCCTCATAACTTTCTGTCCACAGCTTTTTTTTTTTTTTTTCCGGGAAAGGAGATGGATAAAGATACATTCCTGGGGACATTGTTGGAACACCTGGATCCTGCCGTGCTTGAAGCCCACACTAGATTTTTTTTTTTTTTCAGTTACACTAGCCAACGTGTTTTTGTTTCCCTCATACTAGTTTTAGTTGGGTTTTTGAGGCTGACCAATGGAGCTGAACACAGCAGTGAAATCTCCACCTTCAATAACTCCTTTCCTTCGGCTCCTGGTATTGGCAGCACTAACTATAGTACTAACTACACACACATTCTCAAAGCGCACATAGCTGAGGCCAGAAGTATAATTAATGAGGAGCCATCTAAGAACTGGCAACTTCACAGGTGCTCCACACAAACTGGTCTCAGCACACACCCCAATTCTAAGGTCTCATTTGGTGCAGGTAGCATGGTAATTCAAATGGTCTTTGCCTCCTGAACACTCCCACAACCACCAAAACTAAGATGGGAACCCTATATCTGCAATACTTTGCAAAAGTTCAATACATTATTGGCTTTGATATTTCTCAAATCATCTTTGACTTCCTAGAGTAAAATATGTCAAGTTAAGTAATTCCTTTGATATATTATTGCATTCTTCCCTGGTGGCTCAGACAGTAAAGCATCTGCCTACAATGTAGGAGACCCAGATTCAATCCCTGGGTCGGGAAGATCTTCTGAAAAAGGAAATGGCAACCCACTCCAGTATTCTTGCCTGGAAAATCCCATGGATGGAGGAGCCTGGTAGGCTACAGTCCATGGAATTGCAAAGTGTTGGATGCGACTGAGCGACTTCACTTTCACTATTGTTGCATTCAAATTGCTCACATTGAACGGACTTGTGTTTGCCAATGGGTCATGGGTGGCCGAGGGAAGGACTAGGAGTCTGGGGTTAGCAGATGCAAACTATTATATATAGGATGGATAAACAACAAGGTCCTGCTGGATAGCATAGGGGACTATGGGCTATATCAACATTCTGTGATGAAGCATTTGGAAAAGAATATGAAAAAGAATATGTATCTATCTGAATCACTTTTCTGTACCACAGAAATTAACACAACATTGTAGATCAACTATATTTCAATGACATTTTTACAAATTGCTAGTGTTATTGACTTTGGTATGAGTGGGTTTTCTTAGTTTTGGAATCAAGTTTATGTTAATAACTTTGTTTCCATTTGCTTCCTTTTTGTAACAGCTGGAGATTATTTATCAATGCAATATGCTCATGAATCTTAAAGAACATAGGAGTAGATTGTTTAAAGTTTTCTTCTGTTTCCTGTATTAACTCTACTTTAGCATGGGCCATTTGGTCTGACTATTCAGTTTAGACTATTGATTCTCTTCACACATCAAAGGAGTTTTCACTATCCGTTCCCGTTTAAAACAAAGCACTGGATTGATCACCATCAGTAGCTGATGTGAGCTTCCTCAACAATCGTGTAGGCAAGTCATCGTCTGATCTCTATATGTGGCCAGAGGTATAAGGAGACATAGATGAGCTGTGCCCCAACTGTATGGCACAAAGGCTGGCAGAGTTTCCCTCCAGGGAGCCTGAGCTAGGAAGCACACTGGCACCATGAAGGGAAACACAACAGCTATTAATGTAATTATGGCTATATAATTACATAAGAGGATGATGTAGAAAAAAATAGGTACTAATTCTGACATATCCAAAAAAAAGGCATTGATACAATTCAATGCTCATTCCTCATATAAACTCCTACTAAAATAGGAATAGGAGGACATTTCCAAAGGATAAGAAAGAGATTATCAGAAACCTGTAGGCTTCCCAGATGGTGCTAGTAGTAAAGAACCCGCCTGCCAATACAGGAGACACAGGAGACTTGGGTTCGATCCCTGGGTTGGAAAGATCCCCTGGAGGAGGAAATGGCAACCCACTCCAGTATTCTTGCCTGGAGGATCCCACGGACAGAGGAAAAGCCTGGAGGGCTACAGTCTATAGGGTTGCAAAGAGTCTGACACCACTGAAGCGACTTAGCACACAGCACTCAGAGAGAACATAAAAGCAGGTGAAAATCTGGCATCAGTAACAAAACACTGTCTCCATCCTAATCATCATTGTTTGACGCTAATGTGATAATATAAAAAAACTGACTAAAATTCACAAGTATTTAAAAGGATGAATCAAAATCATTATTTGCATGAGATTTTGTTTATCAAAAAAATGTAAGAACATCAACTCAAAACTGTTATAAATAATATGTGATAGCTAGTCAGAATATGCATTTATACAAGTCAGTGGCTTTCCAATATAACAGCAAGGACAAATTAGAAAGTAAAAGCAAATGTGATTTTACCCACAAGAGCAGCAAATGCTATAAAATATCTGGGAATAAGCCCAGCAAGCAGTATGTTAGGCTCATAAGAAGCAAACTATAAAACCTGCCTGAAAATTGTAAAAGAAGACTTGAATACAAAGGAGAAATGGGCCACATCCCTGAAGGAAAACTCGATATTGTAGAAATGTCAATTCTCCTCCAATTATTCTACCAACTGAATGGCATTTCATCAAAATCCTGATGGCTTCCTCCCCCAAACCCATCATCCGGCTCTAAACTTGGGAAAGGCATCAGATAAACTATGATAGAGAGGCATTCTACGGAATGCCTGACCAATACTCTTCAAAATCGAGGCCATCAAAAAGAAGGAAAGCCTGAGCAACCGTCAGAGTCAAGAGCAGCCCAAGGAGATGCAGTCTCCTGGGTGGGATCCTGGCACAGAAGAATGACTGTTCCAGAAGAATGAGGCAAAAAGTAATGACATCTCAATAAACGATGAACTTCAGTTAATAATAGACTTCCCTGGTGGCTCAGACAGTAAAGCGTCTGTCTACAATGCGGGAGACTCGGGTTCTATCCCTGGGTTGGGAAGATCCTTTGAAGAAGGAAATGGCAATCCACGCCAGTACTATTGCCTGGAAAATCCCATGGATAGAGGAGCCTGGTAGACTACAGTCCATGGGGTCGCAAAGAGTCGGACACGACTGAGCGACTTCACATTCACATTCAGTTAATAATAATGTATGAACATCAGTTCAGGAATTGCAACCAGTGTGCCACACGGATGAAAGATGCCAACAGGAGAAAAGGACTGAGGAATACATGGAAACGCTCTCTGATTTTTTTTGTAAATCTAAAACTATTTTAAAAAAAAATGTTCTAAAAATAAAAAATCCCAATGAGATATTTTTGAGGGGGTGGGGGGTGGAAAAAAGGAGAAACTTTCAACTTTGAAGTTTACTTGAAATGATACCTGGATGACGAAAGACAAATTTTCTATTTACGATTAATGGGTGCCTACCAATTAAGGTGAAGTGCAGAGTTTCCACCTCCTCTCGTCTTGAAGATCAGCCCAAACCAAAAGTAGAGGAAAAAAAAAAAAAAAAGGCAACACTAAATCCACCTTGCGTGAGAAGAGGATGCATCGGAAACCTAAGATCTCTAGGTGAGCAGATGGGAGGCAGCTGGAGGAAGAGACACAGAACCAGAGGAGCAAGAACCAAGTCTGAGTGTCTGGTGGAGGCCACGGGAAAGGAGGAAGCCAATTTGTTTGCCACCACTGAACAGCTCGGGAATAGAAAGGACCTAAGAAAGTTGTGGTGAAGCCTGTGGCTGAAAATAAAGGGATATTTTTTCAAAACCTTGTACAAGATGCAGTGAGACCCCAAGATTACCGGTCCCAAGCACACCCATGGCAGCCAAGGGGCTATCCTTCTCCTGTTCCTGAAGACCACTAGAGATTCCTTTTCTAAAGAAATGGACACAGAAAGTCTAACTTGGTTTCAGCAGGCACTGAGGAAGGTGGAAAGGCGCTGAATTGAAAGCAGATGAGTAAGGAGACATCAGAGACCTCCAGCTTCCTCCTCGTTCAGGTCCCAAACTAGAGGTCCCTCTGCTCTGGCATCACTTTGAAGTCAGCCCAGGACTGGCTGCTGTTGCTGCTAAGTCGCTTCAGTCGTGTCCGACTCTGTGCGACCCCATAGATGGCAGCCCACCAGGCTCCCCCGCCCCTGGGATTCTTCAGGCAAGAACACTGGAGTGGGTTGCCATTTCCTTCTCCAATGCATGAAAGTGAAAAGTGAAAGTGAAGTCGCTCAGTCGTGTCCGACTCTTTGCGTCCCCATGGACTGCAGCCTACCAGGCTCCTCCATCCACAGGATTTTCCAGGCAAGAGAACCGGAGTGGGGTGCCATTGCCTGGACTTGCCCCCAACTCCCACCCATGTCCCCTGCACACACGTCCCCTGGTAGCAGGGTGGAGGAACATTCTTTATAAATGCAGTGAAGACTTGTACCACCAGGGGCATCAGCCAACTTCAGCTTCCAGTAAGCCCTGTGCACAAATCCCACCCTCCCGACACCTCCCAGAGGACACTCGGAGCTTCACTCTCAAATACGAAAGACAGCCAAGGATTGCTGGACATCTGAAGACAATCCTACTGTGAAAGAGAATACAATAAATAGGAGAGAAAGAAGTTGAAGAAAGCAGCTAATTCACAGAATAGGAGGGGGAAGAGGATATTTCTAAAGAAAAAACATTGCCTCCATTAAAAAGAAAAGAAGCTATAAGAAACAAAGAACAGATCTTGTTTCTTGATGGAAATTCAGCCTATGAAAGCTGAATACATACATATATATACACATATGTATATATACTGGCCTCTCCCCACACAGCGTGCAGGATCTTAGTTCCCAGATCAGGATCTAACCCACGCCCCCTGCAGTGGAAGCTGGGAGTCTTAACCACTGGGCTGCCAGGGAAGTCCCCAGGCTGAAATTTTTTAAGAAAAAGGTTAAGTATTGAAAGACAAGGTCATGGAAATCTCCCAGAAAGTACAGACAAACAAACAAAAAAACCCTGTGGTATATCAATGGGGTGAAATGCTACTCAATACTGAAAATGGACAAACTGCTGGCTCAAGCAACAACATAAATGAATCTCAAAACATCCTGAAGAAAGAGTTGTAAAAACAAATAAATAATGTGGTAAAAACCAAGAATATGTGACAGAGACTCCAGGCAGCGCATAAAACCTACAGTATTCAGTATCTGACTCTTTTCAGAAAGATTTCTGATCCACCATGTAAGAAAAAAAGTGTAGGAAAAAACAAAAGGCTCTGATAGATAATCTAAAAGGTTTGAGGGTGTTGAAAATTGCAATGAAAGGCATTCTACAACATTAGAATAAAATCTTAAATGTTAAAAAACTAAGCAAATGCAAAAAAAATGGGTCTATTATGAACTCTAGGAAAAACAAAAAGCTGTAAAATCAAGGCAGTTTAATACCAGTGTGTTGTTGGCTTAGCAATTCGCAACACTGACACGCTCATTACAATGAAGACCCTGCTCAGGGACACAGATCACCATGAAGATGTTACCAGACTGAGCCCAGGGTGGGGTTGGGTGGGGCATCATCGAATCGGGAGTGTGAATGAGTGGGAGACTCGTCTTCCATGTCAGAAAATCGACAGATGATGTTTGAAATTACTTACTCAACAGCTAGCAATAAAAACATATGATTTAGAACGTGAAGGCAAATATCATCTAGGAGTTAAAATCTCTGCCTCTGGGAATTAGATCAAGTTAGTTAAAGTGGAGGCTGTGTCCTGTCTAATACTAGAATATAGTATAAAGCTATAGTAATGTGAACAGTTTGGTACTGTGCAAATAATCAATGATATATAATAGAGAAGAAATAGGCTTGTTATGATACGGAAATTTAACATGGGATACAGATGGCACTGTAAAACAATGAGAAATAGATGAATGACCCAATAATTGGTGTTAGGACAACTACTTATTCACTAAAGAAAAAAAGTTCGATCTCCATCTTAACACTCTGCACCAAAATAAATTCCAGATGGGCCAAATTTTTTTTTAATGTTAAAATTAGGAAAAAATCTAAGAGAATATTTTTACAATTTTCTGAAGGAGGAAGTCTTCCTGACAGCAGAAAACAAAACCCTTTAAATTTTCATATAGCAAAAAACATCATAAATACATTTACAAATGTTCCTGAACTGAGAAAACAGTGATAGAATTTCAAAGACTTTTGTTATCCTTAATATGTAAACTACACTTATGAATCAATAAAAAAGACACCAGATCCCAACCTTAGACAAAGAATGTGATCAAGCAATTCACAAATGAGACACCACGATTGATAAATACATGAAAATATGCTCATCTTGCTATCAATACCATGTGATTTAAAGAAACAATGAGACAGATCTCTCTCACATCAAATTACTGAAGATTAAGCAGATGGATGATGTTCAGTGTAAGGGTTTAGAGAAACAAGCAGGCTCTCACAAAGCCAATGAGAACTGACATTGGTACCACTTTTCTGGAGGGCAATGTGGCAAAATTTTTCAGGATGTGAAGCTGGGCACATGCTTTGTCCACTTCTGGAAATTATTTCAAAGGAATAATGAGAGAAGCACATAAGATATACGTCTAAGGCTGTCTGGAGGCTGAGCGCCGAAGAATTGTTGCTTTCCAATTATGGTGCTGGAGAAGACTCCTGAGAGTCCGCTGAACAGCAAGGAGATCAAACCAATCAATCCTTAAGGATATCAACCCTGAATATCCATTGGAAGGACTGATGCTGAAATTGAAGCTCCAATACTTTGGCCACGTGATGCGAAGAAGATCTTCTCACTGGAAAAGACCCTGATCCTGGGAAAGATTGGGGGCAGGAGAAGGGAGCAACAGAGGATGAGATGGATGGATGGCATCACTGATTCAATGGGCATGAGTTTGAGCAAGCTCCAGGAGATAGTGAAGGACACGGAAGCCTGGTATGCTGCAGTTTATGGGGTGGCAAAGAGTCAGACAGGAATTAGCTACTGAATAACAACAAAGACCTGTTCCACCAGTTTCCCTGGAGCACAGACTTGCCTCACTCTCCATCCTGGATTCCCTTCAGGGCATGCTGAAGGTCAAGAGCTGCGGCAGCACTGGGATCAATCTCTGCAGAGGCAGATGGCAAATGCCCTTGTTGTTCAGTCCCTCAAGAGTCTTCGCCAGCACCGCAATTTGAAGGCATCAATTTTTCAGGGCTCAGCTTTCTTTATGGTCCAGTTCTCTAATCTGTACATGACTACTGGAAAAACAGTAGCTTTGACTATACGGACCTCTGTTGGCAAAGTGACATCTCTTCCTTTCCTTCCGAGGAGCAAGCATCTTTTAATTTTGTGGCTGCAAAATCTGGAGCCCAAGAAAACACAATCTGTCGCTGCTTCCACTTTCCCCCTCCTATTTGCCATGAAGTGATGGGACTGATCTTAGTGTTTTGAATGCTGAGTTTTCAGCCAGCTTTTTCACTCTCCTCTTTCACCATCAAGAGACTCTTTAGTTCCTCTTCACTTTCTGCCATTAGAGTGGCATCATCTGAATATCTGAGGTTGCTGATATTTCTCCTGGAAATCTTGATTCCAGGTTGTGATTTATCCAGCCCAGTGTTTCACATGATGTACTCTGCATATAAGTTAAATAAACAGGGTGACAATATGCAGCCTTGACGTACTCCTTTCCCAATTTTGAACCAGTCAGTTCTTCCAGGTAAGGTTCTAACTGTTGCTTCTTGACCAGCATACAGGTTTCTTAGGAGACAGGTAAGGTGGTCTGGTATTCCCAGCTCTTTAAGAATTTTAAATGCCCTTGACAAGCAGCAATTTGTAGTTGACGGTAGAATACTGTAGAAGGAATAGTAGGCACTCTGAGGTTAGGTTATAAAAGACGATGACTTTCTTCTGCCTCTCTCTGTCTGATCATTCACTCCAAGGAAGACCAGCTGCCGTATCAGGAGCAGTGATACTGAGATGCCCAAATCAAGAATCTAAGCTCTCTTTTCAACAACCACAGGAATAGGGTGATCAACTTGCCCTGGTTTACCTGGAGCCAACCAGCTTTTAAAGCTGAAAATCCCATATCCTGGGAATCCTCATTCCCGGGCAAACTTGCATCATGGGTTATCCTACATGTGAGGGAGTTTGGAAGTGGACTCACCAGCCACCAGGCAAGCCTTCAGCCCAGCTGACAACCTGGCAGACTGCAACCTCACGAGCGATTCTGAGCCAGAACCACCTAGTTAAGCTGCTCCCAGGATTCCTGGTTCTCAGAGACCGTGAGGTAGGGAAGATCCCCTGGAGAAGGGAATGGCTCTCCACTCCAGTATTCTTGCCTGTAGAATTCCATGGACAGAGCTACAGCCCGTGGGGTTGCAAAGAGTGGGACATGAATTAACAACTGAACAACAACAACAACACTGATTTAAGCAACAGGGAACCTATTGAAAGGGGTTCAGGTAGCTCATGACCCTCTGAAAAGTTGAAGAACCAAGCGCAGGGTGCGCAGAGACAGTCACAGCCAAGACCATGCCACAGAGCCAGTGCGGACGCTGCCCAATACTGCCGACAGGTACCACCAGCCCCTGCAGCTCTTCCGTATCCAGCTACAGGCACTCCTGCCCTCCAGAACTGACTCTAGTGCCCCCCGACTCACCAGAAAGGAGTCCATGGTCCATGTCTCTGCATGTCACTAGAGTCCCGTCCAAAGGTGGGGGATCGGCTGAGGCTCCATCATGTGTCTGTACCTTACCTTTGAGCTAGTATAACAAAATACCACTGGCAACTTAGAAACCACAGAAAATTATGTCTCACAGTTCTGGAGGCTGGAAGTCCAGGATCAGATTGGGTCTAGTGAGAACCCACTTCCTGCTTCTTGAATGGCTGTCTTCTGTTTGTGTTCTGTGGTGGGAAGGTCAGGGGAGCTCTCTGGAATCTCTTTCCTAAGGGCGCGAATCTCATTTATAAGGACCCCACCATCATGAGCTATGCACCTCCTGAAAGGGAATTTTTGATGTTTTCAGATTCTCTAGTGGACATGGGGGCAGGTACACCCTGGGTCTCTCCAGGGCTCAGAAGGGTGGGAATTTCCCCAGTCACTGGAAGGGAAGTCAGGCACTAGGCAGCCAGATAAAAGACAGGTCCACATCAACCTCATAAGCAGGAGGGAGGACTTAAATAACATGGTTATGAACATACCTACCTACTCATCTGGCACTTGGGCAATGTTAGTAGCCACACGGCAGCCAAGGTGATGGTGTGAAAACATAAGTGAGGTCCTGCGTTTCCCCAGCTGTACAGCATCGCTGGCGGCTGCTGCTACTGCTAAGTCGCTTCAGTCGTGTCCGACTCTGTGCGACCCCATAGACGGCAGCCCACCAGGCTTCCCTGTCCCTGGGATTCTCCAGGCAAGAACACTGGAGTGGGTTGCCATTTCCTTCTCCAATGCATGAAAGTGAAGTCGCTCAGTCGCTCAGTCGTGTCCGACCCTCAGCGACCCCATGGACTGCAGCCTTCCAGGCTCCTTCATCCATGGAATTTTCCAGGCAAGAGTACTGGAGTGGGGTGCCATCACCTTCTCCGATCGCTGGCTGCTACTGATGTTCAAATAATCCAAACCATGGAAAAGCACGGCCTAGATCCAATCCCTTCTCCTGCTCGTCTCCTTCCGTCTCCCCTTCTACACTGTGCTCTGCACACTAGCCTTGGGCCACCCCATACAACAAGCTTGGCTAGCTTCTGCTTCAGGGCCTTTGCCCAGGCTGTGTCCTCTGCTGAGGTGACTCAACTACTCAACCGTGCATGGGGCTGACTCCTTCCCATTGATCAAGACTCCCACGAGATGCCACATCTCTGAGACCTTCCCTGTCCAAGGTTCTAAAGCTGCTCTTTCACCTTCAGCCTGCATCCGAATCATCTTACCTTGCCGCGCATGCAGTAGACAGCCCATTGAGGGCAGTGGCTTCTGTAGAAAAGAGGAGTCTATTTCCTGCCAAAACTCAGCAGGAGGTACGAATGAGGGATATCTTGGCTGGCGGGGTCGGTAGGGTGGGGGGCAGGGGTAGGGGATAGAGGTTTGTGCTTCCTGGGCAGTTGACAGGAGAGAGGCAAGCTGTTTGTCAGCAGAACCAAAAAATAGCCATGATGATCTGACCCAGGGCATTTGATCTTAGTCATCATCAGCAGCTGAGTGAGGAATCCCTTGGTTATAAGCCAGTCCCTCCTCCCTTCCAAGAGAGGAATCCCTCAGCTGTTGGGCGAGTGGACAAGACAGACCAGAAGAGAACCATGCCTGGCTTAACACAAGGCCCATGGCATCCAGCTCCCTTCAGCAACTCTTCCAAATGTGGGTTTATTTTAAATATTTATTTCTTGCCATTAAAGAGGGGGGCGGAATCTTTAATAAAAGGCAGAGAAAACAAAGCTGAGTTAGTAGGATTAGAAGTGGGAAAGGAGGAATGAGGAGGGAGCAACTGCCAAAGTTGTTGGGAATGGGGGTGGAATCTGGCCCTGAGCTTCCTGGCAACCTGTGTAAAAAGGGAAACCTGATCAGTTATGCAGCTCTTCTTGTTAGCAAGGGAGATGCTTGCCAGTTCCTCGAGGGAAATGCAGTTGATCTTTGGTCTGTTTTTTACAGGCACTAAATCCTGAATGAAATTTCTCCCTCAAGGCTTTCAGAAGGGTCATTGATTGGTGCAATTAACACTCGTCCTTGCTTCACAGCAAATGTGGAAGTGAATCTCCAGTGATCCAGGGGCATTTAAGTTGCAGCTCGTTCGTTGCATCAGTGTTTCACTTGGGTATCAGTAGTAGATGAGAAAGGTCTCAGATCGGCTTTTCTTTCCGAAGAGTTGAGCTTCATTCATTTAGAACATGTCAGTGTCCTCACAGGGACCTGGAAGTGACTGGGATTGCTGGTAAATTTTTTGTAGGGGGCAATCATGAAGAGCCTGACCTCCCATTGCAAAGTTCTGGTCAGCTCCTATTGTGTGAAATGCACAAGGGAGAAACCAGGGAAATATTTTACCAACTGTTAGGCTAAAAAGTTGTCTTATGGAGAAGGATGACAAACCAGAAATGTCCAAGGGTGGAGAGCACGGAGCAATGGAGTCAGATCTGGGTGTGAATCTGATCGTACTTCTAATTAGCTGTGTGGCCTCGGGAAAGTTTCTTAACCTCTCTGAGCATGGCGTCCCTGTCTGCAAAAACAGCAATGATGCCGATTGGCTCAGATTACTGACAGAGTCAAATGGTAAGGTCCCTGAAAGTGCGTGTCATGTGCCCTATTCATGTCAACCCTCTTTGTACCGCCCGACCCCCAACTAGTTCTCAGGGGATCTGAGTGGAGTTCTTCTTCATCCTTACTTCCGTGTTTCAGGCCCAACTCAGCCCGCAGAGGGAAGAAGCACTTGTCTACAGTGATTACCTTCTGGCCCTGGGGTAATCACTTTAAGTAATTATCACTTTCTGCCCACTGACCCCGGGCATTTGTGCCAGCCCTTGCCTGCCTTGGGCTCCCAGAAACACTCCCAGTCTTGTTTCAGATTCCTTCCCAAGCCGTGGTGTTGATCATGTGGCTATAGGGCAGCTTCTTGAGGGAACAAGGTAGGACCCCTGGTGCAAATTCTCTGTGTCGCACAGAAAGAAGCTGGAGCTCAGACAGAAGAGTCACGCGCCCCAGGTTCCATGGCAGGGCGTGGCAGGCTGGACCTCAGACCTGGCTCTCTGAACCATGCAGACTCTCTGTGCCCACCAAGCATGATGACTGACGACTCCTGGCCTGCAATGCCCAAGGACCCAGCCTCACTCCAGAGTTGGAGCCTGGAGGCCGACTGTTCCTGGCAAAGAGAAGCCAGGCTGAGCCAGATGGATGGGGAGATTTAAATAGAAAACCATCACCACATGGAAAAATTTCCTCTTTGCCTCACTCCTCAGCTCATTCTCTCAAAGACCATTTTGCTTTTTGCAGGCTGTGACCACCTTCTCTCTTTAAGCTCTTGGCTTTCTGGCCTCATCTGGGCTCCTCTGCCCCACCCACTCTTGAGTCATCATAGCTGGCCGCGTGTTACACACCCTGTCGCTTTGAGACCTGCAGGTCTCTGCCCGCGCTGTTCGCCTTCCTGGAGCGCCATCCTACCGCTGGTGGAAATTCCAACCCCCCTGTCAGGGCCCACCTCTGACACCCTTTCCTTGGTGAATCCTTCTCAAAAGGAATACATGGCTTCCTCCTTGGTGTCCTTTCCTCTCCCTGCCCAAGCACCCGGCCTCCAGTATAAAGTTGTGCATTAATTATTGAATTAATCTGAGTTAACTACCAATTCCTCCATCTCCTGGCCAGACCACGACCTCCTAAAAGGACCAGGTCTAACTAATCTTGGTACTCCCCAGTACCCAACACTCCGCCTGGCACTGAGCAGAAAGACACTCAGGAAACTTTCTACAGGTATATTGAAAGTCATATAATTCTGATGCTAATTATGGTTACTTGAGCATCTACTGTGAGCAGTCTGGTGCTAGGCTCTTTAAACAGTTTCATGGCTCCTCACATGGAGCTGGCAATGTGGGTTGTTATTCCTGTGTCCCACTTTGCAGATACGAAACTGAGGCTCAGAGAAGGGAAGTCCTTTACTCAAGATCACACAGGAAGTAGATGAGGGATTTCAAAAAGGTGTGTTTGTGATGCCAGAGTCAAGGGAAACAAAAGACGAGGTACATACAGAGCTTCTCCCCTCAACCCCCAACTTCCAGACTCCAAGAGCTAGGAGCATGTCCTGGGGTCTGACCATGGATGCCATCTGGGACTCAGGCTCTGACAGGGAACTCCATCCCCGAGAGGACATCTCCCCGGGGCGGTACCCACTGGAGACCGCCTGTACCAAGACTTTTAGGGCTTCCACGGATGTCTGACGGTCGGGAAGCCCCTCCCTAAGCAGCGCCCCGCCCCGGCGCGATCTTGAGGGCAAATTCCTACGACAACTTTCTACTAGAGGTTACACCTCGGTTTTAGAGCCAGAGCAGCACAGCCTCCCCTGACAGGAGAGATCTCGCACTTGGGCCCCTTGCCTTGCAGACAACGCCAGAAGAACGCGGTTATTTTGGGAGTAGTTGTCTTGGTTACGCCATCCCGCGGTGTTCTCTACTCCATCCTAACCCGTCAAGTTTCTAAGCGTGGAGTAAAGCCTTTCAAGCTTTTAAACACCGTCTTTATGAAAATTCCGCCCGATCTTTTCCTTGCTCCCTTGTTGCTCTGCGATGTTGAATCCCATTTCACGGATGAAGAAATTGAGGACCCAAGCAAGCGTTTTCGGTTTAAACATCTTTCCCAAGACAGCCTGGGACCAGCAAGTCCGGTTCTCAGGATCTCAATCCCGGTAACAAATTCCGATTTGAACACGTGCGGCTCGCGTCGTTAAAACCACAGCCCCACGTAAATAGTTAAACGTTTCAAATGAAACCCCCCAGCCCTCTTCCCCCAGCTTTTAGCGGCATGCACCTGGCTTTACAACTTCAGTTTGTAATTCCGAATGGCTGGGCATTCAAAGGGTTAAACCGGATTAGGAGGGGGCCAGTTGCGGGCATTGGAGCCAAGAAAGGGTTAAAAATATCAACACATTTACTCCCCCGTTTGGTTCACAAGGGGCAGCAACAGAATTGGGGGAGCCAGGGAGCCCCCTCAAGGAATGGCTTTTTTAAAATTCTAGAACTTTTAATTCCGACCAAAAACAAAAAAAGTGTCCCAGTTCCAAAGTTCTTTTAACCTTTTCTTTTTTTCATTATTATTTTTTTTCTCGATTTCTCCGCGGGCTGGTTTATAAAAGTCGCCCTGTCCTTTTGGGTTCGAGGAACCAGGTTCCCCCCACCCCCGCTCCCCTCCAGGCAGGGCGCGGGGCGGGGGCGCCGAGGGGACCCCGGGAGTTTTCTCCCGGGGCCGGGTTGGGACGCGCGGCTGCTGAGTCCCGGCTCCGGGCCCCTGAATTGGGGGGTCCGCGTCTGCCCCAAACGCCGCTTTCTTCCGTTTTCCATGTCATTTCCTGTACTAATAAGATGGTGGTCAAAGCAGGGGAGGAGAGCAGCAGCGAGTCGCCGCCGCCGCCGCCGCGCCGAGGCTGGCGCTGAAACTTTGCCGGGGCCCAGCGCGCCCGCAGCGCGGCCGCTCCCGCCGCGGGGGCCGCCAGCCGGGGCCGCGCCGCCTCCGCCGAGCCGCCCGCCCGGGCCCGCCCGCGCCGCCCGGGCCCCGCGGCTGCCGCGGCGCTCCCGGGAAGGTGAGTCAGCCCCGGTAGCCACTGTGGCCATTGAAAATGGCTTCGGAAAGCGCTCGGCAATTTGCCAGCGCGCGCCCGGGCGCGCGCGGGGGGCGGCCGGGGCAGGGGCTGCGAGCGGCCGCGGGGGCGGCGGGCGGCCGGGGGTGCAGCGCCCGCGGCGCGGGGGGGTCCGGGCGGCGCAGGAGCGGGGTGGTGGCGGTGGGGGTGCGGCTCGCCCCGGCCCGAGGTGGGTTAACCCTTCGGCAGGTAGCTGCCGCCGCCGCCGCCGCCGCCGCTGCGGGACTCGGGGGCCGCCCCTCCGCCTCCTTCCTCCCCGCCCGCGCCCCGCTCGCTCGCTCGCTCGCCTGCCTTGTTACAATGTAGCCTTTGCTCTGCGCCGGCGTGCCGCCCGCTGACGGACGTGGCCGCCGACCAATGGCAGCGGCCGCCCGGGCCCCGGGCATTCGGCCTGAGAACGCGGAGACGCGGGCGGGGCGGGGCGCCGCAGGCTGGACGGCTCGGCGCGGCCGCTGCCGCTGCTGCTGGCCTAGTTCTCGGGGGGCGGCGGGGGTGGGTGGCGCTCTGGGCTCGGCCACGGGGGTTGCGGCGGACGTGGGAGGTACGAGTCCTGCCGGGGTGCGGTGGGGGGCCCTCTTTCCAACGCAGTGCACGATTTCCCGGTAAACGTGGTCGCGCCGGGGGCCATTTCTTTTAACACGTTTCGCATCCCAGGTGCGGTGTAGACTCTTCGGGAAATCTCTCCGGAGTGTAGCCTCCATTCCCACCCCCCACCCCCGCCTTCCCCAAGGTAGTCTGCTCTGCAGGCACTCGGCGGCCGATGACCTTTCTCCGGTCAAGGCCAGCACGCCCCAGGCAAGTGGCTGCAAGGAGAATACAGAATGTCTTGAGCGCTGGTCGGTGCTGGTGGAAAAGTTGCTCGTGTCTTGTACGGGGTGGTGTTGGGCGATAGGGGTTTAGACCACCCCCGGGATGGGCTGGGACTTAAGGGAGAAAAATGTTAAGCCTCTCTTCTTTCTCAGATGCTTGTTTCATGTGGAGTAAGGCTGTTGTATATAATTTGGAGTGGCTGAAAGGAAACACACCCAGCTCTTTGTCCGCGGGGACAGGGGGAAGAATGAGACAGGGCTCTTGATGCCAGTAAACCTATAAACTGGGGGTTCTGTCTGTGCTTAGCCAAAGAATTTTCCATGAAGCATGATGCCTGTGGCAGCCAAGCTGTCCTTCGCCCTCATTTCCCCTTGAGAGGAAGGAAGGGGTTGGGGCTCTGAGGTCCATGGGGCAGATGTAACTCTCCTTCCCTGGGGAGTGGGGCCTGATTTTTGCTCACTGACTTTCTCAGAGGTGGGTGAGCAGAGTTCTGTGTAGGCATGTGGCTGTAAACCTTCCTCTCTGGAATAGAGCCCAGGCCAGTTGCTTGAGTTTAATGAAAAAGGGCTTCTCCATTGGAGTCCTCTTTCCTCATACTGACCTGGGACTTTGGACTTGGCATGATTACCTTTGACCTCTCTGGATCTTGCTCCTCCATCCCTAAAGTAGGGCCAACAAAGCCTGTCTGGGCAGGCAGTTGTGAGATGGAATGAGACAGCACAGAGACAGTGCCTAGCCCATAGCCCACAGTGAGTTAAGAAGTATTTTTCTTACTGGGATTATTGCAGAACACTCTCCAGGGAATATCAGAATTGCCCAACAAGCTCCACCCAGGTCCATTCAGTCCCAGATTTGCTGGGGCCTCCAGGGGCAACTGAGGCAGAATCTATGCTGCCTACCCTAATGACGTGCTCAGAGGTGAGGGGCTCCCCTCACTGGTCCCAGGAGTCCTTCATCAGCCCTCACAGCTATCACTTACATACTACTCTGACCTGAGTTACAGTTCTGTCCTCTTGACCCTTTGCATTGATGTGTTTCAAAAATTTGTTGTCTTTGGTGTCAAGTAAGACTTCCGAATGTTTCCTCACCTGGACTTAAATGGGAGAGGGGTTTCCCCTGGTTCTAAGTTCTTGGCAAGTGTGAAGGAAGCGAAGACCACTGGACAAGTAGGCAGGAGTCATTCCTGTTCATTCAGCTGCCTCCTCGGCTTGTTCTGGGCTATCTCATAGCTATGACCCACACACAGAGTCCGAGGCTGTTCCATCATTTTCTTCCCTAAACCACCTCCAGGGCTCTCATCTTGTCCAAGGCTACCACCATCTTGCTTGTCCCTAAGGCAGAAACCTTGGTGTCTCCATTCCCACACTGCAATCCACTGTATCTCCAGATCTGGGGAACTTCAGCCTATTAAATTGAGTCTATCCACATCCTCTCTGTCTTCTCTTCCCGAGCGTCTTGGTCAAGCACAACTGTCTATTCCCAAGACAAGAGCACGAGCCTCCTAACTCCACCTGTGACCTCCCCTCCATGTCAGTCTTAGGGTGGCAGAGTGATCTGTTCCCAAGAAGATCACAGCAGACTCCCCATTTCCCCATAAAGCATTGAAAAGTCTTCACAGTACTTGTGGGATAAAGAACCAAGTTGTTCCCATGGTTTAGAAGCCTCTGAGTGATGTGGGCCCTATCCTTTCCTTGGCCTCGTCTTCCCTCTTCCCTGCATCTCTCTGATCTCTCCTGCACATGTCGGTCCCTCCTTCTGGAATACTGAAACAGTTGTGATCTAATGAATGAGTTAAGGTTGGGGGACAGCAAGATGGAGTGAGTGTCTGGTGGTGCTTAATGCTACACCGTAAATATTTCCTCCAGGGAGGCACATGTAGGACTGACTGTAGCTCCCCTTGTGCTGGCTAGGGCTGTGTGACTGGCCGGTGAGCTGTGAACTACAGTGGCCCATGCCACTTCTGGTCTGGAGCATCTGGTTGCTGGTGTGAGA
Source organism: Ovis aries (assembly GCF_016772045.2). Taxonomy (NCBI): domain Eukaryota; kingdom Metazoa; phylum Chordata; class Mammalia; order Artiodactyla; family Bovidae; genus Ovis; species Ovis aries. Next base: position 74,107,193 of record NC_056068.1, read on the forward strand.
CCCTCCTGAGTGCTCTTTTCCTGTGGTGTGGCAACTGGCAGGAGGTAGGGTTGGTGGCTGCTTCTGCTGGCCTGGCTCCCTGTGTTGCTCCCTGAGTGGAACCCCCTTGGTGCCTCATGATGGACGTGCAGCATGAGTGATGGTTAAGCTTTTGTTGTTTCAAACTACTTAGATTTGGGGGTTGCTACTGCAGCATAACCTAGCCTGTCCTGACTGATACGGAGACTTGGGGAGCATTCTAGGCAGAGATAAGTGCACACACACAGGCTTGGAAAAGCTCATCCTCAGTGGCCGGGGTGATCTTTTTGACAAATAAATCTGAGTCCGTCAACCCCTGCCCGAACAGCCTTCTGGAGTCCTTCAGTTGCCCTTCAGACACCGTGGGGACACCGTCTTGAATCCCTCCATTGATCATGTTCAGCCTAACGTAGTCCTTTACTCATGTGTCCTCTGCCCTGGCGATGCGTTCCGTTTCACCTGTGTAGGTCTCCTCATCCTTCGTGTTTCAGCTTCAGCATTACCTGTTCAGGGAAGCCCTCCCTGGCTAGGTCAAGCCCTCCATGGCAATCTCTCACGGCCCATGTGCCTTTCCTTTATAGCGCTCATCTTAGTGGTGTTTTTACATTTATTGGTGTATTTACAGATTGCAGGCTTCCCTGGTGGCTCAGGGGTAAAGAACCCACCTGACAATGCAGGAGACTCGGATTCAGCCCCAGGGTCAGGAAGATCCCCTGGAGAAGGAAATGCAACCCACTCCAGTGTTCTTGCCTAGGAAATCCCATGGACAGAGGAGCTTGGCGGGCTACAGTCCATGGGGTCACAAAACACACAATTTAGCGACTGAACAACGACAACACTGAGTGCAGCCTTACTCTTTCATCAGACCATAAGCTCTGCGCGGGTAGGGCCTGGTTTCGTGTGCACACACTGCTGTGTCTCCATTGTCTGTGCACAAGAGTTGCTCAGTAAATATCTTCTGATGAATCTCTGAGCGTTGGCTGCAGGCCCATGGTGTGCTGGGAGCTAAGGACAGGATTCATTATAAATGTTGCTTCCCTGGGGTGTGGGCAGGTAGGTCCAGCAGGAAGGAGGTGTCAGGTGTGGTAGGCAAAGTGATTGGCCCTTAGAGTATGGATACCAAGCTTCCCATATTTACAGATGTTCATACCCCCAGAAGGACTGTGTTTCTGGGATGTATGAGAGAAAGTTCCAGGAGGGCCAAGAGGGTGAGATTCAGTGGATCGTTGAGGTCTCTGATCTGGAGAGTATATGATTTAGTGAAGGAAATGTACAATAAGAGATCCAGGGCTGATGAAAATGAAGGTCATGGTGGTGAAGGCATCTAATGTTTACTGAATGCTCACTGTGTCCTAGATATGGTCCTAAGCATGTCACATACCATATGCAGAAAAGAGAGATAGGTATTATTATTTCCATTTCACAGATAGGTAAACTGAGGCCCCAGGAGGTGATGGAAAGGATCCAGGGCTACCCAATGATGTAGCCAGGATTGGAACCCTGGATCTGATGCCATCTCCCTAGGATGCCCTCTTAGAGTGAGGGAGAGAACTCCAGACCCATCAAGGAGAAGCTGCTTTGGAAAAGTCACATGGGGCTATAAGGCTTCCCGGAGGTAACCCACCTAACATCGCGTTTGAGCAAAAAGGTTCTTGGCTCAGAGGTACTTGGTAGCCTTGGTGCCAGAGCTCGTCTAGAACCATCTGGTGCCTCCTCCATCCCTGTTCGGGCCTAGGAGTCCTTAGAGGCCCCAGAACCCTGTATTCTTAGAGTGGGCCTGGGAGGGACTTCCCTACAGCTGGTCCTGGGCCGCACCGGAAAAATAAGCTGTGCAGAAAGAAAAAAAAAACAATGAAGAAAAAAGAAAAATGTGCTGTTATTTTTAAAAAGCCTGTTTCATATTGCAGATTTATATCTGCGTTGAAAAGGCCAGCATTCACGGAGGCGTTCATTCGTGGTGGCATGCTCAGGGCAAAGGCTCTGTAAGGGGGGAGGCCCGGGGCATCCGTCAGTTCTTCCTTCGTTCATCAGGTGGTCGGTGCACACAACCGCACTGTGCTGTGCTTAGGAGTGCAATGCGAAAGCCAGTCCTTATCCCTCCAGAACTCACTGATCCGTCTGGGGAGGTGGGCAGTTAACCAAGCAGTTTCAGGTTGCAGCAGAAGGGGACAAGAGAGTGGGCCATGGACTCTCAGTCAAGGAAAGCTTCCCTGAGGAGGAGGCCTTTCAGCTGGGTTTTGAAGGATGAATAGGAGTTGGAGAGAAAGGAAGGCATTCCAGCATGGAGTGTGACTTGTATAAAGGCCTGTGCACACAGAAGGGCTTGGGGAGGCTCTGGTAGTTCGTTTGGCTGAAGGGTGCAGGAAAGGGAGGAGGTGAAGGGAGATGAAACTGGAAAGAAAGAATAGTGATGATAATAGTAAGGTGACTACCACACCAGCTCTGATCCCGCCTCAGGTCCTTTGCACTGCCTGTTCCCACCGCTGTGACACTCTTACCCATTGGTAGAGTGGGTACTCTCCATGGTAGGCTCCCTCACCTCCATTGGGATTTGCTCAAATGTCACCTCTCGTGGGCACTTTCTTGTTTAAAATCGCAACCCCTGTCCCCTTATCCCGCTGTTTCCCTGCCTTTTTTTTTTTTTTCTTTTTCTCCACAGTGCACAGCATGTATAAACATGCCTTGTGCTTTACTTACTTATGTTGGTTTTGTCTGCCTCCCTTAATTATACTATAAGTTCCCAGAGAGGGGGGAGTTTTGTCAGTTTTGTTCAGGGCTGCATGAGCAGCGCATGGCACATAGTAAGGCCTTGTATTTGTGGAATGAATGAATGAATTGAACACTTACTATTAATGTAGGCAAAGTCCTTCATAACGTGTTTTCTATTTCATCTTCCCAGCAGACCCTGAGATTGGGGCTATTATTTCCCTTTAGGAGCCCGAGGCTCAGAGAGGTGGACTAACTTGCCCAATGTTTCCCATTTGGTTGGCAGCACCGTTGGGATTTGAACCCAGGTCTCCTGGCTCCTGAGCCATCCCACCTAACACGGAGACTCTATCCCAGCCAGACTGTAAAAAGGTTATGACCGCTCTGCAGAGGAGTTTATACTCTGTCTGTGGGGCCTCTGGGAGCCACAGAAGGTTTTATGAGGATCGAGCTGACATGGAGAGCAGGCTCAGGTCCCAGTCGTCAGCAGCAGCAACAGCTTGGGTGTGAGGCTGGAGGCAGGGAGGCCAGTTGGGAGGCTGTTACAGCGTCATGGTAGGAGAGGGTGAGGATGAGGGCATGGTGGAGGCCATTCCAAAAGGGAGGGTGGGGGCGGGGGGGAGAGGACTTGCCCTTCCGCACTGAGACCCAGTGCAGTTAGGTTGGAGCACAGTTCTGGGGGCTGAAGGCTTCCTGGAGTGTGTCTGACTTCACTTCTGAGTAGCCATGGCACCCCCAGATAAGATGCGTCAAAGTCCCTTAGACTGGCCTCTTGGCAGCAGGGTGGGATGGAGAGGGAGTGTGTGGGCGGGGCGCCCTGGAGGGGGCGTGGCCTCAGGTCCAGCCCTGCCCCCGCTCTCGGCAGCTGGGAAACACCGGTAAGAGGCTGCCCCTTTTGCGTCTGCCTGTCTCCTCATCTGGACCGTCGGGGTGATAATGGTGCTGGCCTCACAGAGCTCCCCAGGAAGCAGCACCGAGCACCGGTGCGGCACAGGGCCAGCTCTGGGGGGCCAGCTCCATGGATGTGAGAGCGGGACCACAGGGGCGGCATCTCCCAGGGCACTGACATAATCTTGTGCCACTTGCCAGGGACAGCACTGCCAGGAGACGGGAGGATGCATGCTCACAGGGGTCTCTACTTAAAGGTGACCTGACCATACCTTCAGACACACTGCCCCAACGGGCTTGTGTTCAAAGCCAAATACGCTTGGGCTTCAGTCTCCCTTGCTGTAAACAGAGATGGTAATGTCGGTCCTGTATTATCTGCTGTGGAGAAAAACTCCTTCCTCTGTGTTTTTTCAGGACCACATTTTAAGAGGACCATGTATTGAGCATCAGGGCACTTGACATCGGCCCCAGGTTCAGAGAGGGTATGTGACTAGCTTCAGATCACACAGCCGTCATCTGATCTTTCCAATCGCCTGAAGAAACCCACCTTAACAAAGGAGGCTTCTTTGTGTTATGTGACAGTTCCCTGCAGGGCCCCTGGGTGCTTTCAACCCAGGATTTGATTATAAGCTCTTGGCTTCCCTGGTGGCTCAGATGGTGAAGAATCTGCCTGTAATGTGGGAGACCTGGGTTTGAATTCTGAGTTGGGAAGATCCCCTGGAGAAGGGAAAGGCTACCCACTCCAGTATTCTGGCCTGGAGAATCCCATGGACGGAGGAGCCTGGTAGGCTACAGTCCACTGGGTCGCAAAGAGTCGGACACGACTGAGCGACTTCACCTTCACCTTCACCTGGGGTCACAAGGAGTTGGACTCAACTGAGCGACTTTCAGTTTCACAATCTCCCTGCAGGGCCCCTGGGTGCTTTCAACCCAGAGTTTGATTATAAGCCCTTGGTTTCGGGACCCTCTCCCCACCCAGGAACCTCACGAATCAGATCTTACTGGTGTATCTGAACCAACTAAGAGCGTTCAGTGAAACGACTCTGGGTGAGGGGAGCAGAGGTGAAGAACAGAGGGCCGCTCACTGTCTTGCTCCCCAGTACCAGCCCCAGATCAGGGTGGATGCTGAGGGATGGGAGCCCTGTTTGCAAAGTGAGGCACCCCTGGGCCTCTGGAGCCTTCGGCGCCTTCTAGGGCTTTCCCTGCCACCCCTCTCCCGCGTCCCTCAACCTGACCCATAAGGGCAACTCAGACCTCTCCCCAACTTCACACTTCTCCCACATCCTTTATCGTTAGCCTCTGAGGTGAGCAGAACCACTCTCATAACGCCCAGTTTATAGTCGAGAAAACAGGCTCAGAGACAGGAAGTGGCTTGCTGGAGGTCCTGCAACTTAGGGAGCGACCAAGCTAACATTCTAACTCCAAATCTAGCATCTCTTCCTCTGCACCCCAGGCCTCCATGTCCTGGAATCAGAGCACAAGGGGAGCCTCAGAGCGTTTGGCCCAGTCCTTCCCAAAGGGCAGGCTGTCCCGCCCCTGCTTACATATCTGTGGTGGCTGGAGCTCGTCCTATTCTGGGGGGACTGACGCAGCAGACCCCAGGCGATGTGCATGAAGGAACGGGGGTGGTCAGTGATGTGCTGACCAGTAGACTGCTTCTTCCAGGCAGGGTTGGGGGCGAGAGGGATCAGCAAGCAGGCTATCAGCTTGTCTTGGGCTGGGCTGCTGTGGACGTCACTGAGCAAGTATATATGGAACCACCCCCACGATGTCAGCTTCCCCAGAGCAGCTTCTCTCACTATCTCGTACTTTCCCCAAGGAAAAGTGCTGAGGGCCAGGGAGGGATCCTGCTGCCCGATGCCCAGGGGATGGACATGGTTGGCTTGGGAGGCTCCGGGACAGCTGCGGGGCGTGGGGAATGGCCCACCCGACCCACAGCCTCAGCAGGAAGTGAGCCTCTCGTAGGGGCAGCCGACTGGGACCTGGCCGGGCTGGACTCGGCATTGTCGTGGCCCAAGGTACAGGGCGGGCGGGCTCTGGGTGGGTGAGGGAGGAGTTAAAGGCTGGGACCCCACTCAGCCACACAACCCAGCACTTCACTGCTCCAACCCCAGCAAATGGGACTTTTCCTGGGGTGGGTCAAGGCCCTTCCTCAGACCAGCTGTGTCCCAGAGGAAAAGTGAGAGGAGGCTGATATCTGGGGAGGAGGTGAAGAGATTCAGAGGCTGAAGGTGTCATGAGTCAGAAGCCCCTTAGCCCGGGTGGGGGTGGGCAGGGCGATGGGATCTACAGAGGGGACCAGCCAACTCAGCAGCTGAGCAGAATTTACCCCCAGGAGGAGATGCGGCAAAGGGAGGATGAGCAGAAAGGGAAGATCCAGGTCAGAATTTTGGACAGGGCGATCCCAGGTCTTTTATAAACATTGTGCGGGTATGCGTGCAAAGCCACTTCAGTCATGTTCGGACTCTTTGCAACCCCACAGACTGTAGCCCGCCAGGCTCCTCTGTCCATGGGATTTCCCAGGCAAGAATACTGGAATAAGTTGCCATGCCTTTGTCCAGGGAATCTTCCCAACCCAGGGATCGAACCCACATCTCCTGCGGCTCCTGCATTGTAGGGAGATTCTTTACCACTGAGCCACTGGGGAGGCCCTTTATAAACATCAGTAACAGCCAAACCTGAATGAAGCTTATCAGTGTATATGGGCCCTACCTGAAGCAGGGTGCTGCCCAAATCATCTTATTAGCCTCAGTTTACAGAGCAAATATTGGGGCCCAGAGACGTGAGGTGACTTACCCAAAGTCACACAGCTATTAAAGGCTGAACCGGGATTTGCACCCAGGTTAGGTCTGATTCCAGAGGCCGAGCTCTTCATCGCTGTGAGGGGCTGCCTCACTGTTACCGCAGTGGGAACTGTCGTCAGGAGCCTGTGCTGGGAGGGACAGTGGACTGGAGGGCTTGCAGATTCCAGAAGTGTGCCCTGTGATGCCAGGCAGTAAGAGAAAGAACAACATGGACCAGTAGTGACATCAGGCCAGTTACCCTCTCTGTGCTTCTACAGGCTCACCTGAGAATGGGGGTGCCTGGCACAGGTCCTGCCCCTGTTCCTGGGTGGCTGGGACCTTCCCATGCAGCATTTGGGTCGGCACTTGTCTAGGGAGCACCCCTTTGGGCTCTGGAAGTCCAAACATAAACATAATTTGGATGGGCCCTGCACTGGAAACACCAGGGGCAGAGTCCCCCAGGGCCAGGGAGAGGGTGGTCCACAGACTACTGCCCATCCGTGAGTTTCCTGTGACTGGTCCGTAGCACGGTAGGTGCAGACCTTAGAGTAAGTGTTGAGAAACTCATCTGCAGCTTGACACTGCCGCATCATTTCTTATTGTAATTTACAAAAGCATCAGTTGGCAACAGATTGGAAAACTTAAAAAAAAAAGCCTCTTTACCATAAATAGCTTGAGCAGCTCTGGCCCAGATCCTAACTGTGATTGAAGGTAGGAAGTGCCCTGCTGCTCAGAGACAAGGTGGGAAAAGGAGCAAGTAATTCTGCCTTGGTGGCGGGGGAGGGAGAGCGGCGTTAGGCTTCCCAGAAGTGCTGTTGAGCTGGACCTTGAAGGAGGAGTAGGTGTTTGCCAGGTGGGGGAAGAGGGAAGGACGTTGTTGGTGCTGGGAACAGTATGTGCAAAGGCAGGCGGTGTGAGGTTCTGAGGGTTCCGGGCATGGCAGGTGATCAGGGTGTTTGGAGAAGAAGTGGTGGATGGGCCCTGGAGAAGCAGGTCAGGGCCAGCCCAGGAAAGCCTTGACTGCTCGGATAAGGAGTTGAGACCTCAAGACTGGCCCAGGGTCAGAGGTCGTGAGGCGGAGGATAAGATCATGGCTACATGGACACTTTAAGGCCCGAAGGTGCCATCCGTGCGGAAGTTCCCTTTGGTCTTCAGCCTTGAGGGAGGCTGCCTTGTGGTCCCCAGAGGGGTGAGTAGCTGGTAAGCAGACTCCAGAGTTTGGCTGGTACCTAGTTGCTCCGGGAATCAGTCCTGGCTGGATAGGCAGGCCATTCTCCGGTGTGAGGGGCGGGCCTTCCCAGGCCGTCCTGGTCAGTGGGTGGGCATCTGGTGTGGTTGAATGACTGTGGCGGAACCCTTTTGTGCCCCCCGCCCCTGCCCTAAGCTGCCAGTGCTGCGAGCTCACGGGGTGTGTTGGCTGCCTGTAGGAGTCCAGGGCCATGATTGGGAGGGGGAAGGCCTGAGGCCCGGGGCTGAGTTTTGGGGCTTGGCCAGGCCCCAGGAGCCTGGTACGTGAGGAGCCTGGGGTTCGCTTAAGAGGTGAGCCGTGGACGAAAGCCTGAAGCTGCTTCCTGCATGAACCCTTTCTGATGGGCCAGAGCTGAGCTGAGGCCTGCTTTTGAGGCCTGAGGGCTAGACGCTTGATGGAGGTGGCAAGGCAGGGTTGCTGTCCCCACGAGGCCAGCTCCCAGGAGCAGACGGCGCGGTGGCGAGGTGGCAGAGTTCCTGCTGTGGCCCAGCCTCCTGTTCCGAGAGGAGGTAACTGCCCTGTCCCGGGGCCCCTGGGAACAGACCACGGTGCTCCTGGGCCTGCATGTGGCCACAGATCCTCCCCATCAGGGAGCTGCGGGGAGGACCTCCCCCATCTGCCCCACCTACACTCTCCTCCTCGGGGCCCTGTGCAGGGTGGCCCAGGCTCTGGCTCCCTCCCTGCAGCTCCCTGTTGGTGTCGGGGCCCCACGCAGCAGGCCTGTCTGGCTGCCATTCAGCAGGGAGTCCAGCAGGCGTTTGCAGGAGTCACTGGGGTGCTTTGGTTTTGACCATGGCCTTGGTGGTGCTGGAAGGGATTTCTCTGGTGGCTCAGATGGCAAAAGTATCTGCCTGCAGTGCAGGAGACCTGGGTTCGATCCCTGGGCCTGGAAGATCCCCTGGAGAAGGAAATGGCAACCCACCCCAGTACTCTTGCCTGGGAAATCCCATGGATGGAGGAACCTGGTGGGCTACAGTCCATGGGGTCACAAAGAGTCAGAAATGACTGAGCAACTTCACTTTCACTCTGGTGGTGCTTGGAGGCTTGCCTCTCCCGAGGCAGGAGAGGGCGACTGTGCGGCAGCTGGACTCCCTGCCTCCTGCCCTCCAGGCTTCATCCTGCTGCCCCAACCTCTCCCAGAGCTGGCGCTTCTCTCTGTGAGCAGTGGGTAGCACCGTCTTGCTTCTTGGCCGCCCCTCTCCTCATAGGCGTACCTCCGAGCCTGTTCTTCATGGGCTGTGTGGCCTTCGTTCCCAGGTGCGGTCCTTCAAGGCCGGCCCTCTGCTCCGGCCTCCTCTGGCAGGGACTGAGCCTTGCTGTTTCTCCCTCTGGCCTCCCTGTAGCTCTGTCACCTGCCCCAGCTCCAGTTCCCTGGGCTGGTGAGGCCAGGACTTGCTGGCCCGTCTCCCAGGGTTCCCTTCCTCAGTTTCAGGTGGAAACCAGGACTCCCCCCGGCACTTCTCGGTGGCTCCCTGCTTGCCGCCCCCCCCCGAGCACCCTGGCTCTCGGTCAAGGACCCTGGCCCAGAAAGGCTCCCTTGCCCTTTTGGATGGACTCGCGCCTGTCTTGCAGCAAGTGTGGCTGCTTTGGGGCCTCAGGTGTGGCTGCCTCCTTTTCTCGTCCATGGTATGGATGAGGCCTTGTGTTTTGTGGGGAGTCTGTATGGTTCACAAAGGAGCTACGTTGATGATGTCTCATTTCATCTTCACGATAGGCTTGGAGGTGGATACTGTGAGCCCATTTTGTGGATGAGAGGGTTGAGGCTCCACAGGGTTCAGTGATTTTGTCATGGTCTTGTAGGAAGTCAGGGGCAGAGCTGGAACTTGGACCTGTACCTCGCGGCTCTTTTCCTTTTTCAAAACTATGTGTTTATTTACTTGGCTGTGCCAGGTCTTGGCTGGGCATGTGGGATCTTTAGCTGTGGCATGTGGGATCTAGTTCCCTGACCAGGGATCAAACCCCGGGCCCCCTGCATTCGAAGCGTGGAGTCTTAGCCTCTGGACCACCAGGGGAGTGGATCCTGGCTCTTTTCTTGGCCCGGTAGCTGTCCTGCAGGTGAGAGCGGCATTGATCTTGGCTTGTTAGTGTCAGGAGCTAGGTGCCTGACCAGGACTAGGGGTCTGCAGGCTGGGGCTCAGGCTGTTGGATTGGGTAGAGCTCTTCATGTGGCCTGGGCCGTTGTCTGGGCTCAGTTTACAGTCAGGTGCGTTCAGCCTGTAAGTCACTTTCTCCTTCCTTCCTGAATTCCTGCCCCCCAGGACCCGATCCTGGGAGTCTAAGCCTGATGCCAGACATGCTGGCTGGGGACTGAGGGTTGTTGGGACAGAGGGGCCAGGACTGGGCATTACTGGGGCAAGGGGAACGGTGGGGGGGCGCTGGGTGGCAGGAGGTGGACTCGGAAGCTGGCCTGTGGGCCTCTGACACACTGGTGTCACTGTGAGGGTCCACAACTCCTGGCCTCTCCCTCCTCCAGGGTCTGAGATTCTGTGCTGCTTTAAAAACATTCACAGCGCGGGGACAGTAAGGGCTTTTCTCCTACTCCTCTGATGCGTCTGTGAGGTTCAGAAGGGCTGGACCCCTCCGTCCTTGTGGTAAATCCTTCCACCCCAATGCATGGGCTTGCACGTGTCCAGGGACCAGTAGCTCACTGTTCCCAAGACATCTCCTTGTATTTTTATTACGTTGTTTTATTAAATTTCAATTATATAAAGAATATACAGATAAATTTTTACTATAAAAAATCAAGTATTATTTTAAAGGTGAAACATGATTTTCCTTGATAACCATAGCATTCCAACCTCCTCCGCAGGGCTTATCATGACTGTTATTACTTAGGTATATATCCTTCTAGGTCTTGGTCTGTACGTTGCACAGAGCCTATGGGACTATGTGCCATTATAGCGTGTGTACATACATGTACATACATATATACATATGTACATTTCAACAAGTGGTTTCACCTGCAAATTGCTTTTCTCACTTAACTTTGGATCTAGTCATAGTTTTATGTAGTGAGCTTACCATAATTTTTTTCTTTTATCTTTTTTTAAAAAACTGATACACAATAGTGTATCATTGTAAATCATTGTAAATCAATGAGCAGTAAATTGTTGGAAAAGACCCTGATGCTGGGAAAGATTGAAGGCAGGAGGAGAAGGGGATGACAAAGGATGAGATATTTGGGTGGCATCACCGACCCGATGGACTTGAGTTTGAATAAGCTCCGGGAGTCGGTGATGGACAGGGAGGCCTGGCGTGCTACAGTCCACGGGGTCGCAAAGAGTGGGACACGACTGAGCGACTGAACTGAACTGAACACAGTCGTGTATCAGTGGAGAGGATTATCATTTATCTAGCCATTCTCTTACTGCTGTACATTTAGCTTAATTCTAATTTTATTCTTGTGCTACTGCTGGGTTATGGGAGCCAGTTGCATTTTTTAAAAATTGCTGTGCAATATTTAAAGTCTGTCCACTGAGGCTTTGCCCAGAACCAAATGTCTCCCTGGGGATCTCGAGCTATTCCTGCGTCTCTTCTTTAGCCAGAGAGAAAATCTGCTCCGTAGCCCTCTGCTGGTCCCCAGAGAGCGGGAAACAACAGCCACAGCCCCTGGAGTCTCTTCTCTTTCACACTTGGGTTTTTCTAGCCTTACTCAAAAGGTGTGTTTTCCAGTGTCTCCTCCTGTCTCTGGTGGCTGTTGTGATAAGTAAACTTTGGAATCCAAATGCCTTGGTTCAGATCCTGGTGTTTCTGGGAAATTGACTTAACCCCTTTGTGCCTAGTTTCATCCTTTGTGAAACAGAGATCACAGCGGCGTGTGTAGCACTTCCATGAGGCCCGAGTAAACTAACATGTATAACGTGCACAATGCTGGTAACAGTCCCAAGAATGCTATTATCCTGGGGTCTCTTGTCTGCGTTAGCTCCAGACCCACCTCTGAGGGCAGAGGGCCCGTGTTCCCCGTGGGCCGCCTGGCATGGCTCCAGCCTTTGCAACAGCTTCAGCCCACTGTCCACTGATTTCCCAGAGGAGGCTGCTGCCTGGGAAGGCGGCGGACGATCAGATTTCTGCCTGGCTCGGCCCTGTCGGTTCTGGATCGAGGCCTACGGGGAGGGAAGGAGGTCAGCCTGACCCTGTGCTTGGTGATGGTGGCCAGGAACCTGGTAATGTAACCCCATACCTCAGGCAGATTTGCTGACTCTCAATGGGGCCTGTTGTGGCCAGGGATTTGATCTCCCTTGGCCTGCAGGGTGAGCAGGAGAAGAAAGCCGCCTGGGGCCAAGCTCTCCCCTGAGAGCCCTGGGGCCCCTCTGGACCACACTGGCTGGTCCAGGCCTGGGTTTACCTTTCAGCTCTTGGGGTAAATCTCTGCAGCTCATCATCTAGTTAGTGCTGGAAAGGATGGCCCCTTTGCTCTTTTTCTCATACTTCCATCCCTCTTCCCCTCCTTTTAGGTTCGAAACCACCTTTATGCCACCATCTAACCAGCTCTGCACAGCCGTCCTCTGAAGTAGGCAGCCTGGTCAAGGCCACTTCACAGATGTGCAGACAGAGGCCCAGAGATGTCAAGTGATTTTCTCAAGGCTGCACAGTTAGGCGCTGGCAGGGTTAAGGGAATATACCCAGGCCAACTGGCTCCTTGTTCAGTTCTTTTTCATGAGGCCACCCAGTGTGATAGTTTTGGCAGAAGGTGCCCAGTGGGGCAGCCCTGCCTGTCCTCTTGCCCTCTGGTCCGTGGCGTGTGTGGTCAGTGAGCACAGAGGGTTGGAATTATTTCCTGAGAGGCGAGAAGCACCAACACTGGCCCAGGGCCCGGCCCTTTCCCAGCACCAGCCGCAAGCGCTCTCAGCAGCCAGAGATGGCAGGACAGAGAGTGGCTGCTTCAGCTGAGGCCATGTGCCCCTGCAGGGGAAGCAGTTTTCTCTCTGGGCCTGTCCTGTGGTGTGGGCAGGGGTCTGCAGCCACCCTGGCGACCCTGGGTGCTTCTCCAGGGAGGTGGGAGAGGAGCCATCATGGGACTCGTTTTAAGACTGGAGGAAGCGAGGCTCGGAAAGGCCCAGAGGGCTGGTCTGAGCTGACGGCTGGCAGAGGGGGAACTGGAACCCACTCCCTGCTCCTCCCCGTAGACCTTCGGCAGCTGTGCTGCCGGCTACACCAAGGACACTGAGCAGCCCAGCTCTGAGTTAAGAGTGTGGATGCTGGTGTCAGAAGAGGAACATGGGCTGGGTCCTGGCCCAACAGGAACTGTTCATATTTACTGAGCACTTACTATGTGGCAGCTGCTATGCTGTCTTGACTCATAATATCTCACTCAATCCTCGGAATAACCTCAGGAGGTAGACACCATTATTATCTCCATTTAGTGGGGAACCAGCACAGAGAGCTGGCTTCCCGTGGTCGTATGCAGGGGCGGGGGGGGGGGGGGGGGGAAGGGGGTGGGAGGTGAAGCTGAGACTGCAGTCCCAGCAGAGGGGCTCAGAGTTGCCCAGTGCACCACGACAAGCCTCTCACAGCCAGGAGAGCGACACCCGCCTGTCTTATCCTGGTAGCTGAGCCATGGCGGGCTTCAGTATGCATTTGTTGGGAATAATTGTGTGAATGGATGTGAGCCTTTGGACAAGTGACTCGGCCTCTCTGAGTGGCAGGAAAGTAAGGGGCAGCCACCTTTTCTCCAGTGTGGATGGGAAGAGTAGCGCGTGGAGGTGTTTCAAAGTGCTGAGGTCAGGGCCGGCCCACAGCGGCTGCGGTCCCTCTGGGCAGACGATGCCTCCAAGTGGCTCTGAACCGACCTGGGAGTCGGGGTGCGGCTCTGAGCCGTCTCACTGGGGGGGACGGAGGCAAGTTCCGTCTGCATGGGTGGCTGTGGGGTGTCACCCATGGCTGGCGTTGGGCTTCCTCTGGGCAGAGCCAGGGGCCAGAGGGGCGGATCGTGAGCCCTGTGAGTGGGTGCGTGCGGACCCCTGCATTCCTGTGGGTCACTCACAGCCGGCTGGGTAGCTCCCTCCCTCGTTTTTCTTGTCATTTCCCCGTGCCTGTCTTTCATCCAGGCTCCAGGAGGCGAGGTGACTCACCCAGGTTCCCACAGGTGTGGAGCATGATTCCAGGCCTCACCCACCGCCTTGTGAGGGCCCCCTCCAGCTCCTCACTGTGGGTTTCAAAAGTGGGGCAGGTGCCTGGGGCAGGGCCAGATCAAGGGCCCCTGGAGGTCTCCTGTGTGGCAGGAGCCCCCATTCAGGTGCTTCTTTGGTGGGCAGCTCCGACAGTAGGCTCTCTGCAGGGAGACTCAGGAGGTGCCGGGATCCGTCCCAGGATCTGCCGTAGATCTGCTGGGTGGCCTTGAGTAAGCCCCTACCCCTCTCTGGGCCTGGGCATGCAGCCCTGTGAAGTGGGACCATAGGGCTCACGGCTCTTCTGCCCTTCTCTTTTGCTGCTGCCAAGTCGCTTCAGTCATGTCTGACTCTGTGCGACCCCATCCCTGGGATTCTCCAGGCAAGAACACTGGAGTGGGGTGCCATTTCCTTCTCCAACATGAAAGTGAAAAGTGCAAGTGAAGGCGCTCAGTCGTGTCCGACCCTTAGCGACACCATGGACTGCAGCCCACCAGGCTCCTCCGTCCGTGGGATTTTCCAGGCAAGAGTGCTGGAGTGGGGTGCCATTGCCTTCTCTGGGCCTTCTCTTTTTGGGGTATGGTTTATGCCTTAGGACCCAGACTGGCATTTTCTCAACCCCTTTTGAGGACACTAGGCTACTGGGGACTCTCAGCCTTGCCAGTTGGGGGACAACTGGACTTGGAATCAAGGACCAGGTTCTGGTCCCAGACAGTCCTGGGACGGTGAGATAACATGGCAGGGCGAGGTGGGGCTTGCCAGGGAACTCCACCGGCTGCATTCCCCAGGGTGGGCCCTGGGAAACTGGGGTTCGGCAGACAGCATACATGGGAGGCAAGCACTGATTTTGGAGGCTGCGAGATCTGGGTTTGGATACAAGCTTTCCCACTCACCTCTGGCTACCCACTTGGCTGAGCTTCAGTTTCCTCACTGGTGAAACAGGAGGTGACTTGGTCCCCCTAAGTTGAGGTCAGGATGAAATGCAGGCATGTCTCCCCAGCTACTCACTGACACTTACCTGGTTCCCCAGTTGCATGCATGGATCTGTTAAAGGGTTGGAAAATTGGGGGGAGGGGTCAGAGAAAGTTCTGGAAGCCTCTGGAGGCTGAGTCCAGAAATAGAAGACCCCAGAGGCAGAGGCTGCTGATGGCCAGACTGGCCTCCGCCAGCCCCCAGGAGGCCACAGTGAGCTGGCAGCGGGGGCCTCCCCTCCCTCCCGAGGCTGCTGGCTGCATAAATTACTCGGCAGCCTCTGGGCTAATTTTACCTTCTTGGTTTTCATGAATCATTTCCCATCCGGGGGCGTGTGCGAGGAATGGAAACGGCTCTGCCAGCTGGGTGCCTGGGCGCCAGCCGCAGCGAGGCGCCTGTGCGGAGCCCTGCCTGCGTGCTCAGAGGCAGGGACCGGACACCCTGGGATCCCCCAAAGGGCCCCCGGGGGCCGGCCCCTTCCAGCTGTGTCCCTGTGCCTTTGGGTTATGATTTTGCAGGTCCTGGAGCTGGAACTTAGGCTGAATCTAAATGAATTTGTACTGTGATGGACATTTGGGTCTATTTTGACCTCTAGTGGTGGAGTGATTCAGAGAGACCCGTGTGACCTGCTGGGGTGCTTCTTTGTGGTCCAGCTCTGGGAGTTTGCAGGAATGCTGAATTTTCATAGTCACAGAATACCAGAGCTGGTCGGCTCTGGCTGAAAGTCCAGCCTAACCACCTTGGGTAAACTGAGGCTCAGAGAGAGGAAGGAATTTAGCTCAGGACGGTGACTCGTGGAAGAAGTCAGGCTAATGGTTATTTACTGACCGCTCACCATTTTGCTCACAACACCCCTCTCTGACTATTATCATCTCCATTTTATGGAGGTGAAATAAACTCCCCAGATGGCCCAGCTGCATGTGGTAGAGCCGTAGTTTGTGGAGCCCGAGTTTTTCCTGACTTCTACACCCAGCTGCCTCTTGGAGCTGGTTTATAAGCTCACTGTGCGTGCTCCTGGAAGCCCCCAGCTCACCCTCTCAGTTTTCTTCTTCCCTTCACCAAATGTGTATTGAGCCCCTGCTGAGAACCGTTCTGGGCCATTCTTGGGTGCAGCCAGGCTGGACAGAGGCTGGCGCCGGTGAGGCCCCTCCCCAGCACCCCATCTCACCCGAGGCTGAGTTCCCAGAGGACAGCGTCTACACAGCACTTTGGTCTCTGCCACACAGGCCACACACTCAGCGGCCTGGCCCAGGCAGGAGGGACACGGGTCCGCCGGAGGTGTGGAAAGTAAGTGCCCCGCCCATTTGGCCACCACCACCCAGCCCTGGCAAAATGTTGCCACGTGGGACCCCCTGCCTGGCATTGCGAACGCTTCTGATTTTCCAGAGAAGCTGAACATCCATGTTTTTACACGAAATCTTCTGTTTCTTTAAAGTTGGCAACCAAAGCAAAAATAAAAATTGGAAAAAAGTCAGCCATCCGTTTGTAAGCTGTGGATCCATACTTCTGCTGCCTCTCTCCAAGCCTGTGTCTGGTTAGAGCAAGATACTGTTCTAACCATTCCGCAGGGACCACCTCTCCAAGGAGGTCCCTTCACTCCCGGCCCTGGAAGACCCTACCCCACCTGCAACTGCAGTTTATCGCCCTCAGCACTAGACTGCCACCCTGGAGTAGGGGAAAGGGGCGTAGGCTTTGACCTGGAGAGCGTCTGGACAGTTGCTTTGCATCTTTGTTCAAGCTACTTAACCTCTCTGAGCCTCCCTTTTTTAAATTTGAAAACCAAGTACAGTAAAATTGAACTCAGAAGATTGTTGAGAGGACTAAATACAATCAGACAGAATCAGGGGAAAGTGGAATTGATGGGCCTAGCAAAGTGAGTTCATGAGTGTCTGCAGCTTCAGGCACAGTTGGATCCAGGGCTCCCACGGCGTCATCAGGACTCGGCCTGTCTCTCCAACTCTGCTTTCCTCTGTCCTGGCTCCAATCGTAGGCAGGCTGCTGGACTCGGGGACACAGTGGCTGGCTGCCAGCGAATCTGTACTTCGGTTCTGTTCTTTTAGCACCTCCTCTTCCCAGCAGGTTCCTCCAAAGCCCCCAGACTGCAGCTCTTGATTAATGGGGCTCTTTTCCCTTCCCTGCACCGTTTACTCTGCTGGGCAGATACATCTGCTGTGGATCAGTCCTCGGGCCAGTCAGTCAGAGTGAAGCATTTCGAAAAGGGGGCTCTCCTTTTCTAGAAGGACACCTGGGGACTCGGCGCCAGAATGGGGAATGGATGCCAGCAGGGAAGCCTACAGACATTCTTCCCGGGCTGCAAGCCTCATGAAGGCAGGGACCTAGTTCACTCCAGGTTCCCAGCACCTAGGACAGTGCCTGGCGCTCCACAGCACGCAAAGGTCAAGAATGAATGAATGGATCTCCTCCACAGTGCATGTAGGACCCTGGGCACAGAGCCTGGCATCAGCCACATCCATACCCCTCCTGCTCCTTCCTGGAAACCAGGATGAAGATCTTGCATTCTTGGTCCTTGCCATGTTTACCCCTGTGGAGTATAAGTGCCTCCTCAGTGTGGAGCTTGTCAGCCCAGCCCAGGAAGCCCCAGAACACTGTTTGGTGCAACTTGGCATACAGTCATTATAATAACTAGTCATCGCAGCACCCTGCCTGCTCTGAAATCAGCTCACTCTCTATTTACTTCTTTATTGCCTGTGTCCAGATCATTTATGCTTTTTACCGTTTCAAGCTTGAGCTGCTGCTAGAACCTCAGTTTCCTCAAGGGTAAGACAGGGATAGAATCCACCCTGCAGGGTTGCGGAGAGGATTAAGTGAGATAAGAAAAAAGTGGAGCTCCTGGCCCAAGTCCTGGCACAACAGAGGTGCTCAAGAAGAGCCAGGTTCCCTTTGAATCCCCTCAAATCCAGGTCCTAGTGTAGGAATAAACCCACACGTGTAAGCCGTTTCATGGGAATGTGGGAAGATAGTTAATTCTTCATAAGTGGTCACTAACGGTGCACTCATACACATAAGACGCACCTGTACCCATATTCGGTTAGGAAAGAACCCTAATCTCTTGGCATAGAGGCTACATGTGGCCAAGACTCCGTGGATCAGCCAGACAATTTATTACCCCCAGCACAAGAATCAGCGGGCTCATCAGCATAGTGGCACCAGTTACTCTGCCCCCAGGTCTCACAGGGCGATATGATGGACCCAGGTGGGCACTGTAGGTTACGTGCACTGGAAGGACTCAGGGCTGAGGACTTGGCACCTTTTGTAGCCGGCAGTAATCAAGCCAGCTCCCCTGTCTGGGGAGCGAGCAGCTGTATGGCAGTCATGCTATGTTGCCATGACTGGCGAAGCTACGTGTGTGACTAGCTGCGGACACGGCTTAGGGTGGGAGGGTGGTGCAGGCTTACAGTAGGCCAGACTCAGCGGGGGTGCTCAGGGCCACGGTGGACCGCCCCTTCCATCATACACGCACATGCACACATGCACACGCACACACATGCTACCCCTTCCATCACAGACACACACACACGCACACACACCACCTCTTCCATCACACACACACATACACACGCCACCCCTTCCATCACAGACACACATACACACACACACACACACACACACACATGCTACCCCTTCCATCACACACACACACACACGCACACACACATGCTACCCCTTCCATCACACACACACACACACACACACGTGCTACCCCTTCCATCACAGACACACTCACATACACACGCCGCCCCTTCCATCATGCACACGCACACACACACACACACACACATACATGCTACCCCTTCCAACACACACACACACACACATGCTACCCCTTCCATCACACACACACACACACGCCGCCCCTTCCATCATGCACACGCACACACACACACACACACACGCTACCCCTTCCATCACAGACACACACACACGCACACACACCACCTCTTCCATCACACACACACATACACACGCCACCCCTTCCATCACAGACACACACACACACACACACACATGCTACCCCTTCCATCACACACACACACACACACATGCTACCCCTTCCATCACACACACACACACACACATGCTACCCCTTCCATCACAGACACACTCACATACACACGCCGCCCCTTCCATCATGCACACGCACACACACACACACACACATGCTACCCCTTCCAACACACACACACACACACATGCTACCCCTTCCATCACAGACACACTCACATACACACGCCGCCCCTTCCATCACACACACACACACACACACACACACACACATGCTACCCCTTCCATCACAGACACACTCACATACACACGCCGCCCCTTCCATCATGCACACGCACACACACACACACACCCCACCCCTTCCATCACAGACACACACACACACACACATGCTACCCCTTCAATTACAGACACACTCACACACACACACCACCCCTTCCATCACAGACACACACACACACACACAGGCCGCCCCTTCCATCACACACACACACACACACACCACCCCTTCCATCACACACACACACACGCACACACACGCCACCCCTTCCATCACACACACACACACACACACACGCCACCCCTTCCATCACACACACACACACACACACACGCACACACACATGCCACCCCTTCCATCACACACAAACACACACGCTGCCCCTTCCATCACACACACACACACACACACACGCACACAAACATGCCACCCCTTCCATCACACACACACACACACACACACAGGCCACTCCTTCCATCACACACACACGCACCCCTTCCATTACAGACACACATACACACACACACGCCACCCCTTCCATCATGCACGCACACACACGCACACATGCTACCCCTTCCATCACAGACACACACACACCACCCCTTCCTTCACACACACACACACGCTGCCCCTTCCGTCACACACACACACACACACACACACACACGCTGCCCCTTCCATCACACACACACACACACACACACACACACGCCACCCCTTCCATCACACACACACACATGCCACCCCTTCCATCATACACACATACACACACACACACACACACACCACCCCTTCCATCACACACACACACGCCACCCCTTCCATCACACATGCACACGTGCACAGACACACGCCACCCCTTCCATCACACACACACACACACACACGCACGCCCACACACACACACACACACACGCCGCCCCTTCCATCACACACATGCACACGCACACACACACACACACACACACGCCTTACTTGTCCCAGGATGGAAGGGTGGCCTGGCTACCTGGTTCCATGTTAGAGGTATTCGTGCGTGCTCAGGGATGATATACACCGTGGCTTCCAGCCTCTGGCAATGTAGACTAGTGCTTCTCAGACTCCACTGGGCATACAGGTCACTTGTGGAGCCTCCTGTTTTAAAGCAGACTCTGATTTGGGAGGTCTGGGGGTGGAGCCCCGGCCTCTGCAGTTCAAACAAGCGCCAGGTAATGGCCCTACTGCCAGTCTGTGGACAACACCTGGAGGAGGGATTTAGGTGACTTGTGAGGTGTCTCGTAATTCTGAAATTCTGGGCAGAATTGGGTAAAAAAACTGGGTAAGTAAACAGCCAGAGAATGGCAGGGCGAGATGGAATAGGGAGGAGGGAGCAGGAGGGGCGGCGGGAGGAGTAAAGGCTGGGGTCAGGCCCCGATGGCCCTGCAGCCCCTCCCTCCACACGTCTCTCCCCCCACCGGTCTCGTGGTGCAGACAGTGGTACCCTTTCCTTGTGGCCAGAACACCACACCATGTTTCATCAGGGTCCCACCTGGTGGTATAGAGGCTTCCGCTCTGGGGATCGGTGGGAGGCGTGTAGAGGCGAGGATGCCAAGGACACCACCATGGAGAGGGGCAAGGAGAACAGAGCTGGGGGAGGGGCTGCCAAGCGCAGGCTGGGTGGTGGTGGGTTTGCATCTCCCAGAGTTCTCCTCTGGGAGGTCTTGAGCAAGTCACTGCCTCTGGGCCTCCATTTCCTCGTCTAGAAAGGAGGGCTCTGGGCCGGGTTTCCCTGGTGGCTCAGATGGTCAAGAATCTGCCTGCAGTGCAGGAGACCTGGGTGCGATCCCCAAGTGGGGAAGGTCCCCTGGAGAAGGGAATGGCGACCCACTCCAGTATTCTGGCCTGGAGAATTCCATGGACAGAGGAGCCTGGTGGGCTACAATCCATAGAATCGAGAAGAGTTGAACAGGACCGAGTGACTAACACTTTTGAAGCCTGGGTGCATCCTTTCAGCTCTGACGATCTGTAGGAGGCAGTGAGACGTGATAGCCAGCGCTGGCTCTTAAGAACCACAGGTGGGACCTGGGGGCAGATTGCTTACAGACTCTCTGCCTTCTGCATTAGCATCATAGAAGTAAGGAGCTGGGGACACCAGAGGACGTGTTGGGTCTCCAGCATCTGTCTGCCACCCAGCCAGCGATCAATGTAGAACATTAGATGAATGTACATATCCAGGCCTTTGCCCATCAAGACCTTGCCTTCCTCCCACTGTGGCCCCTGGTAGCTCAGCCCAGAGACCCTATGCTGCTTGCAGCCTGACCCTGCCCTCCACAGGTACACCCTCTTCTCCCCCAGCCTTATTTGGCTGTGGTCGACTTGGTGATTGGAATCCTGGGGCCAACTGGGTCTCAGGGAATGGACTTCAGTGTCCCCTTTCATGGGGACAGAGGGGGTCGGAAGGAGTCCCCCACCCCTGTCCACCCTCTGTCTATCAGCAGATACCACCTCCTGTTCTGCATCACTTGCTGCCATGCTGGAAGTCGGGGGAGGTAGGGTAGCCTGGGACTAATTTTTTAGGCTATAAATACTGATATGTATTCTAAAACGTTTTACTATGCAGAAAAGATAGAAGAATATAATAAACTTCCATGCGTCTGTCAGCCAGCCTCAACAGTTAGTAACTCTTTAGGCATTACTGGCGCTTCTCTGGTGGCTCAGCAGTAAAGAATCCACTTGCGATGCGGGAGACCTGGGTTCAGTCCCTGGGTCAGGAAGATCCCCTGGTGGAGGGTATGACAACCCACTCTAGTATTCTTGCCTAAAAACATCCCATGGACAGAAGAGCCTGGTGGGTCACAGTCCACTGCATGGGGTCACAGAGTCGGACAGGACCGAGTGACTAGGCACCCACACGTGCATTACTGGCTGTTTTTTTAAGTTAGAAATGCATGGGTCTGGGGTACAACTCAGAAGTCAGTCCCGTTCCCCACTTGAGCCCTCAGTCTCAGGAGCAGCAGCTGTCATAGCCTAGAGCTATTCTGTGCATGCTTGAGCACAGATAAGTGCATATGCTCTCCTAATTTTATTAAAACGGGGCATGTTTATTTTATAAAACACACATTAACGTAGCTTTCTCATTTTGTATCAGACCCCATTCTGGGTAGATAACAAATATTAACTCATTTAATCCTCGTAGTGCTATTAATATCCCCAGGCACAGACAGGTTAAGGAACTCCTATGATATCACGTTCATTTAGACTGAAGGCAGGAGGAGAAGGGGACAACAGAGGATGAGATGGTTGGATGGTATCACCAACTCAATGGACGTGAGTTTGGGTAAACTCCAGGAATTGGTGATGGATAGGGAAGCCTGGCATGCTGCAGTCCATGGGGTCACAAAGAATCAGACACGACTAAGCGACTGAACTGAACTGATGACATCACACAGGGGTTGACCTCACTGGGAGTTAAACCTTGGCAGCTTGGTCTCAACCACCATTTTTTTTTTTTACTGCCTCTCAAATTATATATATAGTCTTCTTTACCTCGGGATTTTGTTTTCACCACGAATTATGTAATCCATCCAACAAATGTGTGCTTAACTTTGCACCAGGCATTCTTCTAGTGGCAGGGGATATAACAATGAACAAACCAGATACACATCTCTGACCTTCTGGATTTTACATTCTAGTCAGGGAGACAGCCAGCCAGTAATAGAGATAAGTACTGCATATATTTGATGGTGAATAGTGCTCTGGAGGAAAATGAAGCAAGGAAGGAGGGGTAGAAAGCGTAAGGGAGCCGCAATTTTATACAAGCGACCGGAGGATGTGATACTGAGCAAAGGGCTGAGGGCATGAAGGGCTGAGAGCCCTGCAGGTCCCTGGGGGGAAGAGCATGCCAGGCAGAGGAAACAGCCTGTGCAAAAGCTTGAGATGAAGCGTGCCTTGCTGCAGGCTGTGCAAGGCAGCCCTTGGGGCTGTGGAGAGAGTGAAGTGGCATTGGGAGGAGGTGAGGTCTGGAGTGAATGGGGGGGTGGGTACAGATTGGGTCTGGTTGGCACGCCCCTGAGGAGCTTTGCTGTTTGCTCCATGTGTGATGGGGCTCCAAGGAGGGTTTTGAGCTGGGGACCATTTGATCTGACTTAGGTGGTCACAGGTTCATCCCGGCTGTGGGGTGGAGAATGGACAGTAGGGCTGGAGTGGAGGCAGGGGGTGGAGTTTGTTCCATTGCTTCCTCCTTTGAAAAAACTGCCTGTAACGTGGATACGCTCTCATTTACTTAACCAGCCTCCAGATGGACACGTTGGTTGGTCCTTGCCATTCCAGGCAGTGCTGCAATGAATACCCTTACCCACGTGTCTTGGAGAAATTCTGAGAAGTGGAATTCTGAGAAGACCAAAGGTCATGGGTATTTTTTGAAAGGTCCCCAGTGCCAAATTGCCTTCCCTAGAGGTCCCAGTTTACGTTCCCAGCAGCAGTGCATGAGAGCGAGCTCAGGTTAGAGCGTCCAGTCAGGTCTTGGGCTGAGGGTGCTAAGTCGCTTCAGTCATGTCTGACGCTGTGCGACCTCGTGGACTGTAGCCTGTCAGGCTCCTCTGTCCAGGGGATTTCCCAGGCAGGAACACTGGGGTGGGTTGCCATGCTCTCCTCCAGGAGATCTTTCTGACCCAGGGGCAGAATGACGTCTCTTACGTCTCCTGCTTTGGCAGCAGGTTCTCTACCTTAGAGCCACGTGGGAGACTGAGGGAGAGGGTGCCTGGGGGTGCAGGGCTGCCGCTCCGCCTCCTGCCCCTCTGTGGTCCAAGCGCCGTGGAGGAGCACGCACAGAGGCAGAACCAGAGCTCGGGTCCCAGCCTGACTGGACCTGCGAGTGGGGTGGAGCCTGTACCTTTGGTGGGACAGGGTACCAGTGAGCATGGCCAGGGCTGCAGGTAACAGAGACCCCATCCTAGTCAGGCTTGAGGGAAAACATGTGACGGGAAGTGCAGAAGTAGGGGAGAGTCTAGGACCATTTGATTTAATGCCTTAACCAGGTCGATTAAAGTCTCCACTCGGGGATGCTTTCCAATACTGAACAAACCACGCTCTGTCCTCTGATTCTTTGACACCAAGTGAAACGAACGATCCAGAATGAACACAGAATCCCACAGGTTGGGATTTGCTCATGATTGTCCCCACTCCAAATG
The DNA here is from genome assembly GCF_016772045.2 of Ovis aries. Classification (NCBI taxonomy): domain Eukaryota; kingdom Metazoa; phylum Chordata; class Mammalia; order Artiodactyla; family Bovidae; genus Ovis; species Ovis aries. The sequence goes on from NC_056068.1 coordinate 74,131,384, forward strand.
CCACTTGCAATTCCTGGGCCACGCATGCAATACTTACAACCAACATAAATCAGAGATTTCCACAACCGCCTCCCCAGGTGCTGTGACTCCCAAGAACAATTTTCAGAACTCAAGGAAGGTGCTTTACTTACTATTTTTGATTTATTGTAAAGTATACAACTCAGGAAGAGCCAAATGGAAGAGCAAGGCATGGGGAGAGGGGTGTGGAGCCTCCATGCCCTCTCCAGGCATGCCACCCTCCCAGCACCTGGGTGTGGTCACCAACCAGGAGGCTCTCTGAATCCTAAGGATTTTTATAGGGGACTTCCTTGGAGGTCTAGTGGTTAAGATTTCACCTTCCAGTGCAGGGGTTGTAGGTTCAATCACCAGTCAGGGAGCTAGGATCCCACATGCCTCATGGCCAAAAAAAATCAAAACATAGAAATAATATTGTAACAAATTCAATGAAGAGTTTAAAAATGGTCCACATAAAAACATCTTTAAAAAAGAGAATTTTTATAGAGTTCGATCTTTACCTCCTCTTACCCTTCTCCCCGATCCCTACATCAGTGGATGGGACTGAAAGTTATGACTGGAATTTCTTGGTCTTTCTGGTGATCAGCCCCATCTTAAGTCCATCAAGGAACCCCATCCTATGTTACCTCGTTAGCATCGACTCAGGTGTGATAGCAAGGGGCTCCTTGTGGCTAACAAGACACTCTTAGTGGGAAATGCCAAGGGTTTTAGGAGCTCAGGTCTTTAAGACAAAGACCAAATATATTTATTATTATACCACACCTCTCCGCTACTTTGCTGTGCTAGCTTCATCCTAAGGGGGATTCCTGCTGGGGTCTTCTGCAGGACACGCCTGCCATTTGCAATAATGGCTTCGTGCTTTCTCCAGAGGGTAGGAGAGTCGTTCCCATGAGGGAAGTGCAGCGTCTGAGCAAAATCCGGTTTCATTAGTGGGAGGAGAGGGGGATCCAGGTAAGCCACCAACAGTAAGAAGCCAGCTCATTAAATAGGTGCCATCCTTCACCAGCTTCTCTGCTTGACTCATGAACCTTGACACTGTTTCTTCCAACTCCTTATCAAAGTCTTAGCTTGAATGAGTCAGCATAGCACCTCCAAAAGATTATTCAGGAGGAACCACCTTGGGAGTGCGTGTTCCACAGCCCCCGACCAGCTGCACCACGGGTGCTCAGCGAAAACTGATGTGTAGATAAAGGCCTGAAACCAGATCTGTTGCGACTGGGACAGGAGCCTCAACTGGCTGGACCTCTGTTCCTCCAGCCGCAAAATCAGGGGCTAGATGGGGTTAGAGGTCTCCCCTTGGGAACTCCTTGCCCTGAGAGCCCCTGCAGAGTTTTTTCTTTGTTTTTATTAACATATAGAAAAGTAAAAGTGTGACAGTGTATTTTCACAAACTTAGAAAATGGGATCAATACTCAGACGGGACCAGTCCTCAGATCTAGAAATAGGGCGTGACAAGCATCCTAGAACTGGCTTTCCTGGCCCTTTCTGATTGTTTGCAAGGATAACCTTTAACCACCATAGTTTTGACTATTTTTAAATTTTATATAAATCGAGCATGTGCTCTCTGGGGTCACGTTTCTTTTCTAAGCATCGTGACTCACCTACTCTACAGTGTGCAGTTGGGGTCCAATTCCATTTCTGCATAGTATTCTATCCACCAAGCTGTTTTTTGAACATAGAGAAGTGTAATGAACATCGCATGGCTCTGTGTGATCAGCAGGACAAGTGAATGAGCCATGTCAGATTTCTTTGCTGTTGCTTAGAATGATAGCAATGAACCTATGTGTTCACCCAAGTTCTCACATAACCTATAAAAAAAATTAGGAAAAGGAATTAATTATTACAGAGTCCATGCACTATGTTTCATGGACAAAACCTTTCAAATGGGAATATAGAACTTAAAACAGAGGTGCTTTGTGGTAAAAACATCGGGGCCTTTATCGCTCAGTTGGGCGATTGATTGATTCATTGATTCATCCATCCAATGTGTATCACGTGGCACATATAAGACACTTATATGCCTACCTTTCATCTAGATTCCTCCTTCCTCCCAAACAGTTGTTTGTGCATGCATGAATGCTAAGTCACTTCAGTCGTGTCTGACTCTTTGCAACACCACGGACCATAGCCCGCCAGGCTCCTCTGTCCATGGGGTTCTATAGGCAAGAGTCCTGGAGGGGGTTACCATGCCCTCCTCCAGGGGATCTTCCCAACCCAGGGACTGAACCTGTGTCTCTTAGGTGTCCAGCATTGCAGGCAGGCTCTTTACCACTAGCACCGCTGGAAGCCCTAAATACTTGGTTAGGTCTCAGCATCTAATGACAAGTGGGTAAAGATAGAAGAACATTAGTTATCATCTTCTCTGGCAGTTTCTCAACTAAATGAGTACAAAGAGTTCTTTCACAATTTTTTTAAGTGACCTAAGCAAAAAAGAATGAAAACTCTTTAACGTAAGATCCGAAACTAACCACTAGTGATATCCCAAAATATATCCTCCCAGACCTGTGTTGCAAATCCATATAGCTGAATACACATTTTAAATGCAATTGTTTTGTACCTATCTTTTTGCAACTTTCATTTAAAAATAGACTTTATTTTTTAGAGTAGTTTTATGTTCACTGGAAAATCGAGCGGAAAATGGAGAGTTTTCCTGTGCTCCCTGCCCCCCGCCCCCTTCCCCACTGTGGACAGCAGCATCAGTCTTAGGACTAGCCCAGACTCCAAGAGTTGGAAGTGTTTTTGGACCCATCAGCCCTCAGCTGTGTGGCTGGTCCAGGGGCCACCCCAGCAGGCATTCAACTGTTGGTTATACAGTTAAACCCAGAGGCATGTGCATTTGTTACAACTGCTGAACCTACACTGACATCATTATCATCCAGAGCCCACAGTTTACATTAAGGTTCACTGGGGTTCTGCATTCTATGGGTTTGGACAAATGGATAATGACATGTATCCACCATTATAGTATCATCCAGGGTGGTTTCACTGCCTTAAAAATCCTCTGTGCTCTACTTATTCACCCCTCCCAGCCTCCAACCCCTGGCAACCACGGATCTTTTTGCTGTCTCCATAGTTTTGCCTTTTCCAGAATGCCATAAGTTGGAATCATACAAGATGTAGCTTTTTCCAATTCGCTTCTTTCACTTCATAACTTTCATTTTTCTTTTCACAGTATATTGAGCATGTGTTTCCATGTCAATAAATATTCTTCTGAAGCGTTGTTAGTTGCTGTCTAATATTTCCTTGTATGTTGTGTATTAACTTCTGTGTTTGAGGTTTAAGTTATTTCCTCCTTTTTTTTTTTTTTTTACTACTAAAAATAATGTTGCAGAGGGCAGCCTTGTGGGTAAATCTTTGCACACAGCTTAATTATGTCCTTTAGGTAAATTATTAGATTTGAGCTTGCTCCTACAAAGGTTTTGCTCATTTCAAGGCACTGCCAAATTGCCCTGCAGAAATGTGACATCAGTTCCTATTTCAACTGCTAGAGTATGTGGGGTATTTCCCCACATACTTGCCAACTCTGATGGTATTGAGATTTTTAATCTTTGCCAGTTTAATAAAGGAGAGATGATATTTATTTGTTTTAATTTATATTTATTTGAGTATTAAAGTTTTGTAGTTTTCCATAAAGCATACTGGCCATTTGTCTTTTTTTTTTTTCTTTCTTTCACAACTTTTACATTTTTTTCTCTTGGAATAATCATCTTTATAGCATAGGTTTATTAAAAGTGTTTTTCTATTAAGGGTATTGACTGCTTGTAAAGGCCCTCTTTTAGTGTCAAAAAATGTCACCAACATCACCACCTAATGTGCTATGGCTGTCTTTTTTGTTTGTTTGTTTAGTCGTTAAGTCATGTTCAACTCTTTGGGACTCCATGGACTGTAGCCCACCAGTATCCTCTGCCCATGGGATTCTCCAGGCAAGAATACTGGAGTGGGTTGCCATTTCCTTCTCCAGGGGATCTTCCTGACCCAGGGATCGAACCTGCGGCTCCGGCCGCATCTTCTGCATTGCAGGCAGATTCTTTACTGCTGACCCACTGGGGAAGCCCCAGACCTGATGTGTGCTACGCTTTTAAAATAATAAATAAAATGGATAAGAAGAATATGTATAGAGTACTTATTTCTATGCCAGGCACTGTGCTATGTAAAACAGTCCTGTGAGATAGGATCTGATATCTGTCCCATTGGACAGATGGGGAAACAGAGGCAGAAGTGGGTAGTGAATTTTCTCAAGGTTACACGGCTTGTGAATGGCTGTGCTGGTATCAACTGAGTAACAACACATGTGGTGGCAGAGCTTCTGTGAGTCAATAACACTTTACAATAAATTTACCTTTTGTTCATCACAAAAGTATCTACATATTAATACATTTGCAAATTCATCTGATGTATAAGTGCTAGGTGTATAATTTATTTTTTCTATAGGCAGTGCTTGCTGGACATATACATCCAACAACTCCCTATACTAATTTCATGCTTTTTCCTGCTTACCCGCCATGGTCTACTGTTAAGAACCATGTCAGACCTTTTATTTTTCAGGAGGAAACTGAGACTCAGGGCCAGGCAGAACCTCACTCAGGGACCCCTAAAAAGTTTATGGCACAGTCAGGACTGAGACCCAGGGCTTGGGACCCAGCCTATGTCACCGTGTGACTCGGGTAGCCCCCTCACTGCACGTCCTTTTGTCATCAGAGGAGACAGTGCAGGATGCTGCAGGGGCGCGAGGCCCGCCAGATGCTCATGGTGCCAGCCTCAAGGGTACCCCAGTGGGTACAGACTCTGAGTCCCTCTGGCCACACTTGTTGCTGGGCATTCCAGGTCCTTGGCATCCTGCCAAGGGTGAAAACAGAGCTGCAGGCTCCTGAGCTGCATTCTGCCCCCTCCTCTTGGGTCTGCATCTCATTGCTGGGTTTGCAACATGCCTAATCTCTGCGTGTGCAGACTCCGAGGAGCCAGCTGAGAGGGAGCATTGCCAGCAGCTTGGGAGTCCTCCACAAGGCCTGCCGACCACCCCTCCCCCAGGTCCCTCCCCAGGCAAGCAGAGCCAGAACAATCCGCAGAAACTGTTGCCGGAGCTTCACCTGGCTCCTTACAGTGCCTGCTGACGTGGACCCAGTGAAGGACATACGCCTGTGCGTTCCCTGTCTTCCCAAGGAAGTCCATTCAGTCCTGTCATGACCCATCTTCTCCCTCCCTGCCTCCATGGCCTTTGTTACAGGCACAGAGGATTGTAATACATGTCAGTCACATAAGTGAGGCTTGATTCTGATTCTCCAGGCAGCTGGACCCTCCAAGAATGAGGAAAACTTAATTGTGTAGTTAGTAAATAGGTATCAGTAGTGAGTATTATAACCCATTGTGTTTCCCTTTTGGCCTTTGCTGCCAGGAGGCTCAGAACTGAATGGAAAACTAGATCACCAACCATCTTACAACAGATTCTGGGTATAACTAGCATCACTCCTTCTCCACGAGGTCTCTGGTTGTTCAGTTGTCCTGTCGAGTATAGGTTTATGTTATAAATCATCACAATTTTTTTTTAAAAGAATGGGATGAAGGTGGGATATAAATGAAAAATAAGACCTGAAAGGAAGTGGTCCATAGACATCTCACTCTGAGATTCAAATGAATGCTTTTCTCATAAGAGGATGGTCTCCCCAGGGCCATTTCAGACTTACAGAAGTGTCTGTGGGCCATTTCCCTCCATCTCTCCCTTGGTCTCTCTCTCTTTCCATCTTTTTTTCTCTGATTTCCTCTCCTCTCCCTCTTCCCCTCCAGCCTTCATTCTCTTACTGTTGCCTACTTCTCCCTCCTCTCCTTTCCCCCTTTGTCTCTATAACCTCCCTCCCCTGTCTCCTCCCTCTTCCTGCTCACTCCCTTGCCTCTGGCAGCCAGTTTACTGTTAACATCTCTTATAAACCCTCAGCACTTGGCTCTTTCCAGGGCCTTGACCCTGTCTTTGTCTCATTGATTTCTCTGGGCAATTTTGATTATTTCCATTTTGCTAAGGAAGACACTAAGGCCTAGCGTTGAAGTCCTGTGCCTGTGGTTGCACAGCTTGTGCTTCTCTGCTGCTGCTGCTGCTGCTGCTGAGTCGCTTCAGTCGTGTCCAACTCTGTGCGACCCCAGAGACAGCAGCCCACCAGGCTCCTCCGTCCCTGGGTTTCTCCAGGCAAGAACACTGGAGTGGGTTGCCATTTCCTTCTCCAATGCGTGAAAGTGAAAAGTGAAAGTGAAGTCGCTCAGTCGTGTCCGACTCTTCGCGACCCCATGGACCGTAGCCCACCAGGCTCCTCTTTACACTTATTATCAAATCCAAGCTCCAGGCCTCAGGAATCTAATTCCCTCACACTCTCACTTTCCCTCACTGCCTCTACATACCAGCCTCACCCACCGTGTCTAGTAGAGGTCATGAGAAAGTGCCCCAAGAAGAGGGTTCAAAACAATAACCCACCCACCCTGATAGGCTGAGATTCTCAATGGGGACAGAAGGACATATTAGTGGAGGTGGGGTGAGTTATGACATGGGTCATTTGTCCATCAATTCCCTTGACAAATATTTATTGAGAATACCCTATGAGACCAGGTAAGGAAAGCAAGTGTAAAATTTAAGGAGGCACTCACTCTCAAGTACTAATCCTGCAAGTGCATGACCCTGAGAATGAGAGCTTCCTTAACGTTTATGCCCTAGTATCCTGCTTGTCTTTCACTTATTTCTGCCGGGATGTCAGGCGCTGTTACAAGTGCTGACCATTCAGCGGTGAGCAAAAAGGCCTGCACTCTGCCCTTGGCGAGATTCTAATCTATTATGGGAAACAGATATTAATCAAACAATCATGTTAAAAAGAAACTGTTCTAAGGATGCAGGGCCATGAGGAAAGGGACACAGGGCTAGAGAGGATATTATGGGGGGTGGCAGTGACAGCTGAAGGATGGGTAGGAGTTTTCCAGGTGAAATGCAGATGGAATACAAAGCAAGTTCACAGGCTCCCTGGCAAGGTGGAGCATGGGTACAGGTGGAGGATGGTGTGCAGGTGTAGCCGGGGGTGGGCAGAGGGGCTAGAACAGGAGAACTCAATGCAAAATGGTCCCCAGCAGTCAGTTCCTAACAGAGTGCTGTAGTTTGCAAATGACTGATTTAAATCCAATCCAATGGAGAGAATTCAAAGCCACTCCTTCATGACATCACTCATACCCACCTGCCCAATGAGCTTTCTTCAGTTGATGTGCAGTTGATGTGCAGAGATAGTGACCAGATCCCTCCAATTTCATCTCTGTCCGTTTAACACAGAGATGTCTGTGATAGAACCTAATACTTGCCACATTTTCCCGATGAAGAAATGGGAGCACAGAGAAGTTAGAAAACCCACTGTCTTAGCTCGAGCTGTCATGACAAAATGTCATAAACTGGGTGTCTTAAACAGCAAACATTTACTTCTCACGGTTCAGGAGGCTGGAAAGTCCAAGATCTAGGTGCTGGCTCATTTGGTTCCTGGTGAAGGCTCTCTTCTTGGCTTGGAGGCAGTTACCTCCCCACTGCCCTTACCTGGTGCAGAGAGAGAGCAGGAGGGAGCAGAGAGAGCCCTTCTTAAAGGGCACCAATCCTATTAGATTGGGGCCCCATCCATATGATCTCATTTAAACTTTATCACCTCCTTCCAGGCCCTGTCTCCAAATACAGGCATACTGAAGAACACTGAGTCCTAACACCTGCCCAGGGTCCCACAGCCAGTCACAGGGGTTTGAACACAGGCAGTGAATGCTGGGGGCCCAGACTCCTAAACTGAGCCAGTTGGTCTCAGAATGTGTTGTGTGTGAATGTTGTCCATCCAGTTGAGAAGTGAGCCTCAGAGCAGGGGTATTCAGGGATCCCTTAAAATTCCACTGGGTTCACCCTGCAGTTGGACCTATTGGGCTGAGTCCAGAACCCACCCGGGGTTGGTGATTCCAGTGATCCTTCTGGAAGAATGGGCTGAGGTTGTGGCATAGAATTGAACCAGTCCAGACAAGACGTTTACCTCTGGAGGTCCTCCTGTTTCCAGTTTACTCAGAGGAGGCCCCAGGCTCCAGTGAGGACGTCACCACGAATGGCTTGTGTGACCTTGGGGGAGTCACTTGACAAACTTCCAGCCCCAGGTTCCTGCCTCGGTGACCACCCCCCACCCCCGCAACCCCTGCCACCATCACTGGCGGCTGGGGGCCATCTGGTTGGCCAGCCAAGATCCTGGCGTGAAGCCCTTCGCAGATGCGGGTCGCCACTCGAGGCCGCGCAGGTGGGGAAGGGGCGGGCTTGTGGTGCGTGGCTGGCAACTTGAGTGTCGGCGGCGTCGCTCTGGCCGCGCCGTACGCCGTGCCGAGCGGGCTGCGGAGCCTGGGGGCGGGGGGGACCCGGGCGGGCCACGGGGCGCAGGCTCCGCGGCGCTCTCGTCCTCCCCAGACGCCCCGCCCGGCGCCCCCCGGCCCGCGTGGGGGCCGAGCCCCGCGGGAGGGGCTGGAGTCCCCCCCCGGCGGGCGGCCCCCTGCCGGGCGCCCGCTCCCCGCGCGCCCCCCTCCCGGCCGCCAGCCAGCTACGTGCCCCCGGGGCCGGCAAGAAGCCACATGCCCCCGCAAGGAATGCCGGGCCCGGCGGGCGGGCGGGGGGCGGCGCCGGGCAGGGCCGGGCCGGCCCGGGAGCGCCCCGCCGCGAAGGCTGGTGAGAGGCGGCGGAGGGCGAGCCTGCGCCCTTCCCGGTCCCCAGCGCCGCCCCTGCGCCCGGCCGGTGCGCCGCGCGGGCCGGACCGCGGCGTCTCACACTTTCCCCGCCGGACCCGCGGCCGGGACGACCCGCGAGCTCCGGGCGCGAGGGGGCCCGGGGGCCCGGGGACGGTGGGGGAGGCTGGGGCGGGGCGATTCGGCCGGACCCGGGCCGCCCGCGCCCCCCTCCCCGCGGCCCCCCCCCAACACGTCCCCGCCGGCTCGGCGAAGGGGGCAGGCCGGCACGTCTCCGCACACCCCTCCCCGCTGCCGGCGGCTTTGGGGCCCCGGTGGGGAGCAGGGGGCTGATTAGCAGAGGAGCAGGGGTGTGGCCGCGGGGCCCCGGGTAGTGAGTCACACACGCTGCTCGCCCAGTCCCGGGGCCGCGCGCGCTCGCAGCCCGAGCTGAGCGCTGTCCTGACCCGAAGAGTGTCCCGGGGCTTGGCATGAGGACCCTAGGGTGCCAAGGGAGGGGCTGAAGCCCAGCGCGGTGGTGGAGGAGGGCGGTAAGCTTGCGGGCTAGGGAGACTCCCCTAGAGAGAGCTGGGTGGGGCTTGGAGTCAGGGCCGCCCACGCGGGGACCCCCCCCCCCTCCAACAACCAGGCCCCGCCTGTACCTGCTCTGAGCTGGCGAAGCATGCCTGGCTGCATTCCCTGGCAGCCCTGGGTGAGGGGCTCTGCAGCCCGGCGCTCAGGAGCCATTTCATCTGTCTGCCCCCCTTGGCCCCTGCTGGACTTGAGCGGATCCCGCCCCTGTTCCCCCACGCTGCAAAGTTTTGTGCGGAAGCTCCTATGGGTCCCTCATACCCTTTGCCCTCTGGGCTTGGGGTCCAGGCTGTTCTTCGCAGTCCTGCCTCCTGGCCTGAGCTCCTCCCGGCCCCTGACCCCATGGGGCTGGTGGCTCCAGTCGTCCCCAGGACCAGCCCGGGGTAGAAATGGCATTTCCTCTTGGCCCGGCTACAGCTGTTTTTGTTGTCTGTGTTCTCAAGCGCTTCCTCTAGGGATGGCAGGGAGGGTAACCAGACTCCATGGGACCCCCGCTTGCCCTCTCGCCACTCACCCCTCTTCCCCTGTCTCTTTGATCCTCTTCCTGCGCTGGTCCCGCCTTCGCCCCCCAGGACAGAATGACTGAGAACATGAAGGAGTGCTTGGCCCAGACCAAGGCGGCGGTGGGGGAGATGGTGACCGTGGTGAAGACGGAGGTCTGCTCTCCGCTCCGGGACCAGGAGTATGGCCAACCCTGGTGAGGCCCCAGTGTGGGGACCGGCGAGGGAGAAGGGGGGCATCGCCCGGCTGGGTTGATTGGAGACCTTGGGAAGAGAGCTCTCTCTTGCCCTCCTCTGAGCAACTCCTAGGACCAGGGGTGGGCACGGGCTCTAGAAAAACCCAAGCAGTGACCCAAGGAGGCCTGAACCCAGGTCTCAGGACCCCTATCTTTCCATCAGACAAGCAGGCTGCCTGGGGTTCCTCCACCTGCCCCATCCTCGTGGCCTTCGGGCCAAGTTCTCGGCTTCTCTGCCCACCAGCCTCTCACTCTGATGGCTTTGTGCTTTCTCTACTGGCCCCTGTCCTGACCAGCTCTAGGAGATCAGACCCCTCGGTCATGGAAGTGGAGCCCAGGAAACTGAAGGGAAAACGTGACCTCATCATGCCCAAAAGCTTCCAGCAAGTCGACTTCTGGTGTAAGTGGAGCTTGGGGCTGTTCCTGACCACGCCGACCATCACCCCCACCCCCACCCCATCTCTGCTTAGGGGATTTGCAGAGGCACCTCTGATGATAGGCACTCACCTATTGTGTACACCAGACACAGGTCCAGGCCTCAGTGAATCCTCACCCTTAGCCACTGAGGTGTCTATTATTCGGTCCCGTTCTCCAGGGGAGGACACTGGTAGGTTTGCTGAGGGTTAAGGACCTCCTGGCTCAGCTCCCCCGGCTCACAGATGCACACCCATCTGACTCCAGTCGTGACCTTTCTTCTCTTCTTTCAAATTTGAAACAAAGGGGGGCTAGTGGCTTCCTTGGCATTGGCAGGTGTGTCCCTTGAGTCCCCAGGGAGAGGAGTGGGGTATCGCTACTGAAGACGCAGGGACCTGTGGCTGCGGGGGTGGAGCCAGGGCCGGGACTCATGAGTCTCACGCTGAGTGCTTGCCTCTGGTCTACACTGTGCTCTGGGTGGGTTTCTCATCAGCCCCTCAGCCACCTCCATGGGGCTCTCTCCCCCGGCAACAACTGAAGCTCTCTTTCCTCTTTCCGTCCCTGCAGTCTGTGAGTCCTGCCAGGAGTACTTTGTGGATGAGTGCCCGAACCATGGTCCCCCAGTGTTTGTGTCTGACACGCCGGTGCCCGTGGGCATCCCAGACCGGGCCGCCCTCACCATCCCCCAGGGCATGGAAGTGGTCAAGGAAGCCAGTGGGGAGAATGACGTGCGTTGCATAAATGAGGTCATCCCCAAGGGCCGCATCTTCGGCCCCTATGAGGGACAGATCTCCACCCAGGACAAATCAGCTGGCTTCTTCTCGTGGCTGGTGAGTGTCTCCTGGGCCGTGCCTCGGTAAAGGGTGCCGGGAACGTGGAAGGAAACCAGCAGGGGGAGCCATCTGCTGGCCCAGCCTGGTCCCAGAGCTTTTCTGCCATCACTGCTGGACAAGTGGATGATGGATCTTACTGTCCCTTTGCCCCTGTGACCCTTGGTGGCTGAGGGCTATTCAGAGGAGCCGCCTCTGTCAGTAGTCTGCAGAATCATCAATGGAGCGATTTCTCCCTGAATCCTCCTGTGTGTGTCTGGAGGACCATTGTATGACATTTACAAAGGGTTTACCCAAGCCCTCCTCTAGAGTGGATGACCTGGGGCTGGGAGCTGTGGGGATGCAGAGCATGACATTCAGCTAAAAAAGCAGTGAAGTCCAGAGCTAGAGGTAAAGCCTCCAACAAGACAGGCACAGTCTCTGCCCTCAGTGAGTGGACCGTCTGGTGGGGAGAGCGGGCAGTGAACCAATACATTCACATATGACAGTTGCGGCTTAAGAGAGAATACAAGACACTCTAGGAAGACAGCAGCATTCACAGTGCTCTGGAATTTGGGGCCTGGAGCCCGAGTTCATTATGTCAGCCAAGTTTGCTAGTTACTATCTAATGTGACCTTGGACCAATCATTGAACCTCTCTGGGACAGGATGATCATAGCTGATGGTGAAGATGAAATGCGTCGATGCTGCAAAGTTCTTAGAGTCATGCTCGCCTCTAGCAAGCGCGCAGTGAATATCAGCTATTGCTGTTATTGTTCTTGGCCTACTTGAGGGGTTTGGGCAAGATTTCCTCTAGTCTGAGACTTAAAGAATGAGTAGCAGTTAGTCAAAAAGGGTTGAAAAATTGCTCCCTGTAGACAGAAGAGCTGAGAGAGAGGGACCCCAGGAAGTCTGGTAGGACAGCAGCAGTGAGGCAGAGAGGCAAGAATCGGCTGGGCAGGGAGATGGGGCCAGACCTCTCTGTGTTCCATAGGCCTTGAAAGTGCACCCTTCATCCTGCGGGCCATCGGAACATTTCAGACAGAAGTGTGACCTGGAAGGTTGCAGAATAGAGAAGTGGAATTCTGGGTAAAAGGCTGGAGTGGAGATTCACATAAGGAAAGATAGCAGCTTAAATTCAGGTGCTGGAGGTGGGGACATTTGAGAGAGATCTAAAGGGGAAAATTCCTAAGATTTGTTGATGGACAGGATGTGAAGATGAAGAAGAGGGATTTTCAGATTTGAAATGGAAGGATGATCAAAGATGAATTTCAGGCATCAAACTTGGACAGAGAGGAGGGGGACATGGGACAAGTAGGAAAATCATTCCTTGACCATTTATGAGGGTCTTCTTTGTTGGGCTGACTCTGGGGACACAGTGGTGGACCAGATCAGACATCAGTGCCGCCCTCGTAGAGTTTACTGTGGGAAGATGGAATGAACTAAAGAATAAGATAAGTAAATGTAAAATGACAACTCTGAAAGGTAATGAAGAGACAGGGAGGCTAGGAGAACAGTGATCAACAAAGGGATTTGATGTGGCCAGAAGTCAGGAAAGGCTTCCTAATAGCTGAGCTGTGATTGAAGGAAGAGAACTCCTACCAAGTGACGGTCGTGAGGACTGTCAGGATGGATGGGACAGCATGAGCAACAGTCCTGTGGCAGGAGAGAGCATGGCGCATGTGCCCACCTGGGAGGCCACTGTGCACCCACCTTGGAGTGCCACAAACCCAGGCATCTGGAAGAGACAGACATGGCCATACAGATCCCAGCAGGCCGGGTTGGGACTTTCGTTCTCTATTTTAAGAACAATGAGAACTTTCGTTAATGTTTTAAAAAGGTGAGTTTGACTGCAGGCTGGAGAACTGATGGGGTAGGGGCATTGGTCAAGAATGGACATCCAGGGGACTTCCCTGGTGGTCCAGCGGTTAAGATTCTGCCTTCCAATGCAGGGAGGCCTGAGTTCAATCCCTGGTCAGGGAATTAAGATCCCACATATTGAGCATTGTGGCCAATAAATAAATAAAGAATGAGCGTCTGCACCCCAGTCAGAGGGATGTGGTCATTCTCTAAGTCAGTGATGGTGGAGGCTTGGGCTTGGGTGGGGCAGAGACATAGAGACAAGTGAACTGCTCTGTGAATATTTCAAAGGTAAGGGAGATCTGACTTGGAAAGAGACTGGCCTAAGTAAGGGAGAGGGAAGTAAGAACAACTCCTGCGGTGTTCTTCTGCCTCCAGGTCAGGAATGGTGTCTTTCTGTGAGAAATGGGGAACGCCAGAAAGAGACTAGGTTGAGGGGAAGATCCTGATTTTGGTTTTGGGGCTTGTTGAGCTTGGAGTGATGGCAAGATATCCAAGTGGTGATATCAACTAGGAAGTTAGATTATGGGTTGGGATCTTGGAAAAGAGGTCTGGAAATAACACTTCATGAGTCACCTGTGCCTAAGCGGTCAGTGGGGCCAGAGGGCTGGAGGGCAGTGCCCAGGGAGAACGGGCTGAGTGGGAGGTGGACAAGCCTACGGACTAAGCTTTGAAGAACTTCAGCAGTGAGCGGTCCACAAGGGGAGCTTGATCCTGCACGGGAGACACAGCAAGAGCTGCCTGAGAGGTGAGATGGCCAGAATGTCCAGCAATGTCCAACTGGACTGAGAAGCCAAGAGAGGGAAGGGCTCAAAAGTACCCACTGGACTTAGTGCCGAGGAAGTCACTGGTGATTTTAGCAGGAGCTGATACTATAAGACCATGGCTGCCAACCTGGGGCAACTTATACTTCCTTCCCCCTTTCTGGGATATTTGTAAATGTCTGGAGACATTTTTTTGGCCATCACAACTTGGGATCTAGAAGGAAGAGGCCAGTGAAAGTCACTCAGTTGTGTCCGACTCTTTGCAACCCCATGGACTGTAGCCCACTGGGCTCCTCTGTTCATGGGATTCTCCAGACAAGAATACTGAAGTGGATTGCCATTTCCTTCTCCAAGGGATCTTCCTGACCCAGGAATCAAACCTGGGTCTCCTGCATTGCAGGCAGATTCTTTACTGTCTGAGCTACCAGGGAAGCCAGGGATGCTGCTAAACCTTTGATAATACACAGGGCAGCCTCCTACAACAAAGAGTGGTGTGGCCTCACTTGTCAATAGATGGGAGTTGAGAAATCCTGAAGAAGAGTAATGAAATAAGAACCTCATTAGAATGGAGGTGACTGGTTTCGTCATCTTTCACAAGTTTGATGGGCAGTAATAAGTGGAGGAGAGACATAGGAAGGGTGATGGCTAAGGGAAGACGGGGGTTAAAGAGGTATTTGTATTTTTTAAAGTGGGACGCCCTTTATTCAGACACACGCATCTGAGTTGGCGTCTAAGTCTCAGACACAGGTTAACTTTACTTAGGTTTCCTTGATCATATTTTAATGAATTTATTTTTGACTGTGCTGTTCACTGTGTGAGTGAATGAACCACAATCATCGCTGCATGTGGGCTTTCCCTAGGTGTGGCGCGCGAGGGCCGTTCTCTAGTTGTGACCCGCAGGCTTCTCACGGCGGTGGCTTGTGGACACAGCCTCTAAGTGTGGAACCATGGCTTCAGCGGTTGTGGTGCACGGGCTTAGTTGCTAGTGGCAAGTGGGATCTTCCTGGGCCAGGGATCGAACCCACATTCCCTGCATTGGTAGATGGGTTCTTATCCATTGGATCACCATGGAAGTCCCTAAGGGAGTTTGTTAATGAGACTTTAACTTCCTTAAGAAACCCAGTGTAAATAGGCATGATGGGTTACCTTTTATGTTGCCTGAGAAGGTTCACATGGAGACATTTGATGTGGAAAGGCGGTAGGTCAATGTTTTTTCTGTCCCTGGAGGACTGTCTTAGAGATTTGGAGCTGATGAAGGAGGTTAGCTATAGTTGATCAAATGATGATTCTCCAAAGATGGCCAGGTCCTTCCCCTGGAACCCGTGGGTAAAAGGGACTGCACATGTGATCAAGTTAAGGGTTTTGAGATGGAGAAATTATCCTGGGTTACATGGGTGGTACCAGTGCAGCTGCAACCATCTTTATAAGAGGAGGGCAGGAGAGGCAGAGTCAGAAAGAAAACACTGGAAGATGCTGTCCTGCTGGTCGTGAAGATACGGAAGGAGCCAGGAGCCAACGCATGCAGGCGCCTCCAGAAACTAGGAAAGGCCAGGAGACAGATTCTTCCCTCATGCCTTTTGAAAAACACTCAGCCCTGCCAACTCCTGATTTTAGGATTGCTTACTTCCAGAAAAGCAAGACAACACATTTGTGTTGTTTTAAGCCATTGTGTTTGTGGCCATTTGTTATAGCAGTAGTGGGACTCCCATCCAGTGAACGTATGTGTTTGGGAGGGGATGGCTGCTAAAGTGTGTGGAGAGGTGGAGAGAAGTATCTTGAGACAGGAGAAGGTGAGTTCAGGCTGGGGTGGGAGGAGAGCTGGAGGTGCCCACAAGATGCCCAGGTGGAGCTGTCCCGAGGCACATCGGTGTGTGTGGGTCTGCAGCCAAGGCAGGGAAGCCAAGCGTATAAACTTATGCAGCCGAAGCCCTGGGAAGGGGTGGGCAGAGGGATCAGTGCTGCAGTGGGCGAGAAGCTTGAGGCTCGAGAGCCCATTGGCTCGTGGGGCACACAGGTCCTGGTATTCTTGGCAGGGACGGTTGCACAGGTGGAAGCCACCTTGCTGTGGATTGAGGTGTGAGCAGGAGGTGAGGAGGGGAAGCCAGCAAGGGTGATTGGCTTGTTTTCAAAGTCTGGCTGCTTATTGATCAATTATTATATGCCAGGTGTTTACCACATTCTTCCTCAAAATAGTCCTGCAGGTGGAGGTGGCTGCCCTTCTTGATGGAGGGTACTGGAACTGAAGAGGTTCAGTAAGCGACCCCCAGCTCCTGTGGGTAGAACCTGGCCGACCTTGGGTTCCTTCAAAGATAGGATGTGTGATGCCTGGGGCTTTAAGGAGTTCCTTCGTGGGAAGACATGTGTGGTTGTGTGATTAAATTCAATTATTCAATTTAGCGTCATAGAGCAACGCCCATGTACTAGGTACTGCGCAGGAGGTTCTAGAGGTAACAGAAATGCACGAAGTTTGCTCTCTGTTCTTATAGAGTCTGTGGTCCAGCCATGGGCAGCAGGGGCCAAGGTAGATGAGAGGGGAGGAGGCCTCTTCCGAACCCAGAGTGTTGCTGGTAGTGTGGTGCTGCAGTAGACAGTAGGGGCGGGGAGAAGAGGAGTTGGTTTTGGCTGGACAGATTGGGGATGGGTTTTGAAGGATGGGTAGGAGTTCAGTAGAGGAGGCCGATGCCTTCTCAGCTTGTGGGACAGTCTCAAGGAAGAAAATCTCATACCCAGGGAAGGGCTAGGGGAGATCCCTTTCTTTCCCACCAGTCTGCTCCTGGGACGGCCCAGCCAGGCAAGTTTGGGATCTCTAAAGCAGGCATCTTCCCCAGGTTCATGGCCTGGCATGGGCCTGGGGTCTGGAGAAAAGGAGAATAGGAAGATCTGAGTTTGCAGCTGGTCCTAGACCAGCTCTACCTGTCACGGGTGGGCGTGGCCCGCAGTTAGGGGTGTGGCCAGAGGCAGCTATGTTGCTTCCTTGGAGGTTCCTTCCAAGGGCCTCTGAGCTGTGCCACTGGCATGGGTGTAGGGATGGTGTGACTGGAGGTCACCATACCACATGGAGACTTTGACTTTTGTGATCCAGGGACAGGAGAGATGTTGAAGGCCTGGAGAGAACAGAAGTATAAAATGGCTTGAGCAGTGCCTGTGTGGGTGTGTGTGTTCTCAACTGGGGCCTCAGCTGGGGCAAAGCAGGAATGAGGAACAGCCTGCTCAGATGATGGGTTGGCTGAATGGTGCGAGAAAAGGACAAATGGCCTGAACCACGGCCCCAGTTTTGGACCAGGATCTAGAAGCCGCACTTCCTGAATAAGCTGCATTCATGTGTCAGACCCTGTCCCAAAGCCATACTTGATCTTGTCTGTTCTTGACCTTCTGCCTGCCTTCCAAAGCCCTGGCTTCCATCCAGCAGAACACATTTCCTTCCATAACACAGTATGGAGAGTCTCAGTGGAAGCAATGGTGGTGCTCTAAGGATAAGCATAGCCGTTTATGTTTATTGAGCGCCTACTGTGTATCTGGCTCTGTGCTCAACCCTTCACAGCATGATCTTATTTTATCCTAGCGATGCCCCTGTGAAGCAGGTATTAGTCTATCCATTACTCCGCTGAGAAACCTGAGGCCTGCAGAGGAGGAGTCATTCTGCACGTAGCTGAACAGCTACTGAGTAACTGAGCTGAGATTCGAACCAGAGCAGTCTGACTCTAGAACCCACTCTCTCATTCAGCCCCCGGGTCCTCTCCTCCTCCCGTACTTGTCTGGCCTATTCCTGCCTCCTGGCCTCAGTTGACTTTCTTCCACTCATCCTTCCAGCCCA
Source organism: Ovis aries (assembly GCF_016772045.2). Classification (NCBI taxonomy): domain Eukaryota; kingdom Metazoa; phylum Chordata; class Mammalia; order Artiodactyla; family Bovidae; genus Ovis; species Ovis aries. Next base: position 74,149,077 of record NC_056068.1, read on the forward strand.
GTACAAGGTTCCTCTCCATCTCCCCTCAGCGTGGAGGCAAGCTGGTCCCATTGCCTACAGCGTGATGCAGGGGTGGGGCCCAGATTGAGATGAACCAAATGGCCATCTCCTCTCTCTCTCTATCTCTCCTTCAAGGCCTGACCTCCTCGGAAGGAGTTTTATTTATTGCATTTTGGCTGCGCTGGGTCTCCGTTGCTGCTTCAGGCCCTCTCCAGTTGCCGGGAGCAGGGGCTACTCTTTGTTGCAGTGTGCGGGCTTCTCCTGGTGGCTTCGCTTGTCGTGTAGCATGGACTCTAGGTTCCCAGGCTTCAGTAGTTGCAGCCCGCGGGCTCAGCGTTTCAGCGTGTGGGCTCCTAGGGCGTGTGGGCTTCAGTAGCTGTGGTACATAGGCTCAGTAGTGGTGGCACATGGGCCCAGGTGCTCTGCAGTATGTGGCATCCGCCCGGACTAGGGATCAAACCTGTGTCCCCTGCACTGGGGGTGGGCCCCCATCCACAGCACCACCAGGAAGTCCCTCCGAAGGAGTTTTGCATTCACTTCTGGGTGTTTAGGAAAGAAATGCCTCTTCCTCCACTTTCTCATCTCCCTGGAAACATGCAGACTCCATAAATCACCGCCAGGCTTGCCAGGGTGCCCTCAGACACTACAGGCCGGAGACGATGCTGCAGGCACGAGGTGCCTGGGGAGTACCAGGCAGCCATGTGGTTTGGGAAAGAGGCAGAAGAAAGAGGAGTCCAGCACAGGGTTTAAATTAAATGTTTCACTGAGGCCCAGTCTGGTTCCAGAAGGGATTTAGGGCAGCCTAGCAGGATATATAAAATATAACATGATAGCATATTAAAACTGGGAGAGAGAGAAGAAAGAAAAACAAGGGTGGAGATCCTAAATGGAGCCAGGAATGAGGCTAAAAATGCATACCATAATGACCTGTGTGTGCACTTTTAGCTATAGAGGTTCCGAATTTGGCGGCCACTGGGAAGAGGGAAGCTGACTCGGCTACCAATGCTTTCTGGCCATAGCGTAAGAAGTCACAGGTAGCTCCCAAGGAGGTCTGCTTCTCTGGGTGGATCCTGGGCAGAAGACTTCCCAGGGCCCCTTTAAAGAGGACACCATGCGGTGGGATCGCTCCGCTACTGTCAGCTAGCCTCTCCGCCTGCCAGACTCCTGCTGTTCTGGGGAGAGGCAGACGTGAAATGGGATTTCGGGGTTTTCCATTTCAGCTTCCATCATAAAGTGGAGATTTATTTTAAAACTTAAGATTGGGTGTGCAAAGGCTTGTGACACGCCCTCCAGAACAGAGTCTGAAAACCCCCGGGTTGATGGGAGAGATGAAGTGTGAGCAGATGGTTGCAACAGCGCAAGACGTCAGGGGAGGCAGGCAGGTCTGACTGGGCTTGGGGGTGGGCAGGGCTCAGAGAAGGGCAGAGAAGAGTAACGGGCTGGTCCAGGAAGGGAAGAAGGCACATTTGAAGCAGGTCGGGCTTCTGTGTGTGTTTGAGAATCTGAGCAACTGAGTTTCATGCTTATTCACTCATTTCTATTAACTCTTTATTCTGAAATTGCAAACTCTGCAAAAGCATAAGAACTGTGTGATCAGGAGCCACACACCCTGCATCTAGCTTCACCTGTTCCTAACATTTTATAACAATTGTTTCAGTCTCTCTCTGTATCTCTTGGCTTCTCTGGCGGCTCAGATGGTAAAGGGTCTGCCTGCAGTGCAGGAGACCCAGGTTTGGTCCCTGGGTCTGAAGCTCCCCTGGGGAAGGGAATGGTAACCCGCTCCAGGATTCTGGCCGGGACAGAGGAGCCTGGTGGGCTGTAGTCTATGGGACTGCAAAGAGTCGGACACAGCTGAATGACTAGGCCACTCAGCACAGAATAGCTACCTACAGGCACGTGCACACACACGCACGCACACACACACACACACACACACTCTTTTCTTTTTTCCTGAGCGATTTGAGACATAGTTCCCGGTATCAGGCTTCGTGGCCATGCAGCATCTGTCACCCTTATCCAGCCCTGCAGTTGTACTGTGAAAGCATTCATAGACAGTACGTGAATGAGCAAGTGTCGCTGGGTTCCAATAAAGCTTTATTTATAAACACTGATGTGAATTTTGTATAATTTCAAATGAAATTTGAATTTATATAAGTTCTGAAAATCATACGAATGAAATTATATGGAAAAAGTTTCAGTTATAAAAAACAAGCAGAACCGTGCTTAACTCGCAGGCTGTGAAAGCAGGTGAGGGGTTGGACTTGACCTACCAGCAGCAGTTTGTTGATCCCTGTCCTGTGTAATCAGAATATAGTTGTTATACTCAGGATACAGTACTGTCTCAACTGTAGTCCTTATTCAGATTTTCCCAATTGCCCTGAGTGACGGCCTTGATAGTCTTCCTGCCATTCAGGACCCACTCAAGCATCACACATCCCATTTGGTCGTCACGTCTCATTAGCCTGCTTTATTCTAGAACAGTTTCCCAGGGTTGCATTTCTCGTCCACAGTATTGCCACTTTGGAAGAGCTCAGGACAGTTCTTTGCAGACCCTTCCGCAGTTTAGATTTGCCCGTTGTTTCCTCCCGATCGACTCAGGTGATAGACTTGCGCACTGGCTATGTTGCGTCTCTCTCACTGCAGATAGCAAGAGCCTGTGATGTCCGTTTGTCTTCTCTTTAACTCAGCGCTTTCAGCAACTGTTGATGATTCTTGCCTGAATCACTTATTTTTCATGGCTTGAAAGGATTTTTAATCATCCCTTCTACACTGATGACTGAATAGTCTTCTGTTTAAAAGAAGTGCTCAACTTTCTCCCCCACCCCATCCCTTAAGGTTAGTTTTACTACCAGTATGGACTCATGGATTTTTTTTTTTTTTTCCCTTCACTGTGCTATAGTCCATTCCTCTCATTATACATTTTGAGCTTTAAATTGCCCTAGAGTTGGCCAGCAAGAACCCATTCAGACTGGCTTCTTGTCCTTCTTTGAGTCTTTCCTTACTTTCTCGTGCAAAGTTTTGTTTTGTTTTTTTTTGCCCCAACACAGGGCATGCAGGATCTTTACTTCCCTTACCAGGAGTTGAACTTTGCCCCCTGCAGCAGAAGCAGAGCATTGTAACCATTGGACTGCCAGCAGAGTCCCAGAGATGTTCTAGCCATCTCTCTTAGGAGTTCTAATGTGTTTTAGTGAGAAATAGTATCTAGAAATCAAATCTCTGGCAGTAGATGTCCACGTTGCTCCTGGGGTGTCCCGGCTTCTAAGCCTGAGCTAGGTTTTGAGGGATGAGTTGAAGTGAGTGGCCAATGGGGTCAGGAACCGAGGGAACACGGAATCACAAGCAGTGGACATAGCATGTGCAAAGGTCCAAGGGCATGTGTGTGATGTTGAGGTGGGGAATGGTAAGAGGGCACAGGGTACCCTGTAGTAGGTTGATAGAGGTACAAGGTGTGCTGAGAGGGAAAAGTGGAAGATGATGCTAGAAAAAAGGTGCGTTTCTCACGTTCTAAGATGTTATGGATCTTAAAACACTCCTGAATGACAGTGTCAGCTTTTCTAGGAATGAAAATATGGACCTCAACCCTAAGGTTCCTCTTAATGTCAGAAGCATTAAATGGCATGACTTGTATAACTTTTGTAAATGCTGGTAGTTTTGTTATTAAATCATGAACCGGACCAAAGATATCCCTACTCCCCACAAAAAATATAATACTCTAGTTAACTAGTTTTGGCTGGAACTGAGTCTGTAATTCTTAAAATCTACTATATGGAACAAAAATAAAGCATGAAAAACTATTCTGAATTTTCAATATAAACCAACTGCTAACTTGGCCTTCAACTTTCCTTGCCTCCTCAGCCCTTCTATGCAATTGTTTCTCACTTGTGTTATATTGAGGCCACTTTTTAAAAGAAATCTATGTATATTACTATATATATATATTCCTGTAGTTACCAAACTCTACATTACATACCCACCTTCATCGATTTTTAATAACCCCCCCACCCTCTGGCTCTGGCAACCATCAATCTATTTACTACATCTAAGAGTTCGGGGTTTGTTTGTTTTTTGTTTTAGAGTCCACATGTAAGTGAGATCATATAATACTTGTCTTGATCTCACTTGTTTGTCTTAGCACAGTGCCCTCAAGGCTTATCCATGCTATTGCAAATGGCAGGATTTCCTCGTTTTTATGGCTGGAAACGATTCCCTTGTAGATCTACCCACATGTTCTTTATCCATTCATCGGTTGGTGGGCATTTGGTTTGTTTTCATTTCTTGGCTGTTTTGAATAATGCTGCAGTGAACTTGGGGGTACACATACCTTTTTGTGTAAAGTTTCCTTTGGTTAAATACCCAGAAGTGAAATTCGTCGATCATATGGCAGGTCTATTTTTAAATTTTTAAGGAGCTTCCGTACTGGTTTCCATAGTGGCTGCACCAATTTACATTCCTGAAACAGCGCTCAAGGGTTCCCTTTGGTCCACATCCTCGTCAACGCTTGGTATGTCTTGTCTTTTTGATGAAAACCATTCTGACAGGTGTGCAGTGATATCTCATTGTGGTTTTAATTTGCATTTCCACGATGATTGGTGATGCTGAACATTTGTTCAAGGATATGTTGGTCAGGGGTCTGACTTTTATCGTTTCAGTTCAGTTCAGTTGCTCAGTCGTGTCTGACTTTTGCGTTTATCATTTACGGAGTCCCAATTATTTATGATTACATTAATTTTACTCTAAAGTTACTCTAAAAGGTTTGGACATAGAAACTAAAGAAACACAACATTTCTTACAGCTTTGAAAACAACTATTAAACCAAGACAAACTTACAAATATAAAAAGAACCAGCGTAATTCAAATGAACAAAATCAGTGTCCTGTGTTGGATTATGCATTACTGAAACTAAATCGCTGTTTATAGGGTGAATACAATAGTGACGACTTCGACACGGATTCTTCTGAATTTGGCGTGCCTCTCTGCTTTTGTGTGCCATGTGACACTTTTATTTTCTTCGTATGTTTGTCTCTATTTAAAACACGGGAGATCTTTGTTTAATAAACTGCCACAGTGTTTCCTAGTCTTTGCCAGAATGCATTATTTACATGCGAAAGTTTGTTCTTTTTTCATTAGCTCATGGCAAGTAGTAATAATTGTATAGTCAGTCAGCTGTTACAGTGTAACAAGCTACCTCCAAATGCAGTGCAATAGAATGAGGGTCTGTAAATGTTTGTGTAAATGGCCAGGTAGTAAGTCTTTTAGGCTTTGTGGCCCAAGCAGTGTCTATCACACTGCTCAACTCTGCGATCCATCACAGTGTCAGAGCAGCCAGAGGTGTGTGTATTCTAAGACTTTGTTTATGGAGGCTGAAATTTGAATTCCATGTAATTTTCACATGATAAAATAGTCTTCCTTTGAGTTATTTTCAACCATCTAGAAATGTACAAACCATTCTCAGATGGTGGGCTGTACAGAACAGGTGGCAGGCTGGATTTAGCCTGCAGGCGCCGGCGTATAGAGCAGCAATCGTTTATCCTCACTTGAGTATCTGCTGGTTGATTGCAGCTCCTCACTGATTCTGGTGTGTCCGCTGGTTGCCCGTGGTTGGGCTGGTTTAGCTGCGCTCCGCTGTGCTGCTCAGCCTCCAGGCGCAGGGTGAGCTTGGCTCCTCACCGAGGGCCAGGTCTGCTCCAAGTGTGTCTGTTCTGGGCCCAGACCCCAGGGGCTCCCTGGGGAAGCTCTTCTTCTGTGGAGGCAGAGGCCCTGGAGGCAGGGCCTCACAAGCCCGTGTCAAGCCCGTGTTTGCTTCATGCTTGTTACCATCCCATTGGCCAAATAAGTCAGATGACCGAACCCAAAGTCAAGGAGTGAAGAATTAGAGGACCCCTGTAAGACAGAGTGTAGTGCAGAGTCTCACGGCCAGGGTAGGGGAGGGCGAGAGCTGGACCAATTCAGCCTCCCACAGGTGCCAACTTGGAGAAGGAAGTGGCAGCCCACGCCAGTGTTCTTGCCTGGAGAATCCTGTGGACGGAGGAGCCTGGTGGGCTGCTGTCCATGGGGTCACACAGAGTCAGGCCCGATTGAAGCAACTTAGCAGCAGCAGCAGCAACAGCAGCAGGTGCCAACTCAGTCACAAGCCCAGAGCTGCTGCTGTTCAATTGCTCAGGCGTGCCTCACTCCTCGCCACCCCGTGGACTGACTGCAGCCCGCCGGGCTCCTCTGTCCATGGGGTTCTCCAGGCAAGAATACTGGAGTGGGTAGCCATTTCCTTCTCCAGGGGATCTTCCCGACCCAGGGATCGAACCTGCATCTCCTGCATTGACCGGCAGATTCTTTACTGTCTGAACCACAAGGGAAGCCTGTGTCTGTTGGTTCAGTCATATCCCACTCTTCATGACCCCATGGACTGACTGCAGCCCACCAGGCTCCTCTGTCCATGGGATTCCCCAGGCCAGAACACTGACGTGGCTTGCCATTTCCTTCTCCAGGGGATCTTCCTGACCCAGGGATCGAACCTGCATCTCCTGTATTGACAGGCAGGTTCTTTACCACTGACCCCTTGGGAAGCTTTCAGATCTGTAGCGTGAGGTACACAGTTTGTTTCCAGCTAGTTTCTCTCAGCGACATGCCCATTCTTTTTTTAAAAAAATGTTGATTGATTGATTTGTTTTGGTTGCACTGGGTCTTTGTTGCTGCGTGCTGGCTTTCTCTAGTTGAGGAGAGCGGGGACTGCTCTCCGGTTGAGGTGTATGGACTTTCCATTGCGGTTTCTCTCGTTGTGGAGCGCGGTCTCGAGGCTGCATGGGCTTCAGTAGTTGCAGCTTGAGGGCTCTAGAGCGCAGGCTCAGTAATTGTGGTGCAGAGGCTTAACTGCTACAAGGCATGTGGAATCCACCACAACCAGGGATCGAACCTATGTCCCCTGCATTGACAGGCAGGCTGCCATCCATTGTACCAGCAGGGGAGTCCACCATGCCCATTCTTATTTGCATTTTTACTGCCCCCGAGATGGGCAGATTCTCCTGGCTCTCTCCCTAACCCTTGCCCTGAGACCTTCGTGTCAGGCACAATGAGGAGACCAGTCTCCTCACACTGGTCCTCAAGTCCTGGCCCAAGGACCCATTTCACCAGTTTCTCCAACAGCCAGATTTATTACCGCAGGGAGTGAGGCCAAGTGTGTGCAGGGTAGGGGGTGGTCGTTTCTGCGGCTGGATCCAGGGCCGGTTCCCTTTCCAGGCAGAGCAGAGGGGCTTGGAAAGGGAAGAGGTGTCTGCAGTGGTGACAGGGCTCTGGAATCTCCTCCTGCTTGAGGGAAGTGTGTCTTTGGGCTAGTCACCGTTCTCTCTGAGCTCTGTTTCTCTGGTCCATCGAGTGGAGACCCCCAGTCCAAGGGAACATCCCCCATGAATTGTGAGTGTTCGTGCTTGTTGCATGCCTGGTGCACAGCAGGTGATGAGCACACTGCAGCCTGATCGTCTCCAGTTAGCTTCACGTGGGTCTCGGGACTGACTGGGGGTGGTGAGTGAGATTACAGATGTGGAGTTTGTGGTTGTATGTAAGCATACCTCATTTTCCAGGTCCCCAGGGCCTTTTTGAAATTTGATAATTAGAATAATAAAAGCAACATGTAAAGTTTTTCCTCAGAATTGATGGGGATTGGTGCCAGGGACCTCCATGGATACCCAAATCCATGGATGCTCAAGTCCTTTATATAAAATGCTGCAGTGTTTGCAAATGACCTACACTTCCCTTCCTGTATACTTTAAACAGTGTATTTATGTATTTGGCTGTGCCAGGTCTTTTGCGGCATGTGGGAATCTCTTTAGTTGCAGCCTGTGGGATCTAGTTCCCTGACCAGGGATCGAACCAGGTACATAGATAGGGCCAACTGTACTAATTCCATTGTTGGTTAAATGGTGGTGGGGAGGTGTGCGGATGGGTTAGATGGTGGTTCTTGAGCCTCCTTAGTCACCGAGGAGGTAATTCTCATATACCAATATTCATAAAATGCTGTACACGTTTTAGGGAATTCATTGACACCAAGTTAGGAACCCATGGCTTGAATAATCTCAGAGGCCCCTTTAAAGTTCTTCATTCTGTGTTTCTGGGCATAGCAGAGGCCAGAGTTCAAGTTCATGTCTAGGTTAGCCTCTTTGCCTGCTGTTAAGTCGCTTCAGTCCTGTCCAACTCTTTGAGACCCTACGTGCTGTAGCCCGCCAGGCTCCTCTCTCCATGGGATTCTCCAGGCAAGAACACCAGAGTGGGTTGCCATGCCCTCTTCCAGGAGATCTTTCCGACCCAGGCACTGAACCCGCATCTCCTGTGGCTCCTGCATTGGCAGGCGGGTTCTTTACCACTAGCGCCACCTGGGAAGGTCACCCTCTTTATCTCTCTGCATTTCAGTTTGCCAGCCTGGGAAGTGACTAAAGGCAGAGGTGATGCTGTCAACCTCCTGGGCCTCTGGGAGGAGCATCTGTGTGAAAGAGCTTTGTCAAATGTCGATGGCTTCACAAATCATTTTTGTAACTGCTTTGCCCTGAGAAGAGCTGCAGAGCTGAAAATCAGAATTCTTTATGGAATCAATGGGTTCCTGGAAAGTTGCAAGCAAATCAGGTTTTTAAAAATCCAATCTCTGCAGCATCTGGTTATGGCACCATTTAGAGGAACCCAGCAGTGAATCGTCGATGGTGGCAGGCGTTCTGCAGCAAAGCAGATTGTTCCTCCCTATTAAACTGCCCATCTTTCTGTAGCAGATTTGCTCAAACCAGCAGCAAAGCCGGGAGTCCAGAGAGGACCCCAGGACGTTCCTGATTAATTCTCATGAGGTCATCTGGGGAAGCCTGGGCTGACATCTGTCATGCCGCCGAGTGCTTAAGAGCATGGGCTGTACCTACAGAGTCTGAACTCCAGCTGCTCCACACATTTCCTTTGTGGCCTCAGGCAAGCTGCCTACTGGCTCTGAAGCTCAGTTTCCTAGTCTGTAAAATGGGAATAATAGTTGTTACCTTCATTGAGTTGTGAGAATTCATGAAAGGGTACCAGAGTACTTGGCGCAGTGAAGTTGCTCCATCAGTGGCAGTGGATAATGTTTTAAGGCTGATGTCTTTGTTGTTACCGTGGTCAGAAATAACATTCTAGTCTACATGGACCCATGCCTATTGCAGGGAGGCAAACCTCATGTTTTTTATATTATTTTCTGAGGGTATGCCCATGTAGAATCATAAAATTCTTAAACAGAATTTTATAGGTCATTTAGGACAGACTTCCACTCAGTGGGAAAATTCTTTTTTCAGCTCCCTTGAGAGTGGGTTGTCCTGCTGCTGCTGCTGCTTCTGCTTCAGTTGTGTCCGACTCTGTGCAACCCCATAGATGGCAGCCTAAACACCCCCAGTGACAAGAAACTCACCTCCTCACAAGGCTGCTTGTGCTACTGCAGGACTATTCTGCATGCTAGAACATGTATGTTAGGACTGTTCTGCATGCACACTTCTCATGCCGAGTTCAGGCCTCCGTCCCTCAAGTGAGGGATGCCTACGTGAGGGTCCTTCCTACATTTAAAGACGTGTCTGCTTACTCTGGCCTCTTCTTCTCCAGGCTAAGGGACCCTCTTCCAATGCTGGCCGCCTTCTGTGGTCAGACCCAGGTTGTCAGAGTCCTTCTCACATCACAGTGTTCAGAGCCTGGGCTGGTCTAAGAAGTGCAGAATTCAGAGTGGCCAAGGGGTTGGCCTTGAGGGATAAGGCAAGGGAGGACGCTGGTAACCAGTCTCCTGGGGCCCAGTCCTGAGCATTTGGCCCTGGCTGGCCCTTCCTGGACCATCTCAGTCCCAGGACTTGAGGTCTACAGCCTGCTCTCTACTTGGATGATGGGGGCTCATCAGTAGCATATGATGTGCTCTGAACCCCCTCTGTGATCCTGCTCGCCCCCTGCTTCCTCCACTAGAACTTCCTCACCCTCTTCTTCTCCAAAACTTCAGCTAAGAGTCCACACCTCCCAAGAAAGTCCTCAATGACCACCAGTTACAGGGCTCCAGCTCTGTGCTCCCATATTCCACAGAATTCCCCACCATAGTTCTGACCGCAGGACAGCACAGTGGCCTCTTTCCATGTCCGCTGGACTGTGAGTTTTGTGAGAGCAAAGACACTGCATTCCCAGATCACCATTTTATCCCCAGAGCCTGTCTGTGTAGCTGCTCCCTGGGTGATGTTTGCTAAATGAATGAATCCTTGATTGGAGAAAAACCTGACTGATGGAAAAGAAAGATATATCAAGAAGCATCCCTCAGCAAACCTGGGATCTGAACCTAGCAACAGAGATCTTAGGGAGCTCCAGAGTCCCTCACAGCTCCCACCCAGGACTCTCAGCCCAGCTGAGGCTGCAAAACGTCTGATTATAACTGTGTGTTGTAATACATGTAGCTATACAACAATAATGCATATAGTTTTACAACTATATGTTGTAATACATGGAGTTTTACGCAAACCTCCCACCACCCGGAGTGAATCATAACTGACATTTGGTCCCCTTAATAAACATAATCATGACTGTTTATGGAGTGCCTTTCACATCAGTCATTATGGCAGGGCTGCAAGGTTGGTTTCCCCATTTTACAGATGAGGATGCTGAAGGCTGGCCAGTGAAGTCACCTGCTCAAGGCCGCTTAGCTTGTCAGTGGTGATGCTGAAGTTCCAGCCGACGCCTCAGGCCCCATGACTCTCGCTTCCCACTAGGTATTCTTGCAGCTGGCTTCGGGACCTACAGACGCTTCCGTTCCCCCCACCCCACCCCGGAGAGAAAGGAGCAGTCACAAAGTGCTAATGACGGATGATTAATATTATGATAACGTACGTGGTTCCGTGAGATTCCTGGGGAAGGTCTCTGAAGACTGGGGTGTCAGCTGGGGAGACTGGCAGGGGAGGGGAGGCCTGGCCTGCATGTTTTCTCTTTTTGCCCATGAATTTTAAACCATGGAGACGGTAAAGTCTCAAAAATAGAGAAAGCAAAAGCTGCATCCTCCTCCCCTCTATCCTCCCCTCTAGAGGTAACCAGATATGAGTTGGAAGTGCGTCTCCCAGGCTTTCTGTGCATAGGTGAACACACAGTGATGTGCTGACAGATAGTTAACAGCCTGCTGGTGATGGTCGGGGTGGGGAATACGTGTGCCGGTTTCCTTGGTGTCAAGGCTCCCACCATGTCTGGTTTCAGACGGCCAACATGAAGGCACTAAATGAGCAGATGGGAAGAGCTGTCATTAATTAATGACCATTAATCTATAGTATTTCTACTCTACAGATGCCAACATCCTCAAGAACATCAACAGTGTGAAATGTAAAGTAATTAGGAAGCTTTGGGCATTTGTTACCTATTCAAAATTAGAATATACTGAATTGTAAGTTCATATAATTAAATTTTTAATAATGACCGTGTTTCACAGCTGGTTCACGAGACTGGAAAATTTCACAGTCAGGTCTCGGTAACCAGGACAAGCCAGTTCTAGCCACTCTTTTCCTTTTCACTTGAGTATGAACCCTATGTAAATTTTTTTTTCCTTTAGCTTGCTTGTTATTTAAAAGGCTCTTCATCGGATCATTCACTCAGCTAGGACTCTACCACAAGCCATGGCCTGTGTTAGGGACCAGGGCCAGGCTACCATCATGAGCAGATAGCCATGCGCTTGGTTTTCATCAGCTTTTGGTGTGATGAAGGAGGCAGTCAGTTATCACATGGACAAGTAGACAAACCCTGCAGTTAGGTCTCTCAAAGGAAGCAGCAGGATGATGTTTAGAGATAATGCTGAGAGGGGCAGGTGTGTGGAGGTCAGGGTGTGCAAGAGGAGAACCTCCTTGAGGTTCAGATCAGGAAAAGCTTTTTCCAAGGAGCTGACAGAAACCAAGACCCAAAAGATAAGATGGGACCAGCCACGCAAAACCTGTTGGAAAAGAGTTGCCATAGGGTACCACATTCACTTGGGTGCCATTTCTGTAAACTTTACAAACATGCACAGCAATTCTGTGTGTCATTTTTTAGAAAAAGTCCTGGAATAGTAAGAATCAAGAAGGCTCCCTTCCAGCTTCAGGATGGTAGTTACCCTTGGAAAGAGGGTGGGAAAGAGAGTGAGTTAGAGGCAGAGATGGTCTTCAATGACATCTGTGTATTTTCCTGATGCTAGGGGAGACGGAGGTCCAGGACAGAATTGGCTGCTGGTCATTTTTGCTGGCTCTTGCTGATGGATACAGAGTGATCAGTTGCATTGCTCTTTATAATTTCTCAACACCTGAACTATTTCATGATTATTATTTTTTAAAGAGTGGCTACAGAAGAGTGTATAGGGGAGAGAGAGGCCTGAGAGAGTTGGGAGGTAGGCAGGGACCAGATGGTAAAGCGTTGAAGATGATGACCTTCAGTATGAATTTTGCTTTAAGTACAGTGAGTGCCTTCTTGAGCTGGTGGGTGGCATGTTCTAAAGTTTACATTAATAGGTTTCTCTGGCTGCCGTGAGGAGAATCAGTGGAGTTAAGAATGGCACTGGGAGGTTAGTTGGGATCTCTTGTCATTGTCTTGAGGAGAGTTATGATGGCTGGAAGCAGTGGAGACAGGAGTAGTTTTGAAATCAGGTTCAGATGACATGCTGAGGGACTAGATACCGGGGATCAAGAGAGGGAGGCATGGCCCCTTTGTTCATAGTACCACTATTTACAATAGCCAGGCCACGGAAGCAACCTAAATGTCCCCTGAGAGATGAAGAAGTAAAGTAAATATGTATGTAGTGCATACATGTTGACAGAATGGAATATTACTCAGCCACAAAAAAGAATGAAATAATGCTTTGTGGCAACATGGATAGACCTAGAGATTACCATGCTAAGTGAAGTCAGTCAGAAAGAGAAAGACAAATATCATGTGATACCACTTACACGAGGAAGCTAAAACATGACACAAATGGGCATATCTACGAAATACAGACAGACTCATAGAGAACAGGCTTGTGATTTCCAAGGAGGAGGGGCTGGAGGAGGGAAGGACTGGGAGTTTTGGATTCGCAGCTGCAAACTATTATGTATAGGATGGATAAAAGCAACAAGGTCCTACTGTATATAGCACAGAGAACTATATTCAATATCCTGTGATAGACCATAATAGAAAAGAATATGAAAACAGATATATATATCTCTGTGTGTGTATGTATATGACTCTCTGCTGCACAGAGGAAATTACATACAAATTGCAAATCAACTATACTTCAATACATTAAAAAAAATAGGGAGGCATGAAGGATGACTCTTTTTTAACAGCTTTGGGAGATAGAGTTCACATACTATACACTTCATTCATTTAAAGTGTACAGGGGTTTGGTGGGGATGGCTTTCTTTCTGAAATCTGAGTGGGTGGTGGCTTCAAATGCTGTGAAGGAGAAAAAGAGAGGAATAGGCTTAGAGGTGGGGTCTGAGGTGAGTTTGAACTGCTAGTAAGACATCAGGTCATGTGGGAAATTAAATATTCATGCCTGGGGCTTGAGATGAAAATCTGTGAGTAGTGAACAAATTGAAAGTGTGGGAATAGATGTAAATATCCAAAGAAAGAGTATAGTTAGAGAAGGTGTGTGTGGAGGAGGCGGTGGGGCTTCCAATCCAGATGGACGGAGAGTTCATGCTTTGAGCTCCCTCCCCCCAGATGAAGGAGAAGAAAAGAGAGGGAGAAAGAGAGAAGCACAAAGTGACTGCCGCGCTGAAAACAAAGGCCCATAGAGCTCTCATCTAGTGCAGGCAGAGACAGCCGTCAGTTTTAGCTCCTGAGGGGCGCTACGAAATAGAAGTATCTTGTGTGAGGTGGAGAGGGGTGCCAGGTGACTGCTTAAAATGAGAAAAAGCAAGCAATAGGCAGACAGACTCTTATTCAAGATGAGCCTCTGGACCAAACCTCCAAAACTAACGAAGAAAATTAATGTTACAAAGATAGCCTTCAAAAACAATGACAATTGAATTCACTCTAATTAAAATATAAAAATAGGGTTTTTTTGAAAATGAATTTAAAACAACTGTTTAGGAACCGTCAGGAATAGGTTTGACTGTGAGATTCAAAACAACAGTGGCTCATGCAAAATAGGAATTGTGTTCTTCTATGAATAAATTCTGAGCCTGAATTAAGTCCTCAGGAACCTAGCTTGATCCAGCTAGTCACTGTCTCAATGCTTGGATTATTATAGCCTCATAGTCCAAGGTGATAGCTAGAGCTCCAGCCATTATATCTGCATTCCAGGCCACAGGATGGTAAAAGGGTGTATATCAGCTGTCTTTTAAAGAAGTTTTCAGGAAGATGACGCATGACACTTCCGCCTCCACTCTGTTGGCCAGAACTTGGCCAGAGGAGAAGTCAAGAAATGTATTCTGTTATTACAGATAGCTAGGTGCTCAGTTATAATCCAGGGATTCTGTTACTATGGATGAAAGGGATAATATATCATTAACACTCACAGCTTCGGGATCTTCAAAGAAAGAATAAGGATAACATCCATTAAGAAGAATAAGACTGGCATTTTTTGTTTGAATTTAAAACCTCTGTCTTAGAAAGATGGTGTTAAGAGAGTGAATAAACAAGTCACAGACTAGAAGAAAGTATTTGTAAGCCATATTCTGATAAAGGAATTATATCCAAAATGCATTTAAAAAAAAAACATGCACGTGTGCTAAGTTGCTTATTGTGTCTCTTTGTGACTCTGGACTTCCAGGCTTCTCTGTCCATGGGATTCTCTAGGCGATAATAATGGAGTGGGTTGCCATGCCTTCCTCCAGGGACTCTTCCCAACCCAGAGATCCAACCCACGTGTCTTATGTGTCCTGCATTGGCAAGTGGGTTTTTTAACACTAGTGCCACCTGGGAAGTCCATTTCAAACTCTCAGAACTCAACAGTAAGAAAAAAAAATCCACTATTTTAAAAATGGGCAAAAGATTTGAATAAACACTTTACCAAACAAGGTATGCAACTGACAAATGAATGCACAGAAAGATACTTAAGTGTCATTAGTCATCAGAAAAATGCAAATTAAAGCCACATTGAATACTGCTTCATACGTGTCAAAATGGCTAAAACCAAAAAGCCAGTTTATCCAAGTATTGGCAAGGATCTGGATCAACTGGAAATCCCACATACGACTGATGGGAATATACAATGGTGTAACCACTTTGGAAAACAGTTTAGCAGTTTCTTAAAAGTTGAACATATTCTTACCACGTGTCCCAGCAATTCCACTTTTAAGTATTTGCCCGACAGAAATAAGCGTATGTATTTATACAAACACAGGTGTAGAGAGGGGACGTCTGAACAAAGTGGGGAAGGGGAGAGAGGGACGAACGGAGAGATTAGGACTGACATACATACACGACCATGCGTAAAACAGCCGGCTGCTGGCAGGCTGCTGTAAAGCTCAGGGAGGGCATCTCGGTGCTCTGCGATGGCCTAGGGGGGTGGGTGGGGGACGGGAGGAGGGTGCAAGAGGGAGAGAATATATGTATACATATAGCTGACTCACTTCCTTGTGCAGCAGAAACTAACAAAATATTGTAAAGCAATTATACTCCAATAAAAGAAAAAGATTTGCTAGTGATGTCTTTTAGCAGCATTATTTGTAATAGCCAAAACTAGCCACAACCCAAATGTCCAGCAATAGGTAGACTAAAAAAAAAGTGACCTATCCAAGCAATGGAATACTACTCACCAATACAAAGAAATGAGCTCTGACACACACACACAGGAGGAACGCATCTCAAAATAATTGTGTGGAGTAAAAGAAGGCAGACATGCCTTCCAGTTGATTCTGTTTGTATAAAGGTACAGACCACATCTATGGGGCTGCACAGAGTCGGACACGACTGAAGCGACTTAGCAGCAACAGCAGCAGGAGGGACCGTGCAGAGTAATTTGTAGTGACAGAAAGCAGCTCCCTGGTTGCCTGTGCAGCTGAGAATGGGAGATACGGAGAGAGGCAAGAGCGAGGGATCCCAGAGACCACAGAGCAATTCTTAGGGGTGATGGATACGTTTATTATCTTGACTATGATATATACATTTGTCAAAACTTATCACATGACATACTATGTGTTAATTATATTTCATTAAAGCTGCTAGAAACAGAAAGAAGGAGCACAGCATTATGAAACAAAAAGAGGCAGAATAAGAAAAGATGAGTGTGAAAAAGAACTAATTGAAATTTCTGGGAATGAAAAATATTAATTGCATTAAAAGTCTTTTAAAAAGGAAAGAAAGAAAGGGAAAACGTCAATAGTCATAAACTCTGGAATGAACATGGTCAAAGAGGGAGTGAATGAGTTGGAAGAGCATTCCAAGAAATTCTCTGAGAACCACCCAGGAAGACGTAGAGGGAAAATTCTGAAAGAGTAGTTGTAAGACCTGGAGAATAGACTGGGTTCTGACCGTATGTGTTTAATGGAAATTCTGCAGGAAGAAACTAAAGAAAATGACTGAGAAGCCGTACTCAAAAGCATAATAGCTCAGAATTTTCCAGAGTTGAAAAGGAGGTATAAATCCTAATCAAGTAATATGCTTGACAAGTAATGAGAATTTTAAAAGGTAAATCTCCACTGTAAAACCACATAGTGAAACTGCAGAAAATCAAGCATAAAAAGGAAGTCTTAGAATTTACTGTAGACGGATTACCCACAAAAGAACAACATAGACTAATAGTGAGTTGCTTAAGAGCCTATGGCAGCCTTTTTGGCAGTCTTTATTTTCTGAAAGAAAATAAACTTCATCTGTCTAGAATTCCATATCCAGCTGAACTGCGATTCAAAAATGGTGATGAAATACAGTTTTTGGAAGATGAAGGGGTCCACCCCGAACCCAGAGGTTCTTGAATGTTTAGAGACTGGGGAGAGGAAGGACCCGCTGGAATCACGTATGCCCGGTCATCTGGTGTCAGCCTCTGTCTCCTGCAGAAACCATAGAGAGGAACGCCTGAATTCAGCTGCTGTTGCAATGTGATGTTCTTGGCAATGCCACTTGCTGGCATGTGCTGGGTATTCCTTCAGGGCAGAGGAGGGAGATGGGATCCCTGCCCAGCTCCGGTCAGTCCTGCAGCAATGGGGGCTTAGAAGGGAGGCCACATGGAGGGTTCTGGGTGGTGGCCTTGGGCCCTGGTCTGGGGAGGAGGCTGGGGACGCAAGAGCCCACCCCTCAAAGATGCCCATTTCGAGACTGTCTTTCTGTCTTCCAGATTGTGGACAAAAACAACCGCTACAAGTCCATAGATGGGTCAGATGAGACTAAAGCCAACTGGATGAGGTGAGTCCCGCTCTCTGCTGATTTCCCAGGAGCCTTGTCCGAACTCTGGAAAGGAGGCCAAGGGAGAATGTTGGCCCTTTAGAGTCTCCAGTGGTGGAAGTCCCTGAAGGCCCCAGGACTGCTCTTGGCAGGAACATGTCTAGCTCCAGGGGACCAATCCTCTGATTCCCCCAGGCTTCCATCAGGGGTTCTGGAGGAGGCCTGTGGCCAGACCAGCTGTTTATGGGGACACACATGTCAGTGTTTCTGGAGGCCCCAGGCCCCAGCCTGCTGGCATTCTCGCATGGAGGTGGGGGATGTCCCTGGACTGTGACACCTCTCGCAGGCAAACTCTGGCTGGATGGGGTGCAGGAAACATTGAAGTGCGACTCCCAGCCATTGTGTAAAAGGCCCCCAGGGAAAAGGGCACAGTCTCTAACTCAGTTTTTGATTGTTAGAGTGATTTTGTCTGTTGTTGGGGACAGAAGTTTGCACCGGAAGGATCCTTCACTGCCAGCCAGAGCAAGCAGGAGACTGGCCCAGGGTCACCCAGCGGCAGCTGCGCCGAGCTGTCCTTTGGGTTCTGTGCTGCTGGCTTGGGTGGTGTGCCTGAGAGTTGGGGGGAGCCCTGCCCGATGGCATCACCGGGCAGTATGGGAGGTCAGTCTTGCCTCATTGCCTCCTTGGTGGCCTGTCTCTGGGATTCAGGAGCCGTGAAGGGGTTAGTAGCTGGGTTGCGAGCTGGATCTCAGAGGGCTGAACCCGAGGCAGTACCGCACCATGGATCGGGCCCTCTGTCAGTGTGTGTGCAGTTCTGTGCCCCGTGGGGCTGGAGGCTGGAGGGTAGAGGAGAGATCATGCTTGGATAGAGGGCAGTTAGGGCCTCCCTAACGGGAGTCTGCTGGATTTAAACCCTGAGACTTGCCAAGCAAATGCAGAGAAACTGGTTTGAGGTGGGGAGGCTGTGGTGAGTTGTCTGGTCCCCTTCCACTGGGCCCCACTGCCCACGGGTCTCCCACCTGAGGCCAGCTGGCAGCCGGGTGGCTGTGGATACTCTCCGGGACACTTAAGGATTCGCCCCCTGATTTGTCGGAGCCGCTGTCCTTATTGCGATTGAACAGGTGCAGAAGCGGAAGCGCTGAGAACAGGCAGGCCCCAGTCTTATGCCGTGGGGACCTCCCCACTTTCACACAGTCAGGTCAGCCGTGCCCTGAAAGTGGCTCCAAGAAGGTGGGTGGACATCTCTGGCTGCCCTCTTCTCCCCGATCACTGGGTGCAGGTCAGCTGAGCACCTGCAACTCAGCCCTTATTCCTGAGCACCTGCGGTAAGTCAGAGCCTGTACCGGGCATCCTAGATGGATGGGCCCAGCCCAGCGCCCCTGGCCTTCCCAGGACTCACACCTTCTGCTGTGGAAACTGCTTTTTCTAATGAGGCTGTTCCAAGGAAGTGAGGACGATGTGCTGTGGGGGCTCAGATGAAAGCGAGGGTGGGGAGGGCCTTTGAGCTGGACCTTCAAGGGAGGCATTTGAGGGCACTTGTGAGCAAAGATTGAGAAGTGGGGAGTGGCGACCAGGTGTCCAGCGGGCGACCAGATGGCCTGCATGGCCCAGACCCCTGGCCTGTGGCTCTGGCCTGGCTTTAGGCAAGCAAAGGGGCGTGTGTTTGAGTGCGGTCTGGGTCAGGCCTTTCTGCAGTGAAGTTTGGCCAGGAGAGCTGATTCAGTTCCGCTCTTCCGTGTATCTCTGATCCTTCGGTTTGGGGACAAGGCTTTGCCATCACTGCAGAGAAGGGGATTCACCACCTGTGCTGACTGAGTGATCATCTGGCCCTCCTGCGATTCTGACTTCATCGGGCTGGGACTGAGCCCAGGGCATCGGCAGTTTGTAAAGCTCTCCGGAGTGGTTCTGATGCGCTGCTGGGGTTGAGAACCCCTGCTCTGCTCTGATCTTCATGCTCCAGGGGTAAAGTGAGGCCCAGAGCAGAGCAGGGTCAAGATGATGTGGTCAGCGGCAGATCAGAACTGGAGCCCATCTCTGAGCGTCTAGGTCAGCATTCTCTCTGTGCACGAGGGTTCTGCTACTGCTGCCTCGCTGGCCTGGTGTCTGTCTGTTCCTGCTCCAGGACCCATTCTGATCCAAGATGGTGCCAGGGTGGCCACAGCTGGTGGGCCCTCATCTTATTAGAGACTCAGGGGGTAGGCTGGGGTTGGGTCTATGGTTTATGGCCGGGGAGATAGGCCTCGGGTGGTTCCTGGGTTGAGGGGAAAGACAATTCATCCTGGGACCCTCTTCTTCCCCCTTAATGTACGGCTTCCATTTGTACAGCTCCTTCTAATGTGAGGACACGTTCACTAGCTTAGGGGCTTGCAGAAGATTGAATGGAGTTGGTTAATTTTCTCAAAACCTAAGCTTAGGCCGGGAATAGAATGGACACCCACTTGCTGACTCTATGGCAGTCCCATGCTGGGTGCTCTGCATTCATGAGATCGGTGGTCCACAACCCTGCAGAGGCTCTTTTAGTCTCCTGGAAGCAGTGTGTTGCGATGTTTTTGGTTTTCACAACTCTTCGGGTGAATGCTGCTGGTTTCTATCGAGCAGAAGCCAAGAATGCTGGTAAATATCCTACATTGTCCAGAATGCCCTCTCCCCCACCAACAAAGAATTTCTGATCCTAAATGCCAGTAGTGGTGAGATTAAGAAGCCCTGAACAGACTCTTCTTGGCGGCCCTTGGAGGTGGCACCAGGAGGAGGTGGGGGGGACGAGGTTTGCATAGGAGACTCAGCTTCTAATCAAAAGTCTGTCTGAGTGCAAGGCCCAGGCCCCAGTCGCTGTCTTGGCCAGATGACAAAGCCTCCACCTTCTTCCTCGGCCGCCTGGGCTCTGGTATTCTGGGTGGGTGGAGTGGGGAGACAAGGGCTGAAGGATCTTTGCGCCCTGTCCCTTGCTGTGGCTTTGGCAGCAGGCAGAGGGAATGAATCAGCCTCCGGGTCTCCCATCATACTCTAGGATGCTCTCTTGGGTGGATCTTTGGGACCATGGGCATGGGATAAAGGGTGGACAGAACCACACTGTGGGAAAGAATGAGTCGCAGAGCCAGAGGAGGTGCCAAGCCAAGGGGTAAGGGCTGTGCTGTGCCTGTGGCCGAGGACCCTCTGTGCAGATGGAAGCCAAGGTCCTTCCTGGTCTCCATCAAAGTGGACCTTGTCTCCCCATGGATGCTCAGGGTCTCCTCACGTCCTACCCATGAGCTGCCGAAAAGGAGCTTCTGCCAGCGCTGCAGTGGAGTGGTGGTCGGGACTGGGAGGAGCCTGCCCACACCCAAAGGTGGGGACCTGGGAGACTAGGAAGGGGAAGAGACCCACCAGGGTGCAGAACAAGCTTTCTGTGACCACGCCTTAATCGTGGGCGTCACCAGCAAGGCCACACCCCTCGGAAGCCCACTGTAAATAATCTCCCTGTTGCAAGAATCTTCCTGCAAGCGCCTGGGCTCCATAGGCCTGTGCAAACATCTCTGAGTTCAGGCTGTGGCCTCGTCCTAACCCCAGTAAGGATCCTTCATGCCTGTTGAGGGCTTTAAAGCTCTTTACATCAGCGTGCTTATCCCTTCTCGGTCGGTAACAACCCCTGGTTCCAGGATGGGGAGAAGGGGGCCAGGGGAGGCTGCCGAGCTGCCTGGCCTGGCTCCTCGCAGGTAGTCAGAGGCCAGGCGGGACCCGAAACGGAAGGCGTCCGGCTCCGTCCGCGCTCCTGTCGCGCGCGCCGCGGCTCCTGCTGCCCTGCAAGCGGCAGTGCGAGGGGCCTGGCGCCAGGAGCAGGGTGTGGTGGTGGCGAGCGGGCGAGGGCGCCCGGGCGCCTCCTGGCTCCTCGGCTGGGGGCCGGCACTTAGGAAGGAGGAGGCCTGCCGCGTTGACGGTCATTTACCCCATTGTGCTTTGTGGGATATTCAACCCAAGGAACGTGGCGCCCCTGGCCGAGCGTAAGAGGAAGCCCAAGTTCTCCAAGGAGGAGCTGGACATTCTGGTCACCGAGGTGACCCACCACGAAGCGGTTCTCTTTGGGAGGGAGACCATGCGGCTGTCCCATGCCGACAGGGACAAGATTTGGGAAGGCATAGCTCGGAAAATCACCTCCGTCAGCCAGGTTCCGCGCTCCGTCAAGGACATTAAGCACAGATGGGATGACATGAAACGGAGGACCAAGGACAAGCTGGCCTTCATGCAGCAGTCCCTGTCGGGCCCCGGGGCCGGGGGCCGAGCCCCCACCATCGTGCTCACTGCCCACGAGAGGGCAATCGAGTCGGCGCTGCTCACGGCCCGGTCCGGGCACGGCTTCCCCAGGGCGGAACTTGACGGCACGGACAGCCCTTCCACCAGCTGTGAGTACCGCCCGCCTGCTCCCCTCCCCGCGCCCCCCCCTTGCCTGCCTCCCGCTCACTCCTGGAGATGCCCCCCCGCACCTGCCTTCTCTCTCTCTCTCTGCTGTTCCTTTCTGCCTCGCCCAGCCCTTCCATCCTTCCTTCCTTCCTTCTCCCACTTCCGTCCTCTCCCCGCCTCTTTCCCTTCATTCATTCTAGAATATGTCCTGAACACGATGCTGGGAGCTGGGAAGACAGAGTTGATTCTAAAACCTCCCCCAGCGCTGCTCTTGGGAAGTTCCTCAGACTCATGAGAATAAGAACCCTTTCATTAAACAGTTGCACGAGGAAATGCGTAAAGAAGGATCAGTAGATGAATGCAGGAAGTCCTGAGAGCAGAGCTGACTTGGTGGGCTTACGACCTGTCTTCCCCCAAGGGCTGGGAGCTGGGCTGACTGCTCTTGCGCTCTCGCTTTCCTGAAACTCAGACTAAGTTTTTGAAGCAAGCACCCGCATTTTCCTGTTGGGTTCAGCCGTGCAGATTAGAGAGCAGGCGGTGGTGGTCTGAAAGCAGGAGTGGACTGGCTGGGAAAGCACCCCGCCGCCCGCCCCCCCGCCCCCCCCATCCCGGGGAGAGACAGTTGAATGGAGACGAAGGGTGGGGAAGAGTTAACCCGGAGGGTGTGCGTGGGGCGCAGCGCAGGGGAGGGGAGGAGGGCCTCGCAGGCAGAACAGCATGTACGAGGCCCCGCATCAGGAAGGCGCTTGGCACGTTCCAGGAACAGAGAGGAGCCAGGGAAGCCCCGTGCAGCAGGCGAGGGGGGAGGGGCGTCGGAGGAAGCCGGCCAAGTCCCGGCCCGAAAGCTCAGGCCTGTCTGTGCGCCTGTTCCCAGGGTCTTTGTTTCTGTGATATTTCCGTGGGGCCTCTGCGGTGCCTTGCTGGCTTCTTTTTTCTGTGTCCTCTCCCTCTTTGTGCCTGCCCCAAAGCTCTTTCTAAGACTCCTGTCTCTGCGCTCTGGTTCCTCTCCCCATGGCCCCCTCCACCTCTTCTTCTCCCTCAGCAAGTATCTTCCTCTTTCTCCCTCTGCTCCTTATGGCTCAGGATGAACGGTGATGCCAGGGGCTGGGTGGGTGTGGAAGCTCCCGGCCTAGACCGGGCGGCCATCCTTTGGGGCTGTAGTTCTTGGTACTCACCAGAAGGGGGAGCACTCGAGTCCCCCCCCCCCTCGCCCCGACTCCTTGCTGGGGCTGCCACCCACTTTTAGCTCTGCTTCTACGCACGTCTGCCCCCACCTGCGGGCCCAGCTGGAGGCCGTCCGGCTTCCCAGTGACCAGCAGGGCAGGAGGGCTCCAGGGATGCCAGCCGGGCCAGCCCAGGGGAAGATGGTTCACAGAGACCCAGCCTTCCCTTCCCAGGCCCCCTACTGCAGGGAACGTGCTAATTTCCTGTCTGGCCTGGGGAGGGCTCCTGACAGGGGGCTACTCAGAGTTAGCTATTAAGAACTAAGGACGAAGGAGGACACCCTCTAGTCTGACCTCTGTGTGGTCCAGATGAAGCTAAGCTTCCCCTGAAACTAAGCTTCAGACGCAGAGGCAGTCTCAGGAGTAGATTCAGAGTAGGGATTCGAACCTGGGTCTGCCAGGTCCCCGAGAATCCCAGCTCCCAAGTTTCAGGACGATGCTACCAAATTATGAGAAAAAGAAGGGGGCTATCTAGGTGAAGTCTGTTTCTTAAATTCTGTCTTGCTCATCCTTCTGTCTCTCCGAGACTGAAGGTAATGAGATTACCAAACGTGACGTGAGCTGGGCAGGGGGCCCAGGACCCCTCCACTGCAGGCGGGACGGGCCCTCCTTTTCCCAGCTGCTGCGGCACTTGGCCAGAGGCTGGGTGGGACGAGGCCCTGAAAGGGAGGGAAGCGACATCACCACAGTACATCCCGCTCCTTCCAGCACCCCTCTCCCCACAAAGTGGGAGTCCACCAAGTGGGGGTCTACAAGGCACTCGGCTCTCTATGCTGGCCCAAGGGGACGCCAGGACTCGTGGGAGGCATGCAGCCCAGGGCAACCAGAATCTGTGTTCCTGTCACCTTCCCTGGGGTGGTTCTGAATTCAGCCCCCCGCCTCGCATACAGGCAGAGACATGTGCCTGTTTGAAGGGTCAGCCTGTGTGTTTTTCACTCTTGCTACGGGAATTAGCTCAGCACAACCTTGGTCATGAGAGAGCCGCCGAGATCTGAGTGTGCAGGGCTGGGCCCCTCCCTGTGACGGGCCGCGCGGAGCGGTCTGTCTGATGCTCCCTGTGTGCCATCGGGTGTTCCTGGGTAGATGGGCTGTGTCTGCTCCGGGAGCCCGCCTGGGGGCACCGAGGGGGCAGCAGGGCTTATTGCCCAGATAGATCTGCTCCTCCCTGTCTGGGCTGGTCTATCCCTTGCCTCCTTTCTCCAGTCTGTGAGCTTCCCCCACCATCACTAAAAGTGGCAGATTCCAGCAAGGCCACAAGGTGGCCCCAAGCAACTCAGAAACGGCCACGTGGAGGCTGGAACTCGGGGTGGTGGCCAAGAGCCTCATAGTACTTTTCTGGCAGTGTAGAGCTTTCTTCTTTCCTCTTGTGTAGTCTTCTTAACAGCCCTGCGAGATGGGCAAGAGGTCGGGGAGGTAGGTAGAGCAGTTGTTATCTTTGCTTTGAGAAACTGAGCTGCAGAGAGAGGAAGTGAGCCCATGGGTTGACATGCCGTCTCTGGGACCACGTTCCCTCTAGAGTGTCGCTGTGCCTGTGATAGGAAGGGAGCCTGGGGACCGCGGGGGGTTCATGCTCACCTGTCTCCCTGGGGTGCTTGGCCCAAACACCCTGGGGGCCTAGGGAGCAGATACTTTTCCACGGGTGGATGGGGAGCAAGCAGAGGCCAAACTAGGCAGAGGGGTAGCAGGGCGGGGGAAACTGGTAACTTTGCCGGCGGGGGGCTGTGTCCAAGCCCAGAGGTGCCGTCTTTCTCCGGGTTGTAATCATTCGCCCTTCTTTGTTTTTTTATCCCCCAAGATGATGAAGACGAGGAGACCCCCGGGCCCTCGAGGCAGCCACTGCGGGTGCCCCTGCGGCCTTCACCGGAAGAAGAGGCCTGCCTGGCCAGGCCCACCCTGCTCCGTTCCTCCTCCTCGTCTGACCAGTCCGAGACGGTGGGCCCCAAGCCGGAGGCCCTGCCCCGGCCCTCGCCCCAGGCTGCCTGCAGGACCCCTCGGCCGCACCCCGGCCCGCCCAGCGCGGGCTTGGACTGGCAGCTCCTCCATGCCCACGCCCAGCAGACTGAGGTGTTCCGGCAGTTCTGCCAGGAGCTGGTGGCCGCGCACCGGGACCTAGCAAGCAGCATGCAGGCCATCGGCCAGGCCATGGCCGAGCTGAGCGGCCGCGTCAGCCAGGCGTGCCAGACGCTGATGGAGATCCGGGATGGGGTCCAGGCATCTCAGCGGGGGCCTGCCGGGGCCGCCCCCGTGGGCCCCAGCCCCCCAGCCGAGGCTCACCCGGCGGAGCCCCGAGAGGCGCCCCCAGTACCAGCTCCAGCACGGACTACCAGGTCTCGGAAGAGAAAGCACAATTTCTAAGCCGGCCAGTTTGCACTGGGAGGAAGAAAGCTGGAGGAGGGGCGTCTGGCCTTGAGACGGGGGGGCCAGTCTCTCGTGTCCACCATCGATGACCTTGTAGGGTGCTGGGGGGACTGTCATCTCCTCACTGAATACAGGTTGGCTGCCCTGGGCTCAGCCCAACTCCCTCATCTTTGGCAGGTGCTCAAGATGCAGGAAAAACTGCCTGCTCAATGCTTGCTTGTCCTGGAAGGTCAGCCTCCTCTTGGTCTGCATCCCGCGGCAGCAGGCCTTGCAGGGAAGGGGGCTGCAAGAGCATCTCAATGGAATTCTGCTCTCCATCCTCAGGGCTGCTGTACCAGCCTCCCAGGCCCTGATTCTGCTGCTTTCGGGGGGCTGGGGCGGGGGGCAGCGAGGCCTGCGGATGCGCCGGCAGAACTCAGCCCCTCCAGGAGGGGTCTGCCCTCCCCTCCCCCAGGGCTCTGAGCCCCTGCCTTGGCCTTCTGCTTGCCCTCTGTGCGTGTGCGCGCGCACGCACGCGTGTGCTCAGCTGCCGTGCTTGCCTTTTGTGGGGCGGGGAGGAGAGCCAGGTGACGTCAGAGGAAGGGGAAGACACGACCTGGTGATTGTCGAGCACTTTGCGCTTCTCCGAGCGTGTGAGCTCGGTGGGTCCTCAGGACAGAGGGGGAGAGGCAGCCAAGTCAGGTGTTATGGTCATCATTACCACCATCCTCATCTGCATTTCATAGATGACAAATGAAACAGCATCATCTACTCGGGGGTGAGGGCAGAACCGGAAGTCGGACCTGTGGATTTTTCCAGCTCCCCTGCCAGAGGCCAGATCTAGACTTGGGAGGGGTGTTACTCCTTTCCTGCCCCTGCCAAGCCCTCTGGGTTTTGAGTGGGAGGCAACAGCAGCATTTAGGATGTGAGTCCACCCCACCCCCACCTACCCCTCCCTCCACCCCCCCCCCCCCACCCCCCCAACCCCGACACTAAGGCTGACAGCCAGTGGCTGGGAAGAAGTAGGGTCCAAATCTCAGGATCTAGAAGGCAACCCCTCCCCTGGCTTCTAAAAGAACCCAGAACCCAGCAGGGCTCCTGTCCCGTTCCAGGTTCCAGCATGCCATGCCTCTGCTTGCTTGGGCTGCCTACGCATTAGCTACACACATCTCAAAGCTTCGTGTTTGGTTTTGGAGTGTGGGGAAAGAGCCGGGTTCTTCGAGTTAGGGAGGGAGTTGGGGGTCGGGGGGTGGCAGTTGCAAGCTTAGCTCTGACATGGGTGCAGCTCAGCTCTGTGTCCTCTTTGCTCCCTGGCCTGAGGCTGCCATATATCCCCAGCTGTCCATCCTTCCACACCAGCCCCCTAGAGCCAGAGTGGGGCCTGGGAGGATCACTGTACCCAGTGCCCGCCACGGCTGTTCCTGGAGTGCTGCTTCTAAACCCAGCCCGAGCTTTGCCCCGTGTTGGGAGAATGGAGGGCAACTGCAGTGTCCTGGGCTCCTTCTCCCATTCTGTGGTTCTTTGGGGGTTCCCGATCCCCAGAAGTGAACACTCCCCTGTCTGACAGCCCGATGGCTTGACTATATTGCCTGGCATTGCCCCACCCTCTGATGCTGGAATCAAAGATTGCCTTCCCAAGTATTTTTGTTAAGATGGCAATAAAAAGAATTGATCTCACACTTGGAACACACTTGGTCTCCAGCATCTTTCTTTGGTGTATATTCTCTTTCTTCGCTTCCTGTGAAAACCTGAAGGCCCCCAAAGCAAGGGTTAGATGACCGAGGGAAAACATGTTGGTGAGAGGGGCTTGAGTGCCCCTGGCATTTTCCAGGTCCCATCAGCTCTCAGACAGACGCCCTGTGTTCAGCACCCTTAAAAGAAAGGAAAGGAATTGATGGGCTGAGGGAGGCAAAGCATCCACATAAGAAGTCGTTTCACTGTGTTTAATTTCTCTGCTCATCAAAAGTGAGATGTTGCTCGATGAATTTTACCTTTTGTCCCCTAAAAGTATGTTAGGGGTCCTGGGGGGAAAAGCCCCACTATTTCTGGCAGGAGACTCTGGAAGGGTCAGGGGCTGTCCATTTGGCAGGGTACCTCAGGGCCCCCTCTGAGACACTCACTTTTTTTGCTCACCTGCCCATTGATCTGGGTGTCTGACTAGTATAGGTAAAGCCCTGCTCACCCAGCTCTGAGATTTCTCATGAAGTAACTTCCTCTGGCTCCCCTGGGGAGTTTCTTCAGCAGGAAAGGGACCCCCTGACCTATGCATTGCCCTGGCTTATTTCCAGTCACAGGGAGAGAGTCTCCCAGGCAGGAAATGCCCAGGTCCTGACCAGGGATCCATCCACTTTCTGGAAGATTCCAGCCTGTCTTTGATCTCTTGGAATCTAGGTCCTCCTCTACCATTGTTGACCAAAAAGCAGGGTCGTGGAAATGAAGATTATCCCATCTCCAGGAGATGCAAAGATGCTGTGAAACCAGGCCTGGGGGTCTTTCCCACCAAGGTCAAAGTGCTAAGTGGTGACTGGCTGGCCTCTCCCTCTGGCCCTGGGGAGAGAAGAGGGCATGTAGGAAGCAGAAGGGACACAGAGATGCAAGGACTTGTCAACTTCAGATGGAAACGTTTTCTGCTTCCTTTTCTTGGCTTCAGTGGGAATGTGGGGCTAGCAAGTTAAACAGGAAGGTGAAACTGGCGCCAGTGGATGGAAGTGAATGAACAGCCAGTTTCAGCCTTTAGATGGGGACATCGCTTCTAAGAGTCTGAGGCGGCCAGCCGTGCCGAGGGAGGGCCGGCTGGGTGGTGTTCTCTTAAAGTCCAGGTGAGGATCTAGGGGGTGAATGACTGACCCAAAGACCTTCCCAGCCCGGAGACCTCAATGCCTAGCAGAATACGGAGCCCAGCCTCTCCTCGGTCATTCCTTTCCTGTCTCTGCCTCGGGGACTGGGCTGCTTCCTTTCCATCAGAGACAGAGCCACTGGGTTGGGGTGTCTGAACCTGGCCTTCAGATGCCCTGTAGGTTGTTTTCTCTCTTGAGTTGAAACTGATAGTTCATTTCCTGAGCCAGTTAGAAACTCTGGTGCACTTGATAAGACACAGTGGGTGAGGTCTGGAAAGTGTTGTCTTAGAGCTTATCTAGCCAATACCCAAAGTCAGCAAAGAGTTGAGAGTAAAAACAATCCATTATCATCATGAAAGCTTCAGTCCAGAACCACCCCACCACCATCACCACCACCACCACCCACCCCTTTGATTGCTTCAAAGGGCTTGAAAAACTGTCAAATAAGCACTAGTGTTCACAGATCAGTCTGTGCTGTGCATTTTCTATCATCCTTCTGACATACTCTCTGCTTCCGGCCAACGAGGTAGTGCCCTGGAAACAACAAATAGAAAGATTTTCACTCCCTGGAAGCCTTCTGTTCCAGGAAGGGCCCTTGCTCACCTGCAGCCGTGTGATGGGACAGGCGTGCTTCTTCACACGAGGGTTGTTGGCTGGGGACAGAGGGATTCTAGGAGTGGATCCAGCCATTTGGGTGTTACTGCAAAATACTTGAAAGTGGGAGACCTGGCTAGAAATAGTTGATGTTGCGACTTGGTTGGCTCCATTTAGCTTTACTTCAAAAATGGTATAACATAAACATCTTTTCAGGGGAATGGATTGTTTATGATTCACTGAGAGCTCCCATGTGTATCTTATTTCAAATGCCAACTTTCAGAACAACCAAATACAACAGGATGCTGAACCAGTTTTGATCTTTGAAGATACTTTGTGATCTATACCAAGTTTTGGAGTTCTCTTCCTAAATATTTTAATAATTTATTTAATTGAAATATAGTTGATTTACAGTGTTGTGTTGATTTCTTCTGTGCAGCAAAGTAATTCAGTTATACCTACATATATATGTGTATGAGTGAAGTCGCTCAGTCATGTCCGACTCTTTGCAACCCCATGGACTGTAGCCTATCAGGCTTCTCTGTCCATGGGATTTTCCAGGCAAGAGTGCTGGAGTGGATTGCCATTTCCTTCTCCAGGGGATCTTCCCAACCCAGGAATCGAACCCGGGTCTCCCCATATGTGTATATATAGCTATATATATTCTTTTTCATTTTCTTTGCCATTATGGTTTATCCCAGGATATCGATTATAGTTCCCTGTGCTAAGCAATGGGCTTCCCTAGTGGCTCAGCTGGTAAAGAATCTGCCTGCAATGCAGGAGACCTGGGTTTGATCCCTAGGTTGGGAAGATCCCCTGGAGAAGGGAAAGGCTCAGTAGGACCTTTCTTCCTAAGTATTGATTCTTGTTGGGTTAGCAAAGTGTGAGGAGGTAGAAAGGGAAATGGACTTCCGTCTTTCTAAACCTTCTGACGTCTTCACCAGGTTGCTCTTTGGAATAAATCTCTGATCGTTCTGTGTTCCTCATCTACTTTTTTCTCTTCAAGTTGAATGTCAGAGAAAATAATTCTATCTTTTAGAGCTGGAGAGCTGTTTAGAAACTGGAAAAAGGAAAGATTGTATGCTGTTTCCCTTGGGCTCTGTGATTCAAGTGAATCTTGTTAGAACAAAACATGAGTGAATGGCTCGCCTTCCACGTCAGGGAGTAGAAAAGTTTGATTTGCCTCAGTTCTGCTCCGTGCTGACCACTAGGCTGATTAATTTTGGATGTCAAATCCCAGGCTCTTGCTAAAATGGGGACTGGAAAAAGAGTTTGCACATTCAGAAGAAATCTCACGTGTGAAGGAAAAACAGACTCCTGCAGTTGGGGAGTTGAGATTATATGTGAGGAGCACTATGCCTGGGTGCCAAGATGTGGATTCCCAAAGCTGCTGGCCACCAGGACTGTCCCCACTGCCAGCCTGTACTGGGCTTGGCATTTGTCCTGGAATTGGCTTTTTTAGGGGGTGGGGAAGAGGGATTGACAGTAATAATTGCTTATTGAGGAAGACTTGGAAAGTTCAGAAAATTATAAAGTAGAACCATCTATAAAGGCTAATCACTGCTAAAACATTGGTGTATTTCAAGTGGTTTACCAGGCTTGTTTTTAAAGCACAATTAGAACCATAATACACCAGTCCTATTGTTTCCACTTTGCATTATATCGGGATCGTTTTTCCACGTCATAAAAGACTCTTTGAAAAGATTTTTCTGTAGATGAGTGACATTCCAGCATACAAATAAACCACGGTTTATTAAACCGTTTCTCTGGTTTTAGACATTTAGATGCTTTTGCACTATTATAAGCAGTAAAACAAATCTGTTGTGTGCAGAGTTTGCATTCTTGATCCACATCTTAACATTTTGGATATTTTTTTTCTTAATTTTACAAAAACTGTGGGAAAATCCACATAACATAAAATTTACCATTTTCAGTGTAAAGTTCAGTAGTATTAAGTACATTCACAGTGTTGGACAAACAGCACCAGCATCCATCTCCAGAACCCTTTTCATCTTCCCCAGCTGAACTCTGTACCCATCGAACACTGACTCCCTGCTCCCCCTCCCCCAGCCCCTGGCAACCACCATTCTACTTTCTGACTCTGAATTTGGCGACTCACAGAAGTGGAATCATGCTATGTGTTGTTTTGTGGCCGGCTTATTTCACTTCGTATGTGTCCTCAAGAATGGTTCCTGTTGTAGCATGGATCAGAATTTCCTTCCTTTTTATGGCTATTATTCCATTGGGGGTGTATAGCACATCTTGTTTATCCATTCATCCATCAGTGGACACTTGGGTTACTTCCACATTTTGACTCTTGGGCGTAATGCTGCTGTGAACGTGAATGAACAAATACTTGTTGAAGTCCGTGTTGCCAGCTTGTTTCCCAAAGGGTTGTGCCAGTTTATTCTCCACCATCAGAATGGGAAACCCTAGTCTTGCCACCTTTACCAGTACAGACCTGATCACTTAAAAAATTATTTGTGCCAACGATACAGCTTGCTACTTTGTGCCTCTTTTCTTATCAGTGATGCTGAATACTTTCATTTATTCATCATCCATTTGGATTTTTTTTCTGTGAACTATGGTTTCCCTCAGACTGTTACAAGTACAATTCTCTGGGCTGGGCCAGTCGGACAGACTTTGATTTCTTCCCTAGCTTTTGAGACAAATCATAGCATAAGGAAAAGAAGGTGGTTTTTTTGTTTTTGTTTTTGTTTTTTTTGGCGGGGGGCGATGATTGCTTTACAATGCTGTGTTAGTCTCTGCTGAACAATGAAGTGGATCAGCTGTGTGTATACATACATCTCCTCCCTCCTGGACCTCCCTTTTTTGAGTGCAAATTTCCTAGGCACTTGGATAGTACAGAACCCTAAAATGCCAAATAATGTCCTCTTGTCCTTTTGATCTGTACATCATCACCTCCCTGCAAATGTTGCATCATCTCACCTTTTGGAGGTGAGTGAGGTGGCAGGTTGGATATTGGAGATGTCATTTCAGGGAGAATGGGTGAGAGCTGCAAATTCTAAGGGTTCGACAGGACTTTGAAAGTTTTCTGGGCATTGCTAAGTTGGTGCTTTACATGCCCACAAAGGAGCCGTGAGTTCTAGTGGGAAAAGCGTAGACCTCAATGCTCTATTTCCCATTTATTAGCAGTGTGACCTTAAGCAAGTGACTTAGCCTCTCCGAGTCTCAGTTTCCTTACCTGAAAATGACTTAGATTAAGTGGTTGCAGCTCACCTTTCCTTGCCTCTTATTTACCTACCTCCCCTATCTCCCTTGGGCATCCTTTTATTTTTTCCTTTTAAGACTTTGACCTTTAGGATTCATTCATTGATCTCGTGGGCACCCTTGTCACATCGGTTCCTCCTGCTAGGCTTTGTGACGTACCGGAAACAATTCAGGGACCTCACCCTTACCACCATCAGAGGCCTGTGGGTATCTGGGAGGCCCTGCAGTTAAAAGTTAGTGAAGAGGGGGATTCCCTGGCAGTCCAGTGGTTAAAGCTTTGCCTTCCAACGCAAGGGGTGCAGGTTTGATTCCCACTAGGGGAGCTAAGTTCCCACATGCCTTGTGGCCAAAAAACATGTAAAACAGAGGCAGTTTTGTAACAAATTCAATAAAGACTTAAAAAAAAAAGTTAGTGAAAAATAGCTTTCCAGTCACCTGTCTATCTGGGGTTGAATCTTACGTTTACCAGAACCTGGGAGGTGGGCAGGGCAGGCGTCATTTCCAGTCTCGGCAAACAGATTCTTGGAGGTACAGAGGCTTGCTTGAAGTCACACCAGACAGCGAGACAAGGGACTGGCTCCAGCTGGGGTACCTGTCCTCCCAAGGGCAGCTGCCCTGTAGAGTTTGGCAGGTGCCCACATGCGCGTGGACATCCAGCCACCGGCACCTGCCCAGCACCGTGCCTGGTACCAGCAGGCACTCGCCCAAGAGTGGCCCGCGCCTTCTCACCTGTCCCCCTCGCCCCCAGGTACGTGGTCATCTCCCGGGAGGAGAGGGAGCAGAACCTGCTGGCCTTCCAGCACAGCGAGCGCATCTACTTCCGGGCCTGCCGGGACATCCGGCCGGGGGAGCGGCTGCGCGTCTGGTACAGCGAGGACTACATGAAGCGCCTGCACAGCATGTCCCAGGAGACCATC
Source organism: Ovis aries (assembly GCF_016772045.2). Taxonomy (NCBI): domain Eukaryota; kingdom Metazoa; phylum Chordata; class Mammalia; order Artiodactyla; family Bovidae; genus Ovis; species Ovis aries. Next base: position 74,181,858 of record NC_056068.1, read on the forward strand.
CACCGCAACCTGGCCCGAGGTGAGTGTCCACACGTGGGGGTGGGCCGCGCCCGCCACCGAGCCCCAGCGAGGCCAGAGATGCTTCTGTAGGTGCTTCTAGGCAATCCGATGGGAAACGCTGTGCACGGGGGAGACCCGGAGGAACTCAGGGAGACTGATGGGCTAGACTGGAGCAGCTGCTCTGGGGTGGACCCGCGGCACCTCAGTGTGTCCTCCTCCCCCAGACAGGGTCAGGAGCCCTATTATAGATGTTTCAGAGCATGAGGGAGTGAGAACATCTCCAGTGCCAATAATAGAATCAAGATTGATTCTGTTTCCCCAACTCAGATTGACGGAAGGATGTTGTAAACTGCCCCTGGCTCGATCATAGCAGCAATAACAGGTGGTATTTACTAAGTACTTCATATGTGCTAAACATGTTTTCTACAGGGTCCTGTGTAATCATTTCCATTAGCACCTGCTCTGTGAATGTGTGGTGAGAATTAGATGGATAATATACATGCTAATGGTAGCATGTGGATTATTCTCTCCATCTTACAAGTATAGACACTGCGCAGCGGATAAATACAATGACTCACTCATCAGATAAGTACAGTGGTCAGCAGGGGCAGAGTTAGGCTCCTAATCCATGTCTGTCTCAGTCCAGGATCCGAGCTCTAACCTACAGTGTTGTCTGGCCTCCTGGACAAAACCAGTTTCTTCCTCCTTCCTCCTCATCTCATTCCTAGCTGTTCTAATGATACACTATGAAAGAACAATTTCTCTTAGAAGAAGAAGGTTGGAGAGAGGTGGGAAGGTGAGTTTATACATGGATCATAGCCTGGTGGGTGGGTGTCCATCCAGGCTCCATTTAAACGAATCATTTGAAAGTGGTTTAAAATATCCCCCAGCTCCTAGTCCTTTGCCTCTTTTAGTCTGTCCTCAGCCATGCCAGCACAAATGGGCGAGCCCAGGTAATTTTTCCAACAGGACCTTCCTTGAACTAAAACCACATATCCAAAGACCCAGAGTCCATCTGGTCCTGGGAACCAAACCCTACACCCAAGCCTCACTATATCATGTTTCTGACCAACCTACTTATTCTAAATAAAGCTTCATTTGGACTATGAAGAGAAATGATGAAAAAGGAGTGAGAAGGACCCATTGGAATGACGCTATCTTCAAAATCAAAACAGAGCAAATTGTGGACACTGAGAACACAGCTGCTACCTGACTTGGTAAAAGGTATCTGGTGATTGGATGGGCAGTGAGAGGAGACCCAATAGATACACTCATCTCTTGTCCTCTTTGGAGCTGGGTGTTGGGCACATATTTGCCAATTACACTTGGGAAGGCATGTTTTCATGACGTGATTGCAATGGTTTCCATTTGATCTCCGGAGATGCCATGTTTGAAAGTGTCTGGTACACATTAGGTGCTCAATAAATCTTTGTTGAATGGATAAAAGAAGAAATGAATGAAGACTGTCAGGAAATCTCCAAAAGAATCTTGTAATCAGAAGAAGAGAAAACCAAGCTGTATCTGAGGACACAGGTTCCATCCCTTGGCCAGGATCTTCTTGAATTCTTCTGGATCTGTAATGTCTTTTTTCCCCAGTGTCTTCTCCAAAACACCTTGAGCTACATCATCCTCAGAGAGCCCTGAGACCCCAGGGGAGTGCTCAGAGAAGGGCATGAGCTTTCAGGAGTGGCTCAAAGGAGTGTGGCAGACAGACTTGAAATCTGTCTGCCAAGATGTGTGCAGATACAGGAGGATGGAGTGTCGATTCCTGGCCAGACTGAGAAGTAGGAAATAGGGAGGAAACTGACGCCACAATGGACAGGGTCCAAGCAGAGGGTGGACTTGGCCCTGAAGCCCTTGGGAGCAGCCATGGGCTCAGTGTCCTTTAGATGTGTCCATGTAGCCTGTAGTTCTGGCAGCCTCTGATACGGTTAGCGGTGTCTGAGATCTGTGTGCCTGTCCTGCTCTGGAGGGGGGGAATCCCCCACGCTCAACCACTTAAGGTCTTACATGGAAGGAGACTTCTTTGTAATTGGAGGTTGGAGCGCTGCTAAAGTCCAGAGCTTGAATTATTAGTCCTTATTAAGTAGGAACTCTCATTGGGGGCTCAAGTGGTAAAGAATCCTCCTGCCAAAGCTGGAGATGCAAGAGATGCGGGTTCGATCCCTGGGTTGGGAAGATCCCCTGGGGACAGAAATGGCAACCCACTCCAGTATTCTTGCCTGGGAAATCCTATGGACAGAGGAGACTGGCAGGCTACAGTCCATAGGGTCACAAAGAGTTGGACACAACTGAGCGACTGAGCAGCTTTAAGTAGGGATATTAGTTGGAGCCCAGAACTGCTTCCTAAAGAGCATAAATTATTCCTTTGTGGTTATCTTTTAAGAACAGGATGCATCTATACATGTATTCAAAGACTTCATTTGCTATTTGTCCACTTTGGGTCATTGATTTACTTTGTGGTGTTTCCCCCATGTTTTGTGGAGGCTTTAGAATCAATTTCATAATGTTTAAAGGTCTCCTTTGACCCACAGATTATTTTTTCTGGGTGCCTTGATCCCAAAGAAATCTCCTGCTCATCCTAGAAAATTTGAATAACCTCGTCCTTGAGCAGGCAGCATCCACACATCTATAGCAATTTGTGCAACTGTATTAGCCATTTTGAAGAATCAGGCTAACATAATACATTGTTGGGGAGTTCACCAAGGTCTCTGACATCATTTACATGATAGAAAGAAATAGAAGAGGAAACGTCAGAGTTGTCAGGTAAGGAAACACAGCGGCTGTATTTTGAGCGTGTGTTGTGGCCACGCCTCCTGCTTTATCATTGCTAGAGGCTGTGTTCTTGGAGCCCACAGCAGCCATCGGTGTCCCTGACTTCCCTTTCTTCCTGCCTTGGTCATCAGTGAGACCCACAGAGGTTCAGGCCATGCTTCCTCACATCATCCTGTCTTCCGGTTACTGGAAGACTTAGGAAGGACAGTTGCTATAAGATGCACTTTGCCCTCAGGGATAGTCAGGGGGGAGGAAGAAGTGGGACTCAGTGCTTTGTGTACCTTTTACCAAGTTGGGCTTCCCTGGTGGTTCAGACAGTAAAGAATCTGCCTGTAAGGCATGAGACACGGGTTTGATCCCTGGATCAGGAAGATCCCTGGAGAAGGAAATGACAACCCACTCCAGTATTCTTGCCTGGAGAATTCCATGGACAAAGGAGCCTGGCAGACTGCAGTTCGTGGGATCCCAAAGAGTCAGACATGACTGCGCGACTATCAAGTGGAAGTAGCCATCTTCCAATTGCTAAGACTGGAGGGGAAGCCTGGAGGCATGAGAGCTCCTGCACTTAGCTGAGCTACGTTGCCACCCACTCAGCTTATCACGTGGGATGTCGTCTTTTAGGATGACAGGATGGCGAGTTCCTTAACTTCCAACTCCCCATGCCTACAGCATTTGCTCAACTTATAAACATACCTGGGTTTGATCTCTGGGTTGGGAAGATCCCCTAGAGAAGGGAACGGCTTACTCACTCCAGTATTCTTGCCTGGAGAATCCCTTGGAGTCTATAGTCCATGGGGTCGCAAAGAGTCAGACACAACTGAGGGACTTTCAGTTTCACTTGTGGATACTTAAGGCTATGTTGAAACTGCTTCTTTAAAAGGAGTTCTCACCACTTTTTGGGGTCCTTTGACTCCAGACCCCGTGATCCATTTCTGTTTCTTTCTACCATGTAAATGATGTCAAAGACCTTGGTGAACTCCCCAACCGTATGTTAGGTTAGCCCGATTCTTCACTGAGTAATCTGCCCCGCTTTTGCCACGCCGGCTGCACCAGGCCAGGCCCAGAGGGATGCGTCAAGCGACTTCCTGACAGGAGCACTTTGTTTTCTGTTGGTTTCTCCTCTTCGGGGCTTTTCCCCACTTCCTCACACCCTGGTTTTCCTTCCTAGGAGAGAAGAGGTTGCAGAAGGAGAAGTCTGAGCAGGCTCTGGATAACCCAGAAGACCTGAGGGGTCCCCTTCAGCTCCCCGTGTTGAGACAGGGCAAAAGTCCCTACAAGCGTGGCTTTGACGAGGGGGACATGCACCCCCAGGCCAAGAAGAAGAAAATTGACCTCATTTTCAAGGATGTGTTGGAGGCCTCACTGGAATCCGCAAAGGTAGAAGCCCACCAGCTCGCACTGAGCACTTCCCTGGTCATCAGGAAGGTCCCCAAGCAGCAGAATGATGCCCACGGCCAGTGTGCCATGATGATGTCGCACGGCGTGCAGAATGCCAGTCGGACCCAGGGGGACGGGGACTGGAAGATCCCCCAAGGGGCTTCCAAGGAGGCAGGCCCCCTGGAGGACGAAGAGGAGGAGCCTTCGTCGTTCAAGGCCGACAGTCCCGCCGAGGCCTCTCTTGCATCCGACCCTCCTGAGCTGCCCACCACCTCCTTTTGCCCTAACTGTATTCGCCTAAAGAAGAAGGTCCGGGAACTCCAGGCCGAACTAGACATGCTTAAGTCTGGCACGCTTCCTGAGCCCCCCACCTTGCCAGCGCAGGTCCTGGAGCTCCCCGAGTTCTCAGACCCCGCAGGTAAGTTGGTGTGGATGAAATTGTTGTCCGAGGGAGGAACGTGCGGTGGACAGTGTGGAGGGGGGCCAGGAGCTCCCTGGGGGTACCCCCTTCAGGGAGAGGCCTGGGAACTCAGAGGTGGGCACCGGTCGCAGTCCACGCCCTCAGCTGCCTCCGACAGGCCGCCTTGCAGCTCCTGTGGGGGCGTCATGTCTTGCCCTTGTATCCTCCATGTCAATAAAGGAAATTCCGCTGCAGGAGGGGGTGTGTGCTGTGTTCTTGACCCGTTGCCTTTCTCCGGTGTCTTACCCCAAAGCCCAGTTTCTAAACTCAGTCTTTCTCTTCTCTCCCAGTCCCAGGCAGGGTGTCCTGTGGGGGAGAGCTCCCGGCCTTCCTGATGGGAATGCAGGACAATGATCTCCCTTTGCCCATTTCTCTTGGCTGCCTGGATCTTTTAGGGTTGCTCAACCACAGGGAAAGTTTCACTACACAGCTGAATTAGAGATTTACACAGCACTTCCTTTTTAACCACACCCCTTAGCTCAGAATGAGGGGGTGCAGCTCTTCCAAGCCTGTGTCTTAACTGCATTCTGATCCCCAGCTCACTTGGGGCCCCAGCCGCCTTCATTTGAGGGCACCTTCGTGGTGTGACAAACGAGTCCCACGTCCTCGCGGTCCCGCTGTGAAACCTGGGACGTGCTCTATTCCTCCACGGGCTCGGCTCTCCTAGTTTTCCTCTTCGGTGGATACAGAATATTTAAGTTCCTTGAGCTCACGCTTGTGGAGGGTGAGGGCAGGCAGCCTGGAGCGTGGCGGTGGCCACCGGCACTAATCCACAGAGGATGAGACATGCGTGGATGACAAGGATGCTTATAAATGAATTCCAGGCTGGAATTCAGTCTGTTTCACAGAATATGACAGCTGCCTTCTGGACCTATTTCCTTCATTTTGGAAACATCTATGTGTGTGTTTGTTTGTTTGTTTTTTCTTCCCAGCAGATGTAACGGGTTCCTTTCCCATTTGTCTTCCAGCCTCAGAGAGCATGGTCTCCGGCCCGGCCATCATGGAGGACGACGACCAGGAGGTCGATTCCGCAGACGAGTCCGTCTCCAACGATATTATGACGGCCACCGACGAGCCCTCCAAGATGTCCTCGGCCGCCGGGCGCCGGATCCGGCGCTTCAAGCAGGAGTGGCTGAAGAAGTTCTGGTTCCTGCGGTACTCCCCGACCCTCAACGAGATGTGGTGCCACGTCTGCCGCCAGTACACGGTGCAGTCCTCGCGCACCTCCGCCTTCATCATCGGCTCCAAGCAGTTCAAGATCCACACCATCAAGCTGCACAGCCAGAGCAACCTGCATAAAAAGTGCCTGCAGCTCTACAAGCTCCGCATGCACCCCGAGAAGACGGAGGAGATGTGTCGAAACATGACCCTGCTCTTCAACACCGCCTACCACCTGGCCCTGGAGGGCCGGCCGTACCTGGACTTCCGGCCGCTGGCCGAGCTGCTGCGGAAGTGCGAGCTCAAGGTGGTGGACCAGTACATGAACGAGGGAGACTGCCAGATCCTCATCCATCACATCGCCCGGGCGCTGCGCGAAGACCTGGTGGAGCGCATCCGCCAGTCGCCATGCCTCAGCATCATCTTGGACGGGCAGAGCGATGACCTGCTGGCCGACACGGTGGCGGTCTACGTCCAGTACACCAGCAGCGACGGGCCCCCGGCCACGGAGTTCCTGTCCCTGCAGGAGCTGGGGTTCTCCAGCACAGAGAGCTATCTGCAGGCGCTGGACCGGGCCTTTTCCGCCTTGGGCATCCGCTTGCAGGACGAGAAGCCCACCGTGGGCTTGGGCATAGACGGGGCCAACGTCACAGCCAGCCTACGGGCCAGCATGTTCATGACGATCCGCAAGACGCTGCCCTGGCTGCTGTGCCTGCCCTTCATGGTGCACCGGCCCCATCTAGAGATCTTGGACGCCATCAGCGGGAAGGAGCTCCCCTGCCTGGAGGAGCTGGAGAACAACCTGAAGCAGCTGCTCAGTTTCTACCGCTATTCGCCACGCCTCATGTGCGAGCTGCGGTCCACGGCGTCCACGCTGTGCGAGGAGACCGAGTTCCTGGGGGACATCCGGGCCGTGCGGTGGATCATTGGTGAGCAGAACGTCCTCAATGCCCTCATCAAGGACTACCTGGAGGTGGTCGCCCACCTCAAGGACGTCAGCAGCCAGACCCAGCGGGCGGACGCCTCAGCCATCGCCCTGGCTCTGCTGCAGTTCCTCATGGACTACCAGTCCATCAAGCTCATCTACTTCCTTCTGGATGTGATCGCCGTGCTCTCGCGCCTGGCCTACGTCTTCCAGGGCGAATACCTCCTGGTGTCCCAGGTGGACGACAAGATCGAGGAGGCCATCCAGGAGATCAGCCGGCTGGCCGACTCCCCCGGGGAATACCTGCAGGAGTTCGAGGAGAATTTCCGGGAGAGCTTCAACGGGATCGCCATGAAGAACCTCAGGGTGGCTGAAGCCAAGTTCCAGTCCATCCGGGAGAAGATCTGCCAGAAGACCCAAGTGATCCTAGCTCAGAGGTTCGATTCCCGCAGCCGGATCTTTGTGAAGGCCTGCCAGGTGTTCGACCTGGCCGCCTGGCCCCGGAACAGCGACGAGCTCCTGAGCTATGGCAAGGAGGACATGGTTCAGATCTTTGACCACCTGGAGGCCATCCCTACCTTCTCCCGGGATGTCTGCAGGGAAGGGCTGGACCCCCGGGGGAGTCTGCTGATGGAGTGGCGGGAACTCAAGGCTGATTACTATACCAAAAACGGCTTCAAAGACCTGATAGGCCACATTTCCAAGTACAAGCAGCGGTTTCCGCTCTTGAACAAGATCATCCAGGTCCTCAAAGTCCTCCCCACCTCCACTGCTTGCTGCGAGAAAGGCCGAAATGCCCTGCAGCGAGTTCGAAAAAACCACCGCTCCCGCCTGACTCTGGAGCAACTCAGCGACCTGTTGACCATTGCTGTCAACGGCCCTCCCATCGCCAACTTCGATGCCAAGCGAGCCCTGGACAGCTGGTTTGAGGAGAAGTCTGGCAACAGCTACGCACTGTCCGCCGAGGTCCTCAGCAGGATGTCTGCCCTGGAGCAGAAGCCGGTGCTGCAGACCGCGGACCACGGGTCAGAGTTTTATCCGGATATTTAGGAAGCTGGCGTTGCAGAGTTCACTAAGCTGTTGAATATTTTTTTAATCTATACTCTTAAGCTTTGATATATTATATAAATATATATTATATTATATATATCTATAAAAACCCACACTGAAAAAAATTTTAAAAACCAAGGTGACACGTCCACCAGAAGCTACTGGGAGTTTTCAGATTGGAATAATGTCGGAAACTGACTCTTGTCTACAAAATTTGGCAGCTGTAACACACGTGGAAACTTATTTTCACTCACAGAAGCATGTGCTGGGGCTACACAGGCTCCCACCTGACTGTCAACCAACTCGCATAAGCTAAAATGACGGGTCAGTCATCGCCTTTAGGTAGCTCATTTTGTTTATGTTCTTGTTTGGGAGTTGAGGGGTTTGGGTTTGGGTGTATGTTCTTGCCTTTTTTTTTTCTTGTTTGGTTTTACGAGGGGGATCTCTTGGCCTCTTGGCTGACATGCTGGTCCGGCAGAATCAGACCTCTGATCTTTGGATAGGGTGAGCTGGGTATCCGGATCAGGGTTTTTGACTTTTTCCCCCTCCCACCTGGTTTGAGAGGTTTTCGTTCATTCCCTGATGAGCGTTCCTTCACTGTCTGTGAATCAGAAGTGTCGGTCAGACTGTGACACCTGCCAGTCCCCACCTGTGTCACCTCTCCCATCCCTGGGCTGTTGAGTCCCTCCTTCCAGTCCCCTGGATCCTAAATATTTTACCTGTTATACTGAAGGCAAAACTGCCTCACAATGGAGCTTGAAATCCTGGGGAAAAGGGAGGACGTGAGCCCTTTGCATTCCTGTTTTTTACCTGGTGTGGGAGACCATAACAGAATTCCATTCAGATCCAGGGAATGTGGGGGAAATGCAGAGCCAAGAAGTCCAGACCCCAGTACAGCAACGATTTTTGGCTAAACACACGTAAAATGAAAAGTATGTATTCAATTTTCATGAATTATTTATACTGTCTTTATAATCGTATAATGTGTTTGGGGGTATATTATTTTTTCCTTTAATAATCGAGAAATGCCTGCTAGAGTTCAGTGGCAGGAGATGTCAATGCAAGTTGTGCCCTGGGTTATGCATAACTCTGATGAGAGTCTCTAGAGATTGGATTCTTCTTTTGCAATAAGGCTGATGACAAGCCCTGCAGCCTGGCAGGAAGGTAGTGGAAAAGTGGGGAATGCGTCTATGCCTGCAAACGCTTCCTTTTTTGAACAGGGTAGAGATGTCCTCAAAGAAAGGAATAAACAAGAAGTCAGACGGGACTCTCGAGGCATCAGCCTACACACACACACACACACACACACACACATACACAGCTGAGATATAAGCTTTAGAAATAGCCACTTGCCTACTCCCTGAGGCAAGTAGTGGTTTCATCTAGAGGAGTCTTGATCAATGCTCTTTTGTTCATTTAATTACCAGTATACCTCGCAGGGGAGTTTTTTTTAAACAAATGTGCGTGAGCTGTTAAAAACTTCTGTCCGTGTTCCCACATCTGATGTGTGCATATCTGATCTGCAGAGGTCCTACGTTGTGGATGCAGGTTATATTTGGGGGAAGGGAGGAAGACCTGCATTGTCTATAGTCTGTCTATAGGAGCCACCCCTCTCATCTGGCAGAGGGTGGGCAAAGAATGGGATGATCTGGCCACAGGAAAGGCCTCGGTGTCCCCAACCTGCTCGGCTCAGACATTAGAAGACTGTGGTGGTTTCCTCCCTTCTTGGTTTATCTTGTCTCTGAGGCCTCGTGCCACCGATGAGAGCCGGAGTGGAACTGTCAGCGACACTGAACACGTCACCCCTTCTTCCTTGTCCCGCCAGACCTTCACCCCCCACAGACCCCCTCCCCCCACCCCCATGGTCTTGGTGCTATGATAACTTTAGAATCATTGCTGCTAGTCAATAGCTTTTCATTATATAAATATATTATATATATTATATATTATTTTTGAAATTTTTTTTGTTTTCAACAGTGATGTAGCATGTTAAAACAAAACAAAACAAAACCAACTGGTTTTCTCCGACTGTCCCACTGCCAGGCCTCATATGCTGCCTTCTTCAACAAATCAATGCACCCCTGCCTGGTGACATTCACCCCTCATCCCCGCTCCCCAGTCTCACACGCTTTCCCACCCTCCTCTGAACTAGGAGAGAGTTAGCAGGAACCTGCAAGGAAAGACCCAAAGCCCTTTCTCCAGCTTTGAAATTCCCAACCTCATGCACGTCACTTTAAGCCGATGTCTTCTCCTGCCATCCCCCTTGTCCGATCAGGGTCAGTATCTGTGGTCAAGTGCAAAGCACAAGGGTCCACCTTTCTCTCCTCGACTTCCTCTCCACCATGCACCCAATCCACCAGGTCTGTGGGAGAGCTCCCTCTGGACATCACACAGACCGAGATGGGTCGAGGGGGAGCAGAGATGACTGGCAGGGTGGGCCTCCATAGAGGTCAGAAACAGTAGTCGAGGTCCTTTCTTCTAGCCAACAGATGCCTTATGCCTCCCCCTGCGCACCCCTGCGCCTCCCCACCCACAACATCAGCAGACAGGGAGTCATCCCCTAGACCACCACTCATCTGAAAACCAGGAGGAAAGACTCGCTGATGACTGCCTGAGTACTATGGCAGGGCCACAACCGTTTGCTCTCAGGAGGCCATGGCCAAAGTTAGCTCCAGTTTTTATCCAGAGGGGAAAGAATCCTTTGGGCCAATGCCAGTGTCTACCGTATCATTTCAGAGGAGCGGGAGCCGGCCACCCAGGCTCCAAACCTCGGAGAGGATGGGCTCTCTGGAGGTTCTCGAAGTTTGGGAAGGCATCTCGAAAACTCCAGGTGCTCATGGCAGTCTGAAGGCCACTTTGCCTGGGGACAGGGAGCAATTTGGGTGACACACCACTACAATTGACACAGAGTCTTTACCCTCAGAATTTCCAGTGTTTCTATCCTGTGAATGCTGTGTGCAATTACCCGTGGTTTTCACCCCAGGCGTTTCCACTCTCTGCCTCTGAGAAGGACTCCTAGGGTGTGGGGACTCTTGGGGTCTGCCCACCTGCTTGGGCAGTCTAACCTCTCACCGATGAGTATAAAAAGCTGTGGCCAGGTGATCCTTGCATGTTGATAGACAAGAGACAGAGCCCTTAAATTCAACCCCTGGCTTAGGAGTGACAACCACTGACTTAGAAAAAAAAAAATGTTCGTGTCTCTGGAGTCAAGCTTGTCGTCATTGAGTTAACCAATTAGTGATTTTCTTCGGTTCATGGAGTGGGTGGGAAATGAGATCAGGTTTGTGGCCGATGGTGCCAAGCAGATACATCGCAGAGCTTGGGAGCCGGAAACCCTTGTAATTAAAAATGGTCTGCTTTTTCTCAATGGAGGGAAAAAACAAAAAGACCCTTTGCCATCTTGTCTGTGAAATATGAGGCAGCCCAGCCCTGTCTGCAACTCTTGCCACTTGCCAATTTTCAAGTTTCACCTGCCTGGTTGGGTATTACAATCTGGGCATCCACAACACCAGCTATTTTTTTGTTTGTTTCTTTCTTTCTCCTTGGATGGCCGCTGGGCACATCTAGTGCTGGGCAGACCCTCATTTCCTCATCCTCACTGAAGGATGAGCGGAGGCTCTATCTCCTGGATCCCTGGTTAGTTGCATTCAGCACTGAGCCCTGAATCTAGAGCGGTTGGAGGTCTCCACCCTGGCTCCCCCCTAGTGTTTCCCTGTTGAGTTGTCTTGCTGAGGCCCCTCTCCTTGACTTGCTTATGTTGCCCCTTTGACTTGGAGAACGGACCTTGTAATTATTTAAGGTGGCGTTTAAATATTTTCCATTTGTTTTGAAGTGTTGCCAAGAAGGAAAAAATAGGCAAAAGTGTGTCGAGTGCTGAAAATGATTGCAGAGGCTGAAGTGGACCAGACTTGGCCCAGCCTGGGCTGTGGAGTGGGTGCTATTTTGACTATTTACCTGGAGCCTTGTGGGGTCCAGAAAGTGGCTTGGGGGTTGAAACAGAACTTCTTGATTCCGTCCCCTCTGTTTTCTCACCTGTAGGCACAGGAATTCTGTATCTAGAGCTCGTTGTGGCTTCCGGTCTGATTTCCAAGTAGAATTCATGTTCTTTCATTTCATCTTCTGGTCCCTACACCCAGTTTGGACAGAAGGCTCTGGCCCTCATCCCCTCTCGCCCTTTCAAGCAGCAGGCCAGCCTGGGACAGCCAAAGCAGGGAGGCCAGGCCTCCTTAGATGAGAAAGGCATGTTCACAAGGCAGGTGAGCTTGGGACAGCCCCATTTCCGCCGCCAGCCTCCCCGGGGGAGGTGGGGCTGGCTCATGGCTTCTGGGCTGGCTTCCTCCTCCAGTCTTGAGGAGGGAAGATTATGTCCAGAGATCCGCAGGGGCCCTTCTCCTGCTTGGAGGAAGGCCTCTCTGCTCTCTGTGGACAAGGTGCTTTAGCTGAGTGTCTGGAGCTGTAATATTTTAAGAAACCTTTGAGGTGATCTTTGTGTGTTAGCCAGAGGGAGAAAAAGTGCCCTTTCGGGAGGAAAAATGGTACGGCCCTCCTCTTTCATCTGGCCCTCCCCACCCCCACCCCATCCCTTCAAGTGGTATCGCCCTGGAAATACCTATGCAATCCAGTCTCCCTAGGAGCGTGCATGGAAGCAGGGGTATGTGCAGTGTATAACACAAATGCTACACTTATATATTGTACATATGGACATATGCAGTGCGTATACACACAGAGTAAGAGATGAAATCACGTCTATATATCTATAAATAATATCCTATATATTTATACATTTCTATGTTTTAAATAGATATAAAAAATAGAGTCTATAGAGAGCTGGGAGAGCAGCGGGAAAGCCTGTCGCTGTGTTGTGAGAAGACGGAGGACATGGAGCCTTTGCAGGGGCACCCGGGGCAGCGGAGCAGGCGGGGTTTGCTGGGAATGGGGCCTCTTACCCGGAGTGTTGGAGAGGAGAGTAGCCAGGCCCCGGCCCTCTCCCGTGCACTTTTCTCTCCTTTTCCGCACGCAGGCTTAGTCTGAGGTCGAAAGGAGATCCTCACCCCCTGGGCTCCCTCCAGAAATGTCCCCTTTGCCCCCCAACAAGCCTCCGCTTGGGTGGTCCCTGCTGCCCAGCAGTAGGATGTGGCCTCTGACCCCCTGGGAGAGGGACCCTGCACAATTTCCCCCGATACCCACTCCCCAACAAGAACGAGCAGCGCTGGTAGCGATAGGAAAGCTGCCAATGGGGCCGAGACGGGTCCAGGAGAGATGCCGCCGCCCCCACCTCCCCACTTTAGATGCTTTTTGCTGCCCCCCACCCCCGCCCTGGAGGCCAAACCTCTGAAGTACAGCCGTCCTGGCCTCCCTCACCCGCTCTTTCATTGCCTGCCAGGGCAGCATCACCAGTCAGCGCTGCCCACCATCCAGAGGCTTTCCGGCTAGGGCGGGGGGTCGGGGGGGCGGGGTGTCAACTAATGGGAAAGGGTGAGAGAGACATATCCGCACACTCATAAATTCAGTGGCAACTCAAGTTCAGAAGCGGGGCTTTGGCCCAGCCCATTTGCACAGCTGCTGCTGCTGGCTGCACTCAGGACAGCGCCCCCCATCCTCTCCTGTGCCCAGTGACCCCCTGGCCCCACCTGCGCCGCCGTTAACAGGCAGGTCTAGTTCACGTACACTGTTCTGATTCTGTGACTCGAGGCAGAGGCTGAGCCAGACGCCCCAAGCTCATCCAAGCTCATCCACTTCCGCCGGGGAGGGCGCCTCCCTCGGCTTGGCCCAGCCCCTGCTCCTGGATGGCCGGGACTTCTGGGGGCCCGAGGGGGCACTGGTGCCACCGGCTGCGTGACGAAGGGCCTATGCAGCCCTGACGGGATCAGAAATCCGTTTCACTTCCAGGTTTCTCTCACGATTGTTTCTTTCCCCGACCGGGGAGGTAGAGGAGGAGGGGCCGAAGGGGCCACAGAGGATGGGAGATAGAGGGCGGCCACACCCTCTGCCCTCTAGGCCAGCCTCTGCCTTTTGGGCTCGTCTCCGAGCCTCCTCTGACCTCCGTCCTACACTTCCATACCATTTACCAAGGTACCTCAGTCTCCAGCAGAGCCCCCCATACCTGCAGTCTGGGGCGGGGGGTATCTGTTCTGCCAATGCCCACCTCTTCCCACTCCACGTCCACCCTGGTCTCCTTGAGCCACCGCTAGCTGCCAACCGGGTCTCCGAACACCCTCCAGTGCCTGGCTCAAGAGAGGCCAGGCCCGGCCCGAGCCTTCCTCCCGCTGCGGGGGGTCAGACCCGTGGCCAGGGGATGGGCATCCTCGGGTAGCAATCCCACAATGCACTGTACCTCAGAGAGAGAGCATCCTCGGGGCATCAAGGGCGCCGGGCCCTCCGTCCAGAGGAGGACGGCCGGTCACTACACTGCTCCCCAAAAGACAAGGGCCAGGCTGCCCTCGGGGCACCCTTAGTTTCTTCACTTTTGTCTCTCTGGAAGAGCCAGCAGTCTGATTCCGTCTTTTTCAGCCCCGTCGTCTCTCTCCTCCTCTCCACCCCCACGCTGCTGAACCATTTCATTTCAATCACAGAGGAAAATAAAGTGGGGGTGGGGGGAAATACCTAGGAGTCTATTATCACATACATATTAATATGTTAATACTTTCTTTCTTAAAAAAAAAAACCCTCGATGTTATTATTTTGCAGACTACGCTTTATAGTACCTGTGTGACGGGGCCTAGGACACTGGATACAAATAGAGCTATGTTGGTTTATCATAATATGTACGCAGAAACTTTCCTTTTGTCATATTATCCTTGTAATGTAAGAAGATTGTTAATAAAAGCATTTAAATTTACTCACCGAGGTCGGATCTCTGCCTTCTTGTCTTTCTCCCACCCCGTGCCCAGGGTGATTCAGAATGAGTCCCATGCTCGGGTGTCAGGTGAGATTGCCTGCCTGCTCCCTGGTCGGAAGCAACTGGAAGAGGCCTTCTAGGTCCTATTCCTGCTGTTGTTAATTTTCCACTATTCAAGGCCACTTCCAGCTGGTAACCTACACACCTCACCCACCCGTCTGGCCCAAAAGAGGTGTCACCAAAACCATTTAAAATAAATCTCTCGCCCCCACACACATTTACCCCACAAAATTCTCAGAGCTATTGCAGATGAGACAGGCAGGCAGGCAGGCAAAGTCGCTTCAGTCGTGTCTGATTCTGTGTGACCCTAGGGACTGCTGCAGTCTGCCAAACTCCTCTGTCCATGGGATTCTCCAGGCAAGAATACTGGAATGGGTTGCCATGCCCTCCTGCAGGGGATCTTGGATGAGCAGTGTTCTAATTCTCCATCCAACTACCTGCATGATTCTCCACTGGCAAACTTCTTCCCCAGGGAGGGTCCTTCCCAACAGTTTGCTAATGGCACTGGTACGGGGGTGAGTGATAAGTGATGTTTGGCCCAAATTGTCTTAGAAAGATGGGCATACATTGGAGAAAAATGTAGAAAAGTGTTTGTAGTGTTTCCTCCCTGGTGCTGAGCCCTCCTCTCAGCTCCTTTCCACTCCAGCCCAGCTTCCGGTCACGGGCCGTCCCTCTCCTCTTTTCTGAACCTCTACCTGCTCAGTGCCTGCCATCGTCCCTCCAGCCCCTCGGTGACTCAGAGCTTCCTGTCGTGAAGGCCATTCCACAGTCTCTGCAGAATGTTCGCTTCTCTTCTTTTCCCAGGGCAGAAAGAGCAAACGGGTACAGATGTCCACGTCTAATCAGCCCAGGTGAACTGGGGTCGGCCCCGCCCCACTGCTGGCCATTGGATCTGACCTACACTTGCAGCTGGGAGGCAAGGGAAAGATAAATCTTCCATTGGCCCTGAGCTGGGTCTCCTCAAAGCAAGGCTTGGAGGATGTGGCAAGAGGGGAGGCCCAGTCCACTTCCGCTCCTCCCTCTTCACAGCTGCCCCCAGCTTCCCCCTCCAAGGTTCAAAAGACAAGTTGAGTTCACCCCGGAGAGAAGACTCAGGGAACTGGCCTGAAGACCCATTGCTATGTGAGTTTCTACAGTGACCCTTTGAAAACACAGACCCAGTTGTGGTGTCTTCCCAGTTAAGGACCCTCTATAGGTTTCCCATTGCTCCCATCCCAAAGTCCTGATCACAACCCTTCAGTCTGTGTGGTCCAGCCCCTGCCAGCCTCCCAGCCTCCTGGTTCCTTCTCTGCCCATGCTCCCTGGCCTCCTCTCTGTTGCCCCAAGCTCACAGAGCTCCATTCCATTGCAGGACTTCCCAGCTCAGTGTGCCCCCTGTCTGAGATGGTTTTCCCCAGGACGGTTGCCTGGCTGAGCTCTTTTCTTCTTTTAAGTGTCAGATAAAATGTCTCCTTTTCAGGGGGTCTTTCCTGATTACACCCTCTAAATAGCCACCCTTGAGGCATTATTCATCTTTCCTCCTGATGTTTTCATTCACAGATCTTATCTCCAGTTTTCAGCTATGTAACTGACATGTGTGTGTGCCTGTGTGTGTATTCTGTGTCTGGTCTTTCTCCTTTAGACCATGAAGTCCACAATAGAAAAGTAGAGACTTTTTAATACCACTGTGTGTGGTTGCTATCACATCCTCACATAATAGGCACCTAATCAGTGTTCAGAAGCTCCAATACTTTGGCCACCTGATGCGAAGAACTGACTCATTGGGAAAGACCCTGATGCTGGGAAAGATTGAAGGCAGGAGGAGAAGGGGACGACAGAGGATGAGATGGTTGGACGGCATCACCGACTCAATGGACATGAGTATGAGCAAGCTCCGGGAGTTGGTGATTGACAGGGAAGCCTGGCGTGCGGCAGTTCATGGGGTCGTGAAGAGTTGGACACGACTGAGCGACTGAACTGAATTGAATCTGTGTTTATTGAAGGGATGAATGGATGAGTGTAACTTTCACTCGCCTGATGAAAGTGCAGTCCCAGCAATGCTGTGTTTGTCACAGTAGAGACCTCAGATGCCTCCGCTTTGCCTGTCTCTCTCTGTTTCCTCACTTGACTAGGGGACCCCTGCACCTGACCGCTGGCAACATCTGGCCCCAACCCAGCCCTTTCTCTACAGAGCTGAGGTGGCGCCTGAGGTGCTTACTTGAGTTCTCTTCCACCCCAACTTGCACTTGTCCTTTGGACAGTGTCTCATGGCCCTCAGGCAGGTGCTCCCAGGTCTTCTTAGGGAAGAGACTCTTTCCAGTCCCTTCCAGCATGACAACTGTCTGTGTTCGTGGTTTCAGATAGCCTTTTTAAACAACTGCCTATGCATCTGTTGCCTTTCCAGTAAAGACTCTGCTCACGGGCTATAAACCACAGCCTGGACTTTAGGGTTAGAGCAGTGTTGTTCAGCTCTAAGTCATGTCTGATTCTTTATGACCCCTTGGACTGCAGCATGCCAGGCTTCCCTGTCCTTTTCAGTCTCCCAGAGTTTGTTCAAATCCATGTCAGTGATGCTACCCAACAATCTTATCCTCTGTCGCCCCCTTCTCTTTTTGCCCTCAATCTGTCCCAGAATCAAGGTCTTTTGCAATGAGCTGGCTCTTCACATCAGATGGCCAAAAGATTGGAGCTTCAACTTCACCATCAGTCCTTCCAATGAATAGTCAGGGTTGATTTCCTTTAGGATTAATTGACTGCTTGGATCTCCTTGCAGTCCAAGGGACTCTCAAGAGTCATCAACACCATAATTCAAAAGCTTCAGTTCTTTAGCCCTCGGCCTTCGTTATGGTCCAACTGTCACATTCATACCTGACTACTGAAAAAACTATAGCTTTGACTATATGGAACTTTGTCGGCAAAGTGATGTCTCTGCTTTTTAATATGCTGTCTAGGATTGCCACAGTTTTGAGCGGTACCAGCTTCAAATCTCCCCCTTGGCCTCTTACAAGCTGCGAGACCTTGGACAAGTCACGTATCTGAGTCTGCATCTTCTGGGCTCAGCACAGAGCAGAGACTTAGAACATGATGAGCAGGATCATTATCGTCATTACTGTTACCTCTCACATCAGGGTGAAGTAGATGCTAAGAAGCCTAGGTTTCCCTTTTTTCACCTAGAATTCCAGGGCCTAGCCTGGCTGAGGGAGTGCCTGTTACTTTTCAATACAGAGCCACCAATACCTATCTCAGAGCTGGAGTGGCAACCTCTGCCTTGACCCTCCTTTCCTTCTCAGCCTGGAGAGAGGACTTCAGGGCACCATCTTCTGGTTGAGAGCTCAATTCACCTGACCCTTGAGGGCAGAGACCACAAAGAGAGTTGGTTTGCTTTTGGTGGGGAAAACCAGGTTTCTCCTGGCTTGTTCCTGGTTTGAATTCCTGCGTTTCTAAAACAGGATTCTGCCATCATCCACTTGTCCTGAGACACCAAGGAAGAACGTTGGGAAACTGGGACGGGAAGCCAGGCTCCAGCCACTCTGCCTTGAGAAAAGACTTCACCCGGTTGAGGATGAGCCACCACTACTAGACTGCTTTCTATAACAAAGTCTGACTTCCCATCCTAAGTCTGGCTTCTTCCCACCTCCTCCCAGGTAGGCACCTGCCTCCATCTCTGGCTTCAGGATGATGCTGAGGGCCCTGCCAGGGACTACCTGTGGTGGCTCCTCTTTAGGAGACGAGGGATGGGTGTAGGGGGCAGTTCTCCAAGGCTGGTACTGAGAAAAGCCCCACCCCCTAAATCCATCCACAGCCACATCCTATGGCTCTTCCTTTGCCAGGCATCCGCCCAGGATGGTAGAGAGAAAAGATGCTAGGGTTCTAAGCTCTTGAAATGGTGTTGCTTCCAGTTGACTCTAAAAAATAGAAACTCTCGTGTGGAAAAATCACCACCGGCTCCATTAGCAAGTAAGCACATGAGAAGATAATGACGCAGATCCTCAGGTAATGTCACATACTGTCTGGAAGAGCAAGTGGCTGTCAGGAAACCTGGCCCAGGGCAGGGAAGGCAGGTACCCATGCACGTGGGTTTAGTTCATTTTACACATGAGATTGGAGGCCAAGGATACACATGAGAAGTCTCAATTACCAAATCATAACACATTAAATTTTGAAGTGTGATCATTTTCTCCAAATTCATTTTATAGATGTGGGCATAAGCCCAGAGGCAAGCGACTTACCCAGAACCATGAAGGTGGCAGCGACAGAGACCAGCTGGGTTGCCCAGCTCCTAAATGCAGTGCTCTAGACGTGAGTTATTTCATAGGCTGGAGCGGAGTTTGTTATTTAATGTGGTTCAGTGGAAAGCCCAGCATAAAATCATCCCTAAACTCTTCTTGCCTCTTCCATTTTTATTTTTGGTAAATCCAGATTCTTAAATCTTAGTTTGGGGCTTCAGAGCCCATTTGGGTTCGATCCCTGGGTTGGGAAGATTCCCTGGAGAAAGAAATGGCAACCCACTCCAGTATTCTTGCCTGGAAAATTCCATGGACGGAGGAGACTGGGAGGCTATAATCCATGGGGCTGCCAAGAGTCAGACAGGACTGAGTGACTGAGCTCATCAGGGGCCATATTCACAGTTACCTGTGAAACACAGTCTATACAATATTTGGCTACATGGGATAAGAGCCACTTTTCCTTTTAATACAGAAATAAAAATCCCGGCTGTCATTAAAATATAACAAATATATATAATATAAAATAAGGAATTACATGTACAGACTTGGAAAGTGAAGCCTTTATGGCTCATTTAGCCTTTTTAAGGGAGAAGGCAGTGGCAACCCACTCCAGTACTCTTGCCTGGAAAATCCCATGGGCAGAGGAGCCTGGTAGGCTGCAGTCCACGGGGTCGCTAAGAGTCAGACACGACTGAGCGACTTCACTTTCACTTTTCACTTTCATGCACTGGAGAAGGAAATGGCAACCCACTCCAGTGTTCTTGCCTGGAGAATCCCAGGGAGGGGGAGCCTGGTGGGCTGCTGTCTATGGGGTCGCACAGAGTCGGACATGACTGAAGCCACTTAGCAGCAGCAGCAGCAGCATCCTTTTTAAGAGGGCTTCCAGGAGGTGCTAGTGGTAAAGAATATACCTGCCAATGCCGGAGATGCAAGAGACGTGGATACAATCCCTGGGCCAGGAAGATCCCCTGGAGTAGAAAATGGCAATCTGCTTTAGTATTCTTGCCTGGAAAATTCCATGGTCAGAGGAGCCTGGCAGGCTACAGTCTATGGGGTCACAGAGAGTCGGACACAACTGAGTGATTAAGTAGCAGCATCCTTTTTCAGAGCCTTTGGTTTTAATTCCACATAAACTGCCTGATTTCCTACTGACCTGAACATTCAGGCCCTTCCCCTGGTTCATTGTCTGAGCCTCTTCCTCCTGAAGCCAGGGTGGCAGCAGCTACAAGGAGGCCCTAAGATGATAGGACTCTGAAGTTCCCTTGTCCCTGCCAGCCACCTGGAGCACAGGTGACTGCTCAGCCACTGCCCTGCCTCTTCCAGTGATGGGGCTATTTCTTTGGGCGTATGTTAGAGGAAACAAGTTTCCATCTTTCCTTGTCAAGAATAAAGTTCAAGCCCCAAGAGACCTTGCCTGAGAACATTCACAGCAGCAATTCCTCCAACACACACAAAAAAGAGAGAAATATCTAACCATGTGTCAATAGGGGAATGCGATTGTGGCATATTCATGCAATGGAAAATAACACAGCAGCAAAAAGTGAGCAGCTAGAGCGACAGAAATCTGCACTGAGGAAGCTCAAAATTTTAACGTGGAGCAAAAAAATAATGTGAGACAATTTGAAATTAAAAACACAAACTACTCTATGAGGTTTACACATACATATAGTAAAAATACAAAGAAAGGTTTGGGGTGAGAAATCCCAAGTTCAGGATGGTGATGTCCTGAGTGAGAGGCTAAGGGGATTTCAACTATATTTGTCAAGTTTTATAGAACTTGGCAGGAGTTCACATGTGTTTATAGGATTATTTTCCTGCATTGCCTATGTCTAAAGTTTTTATGTGTTTATTTTTATGCTTCATCTTTTAAAAACTATTTGTTCACCGATGGCTGCACAGGGTCTTCACTGCTGGGCATGGGCTTCTTGCTGTGGTGGCTTCTCTTGTTGCGGAGCACAGGTTCTAGGTGTGTGGGCTTCAGTAGCTGCGGTGCGTGGGGTCATTAGGAAGTCGATTCATCACCACTGGACTACCAGGGAAATCCATGTCCAAAGTAAGAAACAGGAACTTACACACAGGCACACACTAGGCAGCTGACCCTGTTAGAAGTCATTTATTTACCACTGCAAGGTTTTTGCTCCAAAGTGTGACACCAGACATATGAGTACAATATCTCATGCGTCTTTTTGTGCTTCGGTTCATGATTGCAGAATAGACACAGCACTGACAACAGGAAACACAGGCAGCAAAAACAGATCACAAGGACTAGGTCTTTTTTGGCGGTCCTCACCTCCGATTGCGTGGGCTGCAGTCTCCCGCTGCCCAGGACTCCTTTATTTCCCAAAGGAGCTGCCCCAGAGGACTGCTCTCCCACCTAGCTCTCTCTACACAGCATCGACTGGGGGAGATCCATCATTACTCAATCTACACCCAGAGTCATATCTCAAATTGAAATGGGCAGACGCGTGCAAGGTCTTGATCAATAGGCACTCAACAAATATATAGGGACTTGATGCAAGAAGTGAGTCGCAAGATGAATGAGATTAGACTCTCAGTTTTCTACCCCATCGCCATATCTGTGACAAAGTCAGATCAGCTCGTGGGCAACAGCCCAGTCGGAGACAGTTTCTCCCTTTATTTTCACCTCTACTTCATGCACTTAGAAAATGCTCCCTGGCAAAGGACCAAGTGTTTCTTTTAAAGAAAAGATCGGATGCATTCGCATAGACCCAATTACTCTAATCTGGTAGTCAATTGCAAAATTATCTGGTACAAGGTGAGTGGATGCAAAGATTACTGAAGTTTTTTCATCTGCAAGTCTGATATCTCTGGGTAATTTAAAATTCACTGAGATGGAGTTCTGATGGGAAACGCAGCTTTTATATTCTCATCTATATATCCTCATCCTTATAGCTCACTATGCTAATTATTTACATAAAGTAAAATTAAAGGGAAAGTCACTCAGCAGCGTCTGACTCTTTGCAACCCCATGGATTGCAGCCCACCAAGCTCCTCTGTCCATGGGATTCTCCAGTCAAGAATACTGGAGTGGGTTGCCATTCCCTTCTCCAGGGGATCTTCCCGGCCCAGGGATTGAACCTGGTCTCCATCGCTGCAGGCAGATTCTTTACCATCTGAGCCACCAGGGAAGCCCAATTATTTACACAGTGAGCTATAAATTATCATTAGGTGAATGGTAATACTCAACATTATGAATTTCTAGGCCAGCTGCTAAGGTTTCTGAGGACCTTACCATTGAGAACTCAACTAGGACTCAGATTTGCATTCAAGTTAGATAAAAATGTATATTTTTTCTCCTACTCCCCTACCCATCTTTCATTCACTAATTCATTCAACACATTTTTATTAAGGGTCGATGAGTCGACTGTACTCTAGGTGCTTGGAATACACCAGTGCACACAACAGGCAAACCCACCTGCAAAATCTGTCTTATTTCTGTTCAGTGAGATGAAGGCTGACACCAAAGATGTCAGGCAGTGACATGTGACTCCTTTCAAGGACACACATTTCGTCTGGATTCTGGAAAACGAAAACTTTGACACCAAAGAAATGAATGCCTCATGATATTCATGGGGTGGAGCTGATGGCTGTGGGTGGCATCAGGGGCCCCGAGAGCTCACTGCAAACATCTTTGGTGTGACTGTATGGCAGGCTCATGGACTTAGAAGGAAGTAGAACCCACCTTTCCTGATGTTAAGTCTAGGATCCAGACTCCTCTGAATTAGAGTAGCAGTTGTCACCAAGAACTGAGTGCTGGTCAGCTTACGCAAGGGAGGCTTTGCTCTGTTTCGGCATGCCAACCAAAAAAGGGAGGCCACAGTGGTGAGAGGGCTCTCAAAAGATGTGTTGTAGGAAGTCAGTGACCCACGCCTTGCCTAAAAAACACTTGGCAGGAGGTGGCCAGACTTAATGGGAGAAATGTCCAATTATGTGAAAGATCTTCTCATTTATGAGGAATGAGATATTGTTACTGTTCCTTCAGGGGATCGGCAGAAGTTATCTCTAAATGCTTTCCTACTGCTGTCCAGAAAGGAAAAGTGATGACAAAAGATGACACGTCTCTGCTCAAATTCTCAGGCAGAGACCAAGAATGACTTGACTTGTTACAGGACTGAAGGAAAGGAATTCTAGATCAGGGACCCAGGGTGACCTCTGAAGGCCCAGAGTTTCCCTGTCAGTATTAAAAAGTCCAGATGCGGAGTCCGTGGTTCTAGCAATGTCTGGCACTTGCCAGGGATGCTCAGCTGCCAACATGAAGCTTAGAAATGATCTGCTGGTGGCCTCGGAGTTTGTTTCTAGTGAGGGGTGGGTGCCTGTGGCATGGGAGCACAATTTCATCTATTGCATCATTCAGAGGCCAAGCTGCCACATCATTAGGCTGCGTTTACAGACGGTCAACAACAGAACCCAGAAATACTGTTACCTAGGCAAATATTACATCCGCTCGAGCAAGGCTCATAATATTGTACTTAATGATGTGGACAGCTATTTGGAATAATCAGGTAGTGATGTGAAACCTAGCTGCCGATTATTTACTAATTAAAGTGATAGATCCTAAACACAGCGAGAGGCACACTTGAAAAGACCTCCTATCCTCCTCCCCTTCCACAGACCCGGACTAAATTAACGTGCGCCCCAGATGGAATTCCTCCTCACGCAGCTGGGAGGCTGAGAAGGAAGGAGTCTGACTCAGAGGGTCACTTTGGTAATGCTGGTGGACATGACGACTAGTGCCCAATAACCAATGGGGGAATCCCACCTACTCCTAGTCAGGGAAGGGCTCCCCAAGTATAACAGAAACCGATTTTGAGATGAAACAATACAGTTATTCAATAGAAAGCACAAAATTCAGTCCAAGAGCAGGATCCAAAAAAGCACAAACGACAACATTAAGAATTCAAATGATTAAAATAAAAAACGGAGGCTCCTAAATTTCACACCATGGTTGAAATGTCCAGCGATGGCACTGGCTGCCCCAGGGAGTTGGGGGCCCGACGAGGACTGTGAAACCGAGTTGGGGGTTTTGTGAAAAGGATTTCTCCAAATGCAGTGCTCCAGCTTCTTCATCCAAACCACTCTGTGCTTGTTAAAGATGCAGGCTCCTGGGGTCCAGCCAGGATCATGGATTTGGAATGTCTAAAGCAGGGTCTGGGAATCTGCTGGTGATTCTTCACACACTGTTTGGGAACTGCTAGGTTAGTGCCTTGGGTCAGTAGCATGATTTCATGCCGGCTGAATTTCCATCCCGCCCTGACCATCTCTAATTCTTTTGAGATGATCCAGGATACAGCATTTCTGTCATCCTTTTTGACATGCTTATTTTTAAAAAGCCACATTCTTTGCATCCGTGATTTCCCCAATTCAGCTTTCTCTGCATCTGATACCCACTGCAAAACCTCCACACGGATCCTATTTGATAAGCATCTCTTTCAACAACACAGATCAGCAAAATGTGTTCCTTCTGATCCACATGTCCTGTCTCGGTCCTTGCTCATTCTTAAGAAACAGGAGTGTGATGGGAGAGGAAGAGGGTCCTGGTCTCTGCACACATGTCTTTCTTCTGGTGTCAGAATGCGGATGGGGCACAAGAGGAGGGGGCAGAGGGTAGTGGGGTGGGGAAGGGGCAGATTGTGCCCCAGGAGGGCGGCGGCTTGGGTGGCTGCCTAGAGGTGCAGCTGATGCCACATGGCGATCTGCCGGCGCGGGTTCTTCAGCATCTCCTCCCAGTGGCTGCGCTCGGAGCCCGAGGCGTGCAGGCCCAGGCTGCAGTGGCCAAGCACGCAGCTCTGCCCCTCGGCGCCCAGGCCCAGCACGTCCAGCTCCACGCTGGAGGCCCGCAGCAGGTCATCCGGCAGCTCGAACATGATCATCTCGTTCCACACGGGGTTGATCTTGTGCTTGGCTCGTTTTGTCTGCTTCTTCTTCAGCTTCCGAGCCTGGTGCTTTAAGGTCACCTTGACAGAGACATCTGGGGAGGGGCAGGGGAAAGAGACAGAGAGAGGGGCCAGGAGTCAGCTTCTGGGGTCTGAGGCAGGAAGAGCTGGGGTCGTGCTGCTCTTGGGGATGGAGAGACAGGGTCTCCGGCTCTAGATCCTCACTGAGGCTTCCGCTCCTCCAGCCCTTTCCCCCGACCTCATGGGCCATGTATTTATTCAACAGTGATTCAATGCCCACCTTATGGCAGGCATCAGTCTGAACATGAGGATACAGCAAAAGCTCCTGCCTGGACCGTGACAGGGTCACACTGAAACACCGCTAGGAAACCTTTCTCAAGAGCCCCTCTGAATGCCTTCACGTCCCATATCACGTCCCACAGGCCCAGGATGTTGGTTCAGACGTCCTGCAGCTTGATTTTAAACCCAGACCAGGAACACTAAGCTATCCCTATGTCTTCATCCCCTTAGCTCTTCATCCAAGCATTTTCATCCCTTCCTAAGATAGAGGTCTCCTGCTGGTTGACTGCGTTTTTCTCTTCTGTTCTTTTGCAAGTTTTACTGGAGGATCCCACCCCACGTGGAGGGTGAGGGCAGCCTGCCTTGACCCCAGTAGAGCTGCCCGGCTCCCAACCCCCACCCCAGAAATCAGGCAGCAGGTTACTAGACAAGTTTCACACAGCATCTCGAGGCTCTGGGCTGGGATCGTGTTTCCATCAGTCAAGGTTTCCAAAGCTAATGTGAGAATAATTGTTACTCTATGTTTATTGCTATAATTATCACCCCCAGGTGGTTAGTTTGTTATTTCAACAGAGATATTTAAGTGATAAAGTGTTGGGCTATAATTGTCCTGACAGGAGCTATAAAAATAAAATAAAATAAAAAGGGCAGGAGGCAAAGAATTGTCTAGAGGGGATGAGGCAAAGGCATTGAGTTCTGATCTCTGGCTCAGGGATCTGTCAGCCAGACCAACTCGGGTGATTTTTCATTCATCAAAAATCTCTTGCCCAGAGGTCCTGACTGCAGAGGCAATTCTTTATTTGCTTCCTGCTATAAATATCTATGTATTTATATCCTGCTCTGAGCACTTGGCTCCCAGTCCGGGTGTCACACGGCTGACCAATGCTGCTTTCTTTCCTGCTCTGACCAAAGGGGCTGTTTGGTCCTTAAGCCTTGGGGCCTGTGCTGGAGTATCCAGAGAGAAAAGCCAAGGCTTCCGGGCCATTGAAGAGATGTTTATTTGGGTATATGGGGCAGAGACGCCTCCTCAGCCTGTGCGCCCACATGCCTCTGCCGTCATCCACACCAGCTGGTCTGGGGATGGCAGGTCGACAAAGGCTGGGAAGAGGGAGGAGTCTAGGGTGGGTGTGGAGAGCAGAGTGGTGGCTAGCTGAGACTGGAGAAGGGAAATCCCACCACCTGCCCAGAAGATGTGCCTAGCCAGGCCTGGGCGACAAAGTGGGGCCAAGCTTCCCCTACAGCCCAGATTCTCCACTCCCTGGCTACAGTCTGATCCTAGGATTCCTGTGACCCACGGATGAGGCTGTTCTTCTCACTATGGATCTGCAAGGTGGGAGCCCTAGGAAGCTGACATCTGGGCACTAACGGGTAGGACTGGCCTGGGAGTTAATGGACATGACTTTAGGGAAGCGAGGGTGTCCTTCAGAACTGATTGTGAGCTTGGGGGTGGAGGACACAGCTGAGGCTGACTGTACAAAAGTACTCAGGTTCCAGGACCCTGCTCACCTGTCCCCACTGCCTCCCAGGTGCCACCTCCATCTGTGCACATACCTAGAAGGGCCCCGGCTCCCCTCTCACACCTCACTCACCCTTCCCCAGGAGCTCCTTGGACTGGCTAGAGTGGAGGTTCTTGGCCTTAATCAGCACGACTAGGAGGCGGTTGGCAGCCGGGAGGTAGCTGATGGAGAGAAGGACCTCTCCCATCCCCGCAGACAGCTCCTGAAACAGAATCGGGGAGGCAGGCGTGGAGCCTCACTTAGGGATGCCCTCTGGCCCCGTCACTATCGCTGAGGCTGAGGTCGCCCTGGAGTTGTATCCAGGAGGCATCCTTGAAATCACTTACCCATCAGGGCTGCTTTCTCCAGGCTTGCAGAAGGGAGGAGGGCATAGAGAGATCCTATGCCAGCCTGTGTTTCAATATGAGTTTGTTTCATTCGCCACAATTGTGATTTTAAAAACAGCTCCTATTCAAACCCAACATACCGAACAGATCAAAGAGATGCCATTCAGGATGCGGCCGGGACAGAGGGCCAGGACTTCCTCTCACTTTATCACCTGTGCCCCCCTCAGGCATCTTTGCACAGAACCCTAGGGTTCTAGTTTGAAAACCACTGCATTGACTGATCAGGTTCCTGGAGCAGCAGGATGTTGCAAGGCATTTCTGTGGAAAAGAATCCTGCCGGGGGGCCAGCGTGAGGAACTCCGCCCATGGCAAGGGTCATGAGGAAGGAGGCTTGGCATACGCAAAGGCATGATCAAGCCTCAGGAAACCCCCTGTTCCCAAGCATCTACCCCAAAACCAGAGTCTGTTTTATGCTCTCACCTACACCTCTGACTTTACGGGGGCTCTCCCCCATAACTGTTTCTCTCGGAGAAGGAGTAAACGTGCAGCTACAAGGCAATAAAAATTCCTGGGCGTGACAAGAGTGTTTCAGCTTACGGACTCCTCTGAAGGTTATCTAGCCCACCTGTATAGGTTCGTCCGGCCACATGTGATTGTTTACAGCCTCCCAATCTGAGAGGCATGAGATGTTTTAGACTTACTAAAGGCAAATTCTTTTGGGGAGTTAGAAATTATTAGTATAGTGGGTTGGTTAGGAATTATATTGCTGAAGGGTTTTTCATTTGTTGTGTCAATAATTGCTGCTAATTCTCTGCTCTGGGTGGGACAAGGATGTCTCAGGTCAAACCTCTCTGCTGACAGACTAGCTTGTGTGACAGGATTATCCATACTCCTGCCACTACGCACATGATTGTTTACTACCTCTTAACCATAAACAGCTTTTTCTTCTCGTTGAGTCAATGATGGCCGCCAGGCCTCCATATCCTTAGACACCTGGGAATATATTAATCAATATATTTGGACTATAGAAAAGGAAATATAGTAGTTTTTGATGTTAGCAATACTAGGCTTTTTGAGTTAATGGATTTTCTCTTTTGTAATAGATCACTGTACTTTGTTATAAATCACTGTGTCCTTGCTATGTAAAAATGTAACTTTATCACTATCTTAAGACTAAATAGATCTTAAGGGGAACATTGATGAAAGGATTTTCATTTGTTGGGCTGATGTTTGCTGCTAAATCTCCATATTCCCTGCCCTTATAATGAATATAACAAGCATATAGGAGAAATAAGCATAAACCTTTAAACATACAGGAGAAATAAGTATTAACCTTTAAGATTAATCATGTTGACCTTGGGTTGAATAAATTCCTTTCTTGATTGTAACTCACTACACCCTCACCCTATAGGAATGTAATTTTATTTGGAGGGTGGTGCCTGGTTTAAGAAAAAACACCCTTGAAAAAAATAAGTTTTTTGGTTATCAGAAATAAAGGATCATAAAATCCCTAAGACCTTTTTATGTGAAGCACCTGGTTTTGATAAAGGTCAGGACTGCTGACCCCCGTGTGACTCTGTATTCGTGCCTATGTGTAACAAAAGGTATATAAGCAAACCTAAAAATAAAGAAATTGGATCAGTTTCCGGAAAGACTGATTCCCCCATGTCGCTTCCTTCTTGCTCCCATTTCTCTGGCTGAATTCCCATCTGGATTCAGCCTCCTTTTCTCCACTACACTATCTCCTACTACACTATCCGTTTCTAATCTCTATATCTGTAATTAAATATGTATTTTTCCAAAGATGCCGACGCCGTCCCCCCACCTTCGAATCACCCTGGATCCACCGGGGCTGGACCTCGGCAGAATCCCTTCCAGCCCCTGCAGGGTTGAGAGATGTGATGTGATCACGTCAATAATGTGATGCACTAATGCTGAGCGGGGCTTGGCTTAGTCTACAGAATGACCAACCATGTCAACAAAGGCCAGGCATACGATGGGAGCTAACATACCACAGACACTCACTGTGCTTTGTGATGCCTCCAAGAAGCAGCCAGCATGTCTATCCTCCTGCCCCTCCCCCGCCCCCCACCGTCTGCAGCTTTAGAGAGTCTCTCCACTGAGATTCCTACAAGAGTTTGTTTGGAATTTCAACAAATCCATTGAAGGACAAAAATGAGTGGGAGTCCCCACAGGGGGCAGGTCATAGTCTGAAGGGTAGAGGGAAGCGTATGGACTCCAGAATCTGACCACCCGGGTCTCAAGTCTGATCTCACCATTTACTAGCCATGTGACCTTGGGCAAGTTATTTCACTTTCCCAAACCTTCATTTCCTCATCTGTAAGATGGGAACCATAATACCTCCACCCAATAGGGTGGTAAACATTAAATGAGGAATTATTTAATGGCTTAGAACAGTGTCTGGTGCACACGACGGCATCTTTACCCTTGCTTTGATGATTATCATCAGTTATCAAGAAAGGATAGTCACTACTTCTTGAAAATATTAATTGGGAACAATGTTTCTGGGTGAAGGGGAGACAGGATTTAGGGAGTAAAGCTGGATGGAGGAGCTAGCCAGCCCTCTGCTTGGGTCACACCTTCCATTCAGGAAACATGTCTTCAATATGACCGCAACAATTCAACCAGCCCTAAGTGGCTAGTCGTGTGATGGAATGTTTCTGGGGGCTGCCAGGAACTTTGGTAATGGCGTTAAGGGTAGCAGCTAACGCAACACACTCCGTGCTAGGTACAGTTACAATATCTGTCCATCAAGGCTGTCATCCGCACAAAGCTATTCCCAGCACGTAGGACACAGCTAACACATAATACATAGCGTGAGGAGGAAGAGTGAGACATCCTGTTTAATCTTGATGGCAAGAGTAAGAGGGATACTGACCTGGTTCCCATTTTAAGTCTGAGTCCCTGATGCTCAGAGAGTGAACTTCACTACCTGAGCTCATGTAACCTCTGTGCGTGTGTGTGTGTGTGTGTGTGTGTGTGTGTGTGTGTGTGTGTGTGTGAGTCACTCAGTCGTATCCGACTGTTTGTGACCTCATGGACTATAGCCCACCAGGTCCCTCTGTCCATGGAATTCTCCAGGCAAGAGTACTGGAGTGGGTAGCCATTCCCTTCTCCAGGGGATCTTCCGACCCACGGAATGAACCCAGATCTCCTGTACCGCAGGCAGACTCTTAATGGTCTAAGCCACTAGGGAAGCCCCATGAAGCCAGTTAAGTAGTGAAACTGAGCCTCGAATGGGGGTCTGGTCTGATGGCAAAGCCCAAATCCTAAACCTGTGGTCCTCCAGAATCCTCGACGGACAGACCTCTCCTTTCACAGTGAAGGACCTGAGCTCAGGCACCTGTCCAGGTGCCCAGTGGGGTGTTGCTGAGCTGGGATGAGCACCAGGCTTCTGCTTCAATGGCACTTCTTGGAGGTCCATCCACAGGTGTTGGCCTGGGCTTTGGCCACATGGTGCCCAAGTGAGAGGATCCTGGACCTGGCAACGTGTGAAGGGCTCAGCAGTTCCGTGCAGGGTGCCCAAAGCCCCAGACGAGCCCAGTTGGCGACACCACAGCCACCTGCCCCCTTGGCTCTGCTGCTGAAAGTACCTGCTGACAAAAAGTAACCCTCCTTCTTTCGCCATCCTCTCCCTGTCTTTCCCTGCTCCCCGTCCTTCTCTCGGGCTCTCGGGGAGTCACGCCAGCTGTCCTTGGAGTCGGCCACTCTGTGGCCCCCGGAGACGCACATGCTGCTTTTGGCTGACCATCTTCCGGTGAGAACTGGGGCACCGCCGGCACTTCCTTTAACCCATTCTGATCAAGAGAGGAAAAACACGTGGGCTATAGCAGCCGATGGCTCCACCCACTTTTTTCAAATCAGCCCGTAGGATCCGCTCTGGATGGTCAGGCAGAGGGGCTCCCAAGCCGGGCCTTGGGGCTCTCCCTTACCACTTACACTGAGAGCACCGCCTCCGACTTCTGAGTCTATGCTGCCCTCTGACACTGTTCTTATCCGTGGCAAACAGGCCAGGGGTCCAAGTGGATGCAGGAGTGTATTTGTGGGACAGTGATGGCTACAATGAGTGTGATGATCAGGATGAGCGATTCATGAGGGCGGGTCTTTGTCCTCATCTCCTGAGCTCCCAGCTTCAGGCACACTGCCTGGCACATGGTGGAAATCAGACAAAACCTTTGTGGAATGAGTAAGTTTTCTTCTAGGGGAAAGGGTAGAGGCAGGTTTGAGACTTCTACCTGTTGGACTGCCACCCTTTGCGGGCAGCACCAAGCACTCCAGAGGCCTGGAGGGGGAGGCCCTCCATCTCCCAAAGAAGCTGGGTTACCAGCTGAACAAATCCGCATGTTGGGCGCCTCTTCCCAGGGGCCCCGGCTGTGATTCCACACAAGTCCCAAACCGCACACTAATTAGAGAGTGTGCTGGGGGAACAGCCTGGTTCCAGCTGAGAGTGGCTGTCCATGCTTATCAATTTTCTGAGCCTGGGAAAGAGAGGAAAATGAGGCAAAGAAGAGACCGCAGCAGATGGGGAGTGGAAGCGTACTCTCTCCTCCCATGGTGTCCATCAGGAACGGCGCCTGCTGGCCACGGCTCCTGTACTACCGGGCACTTATGTCCCATGGCGGCGGCAGGACAACGTGGGCTTTACCAGCAGACTGACCTGACCTCAAGGCCGAGCATGCCAGGTCCCAGCTGGGCAACCCCACGCCAGTTACTGAGCTTCTCTAAACCACATTGCTCTTGCCTATCAGCGCATACTCCTGTCTCAGTCCTGCTTTGCTCATCGGGGGCAGAACTTAGGTAAAGTTCCAAGCACAGCAACTGATAGATGGTAAGTGCTCAAAAATTACTACTCTTCTTCCTATTTTTATTACTCATGGGAGTCGGCAAACTTTTTCTATAAAGGGCCAGATAGTAACTATTTTAGGCTTGGCAGGCTATATAGTCTCCAGAGAAGGCACTGACCAGCTGGTTGAGAGACTGGCCATCCAGAAGGGTCCCTCTAGGCACCATCATGGCAGGCCCTTGAATGGGGGTGTAAATAACCACACACTGTCCCACAGCCCTGACCCTCCTTGACCTGCTCACTGCCCTGGCCTGTGGGGATTGGTGGTTGGCTCTCCAAGGAACCTCTCTGGACAGCACGACATCTCAGCAGATGATTGTTTTCCACTCACGGCTTTGGCAGCTGGGGAGGGGTGGGGAGCCCCAATGTGGGCCCCCAGCCGTGGTCACTCCTTCAAAGTCCAGCACAAATGCCACTGCACACCAGGCCTTCTAGAACTCTCTGTCCTAGAGCACTTCAGTCAGGCCCCTCTTAGACATCTTATGTAGATAACATCAGTATCACAGCCACCATCATCATCGCCATCTTTTGTTCCAGTTTCTCCCTCTGGCTTGTCCTCTCTACGAGCAGAGGTGCTCCTCTCCCCTGCAGGGCCTGGCATGCAGTGGAGGCAACAGGGAGTGTGAGTGGTTCTAGATGGGGATAAACATCGTCAGCACCAGAGTCAGGGCGCTCACAGTGCGATCTTTTCCATGATGGTGAGGCCAGGGGCAGGGGTATCTGTGCCCGGCAAGCACCTGGCAAGACTAGGCCCCAGGAATCCCCAAATCCTGGACTATCAGTCTCCTCTAACCGCCTCCCGCCCACCCTATTCAAGACTCCACCTTACTTTTACACGCTGCCTCCCTGCCCAGACTCCCATCCCCAGGCTGGGAAGGTCTCCAAGCTCATTTCATGAGCACTGGCCCAGTCCTGGCCTGCCACCCCAGGGAGAGGCGACCCTACCTTCATGGAAGTCTTCAGCTCGCCCCACTGGGCAGCCCCCAGGGGCACGGACACCCCATCCAGGCCGAGGCGCAGCTCCCCGACCACACTGTGGCGGGAGAAGCGGTCGCACGTCCTCAGGGTCAGCGTCAAGGTCGCTGCGGGAAGCTCCTCCTCAGCCAGGGGGAGCACCAGGCCTTCCTCCCACGTGGTGCGCAGCTCCCGCTTCTTGAGGGCCGTCTGGGCCTCCACGGAGCCCATGCTGTTGGCCACG
Organism: Ovis aries; assembly: GCF_016772045.2. Taxonomy (NCBI): domain Eukaryota; kingdom Metazoa; phylum Chordata; class Mammalia; order Artiodactyla; family Bovidae; genus Ovis; species Ovis aries. The sequence goes on from NC_056068.1 coordinate 74,214,805, forward strand.
CTGCCCTGGACGTAGCAGTCACAGCCTCCATCGTGGTCGCTGGTCACAGCTGCAGCCAGGGAGAAACGGGCACAGACGCGGGGGTTTGTCAGGGACAAGGGGAGGCAGGAAGCATGGCCCTGCTGTGAGCTGCAGAATCTGCCTTAACAGCCATGACCTTGGGGGTCTGAAAGAGACCCCACCGGGGCTGCCTGACCATGCTGGCTTTGTGAGATCACCTTTTGGGAAGCCGTTTGGAAATAGGAGATCCTTCTCATTATTCCGAGACTTCCCCAAGGCGCCTGGGCCCACAAACTGCTGATGATTTTTATTAGGGTTGCCATGGATACCGTAACTCATTTGTTCTCTATTTTAAATATTTATCACATAACCACTTGTGATGTGAATCGCTGGGCCACAACCTCATGAGTGTTGTTTTACATTCTGAACCTCAGTGTTTTTAATGCTTTCCCAGTGGAGCTTTCCAGTTTGCACCTGGAGAGCTTTCATGACTGGTTCCTCAGTGACAATATGTGAAGTGGTATCTAGTGTTATGCAGAATGAGAGGATAAAGAACAAAGGCCATGTGTGCTAGTAGAAAGAAACCTGAACTGAGCTTCAGGGGAACTGGCCTCGTCCTGACTCTGGCACCAAATAGCCAGAGTAATCTTAGACAAGTAACTTGATGTTGTTAGACTTTAGTTTCCAAATCTGTAAAATGGGACTATTGTTAAGACCAAATGTAAGAAAGTCTATGAAACACTAAAAAAAAATCATACAAGAAAGCTAAAAGGAAAAATACTCCATCAAGAAAGCAAAATTAAATACAAAACTCCAGTTTTTCTTGTTCCCAGCTTCTAGTTTCCAGGCATCGCAGAGTAGCCCATTTTTAGCCCCATGTCCTTTGCAAAGTCTTAGCTTTGTTTGTCGATGGTAAAATGAATTATCAGGGTACGGAGACCAGGGACAATCTGATTCCATAGGAAAGACTGCTTGGTTCTAGGACTACAGAAGCTTTGCTAACCATTCAGAACACCCTCTGTGTCCAGCACAAAGCCCTGTTCAATGTCAAAGGCCTCTATAACAGAGATGATTAGCTGTTTATCAAAACAAACCAAAAAAACCCCATTCTTTTAACTGGGGACCCGGTAAGCCACATTTCCCAGCCTCCATTACAGTCTGCCGTCCTGTGACTTAGTTTCAGCCAATGGGAAGTAAGCATACATAGGTTACAGTTTCTAAGGAATGGCTGTTCTCCCCATCTTTCCACTTGCTGGGAATAGGCCACAAGGAGGCCTCAGAGAGGAGGAGCTGGTCCCTGAATCACTATTTGGAGGAAAGATGGCCGCCAACCAGGAATCCCCAGCTTGGACTGGTATATGAGAGAGAGGAAAAACTCCTGTGTATCTGAGGATCACACGCCTCAGGGTCTTGTTTGTTGCAGAGTGCTCATCCAGCCCCCAGTGCTCCCTCCAGCCACAGATGCTCAGGCAGACAGGCACACAGAAGGCCGTGAAAGTCAGCTAAGAGCATACCTTCCAGACGAGTCACAAATAGTTCAGCCTTCTGCCTGTCATAGTCCAGGCAGTAGTGAAGTTTGGGAGCTTGGTTCCAACTGGCAGCTTTCTCTGGGTTCCAGGTCTCCATGACACAGACATCCTCCACCACACCTATCAAGAAGGTAAAGTCATTACTGATACCGACACTGGGATCCTGTTTTCCAGCCCATAATTTTCTATCTCTGCCAGCTAGGCCATGACCCCAAACCAAAAGCTTCCTAACTGGGTGCAAAAGCATGGTGGTACCATCTGTGGTCCTGGGCATCAACTTCCAGGGACCATCACAACCCAGTGGGCAAGACCTGGGCTTTGGTGTCAGGCATGAGCTGCTGCATAACAGTTACGTGATCCCGGACAAGTTACTTGACTTCTTTGAACCTCGGTTTCCTCATCTTTAGAATGGGAGTGACAGCGGTTCCTTCTTCCTGGAATTATTGTGAGCATTAAATGAAATAAAGTGAGAAAAGCACTTAGCTCAGGGCCTGGCCCCTGGTGAGTTTTCAGCAGAGAAAACTCCCAGCGTATGTGACTCTAGTCAGCCTGTGTCAGGCAAACCCTTCCCCAGCCCATCTCCAGCTCCACCTCTCCGCAGAGTCCAAGCCATGCTGGAAATAAATGTCAAACAATGAGTCAAGCTTAGGGAGAGGAGAGTGGACTTTAGTGCATGTTCAGTGATCACTTGCTGAATAAATGAATGACCTTATCTTTAATTCAGTTAGTAAAACTACAGCTGTCACTCACTCTTCCCCTAACTTGGACTGCAGCCAAACATCTGGAAGATTCTCATTACTCAAGCATAATTCAAGAATAAAAGGATCCAGCAGCTGCAGCAGACTTCGCTTGAAATAAATTGGAATAAATTTTTTTTTTAATTTTCAGAATTAATTTAAAGGGTAAAATCATAGAGGAGTATTTCATTTCCAAAATGGTTCACTATTGGGTTCCTGCAAGTAGTGAAGAATCTCCCTGGTGTGTCTAAGCAAGGAATGAACTGACCAGGATGTGAACAGCCACGTGGAAAGCCAGACACACAAGCACTCAGGACCCAGGTGGCTTGGACAACAGCAGCAGAGTCAGCGCCAGACGGGGCTTGCCTGGCACCCAGCGCTGTCAGCCCTCGGACTGCCTTAGCCTTCAAACTCCAAACCAAACCAAAGCCAGCACCCTGGGAAATGCGGGAGTGGATGGAGCTTCAAGAATCAGGACCCTGAGCCCGACAAAGGGCCAGTGAGGATCTTTGCTTGTGGGAGCGGACTGAGTTCAGCACATCATGGGGACATGATCCAGCGAACGCAGGACATGATCCAGCGAACGCTGGCCGGATCCAGCGTTCTCCTCCCTTGCACCCTCTAGCTTCTGGTCAGTACTTGCTGAGCCAATTTGGCCCTTGCTAGATTGGAATCAGAACTGGAATCATCAGTGGAATCAGAACTTGGTTGTTGCCTCTGCAGTGGGGAAAGGAATGAGGAACCGGAAAAAGAAGACGAATGTGCCCTGAATCCTTCAGTTTCAGACTCTGAAGTGCTCTGCTGCTGTCCTTGGTGGGCAGTGCCCATGCCTGGCTTCATCCTTGGTGGGCAGTGCCCATGCCTGGCTTCATCCCAGCTTTGAGAAATCTGGTGTGTGTGTGTGTGTAGTTGCTCAGTCACGTCCAACTCTTTGCGAGCCCATGGACTGTAGCCTGCCAGGTCCTCTGTCCGTGGGATTCTCCAGGCAAGGACACTGGGGCTCCCAAGACAATGGAGCCATCCTGTGAGTTTGATTGTGATAACCACTCCCAAGGGTCCTCCTGCAAATTGTTCCCCACTCACCTTCACCTTGAGAGCTCAGCTTAGCTCTCAGTCCTCAATAGGTCTATTTTAATTTAAAATGTGGGCTAGCAAACCTGGAGGCTAAAAGCCTATCAGGGGATTCCTTCCTGCCTCAGGTACTACCGGAATTTGTTCTTGAAGAAATGCTAGCATAATCACTGTGGTCCTGGGCCAGGTTGGAGGAGGGGCCACCTGTTCACTGGCCAGCACGGGGGTGCTGGCCCCTGACCAAGAGATGCCTTAGGAGTCGGGTCAGTGTCAGAGCTGGTTATGCTGTTTCTGTTTCCACCATCCCCCTCTCTAACCACACAGAACAAAACCCCAAACCACAGAACAATCCATTCTCCTGGCTGGATTTTTTTTATCTCCTTATAAAAGTCTGTGTGCTCTGCTCCTTTGGGTTAGGGACTGTCTCTGTTTCCATATCTGCCCCAGGGCCCAGCAAAGTGCCTTACACGAAAAGGTGTTCCATTCTTGATGTTGATGAGAAGGAGAATAATAACGATGCTTTGATTATATCCTTGTGCCAGGCTCTGATCTAAACACTTCATATGCATTGTTATATTTACATTTTACAACAACCTTACTGGACAGGTGATAGTGTCATCTTATTTTATACCCAGGGAAACTGAGGCCCAGAAAGATGATCAGTATGACCAGGGTCACACAATGGGTACATAAAAGGGGAGAGAATTAAACCCATGACTCTGAATGAAGCCCATAGTTTAACCACAACTCTTTATCCCCTTTGTAGTTGTACATACAGCTTGGAAGGGACTCTCCATTTCCCAGTGGAAAGCTGGAGGCCTTGGGAAGACACAATGTGGGAACACGTGGGGAATAATGGAGTGTAATTCCAAAGCCTGGTGCCCTCTGACCTGGTTGCCCAGTGTCCAACGCTGCGGACACAGGCTGGCCACGCCCACCAGCTAGAGATGCTTTCCAGCCCTGCTGGGTATTGTCGACAGAGTGAGGGGCAGGAGAGCCCTACCATTCTGAGGAAGGACGAACAGCTCCTCTGTGACCTGCCTCTTGAGGCGGCTGTCATTCGGGGCTTGGGGGCTGGCTGGTGCAGCAGGCTCTGCCGTGGTCTTCAGCGTGTAGTCAGCATAGTTGATGACCTCCGGGGCCGTCACAGCTGGCCTGGGTCCATAGATGTCTGGGAACTTCAGGAGGGCTCGGGGCTGGACGGGCTCTGTAGACTTTTTGACATTAAACTGCAAACACAAATCACTCTGATTAGTCCACAAGAGGTCCGCTTGCCTGTTTCCATCCACAGAAGGGAGAAGAGATGACCTGAGCTTTCAAGGGAGGCAGAGGAAGGGCTGGGGTTCCTTTCTGCTCCGAGGAACATGACCTGGGGAGGCAAAATATCATCGCCAAGTGCAGCAGAATCTCCACCATCGTGAATGACGCTGGGGCCTGCCGAGATGTCAGCCCTGTCGGTCCAGCCCCTGGGCATCCGTGGCCCAGGTGCCCTGCTGCTGTGTCCAGAGGAGTTCCCCGGGCCTGTTGTGGTTACCCTCCCCCACTGCTCTCATCTGCCTTTGTTTTCTCTTCTCCTTGTCTTCCTCTCTTATTCCTTCTCCCCCTCCCCTTCGCCACTCAGTGACTCAGAAATGAATGTGGTCCCACCACACTTAGAACCAAATCTAAACTCCCTGCAGTGACCCTTAAGTGCTTGCCCAGCCTGGCCGTGTTCACCTTTCTGACATCACCCCCAAATCCCTCTCCAGCCACTGAGCAAACTGCTTCTCAAACAGGCTGAACTCTTTCAGGATCTGGCTTCTGGCCCCCAACTCCTCCCCACAAACCACCCACCTCCACCTCCACAGGCTCTAAATTAAGTCCCTCCTCCAAGTCTGTCCCTTCCTACCACCTCATTCTGCACTTTGCTTTAGAGCATGGCTTTCACCCTGTACTGTCTCCATCACTGCCTGGCCTGTTGTGGTCAGTCTCTCCCACTAGCATACAATCTCCATAAGCACAGGGATTATGTCTTGCCTTGCTCCTGCAGCGTCTGCTCATGGGGAGCACGCAATGCATACTTATGGCTAGGGCTCCCATGTTCAGTTGTGCGGTTTGTGCACTGTGCAAAGATGCCCAGATGAGGACCAAAAGGTGATTTGTGCTCCACTTGCCTGGCTATGTGCCCTGGGGTAGGACTTAGTTCCACTTGGAGAAAAGGGCATCTTTACCCATCTGCTTGTCAAACCTTAAGTAAGCAAAGCTCCCTCATACAGGAGTGGAATCTTCTTTCTTTGCCTCCACTGGGGACTGAGATTTCTCTTATTTGACAGATTCAAAGTTACATAACAGGCAGCAATACTGGGGACCTGCCCAGTCCCCAGGAAATAGGAGATGATGATCAGATCTAGAGCTTGAAACGCTGGCACACTGGGTGGGCCACCCACAGAACAGCCCTCAGACCGAGGCAGGTACCAACCCACAGCAGGACCCCCAAGCAGCTGCCTGCTCCAGGCTCTCCTCCAGCCCCTCCGCTCTCTGTGGCTGTGGGAAGGGCTGGCCAGGGGTCAAGGTGGCTCTGCCTGGTGGCAGGAGTGACTCAGAGACTGGGAAGTCCGTGCAGCCCTGGAGCGGGGCGGCGGTTGCACTGTTTCAAAGCTCATGTTTAGTGGTTGCCCTCTGTACATTTCATTACCCCAGGACAACTAACTCCTGGACACTCTGACCTGGTTGAAACTCTGTCCCCAGATATTCCTGGGGGAGGCTGGAACTTGATGGTAGGAGGGATTCCTAACTATCTTCATTAATTGGACAATGGACGGAGTCCATGAGAAGGTGCTAATGAGACAAGACACAACACCCACTTCCTGCGGACACCTGAGGGCTGCTGTCCCCGCAGTGCGTTATGCATCCATCAGAGCTCCCTAAGGGGCTCAGAGGGGATAAAACACCTCACCCTCCCTTGGGAACACTGCCCAGTAGGCTGTAATACAGCCGAAACACATCTACCCTGATCTCTGTCGAGTGCATCTGGCACGCATGAGCTGGAAAAGCACTTGCTGACTTCCACGGACGAAGGTTTCCTGGGGCCAGAGTGAGGGCAGGGACAAGACTGAACCTAGACCAGCCTAGACCCAAAGCCCACGGCCCCAGTGGCTCCCAACCTTTTTCTCTGCCTTCAAGCCTTTAACAGGCAGCACCCACCCATCAGAGAAGCTTGTCATGATCACACATTTCGACAAATCACCCTGGGAGGAGTTGTATGCTTTGCAAAGTCAGGTCTCCTTTGCACCTTCACCCCATCGAGAGTGCCCCTGGGCATCCAGGGACCTCGCTTCTAGTACTGACCTAACTGTGTGAGTTGAGCAACTTTCGGCAAGATCGTTTCGCCTCTCAGTTATATCACTCAAGGAAGAGGTGATTTCAAGGCTTGTTTCACTCCCACATGCTGAGCAACAAAGAGGTGGGAGACACGGTTCTTTATTCGCAGATGAGTTGAGGAGACCATCAGAAACAGGAGAGTAAGTGACAGTGTGTTTGGCAAGCAGGACAGAGGCAGGCAGCAGACAGCCTGTGTGAGTAACAGATGGGGCAGGGCAGAGGACACCTGCAGCGGGGCAAGCAGAGCCGTCCTGGGAGCCAGGGCGTGAGCTAGACCCGAAAGGAGAGGGTGTCTGGAAGGTGGAAGGAGTGGGAGGAAGGCCAGGCCCTGGGAGGAGACACGCAGAGCAATGACTGATGTCCCCATGTCTGTCTGTCCTCCACAAAGTCGTGCCCACCTCTAATATTGCATCCAAGTCTGAGTTACGCTAACTATTCTCCTTCACAATAAGGAAAGGGAGGATGGAGGAAATTCAAGGTCATACAACTGAAGAGGGGTATACCATCAAGCCTCCGCACATTTTCACTTCAAGTTTGCGTCATTTCCACTGCCTCGCAGCTGCTTCTCAAAAAAAAAAAAAAAAAAAGCCCTGTTTGTTTAGGATGCTGGATTCTCAGTGGCAACTGCAGCATCCCACGGCTTCCCACAGGGACTGGACCACATCCTCTTCTCAGAGTCGTCCTTTTCTGTCACTTGTTGGGGCCAGAACTGGGGCTGTCAGGCTGGTCCGGGGAACACGTTCATATTTTAAATTTTGTTTCACCTTAGTTCAATCATTTTAGAAAAGGTTTGTGTGTGTGCAAGCCAAGTTGCTTCGGTCGTGTCTGACTCTGAGACCCCATGGAATGTAGCCCGCCAGGCTCCTCCGTCCATGGGATTCTCCAGGCAAGAATACTGGAGTGGGTTGCTATGCCCTTCTCAGAAAAAGGTTATGTTGATTAATTCCCAATTTGATCAAATCAGGCTGACTCTGCATTTTTAAGAGGGGAAATAATCATTGGGCTCAGTTCTGAGTGAGGGTCAGCCTGTCACTTCCAGTCCCTGCAGAGCCTGGGCTCGCATTCCTCACTACTGAGTGGGTCTCACTTTGTGTGGCCCCTGAGAACCTCAGGAGCCTGCATCTGGCTGGGTTTTTCTTGGGTGCCCGTCAAAATTGATCCCCTCTTTCCTCCCACTTCCCTCCAGGTCACCAGGCTCTTTTGGGTCCCACTCCAGTTCCAGGGCAAGGGTGGGGAGGGGGTACTGTTTGGTCTGATTCTATTTGTTCTTGGCATCACCTTGGGGACTGTCCTGGGGAAACCACCCGGACGGAATGAAAGGACTTGCTTTCCACGGCAATAGAAGAGATGCTCTCCCCTGCTGGATAGGAAGCACGTGGTTCTGACTCGTGACCGCAAGGTGAGCCAGTCTTAGGACAGAGCTGCCAAGGTGCACCGCAGGGTGGACAGACAGAAGGAAGCTGTGTCTTTGATGACAGTGTCATTAAGTCACCAACTCAACCAAGCCTGGAAGCTGTCCTACCACTGCACTTCCGGTTACATGAACAATATTGTTTTTATTGTTGAAGCCTCTTTGGATTGGGGTCGTTGTGAATTGTGGCCAAAAGCATCCTGAACAGATGCCATGCATTTTTATCAAGCGACACAGAAGATCATGACCTTGACGTAGAGAAACTGCCTAGACTCAAACCTCTCCCCAAGCCCCTGTGCCAAAGTCCAGCCAAAGGCATCCTCACTGATTGCTGCCTCTTGCCCAGCATTGGTAAGATCCTGCACAGCCATGGCTGCCTTTAGTGAAGAATGATTATTGCCCTTGATCTCACAGAGAGCAGAGCCTGCCGACCACTCCATGAGCCTCTCCAAGTGGTGAAAGCAGCCTCTGATGACCTATCTCCTTCCCTTGTACAATCTTATTTACTGCATTTTAAAACCCTGGTTCCACCACATCTTTCAAATGCATCTGTTTCCACTTAAATAGCTTAAACATCAATGCCCAGGAAGCAGAAAAGAGGTTTGGGCGCCGAGGGAGGGAGCCTGGGAAAGGATTAGAGATGGAGGGCAAGAATGCTGGGAGGAAGGAGGTGGTCCGGGGAGCAGACCCCAAGGAAGGACCTGAGCTCGAGCCTTACGATGTGGATGTTGGTGGGGCAGTCTTTCAAAGTGGGGTCCTCTTTGTAAGCATCCCTTGAACCCAGAGAAGAGGGCTTGGAAATAGAGAGGCAGGGTGAATCAGGAAGGCTTCCAGTGGAGGCAGGCGTCCAACAACTAGGGAACGCCCAGCTGTGCTCAGCATCACAGGTGCAGAGATGGGAGAGACACCCTCACTGGAGCATCAGCCCCTTGTGATGCGTCTCCTTGGCTTCTCCCTCCTCACCTGTCTCCGGAGCTGTGGGCCACTTACTCCTCCACACGTGGCCAGATATGCATGGTCACTGACCAGCTCCATGTGGGCATAGCCCCAGACTGCCTCATGTCACATCCGTGCCACACCCCTCTTGCCTGCCTTGGGGCTTCTCTGTGGCTTCTGAGGTCTGAGACACCCAGGGACACACTGGGTGCACCCAGAGGCAACCCCGATGTGTCAAGGATTAAAGCTCCATGGAGAAAAAAAAGCTCCATGGAGGAACTTGACCACCGAGGGCGCCCACTTCCTCCTCGCTACTGCTCCCGACGGTGTCCAGCGGCCTTTCGGAAGGTGACCCCTGGAGATCCAGCAGTCGCCCTTGGGACTGGCTGGTGGCCGGCTCTAACACTCCCTGTGTGTGCCCCTCCCCACCTCCCTCCTACATCCCTGGACGGCACTTGCTAATTAACAGAGGCTCAGCAGGCTCAGCTTTCCCGTCATCCAGGCTAAGACAGATGGCAGGGCGAGGAGGGGCAAACCTTCATTTAATGAACAAATATTTATTGATCCCCTATGACAGGCCAGGTCCTCCGCTAAGTGGCAGGAACACAGAAGCGAACAAGACAGATGCTGTCCTTTCCTATGGGGCTTATGTTGAAAAAAAAAAAAAAAGGAAATTAATTATGAAGTTAATGATCTGTAAACAAACATTTAACCTTACTAGAGATGTTAGGTGACCCCTTTTGTGACATGATTAATTTTTTCACCTAAAGACTGTTTTGTTAATTAGGGGTTTTGCGCTGGGACATCCATCTTAAAGCATCACAGCGTTCAGGAAGTTACCGGCGGGGGAAACAGACCCAGATGGAAATGGAAGCAGATGGCTTCACCCTTTATATTTGAACTTTAAAAAAAAAGAGATGGGAGAGAGGAGAGAGTTGAACATAGAGTATTCAGATGAGGCCAAACATGGGCCACTGCGGCTGGGGTCTGCAGCTGAGCACAGCAAAGCCCCCCTCAGAGGGGAGCTGGATCAGAGGCCAGGAACCTGACAATCTCTGTCATTCTGGGCTCTAAAACTGGTGTAACATGTGTAAAAGGGTTTGAAATATAGCCTGGTCATCAGAACTGATGCTCTAAAATAAATGGTTTGGTTGGGCTCCAGGCTCAGCCAGTTACTCACTGTGTGATCTTGGATCTGTTTAGCCTCTCTGTGCCCCTGGTTTCTTATCTGTAAGAAGGGGATGTTAGCAATAGGATCTGTGTCTGAGGCTGTATTGAGGAGTAGAAAAGACAGCCGGGTGTCGAGCACTTAGCGCACAAGTGGGCATGGCAAGCCCTTGGAAACACTGGAGATACTTATTTGACTGGCATCTCTGCAACATGGATCCATGCTTGGGATGGATCATCAACATTTTTTGACTTCATCTGTGATGAGATGTGTGTGTGTCAGTTGCTCAGCCATATCCAACTCTCTGCAACCCCGTGGACTGTAGCTCACAGGGCTCCTCTGTCCACGGAATTCTCCAGGCAAGAATACTGGAGTGGGTAGCTACTTCCTTTTCCAGGGCTGCTGGAGCAAGTGCTACAGTCCCAGGGACACTCACCTCCCAGGGGGTCTCACCTTTGCGTCATTCTTTACCCTTGATTATTGGCTGAACCTTGTGAATTGCTTCTGATGAATAAAATCTGCAAACAGGATGGAATATCTCTTCCGACACTAGGTTACAAGAAATCCAATTTTACTAGTTGTTCAAAGTTGTTATTTTATTTTAATTGAAGTATAGTTGGTTTATAAGATTGTGTTAGTTTCCTATACTATGCAGTAGAACCTTGCTTATTTTTAACTAATTAATTTAATTGGAGGATAATTACTTTACAATATTGTGATGGTTTTTGCCATACATCAACATGAATCAGGTATACATGTGTCCCCCTCATCCTGAAACTCCCCCCCATCTCCCTCTCCTATCCCATCCCTCTGGGTTGTCCCAGAGCACTGGCTCTGGTCACCCTGCCTCATGTATCGAGCTTGCACTGGCCATCTATTTCACATACGGTAATATGCCTGTTTCAGCACCATTCTCTCAAACCGTCCCACCCTCACCCTCTTCCACAGAGTCCAAAAGTCTGTTCTTTACATCTGTGTCTCTTTTGCTGCCCTGCATGTCTTCTGTACAGGAGCTTGTATCTGCTAACCCCAAACTCTCAATTCACCCCTCCCCCAGCCCCTTTTCCCCTTTGATAAGCATAAATTTGTTTTCTATGTCTGTGAGTTTGTTTCTGCTTTATAAAAATGTTCATTTCTATCATATTTTAGATTTGGCATATAAGTGATATCATATGGTACTTGTCTTTCTCTTTCTGACTTCCTTCACTTAGTGTGATAATCTCTGGGTCCATCCATGTTGCTGCAGATGGCATTATGTCATTCTTTTTATGGAGGAGTAGTACCACACCTTCTTTATCCATCCATCTGTTGCTGGACGTTTAGGTTGCTTCCATGTCTTGGCTATTATGAACAACAACTAGTAGTTTCTAAAAACTTAAATATATATCTACCCTCTGACCCAACAGTTCCACTCCTACGTATTATTCCAAGGAAGATAAAAATATTTGTTGACATAAAGACTTACACATGAATACTGATAGTAACTTGAATCGTACTAGCCCAAAGCAGAAATCAGGCAAGTGGCCATCAACAGGACAATGGCTAGATGCCTTATGGCATGTTCTTACAATGGAATATTCCTTAAAAGTAAAGAAATGAATTGTCAATACACACAACAAAAGGGAAAAATCACAAAAACATGATGAACAAAAAAAAGTCATAATACATATTCATCTATACTACGTGATTTCATTTATATCAATGGTTCGCAACTCAGGGAACATCTGTAATGTTTGGAGATATTTTTTGTTTGTCCCAACTGGGGGTGGAGGTTGTTACCAGTTAAGAGGCCAGAAAGCTGCTAGCTATCATCCTACATTTCCCAGGACAGCTCCCCACAACAAGGAATTATCTCACCCCAATGTAAACAGTGCCAAGGTTGAGAAACATTGATGGAAATTAAGCTCTAGGACAGGTGAAACTAATCAATGACGATAGAACGTAGACCAGCGGTCCTGATTGCTTCCAGGGAGAGCTGAGTGGTAAGAGGCATGGCAGAAGTGTGGGTTGCAGCCTAGAGGATACATATTTGTCAAAACTGATCTTCATAAACTAGTGACTTCAGATGCTTGCATTTCACTGTGTGACAACTGCATCGGAATTAAATTTAGACAGAGATACACACAGAGACACACACACACACACACCTCTAGCTCACCTGCTGAATTAGGCTTTCTGGCGTCTGGATTAGTGTTTCTCAAACTTCACTTCCAAAGCAGCACCCACGGCGACAGAGCTAACATGTGCCCCAGGGAAGGGGAAGTCTAGAACAATTGGACCTCTTTACTGAAATCTCTCGTTCTATCTTACAGTTCATGTGACTTTTTGTATTTGGCTCCATATAAATGACTCAGTATTATAATATTTTGAACGACCACAAGAAAGGATAGAAAAGGTTTTCCTGTTTATTTTGTGAATATTTTCCATAATACTGGCTAGTAGCACATTCCCTCTGCTCCTCAAGACACACACACACACACACACACACACACACACACACACACACAGAGGCCCTAGAGGAGAAGCAGGACTCCTTCTCCCTCTCTCTGTTGGACGACATGCAATAAATCAAGCTGAAAGCTAACTGAGAATAAGTCATTTTGTCTCCAGGAAAGGAACAATTCCTAGAAGCTCAGCCTGTGTGAATGGCTCTCTATCCAAGTTTTCCTTCCAACCATATAGATAACTCCCCTAGAGAGAATTTGGGGTACAGCTGTAGAAGCTCTTAACCAACCCAGAGGTTTGACCCCTTTTGCCCATTCCCTCTGTAAAGCATCCTTACACACACTACAGCTGATCGTACCTTCTTGGGCCACTTGTTCATGACCTTGTATTAGTCAGGGAAGACCAACTGCTTTGTAACAAACAACACCCAACCTCATCTCAGTGGATGAACACAATGAAAACTGGTTTCTCTAGTCTTCAAGGATCTGTTCACTCTTCTACAAACTCAGAGTCCTCCAAGCCCCTTCCATCTTGTGGTTCTGCCCACCTGCACCCTGTACCATTCAGATATGAACTCAACAAATCCTCATAATAACCCTATCAGGAAGTGTTGTTGTGACCAATCCCATTTCACATATGAGGACACACAGCCAGCTGGTGAGCAGTAAAGGTGAGATTCAAACCCAGGCTGGCCCCCCGCCAGAGCTCTCTGTTTTAACTGTTCTGCTGTGCCTCCAGCCCTTTACCACCTCGTCACATTTGGAATCACCGTTTGTTCACCTGCATTTTTGTGCCACTTAGACTGATGCCTGGGCCACTCCACCCCTGCACATCTTTAGCCAGAGGCAGAGGGTTGAGCACTGTTCCACACTTCAACCTGTAGAAATGGCACCTGGGGGAATGTAAAATTCAGATGTCCAGGTTCCTTCCCTGCTTTGTCTCAGAAGTCCTAGGTGGATCCTAAAGAATCTGTGTGTCTAAGAATCTCCCTAAGGTGACTATGATGCAGGTGGTCCCTGAAGCTCACATGGGAACCCTCTGGTTTGGGGGAGGTCCGAGAATTCCAGGCAAGGTGGAGAGATAAGGTGAGCTGCTCACAAGCATGACCTCCCTCTCAGTCAAGTCCTCTCGGCTTCCAACAAACAGTTCTTTGTCTGGTAGATCTCCAGCTCCTGGGGAGCTGCTCATACCAGGATCTCCAGTTCTTGGCTACTTATGGGCGAATCTGCAGGGTCAGGTCCTGGCGGAAGGGTTTATTTCAACCTGCAAATTTGAAATTCTCTTTGAAGCAGCAGCTTGTCTTCCAGTCCAGGCGCCTTGCAGTGTTTCCATGGTAACCTAGCCACCACACATCTTTTGTTGTCCCTTCCAACACCTCTTCTTCTGTTTATTATAGATCTGTGCCTTCTTAAATCCCCTTCCCTTGAGACTCACCCCCTGCTGGTCTCTTTCCCTTCCGTGATTATTTTAAATTCTAAAAAGGCCAGTCTGTGATTGACTTCGCACACTCCCTGCCCCATAGCTGGCATCTAAGGCGACACACTAGGGGGTTTATTGGTGGGGTAGACTTGCCAGCTAGGCTTATCTATCAGCCAGGTAAATGCACCTCGCCCAAACCAGCAGGAATGAACTACAACTGGGAATAACAGAAAACCCTTTCTCTGCTGCTAGTGATCCACCAGAGCCTCCTTGATAGCTCAGGTGGTTAAAAATCTGCGTGCAACGCAGGAGACCTGCGTTCAATCCTTGGGTCGGGAAGATCCCCTGGAGAAGGGAGTGGCTACTTACTCCAGTACTCTTGCCTAGAGAATGGCATGGACAGAGGAGCCTGATGGGCTACCATCCGTGCGGTAGCAAAAGAGTCAGACACGACTGAGTGACCCACACTTTCACTTTTTACTTTCAGTCATTCATTCATTTGTTTGATGTTTACTAAATCTCCAGATACTTATCAGCTTCAGGAATAACACGGTCCAGTCATTCTCTCGTGGCTTGGGCGTTTCCAGGGGAGTGGGAACAAGAAACCAGTAAATGCAAAAAAGCAATCTCAGGTAAGAAGTCCTTGCAAGACAGGGACAGATGGGGATAAGGCTGTGTCTACTAGGAATCTGAAATCAAGAAAGGCTTCCCGAGCTAAAATTTGAGGGGAGGAGACCAGCTAAATAAGAGATAGGGTACATAGGAGCCCATCAAACATTACCTGGGGGAAAAGTCACAGGGTGGGTTTGGGGGAATGAAAACAGGATTTCAGGACGATCCAGAGACTCTGACTTCCGGTTGCTGCACCCACCCCCCAGCCCCAAATCCAAGGCAGCATTCTGCCAAGCGCAGAAGTAGCAGAAGAGCTTTTTGGGTCAAGGCGGCAGCTTGAAAGCCTGCAGTGTGTTCAGAGAGCCATGGGTTCCACCAAAGCTTAAAGCCCCGTGAGAAGAGGAAGGACAACGAGTGTTGTCATTATCCCCACACTTCTGGAGGACACAGAATTCAAACTGATTTTTGGATAGATAATAATTCCACCGGGTTGCCACACAGTGGCAAGATCCCACCAGAGAACCTTGTAGGTGGTGTCTGCACTGATTCCACCAGTCACATCACAAAACCAGACAGGACAATATAGCTGCCACCTCTCCACCACTTCCTCTGCACCAGGTGCCCTGCAAAATGCAGCAGACTTTACGTATTTGATCCTCACACGACCCTAGAGATGAGCGCCTACGGTTTTTTCTTTTTTTCTTTTTACGGCCTTCCCTGGTGGCTCAGTGGTAAAGCATCATACTAGATGCTGGATCAAATCAGAAAATGAAAGTGGTTTCTAAACAATCAAGCTGTGAGCAAACAGAGGGCTCAACATGTGGGCCCTGACCTTTGCCAATTTGTATACACTCTTCCTGACTCGCTGACCCGCCCCCCCTTATTATTTATTAAGGTTGGTAGCTAACATTGATTGAGCACCTTATCCACAGGGTTGTGGCAGGAGCAGATGGCACATTCAAAGCAGATAATTGAGGGGAATTTCATAAAGCAGATGTTGACAAAGGTGTGGAAGGTTAAGGAAACTAACAAGTCATTGGAAATATCCAGGGGCCAGGAGAAACTGGGCAATGTTCACATGCCTAGAACTGGCCCCTGGGATGAGGGCACAGGGGATAGACAATGGGGTAGGTTTGGGTGGGACTGGGGGTGCGGGTGCAGGGAGAAGGATCTGGAATGTGGTTCTGGATGCTTTCCGGCCCAGCACTAATGTTCTGGGCACTGTCCTGTCCGAATTAGCTGACTGAATCCTCATGACAATCCAGTGTCAATGACACAGTTAACAGATGGTCACATTGAGGCACAGAAAAGTTAAGTCACTAACCCACCATCACACAGCAAGTGAGGGGCAGATTGGAACCGAAACCCAAAGCCCGAGTGCTTCATCCCCTCCATACATCTTGTATGTGAGGTTCAGCCATTTAAAAGAATCATTATAAGGATGACTTAATTATTCATACTATTTATTAATGCATTAACCATTCCACAGGCTGTTGCAATTAGTGCATTCTCCCAAGGCCACCCGTGGGAGTCACAGGAACCCCATTTCTTTCCAGCGGTAGTGTCAGCCAGAGCCACCCCTTCTCCTCTGCTCCTGAGGAGCCGAGGCCCTGGTGTGCCTCCTTGGGGCAGTCCGTGCAGTTGACATTGCCCAGATCTCAGGCCACAGCCCAGAGTAAGGAAAGCATACCGGTGGTGTTGACTCTGCTTTCCAGACTCTAAGCCACTGGGACAGCCAGGCTCACAGCTCAGGGGAGCCAGGCCCCTGCCTGATCCTCCTGTGGGCTACAGAGGTTAGAGGTTCAAGGCCCTCATCTTTTAGAGTCTTTCGTTTTCCTACAATTAAAAATTCCAGAAACACCATATGACATGTGACTGCTAGAACGGACATGCAACAATGGACTGGTTCAAATTTGGGAAAGGAGTATGACAAGGCTGTATATTGTCACCCTGCTTATTCAACTTACATGCAGAGTACATCATGTGAAATTCTGGGCTGGATGAAGCACAGCTGGAATCAAGATTGCCGGGAGAAATATCAACAACCTCAGATACGCAGATGACACCATTCTTATGGAAAAAGCAAAGAAGAACTAAAGAAAAACTTTCATCTCTTGATGAAAGTGAAAGAGGAGAGCAAAAAAGCTGCCTTAAAACTCAATATTCAAAAAAACTAATATCATGGCATCCAGTCCCATCACATCGTGGGCAAATAGATGGGAAAACAATGAAAACAATGAGAGACTTCATTTTCCTGCGCTCCAAAATCACTGCAGATGGATTAAATGAAATTAAAAGATGCTTGCTCCTTGGAAGAAAAGCTATGGCTAACCTAGACAGCATATTAAAAAGCAGAGACATGACTTTGCCAACAAAGGTCTATCTAGTCAAAGCTATGGTTTTTCCAGTAGTCATGTATGGATGTGAGAGCTGGACTATAAAGAAAGCTGAGCACTGAAGAATTGATGCTTTTGAACTGTGGTGTTGGAGAAGACTCTTGACAGTCTCTTGAACTGCAAGGAGATCCAACCAGTCCTGAATATTCATTGGAAGGACTGATGTTGAAGCTGAAACTCCAATACTTTGCCCACCTGATATGAAGAACTGACTCATTAGAAAAGACTGATGCTGGGAAAGATTGAAGGCAGGAGGAGAAGAGGACAACAGAGGAGGAGATGGTTGGATGGCATCACTGACATGATGGACATGTGTTTGAGTAGGCTCTGGGAGTTGGTGATGGACAGGGAAACCTGATGTGCTTCAGCCCATGGGGTCTCAAAGAATCGGACACGACTGAGTGACTGAACTGACCTGATGTGACTGCTGACTTACCCAGCTGCTGACCCATCTGGTCTTCTGAACATAGCCATCCCTTAGGATTTCTGGTGGATTGGTTCCAGGAACCCTTCAGACACCAAACCCACAGATAAGCAAGTCCCTCATATAAAATGCCATAGAAGAGTCGGCCTTTCAGATCCGTGGATATGGAGAGCTAGCTGAAACAACTTTAAGTCCATCAGTTACTTACTTGAATTCTGTGTCCTGATCCTGCCCCCTATAGGCCTTGTGAAGGAAGGAAGGGATGGTTCTGGCACCTTTGACCATGGTGGGCATATTGCCTTCAGGGTGCCCATGGCCAGCTGTGGGACCAGCCCTTCTCAGCTGTTCTTCCAAACGCAAGGAATCTTCAGACCTCGGAGGCCTCTACTCTTTCTCCTCTTTCTCCAGTTTGCAACTTTCCCGATTCAGTTGCCCAGGCCATGATGTCAACAGCACCCCTCTGAAGTCTAAAGATATCCCTCATCTCCCCATTCTTTCCCTGATCTCACAAGGTGAGTCACTGATGATGCCTGCACCCAGTAGCTGGGCTCCACAGAAGAGTCACTCAACAGGGCAGACGGTTCCATAAGAAAGTCACGGTCACCAACCTTAAGCTCAGTACTTCCCAGAAATCTTACTGTTTCCTTAACTCCTTCTTCAAGCTCACATTTTGGAATTTCTCTGTCTCCTCTGACTGCCTTCATAGAGGAAAAAGGAAACCAAGAGAACGAAAGACCCTTCAGTTCAGTTCAGTTGCTCAGTCATGTCCAGCTCTTTGTGACCCCATGGACTGAAACACACCAGGCTTCCCTGTCCATCACCAACCCTTGCAGCTTACTCAAACTCACGTCCATTGAGTCGGCGATGCCATCCAACCATCTCATCCTCTGTCGTCCCCTTCTCCTCCTGCCTTCAATCTTTCCCAGCATCAGGGTCTTTTCCAATGAGTCAGTCCTTCGCATCAGGTGGCCAAACTATTGGAGTTTCAGCTTCAGCATCAATCCTTCCAATGAATATTCAGGATTGATTTCCTTTAGGGTGGACTGGTTGGACCCTCAGTGTCCTGTTAACAGACACGTGGAAATGCCCTTCTTCTCTGGACTGATGTTGTGGCCCGTCCAGTGTCTTGGGACACCGCAGGAAGTGTTCCCCTCTCTCCCTCCCTCCGGGATCAGTCCTTCCATCCCAGCCTTGCGTCCCCTTCTCCATGCATGAGAGCCTTACCCTAGCTATTTTCGGTCTGTTTCTCTCCCTCTCTCTTGAACATTCTTCTTCTCTTTCAACTGGCTCCTTCCCATCAGCTTTCAACGGTGCTCAATATTTTTTTGATCTCTGTCTTCCGCTCAGCCAGGCCCTAGCCCTCTCCACCCCTTGGCAGCTATGCAACTCAGAAGAACTGCCTGTACACACCTACACCCCTATGCACCCCCCCCGCCCACACTTCTTTCCCAGAGGCCCCATCAACCCACTGAAGGTCCCTGTTGATCTCCAAGGTCATTGAGAATCTTCCCTGTTTCATTCTATGGGATTTTTCAGCCTTATGTTACTTGACTTTTCAGTGACTCCCTTCTTCTTCAAAAGTTTTTCTCTTGTCATTATTAGTATTTTGACATCACAGTCTCCAGGTTTTCTCCTTCCTCTCTGGCCACCCTCCTTGTTTCATGAAACACTGGCGTCCCTCAGGACTTGTTCCCAGGGCCTTTTCCCCTCTCATTCTGCTTTCTAACCAGATGGTCTCAGCCATGCTCATGGCTGGGCTTTCTACTCCCGAATATACATCCCTACCAGAAGGTGAGCTCCGGACCTGCAGAACCACTTCATGGAGATAACGCAAAGGTTCCTCACACTCCCCCTGCACAAAAGTGAACTCATGACTGAAATCCACGGCCTCATCCTTGTTTCACCAGGTGGTACCACCACCCTAAGTGAAACCCTTAGCTCTCATCCCCAACTCCTCCCTCTTCCTGAAGCCTACAGCCAACTCAGAGGCAAAGCCAGTCAATTTATCTCCTAAACACCTCTCCAGACTATTGCCACAAAGACAGCGGTCCACGCCATCATGGTCTCTCTCCAGAGTTTCCCTGGTCCCCTCACTTCTAGTCCTCTCCCATCCAAGATGCTGCTGCACCTTAAATCCAACTATGTCACATCTCACTTAAGACCTTTCAGAAAAAAAAAAAAAAAAAAAGACCTTTCAGTAGCTTCCACTGCTCTTGGGAAAATATCCCAATAGGTCCTGTGTGGTGCTCTCTGGCCGGACTTGCCTTGCTCACTTGCAATTATTCTCTCCTGTACCCTTGGAGCTCTACCCACTTTAGCCTTCTTCCAGTCCCTCCTTCATGATATTTCTTCTTGCCACAGGGCCTTTGCATATACCCTATGCCGAGAATACTTCAAGTCCTCAACTCCAGTACCTTTACTTAGTAAATGACACGAACTTTATGCCACAGGGGTGTGCAAGATAGTTCATTTGGGGTATGGGAAGAATATAACAGAATTTCATTTTATAATTTATTTTTACATTACTGTTTTAAAAGGTCCACTTTGTGCATGTTTTATTATGTACATGATATCACAGTACATACATATAAAACATACGTATGCTTTGCAAAGAATTGAGTCTGTATGTATAAAGGGTCAGAGAAGGTAATGGCACCCCACTCCAGTACTCTTGCCTGGAAAATCCCATGGACGGAGGCCTGGCAGGCTACAGTCCATGGGATCGCTGAGTCAGACACGACTGAGCGACTTCACTTTCACTTTTCACCTTCATGCATTGGAGAAGGAAATGGCAACCCACTCCAGTGTTCTTGCCTGGAGAATCCCAGGGACAGGGGAGCCTGGTGGGCTGCCGTCTATGGGGTTGCAGAGAGTCAGACATGACTAAAGCGACTTAGCAGCAGCAGTATAAAGGGTATATGCTCAAAATTCTTTACTAAGTCTTCAAATATGTTAAGATCAGAGCACTGATGAGTTATCACTTCTTGAGAGAACTCTTACCTACCTTACCACACCTAATACCATTAGATTTATATCCACTTGTACGACCGTGTAATGAAGCTCTCTACCCCCGAGGATATGAGCTTCAGGAAGTCAAGGGTGTTGTCTGCCTGGTCACTTTGGTGTCCCTAGTGTTAATTCAGTGTCTTGCATGTAATAGGTGACCAAGAAATCTTTTGTTTTGTTTTGAATTGCTGTGCTTGATTTTTATTGCTCTATTGGAGTGCAGTTGATTAAGGCCTCCCTGCTGGCTCTGTGGTAAAGAATCCACCTACCAATGCAGGAGACACACGTTTGATCTCTGGGTTGAAGAGACTCCTTGGAGAAAGAAATGGCAACCCAGTTCAGTATTCTTGCCTGAGAAATCCGATCGACAGCGGAACCTGGCGGCCTACAGTCCATGGGGTCACAAGAGAGTCAGACATGACTTAGCGACTACACAACAACATTGACGAACAATGCTGTGTTAGTTTCAGGCATACAGCAAAGCAATTCAGTTATGCATATTTGTGTCTCTATTCTTTTTCAAATTCTTCTCCCATTTACATTATTACAGAGTAAGGAAGAACTTTTTGAATGAATGAATATCCTAGGATTCAGTTATATCTAAAGGATTCAGATATACCTAAACAAATATCCTAAAGGATTCAGAGATACCTAAAATATACTGAATAGAGAGGCCAGGCACTGAATGTGTTGGGTGTGTTCAAAAGTATTGTCTCATTTAGTCTTTAATATTACTGTGGAGAACCTTATTGCTATCACCTCTGTTTTGTTGGTGAAGAAAGCAGGATTCAGAATGGCCAAGGTCATTTAGCTGGAAGACACTGGAGAGTGAGTTTTGGGGGCTTTCCTGATGGTCCAGTGTTTAAGAATCTACCTTGCAGTGCAGGGACACTGGTTTGATCCGGGAAGATCCCATATGCCACAGAGCAGCAAATCCTGTGCGCCACAGCTGCTGAGCCTGTGTGCCCAGAGCCCAGGCAGTGTGCCTTGCAATAGGAGAAGCCGTCACAAGGAGAAGCCCGTGTACAACTCCCCTGCTCGCCGCAACTAGAGAAAGCCCAAGTGTAGCAGTGAAGACTCAGTGCAGCCGTAAGATAAATAAAGTTGTAAAAAGAAAATAAATTCAGGTTTAGAGTCGAAGTCTAATTTGCTTCCGATTACATCTCAGCGATTTGATCATGAAGTGAACATTTTCGTTCTAGGAGGTAATTTCCTCTTTTACGTGGTCTCAAAGACTAGATTGTTCTTAAACTCATTCTGGTGAATATCCAAATACACAAGTCTACCGAGCAGTGGTTACCAACGAGATACCTAAGCTCTTGTTCCCTCCTTTCCATCCTCTGATCCTTCGTCTCTCTGAGTTTGGTAATGAGGCTGTTACATGAAGAGCAAGAGTCACGTTGCTGCTTAACAGCTTCAGCCTACTCTCGAGGTAAGCAACTCATCAGATGATGCCTCTGCAGGGAGTACGCCCCAAAGCCCTGAGACCACGTTGATGTTTTCCCAGGCAGTTTCGTCTCTTCTCGTGCCCTTGCTGCCTTCACTATATGTCTCTCTGGGAGCCTCGCCCTTTCTTTGCGAATTGACTGTGCTGGAAACAAAAACACAATCTAAGGTGCTTGGGGGGTGCACTGTGAGAAAGGATGGGGGTGTCGGATATGAAACACAGGAGTTGAGAGCTCACTGAAGTTATTCTCAGCTTCATTCTGCAACTGTTTCCTAATAAATCATCTAGTTGCCAACCAAACCACTCTTCCCCAACCTTCTCTTCTTCAAATGGAATTCTCTTGAAAACATCCTTCTTTCTTTCTTTCTTTTTTTTTTTTTTTTTTTGGCCACCCCTCATGGGAAGGATCTCAGTTCCCCTACCAGGGACTGAACTCAGGCATAGCAGTAACACCGTCTAATCCTATCCACTAGAACACCAGGGAACTCATGAAAGCATCAATCTTAATTCTGTTTGAAAAGCAGTCTTCACTATCCTGCCTCCGTAACTCACATCCCTTTCATCAGGCTACTTTTAGCAGCAAGTTCAAAACTGTGTGGTTTATAATGATTTTCCAAGTAAAATGGGCTCCCCCAGGGTATTATCTCATTGGTCTTTGCAACCGGAGATTTTTAAAACTGTTTCCACTGTCAGCTGTGTGATCGGATGCTTGAAGGGCAAGAAACCAATAGAAAGTGAGGACTCCACACCCTCCAGGCTTGTCTTGATTCCCTGCCTTGTCACTGGAGGTGAACAGGGATTCTTCCACAAGCTCAGCACCTTCTCCTGCATTTCTGTGCTTGTGATTTCTATGTTGGCTGCAAGCAGAGGCGGTGGCCCCATGAGTCTCCTCCCCATTCATCTATCCATCCATCCAATGACTCACACAGTCATTTAGTGTTTCTCCTCACTTCTCTTTCTCTCTGCCATCCTGCTCAGTTTTTCTATGAAGGAACAGTACATCTTGGATTAATGAGAGGAGGGTGGGCAGAATCAATGAAATATATCAAAGTACCCCAGGGTCTCCGCCAGATGCATGAAGACTCAGTTTCACAGATTTTCCATGGGATGCTCTTCCCCTTCTCTCTCTCGTATATACATGTATACATATTCACACCCACGTATGCACATATTCATATATGCAACCACCCCTCATCCTTTGACTCTAATCTGTTCATGGAAACAAGCCTGCCAGGCCAGTGAATTCCAGAGAGCAGTCACTTGTATTTCACTGTTTTAAATGGGAAAAATTAAAATGCATTCTGAGTCCACCCCAAACATCGGTCAGGCTCCCAAAATATTACTGTAAATAACTGCAACGCCCTTAAACACCATGTAAAACTCTCCTAGGAATGTTCTATAATATGAATCAATTAAAACACCCTTTTCTTAATTAGCACTTGGGGAACGCCTCGGTGGGAAGGTCTATTTTTGTGCAGTGAACAGACCTGGTAAGTGATCAAGGCTCCTCCTCCTGGCATCACGTTGGCCCAGTGATGCCAAGGTGAAGAAATGTCGCTGAGAAGTAGTAAATACCACCTCAACTGGACCTGAGTTTCTAGAGCCCCCAGGAACCTAGGTGAAGCAGATTGGGACCCTTGAGGGACTAAAGCCTGGGGGAAAAGGATAAGGAAGCTGACGATGATAACACGCACGGGGGTCATCCACACAAAGTCTGCTTTCTCCCTCTGACTCTGGAAGGTCGGTCACTTTTCAGCTTGTCTCCTTTGTCTTCTGGGTCTGCGGCTTCCCCATCCTACCGGTTTCTCCCCTTCCTTCTGCCTTCCCCTTAAGCCCCTCTGATTTCTAGTTCGGGTGTTTCTCGCATTGTGCTCTGATGGTCTCGCTCTCTCTCTTCCTGTACTCCAGGCACATGAGAGGAATCTGGGCCAGTATCTGAAAATCTAAAAATGTCGAAAGATGGAGCGGCATTTTCTGCTGGAGTGAACAAAGGGTGCTAGTGAGCCGTCAATCACATCAAGAGAGGAGCCATGAACCCGAATTATCTCCATGCTAAACCAGAGGAGAGACTAGACAGGGAATAAGACGGGGCAGGTCTGGGACCTGTCACTGAGAAGGACTAATGGACACAGACCAAAGGTCCGCAGTATGTTTCAAAGAGCCTAGTGCTTCCAGTGGGCATATGCTCATCTCCCTGAAATAATCCATGCTGATTTCTTGATGCAAAATTCATACTGTCTTCCCTGTTACTAAGCAACCAGCCCAAACATGTTTACTGTGTAAATTTCTCTGGAGGGCCTGGGGCTGCACCCAGTGCTCGAAGCATGAAGGATGCAAGAGGCACAGAAGCCAGCCAAAGCTTTGGGAAAGGTTTCTGAAGCTGACCTGCAAAGATCCATACATTGTAGACACTTTTAGGCCATACCTGGGGAAATGCAGTGGCTCAAGTAAAATTTTGACTATTTTTTTCCTGCTACTCTCCAGCCTAGTGGTCAAAGATGTGGACTCTGGAGCCCGACTTCCTAAATGTGATTCTCAGTTCTGCTATGGAATAAGTTGCTACAGAGTAAGTTCCATGTGTAAAATGGATGCAATAAGTATGCATATTTCATAGGGCTATTGTCGGGCTAAAAGTAATATGATTAAAGAGCTTAGAACAGCGCCTGGCACACAAGAAGAACTCAATAAATGTTACCTATACTATCACTATTCTTTATTACACTATGGAAACGGATATACTTTTTGTTTGTTTATATCAATAGGAGAGTTTATCAGCTGGGAGATCAGCTGAGAAATCAATTCTTTAAAAGGACTGAGAATCCAAGGAGGTCAGGCCTTCCGGCAGTCCAGGGTCAAATCAGTTCCAGGAGTGGGGTTAGCAATTCATGTTGGCCTCCTGGGATCACTGAAGTACCGGGAGGCCTTGTCAGGGCAGCCAATGAGAACTGGAGACAAGCCCTACTTTGGGGCCAAGTTGGAGGTGCCTATCCTAAGCCCCCCTATATCTCATCTGTAATATGCTTAATAACAACTGCTGGCTTCATTGTCTCCTTCCTCACTTACAAGGAAGAGCATACACCTGTCTTTTTACTGCTATGTCCCAGTGCCTAGAATATGTTCATTAACCTTTAATGAGTGAATTTATTAGCTGCTGAAGTGTAGCACTGGGGCTCTGATCCATCCTCTCTGCCAAGTCTACGTTCAGACAAGTACTCTGAGAAGATGTTGCTCCAGTGGTCTAAGGAAGAGGAAACAGGCGGGAGCATTAATCAGGCCGTGCTGATGTTCCCCAGGCCCTGGTCTGAGGGAGGAGGCAGCTGCAGGAGCAGCAGCAGAAAGCAGACAGGGCCGGGGGGTGGTGAATAGCAGACCACAAAAAGGAGGGCCGTGTCTTGACAACAGCCCCCAAAGCCTCCTATTAAAAAACACTGGCTTGATACTAAAACAATATTCATAAACATTACATCACAACTTGACAGATAAGAACTTTACTGAATTATAACTACGTTCAGAAAAGTACACAAATCATAAATGTAGAGCTGTATATGCTTTCTTTCCTAAAGTGGACACAGCTGTGTAATCAGTACCATGTCAAGAGGCAGAGCTTGTAAACAAAAGCTCTAGAAAGAGAAGCTTCCCCACTGTGCCCCAGGCATTACCTGTCCGCAGCGGAAACCCCAGACATAAATGGGCTTGATTTCAAATCTCGTGGAAATGGAATCTTAACCACGTGCATTCCTTTGTTCCTTTACTCTCTTCTTCAGTGCTATATTCTGATATGATTTAACTCAAAATATACATTGATATCACGTGCCCAGGATCTACCGGATAGCGTCAGAGGTACAAGGCAAATGAAACACACTTCTTAATCTCAGAGAGGGGAAAGACTCTACTATACATATGTTGCTTGATAAAAATATAGCACATATTTAAATTATTTCTTAAAAACATCGAATCTATTAGGTGTTTGCTCTGGTCAAAATGTTTATGCCCCCCGAACAATTCATATGTTAAAACCTAACCTGAAAGGTGATGCTATTAAGAGGTGGGGCATTGGGGTGAGCAGCTGTGAGTATGAAGCCTTCATAAGAGGGATTAGTGCCCCCATAAAAGTGACAGAAGAGAGCTTCCTGCCCCTTCTACCCTGTGAAAAGTGAAAGTGAAAGTCGCTCAGTCGTGTCCGACTCATTGCAACCCCACGGACTGTACGGTCGATGGAGTTCTCCAGGGCAGAATTCTGGAGTGGGTAGCAGTTTTCTTCTCCAGGGGATCTTCCTAACCCAAGGATCGAACCCAGGTCTTAAGCATTGCAGGTGGATTCTTTACCAGCTGAGCCGTCAGGGAAGCAAGCGCAAGAATACTGGAATGGGTAGACTACCCCTTCTCCAGCAGATCCTCCCGACCCAGGAATCAAACCAGCTGGGGTCTCTTGCATTGCAGGTGGATTCTTTACCAGCTGAGCTACTGGGGAACCAGGTGAGGTTACAGGCAAAAGTCTAGGAAGCAGGTCTCCACCAGACACTGGGTTGGCCAGAGCTTTGATCTTGGACTTCCCAGCTTCTAGCTCCATGAGAAATAAATTTTTGTTTATAAGCTACCCACTCTGCGGTATTTTGTTATAATAACCTGAATGAACTAACACAGTGTTCCATCAAAAGTCACTTTGCTTCACAACTCTGTTGGAAAGAAGGTAGGATTTTAGAGTCTGGTAGTAAGTAGCAGTGGGAGCTGGGCGATGTCGATAGAAGAGAACCTGGGGACCACTGCCGGGGGGCCCTCGGAGGAAGCCTTTGACCACATGTTAGCTTTAAGGGGACAGCAGCAGGGTTACTCTGGGAACCTCTGAGATGCATCTGAGAAGATTCACATAAGGGGACAACAAGATAAGCGCCAGAAAGAAAAAAGCTTTCTGAGAACAGAACCCAAGTCACGCTGAGGCGTCAGGGGCACCGAGCCCTGGGGAAGGACAGCTCCCCCCCTTGCTCAGTAGTCATGTAGGTTCACCAAAAGGAGGGCTTCGTCTGCAAGGACCCAGAAATGCAGTGAGTGGCAGCCTGTGCAGACAAGCATGAAAAGGAAACTGGGGGATGGAACCAATGGGTCTTGCTGCCTGTCACTAATAGGTTCAGCAGCAGCAGTGAATTAAAAATGATCACACACACACATCCCACATCTGACCCTCCGCTGTCTCATGGCTCAAGCATTCGGCCATCACTGCATAATAACCAAGCTTTGAAAGCTGGGCTGATAACAGAGAATGGGGTCGCAGGTGATGCTACCAGGTGACAAGGACGGCGCAGTGAGACTGAATCCCTCTCCCCCTCCATAAAGGACTGCACACAAGGGGGTGGAGGGGGTGAGGGATTGTGTAAGAAGGCAGGATAAAGGGTCCATGATGTACATTTTGGAAAAACCAAGAAAAAGAATGAATTGGAGCCAGCTGGAGGCATGAACAGCAGTGAGAGTTTGCACCTCAGCCGCCTCCCACTTGGCAGAGACATTGGATGAATTTCTACGGTTGTTTAGAGAAGCCTATGATACCTCCTCCGAGTGCCTGAAAAAGCAGCAAATAAAAGACACAGGACTAAAACAGTCCACCTAATAAAATCAGTCGGGGAAACAGCTACACATGTGCCTCTTTATTCTTTCATTAAATGAAAGGATCTCGCGGGAGATTTAATAAGTACATAATTTAGAATTAGGGATGAGCATAAACCCTGTCGTAAAGCATCTGCCACAGCTGTGAGGTACTCTGAAACTACCCGTGATTTCCCTTGAGGACCAAGTCACAGATATTGTTCATATTCCTGTGACGTGGTGTTTATACTCCTGTTTACAGAAAATGCTAAGTTTCAGGTAGAGGCTCATGAAAAGGGAGAGAGAGTTTTTTCCTCTCCAAGACCATGAACCCCTTCCATTTTAGCTACAGACTCCTTGTTGGGATCTGTGGATCTCAGGTGAAGAACCCGCAAGGAAAACTTCAAGTTCTTTTCAAAAGCACTATAAACTTTAACTTCAGCTGACCACTCATCGCCAGAAATTAGATTCCCCAGGCATAGGTAACAAATCCAAGGAATTTTTTCCCCAGTTCTCCTGGTTACAGGAACCTAGAGCCCTCTTCCCCAGCCCCAACACCCTCTCTGTTTAAGAAGCATCTTCCGAGAACCTTCCTTACCAGACTCTTCTCTTTGACAGCATGTGCCAAGCCCATCGCCCTGCTGCCATCTGCCCTACCACCACCTCCCTTTACTCTTTTTGAAATGTCAACACACTGTCTTTTTTCTCTGTGTACTTTATCTGGGTCAGCGGCTGAATCAGTCTGAGCACAATGGCAAGCCAAATCAACATTGTGAGATCTCAACTTCATCACGTTCACACCTACAGATTCATATCCAGGTGCTCAAATCCTTGTCACTGAGGGAACCAAGTGAGGGATGTGAATGGATGGGTCTCACGTATCAGCAGGGGCTTCCCGGGGGCTCAGCATCAAAGAATCTGCCTGCAAGGCAGGAGACGCTGTTTTGATCCCTGGGTCGGGAAGATGCCCTGGAGAAAGAAATGGCAACCCGCTCTACATTCTTCCCGAAATCATCCCATGGACAGAATTAGCCTGGCAGGCTACAGTCCATGGGGTCACAAAGAATCGGACATGACTCAGTGAGCGCGCACATATCAACAAGCATTTATTGTGACCCTGTGAGCCGGCTCTGGGTTGCAAAATACATCTACATTTGAAGAACTCAGACAATAATCCCCAACGGCTGGGCATGGGGATGCGTTACTATGGGTCAATAATTTCTCACTGGGCACCTACTAGGTTTCGGACACTGAGTAGGTGCTGGGAATGAATATTGTAAGCAAGCAGATACGAAAAATCACACCCAACGGTCACAAACGCTACAAACAGAAATAAGAAGGAATAGTATGGAGGGTGTAATGGGGGAGGGGGGCTTTGTCACACGTGGCCACGGACAGAATCCTCGCCCTGAAGAGGTGAAATGCAAACAGAAGGAGGCCCACACGATGAGGAGGAGCCATCTCTGTGAAAAGTCAGAGGAAAATGGGAGGGGTTGGCGTCTTCAAGAAGGATAAAAACCCAGGGGAGCTGAGACCGGCTGGGAGGTGGGGCGTTCACATGAGCTTGGCTGGAGAGGTAAACACGGGCCACATCAGACAGGCGAGGCTGTGGGGTGGAGTGGCTCACAGCACGGACTCCAGAACCAGACCAGCTTAGAATCAGGCTCTGAAACTTCTCGGGCTGTGTGGCCCTGGGCAAAATCACTCACCTCTCTGAACCTTCATCTTTAAGCTGGGATCATCATCTACGTCTGTCACTGAGTGTGGCTAAATGCATTAGGTGTAAAGCACTTAGAAGAGAGCCCAGCCCCGGCAAGTGCCAGGCTACAGTGGCTGTGGTCTGTTCAAAAGCTCAGTGAGAAGCTGGGGAGGATTTTAAGCCTGGGAGACGCAGGATCTGGTTTGTCTTTAACAGGTCATTGGCCGCTGCTTGGGCTACTGGTCCTCAGGAAGACAAAGAGCTGGAAGTGATCCCGGAGGTCATTTGCACCAACAGGGCCCTAGTGATTCTTTCCGGGAAGTCGGGGGAGGGGGCCGGACAATGCCTGAAGAGCTGCCACGGTGAAAGGCAGAAGAATGAATGGCTGTCCCTCAAGTGTGCCGAGTGGGAGAGGAGGTTGGGGCCTCCATGTTTGGAGAAGAGCTTGTCCAGCAGCCCCCCACCCTGGACCCCCTCCCAGGCCCCGTGGGGAGCCCGCTGCTCCCATTTCAGACGGCTCTGGATCCCACATCGCCCTGCCCAGCTGACCCCGGATCCTGCCAGCATGAATGTCACTTTGCTGGGATCCTAAGTGCCTCAAGGACAGCAGCCATTTCCTTCCCTCTCACAGTGACTGACAGGGCCCCCGCAGCTGGGCCTGAGCTTTTGAATAATTAATTGGCAAAAGGAAGGCGGAGGCAGGGCTCTGTAGTGCCGCTCCTGGAGCTCTGAGCCCTGGAAGGAATCGAGGGGGCCCAGGGAAGTCGTGAAGTCACCTCTCTCTTCCCCAGGTGGGGCCTGCCTTCCTCCAGTCTCTCCCTTTCCCCGGGGTCTGCAGAGGACATTTCACCTCTGCCACTTTGGGGATGTGTCCTGGACTTCACAGCCCACATAGGGCAGTCCTCCCAAACCTTTCTCAGACCCCCTTCGGCTGCACTGTACAATGGGGACCCCACCCATTTTCTGCCCAGAGAGGCCCTGGGGGACGAGCTCATGTGGAGATAAAAGCCCTCCGGTCTCCAGAGACATCTGCAGCCACATCTTTGGGGAATGGGAGGTGGGAGGGGGGCTCAGAGATACTCCCTCAGGCTGGCTGGAGCTGAGGGCCGCTGGGAGCGGGTGAGCGTCCCCCAGGCCCTCCATACTCACCTGCCTCTCCAGACCCCAGCACCCCCCCGCCCAACCGCCCCCTCCCCCGCTCCCACTGCAGCCCCCGGCTGCCACCCTCTCTCTCCCTTCTTAGCTCGGTCAGTGAGTTCCCCTGAGCCAGCGGCACAACGGCCTCACTCTGCTCTCTGTCACCCTTTCTCTTCTCCCCAGTTCCTGGAGCTTCTCCTTCTCGGTCATTCCCCTCTTCCTCTCCGCTAAGCCTCGCAGCCCCCTGCTCCAAACCCTCACAGCCTCCCTGTTTTATTACTCCCCCCGGCCCCCAACTCGCCTCCCAGCTCCTATTTCTATCCAAGCCCCCTTTCCCACTCACTCCCATGCCCGTGCCTTAGGCTTGCTGGCCCCTTTCCTCCTGTACCCTAGTCACCCCCCCACCCCCAGGCCTTTGGGACCCCCTGCCCCAGGCCCAGGGCCTCTGAACACATCCGCTGTCCAAATCCGTCCGCTGTCCCCACTCCCAGCCGGGCTCTGTCGCGCAAAGAAGAACGCCAACCATTCCTTCCCATCCACTCCCCCTGCGCAGCGGCCAGGGAGACCCCCACCCGAGCCCGGGGGAGGCCGAGGCCCGCGGCCGCTCACCTGTTGGGCGGACCGCAGCACGCTGGGCTTCGCCTTCTCCGGGTCGGGCTCCAGGTCTCGCTGCAACACTCCCTTCTTGGGGTGCATGTGCCGGCACAGGCAGGTGACCCCGCACAGCGCGAGGATGCTGGTGGCCGTGCCCAGCGTGGCGCCCAGCGCGATCACCGGCACCGACAGCACCATGGTGCCCCGCTTCCCGCACCGGGCTCGGTCCCGCCGCCGCGCGCCTCCCGGGCCTGGGGACCAGGCGGGCCAGCCGCTCTCCCGCCGCCGCCGCCGGAGGGGCGGAGGGGCGGAGGGGCGGAGGGGCGGGTAGGGAGGGCGGCCCGAGGACGTCAGAGCGGGAGGCTGGACCCGGAGCTGGCTGGCGCGGCACCGCGTCAGCCCAGCACGTGACCCGACCCCCCACCCCGGCCCGAGGCGGATCCGCTCAGGTGGAAGGCACCTGAGCGCATCGTCCTCTCATCTCGAGTCACCCTTAACGCTTTACGCAGGACACTTGGGTTCAAGAACAGGAGCTCGCCAAGGTCACACTGTGCCTTAGGTTAGTCGGCAAACCAGGACTCAAACCCTGGCCTGCGGCTCTGTCTGGATAGGAGGTCGTTTTACCAGACTACTAACTGGTGCAGAGAGCCCTCTCCTTGGAAAAGACCCTGATGCTGCTGGGAAAGATTGAAGGCAAAAGAAGAGGGCAGCAACGGATGACACGGTTAGATAGCATCATCAACTCAATGGACATGAATTTGAGCCAAGTCTGGGAGATGGGGAAGGACAGGGAAGCCTGGTATGCTGCAGTCCAGGGGTTTGCAGAATCTGATACGACTTAAGGGCTGAACAAAAAAGCTTTGTTCACCCTCTGGCCAAGGAGGCTGGAAAATCGAGGCTTGCAAGAACTTTTTCAAACACAAAAAGCTGGAGATTTCCCATCTCCTGAACTTGCCATGTGCTTACTACCAGGGAGAGGGACTGGTGACCAGGGAGAGGGCACTGATGCCGTGTCTGGGGTTGAGACTATACCTATATTGTCCTGGAGAGGATGATTGCAATGAGTCTTTTCACATCTGTCTGCACTTCCTTAGCCATGAGATTGGCATGTATTCTCATCTCCATTTACAGATGAGGAAGCCTAGACTCAGAGGGGATGTGGGGCAGGTTGAAAAATCCAAACTCAAGTTTGCGGGATTCAAGTCCACCCTAAAGGAAAGGACTTACCTTAGAAGGATAAACAGTATCAAATGCAGCAGCTAGGAGTCCATGCTTTGATCCAGAGAAAGAAATTTAGTGTGCTTCGAGTGAGGGAAAATTAGAATTCCAGGCATGAGGAGGGTTGTCTCAGATCACAAACAGGGCTTTCCAGTGATTTTCATTATGTGGAATGTTTCATTTAATTCAGCGAGCATTTGCTGTGAGTCGCTGGTGATTTCGTTTCAAATAGGGTTCTAAACTTCCCATGAGGCTGATGACTCCCAAATCTATGATCATTCTAGCCAGACCTTTTCAGTCGAGATGCCGACGTGACCAATATTTGATACCTCCCAGTGTTATCCATTTCTGCATAATAAACCCGTAACTTAGTATATTAGAGGGCTTTCCAGGTGCCTCAGTGGGTAAAGAATCTGCCTGCAATGCAGGAGATGTGGGAGACATAAGTTCAATCTCTGGGTTGGGAAGATCCCCTGGAGAAGGAACCCACTCCACTATTCTTGCTTGGAGAATCCCATGATTCTGGTGAGCTACAGTTCATGGGGTTGCAAACAGTCGGACATGACTGAAGCAGCTCAGCATGTAGTGGGTTAGAGCAATTCTTTTGTGACTTCTCATGTGGTTTGTGCATTGACTGGGCTCAGCTGGGCAGTTTTCCTGCTCAACATGGTATCTCCTGGGACAACAGTCAGCTGGGCTGAAACATCCAAGATGGCATACCTCATGGCAAGTGGTTGGTACTGGCTACTGCTCAGGACACAACTGGGCTGTGTATGAAGCACTTGGGTTCTTCCTTACGCGACTGGAGCTTCTCACAGCACCGCAGCCAGCTTCCAAGAGGAAAGAAGGAGAAATTTCCAGTTCTCTTAAGGCCTGGGTTTGTCAGTCCGAGAACATCATCTCTTTGGTCAAAGCAATCATCTCCTTCTAATCCTTTCTCTCAGTTCAGTTCAGTCGCTCTGTCATTTCCGACTCTTTTCGACCGCATGGGACTGCAGCACGCCAGGCCACCCTGTCCATCACCAACTCCCAGAGTTCACTCAAACTCATGTCCGTTCAGTTGGTGATGCCCTCCAACCAACTCATTTCTCTACAGGGCATCAAAAGGGATGTTTCTGAAATGCAGAGCTGATCTTGTCACTCACACACATAAAAGCTTTCACAGTTTCTCCAGTAATAAACCCGATAGACTCCAGTTGAATCCAGAGCCCTTTCTGATGTTATCCCAGCCCTCTACACACTTCCCAACCTTCCCTCGAGCCCCAGACACTCCTGGGGACAATTGAATTCAGTCAGCAAGTGAATATCTATAGAGCTTCCACACTGTCACCTATGGGTATGTCCAGCAGGCCCTCAGTAACTGCTGAAAGGGTGAATGGTTCACCATCTCATGTAGGACTTCCAGTGACTTGACAGGAATCCCATTTGCTAAATGAGCTCCATTTGATTAAATGGACTCTTCTGTAAGTATTTATTTTGTGCCTGCTGTATGCCCGGGCTTATTTTCCTACAGAGCTTCATTTGCTGCCATCTGTGGAGCTGAAGTGCTTTATTCTCGGGTGATAGACTTAGCATTCTCTCTCATAAGAGCTTCCCTGGGAGGCTTTCTTGGCTCCTGAGCCTGGCAATGCAAAATGTCCTGGGGAAATAAGAGGTTTAATTAATGCTGTCAGTCTGGATTTCCCATGCCTGAGCTGCTCCCCTGGGAGACCCTCAATGCCACCTAACAAGATCTGGGGTGGGGGTGAGGAGAAGGAGGAAGAACACTTACTATCAGGCATTTTCTGATGGGGATCAGACATCTGTCATGTGGCCCCTTGTTACTATGGTTACTGAGATGTTAGCAGCTGCAGTGACCTTCATTTCTAACAGGAAGAGGGACTCCAGTCCAAGAAGAACAGAGTGCCTTTTGCCTCTTTCACACACAGTGAACCGAAGGCAGAGCTCAGCTAGACCTCTGGAGATTTGAGACCCAGTTAAGTCATTAGGGCCCTGGGTCACCTTGGCTACATCTCATCAAAGATGTGACTTTTGCTTCTTGGTTACTGATACCCAGGCAGCAGCCTTTAACGACAACTCTCTAAGAAAAGGCATTAGTGGGATCCTTTGAAAAATGAGATCATCACTATTGAGAAAGGCAGTTGACAGAGTGGAACACTAAGACAGCCTGAGGATGAGGTTTGCAAATAATTGGAATGCTGGGACCACCAGAATGCCAAGGGCAGACAGAGCAAGATGTTCGGGTTTGGAAGCGGTGGTGGTGGGCGGGGGGCACTTCTGGAGGGCTGAGGAGATCCCTGAAGATTCCCCAGCCTCTTGATGAAATGCCATTGTTATTTTGATGTACATTTTACTTGTTGGATGTTGAATTTTGTTAAGTATTCTGAGTAATTGCTTTGAATTTTTAAGATATTAAAATGCTTTTAACTTGGGGGAAGGATTTCAAATATAGGAGGTACTCTTATTTAGTAAACATTTATGATGTCTGCCTATAGTGCTGGGCAGGAGGGAGGAAACTTATAAGCAGAACAACTGAATTTTAGCATCAGAAGGATTTCAGAGATCACTGTGTGGAATTCCTTCATTTTACTAAGAGGAAGCCTGGAGGCTGGAGAGATTGTGGCTGGTTGCGGGGTGGAAGGAGTTAATGGCAGAGAGGGGAAGGTGTTTTCCATCAGGGTAGATTAGGTTTTGCTGCAGTAACAAGTAACTTCAAACCTCTGAGATTAACTCAATCAAAGTATATCTTGCTTCTATCACAGTTCAAGGAAGGCCAGAGAACCTGGGTGGGCAGCTCATCTCTAATCAGGAATCTGGGCTTTTTCTGTCTTGAGACTCCTTTGCTTTCAGCCATGGAGATAGAGGGAAGAGAGGGGATTGAGGACCGTCTGTGACATTTCCAAGGCCATGGATGAAAACAGTACCTACCTGTCACCCCGATGATCAGTCAGAATTTGATAGCATGTCATCTTATAACATGACAAAGGAGATCGGGAAGTACAGAGGAGAAGCAGAAACAAAAGTAGTCTTGGCCCCAGGAGCCAGAGCTTAGGACTTCCTCTCTAGTGCTTTCATTCTCTCGAGAATGTTTTCGAGTTTCTACCACACTGCCAGGCACTGTACTCAGTGAAGGAGTTATTTTCGCTGTTTAGTTGCTAAGCTGTGTCCAGCTCTTTGCGACCCCATAAACTGCAGCACACCAGGCTTTGCTGGCCTTCACTATCTCCCAGAGTTTACTCAAACTCATGTCTGTTGAGTTGGTGATGCAATTTAACCATCTCATCCTCTGCCACCCCGTTCTCCTTTTGCCTTCAAGCTTTTCCAGCATCAGGGTTGGTTTTTTTTTTTTTTTTCCCAATAAATTGGCTCTTCGCATCAAGTGGTCAAAGTATTGGAGCTCAGTTTTAGCATCAGTCCTTCCAATGAATATTCAGAGTTGATTTCCTTAAGGATTGACTGGTTTGATTTCCTTACAGTCCAAAGAACTCTCAAGAGTCTTAACCAGCACCATAATTCAAAAGTATTCAATTTTTTGGCACTCAGCCTTCTTTATGGACCAACTCTCACATCCTTACATGACTACTGGAAAAACCATAGCTTTGACTAGATGGACCTTTGTCGACAAAATGATGTCTCTGCTTTTTAACATGTTGTCTAGGTTTGTCAATGCTTTCCTTCCAAGGACCAAGCGTCTTTTAATTTCGTGGCTGCAGTCACTGTCCAGAGTGATTTTGGAGCCCAAGGAAATAAAACCTGTCACCGTTCATGCTTTTTCCCCTTCTATTTGCCATGAAGTGATGGGACCAGATGTCATGATGTTAGTTTTTTAAATGTTGAGTTTCAAGCCAGCTTGAAGATTCAGGGTATCTTCCTAGCCCAGGTATTAAACCTGTGTCTCTTGCGTCTCCTGCCTTGGCAGGCAGATTCTTTACCACTAGGACCACCTGGGAAGCCCATGAAAGAGCAAAGTTAGGGGGCAAAAACCTAATTTTGGCATGGTCCCTCTCACCATGGAGTTTACATTCCCCCAGGGAAGACAGACAGTAATCATTTCTCACACAAGTACATGTGAAATGACAACTGTGATACAAGCTAAGAAGGAAAGGTTCAAGGTCTAGATCTGACTTATTCTGAGATACCAATGACGGATTCCCAGAGGAAACAGTGGGCTTCCCTGGTGGCTCAGACGGTAAAGAATCCGCCTACGATGCGGGAGCCCTGGGTTCGATCCCTGAGTTGGGAAGGTCCCTTAGAGGAGGGCATGGCAACCCACTCTAGTATTCTTGCCTGCAGAATCCCCATGGACAGAGGAGCCTGGTGGGCTACAGTCCTTGGGTTGCAAAGAGTTGGGCACGACTGAGCAATTAAGCATAGAGAAGCAGTGATCTGAAAGACTAAAGCTAATGCAGCAAAGAAGGAAGAAAAGTGTTCAGGGCAGAGAAAGAGTGCACGCAAGGCCCCTGTGATGGAGCTGCATGCTGGGCGAGGGTCAGCAGTGCGCTGGTCAACCGACTCTGGAGGATGGGGGAGTTGATTTCTCTGGTGTAAATACTCCTATCATGGTCGGTTTCCAGCTGCCAACAAATTCCCGAGCATCCACCAGTAAGAGCGGTTCCAGCACACAACTGGCCCAAGCTCTGTGCGAGGTGAGACTGAAGGGAGAGACGGGGGCTGGGGTACCGGGCTTGTGGGCCACGACGGAGGGGTGTTTGGTGTTCTCAGGCAGGGGCAGCAGGATGTAGCCCGACCTATGCTTGAAGAAAGCTCCTCTGGTTGCCCTATTGCAAACAGATTGGAGGAGGACAAAGTGGACGCTGGTGGATTGGAGAGGGGGCCACAGCGGGCATGCAGGAGAGGGGGGCCAAGCTTCCGTCATGACATGTATAATCATGGGATGGGCTGGCACCGTCAGTCCCATAAGGAGAGGATGGGTATGGGGGCACTTTCATTTTCCCTCTCTGCCACCCCCCAATTTTCAGTTCTGCACTGTTAGCACACTCATTGGGTGACCTTGTGGTTCTCCAAGCTGGACCACTGCTAACTGGAGGTTCCCTAAGCCCTGGGCCCCACAGAAGGCAGGACGTGCAGGAGGAAGCTGATGAGAGAGTGGGGATCCTGGGTCCCCAGCTCAGTGATGCATACATATCCCAGAGGCTAGACAGGGGCAGAGGGGCCAGGAGGTGAGGCCCATCCGCAGGAGGCCCACTCCTAAGACTCATGCTGCTGGCTCGGAGCAATTCTGGGGCCAGGTCATAAGGCAGGAAGGAGAAAGGGGCTGGGTATGGGGGCCCCTGAAACAGAAATCCAAGTCAGCAAAAGGGGATGACAGAGGATGAGACAGTTGGATGGCATCACTGACTCAATGGACATGAGTTTGAGCAAGTTCTGGGAGTTGGTGATGGACAGGGTGGCCTGGCATGCTGCACTCCATGGGGTCGCAAAGAGTCGGACACGACTGAGCAACTGAACTGAACTGAACTGATGCCACGTGCCCTGGAAGGTCACCTTCAACACCCCTGTGCTCTTTTAAACCTCTGATTCTATCTCAGCAGAAGATGAAGCAGCATGATTCCAATTCTCAGAGGTGGAGCTCCTCAGCTCCATGCTATTTCTCAGGAAGCTGGCCTGACGGCTTCCTTTCTCCCTAGGCTTCTGGAATATATGAAGATTACAGGGCTTTGTCTAGAGGGTTTTTCCTGCCTGGTTGGGAGGAAGATAAACACTTACACAGATACGTGGTGCTTTACCTTGTGTGGGGGACATAGATCCCGTTCAGAATTGAACAAAAGCTACTTCGTTCTTCAGAAAAGTGCTTGAATGCAATTGTTCAAAGACCATGTGACACCTTCTGGAAGTTTATGGACCCCAGAACCCCAGAGGAATCTTTAGCATGACTGAAAAATAGTGGACCTCAAATCAGAAAAAATAGGTTCTATTCCTTTGTCTTTATGGACACTAGACAGCAACGGTCCAATGGCAGATAGTTTTTAAAACTTCAAGCTTTCTGAGCCTTGATTTCCATATCTGTAGAATGGGCACAGTCATCTCCACTTCATGAAGATGTTGTGAGGATCTAAAGCATAGTGCTGTATAAATAATAGAGAGTACTTAATGAATATTAAGAATTAAAATGATTCTATTTGCTCTAGACCCTTTAATTTCTCAATAAAGCAGCTTTTCTTAGTGAAAGGGTAGCTATTGAAGTCACACAGGTATGTATTATTCTATTTTGGTTGCTTATGAGCTGAAAGACCCTGGATAGACGAGTCAGCTTAGCTTGCTTGAGTTTTACTTTTTTTCATTTATATAATGAGTGTGGTATATTTGCAAAGGTGGCTGCAATTATTCCCTTTCCTGTGCTCATCATTCTTTGCAATAATATGGCTTTCCAAAAACTGGACGTCTCTTGCTTCACTTCTTCATCTGGGCTGGCCTTGTGACTTAATTTGGCTGACCGACTGGTGGAAACGTGTGCCGATTCTGAGCCTAGGCCTAAGGAGACCTTGCATGCTTCTGCTCTTTGTCGTGGGATCCTGACCAGCCAGCATGTGAAGAAGCCCAGGCTGACCTGTTGGAGGATGAAAGACCAAGTGGCCCAGGTGTCTGCACGACCACAGCGCACCCAGAAGCTGAGCTGTGCAGCTGACTGGCCGCCCGCCGCAGATACGTGACGGGGCTCACCTAACCCTAGAAGAAGCACCCAACCGAGCCCAGTCAAAGTGCCGGCCCGCAGAGCAAGAGCTGAAGGGAGATTTGGAGCCCTTTTAAGCCGCTGCCTTTGGAGTGTTTGCTACACATCCAGAGATTCTAGTGTCAATGATATTCTGTGCCTCACAGGGTTGCTAGGAGGGTACGGAAAGCACCCAGCGCAGAGCCTGGTGCACAGAAGCCATCTGATTGGTTTCGATCATTACTCCTGCCTCCCTCAGACATCCTCACCAAGAACTTTCAGTAATGCCTGGTGAGTGCAGTAGCCATTAGAATCCTATAAGAGTCAATCCTGGGGACCTCAGCACTTAAAATGGTAATAGCTTCCTGATCCAGCCTCCACAGAACCGACTTCCCAGACTAGTTCAGTGTCTGCAGTCCAATTGCTGTGTTCATCTCCAAATCTTTTCATGCCAGTTGCTCTTCATACATATATATATATAACATATGTCAACTAATGAGATAGAGGAGCTTTCTGGGTGGCTCACTGGTAAAGAATCTGCCTGCCAAGGCAGGAGACACAGGAGATGCGGGTTCAATCCCTGGGTCTGGAAGATCCCCTGGAGAAGGAAATGGCAGCCCACTCCAGTATTCTTGCCTGGAAAATCCCATGGACAGAAGAGCCTGACGGCTACAGTCCATGGGGCTGCAAAGAGTTGGAAATGACTTAGCGACTAAATAACAATGAGATAGAAGCATGAAGAGAGTTAGTTCTATAAAAACGGAAGTGAGTACTTTGGAAAGACCCATAAAGGTAAGTTGCTTTCAGGGCTTCCATTAAAATAAGTACTAGCAAATTACGTGCAAAGGGCTGAGGGAAATTATAAAATTCTAGGATTCTGCCATCAAATTGTTAGGCAAGTGTGTTTAACCTCTTCTTCTGCTGTGAAGAAAGTGAGACTGGATGTCACAGGTGATGCATCGTGGTATATACAAAAGGAAACAGTGTTAACGTTTATGAACTACTTCCTGCATGTCAGGCAGGAGTCTGAGCATTTTATCTGTACTAACACATTTCAGAAACTTTAAGAAAGATGGCACAAAGCTCTAATCAGTAAAATATGGGGAAAATAATGAAAACTATGATTTACATTGAAACAGAATCCTTAAGGAGTGTGTGTCATTTTAAACTTTTTATTGAAGTATAACCTAAGGGCTTGGAATGAAAACTGACCTTTTCCAGTCCTGTAGCCACTGCTGAGTTTTCCAGATTTGCTGGCATATTGAGTGTAGCACTTTCACAGCATCATCTTTTAGGATTTGAAACAGCTCAACTGGAATTCCATCACCTCCACTAGCTATGTTCAGTTCAGTTCAGTCACTCCGTTGTGTCCGACTCTTTGCGGCCCCAAGAATCGCAGCACGCCAGGCCTCCCTGTCCATCACCAACTCCCGGAGTTCACTCAGACTCACGTCCATCGAGTCGGTGATGCCATCCGGCCATCTCATCCTCTGTTGTCCCCTTCTCCTCCTGCCCCCAATCCCTCTCAGCATCAGAGTCTTTTCCAGTGAGTCAACTCTTCGCATGAAGTGGCCAAAGTACTGGAGTTTCAGCTTTAGCATCACTCCTTCCAAAGAACACCCAGGGCTGATCTCCTTCAGAATGGACTGGTTGGATCTCTTTGCAGTCCAAGGGACTCTCAAGAGTCTTCTCCAACACCACAGTTCAAAAGCATCAATTCTTCGGTGCTCAGCTTTCTTTACAGTCCAACTCTCATATCCATACATGACCACTGGAAAAACCACAGCCTTGACTAGACAGACCTTTGTTGGCAAAGTAATATCTCTGCTTTTCAATATTCTCTCTAGGTTGGTCATAACTTTCTTTCCAAGGAGTAAGCGTCTTTTAATTTCATGGCTGCAGTCACCATCTGCCGTGAGTTTGGAGCCCCCAAAAATAGTCTGACACTGTTTCCACTGTTTCCCCATCTATTTCCCATGAAGTGATGCTAGCTATGTTAGTAGTGATCAAATCACTATAGATCCAAAATCACTGCAGATGGTGACTGCAACCATGAAATTAAAAGACGCTTGCCCCTTAGAAGAAAAGCTATGACCAACCTAGACAGCATATTAAAAAACAGAGATGCGATTTTACCAACAAAGGTCCGTCTAGTCAAGGCTACGGTTTTTCCTGTGGTCATGTATGGATGTGACATTGAACTATAAAGAAAGCTGAGCACCGACGAATTGATGCTTTTGAACTGTGGTGCTGGAGAAGACCCTTGAGAATCCGTTGGACAGCAAGGAGATCCAACCAGTCAATCCTAGAGGAAATCAGTCCTGAATATTCATTGGAAAGACTGATGCTGAAGCTGAAGAAACTCCAATACTTTGGCCGCCTGATGCAAAGAACCAACTCATTGGAAAAGACCCTGATGCTGGGAAAGGTTGAAGGTGGGAGGAGAAAGGGACGACAGAGGATGAGATGGTTGGATGGCATCGTCGACTCAAGGGACATGAGTTTGGGTGAACTCCGGGAGTTGTTGATGGACAGGGAAGTCTGGCATGCTGCAGTCCATGGGGTCACAAAGAGTTGGATGTGACTGAGCGACTGAACTGAACTGAACCTATGGGCAAGAAGTGCACAGATTACAATTTAGCTCATTTTGCAAAATGAACACATCCGTTCTATCTAGCACCCAGATCAAAAAACAGAACAATATTCACCTCCCAGGAATTCTTTATGCATTGTTGTCTAAAATTTCCCATTTTTAACCAGCACTTTTAGATGGATAGAGCAGTCCTGGTTTTCGTAGTGTGAGAACAAGCTTCCAGGGGAAAGGAAGCTTCCAGACCAGAGGACGTGTCTGCGCTGTCCACCGATGGGAGGATGCTGCCACCTAGAGGAGACAGGAGGAAATGGACTGCCCCCGCCCCCCAGGTCTTCACTCCTGCGGGAGGAGCTGTGGCCAGACAGTCCTCTGTGGTGATCTGGACCAGTGGTCAGGCTGGAAGGTAGTACTGCATAGCGGTCAAGTCAGAGGGTGGCAGCAGCTACCGGAGTGATTCTGGGTCCCACCAGGGAACCAGCTGAGTGGGCAATGGCAAAGCACTTTATCCTGTGTGTGCTAAATCGCTTCAGTTCTGTCCGACTCTTTGCGACCCTGTCACCAGGCTCCTCTGTCCATGGGATTCTCCAGGCAAGAATACTGGAGTGGGTTACCATTTCCTCCTCCAGGGAGAGCTGCCCGAACCAGGGATCGAATTTGTGTCTCTTGTGTCTCTTGCGTCTCCTGCATTGGTAAGAGAGGGGGTACTTTACCCCTAGAGCCATATCTTGCTTGGTGAGTCACCGTTTTTGACATCTATACATGGAGAGAATTAAGTAATATAATGGGTAGGAAGTGCTTGGCCCCAAGCCTGGTTCCTAGCATAAGACTGTTGGAAATTATGACTCTCATGCTGAGAGGCTAGGGCCAAAAGGAAAACTAGAGGTCATATGGTGGAGGAGAAGCACTGCTTATTGTTGTTACTGAAAATCATTTCTTGGATTTACCCACTGGTTGAAAATCTACCTGCCAATGCAGGGGACGTGAGTTCGATCCCTACTCCAGGAAGATTCCACATGCCTCAGGGCAGCTGAGCCCCTCGCCGCAGCCACTTGGCCTGCACTTCAGAGCCCGTGTTCCTCAACCGGAGAAGCCACCACAGTGAGGAGCCTGCATCCCACAGCCAGGGGGCAGCCCTTGCTTCCTGCCCAGGGGGCAGCCCTTGCTTCCTGCCGCTAGAGAAAGCCCGCATGCAGCCACAAATGCCCAGCACAGCCCCAAATGAATACGTTCTAAAAAGAAAAATATTTCCGTGCATGAAGTTTTAGGTAGAAATTGAACTTGTAAACAAAACACAGGATACTCTGGATGACAAAGGAGCAGAGAGAAGAATCGTGTGGGTCCCCCATCCCCACAGCACACATCAGCACCTCTGAGGAGCTTCCAAGTGGCTCAAAGGTGCCCATGAAGCCCCTGAGGTTGGTTGACGCCCTCATTTCACAGTTGGGGACACCAAGGGCCAGAGAAGGGAAGGGACTCATTCGAGTCACCAGACTTTGTAACTGAGGTGGGCTGAGCCTCCAGACCTTGTGACTCCGCATCCCGTGTTCCCCTCAGGCTCTCTGCTGACCCCACAAACCATTCACAGATTTGCTTCTTGGCTGATGGGTGAAGGGCCTAAGGGGCCCTCTCAAAGAATACTCTCCTTTCCCCTCATTCAAATCATGGTGGACTTCCAGGTGGAGGTGGAGTAGGAGGACGTGGGGAGGTGTTTTGGAGAAGACTTCATGCCATATTGGAAAAGAAATCTCCGAGGCAAAGTCAAGTTGGTGAATTTGAGGAGCTCTGTAGGCAAAGCCAGGTATCACAGAGGTAAAACCCCAGAGGGGGTTTAGGGAATTATTGTGAAACAAAATCGATTCATCAGTGAAAAGTACTTTGAAGGTGGCTAAGTGCTAAACAAACAAGATGTTTATTATCATCAATGTTACCATGACACTTTATGTTAATCAATAGGCCTGGAAGGGATCCTAATTAGGTGAGGAATTGATGCTGTGAGTAAAACACCACAAATGAAAATAACGAAATGTGAATTTCTGGGCCCCATTTCTACCAGGGAGGCTGATCCAGGGTCACTGGTATCTCTCTGTGTTAAAGATGAATGAGATCTCTACCTTCCGTCACTGCTCATAAAGAAAATCCATCATCCTCTTCTGCTCACAGAATGGATAGTTATTTATTGATTGCTTATAAAATTATATCTCAGGAATGAATGAAGGCGACGTTCACTCTTTTCTGTAAGTCCGATGAGAATGGCATCTCTTTCTTTTGT
This sequence comes from Ovis aries, assembly GCF_016772045.2. Taxonomy (NCBI): domain Eukaryota; kingdom Metazoa; phylum Chordata; class Mammalia; order Artiodactyla; family Bovidae; genus Ovis; species Ovis aries. The sequence continues at coordinate 74,258,523 of NC_056068.1, forward strand.
AAATAATCTCACTTGATACAATGTAAAATTAAGATCATTCTTGCAAATATCAATCTTGGTTTCTGTGTACTAAGGCAGCTGGTGGATGTGAGTGATGATCTCCAAAGAGGACCATCAATTTCTTCCCTCTCTGTAACTCCTTGCTTCCTTGTATGGAGATGGAGAAGCTGCTTCCCTCACCTTTGATGTGGGCTGATCTTGGTGATTTTCTAGACAACAGAATCCACAGAAGTGATGCTCTGAGCCTTCTAAGACTAAGTCATAGGAAACCTCCCAGCTTCTGCCTGGGCCTCTTGGAATGCTCACTGGAGATGCTCCCTCTACGAGCCCCTCTTCCACATGCTGGGAAGGCCAAGTGCATGGAAAAGCCTCGTATAGGAGCTCCAGTCAACAGCCTAGCTGAGCTCCCAGCCCACAGCCCACACAGGCTGTGATGAGTGAGCCCTGTGGGATGTCCAGCTCAGTTGAGCCTTTGGATGACAGCAGCCCCGGCCACGATCTGAATGAAGGCAACTGTCTGAAAGACCCTAAGTGAGATCTGCTCATCTGAGTCCAATCAACTGCTGAGACATGAGAGATAATTACAAAGTACCGTTTCAGGCCACTGAGATTTGGGACTCTTTATCACATCACAATAGATAATCTGAATGTGTCAATATTTGTGAACCTACCACCAGTGTATTCTGTCTCCTGTTGACATAAATCTTTCTGCAGAAGTATAATTCAAACAGAAGGATTAAAAACAAAGAAAACTCCTGAGACTTCAGAGCTTTTTTCCCCATGTCCTGTGAAAATAATCTTCAAAGAGAAACCTGTAATTTGGTACAACCATTCTCCTGATGATAATGCTGCAATGGACATTTCTGTATTCATAAAGAGTATAAATGCTTGTAAGATGCTCTGTCAAATCAGGACAGGACTGTTGGACTTTCTTCTCCCCCTTATATAATGGGACAGAAATACAAGCCCGTGACTCTGCTAGATTTCTTATTTTAATAAATAAATAGTCTGTCGTTTAAATTAACATGGGAAATGCATGTTTTCCAGTGAACTCCCCAGGGGGCACTGGCGTGGGTAGTCCACAGACCATAGTTTGAGGAGCATCAGAGTGCTGGCTGTGCCTGGGGAGGAAGCAGAGCAGGGTCCTGGCTCCTCCTTTGTTGTTTTCCTGCCTTTGCTCCACCAGCTTTCTAGCTCCATCAGTGTGCACCGCCTCCATCCCTGCCTGCGTCTGTCTCCCACCCGGTTTCTACCTGCCCTGAAGAAAAGTCACCAGTTTTCAGGAATCAAGGACCAGATTCTCTCTGCTCTCCTGGGGGTCCCACCTCGCACATTCTGGCCAGAAAGCTTCCCCTTTGCCCACACCCCTACCCGCTGCTGCTGCTGCCCTTGGCTCCGCTCTGGGCATCTCACCGTGCCTTCCATCCACAGCGACCTGCCCCTCAGGAGCTCTATCCGCTGACCTCAGAGGCCGAGAGGTACCCATCGTGGGCGAGCTGGCACCCTCTCTGTGGGTATCACAGCAGGAAATGGCAGCAAAGTCACTTCCCTCGCTCAGCCCTTAATTGCCTTAATCAAACCCACAGGGCTTTATTTTTAAAAAAGAAAAGTGATATTTATAGTTAAATAAATAGGATTCCTCAGTAATGACAAGTGTATCTGTTCACAGTGCCCTCATTTTCTTTTTTTGTTTAAATTGTTTTTTTAGGATATAATTGATGTTTAAAAACCGCACATATTTAATGGGCCTTTGTAAAGTTAAATGAATTAACACAAGCAAAGTGCTTAGAACAGCAGTCATTGCATTGGAAGCATCTGGGGAATACTAGCTGCTATTTGTATTGTTGTCATTGTTATTAATCAGAGCTTCTCTAAAGATAGCGGTAACTGCAGACTTCCTTGGAAGTCTCTATAGTTTTACCCTAAGAAAGTATGTGATTTTGCATTCTCATCCACCATGGATTTTTTATTGGCCTTGAAATAATGTCTTTTAAATGAGCCCAGGAAGTGAGAGAAAAATCAGTCCCAGATTTCTTGCATGGCTCTGTCACTGCTGGCCCAGCGCAGGAATGGGAAACACTGACCTTGAAGTCGCTCATCTCTCCCTCTAGTTTGCCCTGTGCTTCCCTGTCGTGATCTGGTCACAGCTCCTTGACAACCTGAGGGTGCAGGCTGGGCCAACACACTGTTGTTTCGGAGTGTGTATGGTTAACAGGGCCATGTCCGGAGTCAGACGGCTTGGGTTCACATCTCAGCTACTCTACTAACAGCTGTGGCGAGTTGCTCCACTTCTTTTAAGCATCAGTTTTCTCATCTGTAATATGGGGTGAAGATGGTTAATGTAAGGAATGAGTCAGGTAGCTCTGCACCACAGTGCCCGGCAACAAAATAGTGCTAGCTCTGGTTAGGTGGTGTCCTGATGGCAAATCCTGGGATTTAGAAGCTGTTTAAGGTGAACCTTGTGTTAGATGTATTGTTAGGGGTGCGTGTTTGCGTGTGTGCATATGTGTGTGTGTGTTATGTGTTATTTGTGTGCCTCTCCAATTCAGTGGTTCCCACCTGGGAGTAATTTTGCCTTTCAGGAGACACTTGGCAATGTCCGGGGACATTTTTGGTGGTCACTGTTGGGAGAAGGGGAGTGGCTACTCTGTAAAGAATAAGAATGCTGCTAAACATCTCACAAGGCACAGGACTGTCCCCATTCCCCGACAAAAATCCATCTGGCAAAATGTCAATGCGCATACGTCCTGGCGCAGAGGGTAAAGAATCCACCTGCAATGCAGGAGACCCAGATTCGACCCCTGGGTCAGGAAGATTCCCTGGAGACGGGCATGGCAACCCACTCCAGCATTCTTGCCTGGAGAATTCCATCGATAGAGGAGCCTGGCGGGCTACAGTCCTTGGGATTGCAAAGAGTCAGACACGACTGAGCGACTAACACCTTCAAATGTCATTGGTGCTGAGGTTAGAAATCCCTGTTCTGGTTAAAATATAAGCTTCATAAGGATAGGGACTGCCTCTCTGCCCACTGATGTATCCCCAGACTGCAGCAAAGCACTTGGTCCTCAATACATCTCTGCTTAGTGGATGGTCAGCACGAGCGAATGATGATCAAGGCTCTCAATGGGTAGAGGTGTCTATGGAGCCAGTGAGCACATGGTTTGGCTGCAGCCTGTTCCCCTGACTGAGGAGTCATCAAACCCGGCAGAAAAGGCCCCAGGCCCAGAGGGTAGTAGGAGGGTGGGTTAGGGTGAGCCCTGGGATGCAGGTCTCTCTAGGAGCTGGCTAGGGGATCATGGGATCATGCAGTCTACACCAAGCGTAGCATTCAGGAAAGTCATCAGAAAACTCTCACACAGCAGCCATCAGAGCAGAGATTCACCTCGGAGCCTCTTGGAGGCAGGATCCATGGTTTGCAGGCCCTCAGAACACTTCAGTCGGGTTATTTTGCCATCAGCAGTGTTGAGTGGTCCTGATGGGGGCTGGAGGTGGTGCTAGTATTGCCTGCGAAGCACTTAGGACAGATCCTCTAGGATCTGCTGATTCCAGCAATCTTCCTGTTTCTTTTTTTTCTTTAGTAATCACTTCCTGCCCTGGAAAGTGCTACCTCCCAGCCTTTCTGCAAGTTTGAGATGGGAATCCACATCAGTGAATTCCAGCAACCCTCTCGCTCTAGGCCCAGCATCCCCTGTGCACAAACAAGCAGGCGGAGGCCCCAGTCTGTCCCGTTCACAACCTGCGCTCCTTCCCACAGAGCAGTGAACCCCTGTGCATGGTGAGGGCACAAGACAGAGACTAGAGGTGCCGTCTTTCGAAACTGTATCTTCTTGAGCCTCCTTTCAAGTCCACATGACAGTGGCTGACAGAGACCTTGGAAGTGAGTCCAGAGCATCGTCCAGGCAAGTAGTGACCGAAGGCTTTTCATGCCGGTAACAGGATCTCACTTGAACTTTTCCAGGAGTGCAGCTCTGCACTGGTAAATACTTCCAGGCTTTGGGAATTGCAAAGTAAGCTTTGCGATCAAGATGTGCATGTATTTTTAAAAAATGTAGATATTAAATTTGATTTTACTTAAATTTAACAGAAGAAACTGAGGTTATGCGAAATGAGTTTCTGATCAGATAACTGCTCTTCTCTACAAGGTATTAATTTAAGAGATTCTTTTAAGGTGAAAAAGCAGAGCGTGGAAAAATTAGGAGATTAGAGCTATTATAGTGTTTTTTTAAACTCCATGTTTTAATCTGAAGCAGAAGAGGTGGCTGCCCACAAGGCTCTGTGACAGATGATGTTCAGCAAATCCTTCATTCTTTGTCTCCTCACAGCTGGACGACACTCCCCATGTCCTTTGTGATCAAGTTGCGCCTGCACTTTAGATGGCCTAGGGGCAGGAGGCCCATGAAAACTGCAGTGGGCGGCCCTCCATGCTCCTCCCCATCCCACTGACTGGATGCATGGAAACCCACGCCACCTCGACGCCCATGCTGACTGCCGGGGTCAGACACCTGGAGGCCTGAATCACCAATTCAGGCAGAGCTGCTGCCAGTCAGGAAACAGCTACTAGAAACTTCTATCATGTGTGAGTCTCTATATATTTTGGATGTGTTTGTTAAGGTAGTTAATCTGACCTTAACCAGTCCTCTTGTTCTGTAATTAAATTGGCACAACAATCACTATAGTTTTTCCAATGTATGTTTTTTTTTTTATATTGACTGTTGGTTTTATTCACAAGTTGGAGAAGGAAATGGCAACCCACTCCAGAGTTCTTGCTTGGAGAGCCCCATGAACGGAGGAGCCTGGCAGGCTGCAGGCCATGGGGGTCTCAAAGAGTCAGACACGACTGAGCGACAAACACTTTATTCACAAATAAATCCTTTCAGGAAAACCCCTAATAATAATGGCTAAAATTTACTGGGCTCTTACTATGTGACAGACACTGTGCTAATTACTTACATGTACTAATCCATGTAATTTTTGCAACAGTCGTATTACGTATGAATGCCATCCCCGTTATATAGATGAGTAAACTGAGGCACAGCGAGGTTATGTAAAACAACACAGCTGAAAATTCCAGAGCCGGATTTCACCAGTTTAGCCAGTTTGGCTCTGAGTTCATTCTCTTCCCCTCAGTATCAAACATTTTAGGGAGTTAGATTCCTTAAGTTCTGGTGTGCCTCATTGCCTTACTTATTTATTTATCAAACTGCTTGCAATACCCTTTTATGTGGTACCAAATTCCATGAATATATAAAGTCTCAACTCTGTGTTTTTCTTTCTAAGAGAAAGAGGTATCTTTCTCTTGGAATCATCCAGCTCTTTTTCTAACAAGGTTAATTGCTCTCTGGGCCTGCTCTGTTAGCTGGAATTCTGGAACTTCTATCATACTCCTAGGTTGTATGCCTCACTTTTCTCTCTCTTTGGTGCAAGAAAGAGGACTCCATTTGCTGGAGCGTATCCTGAAGAACTTCCTCAGAAAGTGACTATGAGAGACGAATGTTCTCAGTATTGGTAAATCCGAAAATGTCTCTTCTCTTCACTTTAGACCGTACTCAGCGCTGCTGGCCGCTTGGGCGTAGAGCTCTGGGCTGGATGCTGTCTTGCCTCATGCTTTCAGGAGCGCCCATCCTGTTCCTGCTGCCCAGTTTCTGGGCCAATCTGGGTCTCACTCCTCTAACAGCAATCTTTGTTCTTGTTTCTCTTTAAAAAGTTCTACTGTTTAGAAGATCTGCTCTTTATGCCTGGGGTTTGTTTCACCACAGTGGATGTGGGCACCTTTCTATTTATTGTTCTGGGCATTCTGTGGGCCCTTCCATCTAAATATCCGGTCCTGAGTGCTTAGTCATGTCTGAGTCTTTGCCACCCCATGGACTGCAGCCCACCAGGCTCCTCTGTCCATGGGATTCTTCAGGCAAGAACACTGGAGTGGGTTGCCATTCCCTTCTCCAGGAGATCTTCCCTACCTCGGAAGTGAACCCGGGTCTCACCCATTGCAGGCAGATTCTTTACCATCTGAGCCATCTGGGAAGCCGACATGGTCCTCAGCCCTGAGGAATACTTTTATTCTTTTCACTTTCCCAATTCTTTTTCTGCAATTCAGATTAGTCAGATGTTACACTTTCTAGATCAATCTTTCATGTTTCATATTTTTCTCATATTTTCTATCCTTTTCTCTTTTTCTTCTACCATCTGGAGATTCCCTTGACTTTATAAATCAAACTTTTAATTCACTTTTAATTTTGGCAGTGGGCTTTTCACTTTTTAAGAACTCTGTTATCTTTATAGCAACTCTTGCTTTTCTTGGTTGCGACATCTTCACAAACTTTTCTGCAGAAATTCTGAAAACTACTGTTTATTACCTGTACTAGCTCTATTTCCTTTAGATTCAACTTTACCATTTATTTATCTTATGCTTTTGGTATGGCTGTTAGCATAACTGATGCCACCTCGGGCCCTTACAGTTTCTCCTGGCCTTTCACTGACTCTGCCCATCACTTCTGTCATTAAGAGCTTTGGTTAATAATCATTAAGACCAGGTGGCCTCTATGCTCTGTTAGTCCCCAGACAATGATGAAAACCTTTCCTGATGTATTATTCCCAGCACCCAGGAGATCAGTTACCCATTTGTAAATCTTGGCTTAGGAATGCATGTCCTATTTCCAAGCATCTACCCTCATACCCTAGGTTAACTATGAAATTGTCCTGGGGGCCGCTGGCAGTGTGGGGTGAGGCTGGAAGCACTTCTAGATCACTGGCTGCCCAATCCAGAGTCCACCCTGTGAGCAGGTTACCCTACAGTAAATCAATTCATTGACTCTGTGGAGCTGCCTGACTCATTTCTTCACCTTCTCAGTTTGATGAACACTTTTCCTTCCCTCCATCCTTTCTTCCCTCAGGGACTTCTACTGAGACCAAAAGAGAAAAGAAGCTCTTTCTGCTGGGATCTGTGGCTGTGACAATAATGGAAATCAGTCCTTGCCAGGTGCCACCTTTTAGAGGTTTGAGACACAAGTCTACAAGGCAAAGTAGAATCCAGAGATGATGGGAAATATCAATTCCTGGATTCAGCTGTGCCTGAAGTCAGCCTAACCTTTGGTTTAATGAGTCACTGATTTTTTTTTCCTTTGTCTTATCTAGTTTGAAAAAAAATTCTATTACTTGCAACCGACAGAGCTCCAAATAACATAACTAACCAGTTACCTACTGACCTTGGCAAGTCCTTTCAACTTTTAAAACTCAGTGTCCTCATCTGTAAGATGAGGGTTGGGATCCTGGCCTCCCTTGAGGGTTGTGATGAGGACTGAGTGAGAGGCTTGAGTTTGATCACCCTTCAAAAACTGTAGAATGCTCTGTGTGCTCAATCGCTTCAGTCGTGTCCGACTCTTTGTAGTCCCATGGATCATAGCGTCTCTGTCCATGGGAATTTCCTGGTAAGAATACTGAGGGTTGCCATGCCCTCCTCCAGGGGATCTTCCCAATCCAGGGATCGAACCCAAGTCTCTTGCATTGCAGGCAGATTCTTTACCTGCTGAGTCATTGGGGCTCCACTGGGGAAACCCCATAAAACGCTATAAATGCACATAATTATTATTGTGGGAATTCTGGTATTTGAGATATTCCCGTTTCTGTCACTTGGGAACCACATAAATGACCAAGAACTGTCCCCGACCAAGCAGGGGCCTGGATATGAATGATTCTGTGCCGCAGAGTGAGCTCTGGATGGGACACACAGACTGTGACCCCTGGCCTAGTGTGGCATTATCCCTAGACTGTGATCTAGTCTGCTAGGGACTGGTAGCTCAGCTGGTAAAGAATCCACCCGCCATGCAAGAGACCCCCGTTCGATTCCTGGGTCAGGAAGATCCCCTGGAGAAGGGATAGGCTACCCACTCCAGTATTCTTGGGCTTCCCTGGTGGCTCAGACGATAAAGAATCTGCTTGCAATGCGGGAGCCCTGGGTTCGATCCCTGGGTTGGGAAGATCCCCTGGAGGAGGGCATGGCAACCCACACCAGTATTCTTGCCTGGAGAATCCCATGGACAGAGGAGCTTGGCGGGCTGCAGTCCATGGGGTCACAAAGAGTCGGTCACACTGAGTGACTAAGTCATTACAATATCCTTACAATTGATATTATAATGATTTATGCTTTTATTTAGTCCCTTTGTTGGGGTCGGTTTTTCTTTTTTTTCCCTCCAGCTAAGAGAATCACTAAATCTTTATTTCTTTGGAAAACTAAAACCAAACCAAACTAAGCGGACTTGGTCTTCTGGCTGGTTCCCACTGTAAGGAAGGAGCCTTGGGCTGACGTGTTTGGCAGGGGCACTTCTCCAGGACAGAGCTGGAACCGATGGGTTTCTTACTTAATGTTTGTTTAGTGCTCTGGGCCTGTGAAGGGCCATGGGGTCTCTTACTGGGTTTGTTATTGATGTTTAGTGAGCCGTAAAACCCTGATTTCCTGCCTGCACTCCCAGCCATAAAATAACTGTTTGCTACAGCCTGTAAACACCCCTTCATCAGCAGGCCCTGCTCCCAACGTCTGAGGAGCTGGTTCACCAACATCCTGCAAGGGCCTGCTGACAGCATTTCCCACCTTTCTGCTCCGCCCTGCTGGCTCCTTTGACTTGCTCCCCAGATGCAGAGTTGACAGTCCTGGTTTTGCCAGCCTTGCCCTTCAGGACAGGCAGGGCTCTGTGCTGGGAGCAGAGGTCTCAAGGGACTGCTGTGTCTGACCCTGAACCTGTAACCTCAGCCCTCTGTGTTCACTACACAGAACTCAGGTGGGCTTGTCTCAGGGCCAGGGGCCAGCGGAAGCCACCACCCCCGGTGAAGCCTCAGCCTCGATGAGGCCCTGCTCAGACTGCACTGTGGGCTTCACGTTAGGAAGGTCTACTGGCCTGAAAGGTCTCAGAAGCCTGGCCCACACCTTCACCTTCTGTCTCGGGGCCCCTGCCTCCAGCTGCAGGACCGGACCAGGGGTTGTATCCCCACCGTACACACACCTGGACTCTGCAGCTTCTATGGCCGCCATTGGAAGACTCTCCTGAGAGTGAGTGCATTTGGTCCAATTCCCTCCAGAGACTGGGAGAAGTGATGGGGGAGGCTGGGTCTGGCTCCTTCCAGCCGGCGGAGAAATTCCCACATCTGAGCACCGCCCAAGAGGACAGTCAACCTTGTGGGCAGTGAGTCCTCTGTCATTTTGAGAGACAAGGGACACAACACTCATCTTACTCTAGTTGAAGCTAAACAGGAAGACCATTAACTCAGCCACCCAACTCAGGGAATGGCAGAGGCTGGGTTATCCTGTCTGCAGATCCAGGGTCTCCACATTTTGTCCTGACCTCCCATTCCTTCAAACCCCTCCAACAGGTCTGGAGGCCAATCCCGAAGCTGTGATTTAACAGGAAAGAATGGTCTTCTCTTTTCAACAGCCACGTGTAAAACCCTAGGGACGGTGCCTGGCTGGCCTAGGTTGGGTGGTGCGCCCACCCCTTGCGCCAGTCACAGAGTCTGAGGGGAGGCACGGGTGAGGGTCCCTCTCTTCAGGAGAAACATGCTGAGTGGCGCCAATCTGAGCTCAGAGGAAAGTTTTCACGCCCGTACCAGACAAGAGGGGAACTCAAGCCCTAGGCAAGTGCTCTAAGTGCCTCTGGAAGGAGCTATGAGGGGAATTTCTTCTGGAGGAAGAGTTGGCCTAGACATGCGGTAAGCCCCTCTCAGCTGCTCTCTGGACATCACGTCTCACGCTCTGTGGGAGGGTCGTCCTCCCTGTCACTCCCGAGACTGCCCAGGCAGTGCGGGGCACGGGGAGGGGGCCTGTGCATAAATGACTAGAGCGCTCTCCACCGTGTAAAACCTGGGAGCTCTCACAGCTGTGAGTCTGGAGACGTCCTCAGAGGTTAGTCTGTCTCTGCAGCGGGCGTACACCCGGTCCCAAGGAGCCGTGAGCTTGGACCGGGTCTCCCGCTCCGCAGAAGCAGATCTGCCCTTGGATACAGGACTGCCTCCCCGCACAGCTCTGGGCCTCCACCCCAACCGTGGAGCAAAGGTGTGAGCTTGCCCTGAAGCTGTGGGTCAGCTGCAGAGCTCCTGCCACTCTCTGCGTGGACCCTGCTCTGTAAAGCCCCAGCCTTTCAGTTTCATTCCCACGGCCACTCGGGGTGATGCCTGTGGGGGTCCTGTAGGGACCTTATGCTCTGAAGGCAAAGTGACAGAGCGAACTCTTTCTCTGGCTCGCCACCCCTTGTGCTGGCCAGTGGGCGAGCTTTTCCTGAGGCTGAGGTGAGCAGATGGGTGATTAAACAGATACAGACAGGGGCAGTGTTCGTCTCAGGGCACATCCCCCTCTCCTCGTGGAAAAGAAGCGTGTCGCGCACACAAACTTTTAAGCTGCATTTGTGACTCCTGGAGATGGATCCATGACTGTCTGTTAGCTGGATGTGATGCTCGTGGAGGGAACCTCATACCATCTCATCAAGGAGTTGGTATGGTTTTCTCCCAACAGGATAGTGAGCTGCCTGGGCAGGCTTTCTTCACATACACTCCTTCCCCAAGCACAGATTCCAGAGTGCTAGGACCATTCTAAATCTCTGCCTCTCCAGTGGCCTTAAACAGCACCAAGAGCTCCTGAAGGACCAGGAGCAGGCAGTGAGAAGAGCTGGGTGGCCGTAGGTCTCCTAGGGGACCCTAACCTCAGCTCTGGCTGCCCGCCCAGGCTTCTGGAGCCTCCTTTGACTCTGACACCTGGCACTTTTTCCTCTCTCGCTCTCCAGTTCAGCTCTGCCTCCCGCGGAAGTGGGCATCCAGCATTCTGTGTGCTGTGGGGTAGGGGAGCAGAGTCTCTCTTATCACTTCCCCGTGGGCAGGTGAGTGGGTTTTTCCCTCCTTTCCTTCCTTCCCTCCCTCCTTCTTTTCTTCTTATGGAAACATAATTTACATGGAGTAAATCCCCATTTTTGGTGTGTAGCTCTATACGTTTTGATAAAGGCACACAATTGTGTGGACCTTCTCACAATCAAGATAGAGAACATCTCCATCACCCCAAAATGTTCCTTGCCCTGTGCCCCTTTGTAATCAACAAACTCACCCCCCTCCACCCCAATATGTGGCAACCACTGGTCTATTTTCCATCCTTTTATACTTCTGCCTTTCCCAGGATGTCATATGAGTGGAATCATACAGAATGGAGCCCTCTGTGTCTGGCTTCTTTCTCTTCACAAAATGTATTTGAGATGTACCCATGTTGTCGTGTACAGCAGCGGTTTGTTCCTTTGATTTTATTTATTGGACATGTGTACCACAGATTGTGTGATTGTTCATCCGCTCCCCTGTTAAAGAAAATCTGGGTTGTTTCCAGCAGTAAGCTATGATGTCTAAAACATTCCTGCACGGGTTTTTGTGTGAACATAAGCTTTCATTTCTCTCGGGTCACATGGCAAGTGCATGTTGAACTGTATAAGAAACTGCCAAACTGTTTTCCAGAGTGGCTGTACCATTTTTCATTCCCACCATCAGTGGAGGAAGGTTCTGGATGCTCAGCGTTCTGGCTGGCACTTGGTATTGTCAACAGAGTGAACTTCTCAAGATGCAGATCTGATTATGTGAGAATGATTTGATGTCTTTTTATTGCTTTTAGGCTGAAGACCTTTACATGTCCTAGAAGACCTTGCCTGGTCTTGCTGTCTCCTCTCCGGCTTCCTCTGGCTCTATTCCCTGCACTCCAGGCCTCCTTCTCTTCCCCTAGCATCTATCTCCAGGTGCTTCCTCCTGCCTTGGAGCCCTCTGCCTCAAATCCTTTACCCTGATCTTTGTTGGGTGAATGCCTTCTCAACCTTCACATCTCAGCTCCAGTACCCCTCCTCAGCTAAATTTCCTGATCCCCCAACCTATATGTGGGCCACCTGGTGGGCTTTCTCATAACACACTGTGATTTTTCCATCATAGCACTTATCACAGTCTAGAAGCACAGATTTATCTCTGTGACCATTAGATTAAGGCCCATCTCAGCCTCTAGCCTGTCATCCTGTAGGCAGGAACCGTGTCCATTTCACTTTCTATTGTTTCTCCACTTTCCTTGTCACATAGTGAGTAGTCAATAATGTCATAATTCAAACAGTGACTGGTGAGATTCCCTATAGCTGGAATGGGCCTAGAAAGGACTTCAAACAATTCGTGACTTCCGGCAGGTGTCTGACCTTTGTGATGTGACGTAAGTCTCTCCTGCCGTCCCAGGGCTCGTACCGGCCACCGTCCTGTGCATCAGACACCAAAGCCGGATGAAGAGTGTGCGCTTCACTCTCCTTGCTGGATCCTCCATCCTGCCCGAGGTGGAACCCGCCATCCTGCGCCTTCATGGTGGGCCCAGTCTCTGACATTTACAAGTTGCTTTGCTCGTTTTTCAATCAGATTTTGTGGTTTTTGTTCTTCATTTTTTTATTATGAAATATTTTGCCATGGCAAAAAATGGCACAGAGGAGCGTATTACATACATCTATGTTCCCACCCCCTGGATAAAAGAGAAACCATTTCTGACACAAATAAAGCCCTCTGCTCTCTCCAATCCTTATTTCCTCTCTAAAGGAAATCTGGAAAGTCTGGAATTCGGTGGTTATTATTTTCACGTGTGTTATCGTATTTTCTCTACATATGTGAGTATCCATAAACCATTTATAGTGTTTTTCAAATTTTAAGACTCTATATAAATATTATTGCATTGTATGTATTTTTACGAACTCTGGCTTCTTCCCAATTTTATGTTTGTGAGATTTATCCATGCTGTATTTATAGCCTTGGCTCGTTTATTTTTATTGCTGTGAAATATGTTATTTTTTCCAATGTACCATAGTTCTTTCTTCTTTCACTGACAAGGAGTGAAGTTGTTTCCAGTTTTTGCTCTAACAAATAATGCTGACTTGAGCGTTCTTGTCTGTCTTCTTTCTGCACAAGAGTTTCTCTAACTTGGGTGGACAGTAATGTTGTAAGATTTGCACTCCTTGTTATTGCGAAACCCTGGCTGGTAGGTTGTACCTGTGGCCACAAATGAGATTTTCCATGATTCTTCACCTTTGCCATCACAGAGTGTTATCTGACTCTTCACTTTTATTAATAATGGAAGGAAAATGGAAACCCATAATGCAGTTTAATTTGTATTTCCCAGTGACTGCAGCCATGAAATTAAAAGATGTTTACTCCTTGGAAGGAAAGTTATGACCAACCTACACAGCATATTGAAAAGCAGAGACATTATTTTGCCAACAAAGGTCCGTCTAGTCAAGGCTATGGTTTTCCCAGTGGTCATGTATGGATATGAAAATTGGACTGTGAAGAAGGCTGAGCGTCAAAGAATTGATGCTTTTGAACTGTGGTGTTGGAGAAGACTCTTGAGAGTCCCTTGGACTGCAAGGAGATCCAACCAGTCCATTCTGAAGGAGATCAGCCCTGGGTGTTCTTTGGAAGGAGTGATGATAAAGCTGAAACTCCAATACTTTGGCCACCTGATGCGAAGAGTTGACTCATTGGAAAAGACTCTGATGTTGGGAGGGATTGGGGGCAGGAGGAGAAGGGGACGACAGAGGATGAGATGGCATCACTGACTCGATGGACGTGAGTCTGAGTGAACTCCAGGAGTTGGTGATGGACAGGGAGGCCTGGCGTGCTGCGATTCATGGGGTCACAAAGAGTCGGACACGACTGAGCAACTGAACTGAACTGAACTGAATGACCAGTGAGATGATCATCTTTCTAGCAGGGCCTTTCATACTTCATCTGAGAAATGTCTCTTCACGGATTCCGCCCATCTGACCGTTGCACTGTTTGTCTTTCTGTTACAGCTTCACAGGAGTCACTCGCGTGTCACCAGCCCTCATTCTCCGTCAGTCATCTGGGTAACACGTTCCCTCTCCCAATGAGTGATCATCTTTCTACTTTGTTGGTGGTGACTTCTGGTAGGCAAACATTTTTAATGTTAAGAAGGTCCAATTTTTTCTTTCATGGCTTGTACTTTTTGTGAATTTTTTAAGAAGGGCTTCCCTATCTGAAGTAATGAATACATTAGTATATTTCTATGTATTTTAAAATATATGATCTATCAATTCAGTTCAGTTCAGTCACTCAGTCACGTCTGACTCTTTGCGACCCCATGAATTGCAGCACACCAGGCTTCCCTGTTCATCACCAACTCCTGGACTTCACCCAAACTCATGTCTATCGAGTTGGTGATGCCATCCAGCCATCTCATCCTCTGTCGTCCCCTTGTCCTCCTGCCCTCAATCCCTCCTAGCATCAGAGTCTTTTCCAGTGAGTCAACTCTTCGCATCAGGTGGCCAAAGTATTGGAGTTTCAGCTTTATCATCACTCCTTCCAAAGAACACCCAGGGCTGATCTCCTTCAGAATGGACTGGTTGGATCTCCTTGCAGTCCAAGGGACTCTCAAGAGTCTTCTCCAACACCACAGTTCAAAAGCATCAATTCTTTGATGCTCAGCCTTCTTCACAGTCCAATTTTCATATCCATACATGACCACTGGGAAAACCATAGCCTTGACTAGACGGACCTTTGTTGGCAAAATAATGTCTCTGCTTTTCAATATGCTGTGTAGGTTGGTCATAACTTTCCTTCCAAGGAGTAAACATCTTTTAATTTCATGGCTGCAATCACCATCTGCAATGATTTTGGAGCCTAAAAAAATAAAGTCTCACATTGTTTCCACTTTTTCCCCATCTATTTGCCATGAAGTGATGGGACCAGATGCCATGATCTTCGTTTTCTGAATGTTGAGCTTTAAACCAACTTTTTCACTCTCCTCTTTTACTTTCATCAAGAGGCTTTTTAGTTCTTCTTCACTTTCTGCCATAAGGGTGGTGTCATCTGCATATCTGAGGTTGTTGATATTTCTCCCAGCAATCTTGATTCCAGCTTGTGCTTCTTCCAGCCCAACATTTCTCATGATGTACTCTGTATAGAAGTTAAATAAGAAAGGTGACAATATACAGCCTTGATGCACTCCTTTTCCTACTTGGAACCAGTCTGTTGTTCCATGTCGTTCTAACTGTTGCTTCCTGACCTGCATATAGGCTTCTCAAGAGGCACGTCAGGTGGTCTGGTAGTCCCATCTCTTTCAGGATTTTCCACAGTTTATTGTGATCCACACAGTCAAAGGTTTTGGCATAGTCATAAAGCAGAAATAGATGTTTTTCTGGAACTCTCTTCCTTTTTCCATGATCCAGTGGATGTTGGCAATTTGATCTCTGGTTCCTCTGCCTTTTCTAAAACCAGCTTGAACATCTGCAAGTTCACAATTCATGTACTGCTGAAGCCTGGCTTGGAGAATTTTGAGCATTACTTTACTAGCGTGTGAGATGAGTGCAATTGTGCGGTAGTTGGAGCACTCTTTGGCATTGCCTTTCCATGGGACTGGAATGAAAACTGACCTTGTCCAGTCCTGTGGCCACTGCTGAGTCTTCCAAATTTGCTGGCATACTGAGTGCAGCACTTTCACAGCATCATCTTTCAGGGTTTGAAATAGCTCAACTGAAATTCCATCACCTCCACTAGCTTTGTTCATAGTGATGCTTTCTAAGGCCCACTTGACTTCACATTCCAGGATGTCTGGCTCTAGGTGAGTGATCACACCATCGTGATTATCTTGGTCATGAAGATCTTTTTCTTCACAAATACAGTTCTGTGTATTCTTGCCACCTCTTCTTAATATCTTCTGCTTCTGTTAGGTCCAGACCATTTCTGTCCTTTATTGAGCCCATCTTTGCATGAAATATTCCCTTGGTGTCTCTAATTTTCTTGAAGACATCTTTAGTCTTTGCCATTCTGTTGTTTTCCTCTATTTCTTTGCATTGATCACTGAGGAAGGCTTTCTTATCTCTCCTTGCTATTCTTTGGAACTCTGCATTCAGATGCTTATATCTTTCCTTTTCTCCTTTGCTTTTCGCTTCTCTTCTTTTCACAGCTATTTGTAAGGCCTCCCTAGACAGCCATTTTGCTTTTTTGCATTTCTTTTCCATGGAGATGGTCTTGATCCCTGTCTCCTGTACAATGTCACGAACCTCATTCCATAGTTCATCAGGCAATCTATCTATCAGATCTAGTCCCTTAAATCTATTTCTCACTTCCACTGTATAATCATAAGGAACTTGATTTAGGTCATACCTGAATAGTCTAGTGGTTTTCCCTGCTTTCTTCAATTTAAATCTGAATTTGGCAATATGGAGTTCATGCTCTGAGCCACAGTCAGCTCCTGGTCTTGTTTTGGCTGACTGTATAGAGCTTCTCCATCTTTGGCAGCAAAGAATATAATCAATCTGATTTCAGTGTTGACCATCTGGTGATGTCCATGTGTAGCGTCTTCCCTCGTGTTGTTGGAAGAGGGTGTTTGCGATGACCAGTGCATTCTCTTGGCAAAACTCTATTAGCCTTTGCCCTGCTTCATTCCGTATCCCAAGACCAAATTTGCCTGTTACCCCAGGTGTTTCTTGACTTCCTACTTTTGCATTCCAGTCCCCTATAATGAAAAGGACATCTTTTTGGGGTGTTAGATCTATATATACCTATAAATATTTTATTCTTGAAGTTTTTCCCTCATATTTAAGTCATTTGTTCACCAGGCTTTACTTGTGTGCTTGATCGGAAGTGGAATCAAATTTTCTTTTTTCCATTAAAATAATCTATTAATTGACTAGACCATCCTTTTCGAATTGATTGACAATGCAACCTCTGCCAAGTATAAAGTCTCCCTATTCATGCAGGAATATAAAGTGTCCATATTTGTTTCTGGGTTCAGTCTTCTGTTCCACTGGTTCACGTTTCTATCCTGCACCAGCATCACACTATCTTAATTACACTGACTGTATATTAAGTATTGTTTCCCTTGTGGCTCAGCTGGTAATGAATCCGCCTGCAATATGGGAGACCTGAGTTCAATCCCTGGGTTGGGAAGATCCCCTGGAGAAGGGAAAGGCTACCCACTCCAGTATTCTGGTCTGGAGAATTCCATGGACTGTATAGTCCATGGGGTTGCAGAATCACTCTTAACACCTGTCAGGACAAAGGTCACTAACTTCAGAATTGTCTTGATTATTCTTGCTCTCCCATATGCATTTTTAGAATCCATTTGTCAAGTGCAGTGAAAAACCTTTTGGAGACTTTGACTGGAATTGAATTGAATTTAGAAATTAATTTGGAAGAAACTGACATATTTATGATGCTGAATCTTACCATCTCCAAACAAAGCTTATCTCTCCTTTGCCATATCCTTCTTTAATGGATTTTTAGTAAAGTTTCACTGATTGCTACATAAAGCAACTAGTAAATCTTTTGGCTAAATTTATTTTTGCTTACTTATTTTTGTTGCTGGTATAAATGGAATCTTTTTTAAATTACTTTTTCTAGCTCTGTGGTGCTAGGATGTAGAATACATTTTATTTTTGCTGATTGATCTTATATGCAGTAATCATGGGCAAACTCTCTTAGTTCTAATAATTTGTCTGTAGAGTCTCTTGGGTTTTCTATGTAGATAATTTTGTTTCTTCCTGTTCAATCTTTACTTCATTTCTTTTTTCTTTTATTACTGTGTGACTAGAGCCTTCAATTCAATATTTAAGACAGGAATAGCAGATTTTCTGCGCTACTGATGCAATTTATTTTCAGGTTAAAAGTCTATTTGGATTTTTTATTGTTTTTTTCTTTCTTTATGTTCTGTTTTACACATTGTCTATAATTGGTAGGCATTCCATTCATTTTTCCTTTTATTGTCTTTCGAAAAAAAGTCAAGAACCTAGAAAAGTTAAAATAACAATCCAGTAAGTACCCGTGGAGCTTCTCACCTAGATCCACCAGTTGTTTTGTCAAACTGGCTCCATCTCTCTGTATAGATACCACACATGCTCATGTGCACACACACACACACACACACACACACAACCACTTTTCCTTTACTAATTGCATAAAATGTGTGTTAGATATTTTCACTGAAAACCAATTGAAAAATTATTGAAATGAATTAAAGATGTAAATATTGCAACTATGTCAATTTTCCCCAAAGTTATCCAAAGACAGTGAAAAAGTGTTTAACTCTGTTATCAGGAAATGCAAAATAAAACACAATAAGAAACTATAATGCACTTATCAGAATGGCCAAAGTTTAAAAGATAGACAATAAATATCTACCAGAGTAAAAAGAACATTTCTATATTGCTAGTGGGAGAATAAATTGGTAGGACTACTACGGAAAACTGGAAGTATCTACTGAAATTGGACATGCCCTCAAATTCACACACAAACACACGTGCACACACATACACACACTTCCCTTTTACCAAACCAACTAAGAGTGAGCTGTAAACATCATGGTGAAGTGAAAAAAAGTCAGTCACTCAGTCATGTCTGTCTCGGCCACCCCATGAACTGTAGCCTGTATTCAACCCTAAACACTTAAGCGTGCATCTCCCAAGAATCTTCCTATTCAGCCTCATCACTATTACCACACTTAAGAACATCAGGAGTATATCAATAACTTCATCCAACATTCAGTCCATATACAAACTTCTCCAATTATCCTCATAACTTTTAAAAAATCTGAAATTCAGTCAAATTTACCCATTTTGTTTGCCTATGTCTCTCTAGTCTCCCGGAATCTAGAGCTGTTTTCCTAACTCCCCCGGTTCTTATCTGACTTGTTTCAGTGGTCATCATGCTGTGAACTTCATCCGAGCTACTGCAGCTAGCAAGAACTCATTTACTCTTTTGGCTGCGTGATATTCCACAGTGAGTGAATGCTCCACAAATTATTTACCCATTTAAATGGTGGGCATTTGGGTAGTTTCTGGTATTTTCCTGCCGTTAATAGTATTGTTGGTAATATGTACATGTCTCTTGGTGAACATGCACACCTACCCAGGAAGGAATTTGGGGGTCTTTGGATGGGTGCATAACTGACCCCATCTTGGGTCCTTGGTTTCTCCTGGCTTTCTGCTGACCCTACCCGGGGCCGTATTGTGCAGTAAATCACTTCTCTGCTGTCAACAGCTCTGTAGTTAATAGATATTCTTTAATAATCACTAGGACTAGATGGCTTCTATGCTCTGTTAGTCCCCAAGGATGAAAACCTTCCCTGATGTATTGTCAGCACCCAGGAGACTAGTTACCCATTTGTAAACCTTGACTTAGGAATGAATGCTCTGTTTCCAAGCACCTACCAGTGCAAAAGCTAAAGCTCCAATACTTTGGCCACTTGATGAAAAGAGCCGATTCATTGGAAAGACCCTGATGCTGGGAATGACTGAGGGCAGGAAGAGAAGGGGGTGACAGAGGATGAGATAATTAGATAGCATCACCAACTCAGAGGATATGAGTTTGAACAAATGCCAGGTGATATTGGAGGAGGACAGAGAACCTTGGTGTGCTGTAGTCCATGAAGTCACAAAGAGTCAGACATGACTTAGTCACTGAAAAACAACAAAAACAACACTTATACCCTAGGTTAACTATAAAACTGCCCCAGCAGCCCTTTGACAGTATGGTGTGCCGGTGAACTGCTGCCTGTCCAATCCAGATTCCGCTATGTAAGTTACCCTATAATAAACTGATCTGTTGCCTCTATGGAGCTGCCTGCCTCCTTTTGCTGTTTCAAGATGTCTTCTCAGTTGGCTGAACATTTTTCCTTCAATCCATCTTCCAACATCCATCATTAAGTATAATGTTCTCTGTAGATTTATTTTTTTTGTAGTTACCTTCTATCAAATTGAGAAATTCCTTTCTATGCCTAGGTTGCTAAGAGTTTTATTTTTTATTGTGATTGAGTATGAATGTTAATTTAATGATTTTTCATGTATCTATCAAGGAGGTCATATTAACTTTTCACCATTGATCTATCAATATGACAAATTACATTGATCAGTTTTGAGATGTTAAAGCAATCTCGCATACCTGGAATGAATATCTCTTGTCTAAGTGTTGCCTTTATATATTGCTGTATTTGATTTACTATTTCAAATAAGTTAAAGAAATATTGTTTTTATTATTTCAAGTAAATGCTATATTTTTGTATGTATGCTTACAATGAGAATTATGTTAAAGAACTATAGCTTTTTAAGCTTATCTTTGTTTTTTGATTCTGCTGGGTTTTTGCTGTGAGTGGGCTTTCTCTAGTTGGGCTGAGTGCGGGCTCCTCTTTGTTGCATGCGTGGACTCCTCATTGTGGTAGTCGTGGCACAAGGCTCAGTGGTTTCTGTGCACGGACTTAGTTGTTCTGCAGCACGTGGAATCTTCCCAGGCCAGGGATCCACTCCGCATTGGCATGGTGGATTCTTATCTACTGTGCCACCAGGCAAGTCCCCAGTCATTTTTAAACTTCTATCAATTGTATTTTCTACATTTTAAAGTTAAGGTATTGGGGACACAGAGATTGAAGGCTGTAATACCATCCTCATGTATTTACCCCTCCATCCTTACGTAAGCTCCCTCTATCTGGAAATGCTTGTTTTATGCTTTCTTTGACATATAGAGTTTGAGGTTTATAGTCATATGGGTTTTTATCTGGTTCAAATTTGCATACTGTGGCATTTTCCATTCTTTTCATTAAACTTTCTGTGTTTAAGGTGGGTTCTAATTCACATACTTTCTGCAGCATTTGACTTCACATGGGGGTCTCTAATGTGACTTCCCTACTGCTTAGGTCTCAGGTTCTGTATCCTGCCCTTGGCACCTCCTGGGCTGTTAAAACTCAGGCTTTAGCTATCAGGAATAAAAATATGTCTTCTACAAAATTATTTTTAATTTTATTTTTAAATCACTTCATTGAATGAGGTAGTGTTGACATTTACATAGCTATACAAATTTAATATATACAACTTGATTAGTTTGGAAATAAGTATACATCTGAGAAACCATCATCACAGTCTATGCCATAAAGATAACCATCATTGTTGAATGTTTCCTTCTACCCTCTATATTATTAAATCTTTGTGATAAGAACACAACATTAGATATACCAAACTTTTAAATATACAGTACAATATTGTTAACTATTGGGCTTCCCTGGTGGCTCAGTGGTAAAGAATCCGCCTGCCAATGCAGGAAACGTGGGTTCGATTCCTGGCTTGGGAAGATCCCCTGGAGAAGGAAATGGCAAACGACTCCAATATTCTTGCCTGGGAAATCCCATGGACAGAGGAGCCTGGTGGGCTACAGTCCATGGGATCGCAAAGAATTGCATATGACTTAGGGATTAAACAACAACAACAACCACAACATTGCTAACTATAGACATTATACAGTGTATAGATTTCTAGGGCTTATTCACTGTGTATAACTGAAACTTTATACCCTTTGACTAATACCCCAGTCCACTCCCAGCCCCTGGCAACCTCCGTGATAGTGTTTGCTTCTATAAGTTTGACCATTTTAGATTCTCCATGTAAGTAACATCTTAAAAGGTTTTGTCCTTCTGTGTCTTATTTCACTTAACATAATGCCCTCCAGGTTCATTCATGTTGTCATAAGTGGCAGGATTTCCCACTTTTTAAAGGCTGAATAGCATTCCATTGTATGTGGGTACCACATTCTCTTTACCCCTTTGTGTGTTGATGGACCTTAGGTTGCCTCCAAGACTTGGCAGTGGTGAACAATGCTGCAATGAACACGAAGTGCAGGCATCTCTTAAAATCCTGACTTTACTTCTTGTGGATTCATACCCAGACGTGGGATTGTGGGATCATAGCATAGTTCTGTTAGGCAGTTAGAATAAGAAAAAAGGAGTCCAGAATGGCAGTGGCTAAACCACACAGAAGGGGAAAGCCCGAGAAAATAGAACAAAGGAAGAGTCGGAGGACAGGAGTGAGGACCTTGGGTAAAACAACATCCCTGGCTAGCCCAATTTACATAGGGCAGGCTCGGGGGAGAAGAAAAGAACTTAAAAAGAGGGGCCAAAACTGGGCCAGAGGCCAGCCCTCACGCCTCAAGGATGTATTTTCCTTTCTTTCTAAATAAAATTGAGCTGTAACACTGGTCTGTCTGAGGAAATTACGAGGAAATTACGTGGGGCTGTAATACTGGTCCATCCATTGCTTCAAATTTTTGTTGTGATGAGACAGAACCCAGGAAATTACTAACTCCCCCAACAGTTCTATTCATTCTTAGGAAGTCTTTAAGTAAATACTTGGAGAAGGCAATGGCACCCCACTCCAGTACTCTTGCCTGGAAAATCCCATGGACGGAGGAGCCTGGTAGGCTGCAGTCCATGGGGTCTCTAAGACTGAGCGACTTCACTTTCGCTTTTCACTTTCATGCATTGGAGAAGGAAATGGCAACCCATGCCAGTGTTCTTG
Source organism: Ovis aries (assembly GCF_016772045.2). Classification (NCBI taxonomy): domain Eukaryota; kingdom Metazoa; phylum Chordata; class Mammalia; order Artiodactyla; family Bovidae; genus Ovis; species Ovis aries. The sequence continues at coordinate 74,280,848 of NC_056068.1, forward strand.
CCTGGAGAATCCCAGGGACAGGGAAGCCTGGTGGGCTGCCGTCTATGGGGTTGCACAGAGTCGGACATAACTGAAGTGGCTTAGCAGTAAGTAAATACTGACTCCAGCACTTACTCTCTGGTTAGCATTTTCTTATTGTTTCTGCCCTCTCATTGCCTCCCTGACTTCACTGCCAGCTCAGTCATGATTTTAAAAGTATTTTACTTATATTCTCATACATTTTTAGGTCTTTGAGTATTGAGAAGGGTTCCTCTAAATACTTGTTCCAAAATATTTCTGAAAATGAAAATCTCTTCTTCACCTACTCACCAATAGGGCTGTTTGTCCAATATGTAGGAGATCTTTTAAAGTACCATTTTATTTAGAAATACATCCTCCGGAGAAGGCAATGGCAACCCACTCCAGTGTTCTTGCCTGGAGAATCCCAGGGACGGAGGAGCCTAGTGGGCTGCCATCTATGGGGTCACACAGAGTTGGACACGACTGAAGCGACTTAGCAGCAGCAGCAGCAGCATAGTATTCATCTTTCAACTTTGTTAGTAGCATCATTTTTTCTAACACACTGGCTTTGGGTTCCCTGCATCATACATAGAACTCCCATTATCTGTTTTACATATGGTAACGTATATGTTTCAATGTTATTCTCTCATATCACCTCACCCTCTCCTTCCCCAAGTAGCATCATTTTTATGGAGAAAATTCGAACACTAATAAAATTAAACCTGTCCCTCTTTTTCTTTATGGCTTCTGGGTGTCATACCTCACCCAGTTAAGTATTTCCCACACCTACATTTTATTTTAATTTTCTAAAGTTTAAGCTGTTACATTAAGCTATTAATTCATCTGGAATTTATTATTATAGAAAATGTATAGAAAGGATTTAACTGTATTCAATCCATGTAGATTGTGAATTATACTGGCACCATTTAGTAAATAAGCTATGCAATATGTTGAGTTGAAATGTCACCTTTATTACACATTACATTCTCACATATACTTGGATCTATTTTGGGCTTTTCTATTATGAACCAATGGTGCATTTGTGTCTTTTGGTGTCAAAATCAGACTTATATTCATTGCAGTGCCCTTAGTTTGAAGTTTTAGTATTTCCTATGGCAAGTTCCTTCTCAAAGTAATAATGAGATTACTTTCCAATTTTTTCTTGGCAATTATTAAATGCTTATTCTTCCACCTAAAATTTTAAATTGTTTTCTCTGTGTCGGGGAATTATATTTTTTCATTCTATTTTCTATTAATTTAGGAAGTATTTTTCTTTCCTTGCCTTTCTTTAAGAAGTTTTTTTCCTGCCATACACATAGAGTTGAAATTGCAGAATTTGCTCTGTACATGTAACATGCTGACTCTTTTATATGCCATTACATTTCATTCTCACCATAATCTCTGTGAAAGAATTTTAATATCCCCATTTTAGAGTAAGAAAAAGGACAGAGAAGGGCAGTAATGTGCCCAGGATCATTAGTGAAGAGTGAGCAGGGGTCCCACCCCTGATAGTCTATGTATCATGCTCCCAAGGGGACCTGGGCATCTAAGAGTTCATTTCCAGTGGTTCTCAGGCCCCCATTTTCTTATTAGAGTGTTTGGATTATTAAATAAGAAATAGCCAAAAATCCAGTTTGTGTAGAATAAGATTTGCTCTTAGGACATTGATTTCATCTCATAGCCTGGACCAACTGTCTGCTGGGGTCCAGGCATTTATTCATTCTTTCTGCCACTTGCCTAGCAGTCATGTAGGGAGCTGCCTAGTACATGCGACTGCTGATCTTCATATGTCACTTCGTGGGCACTGTCACGTGTCTTCATACGTCACTGTTATCAGCACTGTTCGAGACCAAAGAACGAGGCTTTGCCCCAATGAACTTTCACTATATTTGAGGAGTTGTAAATAGAGAGCTAAAGAGTCAAGCACAGACTAAAATAGCCAACACAGGACTAGCCTCTGTGGCTCCTGTTGAGTCCTCAGGTGCAATGCCTGGCAGGTATAACATTGTGGAGGTTGAAGGAATGAACCAGATCTACAACACAGGAGGCTAAGCAGCAAAGGGAATAAAAGGGGTTTATTTTCTGTCAATGTAAAACAGTTCTCTCAATTGGAAGAAGAAATCCAGTTAGGAACACACCCAACTGAGATCAGCTCTGTAGAAATCTTTAAAATAATGGAGTGGCCTTCTATACCAATGTTCTTATGAAGATGAAAGAAAGTGATGGTCTCTGGGCAGAAACAAAGGCAGCGCACTCTCATTACCTTGTCCAGATTCCTGTCTGAGAAGGACACTGCTGTGTGCTGGGGTCCCAGGATAGGAACTGGGGACATGTGGGCTGGTTCCTGCCCTCCTCCAGCAAGTTTGGGTTTCCTCTTCAACATACTGGATGGTTCTGCTCTGGGGTCAGAACCAATGTTTTTTCTGGTTTATCACCTGCCCGCTTGCCTTATAATGAGTTTATTTTTATAGTGAGATAGTATCTCCTAACTTAGGACTATTTTTTCAAAAGTATGATGAGTTTAAAGCTTACAGCAAATTTAGCAATCATTTCATTCATGGTTTCTCAAATTAATCCATTGCAAATTATACACTTTAAGATCTTAGTTGATTTTACACAAACAAATGGAGGATGTTTTATGGTCAATAAGTTTGGAAATGTCAAATTGAAGAAAATTGAAGAGGCTAGGCCTCTTAACACCATTATGTGCATTTGAATTGCACAGAGGGAGCTACGGTCAAAATTACTTATTTGACCTGGGAAATTTTTCCTGTCAGTTTCACTGTCTTCTTGGGATATGGTGTTCCAAAGGAAACTGGTCCAGTTCAGTCCTCTTCACAGATACGAGATCTGAGCCTAAGAGCATGGAATAATTTGCTCAAGATTTTCTGTCCATGGGTGGCCAATTCTGGACTCCTGACCCTCAACCTGGGACACTCTCAATGAAATCAACCATCTTATCTGATCCAGAGTGGGCTAAATGGTGGACAGAGTTGACATCTTGGTTTCATGTGAACTACACAGAAAATCAGGATGACTTTTCAAAATAGAGCAATCCAGAGAAGAAAGGAGGGATCTGCTAGGTTGGATGGTAGGGGTGGGAGCCATGGGTTCACCTCCTCTTTGTGTCAACTTCCCCCCTCAAGAACCCTTTGTGATGGCACAATAGTTCTGTGATGCAGGCCTAGAACTCAGCTTTCCAGTACATTCTCAAGGCCCAGCTGCATGAGGCTGGTGAAAGACTCTTCTGAGCAGGCTAGTGTCCCATGGCCGAGCCCAAGCCTGGCTTCTTGGAGAATTGATTCTATCTTCTACTTCCTGTGTGGTGGGGGTTCCTCCATCTGTGTCTCTGCTTTCTATAAAGGAATCTAATATTGAAGAAAAATGGAGGTACAGGTCAGATAAGGAAAGCCTACTTTCCAGGGAACAGATTGGGCAGGGCAGAGATTAGAGGAGGGACTAGGGCTCTCCTATCCATGGCTCGCAGGCTGAGTGTGGCAGGGAGCCTCTGCAACAACTCAAGTAGGATAATTCAGTAGCCGTGGATTGGATTCTTGAGAGAGTCTGGAAGAGAGGCCCCTACGCATCAGTGAGGAGAAGGCAATGGCAACCCACTCCAGTACTCTTGCCTGGAAAATCCCGTGGATGGAGGAGCCTGGTGGGCTACAGTCCATGGGGCCTCTAAGAGTCAGACACGACTGAGCGACTTCACTTTCACTTTTCACTTTCATGCATTGGAGAAGGAAATGGCAACCCACTCCAGTGTTCTTGCCTGGAGAATCCCAGGGACAGAGGAGCCTGGTGGGCTGCTGTCTATGGGGTCGCACAGAGTCGGACACGACTGAAGTGACTTAGCAGCAGCAGCAGCAGCAATCATCAGTGAACCTTGTGCATTAGTTGACTTTCCTTCTCAGTATCTCTAGGTGCAGTCTTTCCTTTGTGTTAGGGCTGATGTGGAGAGCAGTCTTTAGCTTCGAAAAGTCTCCTATCAGACCTTCTGGCAAAGTTCCGGGAGAGGTGGCTCACAGGAGAAGAATCTGGAGACCATCCATGCTGTCCACGCAGGGGACTGAAGGAGGGTGGAGCTAGGCAGTGCGTCTCGCCACTGGGTGGCGCTGTGAGCTGCTGCGGTTGATTCTGGAGGACACGTCTCAGGCTTACCCCTCCGGGATGACTTCCGGTCTGCATCACAGGAGAGACCACCAGTGAACATGACTCAGCACTGTCCCTGAGGGCCTCACTATCAACCTCGTGATCACTGATCATCTTATCCTGTATGCGAATTCCTAAGGCTCTCCACGTCTAATCGAAAGGAACATTCCTCTGGGCCTCCTTTGCTCCTGCAGCTTCATCAGCTTGCCTGCAAGAAGCCAAGGTGGCCCCGGGGGCCCCTCTGTCTTAGGGAAAGGTGGGTCATCGCTCCACCTTCTTTCCTGATCCAGTCTTCCCAGAAGATGACACGGAAGGAGAACCTCTAGAGAAGGGGATGTGGAAGAGAGCCTTAGGATGAGGCCTAGAAGGGCCCTGAGAAGTCAGGGATATGACTCCTGACAAGCCTTCCTTGTCCCCATTCTGCCCACACAGCTGTGTATCCATCTCACAGCCCCAGGGACAAGCCCCTTTGTGAGGGCAGCTTTCTGGCCGGGGCAAGATCACTGTTGTGGGGCATGTGGCAGAGTGTCCCGCTGCCCTCTGGGGGCCTCCTGATGGGGCTGCTCCCACTATGTCCCAGCTCCTCTGCGTTTGCCTTTGCCAACACTAGCTTCTTCATCCTCAGCCTCCATTTTCTCCTGGGGCCTTCACGTAGCGTTTGTTCTCGGCCAATGTCCTCACTCACTGGCGCCTCTCTTCCACCAGCACACTTCTACCTCTGGACCCCACATTCTTCACCTCTACACCTTGACTTTGTTGTCAAAAGTGAACCACAGGTGCATACTCAGCCCCTAGAGCTTAAGCCCTGCCCGGGCCCCCCATCCACCTTCTCAGTTGATCCTTCAACCTCCCTCAGGAGGGTCTCAACCTCTCACCAAATCCTGCGTGGAGCTGACTGATTTCATTTGCCTGTCATCACCCACCACCAACTTTCTCCCCAACTGCCAGGCCCCGCTTTAAGTCACTCAGGCTGATCTGATGCCATCTTCTCTGTCCCAACCATGCCAGGCAGGGACCACTCATGTCTTTTGTTATTAGCTTTATTTTATTATTTTTCTCTAGTCTTGATGTTCTAGTATCTTGAGTCCTCAATGGCCAGGAAGAAATTACCCCTCCAAAGGGTTACCAGTTCTTAGACTCAGCAAATGGCTTGCCTGTCAGGGTCACGGTTCTTTCATTTGCACCTGCTGAAATGTCTTATTCTTTAAATACTTTTTCATAATGCAGTCACCGAGAAAAAGACAAAAAAAAAAAAGAAAAGAAAGAAAACTAAAAACACTCATGGGCTTGTCAAAGTGAGAGGATCCAGTGGGCGCAACCCCAAGACAGGCTTACCCTGTATGTCTTCTCTCTGAAACTTTGTACAGCTGGAGGGATGGGTAGGGTTGCATAAGAAACAGGAGAGCACTTTGTTGACAGTGAGAAATTTAGAGTATGCAATACTTCTTGGAATTCAATGTTAATAATATCGAGTTGACACAAGAGTTAGCAAATTTACTTAACTTGGTCATAGTTTTGAAACCAATAAGCTCTTGTTTCAAAGCCATATCATTCCTCTAAAAGATGCGAACCAGTTGTGTCAACATCAGTCAGTTCAGTTCAGTCGCTCAGTCATGTCCGACTCCTTGCGACCCCAAGGACTGCAGCACGCTAGTCTTCCCTGTCCATCACCAACTCCCAGAGTTTGCTCAAACTCATGTCCACTGAGTCATTGTTGCCAGCCAACCATCTCATCCTCCATCATTTCCTTTTCCTCCGACCTTCAATCTTTCCCAGCATCAGGATCTTTTCAAATGAGTCAGTTCTTCACATCAGGTGGCCAAAGTATTGGAGTTTCAGCTTCAGCATCAGTCCTTCCAATGAATATTCAGGACTGATTTCCTTTAGGATGGACTGGTTGGATCTCCTTGCAGTCCAAGGGACTCTCAAGAGTCTTCTGCATATAACAAGGGGAAAATCTTTGAAGTACTAGTTTCAGTTATTGGGGAAAAACTTTTGGTGGTAAAGTAAATATAATGGAACTTACCATTCTAACCGTTTAAAAAGTACACAGTTGGGTGGCATTAAGTACTTCCACAATGTGGTACAAACTTCACCACAACTTGGTTCTAGAACTTATTTCTATTTCCCTGAAAGGAAACCTCACATCCATTAAGCAGTGACTCCCCATTGCTCCCACCCCTGCAACCCAGCGTCTGGCACCTACTCATCTGTTTTCTGTCTCTAGAGACTTTCTTATTCTGGATATTTCATATAAGTGGAATCAATTGTTGGACCTTTTGTGTTTGGCTTCTTTCACTTAGCACAATGCTTTCAGTGTTATTCTATGTTATAGGTGAACAATTTCCATTGTTTGGATAGCCTACATTTCTAGTCATTCATAGGATAGTTGGGTGGTTGCCACCTATTTGCTATTTCGAGTAACACAGCTATGAAATTTGTATACAGATTTTGTTTGAACACCTGTGCTGAAGAGGCCATTTTTTCTCCCATTAGTCTTGGCACTCTTGTGGAAAATCAGTTTACCATATATGTATTATTTTATTTCTAGACTTCAAATTCTATCTCATTAATCGATATGTCTATCCTTATGTAAGTACCATACTGCGTTTAGTATTTTAATTCTGCAGTAAGTTTTGAAATCAAGAAGTATGAGTCCTCCAGCTCCTTTTTTTTTTTTTTTTTTTAGTATGACTGGGGGCCCTTGCAAGTCCATATGAATTTTAGGATAAGTTTTTCCATTTCTGCCAAAAATGCACCCAGGATTTTTGAAAGGAATTTCAGTGAATCTGTAGATCACTTGGGATGATTTCTGTCTTAATAATATTAATTCTTTCAATCCATAGGCATATTGTTTTCCCATTTATTTATATTTCCTTTAATATCTTTCAGCATTTTTTTTCATTTTTGATGTATAAATCTTCCCAAAAATAGATGAGGGAACATTTTAACTCATTACATGAGGCCAATATTATCCTGATATCAAAGCAATCAAATGCATAAAAAACAATAAATAAAAAACTACAGATCAATATCCCTTATGAATAGAGATGCAAAATTCTCAACAAAATAGCAAACCAAATCCAACAGCATATTAAAAGGACTACATACCATGACCAAATGAGATTTATCCCAGCAATTCCAAGATGATTTAATGCCAAAAAGCATTTGATAAAATCAAACACAAAATGCCAAAGACTATTCAAATTACCGTACAATTGCACTCATTTCACATACTAGCAAGATTATGCTGAAAATCTTTCAAGCTAGGCTTCAACGGTATGTGAACCAGGAACTTCCAGATGTACAAGATGGATTTATAAAAGAGGAAACAGAGATCAAATTGCCAGCATATGCTGGATTATAGAAAAAGCAAAGGAATTCCAAAAAAACATCATCTTCTGCTTTATTGACTACACTAAAGCCTTTGACTGTGTGGATCACAACAAACTGTGGAAAATTCTTAAAGAGACAGGAATAACAGACCACATTACCTGCCTCCTGAGAAACCTGTATGCAGGACAAGAAGCAGCAAAACTGGACATGGAACAACAGACTGATTTAGAATTGGGAAAGGAGTACGTCAAGGCTGTATATTGTCACCCTGCTTATTTAACTTATATGCAGAGTACAGCTGACTCATCATACGAAATGCTGGGCTGGATGACTCACAAGCTGGAATCAAGGTTCCTGGGATAAATAGCAACAACCAGATATGAAGATGATACCACTCTAACGGCAGAAGGCAAAAAGGACCTAAAGAGTCTTTTGATGGAGGTGAAAGAAGAGAGTGAAAAATCTGACATAAAAGTCAACATTCAAAAGCTAAGATCACAGCATCCGGTCCAATCACTTCATGGCAAATAGATGGAGAAAAAAGGAAAAGTGGAAACAGTGTTAAATTTCATATTTTTTGGCTCCAAAATCAATGCAGTGACAGAAGCCAGGAAATTAAAAGACATTTGCTCCTTGGAAGAAAAGCTATAACAACCCTAAACAGTGCATTAAAAAGCAGAGACATCACATTGCTGACAAAGGTCTGTATAGTCAAAGCTATGGTTTTTCCAGTAGCCATGTACAGTGTGAGAGTTGGACCATACAGAAAGAAAACTGAGGGCCGAAGAACCGATGCTTTCAAACTGTGGTGCTGGAGAAGACTTTTAGAGTCCCTTGGACTGCAAGGAGATCAAACCAGTCAGTCCTAAAGGAAATCAACCCTGAATATTCATTGTAAGGACTGATGCTGAAGCTGAAGGTCCAATACTTTGGCCACCTGATGGGAACAGCTGACTCATTGGAAAAGACCCTGATACTGGGAAAGACTGAGGGCAAGAGGAGAGGGGAACAACAGAGGATGAGATGGTTGGATGGCATCACTGACTCAATGGACATGAGTTTGAGCAAACTCAGGGAGATAGTGAGGGACATGAACTTGGCACGCTGCAGTTCATGGGGCTGCAAAGAGTCGGACACAACTGAGCGACTGAACAACAACGATACAACTTCCATAACAAAATACCCAACAACCAGCAACAGAACTTCTTAACCTAATAAAGAGCATTTATGAAAAACTCACAGCTAACATCATAATCAGTAGTGAAAGACCGAATGTTTTCCCCCTAAGATCAGGTACAAAGAAAGGTGCCTGCTTTCACCAGTTTTTCAGTATTGTAGTGGAAATTCTAGCCAGGGCAATTCTACACGAAAAATAAATAAAAGTCACTCTAATTGAAAAGAGAGAAGTAAAAGTTATCTGTACTCTTTGCGGGAGGTCTGTTAGTAGCAAGTGCTCTGTTTTGTGTTTTGTTATTGTGGTTAAAAGATCATTTCACTGGTTGCACAACTCCAGGTTGATAGTTTTTCTCAGCACTTTAAAGACTATATTCTACTGTCTTCTAACTTCATTAGGGATTGTAGTGGGGTCCAATGGGGGTATAATTGTCTTTTCCTGTGCAATGATTTTCTGTCTCCCCAGCTGCTTTAAGATATTGTCTGTGTTTACTGATCTGCACGTTCGCTGCCGCAGATCTAAGGGAGTGGTCACGAGGGTGATTTGCGCCTCTCAACATTAAAAGAAAATATTACACTGGGGCAAAAGGGCAGTTTTCTAGAAAAGAGAGCAACCACAGTCATTGGGAGCCCAGGGAACACAAGAAACACTTTCTAAAATTATATTTGCCTCTTAACACAAGAGTCTCCCTTCATCCAGGTGAGCAAACAGCTTCTAAAATGCAGCCCAGATCAGCTGAGGTTGGCCTCTGGGGGGGGTGAGGCTCCCAGAAGCTGGTGTGGTAAGGAGGGGGGGGTGTGGACTTTGTGCTCTGCTGAGCTCTTTCATGCAGGGCTGGGGACACTGGGTAAATGTGCTCCATCAGCCTGGCGACAATGACACTATACTGACATCATCGCTACCTGAACGGCCCTCTGGTAAGGACCTCAACCACTAGTAACTGGAGGGGGCGGGGTGGGGCGGGGGCAGTCTCCAGGGGTAAAAGCAAGGTCACACCACAGACACAAAGCATTATGATTCTGATATCACCTCCAGAAGGTGCTTCATGGGCTCTCAGCTTGCACAGAGGCCTCCCCGCTGTGCATCCCACGTGCTGTGGGGGCCTCCCTTCTGCTTCATTTCCAGCCCAGACACAAGTCTAGCTCAGAGCTCAGGTCCCCGTACTGTCCTGGGTCTTTCCAGCACCCCAAAAGTGCCTTGCCACCCATTACTCTTTGTTCTGGTAGTGGTGGGGAAAGCAACCATCACCCTTTAGTGCCACCTGTACATCCACATATCACTGAGTCCTAAAGGGTATTTCCTGCTATGACCCCATTTGAAAGCTGAGAACACTGAGGTTCCAGTCATGCGGCCCAACAGGGTTGAAACCAGTAGAGCTATCCTTTCTCTTTCCACCTCCACAGACCTCTCTGCCCTCCTCAGCCCCTGGACCATTCTTTTTCTCCATTTTTCCTTCAACCAGACAAACCCCTGACACTTGAACACACCCGATGATCCAATCAGTCCATCCTAAAGGAAATCAGTCCTGAATATTCATTGGAAGGACTGATCCAATACTTTGGCCACCTGATGTGAAGAACTGACTCATTTGAAAAGACCCTGATGCTGGGAAAGATTGAAGGTGGGAGGAGAAGGGGACAACAGAGGATGAGATGGTTGGATGGCACCACCGACTCAGTGGACATGAGTTTGAGCAAGCTCTCGGAGTTGGTGATGGACAGGGAGGCCTGGCGTGCTGCAGTCCATGGGGGTCACAGAAAGTCAGACGCGACTGGGTGACTGAACCGAACTGAACTGAACTGACCTGGCTCAGCCACGGAACTGACTCTGAGGGTAAAACCAGTGTCCTTTCTTTTCAGTGAAAGTCTACCTTGACCTTTCAACCTGATGCCTGACATTACCTAAAGGGGCCAAGCTGGCTTTGGCCTGAAGCCAAACAAGATGACGCTACATCCTGACTGCTTTGCCGATTGTTTCTCCCCATTCTGCATGTGGGCTGTTTTATAACCTGCACTCCTCAAACTCTGATCAGTGATCACCTTAAGCCTGATCTTAGTGAGGCAAAATGAAGACTTTGTGATAAATAGTGGTTTCTGCCAAAAACCTGTCTATGACAGAGAATTGGGGGAATCTGAAAACCGAAACGAGTTTGGTCAAGTTGGGAAAAGCAGCGTGGCAAGTCGGACTGGCAGCCCTAGAGACCTGAGGGAGAGGGTGACCGACATGACTATAGCTGGGTTTCTGTTTGTGAGCTGGACATGTTTCCACAGTTTAACTGCAGACACAGCCTCTATAGGCATGGCTACAATGTTCCCGGCTTTGTGTTGAGCACATAACATGCATTTGTTGTTTGATTGTCGTGGGGTGAATGGAGGACCCCTCCAAACACACGCCCACATCCTAACCTCCGGACCCCATGAATAGGACCAGATTTAGAAAAAGGACCTTTGCAGACATAATGAAGTTAAGGATCTCGGGATCGTCTCTGATTAACCAAGTGGGCCCTATACCCAACGCCAAGAATCTTTATAGAAGACCCAGAGAGAGACAGGTGAGGAAGCCCACGAGAAGACAGGGGGCAGAGAGTGGAGTGAGACGGCCACAGGCCAAGGAAAACCCAGACTCACCAGGAGCTGGGAGAGACAGGGACTTTCCCCCTCGAGCCTTCGGAAGGAGCACGGCCATGCTGATGCCTTGATTTTGGACTTCTGGCCTTCAGAATGGTGACAGAATGCTTTTCTGTCGTAAGGCACCCAGCTTATAGCAATTTGTGATGGCAGCTCTAGGAAACGATGATTCCTTCAACTGCCCTGGGAAATGGGCATGTCAGTGACATGCCCAAGGTCACAACCTAACTCCTGTGGGATTCCATTTACTTCTGTCAGAAAAATGAGGATGTTGGAATAAAAGGTTGAAATGTATTCCCCCAAGTTTCCCATAAACGTGTGAATAAATTGAGGTTATCGCCAGAGGCTGTAAGAGGCTTTAGCAACATGGCCTCTTGCTGCCCTCTAGTGGTCAGGATGGTGAATGTCACCACGTTGTCTCCGTCGTTTCTAGCTCCGTGTGTGCGCGCGCGCGCCTGTGTGTGTGTGTGTGTGTGTGTGTGTGTGTGTGTGTGTGTGTGTGAGTCTCTCTCAGTCGTGTCTAAGTCTTTGAGATCCCATGGACTGTAAGCCCACCAAGCTTCTCTGTCCATGGAATTTTCCAGGCAAGAATACTGGAGTGTGTAGCCATTCCCTCTTCCAGGGAACCTTTCCCCACCCAGGGATCAAACCCAGGTCTTCTGCATTGTAGGCGGATTCTTTACCATCTGAGACACTAGGGAAGCCCAGCTCCACCGAGAACCAGTAAAAAGCTGTGCACTTTAGCAGAATAAAACTTAAGAAATGTCTCTCTGTGCTCTACCAGGGTCCGCCTACAAGAAGAGAGATTATGTTCACTTCATTAGGGCACATCCAGCCACCCAGCGCTGAGCCCTGAAGAGGAGAGGAGGCAAGGTGCAGCAGCAGGGCCTGGTGGGACTGGTCCCCCGCCTACTCCTGGGTGAACCTGGGCGTGGTGCAGCCCTCTTGGAGCTGCCCGTTCCTCGTCTGTGAAATGAGCACAATACTTGCCTCACACTATGAGACGAAATGATATAAAGTGCCCAGCACATGGCAGGCCCTCAACAAAGGTTGATACGCGATACATTTTGTGTGAAAGAAATGCGATCACCTACATAAAGGACAGGGGTTTCCCTGGTGGCTTAGTGGTAAAGAATTCACCTCCCAAAGCAGGAGAACGCGTGTTCGCTCCCTCGGTCAGGGAGATCCCCTGGAGAAGGAAATGGCAGCCCGCTCCAGTATTCTTGCCTGGGAAATCCCATGCACAGAAGAGCCTGGTGGGCTACAGTCCATGGGGTCACAGAAGAGTCGAACGTGACTTAGCGACTAAACAACCACAACACAAAACAAAATGTCAGAGCCTAGAAGAGAGCCATAAATGGTGTGTGAATGAGAAGGAAGCAGGAGGGTATTCGGGGGGGAATCCTGGACTTGTCAGAGCTTTGGGGCCTGATTTATTAGCCCTGAGACACACTCACTCTGTGTCACTTCTCTGGACCTCAGCTTTGTCATCTGTGAAATGGAAAGTTGAAGAAAAGAATCCAGTAACTGAAAGCCCATGGACAGTGACTTAATCCATTGACCAAATCTGTCCTGCCACTTGTTTTCATGCAGCCCGTGAGCTAAAAATGATTTTTACAGTTTAAATGGCTGAAAACAATCAAGAGAAGAACTGTTTTATGACGTGTGAAAAAATATGAAATTCAAATATGTGTCTGCAAATCAAGTTCTGTTGGAATCTAGCCAAGCTCATTTTTTATGTTTTGTCCATGGTTCCTTTCTTGCTAAAACAGCAGAAATGAGGCGTTGGTTTAGAAAGCTGAAAATATCTGACCCTTCACAGAAAAAGTTAGCCAACCTCCAGCTTAACCAAGAAAGCTATTTGAAGCTCAGAATGACAGCATTCTGGGTTTACATCTCAGCAGTCGTCTTGACCTTTCCTTGGGTCTCATGGTGCCAGCCTCAGTTCCGTGAATCACGAGCTATATTCACTACAATAAGTAAGGAGCAGGGAGGAAGGCTCCCCTGCCATGGCACTTTTATCCAGGAAGAGAATACTTCCCAGAAACCCTGTGTGTGTGTGTGTGTGTGGGCGGGGGGGGAGTGTTAGTTTCTTAGTCGTGTCCGTTTCTTTTCGACCCCGTCGACTATAGCTTGCCATGCTCCCCTGTCCATGCGATTCTCCAGGCAAGAATACTGGAGTGGGTAGCCATTCCCTTCTCCAGAGGAACTTCCTGACCCAGGGATTGAACCCAGGTCTCCTGCATTACGAGCAGATTCTTTACCATCTGTGCCACCAGGGAAGCCCCTCCCAGAAGCCCTACCAGTTGTTTATAAGAAGATAAGAGCACGGGAGAGCAGAGGGACTAACTGCAAGGACTCAAGTGACTGATGGGGATGGCCTGAACTGAGAGGATGAAGATGGTGAGATGTGGACAGATTCTGGATACTTTCTGGGGGGATTTCTGCTGGACTGATTGGGTAGGGGTGGAAGGCAGAGAAAATGGGGACCGAGGGTCGTATCCACATATTTGGCTTAAACCACTGGGAAGCTCCTGGGATTATTGGACAAGTTTTACAGAAAAGGTAACTTTTAGGAATGAATCCAAATGTATTTCTTACATAAGAGCTTTGACTGCACGTGTGTGTGTGTGTGTGTGTGTGTGTGTGTGTGTGTGTGTATCCTCTCTTACTGGGATGCTCCCGTGCCCAGCAGGTTGGCGAGGGGGCAGAGGGGTAGAGTAGTGCTCACCACCAGCAGGTTGGCACGGGCTTGCTGCTGTAGCAACTTACTGATCCCGGCCCTCACAGCATGCTCACCACATGCCATGTGCTGTGCAAAGTGCTACCAATATTAACAGATGTAATCCTCAGAACAACCCAGAAGCCCCTTTACCAATTCTCATTTTATTGATGAGGAAATCTGGGATTCAGGAAAGTGAGGTGATGTGCCCCAAATGACAGCATGGCTGGTGGCAAAGCCAACATTTGAACTTGAGCCATCGGATTTCAGAGTCTAGGCTTACGAACAGCCCCTTCCAGCCACAGCAAAGGAAGGCAGGGCAGAGTGCTGAGCAGTTTGTCTTCCTTTCAGAGTCTCTAAATGTAAAAACACTTAAGTGCTGGCACATAGTAAGTGCTCACTAAAGTATAATAATTGCTGTTATTTTTATTAACACCAAGGAACCTGGCAGGCTACAACCCTCTTGAGTGGCCATGTTCTGTAGGAGGCAGAAGATGCAAGTTGGGGGAGAAATTGATTTATATCAGATGCCAAACCATCAAAAATAACTGGCAGGAGAGAAGAAATCAGACAGAGTGTGTGAGTGTCTTTATTTCTCTTTATTTGTTGTCACACTGTTACAGTTAAAGAGTGGAAATTTAGCAAGAAAAAGAACACAAGTCTGCCCACATTCTTCTAGATTTACATTCTTTTCACTTATTGAAAAAGGAAAAAAAATTGGACCAAATGTTAAAAACATGAAAAAAATCAAAAGGCAAGAAATATGGAGGGGAAAAAAATCAGACTGGCAGCTATGTGGAAATTGAAAAATGCAAATAACATGGAGCTTGTTTCAATTATCTGACGCCCCCATGCTGGAATTGATTACTGCTGTTGGGAGGAGAAAAAGGGATGAGAGAATTCTGCAAATGAGATCCTCAGATCTTTCGTGAGAAATTCAATCCCAGACACAAAAGTGCTAGAGGGGCAGGTTGAGAGGTGAAGAATGTGAGAATTCCCTTTTGAGGGGAGCTGGCAAGAATTCCTTGCTCTAGGGTTGATGTCCCTGTAGTAACAAGGATTTACCTCCAGGGGGCATCCAACTTCCTGCACCAGAAAGATGAGGTTCCAGGGTCCGCGGTGGGAAAGGGAGAGGCCCTGGTAGACTTGGAACCCCGAAGGCAGGGCAGCTCTGGCTGCCTCAGCAATGCTCTCTCCATTCAGAAAGGTCTTGAGTAAGGTCTTCTGAAGTCAAAACCAAACCACAAAAGAGAAACGGTACACAAGAAAAAGAAAGCAGCCATGGGCAGAAGAGAGCCGCGCTTTTCAAATCAGTCATTCCAGAAGGAAATTTGTGGTCAGGAATGGCTGCCCATGAGAACTGCTTTTCTGGGAATGACAGAAAATGTCTCATTAAGGAGGAAATGAAGGTGACCCCCTAAATAAGAGGTCAACAAACTTTTTTTGTCAAGGGAAGGTTAGTAAATATTTTAGGCTTTGCAGACAGTTGGGCTCTGTTGCAACAATACTGGCATAGTGTGAGATTAGCCGTAGACAATGAGTAAGCCAATGACCACGACTGTGTTCCAATAAGTTTATTTACGGACACTAAAATTTGAATTTCACTGTGAAGAGAATAGAAAGACAAGCCACAGACTGGCAGAAGATATTTGCAAAAAGCGTCTGATACGCAAAATATACAAAGAATTCTTAAAACTCAACAATGAGAAAATAACCCAATTAGAAAATGAGCAGCAGATCTGGACAGACACCTCACCAAAGAAGACACACAGATGTCACGTAAGCGTATGAAAAGATGCTCAACATCATAAGTCATTAGGGAACTGCACATTAAAACAACGAGTACCACTACACACCACCTAGAAACGCTAAAATCCGAAACGCTGACATCAAATGCTGACAAAGACGTGGAGTCACAGGAACTCTCACACATTGCTGGTGGGAATGCAAAATGGTACAGCTACTTTGGAAGACTGGTTGCTGCTGCTGCTAAGTCGCCTCAGTCGTGTCTGACTCTGTGCAACCCCATAGACGGCAGCCGACCAAGCTCCCCCGTCCCTGGGATTCTCCAGGCAAGAACCCTGGAGTGCTTTGCCATTTTCTTCTCCAATGCATGAAAGTAAAAAGTGAAAGTGAAGTCACTGAGTCGTGTCCAACTCTCACCGACCCCATGGACTGCAGCCTACCAGGCTCCTCGGTCGATGGGATTTTCCAGGCAAGAGTACTGGAGTGGGGTGCCATTGCCTTCTCCTGGAAGACTGGTGGTTTCTAGCCAAACCAAACATACTGTACCATCCAGCAATCACACTCCTTGGTATTTATCCAAATGACTTGAACATTTACGTCCACGCAAACGGGCATGCAAATGTTTCTAACAACCTTATTCTTATTTGCCAAAACTTGAAAATGACCAAGATGACCTTCAGTAGGTGAAGGGGTAAACAAGCTGTGGTCCATCCAGACAGTGGTGTGTCACTGAGCAATAAAAGAGATGAGCTAACAGGCCATGAATATACACAAAGGATATTCAAACGTGTGTTACCAAATGAAAGGGGCCAATCTGAAAAGGCTCCGTACTGCATAATTCCAACTGGTTGATGTTCTAGAAAAGGCAAAACTATGCAGACGGTACAAAGGTCAGTAGATGCCACAAACTGGGAAGGAGGAGGAAGGATGGATAAATGGAGGCTAGGCATATGTGCAGAGGATTTTTAGGGCAGTGAAGCTATGCTGTGTGATACTGTGATGGTGGATACATGTCTTTATATATTTGCCAAAATCCATAAAATATACACCATCAGGTGTGCCTGTGTGTTTGTGCCCAGTCATGTCCGACTCTTTGCAACCCCGTGGACTATAGCTCACCAGGCTCCTCTGTCCATGGGATTTCCCAGGCAAGAATACTGAAGTGGGTTGCCATTTCCTTCTCCAAGGAATCTTCCCAAGGAGTGAACACTAATGTAAACTATAGACTTTAGTTCATAATAATGTACCAACATTGGCTTATCCGTTGTAACAAATGTACTTCATTAATACAAGATAATTGAAGGCCATGGAGTGGTAGCAGTAGTGGGTATGTGGAAACTCTGTACATGCGGCTCTTTATTTTCTGTAAACTTAAAACTAGTAAAAAAAAAAAAACCAACAAAATAAAGCCTATTAAAAAAAGAAAGGAAAATATTTTCGATTTCATATATTTTCATGTGTCAAAATATTCTTTTTTTGATAGTGTAAAAAGCACTTTTAGCTTGTTCATACAAAAATAAGATCATACAAAAATAAGTGGATTTGGTGGATTTGGCCAGCAGGTATTTTGCCAGCCCCTAACGCTGTGTGTAATCATTTTGATAAAGGTGAGTCTCCTCTGAGAGCTGAGGTGGGGACGGGAGGGGAGACAGAGGGCAGGAGGGGAGCTGCTCCTAGACAACCTACTTTATACATGTTATTCCTGCCACAGTCATGGCCAACCCTCAGACTGGGAATCACTTACACACACACACACACACACACACACACACACACACACGTGAGGCTTTTGCTGACTCACAGTGACCATGGGAAGCTGGGAGTAGAGTGGCCTAAAGCAGGGATCCCCGAGGCATGTGGCCTGGGTTTCAACTCCAGCCCGCCACTTGCTGGCTCTGTGGCCTCACACTGGTGACTCAGCCCCTTTGTGCAGTGTTTGCTCATCTGCAGAACACAGATGATAGAGATCAGATCTGTTAAACAAGGCAGTTGTGCATATCACATGGTCCATACATGGTTATAGTATCTCTGTCCCCTGGCCCAGTCTTGGCACATATGCAAATATTTTGGGAAGGAAAGGAGAAGAAGAAAGGAAACTATACCAGTCAGCTATGAACACAACAATGCTACATAACAACCACCCCCAAACTCAGTGGCTGAAAACTAAAGTCCTTTATTCTCATACATGTGGTCAGCAAGTCAGCTGCAACTTGGCTGGGCTGGGCTGGACCCCTGACCCCAGGCTCCCGTTTGTCCAGTTTGCAGGTTGGGTTCAGATCTGCTCCATCTCTCTCTCATTTTCTCTGGGCCAGTGGCCACTTGGTGTGGGTGGCCTGCTCTCCATGTCTCATCCTGGTGCCCAAGGGAGAGGGAAGCGGCTCTTTGGGGCATGCCATCTTGTAGCAATCGGTGGAGCGTAAGAAGACAGGCCCAGTGCAAAGCCCAGGGCAACGGTGTGAACATGTCACACCGCCTAGTGTCAAGTCACGTCCATTGACCAGAACAAGACTTGTGGCCAGGCCCAAAGTCATGTTCCCTTGTAGGTGACAGAAAGCCAAGATTCCATATTCCAGGGTTGACATTGTGTGTGAGCCTGAAGGCCTGGATTTCCACAGGTTCAGCAGTTTCATTTTATCTTGAATTTTGCCTAGCAGAAATTTCCTAAGACTCAGTCCAAGAGGCCATGCCAAGCTGCTTAGACTTCTCATCACAGGAGGAAAAGAGATTCAGGTTTGTGCCTGAGACAGGGCTGAGCTGGTTGTTCTATAATTTGCGCTGAGCAAGAAGGAGGGTATGGCTTTCTGAAGCCAAGAAATAAAGCCCTGGGCAGGGCAGGAAGGGTCAGATGAAAAGGACAGAAGTGACTGCAAAGCACAGGCAGGATACCTAAGTGTCCGCCAGAGTCCAGACTCTCTACTTTATTTTGCATTAAAAAATGACTTCTAAGGACTTCCCTGGTGGTACAGTGGTTAAGAAGCCCCCTTCCAAAGCAGGGGACGTAGGTTTGATCCCTGGTCGAGGAACTAAGATCCCGCATTCTGCAGAGCAACTAGGCCTGTGCATTACTGAGGCTGAGAGCCACAACCAAAGGCTGTGCCCTGCAACGGAAGACCCTACATGATGCAGCTAAGACCCGATGCCCACAAACAGATGAACAAAAGAAATAAAATAACTTTGATAGGATTTTCTGACTTCAAAAGCAATACCTCATCTCTGGAGGAAAGTTAGAAAGGGCTGGTAAGCAAATAGAAGCAAGAAAATAAAAATGTACCTACGATCCTATCGACCAACAATACCACTCTCCACACTGGCTCAGTGTCCATTTGGTCTTTTTCCTGTGAGTGCAATATATTCATAGGTTCATTCATAAAAATGGAATCACACACTGCATCCTCCGTGTAACCTTTCCTTTCTTCATGTAGCAGTATATAACCAAAGTCCGTCAGCAGTCTATAGTCCTGTTTCAATGGCTATATAATATTCCATCGTATGAATTGTCAAAAGTTTGAAGAAAATAGAAGCAAAACCAGTGAATCACCAAAGTAGCAATTATTAAAAGTTTATTGTACACACACCAAACAGATAGTTTGCAAACTGGGAGTACTCAAATCGAAACATGAAATGAGGTTCAGAGAAGCATTGCTATCAGGCAGTTTATACAGTGTGGAGGCAGCGACTGTTTATTCTTCACGGTGATTGGTTAAAAATTAGAGTTTTCTTAAATGAAAGGGGATTGGTTAGCAGTTAGCTCATTTCAATTTGGGGGAACAATTGAAGTTTCAAGTATGATTTTTAGAGGAATAAGCAAGAAGAGACCCAGGGCAAGTTCACCTCATTTGTCTTGCAAAATAAGCTAAATTAAGCTTTGCTTGTGTGACTAAACTGGTTTTGTCTGCTCAGGGAATTTTCAAGTCTGATCTCTGTGTGTGTTTTCTTTGAACAAAGCATATAATTGCCTTAATTATCAGCCCCTGACTATTGAATTTTTAGGCTTTTTCCCCATTTTCATTATTCTAACCACTGTGATGAACATCCTTTTGACTAAGTAGTAACCCACATTCTCATTCACTTACCTAAGTTACGTTTCTAAAGACAGAGTTACCTGATCAAAGGACACGCATGTTTTTAAGGCTTTGATGTACATTGCTTAATTAATGCCAAGAAAAGTAGTCGTAGATTATACCTCAGGGAGGGATATTTAAGGGGACCATGCTGATCTTTATAACGCAAGATCTAGAACAAAGCTTTGCACATAGCAGGAGCTTAATAAATATGCATGGATTGTAATTAGAGCATAATCAATTCAGACTCTCCCAAACACTCTCTCTGTAGCTCTCCTGCTATATTCTGTTAGCTCCCAGAGATAGAGCGAAGATATAATAACGAGAGCAAGGGAAGAGGTCATGGAACGGAAGAGGAGCAGTGTCGCAGGGGAGTGGCGGCCGTTGTGCACAGCACTCTCACTGAAATGCAGGTCTTAGTGGTCCAGTTATGAACGTGTCTGTTTCAACATGCATCAGAGTCTAAATTATTTAAAACAGCCTCATGTAACTATGCTGGGCAAAAATGATGCACGTAAGAGTACCGAACTCAGAGGTTAAAGACCATGCAGTGAACCACTGCAGTATCCAACCCTGGAATAAGCATCATAGAATTTCCACTCAAAAATACACTCTCCCTCCAATAGCCAACATAACCAGCCTACCGAAAGCACTTCACAGAAGAGTGGGTGCAAAAAAAGGAGCCCCTAGATACAATCTGCGCTCACCCCAAAGCTTTGATTTCTCGTTTTTAGATTCTTTTCTTTTTCTTTCCTTTTTTTTTTTTTTTTAACAAATTCTCCAACTAGAGGTTCGTTTTGACAGAAGACGATAATCACTGAGAAACGGAAAGAGGTTTGGTTCAGCCTTACAATAGTTTCTGTGTTAAGCCTCACAAATGAAAGTCATATTAAAGTGGATTTATACGAACCCTGACATCAAAGAGAGGAGAATGAAGGAGAAAAAATGTATTAAAACACGCAAAAATAATCTTTCTGTAAAACCTGACGTTTATGAACATAGCTCACGGAAATACCTTAAAATTAATCTGCGAATTACAGCAATTTGAAATGTATGGGAAGAATACAAGGATGAAGAGGAGAGGAAAGCAAACAAAATAAAGTGTATTGACATTCTGAAGTCTCTTTTCATTTAACAACAAATATTTCCAAAGAACACAAGGCTCACTCAGTTATTAACCATTCATTTTTTTTTACAAGCTACATTCAATTTCAATCATACACAATAATATAAAAAATCCTCTTTAGGATTACCTGCACAAAATTGCCAAGAAAAGAATTATAAGATCATACAACAGTTTCAAAGCTGAATGACAAATGCACGCACCTAGCAGCAGATAAAAATGAAGGAGGAGGTGGGAATGATGAAGTTTTCAGTTTCCCCACAAGGACTTGATGTTAATTTCAATTCACTTATGTGCCGCTTTGTAAAGGATTATTAAAGAAAGCAGATAACCTGATGTTTTGATGACATGAAGGGAGAGGGAAATGATTTCCTGGAGGGATTGTCACTTAGAAGCGGGGTGAGCTTCTCAGTCACTCGGAGCCTCTGCTTCTCAGACACTGTGGTTTCAACAGAAAGATTAACCGGAGGATTTCAATAGACAATGGAATGCAAGTGCTAGGCACAGGATGGGGACTCTTACTGACATGAGCATAGCAAAAATTTATTCTTAAAGTGCCTGTAACAAAGACCATCAGTAAGTCTAAAATAATATATGTTTCTAAACCTCAAAAATTTATTCTTAAAGTGCCTGTAACAAAGACCATCAGTAAGTCTAAAATAATATATGTTTCTAAACCTCCTTTTAATTCTTTGATGTCTACAGCACTGCTCTGCTGCTGCTAAGTCGCTTCAGTTGTCTCCGACCACCAAGCTCCCCTGTCCCTGGGATTCTCCAGGCAAGAACACTGGAGTGGGTTGCCATTTCCTGCTCCAATGCATGAAAGTGAAAGTGAAGTCGTTCAGTCGTGTCTGACTCTTAGCGACCCTATGGACTGCAGCCTACCAGGCTCCTCTGTCCATGGAATTTTCTAGGCAAGAGTACTGGAGTGGGTTGCCATTGCACCATCAGTAATAAATCCTGCTCAGAGTATTTGAAGATGGAAGATATCAACAAATAACAGTAATTTTTATTGAACATGTAACCACACTCCAGTCACTTGCTTTATATTATCTTGAATAAGCTTCATAACAACCCTACAAGATAGGTACTCTTATTCATCTTATGTTGCCAATGGAAAATATTCAGGTCTATAGAAGTTTAGCAGTTTTCCTAGTGACTGAAAGAGGCAGAGGGGTTAAGAGAATGGGAGCTGGAGCCAGGCTGCTTCTGTTTCTGTAGTGAGGGGAGTTAGAAGAGGTGGGGGTGTATGTAAGCGTTTTCCAGGGAAACAGAACCAATAGGGCTTATATCCTAAATGTATATGTGTGTGTATATACACATGTACACATATGTGCACATATACATACGTGCAATATGCATGCATATATGTGTGCAGGAGTGTGTATATATGGAGAGAGAGAGGTTTCATTTTAAGGAATTTGCTCATGTGACTGCGGGGGCTGAAAAATGCAACATTTGCAGGATTGGCTGGCAGGCTGGAAATTTGAAAGAGCTGATGTTTCTGTCTTAAGTCAAAGAGCAATCCAGAGGCAGAATTCTTTCCTCTTTGGGGGACGTCAATCTTTTTTCTTAAGGCCTTCATCTGATTACATGAAGACCACCCACATTACAGAGGGGAATCAGCTTTAATCAGTCTCCTGACTTGAGTAGTAATCATATCTAAAAAATTACCTTCACAGCAACAAGCAACTGGGTATTAGAGTCTAGCTTAAGCTCACACATAAAATTTACCACCGCAGGTGGTGAGACTATTACCCCTCTCGTCAGGTCTGTGCGTGTGCATGCTAAATCGCTTCAGTTGAGTCTAACTCTTTGCCACCCTATGGACTGTAGCCCCCCAGGCTCCTCTGTCCATGGGATTCTCCAGGCAAGAATACTGGGGTGGGTTGCTGTGCCCTTCTCCAGGGAATCTTCCTGAGCCAGGAATTGAACCTGTGACTCCTGCGGCTTCTGCATTGCAGGTGGATTCTTTACCTCTGAGTCACCAGGGGAGACCCATCATCAGGTTTGGGCAGGATTAAATGAGATAATGCATGTACAGTACTGGTATGTCTTAAGTACTCAGGACCTTTAGTTCTTATGGACAGAGCCTGGCATGGAGAAATCAGTTCATAGATGTTAGCTGTTGTTATTAAGTGATAGAATCATATTGAACCTAGGTCATTTGCCTCCAGAGCTCATCGTCAAGCTCTCAACCAGAGTGATCTGCTAGTCCCCAGACAGACATAGCTACCAGGGACTTGCCATATGGCCAGTGTGACTAAAATTTTAACTGAAAAACTAAAGCAGGAAAAAATTTAAAATATGAAAGTGACCTGGGTTCCAGAACATACTGGATTCAATACAATATTCCACCAACACACAGTTACGTTTGTTTGCTCTTTTATTTTTCTTAAATGTGGCTACTAGAAGTATTTAAATGACCCATATGCCTTGCATTATATTTTTATTGGGCAATACGGGTCTAAAGTTCATGCTCTCCTAGTAACACACTGGCCTCTCCTGGGTACCTAAGTCCTACACAGGACAGGCTAAGCAGACCAAACCCCGCCTGTGTGTGTCTGTCAGTCGCTCAGCCGTGCCTGACTCTTTGGGACCCCATGGACTGTGGCCCACCAGGCTCCTCTGTCCATGGGATTCTCCAGGCAAGAATCCTGGGGTGGGTAGCCATTCCCTTCTCCAGGGTATCTTCCCGACCCAGGGATCGAACCCAGGTCTCCTGCACTGCAGGCAGATTCTCTACGGTTTGAGCCACCAGGGAAGCACTAACCGCTGCATCAGCACACCTTAATTTCAGCGAGGCTGCCTAAATTCCTCCTTAAAAATTTTTAACAGCAGCAACAATCATAAAGGAAAAAAATTGGGGTTTTGTTTCAATTAAGAGGTTTGCTCATTAGAAGACACTGTTAAGAGAGTGAAAAGGCAAACGATACATTTGGAAGATATCTGCAATTCGTATACCTGGCAATGAAATATTATTGTATCTGTTATATATCCAGGACTTATAACAAATTCCTGCACATCAGTAAAAGAAAGAAATATAACACAAGAGAAAAATGGGTGAGAGATTTGAATAGGTATTTTAAAAAGAGGGTGGCAAATGACCAGAAAACTCATGAAATGCAAAGTCAACAATAATGGTTAAAATGAAAGTGGCAGAAGACTCCAAATGCTGACCAAAATGTGGAACTAATATTCTAACACACTGCGGATGAGCTATAAATGGATATAACCATGTTGGAGGATTTCTTTTTTCTTATCCGTGTTTTCCAATTTTCCTACCAAGAGCAAGTATGCTTTCTTCATCCCCACCAAAGAAAAAGCTGTAAAATTGATCTTTAACTTAAAAAAAAAAACAGCTTTTCAAACTATATAAAATAATGAGGCAGGGAGAAGAGAGCCTTGAGCTCTGGCGCGCTGGAAGGAATTGTCACCGGTTAATTGAGCCGCAGGGAGACTAAGCGTTTCATAGATGACAAAACACGGGACCTGATCTTTTTAAAGCAGACCCTGTGGGCTCCCAGCAAACTGCAGGACATTCTTTGAGGCCAGGAACCAGAGGGGCCCTGCCAGGGGCTTTGGTGGAGGCAGCGGGGAGTGGCCTCGGTTGTTACTTTCCCATTAAGCCATAAAATAATTCTCTTTGGGAAAAAAATATGTCTGTAATAAATGCCCCATGGAATTAGACCCAATCACTGAAAACTGGAAATTTGCAAAGCTTTGCTTAAGCCTTTGATATCATGGTCTGCCCCACATCTAAGAGTTAAGAGTTATTCTTGCCAGGCAGCTGTTTTTGAAGTTCCTCGGAATGTTAAGCAGTGTGTGAGGCCCCATTCAAGCTCTTGATCAGGGGAATAGAGAGATGATCGTCGTGAACTTAAAGCTGGGGCTCTGGGATCAGCTGCTGCCTGCCTGCAAAGCCTGCTGCTTCCAAGCTCTTCTCTGCTCCATGGTTCTGTTCCCGGGGCTTCTTATCTTGGGGGCCACAGACCCCTGACGTGGTTGTGGAAGGGATTCAAGGAGTCTGTGAACCTAGATGGGGAAAAATATGTTAATGGTCACTAATTTCTGATTGAATTTTGGCACTTTCGGTTGCAAAGTAGACCACAAAGTGTAGTAGTATTACCAACCTCTGTTGTCCTCCCTAGAAATCACAGATATTTTCATATCATATTACAGTGGTTGCAGATAGGTTGAAATTAAGTCTCTGCTCAGCTGTACTTCAATACTAGTTAGAAAACCCACTGCCAGAACTTGTTATTTAAGATAACAAAGAAGCATACATATTACTCTATCATAATTGAAAAACAGATTTTGATAACAGTGTTTCAGGATACCTATCATCTTAGGTGTCAAAAACATCTAAAAGTATGGTTCTGAGGTGCCAGTGGGCTTCACCAGACAGCCAAAGGGGTCCTGGCATGACAGAGGTTAAGAACCCCTATTGTTAGGGAAACCACACTGACTGAAACCACCCACCATCACCAGGCACCACAGCAACCATTGTGTGAGTTATTTTATGACAGCATGTCCTGGTAAGGAACATGAAACTAATAACCCACTACCAACCAGAAGCGTTTGGGAAAGGTCAAAAGGAGACACCATATGTCTGATCACCTCCCAGAATCCTTCACGCTGGCATCCATGTTGGCTGAGCCGTGCGCACACCACCATGAAGGACCCTGAGTCAGTAACTAGCCAAAGACAATCTGGAAGCTAATTCTACTACCTAAAACCCACAGTCATGTATGGATGTGAGAGCTGGACCATGAAAAGGGCTGGGCATGGAAGAATTGATACCTTTGAACTGTGGTGTTGAAGAAGACTCTTGAGAGTCCCTTGGACTGCAAGGAGATCCAACCAGTCCATCCTAAAGGAAATCAGTTCTGAATATTCATTGGAAGGACTGATGCTGAAGCTGAAGCTCCAATACTTTGGCCACCTGACGCGAAGAACCAACTCATTGGAAAAGACGCTCATGCTGGGAAAGACTGAGGGCAGGAGGAGAAGGGGATGCCAGAGGATGAGATGGTTGGATGGCATCACCGACTCAATGGACATGAGTTTGAGCAAGCTCCAGGAAATGGTGAAAGGCAGGGAAGCCTTGCGTGCTGCAGTCCACGGGGTAGCAAAGAGTCAGACACGACTAAGTGACTGAACAGCAACGACAACATAGAACCCGAGACTTCGAGCCACGTGGCTGAGCGGCTCTCCTGGGTCCCTTACCCTACTGCTCTCCGTGGGCTTCCCAGGTGGTGCAAGTGGTAAAGAACCCGCCTGCCAATGCAGGAGAGGGAAGAAAGGCGTGTTCAGTCCCTGGGTCAGGAAGAGCCCCTGGAGGAGGGCATGGCAATCCATTTTAGTATTCTTGCCATGGACAGAGGAGCCTGCCAGGCTACAGTCCATAGGGTCGCAAAGAGTCAGACCTGACTGAGGTGACTTAACACATACACACACACTGCTCTCTGCCTGGGCACCCCTTCCCAATAAAGGCTCTTGCTTAGTCAGCTTGTGTGTCTCCTTGGACAATTCATTTCTGACATAGACAAGAGCCCACTCTGGGCCCCTGGAAGGGGTCCCCTTGCCTGCAACACTGTCAGGACAGGAAGAGGTGAGATTGGTTAGGGCAGGAAGAACTATGTCAAAAGCAAGACGGGCTGCAGAGTCTGGGCTTTGGCTCCGATAGGAAGTTGGATATGGCAAGGAGAGGCCTGACTTGACCTGAGAGAGCCAGGCAAACCAAAGAGGTCCAGAAGAGCAAATAACCCAGAAGGGTGCGGCTCGTGGCAGCACCAGGAAGTACAACCTGAGCCCGGAGGGAAATCTCCCTGCCCGTTAGAGGACCCAGGGTCACTTTATGAAGCTCCAGCTTTGACGTGGGTTCTATTCTGCCTTCATTACTCACCTTGGACAACTTACCTAATTGTGGTGAACCTCAGTTCTCGTGGAGAACTCAACTCACCCCAACATTTCGTTAATTTAGTCACAAATGTAACATTGATTAAAGAAATTCTTGCCTTCGACAATTATAATTAGAGGACTTTTGGAATTATCGTAAAAATTTAGGCAGATAGTGACACGAATTTGGTTCTGGATCCTACAAAATGCCTCTTGAAAGCTTCCAACCTAACTCAGAGTCTCAGACAAGACATTCAAACCTGAACCAACCAAGAGCTATAGAATCCAAAAATTCTTTTATTTTCAAATATTTTTCCACTGATAAATAGTGCTAAACATATTAGACTCAGATTTTCATCATAATTAAAAATCTTGATTGTGGTAAATCTCATTATGGTTTTAATTTGCATATCCCTAATGTTTAATGCTGTTGGGGTTTTTTTTCATGTGCCGTCTCTCTATATATTCTATTTGGTGAAATGCCTCTTCATGTCTATTGCCCAGTTAGTAGCTGGATTTATTTTATTTTACTGTTTAGTCCGGGATCTGCATGGCTACAATCTGCTTGTTCCTCTCTGCCTTCCGACTTCAACAATTACACACACCTTCTCCACTGTCCCCAGACCTCTCAGAGACACTGTTCTCTTCTTTCAAGGATCTCAGCTCTTTAGCCCAGGTGAAATACACATCGTGAGAGCAGAAGCACCTCTAACTTTCAGGACCGAACACCCCTCCCCATGGCTGCTATGGCCACTTGGTGTGAGTTAGAAAGAAGCACTCATTCTTTTAATAGGAAAAATTAAGGATTTTCAAAATTAGGATGACCTTGCAGTCAATACCCTCTGGGTTTATGAAATGCAAAACCTGCTCAACGGCACAGATCCTACACTCTACGTGCCTGCCCCCTTCCATCCTCCTGTCCCAGGGTTACTGCTTGAGATCCATCCAGCCACTTGTTTCCTGCATACCTGCTTCTTCTCTCATCCTGCCTTACTAAGGATCTTTCTCATGAACTACTGTTAGGAAGGGGTCAATTTGTCCTTGGGTTAATCCACACCAAAAGTCTTTGGCTCCTGCTCATTCTCAGCAAAAAATAAAAATAAAAATAAAAATAAAAAAATAAACAAAAAGTAATTGATCCTCAATCTAAGAAAGAAATGGAAACATTTATTTGAGCCAAGCTGAGGAGCATAGCCCAAGAGATGGTCTTTCAGAAAGCTCTGAGGACTCTTCCAAAGAGGCGAGTGGGGAGACCAGGATATACATGATTTTGGTGAAGGAGTACAAGCCATCAGGCCCACATCTTGGCAGAAAGTTACTGCTCTTTGTAAGGAATAGATACCACTGTTAATGGATTTAGCACTTTTCTAAGTATGGGAACATGCAAGAATCCGTGTTCATACAATTTTCTCGTGAAAATATCTAACCATCTGCAGGCCAGTTCTGCCAGTTTTCCCAGAGCACAAAAGGTCTCCTCCCGATCTTAGCCCTGAATTCCTTTCCCTGTGTTTTGCAGATCAGTGACTGCAGTAGTTAATGACTTGATTCTTGCAGAACTTGATGGTGGGCAACACTGTTTATTTTACAAACCCCCTCCCTGTGGTCTTAATTTCGAGCAAAGTTTTCATGACCAAGTTGTCTCTCAGCTCTAGGAATGCGCATTTCCAGGTCAGGCAAAGATTTCGTTGATAGGCCATTCTATATGCTGTTACCAGGCTGGACTCTTCACAGTAACCCAAAGCCTCCAGATCCCCAGTGTCAGTAGTCTATCACGGTCCAGGAGACAGTTCCCTCTTATTGCTTCTTCTCATGTCTAGAGTGACACCTTATAATCATTGATCTTATAGGATTATACATCTGGCCACTTGTTTCAAGCTGCCTAGTCATTATTATTTTTATCAGAGACTCAGTCACGTATCTGGTGGTACGTGAAACAATACTGTAAAGAAGGCAGAGTACAAGTTCCATACCTAGAGACATTAAAACGGTCGTAAGGAAGTAATGCTGTCTTCTAAAGAGTTACCTACTTTGCCCTAGAAGAAGAAAAATTGATCTTTATGGCTGAGCAGCTATTTCTGCCATCAGGGAAGTCTGATTAATGCAAAATGCAAACACACAATGCACACCAGCAGGGGGAAAGATGGCTAAGGTGGACAGAAAAAAATTCATTGAAACTTGTCTTGTGTTACCTTAAAATATGAGTTTTATTTTATTGTCAGCAACACATAAACAAGCTTATGTCTCTCCAGTCTTAGAGAGAGAGAGAAGAAAAGAAAAAATTAACATCCTCCGTCTAGGACCTTTCTCATTTCTTTACAGGCAAATTCTTGGATTTGGCCACCTGATGGGAAGAACTGACTCCTTGGAAAAGATCCTGATGTTGGGAAAGATTAAAGGCACGAGGAGAAGGGGACGACAGAGGATGAGATGGGTGGATGGCATCACTGATGCAATGGACATGAGTTTGAGTAAGCTGCGGTAGTTTGTGATGGACAGGGAGGCCTGGCGTGCTGCGGTCCATGGGGTTGCAAAGAGTTGGACATGACTGAGCGACTGAACTGAACTGAGCTTCTTGGAAGGCCTATCTGTGTTGTCTCTATCTTCTCACCACCACCCTCACGTACTCACTCCAAACTGGCCTCCTCCCACCGTTCCAATGAACTTGCTCTAGCTAAATGCCTAGTTACAGTGTCTCTCAGCTTTCATCTCACTAGATTTCTCCAGAAAATTGATCCAGTCTACCATGTTTCTTTAAAGTGCTCTTCTCTTGCCTTCTGCAATGTCGTACTCTCCTTGGTTTTTCTCCTAAGACTACATGATCTTTCTCCTCTTCTCCTTTAAATAGAGAAGCTCTTGGGAGCCATGATGGGACACTTTCTCCAACAGTATTCTCACCATCAAGCAATCTCTTCCACGCACCTACTCCATCCTTCTCCCCAAACCCAAGATGAAGAGTTCCAGCTCAGGTCTCTTATCGAGGGGACCCAAACAGGCACATCCCATGACTGTTGATGTTCTGCTCTAGAGGGTCCCACAGGCTCAAGGGTCCCAAACCAAACTATTCCCACACATTTGCTTCCCCTCTTGTGTTCTCTTCCAGTATGTTCAGTTCAGTTGCTCAGTTGTGCCCAGTTCTTTGTGACCCCATGAACCACAGCATGCCAGGCCTCCCTGTCCATCGCCAACTCCTGGAGCCTACACAAACCCATGTCCATTGAGTCAGTGATGCCATCCAACCATCTCATCCTCTGTCGTCCCCTCCTGTCCCCAATCTTTCCCAACATCAGAGTCTTCTCAAATGAGTCAGATCTTCGCATCAGGTGGCCAAAGTATTGGAGTTTCAGCTTCAACGTCAGTCCTTCCAATGAAGACCCAGGACTGATCTCCTTTAGGATGGACTGGTTGGATCTCGTTGCAGTCCAAGGGACTCTCAAGAGTCTTCTCCAACACCACAGTTCAAAAGCATCAATTCTTCAGTGCTCAACTTTCTTTATAGTCCAACTCTCACATCCATACATGACCACTGGAAAAACAATAGCCTTGACTAGATGGACCTTTGTTGACAAAGTGATGTCTCTGCTTTTTAATATGCTGTCTAGGTTGGTCATAACTTTCCTTCCAAGGAGTAAGCGTCTTAATTTCATGGCTGCAATCCCCATCTTCAGTGACTTTAGAGCCCAGAAAAATAAAGTCAGCCACCGTTTCCCCATCTATTTGCCATGAAGTGATGGGACGATCTTAGTTTTCAATATTCACCTAGCTATCAGCCCAGAAGCTCAGCAGTCACACAACCCTTCATATTCCACACACTCAAATCATCCTTGCACCTATTTCAACTACTTCTCCAAATCTGCCTCTATTCACCACCCTGTGGCCCTAGCCCAAGACATCAAACTCCAAGGAGCTTCCAAAGATGCACCTAGACCACCTGGGCCTGTGTAGACCTTGGACCTTGCGCTCCAAATCCTCCTGAGGGGATTAGTGCTTCTGGGTCTGTCTTAGGAGGTCTGACTGCAAGGAGGTAAAGTGACCAGTGGGTCCTGCTCACTGGGTTCTGGCGCATAGCATACTGCCCTGTACCCAGTGCTGTTTTTGTTTGATCGCTAAATTGTATCCAACTCTTTGTGGACTTCAGTGCTCCAGGCTTCCCTGTCCTTCACTATCTGCTGGAGTTTGCTCAGATTCTTGTCCATTGAGTAGGTGATGCTATCTAACTATCTCATCCTCTGCTGCCCTCTCCTCCTCCTGCCTTCAATCTTTCCCAACTTCAGGATCTTTTCCAATGAGTTGTCTCTTTGCATCAAGTGGCCAAAATATTGGAGCCTCAACTTCAGTATCAGTCCTTCCAATGAATATGCAGGGTTGATTTCCTTTAGGATTGACTGGTTTGATTTTGCTGTCCAATGGACTCTCAGGAGTCTTCTCTAGCACCACAGTTTGAAAGTATCAGTTCTTCAGTGCTCAGCCGTCTTTATGGTCCAACTCTCACATACGTACATGACTACTGGAAAAACCATAGCTTTGACTAGACGGACCTTTGTTGGCAAAGTGATGTCTGTGCTTTTTAATAGGGTGTCTAGGCTTGTCACAGCTTTTCTTCCAAGGAGCAAGTGTCTTTTAATTTCATGGCTGCAGTCACAGTCAGCAGTGATTCTGGAGCCCAAGAAAATAAAGTCTGTCACTGTTTCTACTTTCCCCCTTTCTATTTGTAACGAAGTGACAGGACCAGTGCCATGATCTTAGGTTTTTGAATGTTGAGTTTTAAGCCAATTTTTTCACTCTCCTCTTTCACCCTCATCAAGAGGCTTTTTAGTTCCTCTTCCATCTCTGCCATTAAAACTATGTCATCTGCATATCTGAGGTTGCTGATATTTCTCCCTGCACTCTTGATTCCAGCTTGTGATTCATCCAGATCAGCATTTCACATGATGTACTCTTCATGAAGGTTAAATAAGCAGGGTGACAATACCCAGCCTTGACATATTCCTTTCCCAATTTTGAGCCAATCTGTTTTTCCATGTCCAGTTGTAACTGTTGCTTCTTGACTTGCATACAGGTTTATCAGGAGACAGGTAAGGTGGTCTGGTATTCCCATCTCTTTAAGAATTTTCCACAGTTTGTTGTGACCCACACAGTCAAAGGCTTTAGCGTAGTCAATGAAGCAGAAGTAGATGTTTTTCTCGAGTTCCCTCGTTTTCTCTATACTTGTTAGAATGACAGGATGAGAATGAGAGGGAGCACTACCCCCCTCTTCAGGGCAGCCGGAACTCAGCACCTCAGGCTGTGTGGTCCCAACCATCACACGCAAGGCAGTGAACCTGGCCTTCCACCCAACCTCCTTTTCCGGTGCTGAGCCTGGACCACTTCCTCTCCTGTTGCCTGGGAGACCCTTTGAAGCCCCCTGGAAGCTGACAACCTCAGAGGCCTCTGCTCCTTTTCTCTTCAGCTCCATCCCTGACTGACTGAGCTGCCAGGCCAGCGATGAGAGGAGGGGCTGAAAGGAGAGGGGAGAAGTTGGGGAGGGAGTCAGGTTAAGTAAGCTGAAGTTGAAAACTGACCACAAAGAGGTTATCAGGCTGTTGGAAGTGGCAGATGCTATATGTGGACAGAAACAATGATGCCTAGTAGCCGGGTCTTATCTCCATAAAATGTGCATGTATACTGGATTCGGCAGCCTGAAATCCATTTTCTCCTCCCTGAAGAGTCATTCATGAAATGGGCACACCTTCTGGTAAGCTTTCCTCCTGTTTCTGGGGTCATGTCCAGCAAGAGGAGGGGTCTGTATGGGTTTTCATCAATGGCAGGCACCATTCTTCACCCTTCTCACCCTTTGTTGAAATGGCAGTGAAAACCCAAGGGGAGAAATCACTGCAAAGAGGACTGAAAAGATTGCAGGAGACTAGAGCCTCCCTGGTGGCTCAGATGGGAAAGCGTCCGCCCGCAATGCGAGAGACCTGAGTTCGTATCCCTGGGTGGGGAAGATCTTCTGGAGAAGGAAACGGCAACCCATTCCAGTATTCTTGCCTGGAAAATCCGATGGACAGAGGGCCTGGTAGGCTACAGTCCATGGGCTCACAAAGAGTCGGATATGACTGTGCGACTTCACTTTCAGAGCCACTTTTATTTTTTAAGTGAAGAGCTCTTTTACTTGGATGAACCTAAGGATTTTGGCATCCCAAGAGGGGCTATGGGACTTGAAGGCAGTATACGTTTCGTTATAGATGATAAAATGGTCGCCAAATGTACATTCCCTGCCATCAAGACCTAGTGAGGATCCATGAGCCTCCTTAGCAATGACCTTGGTGTTGGGACAGGCTGTAAAATTCGCTCCTTCTCAGATACTCATCACATCCTCGCTGATGTTTTGTTTAGTTGTTTTAAATGGTTCTTGGCCTGATTGTTTGCAGTTTTGTCAGGGTGCAGCAGAAGCTCCTAAGTAGCTGAGAAGTTCATGGAATCTCCTCATTGGTACAACTTACACTGTTATTTGTATTACAGTGTTGGGTAAGAGTGAGCAGACATTTCTCAAGGCCACTCTTTATGAACACAGCATGCTGCCACTTGACTTTAGAAGGTCAAGAGAAATAGGTTTGAACAATGGGTGAATGCACCATAGACAGGACATTTCGTTTGATAACAGGAATACAGCTTTTGTACTAATAAAGTGCTTCAAAAATTAGTGTGAAATTTTTAGTAATTAGCATATAATTTTAGTTATCAATTGGTTCATAACAAACAGATTAATTAGGAACCCCACTCAGTCATTTATCTAAATGAAAAGTTCTGTTAAATTGTATTTGTGGGCATTGATCAAAGCTAATGGGAAAAAGAGATTAAGATGAAAATCATGGGATTAAATTTTTAATTAGTTTGCCCCCTGAACAATTGCTTGGTGCGACACAGTGATTGATTGGCTACTTGCGCCTGCCCAGGAAGGATGTGGCTCTTCTATAAAACCTCTGAACACAAAAGTGTTTTACAAAAGACGGAATGTTTTATTCAGTTATCTTTCTCTTTATTCCTGCTTAACAAGGAATTGAAAAGGAAGGCAGCATCTGGGATCTCAAAGTCCTTTGTCTGGTGATACATATAAAGTACGAGATGGAAGTTAGTTCATTAATATAAAAAACTCAACATGTCTAAAATAAAACTTTCCGTTTCCATTTCCCAACCTCTTCTCCTCCCAGAGTTCTTTCCTTTTAACCAGTGGTAACACCACACATCGGTGTGCTCAAAGCAAAAACCCAGGAGTAATCTTGAAATCCTCTTTCTCTCATTCCCCACAGCTTATCCATTAACAAGTTCCATCAGCTTTCCTCCCAAAACATATCCAAAATCCACCTGCTCTTTGCATCTCTACCTTCCTAACTCAAGCACCATCATCCTCTACCTGCTTAACTGCAACCCGTCTTAATCTGGACTCCCTGCTTCTAATCTGATGACACGTTTCCTCCAGCGGTTAAGAATCTGCCTGCCAATTCAGGGAGCACAGGTTCTATCCCTGGTCTGGGAAGATTCCACATGCTGTGGAGCAACTAAGCCCGAGGCCCACAGCTACTGAGCCTGAGCACCCTGGAGACTGTGCTCCACAACAAGGGGAGCCCCCCAGTGAGAAGGCCACGCAGCACAACGAGACGCCCTTGCTCACCACAACTAGGGAAAGCCCACAGACAGCACCAAGACCCAGGACAGCCAAAAACGACTAATTAAACAAATATATTATATTCTATAACTCCTTTATCTTGAGCCTCTCTTTGTCTTCCCACACTAATTGCAGAGCCCTGTAAGACTCTACGTAACCTGGATTTGCCTGTGACCATCCCCGACCTCCCTGTTCACTGTGATCCACCACACTGTCAGTCTTCCAAGCCTGGACCTGCCTTGGGGCCTTTGCACGAGCTGCTCACCTGGAACCCTTGTGGCTCAGCTGGTAAAGAATCCGCCTGCAACGCGGGAGACCTGGATTCGATCCATGAGTTGGGAAGATCCCCTGGAGAAGGGAAAGCCTACCCACTCCAGTATTCTGACCTGGAGAACTCCATGGACTGTATAGTTCATGGGGTCGCAAAGAGTCAGACACGACTGAGAGAGTTTCACTTCTTTTTTTCTAGGTGTTTGCAGAGCTGAATCTCTTGGTTTCTATCTAAGTTTAAATGCTATCTCCTCAAATAAGCCCTTCCTCTGCCACCCACACTTCAGTGGCCCCCGGTGACTCCCGGTCACACCACCCCAACCCCCTTCCATCACAACACTCCTCATTACGGCTGTTTTCTTGTATCTTTCTTCCTTTGTTTATTGCCTGCGTGCCAAGTCGCTGCAGTCAAGTCCGACTCTTTGTGACCCTATGGGTTGTTTACGGACTAACCCCACCCTAATAATACGTAAACAATGAAAGTAAAGATCTTTGTCTTTCTTGTGTGTTACTCTATCTCCAGGGTCCCAAATCGTCGTCAGTACATGAACGAAAGAATGCATGATTGAACGGATTCTGTTGGCACCACGCCATTATCATCTCATCTCGGGTGCACTGACATGGGAAGATTGGGAGGGGTGAGGGGACCAAGTGCCGTAGAGACTGGACCTTAAGACATGAGAGGAGAGAGACAGGGGCGCAGAATGGAGAGTCAAGAGAAGCACTGTCTGAGGCGGAGAGGGTGGAGGATCATGAAGGAACATGGAAATGATAGTGCCAGTTCTTCAGAGATAGCCTAGAAGTGCTAAAATGTGTGCAAGCTTGTGCCTCGCACACACACACTCACACACAGTCTCACTTGAAGAACAGCGGCTCTCACACTGGCTCTGCGGCACCTGTATCTTCCAGAACTCTTTCCCACTAGAGATGCTTAGGCTGTAGTGTCAAAAAGAGTCTGAATCAGAGATCTGGTGGGGCCCACACGTCTGCCGCTATGTAGAGCTTGTCAGCTGGTCTCATTCTTGGTCAGGACAGTGAGGCTGCAGTAAATACGAGCAGCTTGGAGAGGTCAGTGTGCCATCCTGTGGTGGTTCTATGAAGCCACCCCATTGGGCTTGCCCTCCACGGACCTCAGTTCAGTTCAGTCGCTCAGTTGTGTCTGACTCTTTGCAACTCCATGAATTGCAGCACGCCAGGACTCCCTGTCCATCACCAACTCCCGGAGTTCACCCAAACTCTCGTCCATCTAGTCGGTGATACCATCCAGCCATCTCATCCTCTGTCGTCCCCTTCTCCTCCTGCCCTCAATTCCTCCCAGCATCAGAGTCTTTTCCAATGAGTCAATTCTTCACATGAGGTGGCCAAAGTACTGGAGTTTCAGCTTTAGCATCATTCCTTCCAAAGAAATCCCAGGGTTGATCTCCTCTAGAATGGACTGGTTGGATCTCCTCGCAGTCCAAGGGACTCTCAAAAGTCTTTTCGAACACCACAGTTCAAAAGCATCAGTTCTTAGGTGCTCAGCTTTCTTCACAGTCCAACTCTCACATCCATACATGACCACTGGAAAAACCATAGCCTTGACTAGACAGACCTTTGTTGACAAAGTAATGTCTCTGCTTTTGAATATGCTATCTAGGTTGGTCATAACTTTTCTTCCAAGGACTGTCTTTTAATTTCATGTCTGCAATCCCCATCTGCAGTGACTTTGGAGCCCATAAAAATAAAGTCTGACACTGTTTCCAGTCTTTCCCCATCTATTTCCCATGAAGTGATGGGACCAGATGCCATGATCTTCGTTTTCTGAATGTTGAGCTTTAAGCCAACTTTTTCACTCTCCTCTTTCACTTTCATCAAGAGGCTTTTTAGTTCCTCTTCACTTTCTGCCATAAGGGTGGTGTCATTTGCATATATGGGGTGATTGATATTTCTCCCACCAATCTTGATTCCAGCCTGTGCTTCTTCCAGCCCAGTGTTTCTCATGATGTACTCTGCATAGAAATTAAATAAGCAGGGTGACAATATACAGCCTTGACATACTCCTTTTCCTATTTGGAATCAGTCTGTTGTTCCATGTCCGGTTCTAACTGTTGCTTCCTGACCTGCATGTAGGTTTCTCAAGAGGCAGGTCAGGTGGTCTGGTAGTCCATCTCTTTCAGAATTTTTCAGTTTATTGTGATCCACACAGTCAAAGGCTTTGGCATAGTCATAAAGCATAAATAGATGTTTTTCTGGAACTCTCTTGCTTTTTCCACGATCCAGCGGATGTTGGCAATTTGATCTCTGGTTCCTCTGCCTTTTCTAAAACCAGCTTGAACATCCGGAAGTTCACGGTTCACATATTGCTGAAGCCTGGCTTGGAGAATTTTAAGCATTACTTTACTAGCATGTGAGATGAGTGCAATTGTGCAGTAATTTGAGCATTCTTTTGCATTGCCTTTCTTTGGAATTGGAATGAAAACTGAACTTTTCCAGTCCTGTGTCCACTGCTGAGTTTTCCAGATTTGCAGTTTTCCCCAAATATAAAGTGAAAGCCCTACTTGGAGTCCTGTGTAACTTTAAAACTCAGACTTAACTGAATTCAGGTGTGTGGGGTTCTCTCCTTCCTGAGGATCAATGGGAAGGGGGCTACTAGTTAGAAAACCTCGAACCAGAGGCTCCATCCTAACTTGGTGATTCTACTTAAATGACATATTTTGTCTAAAAAGGCCTTTACCATACTATGGCATCCAATATTTATGTTGAGAACTGATGAAAATTCAGAGGCAAATGACACTGCTGTGAAACTATGTGGAAGGGGCTTGGATTCATTCTCTGACTCAGGTTGAAGTAAGAGGCTGGTGGTGAAGGAGAGAATGTGACTGTCACTGAAGCTCAGGTCTGAAAAAACAAAGATAGAGCTTAGACTTTAATCCTTTCACGAAGCTTTCTTACCCGCAGCGGGTCAGTAAATTCTAGGATCAGCCTTCTCTCTTCTGTTCACCTCTTGGTTGAAGCTTTGTCAATCTTTACCCCTTCAAAGCTGCTGTCAGTATATTTTTGTTTTTAAAGCTGAACTGCAAACTTTATGCAGAGCCTGTCCAGCGTCCTACGTTGCATCTCATTTCCACGTCTCCTGGTCTTTTCCAACCTGGGCCAATTTCTCGCGTTTTCCTTGTCTATGACTTTGACTTTGACTTTGATGCTTCTGAAGAGTTCTGTTGAGTTATTTTGCAGACTGTCCTTAGTTTGGACTTGTCTGATGTTTTCTCACAAGTAGACGGGGGTTTTGAAGTTTCTGCAGGAAACCTTCACAGTAGTGACGCGTCCTTCTCAGTGTACCGTGTTGGGGGCCCACTATGGCAACAAGTTTCATTCTGGTGATGAGAACTGTGACTACTGGGCTTAGGAGGTGCCTGTCAGATCTTCACTGTAAGGTGGAGAGCTCCATTTGTAATTAACGTATATTTGGGGGAGAGGCTATGCCGCTCGCTGGGCGTTATTTGTGACCTGATGTTCCTTCTGTGTGCACATCAGGGCAGGTGGTGTGTTTTTAACAAAACTTTGTTGCTATAAGAAAGACCTGTGGCTACATCTTGAGAGGCAGAAAGAAAATGGTATTAAGGCAGGTTTCTATTGCGTCTGGATGGGGGGAGATGTACACTGACAACTGAACAGAGTTCAGTTCTTTTTGTCCACGAGTTAATTCAGCAAATGTTAATAAATGCGAATGTGTTTTTCTAGTGTCTACAATTTGGCACTGGTATTAGGCTCTACATCTCAGTTCTATTTTAAAGTAGATGTTATCACCCATTTTACAGATAAGGATCCTGAAGTTTAAGGAAGCAAGTTGCTCAAAGACATGTGGCAGAACAGCAACTTGAACCCTGGCCTGTCTAACTCAAAACCATGTTATTTCCGTGACACCAAGCTCGTTCCCTTCTACGGGCCAAGCCCTGTGATCAGTGCTGAGGACACTGAAGCACAAGACACGGGTTCAGGAAGAGCTGCCGTCCCAGCATGGGAGGGCTTTGGAAGCAGCACAAAAGGCCTGGGGAGGAACCATTACTTGGGTGTCATCCTTTTTTTTTTCCGAGAATCACTGAGCCAATTTTTCTCAAGTTTTTACTGAGTCAGAGTAGACTTGCCAGGCTGCTTTCAACACAAATAGTTACCCAGAAAACAGAGCTGACATTGATGGTGTGCTTATCGCTCTCCATGATTTATCTCAGGCACCCTGTGAAGTGGGTACGTTTTCCCCACTTAGCTCATGAGGACACCAAGGCTCAGAGTGGATAACACACACAAAGTCACCAGCTGGTAAGTGGTTAAACTGAAGCTTGACCCCAGATCTGACTGCTTTCAAGATTTGCAGGACCCCTTGGTCCTCCAGGGGCCCGAACTCCAGTATCCTCGCCACCAGTGGGACTGTGCCTCTGTCGTCCTCTCATCTATAGAAAGGACGCTGGTGATCACATCGTGCCTGACGGTCGCTGACAGCAGTGCATTCGCAACAGCATTTTCTTTGTTCAAACCAAAAGATCTTTGTGCAGCTTTTGCTTTTTTAAACCACCTCCTCCCACAGTCAATTCATGTCAACAGAAGGAAAATGGAAAGTGATGACTCTGAATCATTTGTGACATATAAAATCCTACTTTACAAACAAGCATCTTCCCCGAGAGGTACAGCATAGGGCAAGTCAGGTCTCCCTGCCCCCCTGGCATTTGATGACAGACTCTAGTTCCTCCTAAAGTCAGTGCTTGAAAGTGAAGTGAAAGTGAAATTCGCTCAGTTGTGCCCAACTCTTTGCAACCCCGTGGACTATACAGTCCGTAGGATTCTCCAGGTCAGAATACTGGAGTGGGTAGCCATTCCCTTCGCCAGGGGATCTTCCCAACACAGGGATCAAACCCTGGTCTCCCACACTGCAGGCAGATTGTTTACTGTCTGAGCCCCCAGGGAAGCCAAAGAATACTGGAGTGGGTAGCCTATCTCTTCTCCAGGTTATCTTCCCCACCCAGGAATTGAACCGGGGTCTCCTGAATTGCAGGCAGATTCTTTACCAGCTGAGCTACCAGGGAAGCCTGTATAGTCAATGCTTAGTAAATAACATTTGCTGCTGCTCCTAATAGTTTGTGACCTTCATGTTGCCGGGCATTGGCTGACCTGTCCAGTGAAGGAGGGGATGGAAATTTCTGTCATTCTCCTGCCTCTCCCATTTTTGACATCTTCCTTGGTGTTCTTAGGTGACTGAGCTTTCTATTTTTTTTTTTTAAATCAGTTTTGAAAAATGAAAAAGCAAGGTGGAATAGTTGTACTTAGTGGTTGGAAAAGAAAGGAAAACTGATTATTAGCAAGGCCAGGGATTGGGAAGGGGAAGTCAATTGACTATCTGGTTTATTACAATCATTCCATTTTTTCTCTACCACATATAGTTCACTGATTATCTTGACTCCTACCATTCTGGTAGAGGGGATGAGAAAGAATGGCCAACGATAAGATGATTAGCGGCTGTGAAAAAGAACAGGGCATAAGAAATCGGTAGAGGCTCTTGTTTTCTTCATCTTAGTTTGGAATCCCCCAGACTAGACTTAGAATCAAGGATTCAAGTGTACGTAATTTATTTGGAAGGTGCAGAAATCATAGGCAGGGAACTGGGGAGAATGAGCTGGAAAAGGAAAAAGGTCAGTAAAGGGATGCGTTATCAAGCTAGCTGATACTGGGGACTAGGAACTAGAGCTACTGGTCAACCCCGAGATGCAGCGGTCCCAGGTGGCGCCGGTAGTAAAGAATCCGCCGGCCAAGGCAGGAGACGCCAAACACGCAGGTTTGATTCCTGCGTCAGGAAGATACCCTGAGTAGGAAATGGCACCCCTCGCCAGTATTCTTGCCTGGAAAATTCCATGGGTCAGACACGACTGAGCAACTGAGCACACACACAGGCACGTGTCAGAATCATCCAATGCCGCCCCACCCATCCTACCCAGGGAAGGAAGCTGGGATATTTATCCATCAACTTCAGAGTGTCAGGGATTGATGGCTGTTCCCATGAGGTGTGCTGGGCCCACAAAGTGGTTTCCACAGCTTGGGAAAAAGCTCTCAGGCAAAGAGATGCAAATGCTGGCAGTCAGAAGTCAACCAGTGTTCACTGAAGTGGAAAGGCTGTGAGATGGCACTAATAACATCCTCTGCTGCTGCTGCTGCTGCTGCTGCTAAGTCACATCAGTCGTGTCCAACTCTGTGTGACCCCAGAGACGGCAGCCCACCAGGTTCCTCCATCCCTGGGATTCTCCAGGCAAGAACACGAGTGGGTTGCCACTTCCTTCTCCAATGCATGAAAGTGAAAAGTGAAAGTGAAGTTGCTCAGTTGTGTCCGACTCTTAGCGACCCCATGGACTATAGCCCACCAGGCTCCTCCGTCCATGGGATTCTCCAGGCAACAGTACTGGAGTGGGTTGCCATTGCCTTCTCTGATAACATCCTCTATGTTCCCTTAAAACAAGCAAAGCAGCTAAGCTTCTCCCAGGGCTCCCCATATCATTAAATGTACCTCTGTATACCCAGCTTTTGATGCCGAAGACTTTACAGTTTTCCTCGATATGTTTTTGGGTTTGGATTTTTGCTTTGTTTTGTGTGTGTGTGTTCTTGCCACACATTCAATCTAACCCCAAATCCTACACATTT
The DNA here is from genome assembly GCF_016772045.2 of Ovis aries. Classification (NCBI taxonomy): domain Eukaryota; kingdom Metazoa; phylum Chordata; class Mammalia; order Artiodactyla; family Bovidae; genus Ovis; species Ovis aries. Next base: position 74,322,262 of record NC_056068.1, read on the forward strand.
TATCTTTAAAATATATCTTGAATCCTACTACTTCTCACCATCTCCATCACCATCTTTCACTAGATTTCTGCAATAGCTTCCTAGCCTGAATTCTTGTTTATATGCTCATCCCCCCGACATGGTAGCCAGAGTAATCTTTTAAAACTTAGATCACTTTACTCTCTATCTCGAAACTGTCCCCCTTTCACTCTTAGAATAAAACCGGAAGTCCTTACCAAGTTCCTCATGATCTGGCTCCTGGCTGCCTCCCTGATTTCAGTTTCCATCCACTCTCCTCCTCACTCTCAGTGCTCCAGCCAGACTGACTTTCCTGGCTGCATTCCTGCCCCAGGGCCTTTGCACTTGTTCTGTCAACATAAAACTCTCCTCTAGACGGTCATGCCACTCAATCAGTTTATTCAGGTAGTTGCTCAAATGTCACCTCTGTAGGGAGCACTTTTTAAAATACTTTATCTAGAAAATAACCTTTTGTCACTCTTTGCTCATAACCTGGCTTTATTTATTTATTTCATAACAGTGATCATGACCGGGCTGATTTTAGTTTATGGTTTTATTTATTGGCGTCTTCTGAACTGGAATATAAATGCTGCCAGGTGGAAGATTCTGTTTGCTGCACTAGCCCAGCCCCTGGAATAGCATCAATTCATCATAGGTACTCAATAAATATTTGCTAAATGAATCGATTAATAACTCTTTACTGGTCCTGCTGAGATCACCCATCAGTCAAGAATTTTCAGAACAGACAGGAGAAATTGCAGACCTTAGCGTGATAACTGCCTGCCTGCATCTTTCCCCCAAGCTGGCTCTAATGAAAAATACACAGTCTTAGCAGAGTCACGAAGATCCCAGGGCTACGGGCTACTTCCAATATGTTCTTTAGGGAATATATTACAAATCACAACTTGTTCGTTTATCTTTCTGCTTGCCTCTCTGGGAACAGTAGGGGGAAAATCAAGATCATTAATGCTACCTGTTTGGTGATGGAGATGAAATGTAGTCTTGATTTTTAATAAACTAGAATGCAAAGTTAGTTATCTCCCCAAGTGCCTCGCAGACAGTAGGTGCGCGCCACACGCCGAGTGAGTGGACAGTATCACTACTTTGGCATTTCTGCAGAAGATATTTCATTTTACGGCCCACACTCTTAAAGATGCCAAAAAGTGGGGGGAATTTCTTCATCGCAGCCCCCCTAAACCCAGAAAACCCTTAACTGACCATACCCATCTCCTCTCATACATACCACCCCATGTCCCCCACAATGGTAAAGTCAGCTCTATCTTTTGTGTGTGGTTTAAGACTATCTAACTTACTCCATTGTAAAACTAGCACAGGCTCATTTTAGAAAAATTTATAAATTACAGAAAAATGAAAGAGAAAAATTAAAAATAACACATCGTTCCACCACCCAGGGATAACCACTGTTAGTATGTGGCTGTATGTCCTTCCAGTGTTTTTACGTATATTCATACACAGTTTAAATATGCAATTTATCTTTCTTCTTTACTTAACATTGTAACATAAAGTTATTCTTAGTATTCAACCCTTTGTGCACATCTCTTTAAATAGCTGTGCGAGATTACATTTCCCCATTGTAAACCATTTTGCTTATTTTACGTTTTTCAGAAATTATAAATAATTCTGGGATAAGCATCCTTTGATGTATATCTTTGCTGGCACTGCTGATTATGTCTTTAGGATAGAGCCCCAGAAAAGAAATCACTAGTTCTAGGGGATACAAACTCTTAAAGACATTTCGTGAGATTTCATTTTGATTTCTAAAACTGTTTGAATGTGACTTCCATAAAAGAGCTCCAGGAAAGCAGATTGCCTCCAAGAATTTACTTCCAGTTTTGAAACGTTTCAGGCCCAGACTGTTTTAGCATTCAGTTTAAATGAGCGCAGAAATCTTCTGTAGCCTGTCTCCACTTCAGACTTCTTCCCGCTACAATAAAATGCGGCAACAGCATTATGAAAATTGTTCCTTGGTAAACAGTCTCTTTCTGTGTTCTCAAGGATTGTTTTCTAAAGTCTTTCGGGTGGGTACTGGGTTTATGTCTAGAACTGCGTGGAGAATTTTTGCATGCCTGCTCCTGATGTCTTAAGGGTCTAGTTACGCCTTATGGTTGTGTGTGTGTGTGTGTGTGTGTGTGTGTGTGTTTCATTGCCAAAAGGAAGTTTGGATTTCATGGCAATGAACCTGCTTTTACAAGTCTGTCTGAGTCCAGCCTCAAAAAGCCAGGATTCCCCTGGCAGGGACTGCTTTGGGGAACGCCATGTGAGTAAGGACTTTTCTTCCTAAGGCTGGGTCAGCCTGGAAAAGGCCTTGCCAAAGACAGTTGATCAATGGAGGGAAGCCACGGCTTTTTTAGATAGGATGGGTCAGACATGATACAATATCAAAATATCCAGGAAACATCCAGAAGAGTCAAGGGTTCTAGGGTGGTTTGGAAAGTTAAGGTACACCCATACTCATGCCGCACTTGTGCCATTTCACGCAAAAAACCTTATTAAACAGAATGAACCCAGCATCTCTGCATTGACTTGAAAAGATATCCAGGTCCTTTTGTTATTCTAAATAGTAAGTGGTAGAAAAATATGTATGGTTTGATCCCATATTTGTAAAAAAACTGAGTTCAGGGGACTCTTCACTATCTACATGAACTGAAAGAAATACATGAAGAAACATACATGAGACTGTTGGTAACTGGCTCCTCTGCTGCTGCTGCTAAGTCACTTCGGTCGTGTCCGACTCTGTGCGACCCCACAGACGGCAGCCCACCAGGCTCCGCCGTCCCTGGGATTCTCCAGGCAAGAACACTGGAGTGGGGTGCCATTTCCTTCTCCAACGCATGAAAGTGAAAAGTGAAAGTGAAGTCGCTCAGTCGTGTCCGACTCCTAGTGACCCTATGGACTGCAGCCCACCAGGCTCCCCCATCCCTGGGATTTTCTAGGTAAGAACACTGGAGTGGGGTGCCATTTCCTTCTCCAATGCATGAAAGTGAAAAGTGAAAGTGAAGTCGCTCAGTCGTGTCCGACTCTTGGCATGCAAGAGTCCCATGGACTGCAGACTACCAGGCTCCTCCATCCATGGGATTTTCCAGGCAAGAGCACTGGAGTGGGGTGCCATTTTCTTCTCCAAACTGGCTCCTTAGGAATGCGGAATTTGGGTCAGAGAAGACCGAGGAGACCTCGGCTTTACACGGCTCAGGTGAATAATGTGTTACAAAGAGCAGATTACTTTTGTAAGTTATAAAAAAATAATAGGAAGCCCCCAAAAGGGGGAAAAAATAGTGGGGAGGAATGGCCTGAGAAGGGAACTTGGTTTGAGAGCTGGTTGACAGGGGCCCTGCAGGGTTGGGTATCCCCTCTTGGGGAAATGGGTTCATCCCACAGAGGAAGGCCCCACTTCCCAGACGAGTGGGGCTGGGCGGGCTGTGTCCTTCCCCTGGCAGCTGGTAGAGAATCAACTGTGCTAGCATCCACTTGCACTATCACATTTGAAATGGCATCTGGAAAAAGTAATTGGAACGATCCAGGCAGAGGCAGGAGTTGTTATCTCAGGTGGTGATAGAGGTGAAGACCCTGCCTGCCAGTGCAGGAGACGTAAGAGATGTGGGGTTCGATCCCCAGGTGGGGAGGACCCCCTGGAGGAGGGCATGGCCTGGAGAATCTCATGGACAGAGGAGCCTGGTGGGCTACAGTCCATGGGGTCACACAGAATTGGACACAATTGGAGCGACTTTGCAAGCACGGACGCACTCTGAGGGCTTGAGGAAGGGTGACGAGCAGCTGAGAGGAGAGCAGCCTCTAAAAGTTCCAGAATGGGAAAGATGGATCCAGCCTCGGCCTCTGAGCTCTAGTCATCTGCGAGATGGACCACAGGCTTTGAACTGGAGACAGTGCCCAAAGCTTTCATTAACCTTCATCCTTGGAGCAAGTGCCGAGGTGTGTGTCTTTGAAGAGGGATGGCTCAGAAGCGACACGACTTTCAAACATGATTTGTTTTATATTCTATTTGTGAATTAGGGTGTGTTTACAGTGAAAGATTGATTTAGATGCTGACGAGTCAGCTGGAAATATAAAGGCATAATTGAATCTCCAGGTCTATTAAAGACCCTTGTCTAGTGTCTTGCAGGTTGACATTTTATTACAGAGGCCAACTTGGTCTTGCTTTCAGTTTCTTTTCTCCCCTTTCGTATCTTTCAAATATTAGATTTTCCCTTCCCCCAATCAGAAATTTAAAAAAAAAGAAAGAAAACCTCCAAGGAGAGCCAGGATGTCTGAAAGGAGCACCCTGGGGAGGTGGCATCACGTGGCAGGTTGGTATAGGGACTCTGGGCATTGGTACAGTGCCTGGCACCCTGCACTGATGCCCAGTCAATTCTTACCCTCAGAACCTCTGCCATCCCCAGCCCTGCCACCAACTTGCTCTGTTTCCTCAGGCAAATCAGGTCAATCCTGGGGTCCCCTTGTTCCTCCTACCAACGGAGTTCTTGACAGCTAAGAGCTCCAGCAAAGCCCAGAAAAGCACCACAAGAGGCGCAAAGGCCAATGATTAAAATAGCCCTCCCCGATTCCTTTGTAGAAGGATAATATCACGTCACTGGAGACTGCTCTCGGTAAGTGGGTCTTTTTTTTTTTCTCTCTCTGAAGAGGCTGGAACCTGTTCCTCAGGGCTGCTAAATCGGGCCTTGTTCTGCGGTCTGATCTGCTGGCGACCTGTGTCCACTTTACTAAAACTGGCCAGGGGCCCTGGCACCGTCAGGCCACGTGGGCCGCCAAATTGCAAGGCCCTTTCTTTTGAGCAAATAGCATCGCACACGCTGCCATCGAGAAAATGAAAGCATTCACAGTGGCACAGCGTCCAGCTTCTCTCTGTGGCCTTTGGAAACAATTTTGTGACCAGGGAAGGGCAGGAGACAAAGGTCTTTCTATCTGATCCGCTCACCAAGCCAGTGATGGGTTGTGGCGGGCCTCTTTCCCTGGTACCATGCGGATCTCTATCACCCCATTTGTCTCCTCTCTTTGAGTAGACAAGGCAGGCAGGCAGGCAGGCAGGCAGAGGGATCTATTTCAACTGCCCTTGACTCTGTTTATAATCACCAACATGAAAGGAAGGGAAAGAGATGGAGTTTATAGGACTGGCTCTTTGTGTAACCTAATTTATCTCTCTCCAGCAGCAGTGGGCTGAGCAGTTTCCTCTTTTGTTTCCGATGCGGGGAACTGAAATATGAATCTATGTTGATGAGCGAATAAAGGAGCTGAAAGAGGCATAAATCTTATCTTCTTGCAACCCTCGAAGATCAGCTTCTTGTGAAGAAGGAGATTATACTTCTGTAATTAACTGCTTTGCAGCTCCTGGTGATGGCTCAGAGCTGAATAATAGCACCCGGTGAAGTTGCATGAAAGGCGGGCGGGAGGGCTGGCGCAGCCGCGGATCATGAACAATGGTCTCGGGCCTGACATCCTTTCCCAGTGCCCAGCTCGCAGAGAGTCAAGCCAGGAGATATTTGTTCCCTGTCTAACAGCATTCACAGCAGAGAGAATAGAATTCCAGAGCAAATAGCTCCCAGGAACCTGTTCTGCTGTAGGCTGGGAGCTGCCACGAGGTACCTGGAAGACCTCAGCTGGGTTTTCACCCTCCGTGTTCCAGCTACTTACTGGAGCTCGGTGGAGGGGACTGCCCCTTTCCAGCTGTGAGATTTGGGGAAAGTTGTCTCACTTCTCTGATCTGTAGTAGTACCATCCACGAAATGCAGGGGGTCTTGTAGAGTTTGGGGGAGGAAGGGTTTAGATCATGTGTATAAGCAAATCACTTATGACACTGCCTGGCACCTGGCAGGTCATCACTAAATGCTAGCTATTATTATGATTACTTCGTGGAATACAGACGGATGGTGAACTCGTCACTGTTTACGAGGCTTATCATGGAAGGCACTGTATATGCCTTAGTGGCTAAAAGCCTCCCAACTTCCCTGTCAGGTAGGATTCTTCCTCCCATTTCATGGATGACAGAAGAGGCTCAAAACACTGACCTGCTCAAGGTACAGGGCAGCAGAGGAGCCTGGAAGCTGGGCCAGCCCCTTGCCCCCTCCCCACTCTGCACCAGGCTCCCAGGCCCTCAGCTGTTCCTCTACGGGTTCATCTGCCTGTCACTTCCAGGCCTCATCACTGGTTTGATCTTCCAGGATCAAACCCCTGGGCCGTCTTTGCTTCCCCTCCTCCTCCCTGCCCAATGCTGGCATCCCTGAACCCTATAGATTCTTCTCTTGAGATGTTTCTAGAACCTCTCCTTTCTCAGTGCTGCTGCCACTCATGCTGGCCCAGAACCTGGTCTCTCAGGCTCCTGAGTGGTGTCCAAGGGAAAATGGAGCTCTCTTTCCATCACCCCCAACACTGGCGCCCTGTGAGTGGCGCCGAGCCCCACTTCTCTGTCCTTCCCTGCGAGGGGTCAGCAGCCACTGCATCAAGTCCACTTTTATTTCTTGGCATTCAGCTGACCCACCCAAAGTCATCTCTTCTCACTTAAACCCCCTTGTCCGGCTAAGCCTGATTTAGTCTCTATCAGGCACCCCATAGCCTCTCTGAGGGCTCAGTGGATTAGATTCTTGACAAAGATGCAGAAGACTCTTGAGAGTCCCTTGGACCACGAGGAGAGCAAACCCATCAATCCTAAAGGAAATCAACCCTGAATATTCATTGGAAGGACTGATGCTGAAGCTGATGTTGACTGATGCTCCAATATTTGGCCACCTGATGTAAAGAGCTGACTCATCGGAAAAGACCCTGATGCTGGGAAAGATTGAAGGCAAGAGGAAAAGAGGGCAACAGAGGGTGAGATGGTCAGATACCATCATCGACTCAATGGACATGAGTTTAAGCAAACTCAGAGCGATAGTGAAGGACAGGGAAGCCTGGTGTGCTGCAGTCCATGGGGTTGCAAAGAGTTGGACAAGGCTGAGCGACAGAACAACATCAAAGATGCAAATGCCCCGTAGAGGAAGCCCCACTCGATGCATAGTCAGTGTAGGACAGCCACGGGACACGGAGATCACGCGTTCCACCAGTAGAGCTTGAGGCCCAGGGAAGCTCAGCGAATTAGGTGAAGTCCACAGCTTCAGTCAAGTCTCAAACCCAGGTGTTCTAACTTAGAATTCAGGGCTCCTCCATTAGACCAACAGACATATCCCCCTCACTGGTGACAGCAGGCACTGGCCTGGGAGGTGGGAGACAGGGACACTTAGCTCAGTCTACGCATGGGCCATGGACCTGTGTGATTCAACCACAGGGACAGCCTGAAAGCCTGCCTGCTGAGGGGAAAAAATGACTGAGTTAGGCCATGGGGCAGGGGTGTGGTGGGCAGGAACTGGGAGTGGGAGGTGGAGACTGAGATTTAGGCAGATGGTCATGGAAATAGCAACTAGACGGCAGATGAAAATGCAGGTGAATACTAGTCTGAGCAATGCGCTTTGAAAGAAAGTGAAATCGCTCAGTCATGTTCGACTCTTTGCAACCCCGTGGACCCTAGTCCACCAGGCTCCTCAGTCCATGGGATTTTCCAGGCAAGAGTACTACTAGAGTGGATTGCCATCTCCTTCTCCAGGGGATCCTCCTGACCCAGGGATCGATCCTGGGTCTTTCACATTGCAGGTAAACGTTTTACCGTCTGAGCCACCAGGGAATCCCCCAATGTGCTTTGGGAACATAGCAATTAACTTCTCTACTCTGATGGGAGATGGGATCCAGGAGGGCTTTAGGGAAGAAGCAGCCTGTGACGTGGGTCTGAAGAAGCCGAAGGATGACTCCCAGTGAAATCAGGGTCAAGGTCCTCTGGGTTGAGGGAGCAGCTGGACAGAGGCAGGGGGGCCAGACAGGCTGGGCTGATGTGGGGAACAGCACAGCCGGCTGCAAGGGAGCCTGGAAAAAGAGAAACCTGAATTCAAGTTCTGACCCTGCTCCTAGTCGGACCCGCTCAGGACCTAGGCCAGTCACTTTACCTTTCTGGATCTTGGTGGTGGGGGTTTAGTTAGTTGCTCAGTCTGATTCTTTGCGACCCCATGGACCGTAGCCCACCAGGCTCCTCTGTCCATGTTATCTTCCAGGCAAGAATACTGGAGTGGGTTGCCACTTCCTTCTCCAGGGGATTTTCCTGACCCAGGGATCAGACGTGCATCTCCTGCAGTGTAGACAGTCTCCCGCATTGTAGGCAGGTGCTTTACCGCAGAGCCACCAGGAAAGCCCCATACGTGAAACAGGCATAACAATCTTATGTCTCCTGAGGGTTATTACGAGGATGAATCAAAACAGTGAGGCACCAAATATAGGGCCTGCACATAGTAGGTGCTCAACCAAAGGCCCACTACGGCAGGAGGGCAGGTCCTTCTGGAACACAGGTTAGGCAGGGGGTTGGGTGATGCTGTGCGTTTTCCTCTGTCTTCCAACGGGCCTTCCCTCTTTCCTTCCAGGAGCTCACCAGCTGGCCTGGGAGGGCTGCTTGCCCACTCAGAGTTGCTCGGATGTTTGGTCATCCCCGGGTCCAGAATGGTCTTCCGGTTCTGTCATCATCCTTGAGTTCTTTCCAGGCTGAACACAGCCGGGCTGGTGTCCCAGGTCTGGACATGTTTGCGGGCAGAGCCTGTTTGGGAGAGACGGCTCTGTTTAGGTAGAAAGAGACACTGAAGACAGCTGCTGGCTTCTCTGCCATGATGAACATGGATTAAACTCGGCCACTCTGGGCTTTGCAAGGGGACGAGAACACCAGGCAGGCCCTGCGCACCATGGCCTGAAGGGGTAGGGAAAGGCCAGCTTTTCAGGGAGTGTGCTAGCCTCCTCAGGCTGGGTCAGGGATGGGGTGAGGTAGGGGTGGGGGAACGAGTCAGAGACCCTTCCCTTCCCCTTGGCCTCTAGGTGTTGGAGGACTCTCCAGGCAGTTCCTGCCACTTAATATCTGTGGGACTTCAGGTCAATTTTTCAGCCTCTCTGGATGGACCAGTCAACAAAGGCATGTTCCTGTTTGCTGTTCCTCTTTAGCAAAGTGAAAGTGAAGTCGCTCAGTCGTATCTGACTCTTTGTGACACTATGGACTGTAGCCTACCAGCCTCCTCCGTCTATGGGATTTTCCAGGCAAGAATACTGGAGTGGGTTGCCATTTCCTTCTCCAGGAGATCTTCCCAACCCAGGGATTGAACCCAGGTCTCCTGCATTGTAGGCAGATGTTTTAACCATCTGATCCACCAGGGAAGTCCTCCTCTTTAGTAAGTGGTGGCCCAATTTACCTATGCATCAGAGTCACCTGGGTGGGGCTAATTCAGATACTCAGAATTCCTGAGGGCAGGGCCCAGGAACCTGCCTTTTCATGAACTCTCCAGGTGATTCTGGTACAGGCATCTCAGGAACCACACCTCCACAATCACTGTCTGAATTCCAACAGAGTCCCTGGGAAACCAGGAGAAAGAGTTAGGAAGAAGGAGGAGCTAATAGGTGATGTCAACACACCATTCCTCTTCACACATCTATCCGCAGTTATGCTTTTTTCATGATGGTTTAGAAACAGATGCTCTTGGATGTGTGTCTCCTTAGGACAGATGCCATCACTGTTTTTAGGATATAAAATTTGAGTGATACCCCATCCTCTAGACTCACTCCATTTCCAATGCATCCACCCATTCACCGCCCACCACCCATGCTTCCATCATTTGTTTTGGTCCTCGCCTGTTTTGTGCCAGGCTGGGCTTTGGAGACACAGGGAATAACAAGATCTGGGTTCCTGGCCAGAATCCCCCATCTACATAAATAGACACAGAAATCATCCTAATGTAGGGGGATCCTTCCAACATGCAATGTCTCAAGGGGGTAGAGTGGTGGTACAAGGCAGAAATGATGCGTTCCATGGGAATGAGGAAAGGGAAGCCCTCGCAGACAGAAATCTGTGAGTAGATCGTGGAGGGGAGTGGGAGTTTGCCAGATGGGGAGACCACGTGCCAGGGTAATGCAGGAAGGTAGCTGACTCCCGTGAATGAAATCCCTTCACATCCTCTACGAGAGCGGAGGCCTCTCCTTGGGCTTCCTGGGGTCCATGTTCCAATGTTCATCTGCGGCTGCTTCCTCAGCCTCATCTTCTGGGCCTTCAGAGCGGAAATAAACCGTTCTGTAGTTTTGTGTGGCAGGCCCATGGCAGCTGTCTCTTGCACCGCAAAGTCGTTGTGCGATTAAGAGGTAAACAGTCATCCGAGTTGAGAGGCATGGGATGCTTAAGAGCTTGCGTTCAGGTTCTAGCTTTGCCTGCAACTCACTAGGTAACTGAGGGCCGGTCTCTGGGGCTCTGTTTCCCCATCTTTGAGAGGGAAGATTGGCTTCCAGCTCTGACAGTGCTGCTCGGTTACATTTTCTCCCCAGTCTAAGCTCATCTATCTCAGCACGTCAGCAACACAACATCTTGCAGGATTAGTGGACTGGATCTGAGTCCCCCCGCACGGTCCGCTATAGCCGAGACGGTTTTGCAGGCGAAATGCAAGGTGGATGCAAGCCTGAAGGTGGCGCTGTGGCTCCAGTTGCCGAGCTGCTCTCCGGAGCGGGTCTGCGTGTTTCAGAGTACGGTGGGGACTGGGCACTGCTGAGGGCAGGTTCTCTCCTTTCCCGGGGCCCTCTCAGTCCAGCAGACCCTGCTGGTTTGCATGAAGCCGCCAGGCCAGCGCACTCGGCCTCCGCACCTGCTGGCCCCCTTCACACATCTTCAGGGGTCTGTTTCCTTCTGGGTCCTCCCTTCAGAAGAGGAAGAGGAAAGCCTGTTGCAAATGGCTTGTGGGTGGAGTGGGGGTCTTTGCTGGTGTTCCCTGGTGTTCAGTGCTGGCAGGGGGCCTTGGCGTGGAGCCCTGTGGGGTCTCTGACATAGTTTCCTGGACCCACACCTCCTACCCCCAGCATCACCCTGGGCTGATGACAGTTTGAAAGCACTCCATACTCTTTCCACTGTTGCCTTCTCTCCATTCATTTGGGTTCCTCTTTTAGCTGAGCCACTGAATAACGGGGGCTTCCCAGGTGGTGCTAGTGGTAAAGAACCCGACTGCCAACGTAGGAGACGTACAAGATGCAGATTTGATCCCTGGGTGGGGAAGATCCCCTGCAGAAGGGCGTGGCAACCCATTCCAGTATTCTTGCCTGGAGAATCCCATGGTCAGAGAACCTGGCGGGATACGGTCCACAGGATCGCACAGAGTCAAACTTGACTGAAGCGACTTAGCAAGCACACACTGAATATCAAGCCCGCGGGGAAAGAATGATGGGGGCAAGGAGAAGGAAAGGGGAAAACACTAACGTTTATGAAGTGCCCGCTGAGTGCCCAGCACCTCCACACAGCTCTAGCCATGAGTTGCACACTTCCAGCAGCATCACCCTTTCCGCCAATCAAAATCACCAGCCCAACCTGCTACGTAAACCAGACACACCAGGGGAGCCGCTCTGGCGGGATGGGTGGGGCACTGAGGACCCTGCCCCTCATGGCGCCACTCCCTCCCCCCACCCAGCAGCCCCCCTGGTGCTTCCACCCAAGCTGGATCTAAAGCATCGTGCACATTTATCTGCATGCAGCTCTTAAAGGAATTAGATAGTCTCCCTGTTTTTCAAATACAAAGACTAAGGCCCAGAGGGGTGAGGTGATTTGCCAGGATCCCATCGCACAGAGTCGGACATGACTGAAGTGACTTAGCAGCAGCAGCATGATTAATAAAATAAGATTATTAACAAAATAATTAATAAAGCGGAAACCAGGCTGTGGACCCAGGCATGCCTGACTTCAAAGCCCCCAACTCTGCCTGGAAGACAGTGGGTGCTCTGCTTCCTAAGGAGGGGCAGATGGGGGCAGTGGCTCCCCATGCTGCCTGGAGGACCAGGCCAGACATACAGGACATGGTTGATGCTGGAGATCTGGGAAACTGCCTGCAAAGAGGGGACCCATATAGGACCGGAGGAAGGTGGAAGATGGGAAACGTGTGGGGAGTGTGTTCTGTGCCCTGGGCACCCGACCATTCAGCCCCCAGGCAGGCTCCAGTGTGGTGGACTTCAGCAGACACCAGCCGGACATGTGCTAGACATTCAGATTCAAGCTTTCCAGGCCCTGGTCAGGCTGTTTTGTTCCAGGGCAGCCAAGGTTTGGGGCTGTAAAACATGGACTGGATCTCAGTCCCCACTTTGCCGGTGGAGGAGGGACTGTGGAAGAATAGCGAGATGCTTAAAAAAAGAACAACAAAAAAGCGAAGTCATTTGTTTGCTTGCAATGTTTGGTTTGTCTGAAATCTTCTGAGGAGCACAGATTTGGAGTCAGAAATCTACGGGCTCAAAGGTCATCTCCACGTTTGACCTGCCTTCTCTGAGCCTCGGCTGCCTCCTTGGTAAAATGGCACCATCAACAGTCCCCGTGTCACCGGGCTGCTGGGGGGGGGGGGCGGGGGTAGGGATTACATGAGCGCTGGTGCGGGGACGCAGCAAACCCGGGTGACCCTCTCCCTGTCTCCTAACTCTTCTCAAAGCCCGTGGAATTGATGGTACGTGCCACATGGACGTGCTTCCAAGGGGCACTCAACAAAAAGGTTATCACTTCTCAGTGTGGTAGACTGGCTGAAACACTCACTTTTACATCTTCCTATATGAGATGTGACACTGATCCTCAAAACTGCAAGCACAGAGCCTTAGAGGGCCTTAGAGGATTGAGTCCAACTCCATTTTAGGGATGGGGGAAATGACTTAGCCAAGGTCACCCATTGGGTTAGTGGCAGAGCTGGGGGTGGAATGCACATCTGCTGACTGCTGGCCCACCACTGTCATCCCAGTGGGAAGGGACGGCTGCAGGATGCTCTCTTGATCCTTCTGGTCCACAATTCCTGCATCTGTGAGGAGAACAGGGGAAGGGGGTCTTCAAGGGAGACCCATTCTGCCCCACGATCCCCATCATGTGGGGCCACATGTTGGTGAATCAATGGAGCCTCCATCTTGGGACTGAGATCTTAGGATCCAGGACCAGTCCCGTCATCAACCAGAGCTGGGGTGGAGTCGACTCCTCCCGCAGGTGTAAGGGGTTGGCTCCATCTCTGCCTCTTACCAGCTGTGAGCCTGTTTCCTGGTCCAAGAACCGAGGAGAATAAAAGCACACACCTCACAGGTTATGGTTAAGATTAAACAAGTGAATATTATAATAATAATAACACTAGCAAACATTTAGGAAACACGTAGAATCCTCATAACAACTTGTATTTCGCTACTGCAGAAAAAGGCTCAGAATGATTAAGCAGAGTCCAGGGACACACAGTAGGGGAGGACAGGGCCAGATTTTGAGCCCAGGTGGACTGGCTCGAGAATCCCACTACCTTAACCACTCTGCCCCTTGGCCTCTCAATTTAGGCAAAGCCCAGTGCTTAGCGTGTAGGTGCTCCAGAAAGGCCCCTCCCTCTCGCCCTCCCTCCCTCCCTGGCGAATCCCTCCCTTCCTCACCCACCCACTTCTTGCTCCCAGGAGTGGGCAGGCCCCGGAAACAGTGTGCTGGGGTTTTTCAGATACAGGAAGTCCACCCAACTCGACCGTTTCGCCTTAAACCACTTTTCTGCTCTGTTTTGTTGTCGGTTTGGCTTTCCACATTTTTTGTTCCTTGATCAAAAGCACAGCTGAATTGCCAGCAAAGCAAATCTCTTGATCCTGTGCTCCTGGGCACCAGGTGAGCCTCTGCGCTCAGCTAAGCTCCCAGTGCCAGTCAGCCAAGGGGCACGATTGCCTGGGTTCTACTTGCATGCATGCGTGCTGACCCCCAGCCCACGGCCAGCTTCCTGAATACAAACAACCAATTTGGGGGAAAACATGCTTTCTTGTTTGTGGCTTTCTGGATACACTCAAGTTCCTGGTTAATACAGAGACCTGGTCAAGATGTCCAAATACTCTTCTTAGCACAGAAACTGGCCTTCTCACCAGTCTCTGCACATAGCCCCGAAGAGCAGAGGGTAAGAAGTAACAGGAAAGGCCAAGTCACTGAGTGTTTCCCCTGAGGCTCTGGTTCCCTTCCAGCTACTTGCAGGCCTTGGGCCCACAGAGGATAAGACAAGGAAATAGAGAAGAGCGCTGAGTAGTACCAAGCAGCGTGGTGAATAAAGGCAACTCAGGACAACGGAAAACCTGGCCAAGCTATTTAAAGGCCCAAATGTGTTGCTTTTTCCAGTGGCCCAAAGGAATAGCAGTCCACCCTGGAGATACAGATCCCTTACTGACATGGTTGAAAGGGGGAGGACTGAGACCCTGGTGGATGCTAAGGTGGGATCTCAGACCTGCCTCTGGGCCTGCAGCGCTAGCATCTGCAGCAAAAGTGGAAGTGTTGGTCACTCAGTCGTGTCTGATTCTTTGTGACTCTGTGGACTGTAGCCCGCCAGGCTCCTCTGTCCATGGGATTTCCTAGGCAAGAATACTGGAGTGGGCTGCCATTTCCTCCTCCAGGGGGTTTTCCCAACCCAGGGATCAAACCCAGATCTCCTGCACTGCACACAGATTCTTTACCATCTGAGCCACCAGGCAAGCGCAGCATCTATGATATGTTTGTGCAGATGGTCAGCAGAGCCCCCAGCTGCCTCTTGGCTTCCCATCTCTGCTTGTGGAAACCCTCTCCATGCTTTGGGACCCCTCTCCAAGGCGACCACTTGCAGAAAGACTTAGAATCGACCCCATCTTTCTCTCTTGTACCTCTCATCATCCCCTCCTGTTCCCACCTTCTACCTGGCATTACGGTGGCTTTCCCATCTGCCTTCACTCCGGAGACGCTCATTGGGGTGCAATTAAGCGGCACACCAAGAGCTAGTCACTGGTGACGAGAAAGATACAATTCCTGTGTTACTTAAAGAGCACACATGCTCACAGTCTAGCAGAGACAGACAAGTCAACACATAATTAAAACGCAGTGTGGAGGAATGCGCAGATTGCCTTGAATGCTGAGTGGCTGGGCCATCTGCCGGGGCTTGGGGTGGGGGTGGGGGAGACCCCAGGAGATTTCCTAGAGGGGATGATGCCTTAGAGGATAGGCTCCACAAAAGGACAGGGGATGGGAAAGAGAAATTCAGGGGGAGGTGGAACGTCACCTGCAAAGGCAGGGAGGTGCAGGAGAGCGGCTCTCAGGGAGGGAGCCCCAAGCAGCTCCGATGGCTGGAGTGCAGGGGGTCCTCGGCATTGGCAGGAGGTGGGATCAGGCAAGCAGGTAGCTGTCAGATCACAGAAGACCCAGTAAGCGCTGCTTAGCAGTCTGGGCTTTGTCCTGCAGGTAGTGGACCCCCATGGAAAGGGTTTTAGGAGGCACGAACCTGACTGGATCTGTGTTTTAAAGAGAACACTTGGGCTGCTGAGTGAAAATGGATAGTTGCAAGGCAACAGGCGAAGCAGAGTGACCAGGCAGGAGGAAGTAGCAATTGTCCAGGTGAGACGTGATGGCTCAGTGATAGCAGTGGAGGGAAGAGAAGTGGAGAGACTCAAGGTCCACCCGGGAGGCCGGATCTGCAGGACAAGTTGTTGGCGGGCTGGGTGAGGGAGAGAGCAGGTCAGAATGACTCCAAGAATCTCAGCGCTGTCGGCCAAGGTGGAGATGAGCTCTGGGGAGGAAAGATGGCATTTCGTTTAGGAAATACAGATCTGAGGAGCCTGGGAGATACTGCTGGGCGCCTGTGGCAGCCCCTGCCTCCTCTCCCCCTTTCTCCCCCAAACCTCTCTCTGTGGATCTTTCTCAGACTTACCGCCACTTACCACCTATACCTGTGTTCAAGGGGTGGCCTGAAGGTGGGCTAATCTTTTTCACCCCCAGGTGCCAGACGTGTAAAAAGCAAGCAGAGAGATGCACCTCTGCTGAAGGTGCTCGAACTGGACCCAGCGTGTGATGCCTCTCTGCGGTGTTTGCACTTCAAAAAAGATATCTAGACGAGTTACTCAAAAGGCGGAACTCTGGGGCTGTGAGGAGGGAGACTTGGTGAGGGTCACCCCATCATGTCTCCGGGGCCTGAGAACACACTGGCTGGCATTGGTGGGCCGGTCAGGCCTGGAGCCTTCCTTCCAGCATCTTTTCCCGTTTGCCGGCTTGTCCAGCTCTGCACTCTTAAGGAACGTACCCTGCACCCGCTCTCCGCACTGACCCCCTGCCTTCACACTGAGCCCGCACCACCAACTTCAAGTCCCCAGGGAAGTTCTCTGTCCTTCCTGGGCTCTCATCCTTATTCATGAAACGGCAGGATTAGGCTCTTTTTCTTCCCCTCCACCCACTTTTGTTCCTCCTTCCTTAGTGGTTAAGAACAGGGCTTTGGAATCAGGCTGATCTGGGTGTGAATTTCAGTTTCATCACTTTCTATCTGGATGTGGTAGGTAGGCAGACTAGGGGAAAGGAGTCCAAAATGGCAGTGGCTAAAAGACAAGGAAGGGAAAAGCCTGCGAAAATAGAACAGAGGAAGGTCCGAGGACCTGAGTGAGGACCTCAGGGAAAACAAACAACACTCCTGGCTCGCCCAATTTACATAGGACAGGCCCAGGGAGAGATAAGCGTATAAAAAGAGGAGCCAAAGCTCACTTGCTGTCTCCTCACCGCGTGCTGGGCGCCACGTGCCCTCACCCCTCAAAGATGGATTTTCCTGCTATCTTCTAAATAAAATAGAGCTGTAACACTGAGCTGTAGCACTGATTTGTCTAAGAGCTATAACACGGTTCTTTCGTGACCTGAGAGCTATAACACAGTCTATCCAAGACCTGAGAGCTGCGACACGAAAATGTGTGTGCGTAAAACATACCATGCGCAGAATGAGTTTTGGAGTGATGTCCGTCACTCCAAATCTTTGTTGTGACGAGACAAAGAATCGAGGAACATACATTCGCCTAACAGATGCTTCTTCACCAGGACCTTAGTCTCTTCATCTGTCAAGTGGGCACAGGAATAGTATCTGCTGCATATTATTAGTGCCCATGTTCAATGGGCTGGTGTTTGGAAAGTTCTGAGCTCGCTTGCTGGCACCCAGTGGGCGCTCAGAATCTGCCAAGGCCTTGGTCATCGTGCTATCAGGATTCTCCACTTTCCTTTGCAAATACTCCCAATATAGGGGTCCCCTGGCCTGGGCTGCCAACCGTCCAGTCTGGAGGCAGAAGGCTGGACTGGATGACCCCCCGCCCTGGGTCTTTTTGATTTGGGAGTCTGGGACCTCAAAGGCTTGGGAACATTCTCTGTGAACTTTCCTCCCTTGATTCTTGGGGTGATTTGAAAGCTGGCCTCTGTGGGGTCTCTCTTTAATTTTTCCAAGTTCTCAAGAGGCTCCGTTCCTCCTTCCCCTGCTCTCAGCATCCCTGCCTGTGTCTGGACAAGTTAAGGCATGCCTCTCAATCAGCCCTCCCTGCCTACCTGCTGGCTCCCCAATTACTGGGCTTTGCCTCACTCTGCCTTTCCCGAGAAGGTTCTAAGGAGCTTCATGGAATCGCCGCACCTTCCAGCGCTCTGTGTTTCTGAGACCGACTTCAGAGCGGAGGCAAAAGGCTTTGGCAGAATGAGTTTCCACATTGTCTGTGCCGCCTCTATGCCTGGCAGCTCCCGGGGCCCAGGGAGCTCGACTCTGCAAAACGCTTCTGTTGATTGCCTTGGTCTGTCATCCTGTGTTTCAGTAACAGTTCTCCAGAGAAACAGAGCCAAGAGGGTGTGTGCGTGTGTGTGTGCACGTGTGTGTGATATTGTGTGTATATATATACTGCATCACCAGGTATAGTGATCAGGGTGTATGAGTGTGTGTATATACACATATATCTATGTACACATACGCAAACCAGTCACTCTTAAGGAAAAGCAACCCCGAATACTTGTTGAAGTGTCAGGGGAAGCACACTGATTGGAACCGCCCACCCTGGCCAGGAACCATAGTGACCATTTGCATAAGCTGTTTTACGACAGGAGGTCCTGGTAAGGAACATGGAACCAATAAGCCTCCACCAACCGGAAGAGTTCAGGAAAGGTCAAAAGGAGACACCACATGTCCGACCACCTCCCAGAATCCTTCTCTCTGGCATCCATCTTGGCTGAACAAGGCGTGCGCCACCAGGAAGGACTCTGAGTCAGAATGACTGGCTAAAGACAACCTGGAAACTAATCCCATCACCATAAACCCCGAGACTATGAGCCATGCAGCAGAGCTGTTCTCCTGGCTTCCCTTACCCTACTGCTCTCCACCCGGGTGCCCTTTCCCAATAAAATCTCTTGCTTTGTCAGCACATGTGTCTCCTCGGACAATTCATTTCCGAGTGTTAGACAAGAGCCCAGTTTTGGGCCCTGGAAAGGGTCCCCTTTCCTGCAACAGAAGAACTGATGCTGAAGCTGAAACTCCAGTATTTCAATCATGTGATGTGAACAACTGGAGAAGTTCCTGATGCTGGGAAAGATTGAGGGCAGAAGGAAAAGAGGGTGTCAGAAGATGAGATGGCTGGACGGCATCACGGATGCAATGGACATGAACTTGGGTAGTTCAAGTTCCCAAACTTTGGGAGAGGGTGAGAGATAGAGGCCTGACGTGCTGCAGTCCATGGGATCACAAAGAGTCGGACACAACTGGGCGACTGAACAGCAACATACACATATGTGTGTGTGCGTACACTTGATTCAATGAATTGGCTCACACAGTTATGAAGGCTGGCGAGTCCAAAATCTGCAGGATGGGTCAATAGGCTAGAGACCCAGAGAAGAGCCAAGGATGTGACTCAAGCTTGAAGGCTTCTGCTGCAGAACTTGGGGTGGAGGGGGTGTCAATATTGTGTTCAGGCCTTAACCTGATTGGATGAGGCCCACTCACATTATGGAAGGCAAATCTGCTCAAAGTTCACCAAATTAAATGTTAATATCACCCGAAAATACCTTCACAGAAACACCCAGAATGATGTTGGACCCCATATATGGGCACCACAGCCCAACCAGTTTGACACAGATAATTAATCACCGTTCCCTGTTATTGATGGGGCTTCCCTGGTGGTTCAGTGGTTAAGAATTTGCCTGCCAAGGCAGGAGTCGTGGGCTCCATCCCTGGGTCAGAAAGATCCCCTGGAGAAGGAAATGGCAATCCACTGCAGTCTTCTTGCCTGGGAAATACCATGGACAGAGGAGCCTGGCAGGCTACAGTTCATGGGGTCACAAAGAGTCGGACACGACAGAAGCAACCTAAATAGCAACAGCAGCCTGTTATTGCCAGACATTCTGGAGAAATAGTCTGGGCCTCAAGGATGCTTCTCCCCACCCTGTATTCCAGACCAGGTAATAGCAACACTTGGTTCCTGCTTCCCCAGAAGATCATGATGGAAAGGGACCAACCAGCAGGCTTAAATTCAGCCTCAGCAGTCAGGGTCCCTTGGCCTGCAGCAGACCGGGTCTGGGGCAGAAGACCTGAGAGGTTCATGGGTTGAATGAGAGACACTGAGCATCTCTATTATGTGAATTAGGGGAAGGGGTTGAGGGTTGTTGCTGCCCCTATGACCTCATAGACAGTGACCTTCAAACCTGGATGCATAACAGGACCGCCTTAAAATGTAGATTCCCAGAACCCCATTCTCAAGGGAAATGACTGATTCAAAAGACCAGAGCCTCTGACTTTTTAGCAAGCACTTAATGTATTGCCATAAAAAATATTATAATGAGGATGGACTTATTTAGCATCTCCTGAGGCCGGACATTCTCATCTGTGGTGAGACACCTGGTCCAACTCAAAATTTCATGCTGATTCAACTTTTTACCATCTCCCTTGAATCACTCCTGCCATAGAGATCTAATTCCCACCAAGGGAGCCCCTTGTGTTTTTAGAGGAGACACGTGAGGTTTGGCTTCCTGTGCCTTCCAGCAGCTGGTCCTCGCTCCAGCTCTTAGAACCAGAAGGAATCTTGTCTAATTGCTCATCCACTGGAGAGCCCTTGAGGTATTAGTGACATTTCTCAATTCCCGATGTATCTTCTCTAGGTGAAAAATCCCCAGCCTCTTCATGAGGCAATGTCTCTCTCAATGTGAGTTCCCAAGAGTGGACCCTGCTCAGACCATTGTTGGACCCCTGCAAGGCCAGCAGAATAATCACCTCCTCCTTCTGGATACTACACCCCCATCAATGCGAACTTTGTATTAGTCCCATCATGCTGTGAATGGAATCCTCCAAGTCTGACCCCTGAACCTGGATCCTTACCGTCTTCCACTTGACCTAACTGTTCCACTGCAAAGAGGAATTTCCTCAAGGGCCTGAGCACCCCAGAACTTTCTGTTCCATTTTGAAAAACATGGATTACAAAATGTTCTCCAGGCAGCTGAGAACAAAGCGTTGGCTGCCCCTTTAGACTGGCCATCTCTGAGGCCACAGCCTGACCCAGATTCTGGTGCCCTTTGTGGAAGAGACACGACAGCGTAGTAGGAAGCTCATAGCCTTTGGCCAAGAAGACTTGGGTTCAAATCCCAGCTCTAGCAGCTGCACGACCTGGGGCACCTGAGCCTCAGTTCCTTCATCTGTAAATAGTACCTGCCTCCTAGGACTATGCTGAGAATTCCAGATAAAGTGTCAAAGCAGCTTGCTTGGGGCCTGGCACATGGTCGATGCGCTGTGAGTCTGATTCTCATCTCCTCTTGAGGAACTTGGTCATCTTCTCCTTCCTTCCTTCCCCATCAGCTCCCCCAGTTCTAGCCTCTAAGGCTGGAGAGTCTTACTAAGTAAGCTGACCAGAGGCTCCAAGCAAATCTTGGGGCTCTGGACACATGGTCCCTTGGGAGGGGACAAGCGTCTTCCTTCCCTGTGATCTTAGAACCTGAGAAGGGTGGCCAGGAAGCCGCTTTAGAGCCCCTTCCAGCTCTGCCCATCAGGTCTCCCCACAAGCCTCCCAGTCCTTTGGGACCCGGAGCCCTGAAAGGGGGTGAGACAGATGTGAGAATCATCCAGCAAGCCAAGGTAAGGGAGGACCATTCCTCTCACCACTCGGCCCAGATTCATGCCCTAGCTCACCCCTCAGGCTTCCACCAGCCCCTCCTCAGTAGGAAGGCACAGGGACACAGATGGAAAATAAGATACTCACAGGCCAGGAGGGTGGACAGACAAGGAGACAAGTAAGTGGAACCCAGGGTGAAAGGAGCTATCCTAGAAACAGAACATACAGGAGGTGCAGGGTAGCTTGCAAGGTGGGTGGGGGTTTGCCTGGGGTGGGGACCACTCTAGGCCAAGGGCACAGCCTGGGCAAAGGCCCAGAGATGGGAAAGTGCTCTCAGTGTGGAATGACCTAAGAGCTCAGCAAAGCTTGAGAAAGTGGTTGGAAGACAAGAGCGGAGGCAGGGAAGCCAGTTGGGAACCTGCTGTGGTGATCCAGACTGGAAGCCACAGGGACACAAACTAGGCCAGGACCTCGGTCCACACAAGGCATTTGGGGACACAAAGACCAGGTGTGGACCGCCCTCTCCAGGGAGACACCCATCCAGCCATTCACTCATCAATCAGTGTTAACTGAGCACCGACACTGTGCCCGCTGTGCTACAGCAGGGATCTTTCCAGGAGAAAGAAAGGCCTGTCCCCCAGGGTGTTCGTTTCCTAGGACTGCCTTAAGAAAGCAACATGAACTGAATGGATTAAAACAACATAAATTTGCCCTCTCACTGTTCGTGAGGCTGGAAACCTAAAATGAAGGTGTACAGCACAATCGTTGCAAATCAACTATCCTTCAATTAAAAATAGAAAAGTAAAGATGTGCCCAAGGCCATGCTCCCCCTGAGATTCTGAATCGAATCCGGTCCTGCCTCTTCCTAGATGCTGGTGGAGGCTGCGAAATTCCTGGCTTACAGCTGCATGGGTCCAAACTCTGCGTCTGTGGTCACACAGGGCTCTCTGTGTCTCTCCTCTTTTTCTTATGAAGACACTAGTCATACTATTAGACACGCCCCGCACCCCAAACTAAGTATAACCTTTTCTTAACTAATATCATTTGCAAAGACCCAAATTCCAAATAGCATCACATTTATAGGAACCAGGGGTTAGGACATCAATATATCTTTTTGAGAGGGGACGCAGTTCAACCCACAACACCAAGTAACCACAATGCACTGTGGCAACCACCTTAGATGAGTTGAGGGTGGACTTTGGGAAACCAGGCTAAAGACAGCTTTCGGCAAGCAGGGGAATCCAGGATGACTTCCTGGAAGAGGTGGCCTGTCAGCCGTGTATTAATAGGTAGGATTTAGACATGCAGCTATGGAGAAAGAAAGGCATTCTAGGCAGAGGGGGATGCAGGAGTGGAAGCACGGAGGAGGGAATTGCAGGGCAGTAATGCTAGACTGGATGAGGCACAAGCTGGAATCAAGGTTGCCGGGAGAAATATCAATAACCTCAGATACGCAGATGATACCACTCTTATGGCAGAAAGTGAAGAGGAACTAAAAAGCCTCTTGATGAAAGTGAAAGAGGAGAGTGAAAAACTTGGCTTAAAGCTCAACATTCAGAAAACTAAGATCATGGCACCTGGTCCCATCACTTCATGGGAAATAGATGGGAAAACAGTGGCTGACTTTATTTTTCTGGGCTCCAAAATCACTGCAGATGGTGATTGCAGCCATGAAATTAAAAGACACTTACTACTTGGAAGGAAAGTTATGACCAACCTAAACAGCATATTCAAAAGCAGAGACATTACTTTCCCAACAGAAGTCCATCTAGTCAAGACTATGGTTTTTCCAGTGGTCATGTATGGAAGTAAGAGTTGGACTGTGAAGAAAGCTAAGCACTGAAGAATTGATGCTTTTGAACTGTGGTGTTAGAAAAAACTCTTGAGAGAGTTTTTTGAACTGCAAGGAGATCCAACCAGTCCATTCTAGAGGAGACCGGTCCTGGGTGTTCTTTGGAAGGAATGATGCAAAAGATAAAACTCCAGTACTTTGGCCACCTCATGCGAAGAGTTGACTCATTGGAAAAGACTCTGATGCTGGGAGGGATTGGGGGCAGGAGGAGAAGGGGACAACAGAGGATGAGACGGCTGGATGGCATCATCGACTCGATGGACATGAATTTGGGTAAAGTCCGGGAGTTGATGATGGACAGGGAGGCCTGGTGCGCTGCGATTCATGGGGTCACAAAGAATCGGACACGACTGAGCGACTGAACTGAACTGAATGCTGTCACTCCAGTTACACCCAGGCCTCCCTCCCGCCCTGCTGCCTGCCCTCACCCCCCACCCCCACTGCCACATCTTGTTTACCCCGCATTCACTCCAGCCCCACCCCATCTTGCTCTTGGCTTTGCTGGAGTTTGGAGGAAAATTGCTGCCTGGGATCGTCATAACATGCATCCCTATTCAAGTCCAAACCTGGATTTGTTTTTTTCCAAAGCTGCAGTTAAGAAAAAATAATAATAATAATAACAAACTCGGTATTTATCAAGCAGCAAACCAGTAGGAAATTATAACCTCTTTAAATAAATATGTATCCAATTATAGGGAATCACAGTCTAGTTTTGCAGCACTGTCAGGATTTCCCCTGCAAGCACAGTCTGCAGATAGTGTTCCAACCCCCAGGCCCCTGCCCACATCCCACGGGGCATTAACTTCAGAAATAACATCTCAGCTGGTCTCGCTGCAAACAGTGAGCCAGGCTGTGCTGAAGTGCCCTGAGCAGGCTTGAGAGGGACCTGGGTCCCCTTTTAGAGTCCCCTGGTTAGCACCCAACCACAAAGCCACAATCGCCTACCAGCCACCCTAGACTGTCTGGCCTGTCCACAGGTTTCTGCCCAGCATGCATGTCTGGGTTTAGCAGTGGTTCCCCTTGCAGAAAAGTCAGGAGTTGCAGACAGCACTAGATCTAGCCATCTTGGGGGGGAACTCGCACCCAGGCTATTCCATGTGGTGCGCTAAGCATTCCCTCCGAGCCTGCCCACCCTTCAAGTTCAAGTCCACAGATGTTTACTGAGCATAGAATGCCATGTCCACACATGCCGTAAACGAAGTCCACAGAATGCAGAAGGGAACGCAGATTTCTGCTGATGGGTGGTAACCTTGCAAATACCATCACCTGGTGGGTCTTGGAACTAGTTCCTCATCTTAGCAAAGATTTACTAAGCATCTGTTATGTGCCAGGTGGCTCCCTTCTGCAACTTTTTCGAGTCTTTGCTAGAAGGTCACCTTCTCACTGGGGTCTCCTCTGTCCACCGCCTTTAACACTGTCCCCTTCCTACCCCATTCTGGGCCCACTCGCCCTCCTTTACTCTGCCTGAATTTTTCTCCAGCACTTACCACCACCTAATATATTAGGTGATTTACCTTTTGTCTACTATTTTGTAAAAGAGTAAGCTCTAGTAAGCTCATTAGAAAGTGGGCTTCACAGGGTGTTTGCATTTGCTGCCATAGCCCCACTAAGGTCAAGGTCACTAACCAGATGCTTAGTTAGTGTTGGTTGAATTGAACTCAGATCACTGTTTTTGAAGGCAGACACATTAGATTAAATTCCGGTTCAAGGCTGTGTGACGCTGGGCTCTGAATCCCTCTTCACTTTCCTAACGTGGAACGTCCACAGGGTCTCTAGAGCCTAGAACAGTGCCCGGCACACAGATACGACTTGGAAACTGGCAGGCTGGCTTTTGAGGGTCAGGTCTGGAGCGGGAAGTTTGGGCTTCATAGAAGCATCATCCGTCAGGGAGGCCCGGGTTTGAGTTCTGAGGCTGCCACTTCCTAGCTCCGTAACCTTAAGCAAATCACGGAGCCTCTCGGAGCCTCAGCATCTTGTTTGTAAAATGGGCCTCAAACCAGCGCTCCTATTGCCCCAGAGAGTCACTGGGATGTGGCATGAGGTGTCCAGGCACAGAGAAGGCATCCAGGCTCACTGGCCCCCCTTTCCCTCCTTCCAGGGGGGCTGTGGGGAGCTGGGGAGCAGGAGCCTGCAAAGGCCCAGGGCCCTAGGGCAGGGCACTTGGTCACAGAAGGGCTCTTGGCCCCCCAGCCCCCTGCCTATCTGTCCCCTGTTGTGCCTCCACAGTTACCCAGCCTGGGCTTAGCAAGGATGTCTCCAGCTCCCCCACCGTCTCAGGCCCACAGTCTCTGCTCTCCGAAGGCACTGTCTCTCTGCTCCCTATGGCACTGATGGGCTCTAAATATGTCCACAATTAGAGGATGGCTTCCCCCAGAACCCACAGCAAGTCCCAGGAAGAGGGGTCTCCTGGGGGATGGAGGGCTTCTCCAGGAATGGGGGTGGAGGGTTGACTTCCAGGGACTCTGGCTGGCTTTGCAAGAGCAGAGGAAGACCAGGAGGGGCTGCTGCAGCTCTGCAGCTGCCAGTCAAGGAAGGGGGTGGGGCTTGGGCTGGATGGGATTCAGAACAGGCAGGTAGTCATGGCAACCTTTCCTGTCACTCCAAAACAGGAGATGCCCATCTACCTCCTGTGTCTAGGAGAAGCCCCAGAGAGGACTGGTGGGGCCAAGGTCGGTCACTGCTCCCATCTTACTGCCCTAAAGGGGTTGACTCTTTTGAGGATGGTCCTGCCTCCCCACCACTAGCATGGTGTTGGGGTAAAGCCTGAGATTTGCACAGGAGGCCCTTCAGCAGGCATGGGGGATGGGAGGGGAGGTGACATCACTGCCCACGCTGCGGGAGAGCTGGGAACTTAGAACAATCTTAAAGTTGGCACTTCCGCCCAAGGCAGGGATGTATCAGTCACCACATGGGTCTGGCTTCCCCATCGCAGCTGGCTTGGTGGGTACCGACTTGACAACATCCCAGAGCAGCCCTGCTCGGGAGGTGATGTGTTCAGGAGTTCAGGACCCTCTTTGGGCTACCGGCAGGAAGCAGCAGAGGCCAGGCCAGTAGATGCGCACAGGACAGTAGATTAAGTGTATTGAGTATCTGAGGTCTAGTGGGGGAAACACAGGCTTCTCATCTGCCTCTGGGCAGCCTGGGTTGGCCACCAAAGCACCAGGTTCATCCTTGGGTTGCTACCTCGTCCTGAGCTCCTCTGCTGGACACTTTGCCTGCACGATCTCATCCCATCCCAGATCAGCCTGAGGGTGCTACTGCCAGGAGCCCCTTTCTGCAGCCAGTGAGGCTTAGCCAGGCCCAGCCAAATTCCCAGGGCACACCCAAGCCACAGAGCTGCTTTTAAAGCCAGCTCAGCCCACCTCCCAAGCCCTCTTTGCAGATGAAGAAACCACGGCCAGGGGAAGCCAAGGCCCTCACTAGGAAATATCAGAGCTGTGAGGCTCTAAGGCCAGGATCCTTAGGCTGGGGTCTATGAACATGCGTGGGAAGAAATACAACTTTATGTTCACCCACCGCTAACTGAAATTTAGTATTTCCTTCAAGTGTGAATGTAAGCAACACACCAGTTATGGTAACAGCACCTCTGACTTGGTCACCAGTCGAAATCACAGGTGTTTCCATGTCACACTGTGGCAGAGAGCCTGAAATATCATCTGTGCTCATGTTTACTCTGAAAGCACAGTGGTTGTGACACCATTAGATCTTGTCAGGTAAAAGGAATAAGGAAGCACAGTCAGTTCAGTTGCTCAGTCGTGTCTGACTCTTTGCAATCCCATGGACTGCAGCACTCCAGTCTTCCCTGTCCATTACCAACTCCCGGAGCTTGCTCAAACTCATGTCCATTGAGCCAGTGATGCCATCCAGCCATCTCATCCTCTGTTTTCCCCTTCTCCTCCTGCCCTCAATCATTCCCAGCATCAAGGTCTTTTCCAATAGTCTGTTCTTCGCATCAGGTGGCCAAAGTACTGGAGTTTCAGCTTCAGCATCAGTCCTTCCAGTGAATTTTCAGGACTGATTTCCTCTAGGATGGACTGGTCAGATCTCTTTGCCATCGAAGAGACTTTCAAGAGTCTTCTCCAACACTACAGTTCAAAAGCATCAGTTCTTCTGTGCTCAGCTTTCTCTATAGTCCAACTCTCACATCTGTACATGACTACTGGAAAAACCATAGCTTTGACTCTACAGACCTTTGTCAACACATACATTGCTGTAGCCCAATTTAAAATAGATCACTTTTTTTAAAAAAGAAGCAACAAAGTTGACTTGTTTTGTAATCATACATACTTTATGATTTAAAAACATTGTTCTGAGAAAGAGCCCACAGTCTTGACCAAACGGTCTCAGGGGTCATGGCATAGAAAAGGTTAAGCCAGCCTGCCCCCAGTCTGCGCTCCTAACCACTGACTCATCTCTCCCTTTCCTCCTGACTCCAGCAGAGTCAGAAGCTTGGACTAGCTTGGGGGCTGGCACATTCGGGCAGGCCTGTCCCGTTCCTCCTCTCCCTGATGACTCTCCTCCACACTTTCCCATCCCTCGGCCAGGCAGGAGTTAAAATGCCCAGTTCTCTGGAGAATCCACTCTTCCCTTTTACAACCAAGTCAGGTTTGTGCCAATTTCCAGGCACCAATTACGGGCCAGCTCTCTCAGACCAATTAAAATGTGCAGGTGCCATAATGTCGACATCAACAGTCTGGGGTTATCTCAGCAGATATTTTTCATGAAATATTTATAAGAGACTCTGAGGATTTTAACCCCTTCCGTGGCCAGGCCTCTCTGTTCCAGCAGTGCTCTTGCAGAATCCTGCAGTGACGGGGATGGGAGGGGAGAGAGGCTGAGAATGACTGGGGTCGGGGAGGAGGGAACAGGACTTCACAGAAGTTCTTTTAAAACAACAACAAAAAAGAATCTGCAGAATTGGACTAATCAAGTGCTGGTGTTCTGGAGAGTGCCCTTGTGGGTTCCAGAAGACCCAGGTTTCAGTCTGGACCCTCTGGTGAGCTTGCTGTGTGACCCCAGGCAAGCAGATCACTAGTCCTCTCTGGGTTTCTGTGTCGTCAATTGTAAATGAGAGGAAATGGCCTTCACGCAGCTGGGGCAGGAAGTTCACAGCTGAGAGGGTGGGAGAGGCTTTGGAAAGGGTTCCTGCCTGCAGGAGACTCCTCTCCAGCTGCTCTGACTCCTGAAGCAGGTGACCTGGGCTCTTCTGCTACCAGGAGTGGGGTGTCAAGGGCACCGAGTGCGTGTTGATGAAACGTTTGTGGAATGAACGCATGACTAGACTTGATCACTTTCTAGCTCTGTGACTGGCTGCAAAGTCAGTCACAGCAAAGTGTGTCTGTCAGTCTCTTCGCCAGTAACAGGGGTTCCTGGACCCAGACCCTCAGGGTTGTCCTGCGGATGAGTGAAGACCAAGCTCCTAGGAAAATGGAAAGACTTCCCAGTGCTTATAAGGGTATCGTCTGCGAGCCTGGATGAGCTTTCTGGGGATCTACCAAGGAGGGACTTGTGAGCCGGCAGAGGCTGTGGCTGCCAGACGGGGCTGCTGACAATACTGTTCCCAGTTTTGCCTGCTTCCTGTCTCCTTGCCCTTGGGCAGCACCCTCCCACGCTGACTCTGGCTTGGCCAGGACTTGCTTTGGCCAATGGAACAGCAGCAGACTTGATGCAAGGCAGGGCTTGCAAAAGCACTTGAGTATTTCCATTCCCTCTTGCTCCGCTGACTTGGTCACACGAGTGTGTCCCAGCTGGCTTGCTGGAAGGATTGGAGGGACCTCAGGCATCTCAGACCAGCCTACAGCACAGAGCAGCAGGGCTCTCCACATCTGCATCTTACCACAGAGAATAGGAGAGTCACCCAGCCAAAATGCAGACTGTGAACACTGACAAAGAGCTATTGTTTAAAGTCACTAATTTGGGGGATGATTTGTTACGCAGCAATAGCTAACTGATACAGTGAGTATATCTGCCCCACAGCCTCTTTGATTTTTGCACTCTCCTTGAAGAGATAGAGCAACACTTTGGTGTCCTCTTCCCTGGGGGTCACCAGGGCCATCGTCCAAACAGAGAGGCAGTTTGCCTAGTGGTGGAGGGTGTGACCTCCAGGCGCAGACAGCACTGGGGTCCCCTCCCAGCTGTGGTGACCTGCAGGTAGTTACTGAGTCACTCTGGGCCTTAATGTCCTCATCTGAAAAAAGCATGGTTCCTTTGCCATAGGGTTGTGATGAGGACTAGAAAGATAAAAGATATCAGATGTAAAGCGCATGGCACAGAGGAAATGCTCAAAATGACATTTTTTGTCTTATCTATTTGTTCTGATTGATGATCAACCCTTCCTTCCCCCACAAAAGCCTCTGTTACTCTCTATCAGCTCGGATTGCCGGTAGGCTTTGCCAGGACCCCCACCCCCCACCCCACCCGCCCTCTGCCCCAGCCAACTCCTCCCTCATCCACAGCAGAAGGAAACAAGCTAAAATCTGCAGCCACGTGTACTTGGTGCAGATTTCACAAACGCTGTGATTTTTGGCGAGCAGAGCCTACCAGTTGCAGAGAAACGAGCCCTTCTGACGGCACACAAGTTTTAACCACTGCCAAAGCACTGCCACATGCATGCATGCCCGTATTTGACAGCTTCACAGGGCTTCCGGGAGATGGTCAGGCCAGGGACTAGTAGCTCCATTTTACAGATGGGGACCCTTAGGCTCAGAGAGGTTCCTTGACTTACAGGAGCTAGGGTTTGGTTTCAGGTTGTCTGGTCGCAGAGGAGACCTGCCTTCTGTCCTGGATGACTCAGCCTCTCCCAGAGGGTCAAGCCTCAGCCTTGGAGATGCGGCTCTGAGCTCTGGGATCTCTGGATGAGGGGATGGTCTGGACTATATCTTTGCTTTTGGAGTCCTGAAGTTACTTCTGTGGAAATGTGATCTTATTTCCCGAGGGGAAGGTGTTTCATCCTGTCCCTGAGCCCCTGGAATAGTTAGGGAATTATGGTGGGGGATTCCTTTTGTAAAGTCAGGATTTTAAAATTAAAAGCGATTAAGCAGGGTCCTCCCTTGGCACTGGCTGGCACCCCTGACATAGGAAAGCCACCAGCAGTCACAAGGCTGCTCCGTGCCCTGACAGCCCAGCCCCAGGAGGCCCACGGAGCCTGGTTAGGGATGTGGGCAGTCTGCCCCTGCCTCTCGCCCTCGTGAACCTTAGCTCACCCCCAGCTCACATGGTGCAAACAGGAGGTGAGGGAGCTCTCACCAGTCTCTGCATTTATTCACTCGGAACCTTGGCTATTGCTCTACTGAAACCCAACTCTGCCGTCTTTCCACCTCTTCTTCCCCTAAAAGGTACTTTCAGAGTTTGCAAAAGAGGCTGGAAGGTTGTCGCAGCTTCAGGAAGGTTTGAAACAATTTAAAAACAAAGCAAAAACACAATGTAGCAAGAATATTAAAGAACCCAGTGGGAAAGGGCGTAAAAAACTGCTTTGTCTTGGCTGATCCCCTTCCAGGGTGGGGTGCAGGGGTGGGGTGGGGTGGGGTGGCCTGTGAGACAGGCGCAGCTGGAATGAACGTACCACTTCGCCGTCTGGTTTCTTCCCTCGCTGTCCTAAGCGTTTTCCTGTTGCAGCCGGTTCAATTACGATGTTTCCACCACTAGAATTTGAGACAGTCGTGAGCAAGTGATTGTTACAAAGACCAGACTGTGTGTCGGAACGGGGAGAGGAGGCAGCGCCCTTGTTTGCTCTGTGCTTTGCAAACTGGCTCCCAGGGCTTCCAGGACCCCTGGAGCACCCCGTCTGAGGGCAGAAAAAGGGACTGATCCTCTCAAGTGGGGCCGGACCAGGAGATCCAGAAACCCTCAGCCATGGGCACAATGTGTGCCCGACCCCAGACCCACAGGAAGGACCTCTGTCCAGGCCTGCTTCATGCTAATATTAGGGTTGTTGCTGTCGCTACCAGTTTGATCTCTGAGCCGCCTCTCTCAACCACAAGGGAGAGCCTCATCTTGAGCTCCCAGAGGACCAGGTTTGGGTGGAGATGCTGAGTCTGATTTCTGACACTTTGCAGGGATGAGCAGAAGGGGCAAGTGTCTAATCACCAGAGCTCAAGAGAGAGGCCTGGACAAAGGGGGCACTGAGCCCCTCAGCCAAGTGATGCCTGCACTCCTGGGGAGTGGGCGCTTGTAGGGGTTGGGGAGGGCTCTGGAGGAGGCCCTGGGGTCCTCCGTTCTCTCCTTTAGCCCCTCCAGGTCCCTGCAGCTCCCTGGTGCCAACGCACACGGGACCTTGACCACACAGTCCCGGCCCTGTGCCTCATACCCTCCTGTGTCCTGAGATTTTAGTCTGTGTGTCCATCGTGACCTTCAACCATCAAAGGCCAAAGTTCAAGATTTTTGGAAGCTGCCCAATTGCTTTCCTGCTTGCTAAAGCAGGCAGAGCTTCAAGAGGCCCATCCAGACATGGGCTTAGAGCAATTGGCTCTCAAAGTCAGGACCAAGCCTCTTAGAAGGGGCAGCAGCCGCTACAGCCTGAGACCCAGGCCCACTGGCCGGGTCTGCTTCTCTCCCTGTGATGTGGGAGGGAGAAGTCATCCCCACTGGCCGATCTGGGGTTGGAAGCATCAGCTCCAGGAACATGACTTTCCTTCAAGGAAAATGAAGGAGCTTCCTGTGGGGGAACAAGGGTTCGGTGAGGGAGCAGAGGAGTCTTGGAAAAGTCCTCACCTCAGCTGAAATCTCTGAGTTGCTCTGAGGTCCTTCTTAAACCTCTGCTCATAAACCTTCAGGCCATGAGTCTATGGCTCTACAGAATTCATATATCAGATTTTATTTATTTTTTGGAGTGACTTCCGGGTGACAGGCATTGTACTTTAGGTGCTGGACACTCAGCAGGTTAGAGAATCCTGCCCTCTTGGAGCTCATGTTCCAATGAAGAGAGAAGAGAGGTCACCCTGCTTACCCTGAGATCCTGTCCAGTTCAGCTCAGTTGCCATTCAGTCGTGTCCGACTCTTTGCAACCCCGTGGACTGCAGCATGCCAGGCCTCCCTGTCCATCACCGACTCCCGGGGTTTACTCAAACTCATGTCCATTGAATCGGTGATGCCCTCCAACCATCTCATCCTCTGTCGTCCCCTTCTCCCACCTTCAATCTTTCCCAGCATTAGGGTTTTTACAAATGAGTCAGTTCTTCACATCAGGTGGCCAAAGTATTGGAGTTTCAGCCTCAACATCAGTCCTTCCAGTGAATATTCAGGACTGATTTCCTTCAGGATGAACTGGTTGGATCTCCTTGCAGTCCAAGGGACTCTCAAGACCATGTCCAGCTGTCCCATTTTACAAAGAAGCAAAGCCAGAGAGGGAAGGGACTTGCCCAGGGTCATAAAAGTCCCTGAACCCAGGCATCCTGGGCGCTAGCCAGCAGGGCTCCCATCACCCTAGGCTGCTCATAGGAGTTAAAGTAGCTAAAAGTACCTCTGAGTCAGGGTTGTTCACCTTGTAATTAGAGGAAAGAGGTAGGTTTGAATGCCCTGTCAGCAGCTGCTGGCTGCTTCTTTCAGCCAAGGAGCCTGGCAGGAAGCTACTGGCCCCGGAGTCTAAGGTCTCTGCCCCTCTCCCATCGCTGACAGCGCAAGCCAGGGAGGGCCAGGAGGTGATGAAAAGCAAGGGCTGGCTAAGGAGGTGGAGACGGGCCTTCCTTCCAGGCTGCCTCTCCAGGCTGGGGTTGAGCCTGGGTCTCTTTCAGCCAGTGGCAGGAATGTCACAGGCCAGTTCCTGAGAAGCCTCTGTTTCCGATCTGAGAGCTGATTCCTGTAGCTGTTACTAGTAGAGACCATATACTAGCATTTTCCCCTGCTATTGCATTTTACAGCTCACGGCTCCTCTGAATAGCATTTTCCCCATTAAATCAGATGTTTTGCAAAAAAAAAAAAGAAATTGGGGGCGGGGGGGGAGGTGGAGAAGGGAATCGTAATCACAACCGTAAATCATAAGTCACGTTACTGTAAGGGGATGGCTTCCTGTCTTCTGGGATCGGTGATTCGGTGGCGGTGTGTGGGAAAGCTTGCTGTAATGAGGCGACAGGGGAGGCCAGGTCTTCCCAGGGCGTGTCTGCCGCCAGCCTGATGTTTCACACAGCCTCGCTTCTGGATGACTTCCGCCTCAGGGGGGTTAGCACATTTATTGGAAGACTGGTTGGAGGTGGGACGGGGCTGCAGCAACAGGGAAAAGTAAATCGCAAGAGGAGAACGGTATTTGTCGCCCCAGATGCTGCCTGATGATCCTAAGAAGAGGTGGAGTGCTGCCCAGGATGCCCCACACCCCCCAGCTGGGTTTGCAGCGAGTCCTGAGTCTTGGTCCAAAATGCCGTCACACGCCTGCGGGTACCAAGAAGGCCTGTGTGTTCCCATGGCCCATCACGCTTGCCTTGGAGCCAGAATCCTTTATGGATGAGAAAACTCTTTGTGAGCATGCGTGGGGGCTCCCGGGCTCTGCCAGCGGCACCTCTGTGATCCAACAAGCTCTCCTCCGAGCATAAATAAATCAACAGCAGGAGAACTTACAGAAACTCAAAGAGGAGAATTTTAAAGAGGGCTCTGGGGATAAAACTAAAAGAAAAAGTGCTGTAGCACTTGGGAGAGGGCTTGGGCTCTGAGGAAGAGGAAGAAAAGGGTAGTTATATATCTAAGAACAAGTGGAAGGGCTTACCATTGAGACTTCAGGAAGAAGGACAGAGAGGTTCAGGGACTTGCCCCAGGCCACACAGCGGCCTCGGGTCCAAAGGCTCCTTATTCACGCAGTCAAGAATCAGTGATCTTAGTGGCTTAGTCAACAAGATGTACTGAGCACTGCAGGTGTCCAGGCCCTGACCTGGGAACCTAGAGGATGAAGATACATCCCTGCCTTCAAACGTTCATAGAACAGCAAGGGAGAGAGGCAGGGTAGCAATTATTGTGTGGGGCAAACAAATTCATGGTTCATTTTAGATTTATTGCCATGGTTTATTTCCTGAAGGATTTTTGATGCAGAAAATACAAACAAAAAGCTGTGGCAAGGCAGGAACAAAGATTCTGAGCACAATAGTGGAAGAGATAGTCAGGGAGGGAGATTGGGGGCAGAGAAAGTGATGACAGCGGGGGAACTTAGGAGACCTTCCTCTTAGTCATGCCTCAGCTTGATCTTGAAAGAAAAAATGGGAGTTTGCCCAAAACAGAAAGCTCAGAAGGGCACTCCGAGTGGAGGAGAGAGTCTGTGCAAAGGCCCAGATGTGGGTAGGGCAGGGTGCATGCATCAACTGCAGATGTTCCAAAGGCTGCCACACCGGGTGGTGAGGAGGTCACTGGGGGAGGTAAGGTCAGCAGAGGCCAAGCTGAAAAGGGTTTTGATCCCCAGGAGTTTGAACTTGATCTCATAGGCAGTGAAGAAGGAGAGACAGATTCTGGGAAGAGATGTCAGAGTGAGGCAGGCATTCTAGAAAGATCCCTCTCATAGTAGAGAAGCTGATGGTGGTAAGAAGCAGCCAAGTGACTTTGACCAGGTAGGAGGGGACGACAAAGAGTCTCTTGGGACACTGGCAGTGGAGATGGAAGATGTGATGGAGACATTTGATGCAGGGAATTGACAGGGCTTTGGGAGATAAGGAAGGCAGCTTCCCAGCAGCCTCTGAGGCTCCTGCTTAAGAGAGGACTCAAGTGGGCAGTGACGGTGTTAGCCTTTGAGCTCCCCGACTTCTGACCCAGTCTTCCATCGCTGAACCACTCTCTTTCTTTCTCTCCCTGGTTTGCTGTTGTTTATCACTACGTCATGTCTGACTCTTTTCATGGACTATAGCCTGCCAGGCTCCTCTGTCCGCAGATTTCCCAGGCAAGAATACTGGAATGGATTGCCATTTCCTTCTCCAGGGGATCTTTCTGACCCAGGGATCGAACCTGCATCTCTTGCATTGGCAGGCGACTCTTTACCACTGAGCCACCTGGGAAGCCCTCTCTCTAGTTGGGAAACCTGAGGGCAGGCTGGGGAACCAGTAGATGCTGGTGGTAACCCCAGCTCCTCTGTTACCAGCTGTGCAACCTCAGACAAGTCACTTCCCCTCTCTGAGCTTCTGGGCTCGGTGTTCTTATCTGGAAATGGGATAACCTGTAGGCAGGGCTGACTTGAGGATCACTGCCTGTGCGCTTATTTCAAGTGGGTCCCAGCAGCAAGCAGACAGCTCACTCAAGTTGGGAGACTGGAGAAGAGTTTAATCAAGGGACTGTTCATGAAGACCTGAGTGGGATGTAGGGAAATCTCAATGAACAGTGAGTGCCCTGGGGGACTGTGGTTCCCGTTGCCACCCCAGGCCTGTGTGGGGAAGGCTACCTGGCAGGAGCTGAGACCTTCAGTCTAGGAATACCCCTCTTCCCCAGTCATCACTCTACGCCCCAAGGGACTGAGTATCTGTCTCCTCTGGAGTGTGAGCAAGGCAGTGGACCTCTCTAGCCAACAATCAGCTTATCTGAAGGTCAGCATGGATTCAGTCTTGACTCCAGCCTCCTCACCTGAAACAAATAAGACAGAGAAGCTAAGGCAAGCTGCTGACACCAAATCAGATTTATTCAAAGCCCTTACCACCAGGACCTGAAATTATCTTTTTCTATGTCCTGTCTCCCTCTACCCTCTTCTTTTCTCTGCCTCTTTGCCTCCTTTCCCTCTTCTTCTTCCTCTTTTTTCCTTTTCTCTCCTCTCTGTCTTTCCACCGCCGACTTTTGACCTCCTTTAATAGCCAACACCTCAAAAGAGCCACTCTTCAGTCAGAATTGCTCTTGCTTTTCGCTTGCTAATTTCATTATTTTACTTGTCTTTACATTTCAAGGAGCTTGCTGGGTCTATTACAGAGTGTTTCATTTACTAGATGGATTTATTGCCCTCACTTTTGACCCAACATTTGTGGACTCTGGCCCCGAGGGAGAGAGGTGTGCAGTTAGTTGTTCACGTATTGGGGCCCCGAGAGCTCTGGAAACCGTGTTCAACAAACAGAGGCTCCTAGGACCTCCTGGGAGTGAGAGGCTTGGTATTCTATTTGTACTTGGAGTACAGCCTAGGGCCTGTCTGCCCATGGCCTGGCCCATCTAGTGGGATGGCGGTAGGACCCAGGGATGGAGCAGCTGTGCTGTGTGTGCCGGGAGAGGGTAAGCTCAGCCAGAGCAGAAGCACTGTTTCAGGCGGCCAAGGTAAGATGGGACCAACCAGATGGAACCTACTGTGTCCTAGGCACTGGTCAAGGGCTCTCACGTCCTGCGTGGCTCACGTTGGCCCCACACGGTACTTCTCGCTTTATAGATGAGGAGAGCGAGGCTTCTGTCTGTGATTAGCCCTGCGAGGAATATGCAGCACTTACAGTAAGGTCAACAGCCTCATCAGTCGGCATCCACCACGTGCCTGGCCCCGGGTGGTGATGAGGAAGACCGTTCTCACCTCACCTAATTCCAGAAGGAAGCAAGATGAAGCTGGCGATCAGAACTCTGGGATGTCAGGGATGGGGACTTCTCAGGGGTCTTCTAGAAACCCAGTGTCTCCACTGAACAGATGGGCAGCTGAGGCCCAAGGGGAAGAAGTGTCTTCCCCAAGCCGTACGGTGAGCCTTCTTCCGCCACCTCACAGCATTGCTTCTCCAGGAAGTCTGTGCTGCTTCTAGACTCCCCTGTTTAGAAGTTGATTTTTATTCCCCTACTTAAACAATTAAGCTTTAATACACCAAAAACAGATCATTATCCTCCTAAGGTTTAAAAGGCAAGATTACTATTTGTAACACAAGCAATTAGCTACCTTCTGGTGTTTCCATACTTCTTTCTTTCCATACTTCTTACTCTGGGGGAGCTGCAGATTAGGGGTGCCAGCGGGGGAAGGAATGTTCTAGGACTGGCACCCCGAAGAGAAGCTCTCCACATCTGCACAGCCTCCTGCCACCAGCCTCGGCACACTTCCCTCCCTTCCTGGAGTATTTCCGCCTCCAAGACCCCAGTATTTCCATTTGCCGGGGGTCTTGGAGGCGGAAATACTCCAGGAAGGGAGGGAAGTGTGCCGAGGCTGGTGGCAGGAGGCTGTGCAGATGTGGAGAGCTTCTCTTCGGGGTGCCAGTGGGATACGATGGCTGCCCACCTCCCGGGATGACAAGTGTGTGAGTCAGCTGTGGCAGCCTAGGTGAGTTCCTCCTACAGAGGACCTCAAAAGGCCCTGTGAGCCACCTGCATTTAGATTAAATATGTGATGTTTTTTCATAGTTCTGGAAGGAGGATCCCTAGATTTCATCAGACCTTTTTTTTAATAGAAGAATGATCTTTATGTTTATTTTGTGATGGAATACACATGAAGAGGGGGATTCCCCGGAGGCTCAGTGGTAGAGAACCCGCCTGCGAGACAGGAGCCACAGGAGATGAGGGTTCGATCCCTGGGTTGGGAAGATCTTCTGGAGAAGAGCATGGCAACCCACTCCAGTATTCTTGCTTGGAGAATCCCCATGGACAAAGGAGCCTGGTGGGCTACAGTCCATAGGGTCGCAAATAATGGAAAGAATAATGGAGAAAGTGTTGGGTATCCCTGCATTGAGAAGCACGACACTGTCAGTAGCTGGAGGCCCCCAGTGAGCCCCACTTTAATTGGATCACCCTTCTCTCCATTGAGGTAACTACTCTCCTGGTTTGTTTGTGTTTTAATGATCATTTCTAGCTGCCTCTATCATTTTCCTGCCTAGGAGCCCATTCCTAAATGACAGCTTGTTCGGTGGCACCTGCTTTTGAACTCTGACCGTGAACATCCGGACTTGCTTCCCAAGGAACTTGACTCGCCGAGTCGAGTGTGGCCCTGATGTTCGCTCCCTCTCTCTGCTCTGTGGCCTCGTGTTGCATAACTCAGCCGCAGCTCGCCGCTTTCCGGAAACGAGGGCTAGTTCTAGGAGTTGACTATTATGAGCAGTGTTCTGTAGGCATTGTCCTGTGTGTATGTAGGAGTTTGTCTAAGGAAAGTAACTGGGGGGGATTGTTGCATCCCGGGCTGTGTGCACATTCAGCTTTCCCAGGCCTTGCCAGATTGTTTTCCAGAGTGTTTTTTCCAATTTACATTCCCCTCAGCAGTAGATGAATGTTCTGGTTCCTTGATATCTCACTGCGGTCCACACTGTCAGGCACATTGATTTTACCAAGCTGGTGTATGTGTGTGTGTGTGTGGTGAAGGGGTGGTAATGTTATTTATTTATTTATGTCATGCCATGTGACCTGTGGGATTTTAGTTCCCGGACTAGGGGGTCAAACCTAGGCCTTTGGCAGTGAGAGCTCAGAGTCCTAACCTCTGGACATCCAGAGAATTCCCTGTTGTTTAATTTGTATTTCTTAGATGATTAGTAAGAGTGGTCACTTTTCCTATGTCTATTGGCCTTCGGGGTTTCCTTTCCAGAAAGCAGAGCTCTGGTCTATTACCCATTTTTCTATTGCGTTGTATTGTTTTTTAATGATTGATTCACATTGGACTTTTGGTTTGTTCTTGTACTAAAGTACTCTAGACATCAGTCCTTTGCTCTTATCGGAGTTGCGAGAACCTTCTCACACCATGGCTTTTCGTTAGACTTTATTCACTGTAATTTCAAAAGGCCCATGACCCCAGGGAAGGTTGAGAACCATTCCTGTAAGAAGTTCCATAAACAGGAGGCCCGTGAGCCAGAAAACCTCAAACTTTTGTTAAGATTAATGGTATTTAGAGCAAACTGAACCAGAAATCAAGAATGTCACGATCAAAGATTTGCAGTTTTCTTGGGAAAGACTGGCCTGTCTGGGTCTGCAGCTTCTGCACAGTGGGGTGGCCAGCTGGGCAACGGAAGGTGCTCACCGTCACCCCAGAGCCTGCCGCTTCCAGACATGAGGGTCCTTGGGTTGCGCTGGTGGGTTTCGTTGCCCACGTTACGTCTGGGTATTTGCATGTCATTAGCACACTGCCTCTCTGCATTGCACCGTTCTATGCAGAGCTCCATCTACCCCTGTGGTGTGGACACTTCGGGTGGGGCTGCCACTTCAAGTGAATC
This sequence comes from Ovis aries, assembly GCF_016772045.2. Taxonomy (NCBI): domain Eukaryota; kingdom Metazoa; phylum Chordata; class Mammalia; order Artiodactyla; family Bovidae; genus Ovis; species Ovis aries. The sequence goes on from NC_056068.1 coordinate 74,361,061, forward strand.
TCAGTCACTCAGTCCAGAGCAAGAGGAAATCTCCCCACATCTTCTGAGCAGGTTTGATGGAGACCTGTGAGGACCTGGCTCCTACAAGGGCACAGAGAAGGGAGATGCCCAGAATCGGGCCGTGAAGGCCCCTCTGCCTCGCTAAGTGCTTGGAGGTGCCATCATCTGTTCGGGAAGACTGGCGATGACCCGTAAATCAGACAGATGTGAGCATCGGCTCATCTTCAGAGGCAGCCCATCCCCTTGATCTCCAGCTGGTTGGTTCCCTGTTTATCTGAGGGCAGTTTGATTTGCATCTCATTTACATCCACTGGTGTGCTGAAGTCCAGGGTCCAGACTTCAGGTGTCTGAGATAAAATGAAATCATACAACCTGCTGCAGGTGGGTTCACATCTAATACGGGAGGTCTGAGCAGCCCGAAGCCGAGCGGGCTCTTTTCTGCAGCTCATTTCTTGAGCGCTTACTGTATACCAGCTGCTGCGCTAGGAGCTCTCCACGCGGGGTCTTATTTTAGTTTTCACATGATTCCACGCACTACAGCTATTCAGTCTTCATGCTCCGATGAGGAAGTAGAACCTTGCCCAGGTGACCTAGGGTTGGGGCATAACACGGTGGTTACCCATGCACCTGCTGGAGTCAGCCAGACAGGTCTTGGGCTCCCAGCTCTGGCCTTTGTCAACTGAGTATTCTTGGATGGGTTACTTCCTTTTTCAAGGGCATGAGCCTTCCAGCTGAGAGCATGGGAACACTCACGTAGTTACTCCTGAAGGTTTGGGTGAGGCTGCCATGAACCACTCGGTGAACACAGCTCGGGGATCCCGCAGCACTGTGATGAGGAGGAGACAGGGTTTAGTCAGTCTCATTCTTGTTTCTCTGGGGTCCACTCTGTCTCCCACGAAAGTGCTGATTTTCCCAATAACCACAGGCACAAAATGCCAGTTTCCTGCCCCAACCTGCTAGATGCCCACTCCTCGTCCTCACCCAGCTTCAGCGTCCCGTCGACTCGGCAAAGTGGCCCTGGGCTGGGGAAGGGGGCTCTTGAAGTGCCCATGGTGTGGGGATGCCACTTACGGGAGGCGAGGGGGCTTTGCCCCTGGTGTTAGTCACTGTTTGCCTCATGGAGGAAGCACGGCAGCAGGAATGAACATTCAAGCTTCTCTCAGTATTTTCCATTACCTTATCCCTCCTCTTTGCAAGCGGCTGTCCCACCAGTCTGAGGCCGTCAGTGAAGATGTGGCTGCCCATTTTCCTACAAACAGACCGAGTGTCTCAAACCTGCACGACTGTCCTGCGGCAATGATGCAGAACTGCCTGAATTGTCCCAGACTAATCTAGAATCTGGTCACAGTAAAGTCTTCTTCTCTGCTCCCAAGTCTGACCCACCCACTCTGGATGGCTGGTCGATTTCAGCCCCCTGACCCCCTGAACCACCTTTCCCAGGAGAGTGTGGTGGTGAAACTGGGCTTTGGGGATCAGATCGCCTGGGGCTGAATGCTTGTTCTGCCATTCACTAGCTGGGTGTTCTTGGAAAAGTTACTGCACTTCTCTGTACTTACATCCATATCTGTAAAACAGAGATACTAATAGTACGTAGCAGATGGTTGTGTGTTCAACAAATACGTGAATGACGTTAAGAACAGGGCCCTGCATGGAGTGAGTGCCCAGGACATTGATTACCATTCTTAGGGTGCAGTGTGTACGGGAAGCACGGTCTTTACCTGAGTTCAAATCCTGGTACCTCCACTAAGGTGCCTGTGACCTTAGACATCTCTTTGAACCTTATCTGAGCCTCCTCTGGGTGGCCTACCCTAGAGGGTCGTTACGAGACCTGATTCATGGGTGTGGGATTTCCGGGATCACATAGAGCCCTACGCTTGTGTTCATGCTATGCTCTTGCCATCTTAGAGTCTGTACGAAGTCTTGAGCAGTCTCTCCTTTTCATTCAACTTTGGGTCCTGCAGACCACATCACACCTTCTTTTCTCCCATCTCCTGCCTTGTCCTGCTCTGGACTGGGCACCAGGGCCCACCACTGGTCCACCAGGGGCCGCCCATGTGTGGAATTCAGGGCGCTACCCAGAAGTGGCTGGGCCCTCCCTGGGTTCACCAGACTTGGCCTCCAAGGGCACAAGGGGGATTGTCCCCTCTGGATGACACGTGGACCTGCTTTCAGTGGAAACTTTTTGGCTTAGGATTCTGACCTTGGAGTGTGTTGATTGAGGCTCTTTGCTGCTGCGGAATTGACCATATATTTTCTGAATATTAGGTGATTTCAAGGAAAAAAAATCAATTTTAATAGCACCAGTCAAAACTGTAGAACCCTGCAACTGGTACTTATCTTACTATACACTGGTTTATAGGACAGGGAGGCAAGGAGCCAGGGGTCCCCCCAGCTCACTGTTGCCTCCCCAGCACCAGAGGGTGGGGGTAAGGTGTTGGGGGTGGGGGCAGGTAGTAGATGGGGCCTCACCAGAGCAAGCAAACTACCTCCCTAAGAGCAGCTCCTTAGATCTATACATTTTGTGTAACAGCTGGTTAATCTTTAAGCCAGAACTTATTCTTTAATGACAGTTATTAATTGTTTAACAGTTAATTCATTCTCATGATTGAAAATCCAGAAGGCACTAAAGGATGTGGAGTGAAAAGTCTTCCTCTCTCTTGTTTTCCTTCTTGGAGGAAACAAATGTTTTCAGTTTTTTGGGTGCTTCTAAGAGATAGTTTATTTTTATTCCAGAAGAAAATATAGTCATAGTTTATATTTGTATATTTATATTGTCAAGAAGATCCCCTGGAGAAGTGAATGGCTACCCATTCCAGTATTCTTGCCTGGAGAATCCCATGGACAGAGGAGCCTGGTGGGCAACAGTCCATGGGATCGCAAAGAGTTGGACACAATTAAAGCGACTTAGCGCTACGCAGCATTCACACACTCCCCCCATTCTAATATAAGTGGCCACATGCAGTGCCCACAGTCTGGGCCCGGCCTTTCCACAGCCCTCTTGGGGACAGTTGCTTGTCTGTGTCAAGCCCCCTTGCTCTTTGGTGTGGCCACACTCTCTGTTGTAGAGGAGCCCTGGCGTATTTACCTAATGACAGATGTGCTGGTTGTTTTCGTTTCTTACAGGCCTGAGTCTTTTTTCCTTTTTTTTAATGTGGACCTTTATTAAGGTGAGATAGTTTAAGATCCCACAAAGCATGTAGGATTTTAGCTCCCTGACCAGGAATCAGTCTTGCACCCCTTGCATTGGAAGGCAGAGTCTTAACCACTGGTTCGCCAGGAAAGTCCCAGGCCTGAGTCTTAAACAGATTCTATTCCGCCTCACTCAGATGTTGACAGCATTCATTTAAAGAAGCCCATGGTGTCATTCTCTGGCAAGCTCTGCCTAGTCATTCAGCTTTCCTCACACACCATCTGTCCCAGCTCCAACTGGTTTTCTAGATACGGTTCTTGAAGACGTAGGTGCTCTCTCCTTCCTCATTATTCTCTGATATCCGTCCTTCCCCTCTTCCAGAAACCTTCCCCCTCAACGGTCCCGTTCAATACCTCCATTTGCTCCCACAGCACTGCCCTGCCCACCTGTCTCCTCCCCACGGCCACCTCCTAGGTCCAAGGCTGCAGCCTGTTGGGTTTGGACCATGGCAGTAACCTCCTCTCCTGCTGATGGGAGCCACACAGGCCACTCCACTACCTAAAGCCCTTCCATGGCTGCTGGGTACTCAGCAGATAAAACCCCAAATCCTCAAGCCACTCAGCCCCAGCTCCCTCCACTCTCTGCCGCTCATCAGCCTATAATCTCACACGGAGCTCTTGTCTGACTCAGTCTCTGCACACACTGTGCCTTCACCTGGAGCACCATCCTCACCCCAGACAACCTCCTCCACCTTCTCAAAGCCCACTCCCTTGAAGTCTCAGCTTAGATGGCACTTCCTCAAGGAGGCCTGCCCTGACATCGTATCTAAAATCAGTCACCCCGCTGAGATGTTCTGGGACCATGCCTTGCTTGATTCTTATATCATTCACCACTGTGTGAATATACGTTTGCGTGTGTGTGTGTGTGTTTGAAAGTGAAAGTTGCTTGGTTGCATCCGACTCTATGACCCCCACAGACTGTAGCCCACCGGGTTCCTCTGTCCATGGAATTCTTCAGGCAAGAATACTAGAGTGGGTTGCCATGCTCTTCTCCAGGGGATCTTCCTGACCCAGAGATCAAACCCCAGTTCTCCCACATTGCAGGCAGATTCTTTACTGTCTGAGCTACCAGGGGAAAATGTCTGTTTTCCCCATGAGAATATAAGCTGTCTGAGGGCAAAGGTGTGTGTTTTCTTCAGGATGATGCCTCTGATCTGTAGCTCAGGACCTCGTTAGTGCTTATTGAGTGACCATACACTTTTCAGCACTTGCTCTTTGACAGGCCTTGTGCTCAGCACTGGTCACTCAAAGTTTAGTAGTTGAAAGTTGAATCCCATGGACAGTGAAGACTGGTGGGCTACAGACCATGGGGTTGCAAAGAGTCAGAAATGACTAAAGTGATTTAGCACAGTTGAAAGTTGATGAGAAGCTAAATAAAAGCCAGAAGGACGTGTACCTTCCTGGTAATATCGCCCAAAGAGGAAGAGTTGACTCTACCCCAGAGAAAGTCTCGAAGGATGAGGGATGTTTCTGCAGCAAGGAAGAAGGGGAAAGGCATTCCAGGTAGACCATACAGCTTTAGCAGAGGCCTGCGTGGGGAGAGGGTATGGACCCCGCAAAACTGGGACACAGGTGCGTCATGAGATTGGACAAGGTGAGCTGGGTAATTTCACTAAGGTCCTACTGGGATGGGTCAAGGAATTTGAAGATTTTTCCTGTTTTCTATTTCTTTGTATCCCTAGCCCTCTTTCCATCCTGGATATATGGTGGAAGTTCAGTGAAAAAAATCCTAGATGTAAGCTGGTGATACTGGACATTAACTCTGTTTTACAGAAGGGAAACCAAGAGTCACAGATTCAGAAGTGACTTGCCAAGCACTTTCTTATTCTTTTTTGTCATATTCGTTGGAAGCTCCTTGTATCAGTTAGAGGAAGCTAAGCCGCTATAACAAAGAGACTCACTCCTAAGAAGAGACCATCACCTCTCTCCCCACCTCTTCTGACTTCAGTCTGCTCCTTTTTGTGAACAATGCTCTCAGTGGCCGGGCCTCTCCTCAGCCCCGCTCCCAGCTGACCATTCATTCCTGGCTGCTGGTGACTCTGAACCAGACCTGGACCTTGGCACTGCTGCTCAGTAAAGAACCCTGGGCAGCAAGTAAGCATTGGTGTCCATGTTCTAAGGGCTCACAGGGAATGGGAAAACAGGAGAAACTTTTAAGTACTTGAGAAGCACCTTTGAAGATACAGGAATGAGTCAAATTTTTATTATCCAGTGATTAACAGAGACCTCTGGACTGAATGCTTGTGTCAACCCTCAAATCCATAGGCTGAATCCTAATGCCCACTGTGATGCTATTAGGAGGTGGGCCTTCAGGGAGTAACGCCCATTTTAGATGAGGTCCGGGAGAGATCCCTTGGTCCCCCGCACCACGTGAGTTTAAAGTTAGTCCATGAATCAGCACACGGGCACTCACCAGACCCTGAATCTGCCAGCATCTTGAGTCTGGACCTCCAGCTTCCAAAACTGTCAGGAATAAGCTTCTGTTACTTGTCAGCCACCCAGTCTGTGGTATTCTGTAAGCAGCTCAGAAGGGCCAAGACAGCCCCCGAGACGCTTCCTGCCAACACTGTCGTAGTCCAACAGGGGTCACTTTTGTACCTGAAAGTAATAAAATTGCTTTTAAAAGTTCTGCGATAGAAATCCAAATTGGACTTTTACTACCAACAGTCTAACACTTCATTAATATTAAAAATTAATGATAGCTAATATTTATTGAGCAGTTACCATGTCAGATACCATTTAACCCCTTAGACGATAGTGCTATCTCTCTTAACCCTTACCACTCCTGAGGGGAGAGCTTCATGAGGCCCCGTTTTCAGATGAGGAGGCTGAGGTTTAGGGAGGAGGTGACTTGATTAGGGCCCCGCAGTTAGCCCAGAGCAAAGCTAAGTTTTGATCCTAACTCTGCCTGACTCCAGAACCTTAGCTCCTAAGAAGTGACAAGGAGCTGAGCACCATGGGAATACCGTCCCCTGAGTACCCACAAGGTGCTCGTGGCTCTTTCATCCTCCAGGCACCTCCTCCCCTCCAATTCGTCTCTATCCCTGTTTCATCTGAAGAAATGGAGGCACAGGAGGTCAAGTCCACACAGCTGTGGAGTCCTTCTTGCCCCTACACTTCTGCAGAGAAGGGGTGCATCCCGGCCTTTAGGGATGAATGCCCTTATAAACGAGGCATCCATTCCTGACCGCCCAGCTCTCCCAGGTGAGTGGTCAGCCTTCTCAGACCCTTGGCATGCTTCATATCACTGGGAAGGGAGCCACTGGCCACTCTCCTCGAGTAGGCCCTGCAGCCCCACGGGGATGCCAGCCAATGCTTCTCCCCTCCGGCTCCTTCCCACGTCCTCTTGCTGGTCCAGGGCTGGAGGATTCGTCCGCTTCCCTGCCCATTCTACTCCTCACCTTGTTCTTCTTCTTCTTCTTCCAGGGGTCCCTGATCTTTCTAAAATATTAGCAAGCCTGATAAAGTCACTTTCTGCTTAGAAACTTTGAGTGTTCCCATTTTCTGCAGAACAAAGCTGCTAGCTGTCACCCAAGGCTCTGCATGACCTGGCTTTTGCGTGTTACCTCCCCTGCCACTCCCTTCCCCTACCCCGCGGTGCTCCCCCACCTGTAAATGCAAAGAGACGGGCAGAGGGACGGCCTGTGGGTAAATATACCTGGAAGAGTCTCTATTTCCTTCCTGGAAATGAACCCAGCCTTCCCCAGACATGTCTGACCATGGAGGACCGTAGCAGCCTGCAGATCAGTCCCTATGAACCCGCTCCTGTAGCCAGATGGGTGCTCCCTATCCTGCACTTGCTGTCTCCACACCTTCTCCTCCTCTCTCTCCCCCAGCCCCTGGCGCCTTCCCAATACCCGCTCACCCCTTCTCCTTAGTGAGATATTTAAGGCCCAGCTCAAAACCATACTCCCCATGAAACTGTCCTGATTTTGCCCTTACTGAAGGACTTTTCTTTTCAGCCTTCGACTAGGCTTCTCCCTAACCTTGAACTGTAAATCCAGCCAGGATGTGTGATCCATTCTTGTCTCCCCCCTGCAGTTGACTTGCAATGCCGTGTTAGTTTTAGGCGTACAGCAAAGTGATTCTGTAAATACAGCAAAGTTCCATATATATACACATGCACACACATACACATATATGTATATATAACGTCTTCCATTTCTTTTCCATTATAGGTTATTACAAGATATTGAATATAGTTCCCTATAGTATACAGTAGGTCCTTGTTGTTTATTTTACATACGTCAGTGTGCATATGTTAATCCTAAACTAGTCTATCAAACCATGGGTTTCTTAAGGCAAGGGGATGAATCTTAGTCTCTTTTCCAAATCTCATACAGGGCCTGGCAAGTCACCAGTGCTCGACAAACATTCCTTAAGCCAGAACCGAAAAAGGAGATGCAACCTTTGAAGGGCTAAGACCCCGCCTTCCTCAGTCCAGCTTCAGCTCTGGTTCTCATGGCAACCACCCCCTTAGGCCCAGGATGGCCCGGCCTGACTCTCTGAGCATGATGGACAGGCCGAGAGGCTTCCCTGGCAGCTCAGGAATAGGCAATGGGGACTCCATTTGTTATCATGACAGGCTCTGCGTGTCCAATCTGGGTGTCCCTCAGAGAAATACGCTGTCTGTCATCTGCAGAGTGACAGAAATGAAGGACCTGGGATAAGGCTTCCTAGCTTGTAGCAGGCTGCCTCCATCCTCTCCTGAGCTGAAAAGTGGCTGCGTTTTTGAGAAGGACCAGAAAGACAGTGTTATGGAGGCCACCACAGGCATGTGTCAGACTTTTGTCCCAAGCCCTGGGGTTTGTGGGGCCCGCAGGCAGTGGGAAAGAGCGAAGTGGGCAGGACAGAGTTCCTGGTTAGTTTCAAAAGCCCTGCCCTGCCCTGCCTGTAGGGGGTGCCCTTCTCAGCTCCAGCCAGTGCAGCCCTGTGGGGAACAGGCACCAGGGAGAGCCAGAGTTTCTGATCTGTATGTGAATACCCTGATTTTGAAAAATTGGTTCCAAAATTTTTTAATATGAGTGAAAGCAACATATCAGTCATGGGTTAAATAAACAGCGTTGCATGTCAGAACATATTCGAGTTACATTCTTTCCAGGGTGCCCGAGTTGGGGAGGAAGTGATGTTAGGGGTACATCAGCTTTTTGTTAGTGCCACGCGGCGGGTTCATCTTCAAGCCACCTGGTGGGTGCACTCATGTCGCGTGAACATCTCAGGGTCGCATGTCAGCTCACAGGGTGGCGCGAGGTGCATGTCCCTCGGCTCCAGCCCCGCATCTGGCTCTCTGTGCCCCTCACGGACGGTCCCCTCTCCCTCTCAGAGCCTGTCCAGGTAGAGTCGCGGGGCTGGGGGCCCCAGGGTGTGAAGGAGTAGAGCTCTCAGCCGGAAACTGTGGCACAGACTCCCTGGGCCCCTGATCGCAGCCCTCATCCACGCTCAGCTGCTCTGCCCGCCACGACCACGTGCAGCCTCGGTCGTGCTCCCTGGAGAAGATGCCGGACACAGTCTGCTCCTCCAGCCAGCCAAGGAGGGCCCCACACAGGCTTACCACTCTCCAGGCAGTGCAGGGCACTGGGGAGGAGGCGGCTTGGACTGCCTGTGGGCTGGCCCTGTCTCCTCCCCTCCCAGCGGCGGGCACTGCCCCAGCAGGCCTGGCTCAGTCTCCGCTGCTACCTGGGGGCAGGGCAGATCAGCTGATGTGTCCCCCCTCACCCTGCCCACCCACCCCCAGCTCCATGCTAGAAGATGGGGAGAGAGACAGAGCTTGGGGCCAAGGAAAGTGGAGGGAGTGAGCTCCGGCTCTGCCACTTCCTAGCTGTGTGATCGTGAGCAAACTGCTTACCCTCTCTGTGCCTCCCTTTGTTCTTGTTCTTCAGTGGCTAGGTTGTGTCTGACTCCGCGACATCATGCACTGTAGCCTGCCGGGCTCCTCTGTCCATGGGATTTCCCAGGCAAGGACACTGGAGTGGGTTGCTTTGGCAGGCGGAGTCTCAACTGCCGAGCCACCAGGGAAGCCACCTCATGCCTCAGCTTACTTCTCAATAAAATAAAGATGGGGTGTTATGACAGAAGAGCCCCTTTGTGACCACACTTAGCCCAGCACAGGCTCATAGTAGGCTCAGTAACTGTTCTCTTGTGTCTGTCCCCTCTGCCCACAGGCCTGCATTCCAGGGAGGGGAGTTCGGGACTGGAGTAAACGGGAAGGACTCTGCCTCCCTCTCTCTGTCTCTCTGTGTCGGGTTCTTTCCTCCTCCTCTGCTTTCTTCAGAGCGACAGAACGTTTCCATCTCCCAAAGTGGACGTGGGCACCGTGAACTGTCTTCCCAAGCAATCTCCAGAGGGAGAGGTCTGGAGGGCAGTTTTCTCCCATCCTCCTCCTCCCTTCGTCTTCCCCACCGTTGGGCTCATCCTCACCTGATTGCCTCTACTCTGAACCTACCAGCGGCTGAGGGGCCGGCTCCTCCAGGAAGAAGTACTAGCAGGAAAAGCCCACAATGAGGAGCCGGCCCTGCTCTTCCCAGCTGAGCGCATTGGACACAGTCCATGGCCTGTCTGAGCCTCCCTGACCTTTCAGATGAGAACCCCTGCCCCCTTCACGGGGCTCTTAGGAGGACTGATGCAATGATGATCCTACAGCCCCCAGTTCTGGGGCCTTCTGTCCTTGCACTTCACCCCCAGAAATGCCCTGTCTCACTCGGTGCAACAGCAGCGGGATCTGACCAGGTTGTCCTGGTTGTCGGACTGCAGTCTCGCTGCCTCCTGACTTCCCTGGGGCATCCCGGCCTTGACGGCCGGCTTCCCCCTGCAGGGCGGAGGCCTGCCCTGGCTGTGTCCAGCCTGGGTCAGAGCCAGTGTCTGGCCTTCCCGGGTTTCCCTGCCCGCCGTAGCCCTCCAGCCCCCTGTCACCAGGCCCAGAAAATGACCCGGGTTTGCATTGATTTTTCCCAGCCCTTCCTCCTCTCGGCAGGGAACCCTCCACACAGCAGAACAAGAGCCTGGAGGTGAAAGCCCTGCTTCTTTCTTACACATCCAGCCTGGGGGCGGGGGTAGGGGGGCGGTGTGATCTCTGGTTTCACAAGTTTGGCCATTTTTCTTCAGAGAGTGAAAGAGATTCAGGCAGAGAAAAGAGGGGAGGAGACAAAGAATGAGACAGACAGCGAGTTAAAATGAGCCAGAGACTCAAAGGAAGGTAGAAAAAGGAAGACAAAGCCAGGCGCAGAGAGAGAGGAGAGACACAAGTCAGAACAGGGGACATCTCTCTTAGCAGCCAGCTCTGGCCTCCCCGGGCCTCCCGCAGCCCCCAGCTGATCGCAACCCTGCGGCCACCTTATCAACCGTGAGTGACGGTGCCCTCTGGGGGAGGTGACAGCCTCTCACTCAGCTCAGCATCTGCCTAAGACCCAGGAGCTGGGATGAGCAGCCCACTGATGCTCACAGGGGACTAACGGGCTACCCGCTGGGAGCCGAGACCCTCCCTGCTCCCTCACTCCTGGGTCTGAGCAACCTTTCGGTTTTGGGGGAGCACCCGGGAGCCAGCTCCCCACCCCTCAGCTGAACATTAACTCAGCCGCTATTTCCTGCTCTGCCTGCCCTCCCCGCTCCACCTCCCCTCCTTTGTCTCCCGGTCTTCGATTTCCTATTGGAGAGCAGTTCCAGCCTGTGCCACTGCTGAAATTCCCAACCTCTGTAACCAGCGCAGGCTGTTTTGAGCCTGTGAGTCAGAGACCAGCGCTGGCTTTTTTTTTTTTTTTTTTTAATTAAAGGCAGAAGGAAAATAATCTGATTTATAAAAGCAAAGCACAGTGGTCGAAGCTAAATGTTCCACGGGACAGCTCGCTGCCCAGAGGATATCTTGCAGCCTTGTACATAAACACAGTAGACCCCAACCCCTTCCCTGTCTCTGGTGGGAGTGTCAAACCCTCGGGGGCTGGTTTGTTTGTTTGTTTTCCTAGCTAAATGTTTCTAGGTCACTTCTATACCCCCCCAATGGGAACTCCCAGGCAGGAAACGCTGTGGATTCCATTCCAGTCCCTGAGCCTCCATAATTAATGAGATTGATTAGAAACCCACCAAGAAGGAGGCTGGGGGCGAGGGGTCTTATCTCTGCTCCTCAGAGGGAGAAACCTCTATCTAGGTGAAAAGCTGAGCCTGGCCAGGCTCTGGGGCTGTCTGGGCTGCCCGCACTGACCCGGTTTCCTGTGAGCCCACCTGGGGCTGGCACTCCCGGGGCGGCTTCCCCTCCCTACCTCACCACCCTCTGGAGCTGTCTCTTCCTATAATTCTGTCCTCGTCGAGTCTATTAGTGTTCTCCGGCAGGCTCTGCCAAGTTCAGCTGCATCTCCGTGTCTAGTTTATATTAGAAGAGAAAGTTCTGGCATGCTCTCCCCTCACCTGAGGAAAGAGACGCTTCTCTTTTTCAACACACTCGTAGCCTTTGGTGGAGCCCAAGAAAGACTTAAATGATAATGAAATGTGGTCGTTTTGGAGATGAGATTGCCCAAGAGCGCTTCCAGCTGCCTTGTGAAAACGGCGTGGCTGTCCAGGGAGAGACAGCTAGGCACAGGGTCCTGCATTTTTTGCTGGCCTGTTTGCATCTCGACTCCTGTCTGTCCCTGCTTCTGCGCCTAGACCATTGCAATAGCCTGTCGGTGCGGTAGGCTCCCGAGTGGTCTCCCTGTGGTCTGTGCTCGTTCCCTTCTTAAGCTTGATTCTTCCTGCTCTGGTCACATCCCTTTGCTCCTTCAAGTCCTTCAGTGGCTCCTAAATTCCCAGTTCACATACCCCTTTCCATCCTTGCCTTCTTGACACCTTCTAGGTAGGATGGACTGCAGCAACTATCTGACTTTTATAGGACTGTGTCTGTAGACCAGTTTAAAAAAAAAAAAAAAAAAGGCCCACTTTACTCTTCCTGGCTGGGATTATCAGTATCTATATATTGATAATTGACAGAAGAGAAAGAAGACATCCTCTGTGAGTAAAGGCCTGCTATGTGTCAGGTACAGATGGACAGCTATCTTGAAGGCACATGAATCTGGGTTCAAACCCTAGCTCTGCCATTTACCAGCTCAGTACCCAAGGGCAAGTTCACTCACCTCTTTGAATCTGCTTCCCCACCTGTAGAACAGGACTAGTGACATCTACCCACGTCTGCTATGGAAGTTAAAGAAGGTGTAACTAACACTCTGGGTACATGAAGACTGCTGGATCGACAGTGCCCACACTGATTTGCTTTTCACTCATAGCGAGAAAGGAAACAACAACAAAAAATTCCTCATAATGATAAGGAAAGCTCGGACAAACCTCATCACGTCATCTAGTCGCTCAGTCGTGTCCAACTCTTTGCCTCACCATAGTCTGCCAGGCTCCTCTGACCACGGGATTCTCCAGGCAAGAATACTGGAGTGGGCTTCCAGTTCCTACTCCCAGGGATCTTCCCAACCCAGGAATTGAACCCAGGTCTCCCACATTGCAGGCAGATTCCTTACCATCTGAGCCACTGGTGAAGCCCATGACAAACCCAGATGGCATATTAAAAAGCAGAGACATCACTTTGCTAACAAAGGCCCATATAATCAAAGCTATGGTTTTTCCAGTAGTCATCTACAGGTGTGAGAGCTGGACCATAAAGAAGGTTGAGCATGGAAGAATTGACGCCCTTAAATTGGGGTGCTGGAGAAGACTCAGACTCACGTCCAAGTCTGAACTGAACTGGAGAAGACTCTTGAGAGTCCCTTGGACTTCCAGGAGATCAAACCAGTCAATCCTGAAGGTAAGTCAACCCTGAATATTCATTGGAAGGACTGATGCTAAAGCTGAAGCTCCAATACTTTGGCAAAGAGCTGACTCTTGGAAAAGATCCTGATGCTGGGAAAGATTGAGGACAAAAGAAGAAGAGGGCAGTAGAGGGTGAGATTGTTAGAGAGCATCACCGACACAGTGCATATGAGCTGGAGCAAACTCTGAGAGATGGTGAAGGACAGGGAAGCCTGATATGCTGCAGTCCACGTGGTCGCAAAGAGTCAGACACGACTTAGATACTGAACAACAAGGCTGATTTTATGGATTAAGAAATGGTTCTCAACCATGGCTGTGTTTCAAAAACATCTGGGGAACTTTTTAAATTACAGGTGCTGGAGTGCCCCTAAAGCCTCAACTTTTCCTGGGGTTTAACCCCAGTGTGTTTGGCAAAAGGTCCCATCTGGGGAAGATGAGAACAGCTGCCAAGGTGCTGAAAAAGCAAATGCCCAGGCAGGACCTGGTGGGGGAAGAGCCTAGGAAAGGGGCTTCATCACAAGTGGGGAGGACTATAGTAGAGGTGGGTGGGGCCAGGAGCCTGGGCTTTGCAGTGAGCCCAGAACAGTCCCTCGATGTCCAAACCATTGACCCACAAGGATGGATTGGGTGAGGTCAGGCACCATTTTGCTGTTATCCCTGGGCACACGCAGCACAGGGGATGTCTTGAGTCTGAGAGGGTGGATTGGCCTCAGGGGAAGCCAGGCTATCTTGGTTGCCCAGAAGCAGGCTGGTGACCAGAATACCAGCCTTCTAGTCAGGGAGGGGAGCTCAAGAGAAGCAAGAAATAATTGAGGTTGTCAGGGACAAAGGCTTGCTCTCCACCACTAAGAACAGAAAGGAGAAAAGACCAGAGGTAATTAACTTCCTGCAAGATGGCTGGTGCCAGGGGTCTTACAGCTGCCCAGGGTCTCGCTCCATCTTATTAGAGATTATTGTGCTCAAAAGAAAAACTTTCCCCCAGATCAGAAGGTGTCCAAAATGCTTGCTACTGGGGAAGAGCAGAGAGCCATTACTAACAGGTCCAGAAAGAACGAAGGGGCTGGGCCAAAGCGGAAACAACACTCCATTGTGGATGTGTCTGGGGGTGAACGTAAAGTCTGATGCTGTAAAGGACAGTTATTGTAGAGAAGCCTGGTGAGCTGCAGTCCATGGAGTTGCAAAGGGTCAGATACAACCTAGCAACTGAACGACAACAAAGGGAAAAGCACTTTCAAACGGATAGAACAGCCCCTTTTTTTGCCAGTCACATGCTTGTTCACCTGGTCAGTCATCAGTAAAGTGAACCAAGTGCCAGGCTCTGTGCTGGGGGCTGGAAACACACATAGCCGTGATCACAGGGGAGGGTTTTCTGACCTCATGATCTCAAAATCACTCGTTCATTCACTTATCCTTCCAACCAGCACATGGAAAACAACTCTCAAGCAGGCCCTCGATGGTATCTGCAGTTGAGGTTTTTATTTCTCCATCACATTCTGGGCCCCCATCTCCTAGACCCACCGTCTCCTCTTGCCTTAGATCCCCAGCACTTCCTCCTCCAGCCCCATCCTCAGCAGAAGGTCTTACTTCGGTTCTTTTAGAAAATAGAAGCAATCAAAATAGAGGCTTTCCACAAGCTCATGCCTCCCCGTATCCACTTTCCAGAGCATATGTCCGAGTCCTCTGCCTCCCTCCCACCTCCCCCCATTACCAGCATGGACTGTCCCCGAGACTAAGGCCACCCCTCTCTGTTCCCTGGATCCCAGCCCCTCTGGCTCCCTGGAGCCCAGCGTTCAGAGATTTTCTGTTTTATCCTCTGTCGCCAATTCTGCTCTCTGCTGGATCGTCACCATCAGCATACAAACATGCTGTTATTTCTCCCTTCCTAGAAAATTATAAAGCATCTCTGGACCTCACTCTTTACTCTGGTACTACTCCACTTCTCTCTCCCCCTTGTTATCAAAACACTATGAGAGCTGTCTCTGCAGGTTGTCTCTGGTTTCTTTCCTGCAGTCCTTTTCAATCCCACTCCAATCAGCTCCCACCCCACCACTCCAGTGGAACTGCTCTCAACAAAGACACCAAAGACCTCTAAGAGCCCAAGAGCCACTCCTCTGCACTCATCTCCCTTGACCCAGCAGCAGCATTTGACATAATTGATCACCGCCTCCTCTTGAAATCGCTCTTAATTGGTTTCCAAGGCGCCACACATCCCTGTCTTTCTTCCCACCTCACCGGCCCTACCTTCCCGCCTCCTGTGTTGGCTCCACACTTTGGGCTCTCCTTGTTGGGGTGTCTATAAATTACATCTCTAGACTGGCAACGCCCACCTTTCCAGCTCCAGACCGGACCTTGCTCCAAACTTCAGCCTCAAATATCCGATTGCCCAACCAGCATCTCCTCCTCACACTCAATACACCCAAAACTCAGATCCTCATCATTCACACAATTCTGCTCCACCTGCAGTCCTTCTCCAGCTCAGTTAGTGGCGGCTCCATCCTTGAGTTGGTCAGACCCAAACAGCTTGGTGTTATCTGGACTCCTCTCTTTTTCTCACCTTCCCCATCCGTCAGGAAATCCTGTTGAACTTATCTCCAAAGTGTACCTGGACCGCCATCAACTCTCCCCATCCCTGCTCCTGCCACCCCAGTCCAAGCCAGCATCTCTCACCTGGATTTTTATAGTTCCCTCCACTCTGGTCTCCACAACAGTCATATCAACCTTGACTTCAAACCCTACAGTGGCCCTGACTCTCTTAGGGCAACCAAGCTCCACAGACCCTCCTGGTGCTTGTCTCATCTCTGCTTGGCCTTCCTCCCTCCTTCACTTCTCCATGCTTGAGTCTTTCCAGGTTTATTCCCTCTTTGGGGCTTTTTAAACTTGCTATTCTGTCTCCCTGGAATGCTTTCCATGCAGACACCTACCTGGCTTTTTCTGTCACCGCCTTCACATCTTTGCTCAGATGTTACCTTCACAGTGAGCCCTGCCCTAAGCATCTATTTAGAACGGCAGTGCCTGCCCCCACTTATTTCGTCTTCCTTCTCCACCCGCCCCCCACCTCCTTTGGCAGAGCACTTCTTGCCATCCAGCATGCTATATATTTACTTGTTCTTCACTCCCCTCCACTAGAATGTGGGTCTGTATAATGGGTTGAATTGTGTTTCCCCAAAAGATACGTTCAGGGCTTTCCAAGTGGCATAGTGGTAAAGAACCTGCCTGCCAGTGTAGGAGATGCAAGTGGTGCAGGTCCGACCGGTGGGTCAGGAAGATCCTCTGGAGTAGGGAATGGCAACCAGCTCCATTGGATAGAAAATTCCATGGACAGAGGAGTCTGGCGGGCTACAGTCCATGGGGTCACAAAGAGTCAAACACGACTGAATGACTGAGCACGCACGCACACACAAGATATGTTCAAGTCCTGACCCCTGTGGCTGGAATTTGACCTTATCTTGAAGTAGTTTTTACAGATATGTAATTAAGGGTCTCAGGATGAAGTCATGCTGAATTTAGGGTGGACCCCAAATCCAAGAAAAGACAGAGAGAGTTGAGGGACAGAGACACCGGGAAGAAGACCACGTGGAGATAAAGGCAAAGAGGAAGCAATGCTGGCAACGATCATGAAATTCCAGGAGCCATCAGAAGCTGGAAGAGGCAAAGACGGGCTCTCCCTGGAGCCTGCAGAGGGGGCAAAACCCCGCCAACACCTTGACTTCAGGGTGCTGGCCTCCAAAACTGCAAGGCCATACATTTCTCTTGTTTTAAGCCATCAAGCTCGGGGCCATTTGTATCAGTCCTAGGAAACTCAGGTGAGATCTTGCTTTCATCCCGTTGCATCCCCAGTGTTAGCGCCATGCCAGGCAGAGTGATCACCCACATGCAGAGAGACTGAACAGATGTCCTTCTGCACAGCAGGGAGACGGCCCTCAGTGAGACAAAGAAGCACAGGCATGGGGTGTCCCTTCCCTCGGCTAGGGAAACCGCCCAGAGCCGAGACTCCTGGAGACCCAGGTTCCAATCCCAGCCTGCGACTGAGCGGCCGGAATCTGAACCCCACCCACCTTCCCTGCTTTGCAGCATAAAGGGAGAAGTTCCACATCCCAGAGTGGGTGTGAGAACTAGACGGCCGGTAATAGATGCTGTGAGCTCCCCTTGTGGCTCCTGGTAAAGAATCCGCCTGCCAATGCAGGGGACACAGTTTCAGTCCCTGGGTTGGGGAGATCCCCTGGAGGAGGAAATGGCAACCCACTCCAGAATTCTTGCCTGGAAAATCCCACGGACAGAGGCGCCTGGCGGGCTACAGTCCATGGCATCGCAAAGGAATGGACACGACTGAGCGCCTCAAGAGCAGCAACAAGAGAGGCCGCCTGAATGTGGGCCTCCTTCCTCCACCCCTCAGCTTCCTCCTTCATTTCTAAAACAGAGGAAACGCCCCTGCTTGTCTGCCTTGGAGAACCATTCTTATGGTTTTTCATCAAACGCTATTAAATGATATGGGAAATATCCACTCTATATTGTTAAGTGGGAAGAAAACTGGTTACAAAATCGCCTGTGCATTAGCTATGCTTGTAACAAGTGAGCATGAAAGTACGGTCCATTACAGAAAGAAAATCTTCCTCAAGAGCCCCGAGTCCAGCATCCAAATTGTTCTCTGCTCTTTCTGTTGACTTTCATCTCAGTGCGTACCCAGTCCACCCCAGCACCGGCGCTGGGGACCCCCTTGCCCGCCTCTTCTCTCTCCTCCTAATTTCCCATCATCCCCTCAGCCACCCCAGCTCTTTTGGTTCTTTCTGTAATGCTTTATAAATTTCTCCATAAAAGTCAGGCACATCTTTTGCTGTCTTTATCCCTAGGTGACTTTCAGATTGGCTTGCTATTTTAAAAGGATTTTTTTTTTTCTATTACAGTTTGGTTTGTTTGTTTTTTAGTGGAGGCTTCTCTGGATTGCAGCTTATACATTAAGTCCATTTTGGAGCAATCTTTGACACCCCACTGCCTCTGGGCACCATGAATGTCTCCTTCACGACTTGTGCATTTTTCATTTGGGGTTATTTAATTTCTTTTTTTGGTGCACATTTGATTAATGCAATTTGTTTGTTCTTGGTGGTCTTTTCTACAAGACTGTGCAGTTTAAAAGATCAAGAGTAGAGTCTGTCTTAATCCCCTGGGATTTGCCACAGTGCCTGGCACTGGGTGTGTGTGCGTGCATATTGAATGTTCATGTACATGTGGATGAAAGGATGGTGGATGGACGGATGGATGGATAACCCAGGCCCTGCTTCTTCTGGCTATAGCCACCTGGTTGGTTACCTTCCTACTTTGTGCTTTAGCTTTTCCAGTGACAAAGGACATAGCTTCTGGATTCCCTTGTCTTGCTAAAACCCTGTGATTCAGAGAGAAGAGAGCTAAAACAGGCCAGGAGCAAGTTAATTTCCACAAGGCAGGCTCCCAACTGTAAACAAAAATTAAGCGAGTATGTTCCAAGTTTCTGGCTGCCAGTTATGCTAGAAAGATGTGACATGATGTTGTCTGATTGACTGACTTCAGATGCCCCCGCATCCTCAGCAAGGTTGGAGCACTCTGCCAGAATGGGGATTCCTGGTCAAAACTCAGCTGGAGGGTTAGCATTCCACAGCAGTTGAGCGGATATTCCCCAGGATGGGTCCCAGGGAGAAGTAATAACGGCAGTTGCATCCGTGCTAGGCCTGGTGTCCAGCTGAAGCATCTTCTTTTCAGTTTGGGGCTTCTACGCTCCACCCTCCAAGTCCTCCATTCTAGTAGAATGGAAGGTCACTGGAAGTGAATGGAAATACAATTGATACCTAGATATCGAACTTATTCTGGGCAACCATAGCAAACTCTCCTAATCATTCCAGAAGATTGTAGTTCATTTGGGATTTTCTATTCAGAAATTTAAGGAAAGCAGGTTATGTTTCCTTCTTTCCAATTCTTGTGCAATTTGCTTATGTTTTCTTTCTTGATTACGCTGATTAGGGTCTCTAGCTCAATGTTGTACTGAACCAATGATAGAGGGCCTCTTGTTCCCGACTTTAGTGGAACTACGTCTAAAGCTCTATCATTGAGCACAATGCTTGCTTACTTTTTTAATAATGCAGATACACTTGATCAGATTAGGAAAATGCCCTTCTTTTCCTACTTTGCCAAGATTTTTTAAAAATCATGAATACGTGTTAACTTTATTAAGTGCACTCTTGCATCATTTGAGATGACCCTCTAATTTTTTTCCTTTAATCTGTTACTATGCTGTATTATATAATCAATTTTCTGATATTGAACTAACTCGAATTCCTGAGTTACACATTACTTGATCATGATGTATTTTTTTTAAATATATTGCTGAGTCCCATTAGCTGATATTTTATTTAGAATTTTCCTGCTCAAGTTCATAAGTGAGATAGATCTATACTTTCTTTTTTGTATTGGGGCTATTTTGAAGATCCAATAACAAGATGCTTTGAACATTATATAGCACTCCAAATACTTAGATAATTAATAATTGCCTCCAAGAATCTCTAGACTGGCTCAGGAAGAGGAAGCTCTACCTGGCCAGAAGGTATGTTGGATTCTATACATGAGACAGTGTGAGGTGCCTGGATGGCACAGGGCCTGGAATTCCACAATTCAGAATATAACCATGATTCTTGAGGTTCTTTGGTCCTCAAGAGTCCCATTAATATCCGAGAAGCCCTGACAGTGGGTTACAGCTGAAGCTAATTTCAAGATTAGCTTCCAGGGAGACAGGGCAGAGAAGGGCTGATTCGTCCACTTTACCAGTACAAGGACCACTTCCGTTGTGGAGATAACACATTCGATAATGGTATCCTTGGCAAGCAAAGGGGATATAAGTCCATATTCTTCACTATCAATATCAAATAGGCGTGGAGGATGGTGGAGGGTGGGGGACAGTCAAACTCTTTAAACTGGTAAAGAGAACATCTTCCAGCCAAGTAGTTCTAACGTCAAATCATTAGGAAATAGAATTTTATGCCTAGAAGGCATTGTTTTGTCTAGAATTGTAGCACAGTCCCAGCTCTTGTCCCCAAGCAGCACTTTTTATGCACCCTGGAAATGGGATGAGACCTTCTTCTGAGGACCCCCAAGAAGACTGGGATTGTAGAAAGAGCCTTGGCATTGGAGTAGGAAACCCACGTCCAAATCCTCACTCTTCCGCTTATGCTGTGATGTGAGCCCTTGACTTTGTGTGTAAATCAAGGATAATTACACGCTACCTTCTGAGGTTCTAATAAGGATTAAATGTGATAACAAATGTCGAGGGTCTGGTACACAGTAGATGCTCAGTCAATTTCCTTAGTTGCCTGGGAGCCTGAGGACAATTACATGAACTGAGAGTAATAACCAGTGATAGAAGCAAAGCTGTGTCTTGCTCCCACATGTCCAAACTGAAGACTTCCAATATATTCAGACCTGGCTCACGGGGTGTCAGTCTCTAGGAAGAGTCAGTCTGGGCTGTGGGTCATGGCTCTATGAGAGGAGGGCAGACACCAAGTTACTAGTCTCTCAGTTCCAGTAGGACCCTCAGAGAAGGACAGCTTGGATTTGTGAATTATCATGGACCTTACAAGGAGCCAGCCTTGGTATTTGTGAGCGAGGAATCCAACAGGACCTCCCACAGTAAAACTTGGATAAGCAGGGGGAGTTCAGTAGACAACCCTCTCTGATAGCTTGGGGGTGAGTTCAGAGGAGGGCTTCCGGTGCAACAGCTCCACGACATCCACTACTTTTGGCACAGAGATCTATTCCTCTATCCTGTCCTCTTTCCATTCTCATCATCCATCCATTCATCTATCACCCATCTATGCATGCATTCTCATCCATCTACCCATTCTCCTATCAAATCATCCGTCCATCTATCCATCCACCCAACCATCTGCGCGTTCATCCATCCTTCCATGCATCCATTCAGTTCTCATCTTCTTAATAGTAATAATGATAATAATAAAATCATGATGGCTAATGGTTATTCAGTCCTTTTTTTTTTGTGCCAGTCACTGTTTTAAGCTTTTCATAGGTCCAATTTAGTCCTCACAACAAGCCTAAGAGGAAATTTCATTATTTCCACTTTACAGATAAGAAAACCGAGGCCCCAAAAGAGTGATTTACTTATCAGGATATACCAGAGCCAGGGGCTTCCCTGGTAGCTCAGCTGGTAAAAAATCTGTCTGCAATGCAGGAGACCCTGGTTTGATTCCTGGTCAGAAATATCCCCTGGAGAAGAGATAGGCTACCCACTCCAGTATTCTTGGGCATCCCTGGTTGCTCAGATGGTAAAGAATTCACCAGCAATGTGGGAAACCTGGGTTCTACCCCTGGGTTGGGAAGATCCCCTGGAGGAACGCATGGCAACCCTCTCCAGTACTCTTGCCTGGTGAATCTCCATGAACAGAGGAGCCTGGTGGGCTACAGTCCATGGATCACAGAGTCAGACACAACTGAGCAACTAAGCCCAGCACGGCACCAGAGCTAAGATTCAAACTAGAGGTCTGACTTTAGAGCCCACGCACCCGACCACTGTGTTAAGTGGCCTTTCAAGTGCCCACACACTATCCACCCAGCCCAGTGCACCTCTCTCCACTTGTTCTCTACTCTCTCATCCACCTTCGTTCCCAGCTAGTTGTCTGTTTCTCTGCCTGTTCTGCTGCTGCTGCTTGGTTGCTTCAGTCGTGTCCAACTCTGTGTGGCCCCGTGGACTGTGGCCTGCAGGCTCCTCTGTCCACAGGATTCTCCGGGCAAGAATACTGGAGTGGGTTGCCATGCCCTCCTCCGGGGGATCTTCCCAACCCAGGGGTCAAACCCAGGTCTCCTGCCCTGCGGGCAGATTCTTTGCCAGTGAGCAACCAGGGAAGCTCACCTTTTCAATGCACCTGTACATCTATCCATCCACTTACCCACCCTCCTTTGCACCACCTACACATCCATCTATCCATCCATCCAACAACCATTCACCAAGCACCTTCTATGCCGAGTGCTGATATTCAGAGATGAATGCTACTTAGCTTCTGACATCAAATGGCTTACTCTTGTGATGGTAAACCAGAAGATGAACCAGTGGGGGGACCCAATGGTGTCAGTACTAAGGACAAAATGAGCCTGTGGTGCTATGGCTGAATGGGGAGAAGGGCTCCAGAAGTAGCCTGGGGCAGACCAGGAAAAAAAACTCTGAGGATGTAAAGGCTGATATGGATGGTCAGAACTATCTTCCAGGCAGAAGGAACTTCCTGTGCAAAGGCACAGATCCACCTTTCTAGTGGGACTTGGAGGGGGATGGTTTCCCCTTCTCTCTGTTAGATTGCAGGAATCAATGCCAGCCAAGTCATAGGCAACCTTCTCTGAGTTTGTCAGTGGGGATGGGGGCAAGCGAGCTTCCCTGGTGGCTCAGACAGTGAAGAATCTGCCTCCAGTGCAGGAGACCCAAGTTCGATCCCTGGGTTGGAAAGATCCCCTTGGGCCGGAAATGCAACCCACTCTAGTATTTTTGCCTGGAGCATTTCATGGACAGAGGTGACCGGTGGGCTACAGTCCATGGGATTGTAGAGTTGGACCCAACTGTGTGACTAACACACACACATGGGGAAGGGTCTAGTTAGAAACTGGTCAGAATGGGCAGGCGCGGAGGGCTTGAGCCAGCATCAGAGGGGAGACTCGGGGCAGATCTCTGAAAGAGAAATCCCAGGTCCAGGGTTCCTTTAAGTTCCGCTCACTGTTTGGTTTTGCCTAGAGCCTCCCTGCATTTGCTATTCTGTGCACTTTCCACGTATTTGCAAGTTCTGATTGAACAAACACTGGCTGGGGCACAGTGAACCCAAATAATTGTGTGCCTGTCAACGGTACATGTTAATTGGAGAGTTGTAGAGTCCATGGGACGGGTCACAAGGGAGAAGCCAATTACTCCATGTACCTATTTGAAAGGCTCCTGTTCCTGGAAGCCTGACTGGCATTAGAACACTCTGTATTGGTCCGTGTTATTGATTTTTCTCCCGCCTCAGTTGATGGGCTCATTAATTGACAATTACCTTTTTCCCTGTGTTGGGAGAATTGACAACAATGACCTGAAGTGTTTGAGTTTCATTTCAGCTAAGCTAAGTCTATATCTGTTTAACCTGTAACAAGTCCCAGCAGGGAACTCTGAGGAGCAGGGGCCTCTAAGGAGGAACCAGGGGTGCTGGGAATGAACTTGGGTCCTACTGGGTGCAGACTCAGATGTGGAGCACGCAGGGGCCTCAGCATGAAGGATAAAAGGATGGAGGGGGAGAGCTGGGTGGGACCATGGGGAGACTAAGGCTGATGCACAAAAGCTCAAAGTGGAACCAATTCACATTTGGCTCCAGTGGGCAGTGAAAGGGGGGACTAACCATTTACTGAGCACCTATGATGTTCCTACTATGTTCCTGCCACTCGCTAATAGTTCTTGATTGCATTCCACATTAATTTTTTGATACTACCAATATGCTATGTATGAGTGTGTGTGTGTGTGTGTGTGTGTGTGTTAAGCTGCTTCAGTCGTGCCTGACTCTTTGTGACCCTATGGGCTGTAGCCGACCCGTGGGGCTCCTCTGTCCATGGGATTCTCCAGGCAAGAATACAGAAGTAGGTTTCCATGCTCTTCTCCAGGGAACCTTCCCAACCCGGGGATCGAACCCTCATCTCTTATGCCTCCCGCATCTGCAGGCGGGTTCTTTACCACTAGCGCCACCTGGGAAGCCTTATGTATCTGTATGTATGCTTTATATACGAAAACGTCAGATTTTTTGCAACCCCCACCAAATCAATAGTTGTCCTCTCAGCGGTGACATCGCCCCTACTGAGAATGTCTGGTGTAGGGAAACTAAGGCATATAGACTTGGCGGGGATGGGGCTCACTCCAGACCCCCTGGAGTAAAGGATGAACATCTGACTTGGATTCAAGGCTCCACTCTTTTGCTTTGAGTTAAGCTCTCTGGACCTCAGTCTCCTCATCTGGTAAATGGAATTAGAAACAGGACTCCCCTTACACTGGATGCTAATGATAATTCAGTTAAGTAATATACACAGTACTTGAGCTCAGTTCAGTTCAGTTCAGTCACTCAGTCGTGTTTGACTCTTTGCGACCCCATGAACCGCAGCACGCCAGGCCTCCCTGTCCATCACCAACTCCCGGAGTTCACTCAGACTCACGTCCATCGAGTCAGTGACGCCATCCAGCCATCTCATCCTCTGTTGTCCCCTTTTACTCCTGCCCCCAATCCCTCCCAGCATCAGAGTTTTTTCCAATGAGTCAACTCTTCTCATGAGGTGGCCAAAGTACTGGAGTTTCAGCTTTAGCATCATTCCTTCCAAAGAACACCCAGGGCTGATCTCCTTCAGAATGGACTGGTTGGATCTCCTTGCAGTCCAAGGGACTCTCAAGAGTCTTCTCCAACACCACAGTTCAAAAGCATCAATTCTACGGTGCTCAGCCTTCTTCACAGTCCAACTCTCACATCCATACATGACCACAGGAAAAACCATAGCCTTGACTAGACGGACTTTAGTCGGCAAAGTAATGTCTCTGCTTTTGAATATGCTGTCTAGGTTGGTCATAACTTTTCTTCCAAGGAGTAAGCGTCTTTTAATTTCATGGCTGCAATCACCATCTGCAGTGATTTTGGAGCCCCCAAAAATAAAGTCTGACACTGTTTCCCCATCTATTTCCCATGAAGTGATGGGACCGGATGCCATGATCTTCATTTTCTGAATGTTGAGCTTTAAGCCAAATTTTTCACTCTCTTCTTTCAAGAGGCTTTTTAGTTCCTCTTTGCTTTCTTGCCATAAGGGTGGTGTCATTTGCATATATGGGGTTATTGATATTTCTCCCAGCAATCTTAATTCCAGCTTGTGTTTCTTCCAGTCCAGCGTTTCTCATGATGTACTCTCTATATAAGTTAAATAAGCAGGGTGACAATATACAGCCTTGACGTACTCCTTTTTCTATTTGGAACCAGTCTGTTGTTCCATGTCCAGTTCTAACTGTTTGCTTCCTGACCTGCATACAGATTTCTCAAGAGGCACGTCAGGTGGTCTGGTATTCCCATATCTTTCAGAATTTTCTGCAGTTTATTGTGATCCACACAGTCAAAGGCTTTGGCATAGTCAAGAAAGCATAAATAGATGCTTTTCTGGAACTCTCTTGCTTTTTCCATGATCCAGCGGATGTTGGCAATTTGATCTCTGGTTCCTCTGCCTTTTCTAAAACCAGCTTGAACATCCGGAAGTTCACGGTTCACATATTGCTGAAGCCTGGCTTGGAGAATTTTAAGCATTACTTTACTAGCATGTGAGATGAGTGCAATTGTGCGGTAGTTTGAGCATTCTTTTGCATTGCCTTTCTTTGGAATTGGAATGAAAACTGACCTTTCCCAGTCCTGTGGCCACTGCTGAGTTTTCCAAAATTGCTGGCATATTGAGTGTAGCACTTTCACAGTATCATCTTTCAGGATTTGAAATAGCTCAACTGGAATTCCATCACCTCCACTAGCTTTGTTCGTAGTGATGCTTTCTAAGGCCCACTTGACTTCACATTCCAGGATGTCTGGCTCTAGATGAATGATCACACCATCTGATTATCCGGGTCATGAAGATCTTTTTTGTACAGTTCTTCCGTGTATTCTTGCTGTCTCTTCTTAATATCTTCTGCTTCTGTTAGGTCCATACCATTTCTGTCCTTTATTGTGCCCATCTTTGCATGAAATGTTCCCTTGGTATCTCTAATTTTCTTGAAGAGATCTCTAGTCTTTCCCATTCTGTTGTTTTCCTCTATTTCTTTGCATTGATCGCTGAAGAAGGCTTTCTTATCTCTTCTTGCTATTCTCTGGAACTCTGCATTCAGATGCTTATATCTTTCCTTTTCTCCTTTGCTTTTCACCTACCTTCTTTTCACAGCTATTTGTAAGGCCTCCCCAGACAGCCATTTTGCTTTTTTGCATTTCTTTTCCATGGGGAGGATGGTCTTGATCCCTGTCTCCTGTACAATGTCACGAACCTCATTCCATAGTTCGTCAGGCAATCTATCTATCAGATCTAGGCCCTTAAATCTATTTCTCACTTCCACTGTACAATCATAAGAGATTTGATTTAGGTCATACCTGAATGGTCTAGCGGTTTTCCCTACTTTCTTCAATTTCAGTCTGAATTTGGTAATAGGGAGTTCATGATCTGAGCCACAGTCAGCTCCTGGTCAGCGCATAATAATAACAGCTCTCAATAGGGACCTCCCTGGTGGTCCAGTGGCTAAGACTCCTTGCTCCCGGTACAGGGAGCCTGGGTTCAATCCCTGCTCAGAGATCTAGATCCCACATGCCTCAACAAAGAATGAAGTTCCCGTCTGCTGAAACTAAGACCAGACACAGTCAAAAAGGAAAAAAGAAAATAGCTCTCAATAAATTGTATTCATGACTATACTCATCTCCTCCAGATCTCACTGTCTGGTGGGATGGGTGTTTCTGGCATGTCCTCTGCTCTTCAGGGGCACGGGTCTTGTCTTATCAATCTGGGTGACTCTGGGCCTGGTCCTCACTGCTGTGTGAACCGTCAGCTCTGGAGCAGGTTGACTCTGGCTGGGAGCAGGCCAGGCAGCAGGAAAAGGGTCAGGACCCACAGGGGCTGCCCACAAGCACCTGGGGGCCACGTGTTGCTCTGGGAACGCTGTGTCCAGCCACTGAGAGGAAATTGCTGTTTTAGCCTCTGCAGCTGTCCGAGCAACATCAGAGACTTTCTTAAACTCCTCAAGTGGCCTTGCCAGCTCATCTGCCCAGCTGACCTGAGGGCCCCAAGAAGACTGAAGTGTTTTGCTTGGAGGAGGGCAACCTCCCTACCCACTGCCTGAAGGTCAGGGCTCAATGGCTGGGTGTTGGCCGATGTCAGTTCTGCCTCTTAGCCCAGCCAGGAGCTCAGAGACACTGGCACAGTCTCAGGAGCTGGCCTGCCTGGAGGGCCACGCCTCGCAGCCCAGATCTTACAAAAGCTTCCCGCATGCTTTGCCCTGGGAGCTGGCTACTCCAGTCTAGCCAACATCAAGGAGACTCTTGCCCATTTTTTAACAGCTAAAGATTTTAAATTTGAAATGAGTGAAGAGGCCCTGTTCCTACCCAACTGGTGCGGGCCTTCTCTGCCACGCAGCCTCATCTCTAGATCGGTAAGTTTATCCTTATACCGTCCTGCAGAAAACGACCTCATCACAAACCAATCCAGGAGGCACAAGCCACAGACCTAACTTGGCTTGGTGCACTGGTTTCCAATTATTTTTAAGCTGTTTATCCCTTTCTTCAAATGAAATCTAATGTGGAAGCCCAATTGATATGTCAGAGGAACAAATATCTGTAATGTGCAACAGGAACAGAAATTAACCCATGTGTGAATATCACATCTCCTGCCATCCCATGCTTCCTGCTTTCTGGACAGCCTTTCAAGGGCTCTGCTCCGTGTGAGCAATCACTACAACCCAGACATGTTCCTTCTTTCCCGGCAACTCCCTCTGCCACCCCCTAGAATCCCTAGCACCCCCAGGACACAATGGGAAACTTCCTGGTCGGTGGTGTGTGCTAAGTCACTTCAGTCATGTCTGATTCTTTACGACCCTATGGACTGTAGCTAGCCAAGCTCCTCTGGTCCATGGGATTCTCCAGGCAAGAATGCCGGAATGGGTTACAATGCCCTCCTCCAGGGGATTTTCCTGATTCAGGGATTGAACTCACGTCTGTCTCTTAAGTCTCCTGCATTGGTGGCCGGGTTCTTAACCACTTGCACCACCTGGGAAGGCCCTAGTTGGTGGTGAGATGGGTATAAATCCTAGTCCAGCACTCACTGGCTGGGTCACCAAGGACAAGTACCTGAGCCTCTCTGAGCTGGCGATGGCACCCCACTCCAGTACTCTTGCCTGGAAAATCCCACGGACGGAGGAGCCTCGTGGGCTGCAGTCCATGGGGTCGCTACAAGTCGGACATGACTGAGCGACTTAACTTTCACGCATTGGAGAAGGAAATGGCAACCCACTCCAGGGTTCTTGCCTGGAGAATCCCAGGGACGGGGGAGCCTGGTGGACTGCCGTCTATGGGTCGCACAGAGTTGGACACAACTGAAGCGACTCAGCAGCAGCAGCAGCAGACAAAAAAAGACCAATTGCATTCACCTCCCTCTGTGTTGCTCAGAGGACAGCAGGGAATTGTGAATGTGAAAACAAACCCTGAAGGGCTGTGCTCGGAATTAAAAAATAATACCTCGCTGAGTTTTGTGTCCCGCCCCTCTCCTCCTCTTATTTTTTGTGTTCAGGTTGTAGGTGACGGAAGCAGACCTTCCTTTAACTGGTGAGGAGCTAAACTCTGGGGGCGGGGGAGGAGAGGGTGGAAACTGTTTCTGTTTTTGCTTGAAAAAAAAACAAAAAACAAAAAAGACAAATGCTTTCCCTCCCCACTCTGTGGAACAGAGCCTTCTCCGAGCTCTGTTCTGAACACTGGGTTCTGGGGCTGGAAGCCACTCTGGGTGTCCAAACGTCCCCGCTCAGCTTTGTCTGTGTGGCTTGATTCTATACAGGAGCGGTTTCAGCCACTGGAGCTGAAGCTTGGAGGCCCCTCAGGAGGTTTGCTGGGGTTCAGAGCAGAATGGGGGCACCCGACCACCACCAGAACTAGTTTTAGGTTCTGCCCAGGTGTCTCGCTTCCTGGATGCCCTTCCAAGATGCCAGCCTTTCTTGCTGGGCAGAGCTGCAGGAGTCCTGGGACACCTCTAAGGGGCAGACTTAGTTCCCATGCCCCTCACAGAGAAAGGGGCTAAGAGGGGGGGCCTGCAGGGTGGGTCTGGAGCCCTGCACTGCCCAGAAACTGGGAGAGGGACACGAGCAGGACAAATGGAAGCCACTTTCTATGGCAGTTTGGGCTGGAAGGCCAGCAGGGAACTGGTGAATGCCCGGGGTCTCTGTGCCAGGCCTTTGCATGCTCCTGCTAAATGGCTGCTAACTATAGCCTCAGATGGCTTCGGAAGGTAAGTGTGATTGTCCCCTTCTACAGATGGACATGAGTTTGAGTAAACTCTGGGAGATGGTGAAGGACAGGGAAGCTTGGTGTGCTATAAACAGTCCACAGGGTCACAAAAAGTCAGACACTACTTAGCAACTGAACAACGGCAGGTGGGGAAGCGGAGGCTCAGAGAGTTACGCGAGCTACCTATGACCCCAGAACTAATGCCTCTGGGGGGGCCGGGGGGCCGGAAGATCCTAGTGTTGAGTGAGCTGGGGAGACACTGGGAAGCGGGGGCACAGGGTCGGGACGGGGCTGGGTCTCAGCATTCTGGTGCTCCTCAGGTCAAGGTGATCTGAACCAGCTGGCTAGTGGGGAGCACCATCCATGGCTTACTGAGGCCCCAGCGGGCTGACATGGGGGAGGCGCGGAGGAGCAGGGCAGACTGTCCTCAGGAAGAGCAGAGAATATAACACCCCTGGAGGAGGAAAGGGCAACTCCAGTGTCCTGCCTCGAGAATCCCATGGGCAGAGGAGCCTGGCGGGCTACAGTCCATGGGGTCGCAGAAAGTCGGACACAACTGAATGACTAGAGTACAAAACAGGCCACGGGAGAAAACCTAAAGCAGCGGGGACAGTGGACGGGGGCCAGAGGACAGTGCTGGCAGAGACGTATGTGGAGGGCCGTGGGCAAGAGGAGCACCGGCGGGATCCGAGGAGGCCAGCGGAGCCCAGCCGTGGGAAGGCGGGGAGGAGGAAGGCTGGGCTGCGGTGGAAGAGCTCCGGCCACGGAGGCGCTGATCGCACGGCCTGTCACTGCTCGCGACCCGTGGCTGCCCTGCTGGACAGCACCCTTCACAGTGGGTCTTTCTTCTTTCAGGTGTGACCTTGGTCAGGGGCTGGGGCTCCCCTTCACGTCACCACTCCCATCATTCTAGATGCCCAGGGCCCCCTCCCTCTGGTGGGGGAAAGTTGTGGACTTGGAGTGGTCCATTTGGGGTGGTTTGAGGGGGGACTGGGCTGTCTCCGGGCTCTAGCCCGGAGGTCAGTGCAGACTGGAGGCTTGACCAGTGACCTCTGGTCCTGTCCCGTGGTGGTTCACACTGACAGCAATGGAAAGGGAAACCCAGGCTCATGTGGCATCCCTGAGGCTCCCAATGCTGGTAACACGCCTCCCTGGTCCAGCTAGAACGCACAGTGTCTCCACCTCCTATTCTCCTGGGTCTTCCCTTCCTCCCTCCTGTTCACATTTATCCCAAAGTTGTTAAGACCCAGGACTCTGGAGCCAGCCTGCTAGGTTTGGGCCCCACCTCTGAACTAGCTATTTGACTTGAGACAGGTTAACTTATGCCTCAGTTTTCTCATCTGTAAAGTGGCTATAATAATAGGACCTACCTCCTAGACTTGTGGGGGGTGGGGGATTAGGTCCCAAAGCCTACATGTTTTCTGGGACTTCACATTGTCCTCCAGGTGGTGAGACATCACAGATGTTATCCCCAGGGAATTCTCAGTGTAGGTGGGAGTGATGGTGTCTAGAGTAGGGGCTAGAATGCTGGTGAGCTAAATGGGGAGAGGAGAAAACAGTCCCATTGGAGGGTTTAAAACCTAAATTCTGAGATGAGGAAGGTGCAGAAGGAGAAAGAGGTGGTATCTAGAGCCTAACACAGCATCTGGGCAAATACTGTAGGACTGGACATGAGGGAGGAGGCGGAAAGGTGCTCCGGGTGGGGGGGACCTGGCTGGGCAAAGCATGGAGGCAGGAAGCTTAGGGTGGGACCCAGAAGGGCACACACATGGTTGATGCTGGGCATGGGTCCGTGAAAAGGCTTTCTGCAGTGCCTAGCATATGTGTGGTTAAGCAAGCCAGGGACCACGCTGGGGGCTCCCACAGCTGATCTCATGCGCTCCTCACATCATCCCTGTGAGTCCCATTACTTCCTGCATTTCATAAATGAGGAAACTGAGCCAGCTCAGAGAGCAGAGCTCCTTCCCCAAGATCACTCCCGTTAAATGATGTCTCTGGTCCATCTGTCTACAGAGCTGGTGACCTTCCCAGTGCCCCACGCTGTCACTCGGGCAATAGGAGGAGAGTCAGTTGGGGGCCAGGCCCTAGGACTTGGAGAGCTCCAGGGATGTGTTTCAGCTCCATCCTTTTGTTTTTTAGATTTTTCTTTTTTTTGATGTGGGCCATTTTAAAGGCCTACTGAATTTGTTACATATTACTTATTTCATATTTCGGTTTTTTGGCTGCAAAGCACGTGGCATCTTAGCTCTCCAAACAGGGATCGAACCCACACCTCTGCATTGAAAGGTGAAGACTTTAGCCACCGGACCACCAGGAAAGTCCCCAGCTCCATCTTCTTGTGGAAGGCCGGCCGGCCACCCACCAGGGCCTCACACGCTTGGAGTGGCCACCAATATTCTTTGGCAACAAGGAAACCTAGATTCTCAGCCATGGATCTTATGCTCTGAGACTTCGTTAGGGGCGAGACTCTACGTGGTTGCTTTATCCAGCTCCCAGCTGTAAGTTTTTCTGTGGACCCATTTTCTTATCTGCACAGCTCACAATCAGCACATCAGGTGCCACCCTGTTGATCTGACTCTAATCAAGACTTGACTGCGTAGCAAACGTCCACCTTCTGGTCTGAAAGTTCCCACAAACTTTCAGAGCAGCAGTTCTCAGCTCTGGTGCCAATGAAAATTAACTGGGAACCTTAGAAAATACTGATGCCCCAGCCTTCTTCTCTGTGAGAAGGCTCCAGGGGGAGGCATTTTCAAAGCTCCCCAATGTTGAGAGCATCGCTTTAGAGAAACCCACTGGAATAGGCTGTGGACCCTCTGAGCACGGCAGGCGTGCCTCATGCATATCCACTCACATCAGCTTAATCCACCCTATCAAAGCCCATGAAACACAAAGCAAAATGTGCCTGCTGGCCAGAACGGGTCTTTGCCAAATGCAGCTGAGCCTGTGGACTCATGTCCTGGGGTGAGCTCTAACTGTGTCAGCGCCACTGTGACTTCAGAGTCACCCTGGCCCCGGCATTATTCCTCTGCCGTCTCACCCATGATAGCCGAAGCCCCACTGAGACTTTTATTGTCTGTGTTATACTGTTGAACAGGAGCCTTAGATGCTTGTGGTCATGATTTTGAAATATTAAATTACACCGAGCATTAAGGGCTATGTTTTCTGTTACAAGACAGGTTAATTGCTGCTCTTCATCTTTAATTTTGAGATTTAAGCCGGTTTCTCAGTTAGCTCTAATTGGTAGTGTTTCGACAGCCCTCCCTGACCTCACAAGCCTTTGATATGGCTTAGAAATCCTTTTATGGGAGCCCTTTTTTTCTTGCGCCCTGCACATTTAATAGATTTGTATTTCCTCAGTCATCTTTCCTTCTGTGGAGATATTTCAAAATCACACCATGTGTCTGCAGGGAATAAATGCTTCCTCTCCAGCAAATGTTTTTTTACAGCGATCAGCAAAAGAGGATTAATTGCCCCCATTCACACACATCTCTTACTTGCTGTATTCCATTTTCATACAAAGATTTTTTAAATCCTTTCTTCTGTAGCCGGGCTGAATTTGTCTGTAAATGCACGTGCTCGTCAAGTGATGTTTCTGGGATAGATCTGAAGCAAGCATCCTCTCCAATCACTCTATTTTACAGATAATAATATCACCACGATAATGCATTATGTGTCAGGGGAGAGCACTCACGGGAAGATGGGAATGGGGAGTGATAATGAGGCCCCCGTCCCTGGAGGTGTTCAAGCACAGTTTGGAAGCAGCTTGTCTGGCATATTTTAGAGGCAAATACAGTCTAAGAACTAAGAGGTTTTAGAGTCAGGAAAACTTGAGTTTAAATCTCTACCAGTTACTGGTCCTGTGACCTTGGGCAACTTATGAGCCATACTGAGCCTCTGTTTCCTAGTCTATAAAATAGAGTTAATAATAACACTTATCATGTAAAGTTACAGTGGAACTGAGTGAAATAATACCTGGCCCTTGCTGCTGCTAAGTCGCTTCAGTTGTGTCCGGCTCTGTGCGACCCCATAGACGGCAGCCCACCAGGCTCCCTCATCCCTGGGATTCTCCAGGCAAGAACACTGGAGTGGGCTGCCATTTCCTTTTCCAATGCATGAAAGTGAAAAGTGAAAGTGAAGTCACTCAGTCGTATCTGACTCTTAGCGACCCCATGGACTGCAGCCCTCGAGGCTCCTCCGTCCACGGGATTTTCCAGGCAAGAGTACTGGAGTGGGGTGCCATTGCTTTCTCCAAGAATGTAGCTTAATCTTCTTAAACATTATAAACAGCGGCCAGGTTTCAGAAACAGAGAAAGGTTGGGAATAGGGAAGAGAGCAACATAAGCTGTCTCCGTTATCGAGATTTCCCCGGTGGCCCAGTAGGTAAGAATCCTCCTGCCAATGCACGGGACACAGGTTCGATTCCTGGTCGGGGAAGAGTCCACTTGCTGCGGGGCAACTAACTCCTGAGCCACAACTACTGAAGGCCACGTGCCCTGGAGCCTGTGCTTCACAACAAGAGAAGCCGCTGCAGTGAGACGCCTGCGCACCGCAGCTGGAGATGAGCCCCTCCTCGCTGCAGCTAGAGAAAGCCAGCGTGCAGCAACGAATACCCAGCGCAGCCAAAAAATCATAATAATGGCAAGTAGATAAAACTTAAGATCTCTCCATTAGCCTCAATCCCAGAACTCAGTGGCCCATCGTTTACAAAGTGCTTTCACGTCTGTAACCTCAGTTTATCCTTACCCCAGCTCGACAACACAAAGGTTCTACTCTCATAACAGTCCTTTATCCAGGCTAAATAACAGTGTGAAGAAACAGAGGCTCAGAAAAGTGAAACGACTTGCCTAAATGACACAGCACTAGCATAGAGCCGCTAGAATCCAAATTCACACACAGCCTTGTTATCTGCTGAGCCCACAAGACCAGTACTATCGTCTCTCTGTTCCATTGTTATCACCGCTGTTGTTGTTGCTCAGTTGCTGTCTTGTCTGATTCTTTGTGAACCCATGGACTGCAGAAAGCCAGGCTCCGTGTCCTTCACTATCTCCCAGAGTTCGTTCAGATTCATGTTTGAGTCAGCGATGCCATCCAACCATCTCATCCTCTGTCGCCCCCTTCTCCTCCTGCCCTCCATCTTTCTCAACATCAGGGTCTTTCCCAATGAATCAGCTCTTTCCATCTGGTGGCCAAAGTATTGGAGCTTCAACTTCAGCATCAGTCCTTCCAATGAATATTCAGGATTGATGTCCTTTAGAATGGACTGGTTTGATCTTGCTGTCCAAGGGACTTGCAAGAGTCTTCTCCAGCACCACAATTCAAAAGCATCAGTTCTTCAGCACTCAGCCTTCTTTACAGTCCAACTCTCACATTCATACATGACTACTGGGAAAACCATAACTTTGACTATATGGACCTTTGTCAGCAAAATGATGTCTTTGCTTTTTAGTATGCTGTCTAGGTTTGTCATAGCTTTCCTTCGAAGAAGCAAGAGTCTTTTAATTCCATGGCTGCAGTTACACCCACAGTGATTTTGGAGCCCCCCAAAATAAAATCTGTCACTGCTCCCACTTTTTCCCTTTCTATTTGCCATGAAGCAATAGGACCAGATGCCATGATCTTAGTTTTTTGTGCGTTTTTTTAAATGTTGAATTTTAAGCCAGCTTTTTGTTATCCCTTTGCTTTATTATAAAGTTACTTTTTTAAAAAGATTTTTTAATGTGGGTCATTTTTAAAGTCTTTGTTGAACTTGTTGCAATATTGTTTCTGTTTTGTGTTTGGTTTCTTAGCTGCAAGGCTTGTGGGATCTTAGCTCACCGACCAGGAATTGAACCCACACCCCCTGCATTGAAAGGCAAAGTCTTAACCATTGGACCACCAGGGAAGTCCCTAAAGTTATTTCTTAATACCCTAGGATCTTCCTTAGCTGGGTGGGCCTGCTCCTGGTCTGCCCAAATTCTCCTTCTGAAGGTGATGCATACCAATTCAAATGCAGGACTTGGAGCTGTTTCTTTTATTCCCACATTTGTAGGGCAATCAAGCAGCTCAATAATAATAATAATACATAATGTCGGGTACTCATAACGCACTTGTTTCATGTGGCCGTCTTAGAATTTTAATTTGATACAAGGAACATTATTACTCCATATTCATTAAATCGCATGTTAACCTCTTTTAAAAACCCTTTTTCCGGCAATAACAGAGGACAATTTTACACGAGGAAAGTCATTTGGGGAAGAAGATGTATTCAATAGGTTTTCTCCAGCATCGTTATGGTCCGGGCTGACCCCTCATCTCCTCTCCCATGCTTCTGGTCTCCCCTGTCACTGTTCACAGTATAAAGTTCAGGATGCCGTTTAAATGGGGGCTCATGGACACAGCTACAGAACGGGCCTCCATAGTTCTGATCAAGGCTGGCTCCCAAGAGAGCCCCTTGGCAGAGAGTCAGCCCTTTGCACCAATGTTATGCTAGTGGGAATTTCTAAGGGCTCATAATCATAAAAGGGTGGGAGGAAAGAAGGGACCAGATCAGGGCTGGGGAGGGGGTTGCAGTGAAGGATGAATGGGAGAGATTCTGCCTCTCCTTCAAGGAGTCTACACTCCAAGAGCTGGGTTGGAAAAGCTTGAACGTGGATCAAACTTGGTTACCCTCAGGAGGGGGGACCCCGTCTAAACACACTGAAATCCACTAACTCTCCTCCCACCTTACATTACATCACATACACACACACACACTCACACACACACACGCTCACATACACACACACCCCAAAGGGAACAAACCTACAGGCCTAATCCAGCCCTCATTGTCCCTGTTGCTGACCTCTGGCTACACCAGTTGGTCTATCTTCCAGCAGCACTTCCTGCTTCAGGGCGAGGGGTCTCACTCTGTCTCTAAACTGGGCTTTCTTTTTTTTCCATTTGGCTGCTCTGGATCTTAGCTGTGATACGTGGGATCTGGTTCCCTGACCAGGGATGGAAACAGGGCCTCCCCACCTCCGCCACCACACTGGGAGCGAGGAATCTTAACCCCTGGTCCACCAGGGGAGCCCACTAACTGGGCTTTCTAATGGATTCTGCACAGGTTGAAGCAAGAATTCTGAGCGCCGGCACCACCCTAAACCCGTCCTGTCTCCTCATTTCGCACATTAGGAAACTAAGTTCCAGAGAAATTTAGAATCTCCTTCCAGGCACGGTGCTGAGTCAGAACCAGAATCCAGTTCTAACACCGCAGCGCACACTTTCACATGCACGAGCCTTTCGATAAGCCAGCACCAGAACAGCTATTGCAGGGGAGCTAGAGTTTACCGTGTTCTTACACTGTTCCAGAAACTCATTCTAAACCGTACCCACCCGCTCTGGTAGTTCTAACAACACTTCCATACGGTCGCCATTACTGACCCATTCAATGGATGAGATCACTGGGCTCAGAGAGTCGAGGCTCTTGCCGGAGGTCAGCGGCGGAGCTGGGCTTGACCTGGGCCCCTGCTGTCCTCAGCCTCTGCCCGTCAGCCTGTGCTTCACTGCCAGGAACTGACCGCCCAGAGCCTCTGTTGACTTCTCTGTGAAACTAAGCTCCTCATTCCTGTCCAGACTAGTTTATGCTAGTGGTTCAAGTCAAAGGGATATAAAAATTCTTGGCAACATCAAAAATGCTGTAAAAATGCACGACTCTGTACTAATGCCATTATAAAATGTGGATGAATTATTATTTTTTTAATGCTGTAAAAATTCTGTCAGGAGAAAAAGGGTCTTTTCACCTGCAGTGTATGAGGCATTATGGGTTAGAGACACGTTCATTCAAAAACTTTTATTTGGAACATTTCCTGGGCTCAGTGCTGGGTGAGTTTCCAGGGATTCAGAGATAAATAAAACTGGCCTCAGCCCTCAAGGGCCCTTCAGGGACTGCCAATGGATAAAGCAACAATTACATTCCAGCAAGGAAAGTGCTGGACAGAGAGAGATGGTCTGGAGACCTGAAAGGGAATCAGGAGAACCTGACCCAAGGCTGAGAGGGCAGGCTCTGATCTAGATTGTCTTGGATTCAAATCCTTGCGCTTCACCTACCAGCTGTGCGTCCTTGGGCAGTTTTCTTGACCTCTCTGTGCTTGAGTTTTTCATTCTATATAATGAGAGTTATAAGAGACAATAATAGAGTCCTATCCCAAAGGATTGCTATAAATATTTCATGAACCAGGGACTCTAGAAGTCTACTGAAGCCTATAGCCTCCCTTTGGGAATATTGTTTTTCAAGGCACACAGTAAAAATACATAGATTACAAAGTGTACTAATTATATTGAAAATAGTATCAAAATATTACAAACAGATTTATAGTTGAGCAATATATGTGCTTCTTTATTAAGGCATTAAATAATAAGATATAACAGCAGGTCTCATAACCACCATAATTTTGAAGTGATGAGAGGTGTGAATGGTATTTCAAGGCTTTGGAACTATGTAAAGTAATAGGAATGTATTGGTTATTTCTGGAGAAGGCAATGGCAACCCACTCCAGTACTCTTGCCTGGGAAATCCCATAGACAGAGGACCCCGGTGGGCTGCAGTCCACGGGGTCGCTAAGAGTCGGACATGACTGAGTGACTTCACTTTCACTTTTCACTTTCGAACATTGGAGAAGGAAATGGCAACCCACTCCAGTGCTCTTGCCTGGAGAATCCCAGGGACAGGGGAGCCTGGTGGGCTGCCATCTATGGGGTTGCGCAGAGTCGGACACGACTGAAGCGACTTAGCAGCAGCAGCAGCACCAGCAGCATGGGTGACCTACAACGAAAGGAAACGCCTGACTCCAGTTAAGATGAGTGAGTACAAAGATGTAATTTCCCCTTCCTATCTCTCTGACCGCCTGAATTCTATCCAAAGGCACTGCTGAAAGCCATGTACCCAAGTGGACAAGTCCTGCCCCAGGGAGAATCTCTGGGGAAGGGGAGGAAAGGGCTGATGCTGAGGGCCAGGCAGAAGGAGCTTCGGGCATCAGGAAGGAGCCCCACCCTTGGGGGTGCTGCTGGGAGGCAGGGGAGGGCTGTGACGTCTGGGGTGATGCACTGCTCAGCGTCCTGGACTTGAGTGACACCAGCTGATTACTAACTGACATCCCGGGACTTCAGCACGGTCAGTATCAGATACTCATACACTCGCACCACCCTCTACTTGCGATAGTCTGGGTGAAGGTGGAGCTTTGTTTCTGCTGAATTTCGGACCTCAACTCCCTCACCCTTTCTTTGAGTCACCTTGGAAGAAATCCTTGCCTTCATTTTATCTGGGTTTCCTCATCTCAGTTCAGTTCAGTTCAGCCGCTCAGTTGTGTCTGACTCTTTGCAACCCCATGGACTGCAGCACACCAGGCTTCCCTGTCCATCACCAACTCCTGGAGTTTACTCAAACTCATGTCCATTGAGTGGGTGATGCCATCCAACCATCTCATCTTCTGTCATCCCCTTCTCCTGCCCTCAATCTTTCCCAGCACCAGGGTCTTTTCAGATGAGTCAGTTATTTCCATCAGGTAGCCAAAGTATTGGCGTTTCAGCTTCAGCATCAGTCCTTCCAATGAATATTCAGGACTGATTTCCTTCAGGATGGACTGGTTGGATCTCCTTGCAGTCCAAGGGACTCTCAAGTCTTCTCCAACACCACAGTTCAAAAGCATCAATTCTTAAGTGCTCAGCTTTCTTTTTGGTCCAACTCTCACATTCATACATGACTATTGGAAAAATCATAGCTTTGACTAGATAGACCTTTGTTGGCAAAGTAATATCTCTGCTTTTCAATATGCTGTCATAACTTTTCTTCCAAGGAGTAAGCGTCTTTTAATTTCATGGCTGCAGTCACCATCTGCAGTGATTTTGGAGCCCAAAAATAAAGTCTGACACTGTTTCTCCTGTTTCCCCATCTATTTGCCACGAAGTGATGGGACTGGATGCCATGATCTTAGTTTTCTGAATGTTGTTTTAAGCCAACATTTTTGCTCTCCTCTTTCACTTTTATCAAGAGGCTCTTTAGTTCTTCTTCGCTTTTTGCCATAAGGGTGGTGTCATCTGCATATCTGAGGTTATTGATATTTCTCCCAGCAATCTTAATTCCAGCTTGTGCTTCATCCAGCCCAGCGTTTCTCAAGTGTACTCTGCCTATAAGTTAAATAAGCAGGGTGACAATATAAAGCCTTGAGTTACTCCTTTCCATAAACCTATCTTTCCTCATCTAGAAGATCCAAAAAATAATCCTGGCCTCATAAGACTGTTGCAAGAATTCAAAGAAAAGCCTCTGCCTGGTGAGTGCTCCCTGAGCACCAGGTACTCAGGGGTCTTTGGCGGCAGCCCCCAGCACTGTAAATGCCATTGGCTCGATAAAGCGCAACGAGCCACTTCCAAGCAGGAGAGCCTTGGGTTTCAGAGTACAGGCTGTGGTGTGTGACCACTTGAGTTTGAACCTCAGCTCTACCACCTATAACTCTGCATGGTGTTCAACTTCTTTGAGGCTCCTCCAGCTGTAAAAGGGGGAAAATAACATTATATATCAGCCTCACAGTATTGTTTCTCAGATTAAATGAATGAGGGTGTGTAAAATGCCTTGGACAGTCCCTGACACACGTGAAATGCTTGTCTGCTGGTGTTCAGTCCCTAATTCGTGTCCAATTCTTTTGCTATTTTTCAAATTCT
Organism: Ovis aries; assembly: GCF_016772045.2. Classification (NCBI taxonomy): domain Eukaryota; kingdom Metazoa; phylum Chordata; class Mammalia; order Artiodactyla; family Bovidae; genus Ovis; species Ovis aries. The sequence continues at coordinate 74,400,720 of NC_056068.1, forward strand.
AATAATCCTCATTAAGAGTCCAGGAAGGCAGTGAACAAGTCCACTTGTTTCACTTTTTCAAACAATTTATCTGCTAGAACAATGGTCCCAGATCAGAGACTCATGGTTTGGGAGCAGCCGAAGGACCAGGGACCTACATCACCTTGCTTAATCCTCACGATGGTCTTTCCAGAGAGTTATCTTTATTCCCATTTCACTAAGGAACCAATGGAAGTTCAGAAAGGTGAGGAGAAAGGCTCAGGTTTGCAAAACCATGGGTGACGCAGCTAGGATTTGAATCCAGTCTGCAAGTATTTTCTGCAGAGGCAAAGGGTGGGGTCTGCCTGGCTGAGGCCAGTCTCCTTGGTCCCCACATCTCTGGTCCAGCCAGCGGACAGGAGCCAGAATGCTCAGTCTGTGCAAACGAGGAATGTGTGTGTATCATGGGTACTGAGCTGGGCTTCCTACTTGATGCCTTAATTTTTAATGTATAATGATACTGCAGGAAGGGCATGCCTCTCCTTCCTCCTTCCTTTGGGATGACCAACCCTTTTTAGAGGGGGATGGTAGATGGGGCTGCAGCAGCTGCTGGGCATTCTACCCCAGAGCGGATATCATGGCAGGGGATCACCTGTGTAAAGGGGTCACACATCTACAGGGGCAAAAGCCTGATCCCTGTTTTTTCGTTTTGTTTTGTTTTTATTGAAGAATAATTGCTTTACAGAATTTTGTTGTTTTCTGTCAAACCTCAACATGAATCAGCCATAGGTATACATATATCCCCTCCCTTTTGAACTTCTCTCCCATCTGCCTCCCCATGCCACCCCTCTGCTGCTGCTGCTGCTGCTGCTAAGTCACTTCAGTCGTGTCCGACTCTGTGCGATCCCATAGACGAGAGCTCACCAGGCTCCGCCATCCCTGGGGTTCTCCAGGCAAGAACACTGGAGTGGGTTGCCATTTCTTTCTCCAATGCATGAAAGTGAAAAGTGAAAGTGAAGTCACTCAGTCGTGTCTGACTCTTTGCGGACCCTATGGACTACAGCCTACCAGGCTCCTCCGTCCATGGGATTTTCCAGGCAAGAGTACTGGAGTGGGGTGCCATTGCCTTCTCCATCCCACCCCTCTAGGTTGATGCAAAGCCCCTGTTTGAGTTTCCTGAGCCATACAGCAAATTCCCATTGGCTATCTATTTTACGTATGGTAATGTGAGGTTCCCTGTTACTCTTTCCATACATCTCACCCTCTCCTCCCCTTTCCCCATGTCCAGAAGTCTGTTCTCTATGTCTCTTTCTCCACTGCTGCCCTGTAAATAAATTCTTCAGTACCATTTTTCTAGATTCCATGTATATGCATTAGAATATGATATTTATCTTTTTCTTTCTGACTTACCTCACTCTGTATAATAGGTTCTAGGTTCATCCACCTCATGAGAACTGACTCAAATGCATTCCTTTTTATGGCTGAGTAATATTCCATTGTGTACATATACCACAACTTCTTTATCCATTCATCTGTCAAAGGACATCTAGGTTGCTTCCACGTTCTGGCTATTGTGAATAGTGCTGCAATGAACAATGGGATACATGTGTCTTTTTCAGTTTTGGTTTCCTCAGGGTATATGCCTAGGAGTAGGATTGCTGAGTCATATGGTGGTTTTATTTCTAGTTTTTTAAGCAACCTCCATACCATCTTCCATAGAGGCTGTATCAGTTTATCCCACCAACAGTGCAAGAGCGTTCCCTTTTCTTCACACCCTCTCCAGCATTTACTGTTTATAGACTTTTTGATGATGGCCATTCTGACTGGTATGAGGTGATGTCTCATTGTGGTTTTGATTTGCATTTCTCTAACAATAAGTGACGTTGAGCGTCTTTTCATGTGTTTGTTAGCCATCTGTATGTCTTCTTTGGAGAAATGTCTGTTTAGGTCTTTTTCCCATGTTTTGATTGGGTTGTTTGTTTTTCTGGTACTGAGTTGTATGAGCTGCTTGTATATTTTGGAAATTAATCCTTTGTCAGTTGTTTCATTTGCTATTATTTTCTCCCACTCTGAGGGTTGTCTTTTCACCTTGCTTATAGTTTTCTTTGTTGTGCAAAAGCTTTTTAAGTTTAATCAGGTCCCACTTGTTTACTTTGGTTTTTATTTCCATTACTCTAGGAGGTGGATCATAGAGGGTCTTGCTTTGATTTATGTCATCAAGTGTTCTGCCTATGTTTTCCTCTAAGAGTTTTATAGTTTCTGGTCTTACATTTAGGTCTTTAATCCATTTTGAGTTTATCTTTGTGTATGGTGTTAGGAAGTGTTCAATTTCATTCTTTTACATGTAGCTGTCCAGTTTTTCCAGCACCATTTATTGAAGGGGCTGTCTTTGCCCTGTTGTATATTCTTGCCTCCTTTGATCCTTGTTTTACTTCCACTCCTCTTCTGGGGCAATCAGGCGTGCAAGAGAAGGGTCCTAGGAAAATGAAGTGTGTTCCTGAGTTCTGGGGAGCCCAGCCATTCACTCACTCATTCACCAAATGAATGCATAGCTCACCACTGTGTTCTGATCCCTGAAGAGGAAAGGATGAATGCAAGAACTTCCACCTTGGGAGACACACACACACCCATCACTGTGACCTTGGACATCACTAAGGCGTTGCAGAAGCTACAGGAGGTAAAAGGAGGGAGTGACTAGTTCTCCTTGGGGTAAGGGCTAGGGGGATGTAGGGAAAACTTGTCAATGGATGTGCCGTAGAAAAACAAGCAGGTGTTCCCCAGGCAGAGAAGTGGGAGTCGGGGGGGATGGAGGGAGATTGGGGCCAATACTTAGCGGCCACCCTCCAGTGTCAGGCCGGTTCTGTGTCAGGTACTTGACCTGACGTATCTCACTCCATCTTCACAGCTACCTGATAGGGTCAGGCCTCAGCATCCTTGTTAACAAGGAAATGCAGCTCAGACACACTGACCGATCTGCTGGTCTGAGATCACACAGCTGAGCTGAGGTTCCCGCCCAAGGCTGGCTGACTCCAGCACTCGGACTTGGTTCACACTGAGCCCAGCCAGAAAAAAACCCACCTTGCGAACACCCCAAGGAGAGAAAAGACCCCCAAGGAGAGAAAGGTCCCGAGGTGCTCAGAGAAGAGAGTTGGAGTGTAAAAATCTACCAGGAGGGTGACAGGGCACTGGCATCGGAGGACAAAGGCCTGGAATGCCATGGCCTGGGCAGCGCCCCTTCCTTCAGGAGGAGGAGTCCGTTCCCCCGGTCCTGGAATCTGGGTTGACCTGTGACTGTTCTGCCCAATACAATATGGGAGGAGTGGCCCCATGAGAGTCCCAGAGTGCAGACTTGAAGAGGCGTGCCACGTCCAGACGCAGTCTCCGGTGGCCCTGAGACTCCATATGAGGGCGCTTGGGGTAAGCTCCTTCAGTCTGTGGGGCTGCATGGGGACTAGACCTCCCTCCCCTCCACCACCCCAGCCATCTCAGCCGGAGGACCGCGAAGCACCAGGCACGTACATGAGCCCCCCTTGGGTGTCCCTAACTGCCATTTGAAAGCAGCCGCCCAGGAGTGACTCCAGCTGGCCCCTCCTGGCACAGCTGCACCTGGCCCTGATCACAGAATCTGGGCAAATAAATGGCTGTCACTGCTTTAAGCCACTAAGTTTTGGGGAGGCTTGTCATATAGCCATCGTTACGGAAACAGTTGCCATTTGGAGCCAGTCTGTGACTGAACTGAACATGACCCGAACTGAACTACTCCCAACCCTGTTATTCTAGAAACATCGCTCCATGTCGAGGGCAGGCATGCGAAGGCCAGGCCAGAATCCAGGGACCCGTTGCATCTCCATCACTGGGACAGCTGCATTCCCCTTTGGAAGCTGGAACCAAACAGCCGCCCTCCTTGGCCCATCGATTCGCCCTGCTGCCATTTCTCTTCCCTTTCTCCTTCCATCACGGATGGCGGAGGCAGCTGCCAAAACAAACTAGGGCAGGCTTCACAGCCAGGAAACACCAACTGCCTAGATGTCTTTGCTCGTCTGCTGGCTTCTCTCCGGGTAACACACTTTTCTTTCTATTCACGTAGAATCTTCCCGCTGGGGACCCAGGGTCTCTGGGTGTGGAGACTGTGTCAGGGACACCAGCCAAGCCCTTCGGGAAAAGTAGGCACTTCACCTGTAACTTTTTTTATTGGAATATAATTGCTTTACAATCTTGTGTTAGTTTCGGCTGTACAACGAAGTGAATTACTGTAATGTATACATACATCCCCTCCCTCTTGGACCTCCCTCTCTCCCCCTCACCCCACCCATCTAGGTCATCACTGAGTCACTTGTAGAGATGTGGGTGGACTTAGAGTCTGTCATGCAGAGTGAAGTGAGTCAGAAAGAGAAAAAACAAATGTGGGATATGAATGCATATATTAAAATCTAGAAAAATGGTACCGATGAACCTATTTGCAGGGCAGGAATAGAGATGCAGATGTAGGAACGGATATGTGAACGCAGGTTGGGGGGAAGGTGCGGATGTGATGTGCTGAGAGATTAGGACTGACATGTATATATAGACTACCGTGCGTGAAATAGATGGCTAGCGGGAACCTGCTGTGTAGTGCAGGGAGCTCAGCTCAGGGCTCTATGTATATTATTTTGATCACGCAGTTATCATTATTTATGGATTCCTACTGTGTGCCTGAGATGCTTACATATGTCACCTTTATTCCTCACAAAAATACCAAAAGGCCAGTGTCATTCCCCATTTCACACAGGGGAATTCTGAGGCCCAGCGGGGTGGAGTGACTTGTTAGTAGATGGCAAAAGCAGGCTTTGGATTCAGGTTATCTTGCTCCAAAGCTGTAGCTGTTTCCATGCTACATGCTGCTTCCTTTCCAAGAAAAGAAAAATCTGGCAACCAAGAATCCGGGTGATGGGAACAGGGCCTGGGTTTGATTAAGCAGGATGGAGTAGGAAACGATATGCAGTTAAGTGCCTCGTGTATTGCAAAAGATGACTCTCTTTTTGCCGAATCGGTAGCCCAAACATCCTAAATTTCACTCTGGGGCACCTAGCCGCAGCAGAGAATTTGGTGGAACGGGGTGCCTCCACTCTCTTCACCTCCAAGCTCTGGTCTTACAGGAGCATTTCTGGAAGGGCTTCTTGCTCTGCCCTCTGTGCTCAGGTCTGAGAGAGAAGCCCAGAGCTCTCCAAACAGCTCTGGCTGCAGAGACCACCTGTCACTGTGAAGCGGTGGGGTCCAGGCTCCTCTCACCTGCGTATGTCACTGCCTGAGATTGAATCGCCCAGCAGACTCACCAAGTCTGGGTTTGGGGCATCAGCAAAGGAAGAGAACACCTGCAAAATACTTTTTATATTAAAAAAAAAAAGGACGGAAATAAACCTCAAAAGGGAACATCAGAACTTTGTTTAACATTTCTTCCACTTATGACAAGCTTTCATCCTGCTGTTACTGGGAATTGTTATGAGGAAAGAGGCACTCCAGTCATTTCAGCATGGGGCCTTCATGAAACCAGGACTTCAGTTTCTCCATCCTCAAAAGAAAGAGTTGTACTCATCTGTGTTCCCAAGCCTGGCCGGGCGTCAGAGTCACCTGGGGAACTGGGGTTCCGGTTTTGGGACCACTGCCCTGGTGATTCTGAGTGAAGGAGGTGGGGCCAGAGATCTAGCTGTGTCTTAACCAATGTCCTAGAGTAATTCCTCTAACAAGGGAAGATGTATAATACCTGTGTTTGAGGAACTTCACTACCAGGGGTACCAACCGTCCTGGTTTGCTTAGACTGAGGCATGTAGGACTTCAGCGCTAAAACGAGGAAAGTTCCCAGATACACTGGGAGAAAGCCGTCTTTTTTTTTTTTTAATATTGCTTTTTTAATTTATCAGGGTTTTTTTTTTTCTGTTTTGGCTGCACTGCTCAGCATGTGGGACCTAAGTTCCCCCATCAGGGATTGAACGCATGCCTCCTGTATTGGCAGGGTAGAGTCTTAACCACTGGTCCACCAGGGAAGTCTCTAGAAGTTGGTCATCTTAATTGTACCAGATGGCCACTCAGAGCCTTCTGGCTTGAACTTAACTGTGAATCTACAGTGACTATCATATTAGATAAATCCTTCTCGCTGAGAGAAGCTGAAGCTGCTATGTCTTACTTCTAAGGAATCTAAAGTGAGATAAGAAATTATCCCAATTCGTGGCAGTGTGAGTTCTCTTGACTGGTGCCCGGGCTGAAGGCGGCAGAATGAAACCCTCACAGTTGGGAGTGTCTGATCCCAACACACCACCCTCCGTCCACCCCCACGTCTTCTCCAGCACTGTATCCTGAGGGGCTCTGGTTCCCAGTTTGCACTGATACCTCTGTGTGCAAGGGACACAGGGACAGACATGGACCTCCTTCATCTTGTCTTGATTTTTAATTTTGACTTTTCAGAAAGCATGAGAATATGTTATCTCATTTAATCCTCACCCCAACCCTGCTGGTAGGATTTATTTTTATCATATAAATAACACATCTAAAACCCAAATCCCTCTAGCAGATAGACACAAAGGAGGTTGAGCCCCATAGCATCTCCTCCTTGTAACAACAAACTCCCCACTTGCCAAGCTCCAGGAAGGGGCAATGGGTCAAAGGATGCTCATAGAATATGAGGAAGGTTTTGAAATCTATACAGGGAATTAGAGGATGAATAGGGCCTCACAGAATCACTTGCTGCTGCTGATATTTGATTCTTCTAGGTCAGCGCTATTGAATACAAATGTAATATAAATTTATTATTGCATGTATGTAAATTTGTATTCTCCATTGGCTGTATTAAAAAATAAAAATATGTGAATTGATTTGGTAACATACTTTTTTAACCCAATACATCCAGAGTATTATCATTTCAGCAAATAATACAAAAATGATTAATGAACTATTTTACATTCTATTTTCTGTACAGTATTTGAAATCTTTTTCAAATACTTTCATTATGAACTGCATTTGTATCTTAAGCATTTGTATGTTACTCTTGAAAGTGCATTTCAACTGAACTTGCCTTACTTCTGGTGCTTAGTAGCCACATATGGTGAGCGGCTTCTGTAATGGACAGCATTGCTCTACATTCTTTTTTTAATGGTGTTTTTTAGGTGTTTTTTTTTTTTTTTTGGCCACACCTGTGGCATGCAGGATCTTAGTTACCTGATCAGAGATCGAACTCATGATCCCCTGCAGTGGAACTGTGGAGTCTTATCCACTGGACAGCCAGGGAAGTCCCTATGTCCTTCTGTTTGGACTACTGAATCGGTCCAGTTCTGAAAAGGGTGTATTAAAAAATCTTCAACTTAAATTATATGTGAGAAGCAATTCTCCTTTAATCCATAATACTTTTTGCTTTTGTATTTAGTTGCTGTGTTGTTTGCCACATATATGATATGATTATAACATATTTTCTATAAAATGTGTCCTATGTCACTGTACTCTGTAGCAAGTCATGCTGTTAGTCTTCATTTCTACTTTGTCTGCTATTTACTGTTGTGCTCCCTTCTTGCTTGCCTGTTTTTGTGTGTTTGGCCATTGTGGTTTGATATTCTTCCTTCTGAGGCGTTTCCATTCCCATGACTTGGCTACTCTCAGTCTCTGCTTCTTCTTATGGGTCGATCTGTTTCTCCTTTCATGATGAACAGCCATTTTCACCTTCTATTCTCTATTACCTTGAGGTATTTGCTTTCTTTTGCTGCCTTATAACTCGGGCTTCCCTTGACCTCTTAGAAATCCAATCAGTCTCCTGGTTCTGCCTGTGCATTTTTTGCATCGTGCAAGCAAAGAGGAACCAAAGAGCCTCTTGACGAAAGAGAAAGAGGAGAGTGAAAAAGGTGGCTTAAAACTAAACATTCAAAAAACAAAGATCCTGGCATCCGGTCCCATCACTTCATGGCAAACAGATGGGAAACATTGGAAACAGCGAGAGATTTTATTTTCTTGGGCTCCAAAGTCACTGCAGATGGTGACTGCAGCCATAAAACTAAAAGACGCTTGCTCCTTAGAAGAAAAGCTATGACCAACCTAGACAGCGTATTAAAAAGCAGAGACATTAATTTGCTGACAAAGGTCCATCTAATTAAAGCTATGGTTTTTCCAGTAGTCATGTTTTGATGTGAGAGTTAGACCATAAAGAAAGCTGAGCTCTGAAGAATTGATACTTTTGAACTGTGGTGTTGGAGAAGACTCTTGAGAGTCCCTTGGACTGCAAGGAGATCCAACCAGTCAATCCTAAAAGAAATCAGTCCTGAATATTCATTGGAAGGACTGATGCTGAAGCTGAAGCTCCAATATTTTGGCTACCTGATGCAAAGAGTTGACTCATTGGAAAAGACCCTGATGCTGGGAAAGATTGAAGGCAGGAGGAGAAGGGGATGACATAGGATGAGATGGTTGGATGGCATCACTGACTCGATGGACATGAGTCTGAGCAAGCTCCGGGAATTGGTGATGGACAGGGAGGCCTGGTGTGCTGCAGTCCACGGCGTCGCAAAGAGTTGGACACGACTGAGCAACTGAACTGAAGTGACCAAACTCCCCACACTTGCCAGAGCAATGTTAAAGATACAGATTGTCTGGCCCCTTTCCTAGAGATTCTAGTCTAATGGGCAGGGCTCAGGAATTCATATTTAAGCAATCATCCCAAGTGAATTTTCTAAACCAGCAACTGGAGACTGTGCCCACCCCTGGTCACCTCCCTTCCACATGTAGAAAAGTCTGCCTGGCATCAAATCGGACTGACAAAAGATCTGGGTAACACCAAACGGCAAAGAAGGGCAATCTCAGTGTGTTAGATTGTTTCAGTTAGTTCCGCTGCTCAGTGACTTATCGTAGAAGGTGACAGATGTGTTTTTCCTAATAAAATCCCTATATATACAAATGTCTTTTCACCCAGAGCCTGCCTATCTCTGCTTAAGAGTTGTTTTGTTTTTAAAATTGTAATGTTGGCTTTCGTTTTTCTTTTTTGGGTGGGAGGCAATAAGGCTCTGTTTGCTAAAGAAATGGAGGGGAATGTTTCCAATTCTCCTTAATTGAAATGATCTCATATGCAAACAACAACAAAAAAAAATTAAGCTGCGAATGTGCCTCTGCAGAATTGAGGGGTAATGACCCCAGCTTAAGATAGAAGGCAATGATCCGTTTCATTGTCTAAAGCCGTAAGCATCTGTCATGTGTGGAAGGTTCCCTGCAGGAGCTGCCAGAGCCTAGAGAGGGGCTCCCTTCCCTCCATCCCTTCTTCGTTCTTCTGTACTGTTCCCTGTCAGTTTCAGAGAGGGGAGAGGCCGCGGGTGAGTAGAGTAGGGACAGGCAGATGTGTCTCAAGGATGCCCCCAATGCTGGTATGCAAGCCAGCACTCCACTTCTTTGGATCTCAAGAAATCCTTGCAGACCCCAGGCCCTCCCCTCCCACTCCTGTGGACTCGGCCTCTTTAGCCGCTCTTTTTCTAGGCAGCCTCGGTATTGTGACATGGAGTCACCTCCATCCCTCCTAAAGAGGAAGACACTGTGGCCGCTCACATCTGGTGGGGATGTTTGGAGAACAGAGAGCCCGATACCCTGAGAGCAGGAGGAGACGTGTGGAGCGAGGGGTGAGCGGTCACCTTCTCAAGGATTTGCTCTCAGAGGTGCCCACCTGCCCACAGCATCAGCTATCCCTGTCTCTCATCTAGACTAGAGGCTGGCAAACTTGTGTAAGTGAGGTTTTATTGACACAGAGTCATGCCTATTTGTTTTCGCCTCACCTTTATCTGCTCTTGTGCTAGTCGGGGTCATCTGTGTATCAGGCATTTGAGAGCCTACATTATAAGCTCCTGTGTGGTTTGGAAATCAGACAGAGTCCTATCGTGGAATGTTTCTCTTCAGGCAGAATTTCGACCTCCGAAGTGTGGACATGAGCTAAGTTGAGCTGTGGCACCAGAACCTGTATGGCTCCAAAGCCCAAAAGAGTTACTAACCAGCTCTTTACAGAAAATGTTTCCTGACCCCAGGCTTAGACGAGACAGCATGGACCCCTGAGCTGTGGGGTGATGAGTGGCCACCTGAGCAAGGACAGGCTCCTGCCATCATGAAGGGGAGAGAAATGCTACCGGCCTCCAGGAACCTCTGAAGAAAGACCCTGCGTCATCAGACACCTCATTTCTCACTCAGCTTCTCCACACTGGCCATCACGCTGCTTCTCAAACTTCTTGTTCCTACCACAGGGCTTTGCACTTGCTTTTCCCTCAGCCTGGAACGCTTTCCTCGGGCACCCACATCTTAGGTCTTCCTTTTCACTAGAGCTTTGCCCCAAAGAGGCCTCTCTAAAAGCTGAGCTTGCCCTCAGCCCTCCCACATTTATCTTATTTTCACCTTTACCACCGTCTGAACACTTTAGTTTATTGTTTTTATTGCCAACTAGGAAATCAACAGTTTTGAAGTTGAGGAAGTTGAAAACTAAGTTTATGTCTCCACCTTTTATTTCTCTCTGAATGGTAAAGGAAAAGGGAAAAGAAAAGAAAATAGATGACAATATTAGTCACAATATCATTTCACCTATGTGTAGAAGAGGATCTGACATATGGTGCACTTATCAAATTATTGAGGGATTTCCCTGACATCCAGGGGTTAAGGCTTCGCACTTCTACTGCAGCGGCCACTGGTTCGATCCCAGGTCAGGGAATCAAGGTCGTGCATCCCGTGTGGCATGGCCAATAAATAAATAACTAAATGAATGAATGAACACTTCCCAGAACAGTGGTTGAGGCTCTGGGCTTTGGCATCAGGTTGACTGCATTAAAATCGCAACCATACGCTTGGTAGCTGTGTGACCTTGGGCAAGTTCCTTGCCCTCATGGTGTTCTATAAATGAAAGTCACATTTTCGCCTTTCATTCGGGGTTGTTGGGAGAATTAAATGGGATAGTGCGTAGAAAGATGCTAAATCTGTTAGCTATTAAAGTTAAATGACGGGGAAGTTCGAATACATGGTAGGTGTGCCTCAAGCACAGTAAACACTCAACTACTGGATGGACTATGATTTCTCTTACCCTAGCCTGAGGGCTCTGGAGAGTTTTCCAGTTCTGGGCCGGGTACTGGTTAGTTGTGTGACACAGACAAGCAAGCAAGCAAACACCTTTATACCTCAGCTCCTGCTCTGAAGGCTAGAACTGATTTCTCTTCCTCACAGGGACAACCAAACAAAGCTGTGTGTGTTGCCACGCTCTGATGGAAGCTCTTGTTCAGGGTCTGCTGAGGAAGAGAGTGTGTGTGGCTAAGGCAGCAGACTTACTGTTAGCTATGTGACCCTAGCTAGCTTCCTTGGTGCTCTGAGCCTCAGTCTTCTCATCAGTAAAATGGGGGCAATGATAGTTACTTCAGAGTGTTACTGTGATGATTTGATGTCACAAGGGTGCTTCCTGGCACAAAAGACACTCATCCCATGGTTGCCAGTATTTTTACTGCCTTGGAAGACCTATAAGTGAAACATACATGAATGTAAATACCGTTGGATATGTCTGGCGGTGCTAGTGGTAAAGAACCCGCCTGCCAATGCAGGAGCCATAAGAGACACAGGTTCGATCCCTGGGTCGGGAAGATACCCTGGATAAGAGCTTAGCAACCCTCTCCAGTGTTCTTGCCTGGAAAATCCCATGGACAGAGGAGCCTAGCAGGCTACAGTCCATGGGGTCGCAAACAGCTGGACATGACTGAAGCAACTTAACACAGGCATCCTTATCCAATATGTTTGTGTAAGGGTACCGCAAGGTCTAAAGCTCTGGTCCAGGGTAGATGTGAGTTGAATCCAAGTTCTCCTCATTGTCAGCCTCTTTTTCACAACTGCTCTTGGCAACTAATTTGCTTTCTGATCTTGGGAAAATCGTTCACCCTTTCTGAGCTGTGATTTTCCTCATTCTAGAATGAAGATCATCGGAGAAGGCAATGGCAACCCACTCCAGTACTCCTGCCTGGAAAATCCCATGGATGGAGGAGCCTGGAAGGCCTCCATCTATGGGGTCACTAAGAGTCCGACACGACTGAGCGACTTCACTTTCACTTTTCACTTTCATGCATTGGAGAAGGAAATGGAAACCCACTCCAGTGTTCTTGCCTGGAGAATCCCAGGGACAGGGGAGCCTGGTGGGCTGCCGTTTATGGGGTCGCACAGAGTCGGACACGACTGAAGCGACTTAGCAGCAGCAGCAGCAGCAGAATGAAGATCATAATACTTGCCCAGTGGGATGTTTGACTTATGTGTCAGCTTGATTGGCCCAAAATGCCTAGTTATTTGGTCAAATATTGTTATCAATATTTCTGTGAGGTTGTTTTGGGATGAGATTAACATTCAAATCAGTGGACTTTGAGTAGAACAGACTGCCCTCCATAAGGCGGATGGGCTCTTCCAATCTCAGCTGAAGTCCTGAGTAGAACAAAGGACTGATTTCCCCACGTAGGGGGAAACCTTGCTTGCAGGTGGCCTTTGAACTTAAAATGCAATGTTGGCTCTTTCCTGGGTCTCCAATCTACTGACCCACCCTGCAGATTTTTGACTTGTCAGCCTTCGTAATTGTGTGAGCCAATTATCTTTTCGCTTTTCAAACTCTCTCTCCCCTTCTCTCTATATGTATACACACATACTTTAATATATGTTTGATATACTTCTCTAGATGTATGTAGACATATATATTCTATGGGTCTAATTTCTCTGGAGAACCCTAACTAACACAATCATCCTGCTCTCAGGGTCCCTGAAAATCCAGAGAAGAGCTAAACACCTCCACGCAGTCACATAGCCAGGTGTCCAAACAGAGCCATTACTGGCCCCTGGGTCTCAGGATCTGGGGGGCGCCTAGAGCGTGTGAAATTCTCTCCAGCTTCTGACACAGGGGTACTGCGGTGGGAAGGGGGGCCCAGACTGGCCTTCCTCAGCCTCCTGGAGCCTAGAGGGGCCCATGACGCCACTGGGAGGAGGGAGCCTGGGTCCATCACGAGATTGAGGGCTCACCTCCATCCTTCTGCGTTCCTCTTGAACTGGTTTCCTGGGGCTACTTTAATAAATTACACAAACTAGGTCTTTGAACAGCAGAAATGTATTCTGTCCCGGTTCTGGAGGCTAGAAGTGTAAAATGCAGGGGCCGGCCAGTAGGCTGGTCTCTTCTGAAGGCTCCTTGGTGTGTAGACACATCGCTCCAGCCCCTGACTCTGCCCTGTCATGGGTTCTCCTGGATGCGTCTCTTCTCCATTTATTATAAGGATGCAGGTCACATGGGTTTTAGAGCCCCCCCTCAACCAGTATGACCTCATCATGACTAATTACATCTGCAAAGACCCTGCGTCCCACACATCACGTGCTGAGGTCCTGGGTGGACATGAATCTGGGGAGGAGACGATCTGGCTCAATAAACCTGTGTTGGGCTTTTGGGGGCAATTCAACCCCAGGACAAATGGAGAGCAATCCTTTACCTTCGACATCTCCATTTATCCTGCTCCTTTCCCGGCTGGCCTGGGAACCTGCTGGCATTTTAAAATGCAGTTCATGAGGCAGGAGGGCCCGGGGAGATTGAAACTTGCCAATACTCCTTTTCGCTGATGTGAGGTTGTAAGTTTGTTTTTTATCTTGTAAGATTGCATTAGTAATCCAGGGCCAGTCAATAATATTTGCAAAAGTGGCCATTAGAATGAAAAAGAAAAGCAATAGGAGAGCTGTGGTAGCCTAAGGACCCAGACATCAGAGGTAGGAACTGCTGGCTGGAATGGGAGCAGGCATCGGGAGCCTTGAGGGCGCCCACCTACCCATCTACCCACTGATCGTTCTACAAGGAGGGAGTGGATCAAATGGGATGTTTCCAATAGCACATGGAGCGTAGAGGGCTGGATCTGGAATATTAGAAAAGGGTTTCCTCCTAGAGATAAGACTCCTCCATGGGGGAGGGAGGAGGCATTCAAGATCCCACCTCCCTTTGTCTTATCTGGCAGATATTGTAGACACCTGGCCTGGAACCCCTGTGACCTTTCACCCTGTTTATGCTGGAAGGTGGGAGCTGGGAAACGTGTTGGGCTTTGATATGCTTTCCTTTCCAATAGCCAGTGCCTGGGACTTCTTGGAAGACTGCTCTGTCCTCTAACCCCTAGAGCTGCTTTGCTGAAAGGCAGGAAAATTTACATCCCTGGGAAATGCCTGGGAATTTACATCCTCCAGCCTCTCCCCCAGCTGCAGTTAACCCTCCCCTGATGCCTTCAGGGGTATGAAAGCCCCAGCATCCTTAGCTCAGGGCATAACTTAACGCCCCAGAGGTCCCCTGCCACTGCCAGCTGAAGCTATCCCACACAAGACATCGCCTGAAGTCACGTACTTGCTTTTGCACGCTTTCTTCACCTTTCCTTCCTGTTTTCCCAACAGCTTCACCTTCTTGATAAATCACTTGCACAGGAATCCTCATGTCAGGTCTACCCTTGGGGCTCTGGCCACAAACACCCCACCTCTGGAATGTCATTTGCACCCCACGTGCAAGGCTGACCTTTTGTATCAGTGACACCGGCAGGAGCCTCTGGAGAGGGATCTGAAGGAACAAGGGCCCCATCATCTCTTCTGGGTGTCTCTGAAATCCCCCCATTTGAGAGTCATTCCCTTGGAATGCGTCCCTCTCTCCTCTTAAAATGGAGTTGCTCCTGGGAGATCAGCTTTATTACTGGCATTAATACTGCTTCTCGGAGTGGAGTTTCCTAGTAAATCAGAAACCTTTTGCTGTTGCAGCTGCTTTGGTGGCACCAGTCTGCTGGGTTCAACCCGCTGGGCCTGGACAAAATGACGCAGGCAGGAATTACTGCCTTTGCCACGGCCTGCCTCACTTTGCAGAGAACTTGCCCCCTCCTGGCTCCTTCCCCCACCTCTTTCTGAGGGCTTATCTCAGCTGCACTTGGAGGCTAATCCACTCAAGGTTTAAAATAATGGCATGATAACAATGCAAATGATGATAGGTGTTATTATTTGGGGCGAGTTATTTCCGGGGATGTCTCCTTTTAAATGGGATTTCTGGAACATCAAAAATGACCATGGGGCCCAAGGGGAAGCTTGAGTGGTAGAATTCAGGCACTGTGATCCCCAGAGAAGACTAGTTTGGAATCCTGCCCTGTACCCTTCAATTACCGTCAGGGCACATGGGGCTGCATGTAGAGCTTCTTTGCACAAATTAGGAAAAGATGCCCCCTCTGCGTAAGTGAATGAGAAAAGGACGCCTCTTGGGGGCAGACACAGCTCCAAGGCTACTCAGCTTGGAGGGTGAGAACCGGATTTCAGCCCCACTTACTCTACCAAGTGCCTTTGTGCAGTGCACAAACTGCCTGGCCATACAAGCCGGCACCAAGAACCTGACTAGTAGTGAAATGGACAGAGCAGGACCCTGTGGGGCTCCTGGGCACGGAAGTCCCCCCAGGCATCTTGTCTGTAGGATGGAGGCTTCAAGCCTTCAGGACATTCTCTGTGTTCCAAAGGGCAGGTTCACACAGTTGAAAAAGCAAGAGAGTTCCAGAAAAACATCTATTTCTGCTTTATTGACTATGCCAAAGCTTTTGACTGTGTGGATCACAACAAACTGTGGAAAATTCTGAAAGAGATGGGAATACCAGACCACCTGACCCACCTCTTGAGAAACCTATATGCAGGTCAGGAAGCAACAGTTAGAACAGGACATGGAACAACAGACTGGTTCCAAATCGGGAAAGGAGTACATCAAGGCTGTATATTGTCACCTTGCTTATTTAACTTCTATGCAGAGTACATCATGAGAAACGCTGGGCTGGAGGAAGCACAGTGGAATCAAGATTGCCAGGAGACTTATCAACAACCTCAGATATGCAGATGTCACCACCCTTATGGCAGAAAGTGAAGAACTAAAGAGCCTCTTGATGACAGTGAAAGAGGAGAGTGAAAAAGTTGGCTTAAAGCTCAACATTCAGAAAACTAAGATCATGGCATCCAGTGCCATCACTTCATGGGAAATAGGTGGGGAAACTGTGGAAACAGTGGCTGACTTTATTTTTCTGGGATCCAAAATGACTGCAGATGGTGATTGCAGCCATGAAATTAAAAGACGCTTACTCCTTGAAAGGAAAGTTATGACCAACCTAGACAGCATATTAAAAAGCAGAGACATTACTTTGTCAACAAAGGTCTGTCTAGTCAAGGCTATGGTTTTCCCAGTGGTCATGTATGGATGTGAGACTATAAAGAAAGCTGAGCACTGAAGAATTGATGCTTTTGAACTGTGGTGTTGGAGAAGATTCTTGAGAGTCCCTTGGACTGCAAAGAGATCCAACCAGTCCATCCTAAAGGAGATCAGTCCTGGATATTCATTGGAAGGACTGATGTTGAAGCTGAAACTCCAGTACTTTGGCCCCTTGATGCGAAGAGCTGATTCATTGGAAAAGACCCTGATGCTGGGAGGGATTGGGGGCAAGAGGAGAAGGGGACGACAGAGGATGAGATGCTTGGATGGCATCACCGACTCGTTGGACATGGATTTGGGTGAACTCTGGGAGTTGGTGATGGACAGGGAGGCCTGGAGTGCTCCGGTTCATGGGGTCACAAAGAGTCAGATACGACTGAGCGACTGAACTGAACTGGGCTGAACTGAACCAGGGAAGGGAGGGGATGCAGAGACCAGGGAGGAGTCAAGAAACAATAGTGCAGCCTTGGGGCGGGGTCCTGACTCTGCCTCAAGGGATACAGGTGACACTACCTTTGAGCTCTTCCGCAGAATTAAAATCCCCACAGATGTTAACAACTTGATAAACATTCTTCATTCCAGGGAGCAGGTCACAGTTTGATAACCCCGAGAACCACAGAAGCTCATCAGGAGGACCATCTGAGACCAGATTTTAAAAGTACAGGCCCTATATATTCACTGGCAGGACTGATGCCGAAGCTGAAGCTCCAATACTTTGGCCACCTGACAAGAAGAGCCGGCTCTTTGGAAAAGACCGCTGGGAAAGATTGAGGGCAAGAGGAAAAGCGGATGACAGAAGATGAGATGCTTGGATGGCATTATCGACTCAATGGACATGAGTTTGAGCAAACTCCGGGAGATGAAAGGACAGGGAAGCTTGGTGTGCTGCAGCTTATGGGGTCGCAAAGAGTTGGACACAACTTAGCAACTGAACAAGAAGGCCCTGTCACACTCTGGTCCTTACCAGCAACCCTGCCCTTGACCATTACTATAAAACTCCACCAAATCCCCTTCTAGGTCAGAATTTTCATACAGTTGTGAGGGCATTAGCCTGCTGTGTCCCCGTTTGCCTAGCAAAGCAATAAAGCTCTTCTTTTCTACTCCACCTCAAACTCTGCCTCTGAGATTCAATTCAGCTCTGATGCAGAGGCCGAGTTTCAGCATCAGGAACATATGTGTGTGTGTCTATGCGTGTACTCAGTCGTGTCCGACTCTTTGTGACTCCGTGGACTGTAGCCCCCCAGGCTCCTCTGTCTATGGGATTTCCCAGGCAAGAATACTGGAGGAGATTACCATTTCCTCCTCCAGGGGAGCATCAGGAATAGTAACAGCCAACATTTAGTTTACCCTGAGCCAAGACCAAGTGACCAAGTGAAGTCACTCAGTCGTGTCCAGCTCTTCGCGACGCCATGGACTGTAGCCTACCAGGCTTCTCCGTCCATGGGATTTTCCAGGCAAGAGTACTGGAGTGGGGTGCCATTTCCTTCTCCAGAGGATCTTCCAGACCCAGGGATCGAACCCGGGTCTCCTGCATTGGAGGCAGACGCTGTACCATCTGAGCCAGTCTGAGCCATCCCTGTGCTAATATATGCTGCCTGCACTGTCTTCTCCATGTCAGTCTTGTGAGGTTGATAGTCTGCATCATTCGCATTTTACAGATGAGGAAACTGAGGGCTCAGATATTGAGCCAATTGCCCAGAGCCACACAGCAAATAAATGGAAGGTCCAGGGCTTGGGCTGCCATCACTGGTGCCACAGGAAATGTCTCCCACTCACAATATTTCAGAAGAGGGAAGAGTGGTAAAGGGTGGTGAAACATTGCCAGCAAAATCACATCCGCAGAGAAAAGGAAGCGCGTTGGCTGGCGGCTATGAAATGCGGCTGGGTGGACCAGTGACAGGCATTGGCCTGGGTGTTCAGGCCCAAGTTTAACTTTCAAGTCTCCCTTTTACCAGATGGGTGCCCTTGAGCAAGTCCCTCAGCAGCTCCGGGCCTCAATATCTGATATCTTCATTTGTGAAAAGAAGGGTTAGGGAGGCAAGGCTCCATGGATCCTTGTAAGTTCTCATATCGCCCTTCCCACCACCACCCCTAAGAGTGGCCACAGAGGGGCAGGGAGCGGACCACCTGGTCCCCAGTGTGCTGGATGCGAGGAGGGCAGGGCAGGTCCCTGTGCTCTCAGCCCAGCCTGGACTCCGCACTCTCACCTACCTCCTGGCTATTTCCATCCTGACTCAGGTCTACACCAGCATCCTGAATACACCCAGCAGACCTATCTATCAAACACACACAACTAAGGCCACAGTTGTCAAGATCTATTCCAGGAGCAGAGCCTGGGGCATGAGGAGGGAGAAAAAGGAGAGGTAGGGAAGGAGTGAACTCCAAGCCACACTAAGCGAGATGATGGAGGGGCTGGAGGAGAACCACAGCATGCAGTTCGTGGAACACTGACTCTTCCAGGCAGCTCTGCACGGGTGATGGTGTAGACCCTGTAAGCTCGTTACCCATTTTACAGATGGGGCAAATGATGCCCTGAGACATCACGCAACCCAACCAAGGACCTGCAGAGAGGACAGAGGAAGCATTTGAACTGAGGCAGTCTTGATTCAGAGACATGCTCTAAACCACACTGGGGCAACCAGATAGTAAAATAGAACTGTGACTGAGCATTGGCCTGGGAGACACCAAGAGAGGTATCCAACACCAGGGAGAGTGAGGCTGATTTCACAGAGGATAATTTTGAGGACTGGTGCTGTGATTCCTGGGCTCCTTAGCCAGATCAAGGATACAAAGAAGGGAGATTCCTTAGGAGGGCCAATGGGCGTGGTGAAAAAGTCCCCCTCTTCCTGCCCTGATCTCTCTGTGATTGCTGGCCAGGATCTCCACATGTGTGCGCATGTGTGTGTGTGTATTGTGTGTGTACATAGGTGAGAGTGAGTCAGTGTGTAGACAGATGAGCATTAGGTGGGCACACGTGACTGTGCGTGAACATGGGTGTGTGAGACTTTGTGTGAGGGCTGACGTTTGAACACATGTAAGATTGTGTGTGTGTGTGTGTGTGTGTGTGTGTGTGTGTGTGTGTGCACGTGCGCGCCTGCGTATGGTGTGTGTGTTCACTGCAGCTCTGCAGAGCCTTGTGGGAGATGACATTTGAGGCTGCAGGAGATCCAGCTGCCCCCTTCCCCAGCGTCTCCCTTCCTCTCATTAACTGGCCTGTAAGAGGTGGGAGGAAGCAATGTTATCTGCTTTGAGGCGTGTCCCTGTAGCCGTGCAGGGTGGCCAGGGGAGATTTTGCCATCACTTCCTATCCTTCTCTTTTCTGCTCACCTGCCCTTTGCCCAACCAAGGACCATCCATTACTATGGCAAAAGCCCCCATGGAGAACCCGAGGCTGCATCTGGACAGAGGAGAGGACGGGCTCTGGGTTCCTATGGTTCAGCCTCCTACTTGACCAACTGGCCTCTGCTCACTCACCTTGGTGATGGGAGGCTCATGGCACCCTGTCACCCGCAGACAAGCCCTCCCAGGAGAACACCCTTTCTGAGTAACCCCAAAGCTGTTGCCCTGCTTCTTCCACCTACTGGTCTCGGCTCTTCTCTCCTTCCTGGGTCTTTCCAAGGCAGCCAGCTTGTCCCCGCTAAGCCTTCCCCTGAGATTCCATTCATCATTCCTCACCTGAGGACATTAGGTCCTGCTGCCCCTGTCTGCGTCCCTCCTCTGGACACTCTGTGCCTATAAAGTGTGGGGTGCAGATTTGAACCCACAGCATCTACTGAAGCTGAGCAGAGCAGAGAGCGGGGACTGGAAGACAGTCCATTCCACCACCAAAGCCCCATTCAGTTAGGAACCCACCTCAGGTGGGTCCACGGTTTTAGTAGCCACATCACACTGTTAATGCTTACATTGACCTTGTGGGGTCAAAGAAAAACGACCAGATCATTTCAGGTGCAATTCTGCCAAGCTGGCCCTATCTACCCACCCTTGGCTTGCTCCGTAGGTCATTGATTTTTTTTTTTTTTTTGATCTGAAAGTGCCTGACTTTATATCGATTACTGTTAAACTTCTTCTTGTTGATTTTGGCCCAGCATTCTGCCTAGGAAGAAACTTTAGATCATAAATCAACTGTATCAGAATAACCTCTGCTTTCAAGGCTCAGATGAACACACCTTTCGTGTCTTCATCCAAGTCTCTGGCAAAATTTTTGAACAGGTTGGAGCTTGGGCAATGTTTGCACTGTAAGCCACTCTCCCAGTTCATTCCCCTCTACACAGACTCCTTGAGTAGGGGCTGTTCAAACAACCACCGCAACCTAACTCTGTCTTCTCTAATCTGCTAATCAGGTCACCCTAGGAAAAGAAGGGTCTCACTGGGGCAGAGCTGACTTTGATGAGCCCTGTCTGGCCCTTAGACCACGTCACGTTTCTTTTCTGGATGCTCTGAACTTTCTGCCTAGTCAGCCAGTCTAGGCTGATTCCACTGTGATAAGAATAGTCTTCCACCTTCCCTGCTATTCGGCAAATGAAGGTAGCTTTGCACCTCTTTGGTCTCCTTGGAATTTTCTCATTGTAGCCAATTCTTGGAAAGATTTCCATTCACTAATGGTGTGGGGTTCACTTTGAAAAAACAGACCACCATGCTAGAGTGTGCTGTGTGCGTATGGGCGTGAAGCTACTTCCATTCTCCATCTTTTCTGGAGCTCTCCATGGGTCTGACCCAAGTTTTTTAACCTCCTTTTTTTTTTTAACCTTTTAGACCCCTCTTTCCTTAATGCATACACACATATTTTTCATCGTTAGTGCTGTGGAGTCACTGAATCATGAAATGTCAGCATACGAAAGATACTCTGGACCAGGAATGGAATGCATCGTCTCCTTGACAGACATTACTAATCAATCATAGCACTGTTCATCAAGCTCAGTGTCTACCTCAGAATCCTCCCCAACTCCAGATATCTCATTTTTTTTTTTTTTTGGTCAGATAAAAATCTATTGTACAAGGATTTCATCTGAAGCCCAAAAGCAAACTCTGAATCCCAGAGAAATGCAGTAGCCTCACCAGCGTCACCCGGCTGGTCTGTGGCTGGGCAGAAATTGGCAGCAGTGCTCTCTTGCTGAGCCCAAGGCTCCCCTAGGCTTTGCCCAGTTATCGTCTGTCATCTTAGACCTCATTCTTCTGATCAGCATCAGCAATCACTCACCAGCTCATTCCTCACCAGTCACCTATGGACCATGAGATGGATAATGAGACCCCAGATCCTTTCTAGAGAGAACATCACATGGGGCTTCCCTGCATGGGACCACAGCCGGGAGAAGCAGCTTTGTCTGGGATGCAGACCACAGCTTAACCTCCAGTCCAGCTCAGCCACCATTGGCTGGAATCAAGGCCCCGTAGCCCCCGCTGCCACCATCACCACCAAGAGGGCTCAGCGGGGGCTGCATGTTGCCTTCTGTGATTGCTCATTCTCTGGAGCCAGCCCAGGCATGACAAGACTCTGGAGGATCACAGCCAAGCTTCCGGTTATCCCTCCATGGAGGGTGCTGTTACCAGGGTGCCCGGGGTGCTACAGGAGCAGAGAGACAACACTGCATCCAAAGGAAGAGACACCTGAGAAGCCAGGTGAAGCTTTAGAAGGATAAAAAGGTTACTTCGTAGTAGGGGAACAGCAGCAGCAAAGGCAGAGAGGCTCAAGCAAGCAGTGAGTTCAGGGGAAATACAGTCATGTAGCAGCGCAGGAGAGGGTGTCGAAAGGTTGCGGGACGTGGTGAGAGATGAAGCTATTATCCACGAGGAGGTCTAGTCTATGAAGGGAGAGAGAGAAAAAGAAAAAAAAAAACTCATATATTATTCCAGTTGGGAATGGGAGCAAAAAATAGGAGGGGACCAGAGCTGGGGATGCTGTTTTTCAGATGCGTAATAAGGGAAGGCTTTTCTGAGGAAAGGACATTGGAGCAGGGACCTGAGTGTGCAGGAGCGAATCTGCAGATCACTGGAAGAGCATCCTAAGCAGAGGAAACCAACAGCAGAGATACCTAGAGGCCTGTGTAGCCAGGGCTTATGGAACACTGGTCCTAGTCAAACTTGGCACACAG
This sequence comes from Ovis aries, assembly GCF_016772045.2. Lineage (NCBI taxonomy): Eukaryota > Metazoa > Chordata > Mammalia > Artiodactyla > Bovidae > Ovis > Ovis aries. The sequence continues at coordinate 74,422,995 of NC_056068.1, forward strand.
AGCCCCCCACATGATCAAACTATCTGAGTGAAGATCAAACGTCAGACTCTTGAGAGTCCCTTGGACTGCAAGGACACCCAACAAGTCCATCCTAAAGGAAATCAGTCCTGAATGTTCATTCGAAGGATTGATGTTGAAGCTGAAATTCCAATACTTTGGCCACCTGATGCAAAGACCTGACTCATTGGAAAAGACCCTGATGCTGGGAAAGATTGAAGGCAGGAGAAGGGGACGACAGAGGATGAGATGGTTGGATGGCATCACTGACTCAATGGACATGAGTTTGAGTAAGCTCAGGGAGTTGGTGATGGACAGGGAGGCCTGGCAGTCCGTGGGGTCAGAAAGAGTCGACACAACTGAGTGACTGAACTGAACTGAACTGAACTGAACTGAACTGAAGTGAACCCTCAGTCAGGCCAGGGTAGACCTGGTTGAGTGAGACTTGGGCCAGATTTCTGCAGACGTTGGTGGGGCCCATGTCCCATTCCTCATTTGCCTAATGCCTCACAGATGTCCCCCAAGTCTGCAGACTCACCCTTGACCCAAACAGTGGCCAATGGCTGATGGATTTGTGAATCCAAGAGGCTGGTCCCCTTGCCTCAAGCTGGGACTAACCAAGTGCTTTAATTTGTACTGCAGGATTCCGCATGGGGTGAGGCCTACGTGAGCCTTTTCCAGCTGAGATCTTCCCTGCCCTGGTCCTCTCCCCTCACTTCCCTTCTCTTTTTTCCAACTAGTTATATGACTGAATCCCTGCCTCAGGCTCTGCTTCCCAGGAACCAGACCCAAGATACAGGTTATCCGTGATTCATCTCAGAAATGCCCACTGCCTTAGAATCTCAGAAAGAAGGACTCCCCTCCCCTATGCTTTACCTGTAAACTGGTTTCCCTCCCCACTCCCCAAGAGGACCTTGCCCCACCAACCTTCCCTTCTCTGCCACCTTCATCTCTGCTGGACGCATCCTAGCTGTTCCCCACCCAGCTCCCATAGCAACAGCATTCATTTCCCTCCAAGTAACTCCCAAACCCACATGGCTGCCAAGCGTGCCCTCTCTCCCACCCAGCCCCACTGTCCCAGCTGCCTGCTAGGTGTCTGCACATGGCTGTCTGGCTCCCAACAGCACTTACTCCAAAATTGCACTCACCGTCTTTCTCCAAACCCAGCTCTCTTCCTGGCTGCCAGCTACTGTAAATGCCACGCCTCTCTCCAGTGCTCCAGGCTCCAAACTTGGCTGTGTCCTGATTCCATCTCTTCCCTGCTTGCCTGCCAGCTCTCTTACATCTGCCCTCTTCTCTCTTGTCTCAGCCAACCAGTCTCTTTCCCTCATCCACCTCATTGATTTTAAAATAATCTTGGAAGGCACTTGCTAAAAACTTACTACAGGCAAGACTCTGAGTTCTCTGTGCTTATGAACTCAATTACTCATCATAATGACGCTTTGATGAATTATTGTCATCATGCCCACTTGATTGATGAGGAAACTGAAGCATAGAAAGGTGAAATAATTCACCCAAGACCCTATGGTTAAAAACTGATTGTCATATTCTGATTTCCCCAGAAACCAACTCCAAGTAAAGGCTTCATTGTGAGAAGTATATTTGGGCAGTGAGTCCAGGAAACATTGGTCGGGGAGTGAGGAAGTGAGACAGGGAAGGTGAGGCAGGCTGTAAAAACTGTCTTAGCAAGCAAGTTATCACTGCAGGAAGTGGAGCTTAATCTCTCTGGAAACCCTGGGAAACAAGCACTAGGGAGCTAGGGTATTGATACACCAACTTCTGTTAGCCCACAGTTGAGGGCTGTTTCTGGGGGCATTAAGTTCCTGGCATTCCTGATACAGGTGGAAGGTGATCTACCACTCTAAAAGCCCTAATTCAAAGCAATGCCGGGGCTAAGAGTTGGGAGTCAGACCTATGCAATCAAAAGTCAGGGTCAAGGGTGCAGAGCAGGGAACCCACAGCGCCCACTATAGGGGTAGAGCTGGAATGGAATCCTGGCAGCATGGGTCCAGGGCCCACACCCTTAACCACAGGCTCTGCTCTGATGTGGTGGCCTCCCGCTCTTAGGCCTATCGCGTGACTCTCTTCCGCCATGTTGCCCGCCAGCACCAAGTTAGGGTCCTGACCTCATTTGGAGTCAGTCCTCTGTTCAGACCCCTTTGGCGGCTCCCACTGCTAAATGTCTGAAGAGGCATGGTGTGTCCCAGAGTCCAGGTCTCCGCAGAATGACCCTCACCTCCAACAGGAGCCTGCCTCTCACCCCTCCCTGCAGCCCACCGCACCTTGCTCCGCCAACCTCTGCACCTTCGCTCATGCCGTGCCTCTTCTTGGGATGCACTGGCTCTGTCACGGCCTGTCTGAGTGCAACCCCACTATCAGTCCTCTCCGTCACACAGCCCTTCTGGAGTGCTCTGTCTTCTGAATGAAGCGGCTCCTGTTGGTCCTCATCTAAGAGCACTTCTGTATTTCATGCCCCAGCTGTAGCACCGTGGTCAAGCCGCTTGCCCCAACCGTTAAATTGCTAAACACTGAACTGCTGAATCCTCACTTTGCAACTGCTGTGACCCTGAGCAAGTGAGCTGATGGTGCCAAGCCTCAGTTTACTCATCCAGAAAATGGGGGAATAATTATATTTACATCAAGAGGTGGCTGTGGGGATTGAATGAGATAATGCATGTGAAGAGAGCTGGGACATAACATGTTCCCATTAAATGGAGGCCATTGTATTTGGTAAGAACCTCCCCCTTGGCCAGGCCATTCGCTCCCTCAGGAGGGGACATCGCCTCTCACTTAGTCCTCTATCTGCCATGGCACCTGGTTTTTCCTCCAGCTACTGATGGATCACAGAAAGATGTATACTTTATGCCCTGTTGGATCTAACACAGCCCCCTCTAAGCCCTTCATTTTGTTTCCCCAACCTTCCCTTCACTTTCTTCTTTTTAAACTTCCCTCATTTTGCTCCCTAATATTCAGCACTTATAAACACTATATTTCCTTGTTCACTTATTGGCTGTCTCCCCAGACAGAATTTAGACTCCCAGATGACAGAGGCCGAGGATGTTTTGTGCCCTGCTGTATGTCTGGTGCCTAGAACATGACTAACTCCTAGCAGCAGAAAAATACTGGTTGAACCCATGAATGAAGGAAGGAAGGAAGAAACTGGGCAAATGCCCAATAAACGTTCGCAGCCATAAGCACTCTCTCCAGAGAGCCTGCGTTATTTTCTTCCAAGCCAAGGCATAGACAGTCAAACAGGAGGTCTGATTGCTCTCCCATCCTGATCTTGGCTTGAAGGCACTCAGCCGTGGGAGTTTCTCCTTTGGGGCTGGGCCTCCTTCCATGCATTCTGTGCTTCCTCCAGGCCCATTCAAATGGGGCCTCTATCTTTGTTCTTAGATCCCAGGCCAGGACCACAAGGAGACTGTAGGGGAGGAGGATGGATGGTAAGAAAGATGGGCCTGCTCAGCTGTCCACCCCTGCCGCTGGCCCTGCTCCGCACGGCAGCCCCACCTTAGTTTCTCTCAGGAAATGAGTACTTGAGTCAGAATCGAAGGAAGCTGAGTTTCTGGGTGCCACACGCAGGGAGGAGTATGCTAGCTGCCAGATCAGGCCTACCAGCCCCTACCTTGGGAGCTGGAGGTGGGGAGAGTGGGAGACGGGAGCATATGGGCAGGTGTGACTCAGCAGGAAGAGCGGCTGTTTCTGTGACTCCGCGAAGAGCTGGGGCAGGGTAGGGGTGCTGGGCGGTGTGGGGGCCAGGACTGGAGCTGAACGAGTGCGAGTCAGTGCCCATGCCCACCTCATCCTGCACAGAGGGTAGCAGCCAAGTGGACTCCAGCTGGGAGGAGGAGCACCATAGGACCCCGCCTCCGATGGGCTCCATCCACATCTCCTCATGGGCTTGTCGCCTGCCCCCAGCAAAACCCGGCCTCATTCCAAGTCCTCCAGGACTCTCATCCTGGCCCTCCTTTCAGCTCTGCTCCAGCCATGTGGGACCACCTGAGCTACACGTTCATTCCACCCCCTCGTTAGCAGCCAAGCCTTTACCTGGGCTGTGCCCTATGTTTAGAAGCCCCACCAACCCCGCCCACACCCCCACTACCATCCAGCTGATGTAATTCCACTACCAGCCCCTGCAGACGCTACAGGTCAGGGGTGGATTATGTGCCCCTCCTCCACCCCCCTGGGACCTGCCTTCACCCTCCTGGCCTGTCTTAAAATGCAGGTTTTATTGTCATTCAGGTATGTGGCGGCTGACAGGTCAGGAGATAATCACCACTGAAAAAAGAGAGTTTGTTCCTTCCAAGAGGAAGGGGCCCACCAGGCCACCTGGGGCCACATGAGGAGGCACCAGGGTCAGTCAAGAGGCAGATGGGTGGAGAGGAAAACATGGGCAAGAGCCCTTGTTGGGATTTCTGGGACAGAATGGGCAAAACAGGCTAGACTGGATGGTTCCATTGGGCTCTGGAGCCTGGGGGCTGTCCCTGGTTACCTGGGACGCTGGGCTCATTAGGACAGGTGGATAGTGACCCGAGAGTGAGAGGCTCACCGAGGCATAAAGACGGCGGGTGAGGTTTGTCTCTGGCTGGTTTGCTTGTGAAAAGAACGTTCATAGGCAAGTTGTTCACTCTCGCAAGTAACTGGCTAGCCCTGGGGTGGGGTGGGGGGGAGTCTCTCCAGGGTCAGCAAGGCCCCAAATGTCAAAAGCATCAGAAACGCATGGTTAATTCAGGGCTCTTACCCAAATGCCAGACTCCCCTGCAGACAGCAACCAGGCCGTGGTGGAGCCCCCAGCACTGGCCTGGCAACTGGGGGACTCTGGGCAAATGTTGGATGGATGAGGAGCTACTGTGGAGCAGGCATAGTGCCAGCCACTTGGGGACATAGCAGCGGATAGGAGAGCAAGATCCCTTCTCACAAGGATCTTACTTCCAGTGGGCATGGCTGACAACAACCAGCAAGAAACAAATAAACAAGAGAACCTCGGCTCCTGGAGAGCACTGTGACAGGAACAACACGCAAAGCTGCAGGAGCATCCAGGTGGCGTGGAGAGAGAGGGGCTCCACTAGACAGGGCGCTCAGCGCAGCCTCTCTGGGGAGGGGCCCTGTGGGCTGAGACCTGACTGTTGAGAAGGAGTGAGATGGGCAAAGATGTCAGGGCAGAGTATGTCAGCAGATGGATCACTGAATGGATGGATGGAAGAACAGATCCATCTTTCGGTCTGGATTTCCCATCTCTTTACGGCTACTGATGGCACCTTTTGAGGCTTGAACAACAGCAGTGCCAAAGTCTCACATATTAAATAACTTCCATCAGGATCTCCCATCAGTAACAGAAACATTCCACGGGGTGACCTAGGACCTGTGAATAGGCACTTCTGGGCCTCAGAGCAGGACACCATTTAAACCAGCTTTGCCCTTTGACCACTCATCCCATTTACACTGGAGCCAGCAACCTTCTTGCCAAACTCGTCCCTGATGAGAATTAAAGTGGTTGATTTATAGCCCAGGTGATAGTACCTCTCACAGGAGAGGCCAGTCGACAGTCTGTTCTATTACTGAGGCACTGCCAGGCCATCAGACCCTCAGACCAAGCCCAGGCCACAGATGCTGCAAGCACAGACCAGGTGGTAGACCCCCTACCCACACCCACCCGCCCCAGCTGCCCAGAACCTTCCTGCAAGGTTTCTTTGGCAACCAGGGCTAGAAGCTCACCGGCAGGGGAACAGCCATGGTGGGCTCTTGGAGCGTCTTGTAAATCTCTAGTCTACACTGTCTTGTAAATCTCTAGTCTACACTGGGAGAGCCAGGCTATCCAGACCAGCCACCTGGAGTCACTCTTCCTGCCACTTGAGAAGGGGTGCAAATGTGGCCGACAAATAAAAGTCGTAGGAAGGAGGCATTGCGATTACGCTGTCAGTGGGCTGGCGGGTGGGATATAAATAGTTTTAACAGGCCCCTCTCCCTGCTCTGGGTGCTGGAAAAGCCATCCTGAGATGTTCATCACGCGGGCTGAAGGGCTGTTTGAGCAGCTGTCTGGGCTCCCCCATGGCCGGCGGTCCTCCCTACAACAGTCTCAGCCATAGTGTGCTCTGTTCCCCACTGGGAAGGCTGCGGGGAGGAACCCAGAGCTGCCCAGAATTGGATTGTGAGGAAAGAGAGGGTGTTAGAGGAGGCTGGGAAGGGCAGGAAAGAAATAGACCCCGAGCGCCTATTCTCTGCTCCAGAGAAGATAAGCAGTCGCCCATAGTGGAAGCGTTGGACTTGAACCCAAGTCTTTCCTGCTTTTAGCTCTCACTCATGTGGCTGCTCGGAGAAGGACATGGCACCCCACTCCAGTGTTCTTGCCTGGAGAATCCCAGGGACGGGGGAGCCTGGTGGGCTGCCGTCTATGAGGTCGCACAGAGTCGGACACGACTGAAGGGACTTAGTATGCTGCTGTTGCCGTCTTCTTTTCACTCATTTATTCATGCATGTATTAATTCATTGGTCCATTTTCTTGAATGCCATAGGGAGTGGGAAAAGCGCAGATCTCAGCATCCAGATACCCCGGTTCTCCCCTTCCTGGCCAAGAACTCCTAGGCAAATTGCTTTGCCTCGATTCCCTCATCACTTTAAAAACAACATAAGGACACCCGCCGGTTATCGTGAGGCTCTGCTAAGGATCAGTGCAGACGCGTTAGGATCAGTGCGCGTGCCCTAAGGCCTCCGCTGCCCGGAGCCCGCCTCCACGCAAGCGCACCCCTGGCATAGAGATCGCAGAAAGCCCCATGAGGTGCCGCAACGCTTGCGTTCAAAGTGCTCTGGCTGCACAGGGTCAGACATACCACAGCTGCTTCTACTGGTGGGCAGATGAGAAAAGATCTATGTGAGAGTAAAAGAATGCACGCTGAGCGGTTCCGTTTGGGTGGGTGAGGGAGTTTTCCCCCAAGAAGGGGCATGTGAGTCCCACCAGTGGGGTAGAAGGAGAAGGGACATCCAGGGGGTGAGGGTGGGGAGGGGGGAGAGAACAGCATCGTAAAAGTCTTGGAGACCTAAAGTTTCTTTGGGAGCTGTGCAGGCAAAGTAGATCCATGCCCCGCGGGGAAGGAGCTGGAGAGAGGGGTTGGCCTCTCTTGGTCGGGTCGGAGAATCAGGACAGGCCCCTGATAGACTGGCTGTTGCACTAGAGGACTTGAAATTTATCCTCTGGGCACGGGGAAGCTGTGACCATTTTTTGAGGACAGTTGTGACGTGCTCTGGCAAAGGTCCTGGGGACATCATGAGGGATGGATTAAAGGGGCTATGACAGGGAACAGAGACCAGCTCAGTTGTGCAGGTCCAGCCAAGAGATAAAGAACAGACAGAGCTAGATAAAAGGAGACCACGTCATTGAGCACTTCCCACGTTTCCAGCACTTTCTGGACACCTTCTCCATCGCCTTCAGCGGCGCTTTGAGTTAGGTGTTCTTGTTCTCATCTTACAGGTGAGGAAACTGGGGTGTAAGGAGGTTATGTAACGATGTCATGGAGGTGAAGAGTTAGAATTCAGATCCTGGGCTCTCTGAATCCAGAATGCTGATACTTCCCAGACCCTTTCACCCAAAGTCAAGAAGACCCCAAGGTGGAGAGGGGGGCATGCAGCAGGCATAGATGGCCTTCTCCATCCTCAGCTGCCCTGAGCTGGCCATCTCCCGTTGGCTTCTCCAGACCCATACTTTGCCCTCTGCCTCTACCTGCTCTGTGTCCTGGGAGAATGCTGTATGGGCTCCCTGGGCTGGCTGGGTTCATCGTGGGGCAGAAGAGCAGAGGAAGGAGGAGAGTGAGTGGGGGACGTTATTTCCCTGCTGCCTCTCTGCTTCAGGCGAGCCGTGTCCCTCTACTGATAGCCTGGCTCCTCAAGCTGCCCTCTCCAGTCAGCTCTCTCCAGGTTCTGGCAGCTGCTCCCGCTCTTGTCCGTTCAAGCCTGGGACTGGTGACAGCACCTGTTTTTTTTTTTTAATATTTGTTCATTTATTTGGCCTCATCCGGTCTTAGTTATGGCACCCAGGATCTTCGCTGCATCGTGCAGGACCTTTTGATGCCGTGTTCGGACTCTCTGCTTGTGGCGTGGGCTTTGGTATTTGCAGCTCACGGGCTGAGTATCTGTGGCTTACTCCTCGGCATGTGGGATCTTAAGTTCCTCGCCCAGGAATCGAGCCCGAGTCTCCTGCATTGCAGGGTGGATTCTTCACCACTGGGCCCTAGGGAAGTTCTGTCACCCTGGTTTTAGGGTCTGGACCTCAGGAGAGAGGGCAGCAGGCAGCAGCTTATAACGAGCACTGGTAAGGTCATCACGGGGGTGGATGAGCTTCCTGGAAGAGAGCAGAAGATGACGCCCAGGGACCAAGCTCTGGGGGACGCTGACATTTACGAGTCCTCAGAGGCTGGGCAGCCAACAGGGCGGCTAAGACTTAATGGCACTGGAGCCTCCCTTTCATGTAGTTACTCATTCTGTCCGCTTTATCAAAAGGGCACTGGAGGGCTGTGAAATGAGGTCTGCTAGTCTCTGGAGGCAGCTCTAGCCCTCCCTAGAGGTGAAGTCCCCCAGGGGGTCAGGCTCATAGCCCTGCCTCCTGGGGTTTCTCCCAGCTGTGCAATCAGCAGCCCTGGCTTTGGGCCCACGTGGCACTCCCTCGGGATTATCAGGGGACACTCGGGCTGGGAATGGAGTGACCTTCTCTTTGAAAAGCCTGTTCCACCCTCAGGGCCCTGGCTGGCTGAGCCCTCTGGAGCCAGCCCCCGTGAAGGATGCCTTTTGGGGAATAAGGACCTCACCTGCCCCACCTGTCACCTGTGTCGGACTCCAGAACAGCACCGCCAGCCCTGGCAGCCAGGTGGCTGCAGAGAGGACCCGCCTGGGAGCAGAGGGGAGAGGAACAGTGGCTCCCGTCCTGTTGTGTCTAGGGTCAGAGAAAGGGAGGAAAAGATACGGCTTGGGAATTTGATTTGTACATTGATGTTACAAAAATCCTTCTTTGAACAAAGAGCCACTGAGAGCTGTAGGACTTAAGAGCTAGGAAGGGCCTTCTAGAACCTGCAGATGAGGAAACTGAGGTCCAGAGAAAGGATGTTACTCCTGGCCTTAAAGAGCAGCCTGGCCCTGCCTGTGCAGTCGCTGCCTTTCCACCAGCCTGCCCACAGCCCTCACCCACCAGACTCCTCCCACAGCACGAAGAAGGATTATTCCACCCCAGTCGGCATCTGTGTGCCTGCCGCTGGTCCTGATCCGAATTTCTACCCACCTTTACCCAACCATGGAAGCAGCTGGTTGTCCCATGGTGCGGGCTGCCTGGGTGCGAGACAACTGTTTTTTTCACAGGGTGGAAATTAGATCGGCTTCTCGGGATGAAGTGTCTGTGAGCTGAAATGCCAGCCAGTCAGGTGTGGTGAGAGGCCTTGTTTTTGTTCTGTGCTCCAAGGATGCCAGCCGCAAGGAGGAGGCGTGGGTGGGGTCAGGACAGTGAGAACGGCCCAGGCCTGCTGGGGCCACTGGAAGGGGCCTGGGAGAGTGTGCAGGTGGAGAACAGAGGCATCAAGAGGACAGTGGCTTGCCCAGCCCTGTGCTGTGAAGACAACATCGCATGTTCAGAACTCCTCTGCAGCCCCGTCCCAGCCCCTGCTGCCTTTTTACTCTGCCCTTGAACCCTGAGCCAAAGGGACATGGAGCCAGCAGTGGCCAAAATGAGCCTCTCTCTACTTGTGAATTTAACTTGGGGGTCTTCCAGCCATGAGAGACTGGCTTATTATCCAGCAAATATTTATCACCTTCCCCTCCTACTGGGCTTCCCCAGTGGTTCAGCTTGTAAACCACCCACCTGCCAAGGCAGGAGACATGAGTTTTATCCCTGGATTGGGAAGATCCCCTGGAGAAGGACATGGCAGCCCACTCCAGTATTCTTGCCTGGAAAATTCCATGGACAGATGAGCCTGGCAGGCTGCAGTCCATCGAGTTGCAAAGAGTTGGACACGACTGAATGCATGCTCACACACACACACCCTCCCACAGTGCAGCGGGGGCTCTCCCTACACTGAAGTTGGGCTTGGCCATCTGACTCACTTTTAAACAAGACAAATGTCAGCAGACATGGCAGAGCGGAAGCTGGAGATGTGCTTCTGTGGATTGACCTGAGCCCAACCTGCAGTCTGAAACAGCACACAGCTGAGCCTATCCTAAGTTTGGAGAACCACAGCTGACCTGCAGGTCCACGAATGTGAGACTAAATGCCTGCTGCTATAAGTCACTGAATTTGAGGATGTTTGTTTTGTAGCATTATCACAGCAAAAGCTGACTGATACACAGACCCAGAGCTGGAGACAGAGAAGGGGCTGAGAGCTGGACTTGGAAGATCCAAGTCACCCATGTCCCTCCCCTCCCACGGTTCTAGATAATCTTGGCTAATTCCAAGGTTACACAAATGCAGGGAGGCCCTAGGCCTCTGTTGATACTTTCTTGATGAGAAAGCCAAAGCTCCTCGAAGAGACCAAGGTTTCAGAACTTTAAAAATGGCCATACTGAGATTAGAATCAGGTCTCTTGGCTCCCTTTTCCAATCTACCAGGCAGCCCAGTCCTGGGCCAGTTGAACAGTGAGACCCATGAGGACTGAACCAGTGGTCTGCCTTGGATGTGGTACTCCCTGGTGTCTCCTCTCCCAAGACGCTTCCCCTGCTGAGATGGCGAGGCTCACGGAGGGCCCAGGCAGCTCCTGTGCCAGTTCCTGTGCCTCCTTGGGACAGAGGGTCTGCCTGGACCTGGCTGGGTCATCCTGGGTCCTGGGGCTGGGTCTTGGGTCCCTGCCCCCGGTGCCATGTCCAAGGAGGAGAGGTCCAGATTTGGGCTCTGGGGTCTGACAGAATTGCATTCAGCCCTTTCTCTGTCCTCTGGCTGTTTGACCTTGGACAGGGTGCTTGCAATGTCTCTGGGCTTCAGTTCCATCATCTGTGTAATGGTGCTTTCAGTTCAGTTCAGTCACTCAGTTGTGTCTAACTCTTTGTGATCCCATGGACTGCAGCACGCCAGGCCTCCCTGTCCATCACCAACTCCCGGAACTTACTCAAACTCATGTCCATTGAGTTGGTGATGCCATCCAATCATCTCATCCTCTGTCGTCCCCTTCTCCTCCCACCTTCAATCTTTCCCAGCATCAGGGTCTTTTCAAATGAGTCTATTCTTCCCATCAGGTGGCCAAAGTATTGGAGATTCATCTTCAGCATCAGTCCTTCCAATGAATATTCAGTACTGATTTCCCACCCCTGTAAATGGTGAGATCATATACACAGAACAGAGAGCAGAGACCCCGATACAGAAGCAGCTCCGATAAAAAGTGACAGCTGCCGTCACCACCGTGAGGGGACTCGGGGAGCTGGGAGCACAGGGGTGCACCGTGCTGGCAGCTCTGTCTGCAGTCATCAGGGCCTGGCTTTCCTGGGGGCCTGCTGGCTCATCCTGAGTCCACCCTGGAAACAGGTAGGTCAGAAGGGGTTTCCTATCAGAAGAGAAAGCTGGTGCTGGCCCTCACTTTGTGCCCCCAGATGAGAGCTCTGAGGGTCCCAGCAGCAGGGGCCCAGCCGGCTCCAGCAAAGAAACCACAGTGAGCAGTGTGAAGTCTTCCAAACCATCAGTGGCTCCCACTCTGGTCAAGGATGCCCACCGTCCTCCTAGTGTACATGAACAGGCACCCTGTCATCCACTTTCACCACACATTAGGTCATTCATTCAGTCAATTCTGAAGATGTTCAGTGAACAACTCGTATGAGCCCAGCTCTGTGCAGGGCTTTAGGGATCCAGCAAAGAATCAGACACAGGGGGCTCCCATCATTAACGAGTTCACAGACTCAGGAGCTGGAAGCCTTCCCTTGATCCGTCCCCACACCCTCTCCTTGTTACTCTGGGGGCCCAGACCAGGCCTAAGGGAAGCATCCTGTCCATGTCAAGGTCATGAGGAGTGACCAGGGAGCCTGAAGTTCTGATCTCCACCAGTCTGCTGTGTGACCTTGCCTAAGTCGCTTCCTCTCTCTAGTCCTGGATTCCTGTTTCTTTAAAGAGAGGAACACTGGACCAGATGACCCCTGACCCCCTGCTCCCTGGGTGAGTCCAGTATTGGGCTTTCCTTCTTGGGGTTTGCTCGGTAGGTCTCCGCTAAGGTTGCTCTGGCCGTGGATCTTGCTGAGGACCCACGATGACCAGTGGCCCTCTTTCTCCAGGCAGACCCTGGTTTAGATGCTTTAAAAATAATCAATGTGGAATACAGGGCCATCAACACACTTGGGCCAGCAGTTTTCCACTGCTCCCACATTCTGCTTCCTGTATGAAATTTAGAGACCACCACCTTGGTTGTAGCCTATTCAGCCTTTGTTTCGAGGAGAAGAGCATGCATGTCTGGAATAACCGGCTTCACAGTCATGGTGTGTCTCTTTCATACCCAAGAGATAAGAGAATCATCATTAATTATATGGTGAATAGCTGGGGGTGATTGCAAGGGAACCTCTCTTCCCCAGGTTCTTGGGTTCTGCGGGGAGAAGGGCTGTGAGAGGCAGCGGCGGAGCACAGTGTCGAAGACCACAGACTTAGAAGCCAGGCGCCTGGGTTCTAATCCTGCTTGACCTCGGGCAAGTTTCTTAATCTCTCTGTGCTCTGGCTTGCTCATCTGTAAACAGGGGATGACTAGAACAATCCCTACCAATCTTGGAAGGGGGTCAGGAGGATAAATGAGCTGTTTGTAAAGTGCCTGCTTCCAATAAATGTCCCCTGGATGTTGGTTGACTAAATGTTGGGTAGGTCCAGCCACGTGAGCCCTCCCACGCATGGCAGAGGAATCCTAAAAGTTTTGGAGTGCCCGGTGTCATTGACCCTGTGCCCTCAGGGCTTGTGCTAAGCAGGAGAGCTGACCGCAGTTCCTTGTTGCTCATGGAGAACTCACAAGAGTCAGATACTCCCAGTGTTTTTGGTGTACACTAATTAATCCCCATGATATTCCTAGAAGACACGTAGCTTCTATGTGTATCACTCCCACTTTGCAGATGGAGAAACTGAGGCATGGAGTGGGTGCAAAGCTGGCTGTGGGCCTCACACCCCAGTGCAATAGCGGGTGGGACACAGAGGTGCCGGCGTCTGGTGGCAGCCCTGCTCGCTCTAACCTGCTCCGTGGTTTGGGCATGGGAATCCCCTCCCTGTTTCCTCAACTGGAAAATGGGGCAAATTACACCTTCCCCACAGGGACATTGTGAAGAGTAAATGAGGCAACATGAGTGGCATGCCCAGCATGCTTTCTGTGTACGATGGGGTTCAAGAAATTGGAAAAGTTACATTTTTAAAATGTTAGGGGGATGGTGAAAGGAGATTGGGTGGATGTCTCACTGCCAGGGCAGTGCCAGGGCAGCCCCAGGGCAGCCAGGACCCTGAAAACCTCTTTACGATACACTGAAAGTGTGTAGGGGGAGCCCTCCCTTTCCCACCCACACTCAGAGCCCCAGGAACCTGTCATAGGAGTAAGGATGGAGGGGGCATGGGTCTCAGACCTGGGGTTCAGCCAGCCCTGGGTCCCACTCCTGCCCCACCATTCACAAGCTCCATGTCCTTGGGCAATCACGCTCGTCTCCTAGCCCTGGTTTTTGCGTCTGTTCAAGGGGACAGCAACCAGCATGCACAGATGTGGAGAAAGGAATGAGACCACTTAGCCCGTGTTTATTAAGCCCTTGCCATGGATCATGCAGGGGACTCCCCTCTGTGACGCAGCTTCTACTATTATCCCCATTTCACAGACTCAGAAACTGAGGCTCAGATAGGTCAAGCAAACTGTGTATGGTCACACAGCACCTGATGGTGGATGAACGGTGTTGGCCCCAGCAGGAATACAGAACTTGTGCTCATACCTTCGGTAAATTGTTTCTCGGGGGTCCCTTTGAATTTAAAAGCAGGGAAGTGTGGGTTGTGTCCTGACTTCACGGCCTAAGCTGAGAGGTCCCTGGTGATTTGGGAAATGGGCCTAATGAGGCCTGGGGTTCCAGAGTCCCTGCATAGTCCCACCCAGTTACCTAGCTTCCACAGTTCCTACAGTTATCTCAGGGTGCTGGCCAAAGCAGGGACCCAAGCAACCTGGGCTTCTACCTCAGCTTTCTTCTCAGCTCAGGGGTCAAAGTGACACCCTACCCCTCACTTCCCACTGATTCCCTTTCCCCAGGCATCTTCTTCCTGCTGCTCTGGTCCAGTCCACATCCCTTTAGGCCCAGGACAGATTCCTCTCTGCACTCTGCTTGCACAGAAAACATGCCACCAAAAGTGCAGGAAGTGCACTTTTGTCCCCAAGTGACACCCTGTCCACATTCCTGTAGCTCTAGAGGCAGGCTGGCTCAGCCTGCAGGCGTCTGTCCTGGCTGGGAGGACTGTTGGGATCAGTTTGTCCCACCCCCTACCCTTTGCACAAACCAGGAAATGAAGATACAGATGGGGCAGGGCTCTGCCCAAATGCACTGAGCTCAAAGCCGGGTCAGGACAAACCCTGAAAACAGTCCCCACTGAAGTGCCTTAGGACATGCAAAGAGCTGTGCAAATTGCTTGACATTCATCCAGTACTCAGTCCAGCCCTGTGTCAACCTAAAAAATAGTCACAGCCTAAAACTTGAGAGTTATGTTTTATTTGGCAGACATTTTTAGGACTTAAGGCCCAGAATGCAGCATCTCAAGTAGCCCTGAGCGAACTGCTCGGAGGAGGTGGGAGGAGAAACCAGGTTATATAGAAGTTTGTAACAAAGGGCAGGTTGTCTGAACATCAAAAGTATTTTTGTGAATTTAAGAGAACCAGATACTCCAAGTTAAGGACTTTAGTGCTTTTCTGTGTATGGGAAGATGCTCACTGAAGTCATTCCTTGCATATGCATCTTAGCTATCTGGGGCCAGTATCCCACAGTTTTTTTCAGGAATATCCTGAGTTCCTCAGTGCTCACCATTGGGAGCGGCTGTAACCTGATGGCTGTCTGATTGCTCAGGTATTCGCCTTCCTGAGTTGGAATCACTGAGGGCTATGACATCCTGGTTTATTGATACAGCAGGAAATGGTCTATTTCTCAACCTGCAGGGTTGATGCTATTCCCATTTTACAGATGGAGGCACTGAGGCGCAGAAAAGGAAACTTGATTACCTAAGGTCACACAGAAAGCAAAGGTTTAGGGATTTAAGCCAAGGCTCTTTACTCTTTGTTGCACCATCAGTTACTGCAGATTGAGCCTATGGGCCCAGGGCCACCCACCTATAAAATAGCTGGATTCTTTACCACCGCCACCACCCAAGAAACCTAGCAGGGGCAGGGTGCGGGGGACGGCGTTTTCTACTTAATCCATCAATCTGGGTTTCCTCTTCATGGCTCCATCCCTCAGCCTCTCAACTCAAACCCAGGCCTTCTGACTCCACCATAAGCTCCCCATTCTGCAGGCCATCCAGGCCTGGACTGGGAGATTAAGGCCTGCCCCTGACACCAGTGCAAACTGTGTCAGACTGAGACCTGGGAGACCCCAGAGCTGGCAGAATGATTTCCTGATGAGGTTTTTGCACACTTCTGATGCTAGAGAATCCTTTCCGATGCCCAACTTCTGTCAGCAAAGGTCTTTCCCAAATAATAACACTCTGGCAGGATGGGCAGCACATCCTCCCATTTTACAGATGAACAAATGGAGGCTGTGGGAAGTTGTGGCTTCCCCATGGACCCAGGTCAGGTCCAGGGCTTCTCAGGGTAGCTTTCCCAATGCCTGGTGTAGCCCTTTCTACCTTAGCAGACCCTCAATTTTATTATTATTATTATTATTTTTTGTCAAATGAATAAATGAACAAGGTACAGATTTTCCATTTCTTTATTTCTGAAATGATCACGTCAAAGGCTGTTGCCTGTTAGAGCAGGGAGAGGCCTCGAGCTCATTCAGTCCCCTCACTGTACTGATAAAGCAACCAAAGCTCAGAGAGGGCCAGTGACTTGCCCACCAGAAGGGTCCACGACCATTTCAAGCTGCCAGTGATCATGAGATCAAGGTGCCCTCCAGAGACCCAGCCTCCTTATTTTCTCCGCCTCCCTGTTTTTCCTACAGTGGGGCCACACTCATCCCTCATCACCCACCTGCATCACCCCCATAGGGTTCAGGACTCCTCTCCTCATCCCTGCCTGTCAGAATCCTACCTATTTGCCGGTAGATGAAAATTCAAGTTCCTCCCCACCTTATTTGAGCTGTGTGACCTTGAACAAGCCACTATGCTTACTAAGCCTAACTCCTTCTTTGCAAAAAGGCTGATAATGCCAGTTTTGGAGGGTTATTTGGGGGATGAGAAGAGCTTCGGTGTGTAAAACATGCTGCATTATGGTGACTTTGGTGGCATGGGGGTGGCGGTGATTGCTAACAAGACCAAAGGCAGGATGAGGGCTGGGCAGCGCAGAATCAGGATGGCGTGGATCAGGCGCTAGAGCGAGGTCACCCCAAGGGTGACCGGGACCGTATCTAAGCGACATCAGACAGCAAGGCATTCTAGGCAGCAGGCAGCGGCTGGAGTCCCAGAGGAAGGTGGCTGAGTGGCCCACTGGGTGGAGGGGTGGGGCCCAGCCTGGAGGAGCCCAGCAGGTCGGGGAGGGGTGGCAGTGGGCACCGTACTAGGCCTGATCAGTTTGGGGGAAAGAGTCGCAATAGCCTTCTGAGGGAAGTTTTGTATCCCTGCATTAGACAGGGAAAGCAAGGCCCAGAAAGGGTGAGTAACTTTCCCAAGTCGATCCAGCAAGAAAGAAACAGAAGCAGAATGAGAACCCAGCAGCCTGTTAACCAAACACTCTCCACGCCAGCTCACCGTTGGCTTAAAGTCACAGCGCGCTCCCAGCTGAGCCAGGATGTGGTCAGAGTCCCCAGGGAGGAGGCGAGGCCAATGGCCAGCCAAATTCTTCCTCTTTCTGACCACTCCCCTACCCCCACCCCTCAGGACGGCTGGAAAGAAGATAGAGCTCCAAAGACAATTCCTAAGGAAAAAGAAAGAGGGGAAACAATTAGTCTGGGCCCTTAAACGTGTGGAGGCGGGGCTGGCGGCAGGCCCCAGTTCCTCCCTTGATTAAAATAGACCAAGGTATGTGGGCCGTGGGCAGCTTCTAAAAGGATCTGGGGCGGAGCCAGCCGAGAAGGTGCCGCAGGGGCTCCCAGACGCCGGCCCAGGTCACTCGGCTCTGGTTGTGAGGAGCCACTCTGCCCTGGAGGGGAGGGCAGAGGCCACCCAGACCCCAGAGGCGTCTTCCTGGGGTCAGGGGCAGTAGGGACCGGACTTTTCCTCCTCCTCTTCTTTCCTCTACAAGCCATGGCATTCCTCTTGCGTCACAGCTGGGCTCAAGTGGCTCAGTTCAGCCAGCCTTCACCTTTAGGGGCCACCCACGCCTCCTCCCAAGATGACTGCCAAGCCTTTTCCTCTGAATTCCTCATGGAGTGCCTGGCTTTCTTTTCAAGACGAACAGCCCTTCTGCCTCTGAAGTGGGGCCCGGAGACCCATGGTGAGAAATTCCCGGGAGAGTCAGCTTCCTCATCCCCGTGATGTATTACCTATCACTCCCCCGCCTTCCCTGAACTTTATCATACAGTCTACCTTCTGCACAGCCAGAATGATGCCCTGGGGGTGTGCAATGCCAGCAGCTCCCCTGGGACTTAGAGGTCACCCAAAAGCGGATGGAGGGGCTGGAGGGCTGAAGAGGAGGACAAGGTACACGGGAGGTGTTCCCGTGACACCTGTCACACTTCCTCACCCCCTGGCTGCTGGTCTGGGGCTGAGGGCCTCTTGTGCTTACACAAGGGCCGAGCAGAGGAGAGACCACTTCCCCATCACCCGCCCCCCCAGGCCACCTGGACCGCAGGTCCTGGGCCTTGTCAGCGACTGAGCCATCCCACTTGCTGGCCATGCTTTCCCCACCTGCCAGGCAGGGCTGCTGGTTGGACCTCATTCTCTCCCAGCCCCCTGTATCCCTAACCCCTCTTCTGAGAGCAGACCCAGAGACCCCTGGAGAGAAATTGACTGCAGAGCTGAGGTCAAATCCTCGTGGCCTTGGGCAAAGGGCTTGGCTCTCTGGGCCTCAGTTAGTCCATCTGTAAAATGGGATGAGAATCAAACTGAAATGGTGGAGGGGAACTGCTGCTTCCTGCCAACAATAGAAACAAAAGCTAACATGTAATGGCTGCTGACGCTTTTCGTGCATGATCTCATTTCATTGTCATACACACACCTGTGTGGTGGCAGGGCTGGGGGTGGCTATGATTTTCTCCATCCAATAGAGAGGCCAGTGGAGGAAGGGAGCAGCGCCAGGCTTTCAGCGAGGGCAGTCTAACCCCATCCCCACCCAGGGTGCTTCTCCTCTGTCCTCTCTCTCCTCTCCCGCTGCTCAGGGCTGACGGACACTTCCTTTGCCAGATGCTGTGCAGATCAGTTGGAGAGAGGCTTGAACTAGCAAACTCCCACCTCCCCCACCCCAGGAGCTGTCAACCTCATGTGTGGCCCAGCCCGCTCAGAGAGGAGGGAGATTAGCCAAGGTTGGCGGGAGCAGGGGATGGGGGTCCTCTAGCCCACACCCCAGGGAAGGCTGGGTGGAGGAAGGAGGGGACAACCTAGGCCGTTGGCCTTCGCCTCCTACTCCCTCACCGCCCCCCTGTCTGCCCTCCTCTGCTTTCCTTCCAGCCCCTTTCCCTGCCCCTCCCAGCAAGGATTTATGGTTTTAATAATGCAGGCTTTCTCCACCAGCCTCCCTTGCTGTTTAGTCCCTTCTAAAGATCCTTAAAATTAAAACACTAATCAGGAATTTATTTTCTCATCAATCCTGCCCTTCAGGTTATGAGGCCCTTGTGTTTTCACAGCCGCAGGGAGGACCCTCCAGGGGAAGGGATGGGCACAGGGAACAATGGCCCTGGCTCCAGTCTGGGAGAGAAAGAAGAGAGAAGAGAGAAGAGAAGGGGAGAGACTGCAGGAGGCAGAGGCAGATTCAGGTCAGAGGGAAAGAGGGGTGCAGGTAGCTCGGAGAAGGTGTCACCTCTCTGCATTGGCCCCCTGCCACCCAAAAGGGCTGTTTGCAAAGCCCAGGAATACTGTTCCTTTCATGGGAAGCCTATGAGATGGGTCAGGTCACCCTGATCGCTGAACAGGGAGTCTACTGCCTGCTTCGCCTCTGTCTGGGTGTGTGAGGGTGGGCAAGTCACTAGCCCTCCCTGAGCTTTGGTTGCTTCATCAGGACAGTGAGGGGATTGAATGATCTCTAAGGCCCCATCCTGCTCTAACAGGCAACAGCCTTTGATGTGATCATTTCAGAAATAAAGAAATGGAAAATCTGTACCTTGTTCATTTATTCATTTGACAAAAAAAGAAAAAACTGAGGGTCTGCTAGTGTGGAAAGGACACCAGGCAGTGGGGAAGCCACCCTGAAGAGCCCTAGACCTGACCTGGGTCCTTGGGGAAGCCACAACTTCCCACAGCCTCCATTTGTTCATCTGTAAAATGGGAGGGTGTGCTGCCCACCCTGCCACAGAGTGTTACTATTTGGGAAAGACCTTTGCTGACAGAAGTTGGGCTAGGATTCTCTAGCATCAGAAGCGTGCAGAAAGCTCATCAGGAAATCATTCTGCCAGCTCTGGGGTCTCCCAGGCCTCAGTCTGACACAGTCTGCACTGGTGTCAGGGGCAGGCCTTAATCTCCCAGTCCAGGCCTGGATGGCCTGCAGAATGGGGAGATTATGGTGGAGTCAGGCAGCCTGGGTTTGAGTTGGGTGTCAGCTGCAGCACCTGCAAAATCAGTAGCTTGGGGGTGAGCCCCGTCCCCTTTAGGTGCCCAGAGTCATCCTCCAAGGAGGTTAAACAGTCCTGCCCCACCTGGTGAGACGTGTGAACTGAGCCAGGTAACACAGGTGGAAGGACCAAGCACACAGTAGGTGTTAGGAAAAAATGCTTGCTCGGCACCGGGTTTAAGCCACAAGAACATCAAGGTCAAGGGTACCGGGTGTCGAGTTACAGTTAAGGGCAAGTTGGGATGGTGGTACAGCCCACTGCAGGCGGGGGAAACGGGGGCTTCGGCCTCCCTGCCAGATGAGGCCTTTCCAGGCTGGCATTAGCATTTTCCAAGATGATTCAGCAAAACCAGGGGGCTTAGCCCGGCTTCCCCGTCATGCTGAGCAGCTTGTTCATGCCTCAGCCCAGCTTGTCTGACTGATAGGAAATCAATGTGTTTATGATCTGAGGCCTCTTGCACAAAAAGAGGAAGAAATAATTGCTCTTCCGAGGTCTGAATAGCAGCCTGCCCAATCTACTGATTTAGCTTACCTTCCCAGCCCTGAATCTTGCCTCTCTTTAAGCTGAAGTATCCAAGAGCAGTAGAACTTACAGCTGTGAACAAAGGACTTTGAACACCCCCATCCTGAGAGATAGATGAGCCCTCCTGGGGGATCCCTGTCTCTGGGAGCCAGTAGCTGTCAAATCAAGCAACCTGAGCAGAAGAGTTTGGCTGTGTTCTCAAGAGGTTCTGCGTCCTGAAATAACAGACTTGGTCTCTAACTTAAGAAATCTATGGGAAAAGGTAGATTTTGTTGGGAGGGCCAAAATAATTATACTGTGATTATGTCTCATTTATCCTGTGATCACATATCCAGGGTAGCACCTGATACTGCTAGCTGCTATTATATGGGGTTCCTAGGTCTAATTAACATTGTAGAAACCAATAGAATTTATGATGATACTGATGCCTGTGATCAAATATACTGGGAGATTGACTCAGAACACCTTCAGGACATTATACCAATGGAGGAGAAGCGGCTGAAGAAGATTTAGGTCTGATTAATGATAGGTTGATTACAGTCCTTATTCATTAAATGCAGATGGCTCGTAGATCAGGGAGGTGGAAGAATCATAAAGTGAATCCAAAAGTATGAGAAAATCTGTGCTGGTCTTATTGGATGATTCAGTCACCTTTTCAGATTTGTTCCAACCCCCTACTGGTTATTGCAAATATGACATTGACATGAGTTTGTTAATTGCTGTCAGACTAAGGATGATCGTTTCTTCACAAAAAGGTCTGGCCCATAGGACAGGGCTGAGGGTTGGGGGAAATGTGAAGCCCCTATATGGCGCTGATCCCCCGTCAGGGCATTAAACGCACTGTGCAATGGTGTTGCTCTGTCATCAGGGGCAGAGGAGTTTCAGGGCAGCTCCGACCGGCCTCTCAGCACTGTTTATGGAAAACAGTGAGACTGATGATTTGCACCTGGCCTTGGCAAGACCCCTGACGGGCTCTGCCGTTGAGGTTAGTAATGTAGCGGAAAAATGCCAACACGACCAGCAAAATGCACAAATGCCTAAGCTGAGCTCCTCCCCAGTTTGGAGGCGTTCTACATCCCTTACAGAGGGAGGGTGCTGGAGACCCGCACCTGCCTCTCCAGGTGCCTAGCCCAAGGACATCCTGACATGTCCTCTTCCTGTAAGCAACTGTAGGTTAGTGAGCAGTGTCGTTGGGGATCCTGGGAGTCTGATTTAGCAGTTGAATCCAACTTGACTGCCACTGTTAAAGGTGAAACTTCTTTCTTCCACATTTCATAGATGAAGCAATGGAAACTCAGAGGGGCAAATGACTTATCCACAGTCATGCAGCAGGTTTATAGTAGAGCCCAGATTGGAGTTGTAGGCTCACATCTTAATCCAGAGATGTGGTCTGTTTTTTCCCTCCTGACCTTGCTCCTTACCGGTGATTGGTCACTTCCCAGGAGGCCTTGAAGAACCAGAGAGAAGCGTTGACCTCTAGCAGAGGTGTCAGGGTAGCAGGAGAATTGCCCCAGGATGAGGAGAAGTCAGAAGCCAGGAAACAGATAGGAAAACCCAAGCTTCAGGGAGAGGAGGAAATTGAGAGAGAGGCTCAAGACTGAATCTATGAAGGAAGAATGTATCAGTCAGTGTAGGATCATTGCTGTAACAAACAACCCCAAGTCTCAGGCTTTTAATTCCAGAAGAGTCGGTTTGTTACTCATGCCATAAGTCCAAAGCAGGTCAGTGGAGGAGAGAGAGCACTGCTCCATGCAGTCATTCAGGGACCCAGACCCCCTCCATCCTGAAGCTTGCCTCCCCTCAAGGTCTTCAAAGTCCTCACCATCCAGAGGAAGGTTGAAGAAAGAGAGGACACCGGTGTTATTACTGATATTAAGGCCAGCCCAGGAGTCCCCTCTCTTCTGGACATCGGCATATCAGTGTGGAAACATTAGGACAGAGGGGCTGAATTCCTCTCTTTCTGATGGGCATTGGGGCCCAAGCCAGCCCATGGCTTCATCATCCACACCTTCAGTGTCCCCGGGGGCCTCTCCTGACATCTTGACGTCAGCACAGTCCCTCTTCTGCATAAGGTGAGCCAAATCCCGAATATGCAGCCAATCCAAAGGTGACCAGGCCCCTCCTTGGTCCCTCAGGTCTCTGAACTTTATGTCCCAAGTTCACCTAGAGTCACTCTTGGAGGAGCATGCTGGCGGTCATGGAGGTCACTTGCCGTCATCATTAACTGAGAATAAATCACGGTAGGATATGAATTGTGAGCTGTTCTTCTCTAAGACACAGGTTTCCCTTACTTAGAAATAGGTGTATCCATGGCGTGGACCCTCCTGGAAGCTGATTCCAATAGCTTAAAAACTACATAAATGGTCATCTGTATATTACCCAAGAGAGAACTTGTGCCGGAATCTTCCACCAAGCTTGACAGAAGGAATCAGTAGGACACAGGCTAGGAGCCAAAGCAGAAACGGGCCTAGAGTCAGGCCGGGAAAGGCTCCTGGACATGACACCCCAGGACACGAATGAGGCATGGGAGGAAAACCGGCCTTGGGCTGAGACAGCTCTGGCTTCTACTCCATGTTAGAATGCTATGTGCCTTTGGAGAAGTCAGCTCACCTCTCTGGGCCTTGTTTTCTCATCTGTAAAATGGGTGTAATCACAGTACCTTTCTCCCAGGGATGCTGTGGGATTTAATGGGATAATGCCCTCAAGCACAATGCCTGCTCCCAGGAAGCTTTCAGTAACAGCTCTCCCTGGCCCTCCTCCCACCCTTGAACCCTCTGTGATTAGGGAAACTCGAAGTGTATGTGGGCTAGCCTTCCAATCATTAGAAAGAGCCCTATGGGAACATGCTATTTTCCTGGGAGCTGAGAATTTCATCTAGCTACACAAAGGTGGGAGGTGAAACTTCTATGCTGGTTCTGATGACCAACGCCAGGAAGTGAACAAGGTCTGCAGTGAATTCCTCCATTTCTGAGCTGTGTTTTTCCACCTGGCCTGGGAGAGCCTGGGCTTGTAAAATGCGCTTATTAGCCGAAATGATCTAAATCTAATCTAATTCTCCTACGGAAACGATGTAATGATGTTCCTCACTAAATACCTGATGCTCGACAATTTTATGAAATGACCACAAACGTTTTTGTTAATCACGCTGAAACCTCATACCTGGGCTCGGGGCAGCGGTGAGCTTTCAGAAGTGCTTCTAAATCAATTAAACAGGGCGACATGGTACACGCTCACACAAATACCGTTTAATATGAAACAGTGACAGTGAAAAGTACAAAAGGTCTTCGTCAAAGTTCTTGTTAATTTTTGCCTCGTTTCCTCTGTGTTGAGTAATGACATCTAAGATTTACTGGGTGCTTACAATGTGCCAGACGCCGTTCCAAGCTCTTCACACAATACCGTGTCACTTTGTCCAACCCGGAAGCTTGGGGCCCAGAGAGGTTAAGGCTCCTTCCTACAGACGTACAGGTAGGAAGAGACAGAGCCAGGCCTAGAACCCAGGGGATGAGATTCTGGAACCAAAACTCTTAACGTTTAGTGCCTTTCTGTCCCGTGTTCTGTTCAGTTCTGCTCCATCCTACATACTAAGAACTGTGTTAAGCTTGGGAGATATCAGGGCATTTGAAGACTGGTTCCTTACCTCTGGGGGAAGCAAATATATAAATAAATGACGATTGCAGACCAGGAGAGAAAGCATAAGAGAAATACACCGAATGCTTGATATAGCATAAGGGAAGAAATGATCCATTTGGAGAAGACTGAAAAAGAAAAAAAAAAGTAGTTACCACTGGGAGGATTTGGGGGAATGAAAAGGAGTCTTCCAGGCACACAACAG
Source organism: Ovis aries (assembly GCF_016772045.2). NCBI lineage: Eukaryota > Metazoa > Chordata > Mammalia > Artiodactyla > Bovidae > Ovis > Ovis aries. The sequence continues at coordinate 74,447,140 of NC_056068.1, forward strand.
GAAAACACATCCTAGACAGAGGTACTCTTGGAGGCTCAAAGAATAAGTGTGGGCCCCATGAACACTTTGGTGTGGAGCAGCTGTGCTGAGTCCTACGAAGCTTGGCAGGCCATTCTTAAAAGCTTGGGTTCTCTCCTCCAGAAGAGGACAGTTGAATGAGTCAGGACTCTTACAGTTACATATGACAGAAACCCAACTCAAATGGTCTTGGACTTGGAAGGTTTTGACTTGTGTCACTGAAACCATTTCATGTGACTGCATTCAGGCATAGCTGGATCCAGGTGCGTAAACAATATCATCTGAAATCTCTCTCCATCTCTTAGCTAGGGTTCCTTTGGCTTAATCTTCAGGTAGCCTCCGTCTAATTGATGACAAAGATGAGTTTCACAATATCTAACATCTGATCAGCTGGGCAACCTCAGGAGAAAGAAAGTGCCTTATTCCTAACAACTCCAACCAAAGTCCTGGGACAGGTGTTACTTGCCTGTAACTACCTTGCTTGAATGGCTTGTGTGCCGTTACTAAGAAATGAACCCCAAATAGCAGGAGACCCAGAGTCTTGCTCCAGCCCTGACGTTTAACTAGGTAGCCTTGTGTGAATCCCTCTGTTCTCTGGATCTTGTTTTCCTCATCCAAGGAAGGGTGGACATGAGGTCCTTTGGGGTCTTACCTTCCATCCTGGACACAATCTGCATACTCCAAGGGTTGTGCGTGGTCTTGTCGGCAATCTGAAAACTCTCAGCTCCCCAAGATGGGGATGGGCTTCCCTGGCAATCCTCTTCACCTTCTGGTTTCTCCTTCTTTGTGACCCAAGAGCAGGGGATGATTGGAGGGGGGCTTGACTGCTGGGCTGGGGACAAGCAGGCACAGCTGGTCCTTCCCCAAGGACCTGAAGGCTTAGGGACCAGTGGCACCCAGTTTCAACCCCCTGCATAACTTGCTGCCGGCTTGAGACCTTCAGGTGAGAGCTCCTGCCCAAACGCAGGGCGATGTAATCATCTCAGGAGGCTGGCTTCACGGAAAACATAACTGTTTAATCCTTAAATTGAATTTTATGTGATTTTTTTTTTCTCCTCAGATTCTTACAGTACTTAATTCCAGGGCTAATCTGGGACCCTGACTCGAATTTACGGCCTGGGCAACAGCTGTATTTATCAGGCAGTGGTAAGGCTGCTCACTGACGGCTTCAGGGCTGTGGGCGGACATTCGCCTCCCCTCCTGTCCCCTGCTCACCAGGACTCCTGTCTTCTTCAAACTCTAATCTTTCTTGCCCCTGATTCAGCCTCTGGTCAGGCCCAATCTCTGACACTCCTCTGGCCCTTCCCAGTGAACTTGACATCTAGGGGTGCCTGTCTTTATATGTTGCCCCTGCCCCCAGCACAAGGGCGGAGAAAGAGGCTCTGAGTGGTACCGTTGGAGGGTAAAGAGAGACGTCTGTTCCTTCCTGTCCTTGGTCCCCCTCCGTCCCCACCCCCCGCTTCCGCCCACAGTCTGTGCCAGGGACAAGATGTTTTGTCAGTTTTAAAGTGCAACCTTGCAATACAGCAAGAGCTAGGAGAACTGGGCGCTTCTTTCTTATTTTCCCTTCTCCCACTCCCCCTCCCTTCCTTCTTTCCTTTCCTCTGCACTTTCCCTCCCTCCCTTCCTTGCAGCCACTCAAAGATTTATTGAGCACCTACTGTGTGCCAGGTCTCCCGCCAGGTGCTGAGGTAACTGTGACCAAGACAGACTCTGCTTCCCTGAGGCTTCAGCTCCGGGGAGACAGGTGACCGCTCAGTCGTCGCGGGCACGCAGGAGCAAAGAGGGCACGTGTCATCCCAGAGGTGGTGACACTGGAGCTGTGACCTGAAGGACGAGGAGGAGCAAGGACAGCGAAAGGGCCTTCCAGGCCAAGGGGACAGCAAGGACGGGTCCTGGGGCAGGAAAGGACTTGGCTTTGTGTGAGGAGCAGAGGGAGGCCAGTGTGGCCGAGGCGGAGTGAGCGAGGGGAGAAGTGGACTGAGCTGGGCTCAGAGGGGTAGGCAGGCCGGGTTCAAAGTGTACCTCTAAAAGGGCAGGGCGCCTTCTGGAAGAGGGGAAGGAAGGAGTGTGGAGAGTTCCTAGTACAGGCAGAGGGGACAGCATGAGATAAGGCCCAGAGGCGGGTGGGGTACAAGGGGAAATTCTAGTAGCTCATTCTGGTCCTGTGGTGCTGGAGAAGACTCTTGAGAGTCCCTTGGACTGTAAGGAGATCCAACCAGTCCATCCTAGAGGAAATCAACCCTGAATATTCATTGGAAGGACTGATGCTGAAGCTGAGACTCCAATACTTTGGCCACCTGATGTGAAGAACTGACACATTTCTTCAAGAAAAGACCCTGATGCTGGGAAAGATTGAAAGCAGGAGGAGAAGGGGACGACAGAGGATGAGATGGTGGGATGGCATCACCAATTCAACAGACGTGAGTTTGAGTAAACTCCAGGAGTTGGTAATAGACAGGGAGGCCTGGCACGCTGCAGTCCATGAGGTTGCAAAGAGTCATACACGACTGAGCGACTGAACTGAACTGAACTGAGGACTATTGAATGTATGAGCAAATCCAAGGGAAGGGCTCAGCCTGGGACACATTAAGGGCTCAGTAAGTTATAGTTGATAATAAGGCAGCAACTGGGGCAAGAACACAAAGCAACCTGTGCTACGAGAAGGATAAGCAGGGTGGTGGAGGAGAGGAGGGTGTCATTAGCTCTGACCGAGGGACCCCGGAGTGCGATCAGGAGTCCAGGAAGGCTTCTCAGCAGAAGTGGTGTGGCAGGGGCCCTTGAAGGCCGAGCAGAATTCCATGTGCAGAAGGGGAGGGCCCTGCAGCCTGTGGAAAGGGCACAGTGGGGTGTCTGGGGAAGAGCGAATGGTCAAGGCCAGCTGCGGGGAGGGTGGTGGGAGTGACAGGTGAGGCAGGAGAGGAAGGCTGGGGCCACGGGGCGCGGGGCTCAGAATGTCATTGCAAGGAGGCTGACTCTACCCTGAGACCGGGAAAAATGTTCTTTTTCCTCAAAGCGGAGGAGTGAGTGACATAATGAGGACAGATCTGAGTGTTCAAATCCCTCTTTGGCAGCCACGTGGAGGAGGTACAGCCGCCTCCAGACATCGAAGAGGGGACCCCCAGAAGCCCAAGGGTGCGGGCTGCGGTCAGGGCAGCGAATGGCTCCCTGGGAGGCGGCACTCTGGGCTCTCTCTGGTCCTGGCGGCGTGATTAACTTTCTGGGCGACGTCGGGCAAGTTACTCTCCCTCTCTGAACCTCAGTGTCCTCATCTGTAACGAGAGCGCACTGGTCTAAGGCCCCAGCCGGGTACGCGGCAGGATGGAGCTCTGAAACTCAGGCGCCTACAGAGAGCAAGCTGAGCACAGGAGAGGTGGAATTGTCAAAAACCTGAGAAAATGCAGCTTGTTCAGAGAGGGGGCTGCTGCTCTGGCCCAGCCTGCTGTTGCGATGCAGAGGGTGTGTGTGTGTGTGTATGTGTGTGTGTGTGTGTGTGTGTGTGTGTGCACATATGTGCATGCTTGGGTTGCTAGCAAATCTTCAGACTGGAAATCCAGTTTTTTAAAAATATTTATTTTCAATGTATTTGGCTGTGCCAGGTCTTAGCTGCAGCACCCAGAACCTTTAGCTGCAGCATTCAAACTTGGTTGCGGCATGTGGGATCTAGTTCCCTGACCGGGGACCAAACCCCAGGCTTCCTGCATTGGGAGCACAGAGTCTTAGCCTCCAGACCTCCACGGAAGTCCCCCGATTTTTTAAAAATAAGAAATCATCTGACTTTTAAATGTTGGTTCCCTTCTTTTTAAAAATCACCACTTTGGGTCATCTCATCTATTAGACCCCAAACGACTCACACCTCCACAAACTTACCACTCTTATTTTGGTGTTTTTGGAAAGGGGAGAGAGAGCAGGTAGAAAGGAGGAAATAGATGGGGTCCTGGGGGAAGAAGTCCTGAGGCCCCGAGATTGAGGACGGTGCAGTGCATCCTGGCAGCAAACGCTTGCCGACTGACTGCTATGAGCTGAGTGTCTCTTCTGAGCTCACTCGGGAACCAGGAGTCGGTTTTCATTAACAGGCGAATGCTGAATCGGCCCTGGAGGCATGTAAACCAGCTCCCCTGTCCGGGAGGCTTTTAAAATCTATCTTGTAAACTTGCCTTTCAGACCTGACACGAGGCAGCCTTGTCAGGCGAGAGACTAAGAGCAGAAGTCAGCAGTCCAGCTCTTATCAATCAGGCCACGGGGAGGTTGCAGGGGCGGGGGTAGCGGGGGGTGGCAGGTGGAGGCGGCAGGGGCGGGGTGGGGGCGTGGGGGTGGAGGACTCCAGGAGGCAGGGATTCAGCAGTCCTGGGGCGGGTCAAGGGCACAGACCTGAGTGCCCAAGCAGAAATGGGGGCATACTACCATAAAATCATCTTGCTGGGGCGGTGACATGACCACGTCCAGGCGGTACCACCGTTATTTCCATTTTATAAAAGAGAAACCTGGGGTTCTGGCATTTGCCCAGGGTCAATACATCTCATAAAGTCAGACAAGGGGACTTAAGTGCAGGTGATCAGGCTCTGGAGGTCACTGCACCCCAGGTGGTCGAGGAGCCCCCCCTCACCATCCTGGAAGATTAGAGGAGAAATGAGAAGGGCATTTTGACCATGACCCAGAGCCTCCCTTGCCACCTTCAGATTCACTGGGCGAGTCACGGAAAGCTGCCCCTCGTCTCTGGACTTCAACATGGGGCTGGCTACTGAGCTTTCAGGACCATCCAGCTCTGACGTCCATTTATTCGACACCTGCTCACTTAGCATCTGTTCTGTGTCAAGGGCTTGGGGAGAGAGCAGACAGACAGACAGAAATGGTCCCTGAGCTCTTGGAGTTTCCATCTGGGCATCGGGGTGGGGATGGGAGGGGCAGTGGAAAAACTGGCTGATCAGGAGTGCTGCCGAGTATTGTGATGTGTTTTGAAGCAAACAAAGCAGGATGGTGAGAGAGAGATGCGAGTGGACAGAGCGGGTGACTTTGGATAGAGTCACCAGCAGCTTGTCCTGAGGGAGCTGTTCTGTAAGCCCATCACAGGGCTGGTGAGAGTGGGGCAGCCACACCAGAGGGCCAGCAGGAGCAGAGGCCTCTAGGAGGGAGCAGGCTCGGGGTTTTCATGGACCAGAGGGAAGCTGGTAGGACCCCCTCCAGCAGGTCCTTCCTGCCCCCTCTGCCTCCTGCTCTGGAGGCCAAGTCGTCAGCAGCCAAGGGAGAGGGGGAGAGAGAGAGAGGGCCGGCTTTGAGAAGCCATAGACCTGTGGGACTGGCCCTTTAATAATCCCAGGTGGGCATTCAAAGCAATTGCAATTTGAAGATCCCAGCTTGCTTAGTACAAGTGGAAAATTACCTTCACATCTTTTCTGGATTGCTTTTTGATCCCGATTTCATCATTCAGATGTACAGCAGTGCATTTTCAACGGGTACAATTTAATTAGGCTCAATTTGTATAACTACATTATTAAAGACTCATTTGGAAAGAGCTTCATGTCCAAGGTTCACTGGGCTCCACCATTTGCGTGAAAACACATTTGGAAGAGAGCCCTCTGACGACCCTGGCTTCTGGAGTGCTCTCCTCCTCCTCCTCCAGTGCACAGGCCTGGCTTGTCATTTAATTTCCATCTCATTTAATAGAATGTCTTTGGACATCTCTGGGTCTCTGAGCCCCTGATGGGTGTCTCCTGTAATTACACAGAGATTCCTCCTACGCTCCTTCAGTCGGTCATCAAACATTCATGAGGAACAAGATGGGAGCAAGGTCCTGAGCCAGGGAGCTGGAACAGGAATAAAAAGCTGCAGATACATACTTTAGAGTCTAGATGGGGGCAGGCAGTACAGTGCCATCAGCTCTGTTAGCAGATGAGGACTGCAAGCCTGAGTCCCTAAGTCAATGCCAGAGTCAGGATTTGAAACCAGGAACCTGGAATGGTTCTGTTTCACCAAGATCTCTCTTCCCTTGTGGGTGAGTGCAAGGATATTTTCCATGACAGAGGCAGGTCAGGCCTCTTGGCAGGTATCATAACTGGAGGCCAGAAACCTCCAAGTTACTGAACTGGGGTTGGGGAGGAGGCGCAGGAGGAAGATATATTAGGCAGAGTTCTCCAGAGAAGCACTATCAGTAAGATGGATATATACAGATAGAAAGAGATTTTATTATAAGGAACTGATTCACACAATTATGGAGGCTGAGCAGTCCCTCAGCCGTCGGCAAGCTAGAGACCCAGGAAAGCTAACAGTGTAAGTTCTAATCTGAAAGCCAGCAGGCTTGAGGCCCAAGAAGAATTGATGGTCCAGTTTAAGTCTGAAGGCAGGAAAAGACTGATGTTCTGGCTCAAGTCAGCCAGGTAGGAGGAGCCCCCCTATCCTTATCCTTTTTGTTGTATTTAAGCCTTCAATTGATTGGATGAGGCCCACCCACACAGGAAGGGCAATCTGCTTTCTCTGGTCTACCCATTCAAATGTGAATCTCATTCAGAAACTCCCTCACATGCACACCCAGAATGTTTGACCCTATGTCCAGATCCCCGATGGCCCAGTGGAATGATACATAGAATTAATGATCCCAGAGGGAAGGAGAGAGGGAGGTTGAAAGGCATTGCAAGTTATAGACCAGATGGTGGCAAGAAAGTAAAGGAAGCTCACATCTCATTTCATCCTCACAGCCACACTGTGGTATCGGGGTCCCTATTCCCATTTTTGAGATGAGGACACTGAGGCTGAGATAAGTGACACACAGATGGTGTGTGTCTCAGGGACACACAGATGGCGACTCAGTGCCTCCTTGTCCCTGGATAATATTTGCCTCCATGGAGAAAGACTGAGGATGCTGCCCGTAGGACTATCTCCTAAGACTACTTTTTGTTTTCTGTTGCCTCTTCTGCTCTTCCAGTGTGATCAGAATCTGACTGAAGTGCTGAATGGCCCGTCTCTCTCTACTGCATGTACTGAGGGGTGGTGGCATCACTCTCAGCACTGTGGTCAATGGCGTCTCCGAGGTCTCCCATAGTCCTTTGCTTCAAAGATGCTAAGAATCTTAGAGCAGGATGCAGGACCCCTGCGCTGACTCTGACTCTGAGTTGCTGTGTGGGGCTTGGATAAACTTCTCCCAATCTCTGGGCCTCAGGCTCCTCACCCGTAGAACAACCGAGGAGGACTGGAAGATGTCTAAGGTCTAGCAGAGTCTTCTAAGGGGGTCCCTGGCTCCCCTGAAATCTGTGTCTGTCCTTTGCTGGAGACCTTCATCCTCTAGAACCACCCCCCACCCTCCACCAGTCCCTTAGGACTGTTCTGGCAAGGCCTCCAACCAAGGGGCTTGACACTTCTCACTGAAGGAAATTGCACCTGGGAACCCTGGCCCCTAAAGGGCCTTCAGTAAGGCCATGGGCAGGGAGGGATGAGCTTAGATGCTGTGAGAATACGGCCTCACATGCACCCCTGGTTCCAATTCCCACATTGTCATCAGCCTGGTAATGTATGCGGCCCTGGACAGCCCAAGTCCAGGGGCAAAGGTCTTTCCTCTCTTGCCTACCCCTGAAGAACATTCCTACATGAAGAAAGCCATGTGCTTCTGCTTTTCTCTTACATTGCAATCACACCCACAACACTTCTGACACCAGATGAGTAGGTATTTTCCCCCCACACCGAGCAAAACAGCCAAGTGTCCTACAACTTAATTCTGATGCTGTCAGTCTGGAGATAACCCCAGATCCCACAGGTCAAGGGCTCAGTCCAAGATCCACCCTAACTACCTCTCACTTTGGATGCCAATGGCAAGTAGTAGGTTCCTCAGGTTATTCACACCTTCTGTCCAACTTGACTACAAACTGGAGGTTCTCATGGTCCACTCCCGTTAAATCTGATTATTTGCTAGAACAGATCCCAGAACTCAAGGAAATGCTTACTTACATTTACTAGTTTATTATATGATAAAGGATCCAGATAAACTGCTGGATGAAGAGGTGCACTGGGTGAGGTCTGGAAGGGTCCTGAATGCAGGAACTTCTGTCCCCATGGAGTTGGAATGTGTTACCTTCCTGGTACATGGGTTTGTTCACCACCTCAGGAATTCTACAAACATCATCCTTTTGGGATTTTTATGGATGCTTCATCATTGTAAGCTTGATCATTTATTATATCCATTTCCAATCCCACTTCCCTTCAAGGAACATGGAGGGTAGGGATGAAAGTCCCAAACTTTTAATGATGGTTTGATCTTTCTGGTGACCAGTCCCACTCAGGAGCTGTCCAGGAGCCCATCCAGAGTCACCTCATTAGAGCAAAAGACAATCCTATCACCCAGGATTTAGGAACCTTGTGTCAAGGACTGGGTTCACAGACCAGCTAGTAGAGAAAAACAGTGCTTCCAATACTTCTATCACTTAGAAAATTACTAGAGCCCTATTTCAGGACCTGGGACAGAGACCAATACATATGTTTCTTGCTATTTCACAAGTCCTCAATGGCTCACCCCCAAAGTCACATCCAGGGCTGGGGATTGAGGGAAGAGAAGTCATGTAGATCACTTGTGACCCAGGAAAGAAATTGGGAGAAGCTTGGAGTCAACAGGCTTGATGGGAGTCTGTGATAAAGACCTAAATTGGGAATGGGCTCTCAGAATCCATTCCCAGTCTTGCTTCTGTGTGACCTTGGGCAAATCGCTCTCCTTCAGATTTTTTTATCTATAAAATAGGAAACAGGGTATGTAAAGATAATCTTTAAGATCCCAAGTTTGCCCCTTTGCCACAGGACCTTTGTGCAAGCTATCCCCCTCAGCTGGACCCTCAGTTCCCACCTGGCCAGTTGCTCACATTTCTATTGTCAATGGAAGTACCATCTCCACCAGGAAGCCTTCTTGGAATCCCCCACCTAAATGAGGTTCTCTTACCATGTCCCACCTCTGAATGTCTCCTTCATAACTCTTGTCTTGATGGCAGCTAGAACACTGTGTGTCGGAGTATTTGTTTACTCACTACTTCTAGAATGTTGACAGGAGCAGCAGCCACATCTAATCTGCTCACTTCCTTTCCTTGATACTTAGCATAGGGCTGCTCCACCCTGTAGATGCTCCGTAAACGTTTGCTCACTGATGGGCTGAACACTTGAACGCTTTCAAGGTATGAGACCTTGGGGATATGGAAGGAAACAAATAATAAATAATACAGAAACCACCCATGTTCTCTGAGCATTATCAACATTTAACCATCCTGCAGACCACATGGCCAAAAAAAAAAAAAAAGTAATGCATCCCACTACTGAAAAATGGGACGAGCAGGTGACTGTTGAATACCGGACACATGCCCTTCTCCCCTTTTCCACCTCCCTCTCACCTGACTCTTGCTGTGGGGTTAACTAGAAAAAGGACTCAAGAAGGGCTCTAGGTCTGATTTCCCCACCAGAACCCCTCCCCCATGCTCTGACATCCCCATGTTTGCTATGGAAACTACTGTGGCATCATCACTGTGATTTCAGGTGGGCTAATCAGCAAGAGGACTCGACCTGGAAACTTACAGCCTCTGGGTTGTTCCCGTGTGAATACTCTCAGCGCAGAGAACAGAAGAAAAGACAATTAGTCCAGGCTGTCAGGAAATCTGCACAAGCTGCTTCGTTCCTGAAAATGGTCCTCTTTTTTTCCCCAAGATCTTCCCTGGCTGTGGCACAGCTCACACGCTGCAGGGAGCTGTCAGCTCCGTGGAGAGACTGGAGGAATTAAAAATAAAATTGACTTTCAGAGAACAAAATTGGACCTGACAACTCAAGTCACTCAAACCAGCCATGGCTAGATGATTGCAAATATGTTTGTAAAAAGGAGGTGGCAGAGACTGGGTGGGGAGAGGTTCTCTCCGGGAGGAACTCTGGGAACGTGTTCATCTCCTGAGATGAGGTTTCCAGCAACCGCCCTGTCCTACCATGTTCACTGCTTCTCTTTGCATCCTTTTCACGGTCTGGGCTCATGTCTGGTAAGCTGCAGACCTTTCACTAATTACAGTCTATCCTCATTATTAGCAGACTCCGCATCTGTGAATTCACCTCCTTGCTGAAACTTAACCTCGAATCGTTCACAGACATGCACAGAGTCGTGGAAGATTCGACTCATTCAGCACCCATGTTCTCACCTGCGGTGCAACAGTGAACTGCTCTGCCTTCTCATTCAGCTCTCATGCTGCGAACAGGCCTCCTTTCGTGGTCTGCTTTGTGCCACGTTCATCACATTTCTGTGCACTTTGTTGGTGATTTTTCCATTTACCATGGCCCCCAAGCACAATGTCTGGTTGCGCTCCTGAGTACAGGAAGGCCGTGGTGTGCCTTAATGAGAAAATGCTTGTGTTATACATGTTTCATACTCTTCATGGGGTTCTCAAGGCAAGAACACTGAAGTGGTTTGCCATTCCCTTCTCCAGTGGACCACGTTATGTCAGAATGCTCCACCATGACCCGTCCGTCTTGGGTGGCCCTACGTGGCATGTCTCATAATTTCATTGAGTTAGACAAGGCTGTGTTCCATGTGATCAGCTTGATTAGTTTTCTGTGATTGTGCTTTTCATTCTATCCTCCTTCTGTTGGATAAGGGCAAGAGGTTTATGGAAGCTTCCTGATGGCAGAGACTGGCTGAGACAGACACTGGGTCTTGTTCTGACGGGCAGGGCCAGGCTCTGTAAATCTGTAACCTAATTTTCTGTTGATGTGTGGGGCTGCGTGCCTTTCCTGTTGTTTGACCTGAGGCCAAGATATGGTGAAGGAAATGAACAGTATGAAAAGGCAAAAAGATAGGACACTGAAAGATGAACTCCCCAGGTTGGTGGGTGCCCAATATGCTACTGGAGATCAATGGAGAAATAACTCCAGAAAGAATGAAGAGATGGAGCTAAAGCAAAAAGAACAGCCAGCTGTGGATGTCATTTGGTGATGGAAGTAAAGTCCGATGCTGTACAGAACAATACTGCATAGGAACCTGGAATGTTAGGTCCATGAATCAAAGTAAATTAGAAGTGGTCATACAGGAGATGGCAAGAGTGAACACTGACATTTTAGGAATCAGCAAGCTAAAATGGACTGGAATGGTTGAATTTAACTCAGATGACCATTGTATCTACTACTGTGGGCAAGAATCCTTTAGAAGAAATGGAATAGCCATCATGGTCAACAAAAGAGTCTGAAATGCAGTACTTGGTGCAATCTCAGAAATGACAGAATGATCTCTGTTCATTTCCAAGGTAAACCATTCAATATCACAGTAATCTAAGTCTATGCCCGTACCAGGAATGCTGAAGAAGCTGAAGTTGAACGGTTCTATGAAGACCTACAAGATCTTACAGAACTAACACCCAAAAAAGATGTCCTTTTCATTACAGGGGACCAGAATGCAAAAGTAGGAAGTCAAGAGATATCTAGAGTAACAGGAAAATTTGGCCTTGGAGTACAGAATGAAGCAGGGCAAATGCTAACAGAGTTTTGCCAAGAGAACACACTGGTCATAGCAAACACCCTCTTCCAACAACACAAGAGAAGACTCTACACATGGACATCACCAGAGGGTCAATACCAAAATCAAACTGATTATATTCTTTGCAGCCAAAGATGGAGAAGCTCTATACAGTCAGCCAAAACAAGGCCAGGAGCTGACCATGGCTCAGATCATAAACTCCTTATTGTCAAATTCAGACCTAAACTGAAGAAAGTAGGGAAAACCACTGGACCATTCAGGTATGATCTAAATCACATCCCTTATGATTATACAGTGGATGTAACAAATAGATTTAAGGGATTAGATCTGATAGAGTGCCTGAAGAGCTATTGACAGAGGTTCATGACATTGTACAGGAGGCAGTGATCAAGACCATCCCCAAGAAAAAGAAATGCTGAAAGGCAAAATGGTTATCTGAGGAGGCCTTACAAATGGCTGTGAAAAGAAGAGACGTGAAAGGCAAAGAAGAAAAGGAAAGATATACCCGTTTGAAGGAAAAGTTGCAAAGAATAACAAGGAGAGATAATAAGACTTTCCTCAGTGATCAATGAAAAGAAATAGAGGAAAACAATAGAATGGGAAAAACTAGACATCTCTTCAAGAAAATTAGAGATACCAAGGGAACATTTCATACAAAGATGGGCACAATAAAGGACAGAAATGGTATGGACCTAACAGAAGCAGAAACTATTAGGAAGAAGTGGCAAGAATACACAGAAGAACTGTACAAAAAGATCTTCATGACCCAGATAACCACAATGGTATGATCACTCACCTAGAGCCAGACATCCTGGAATGTGAAGTCAAGTGGGCCTTAGGAAGCATCAAAGCATCACTACAAACAAAGCTAATGGAAGTGATAGAATTCCAAGTGAGCTATTTCAAATCCTAAAAGATGATGCTGTGAAAGTGCTTCACTCAATATGCCAGCAAATTTGGAAAACTCAGCAGTGGCCACAGGACTGGAAAAAGTCAGTTTTCATTTCAGTCCCAAAGAAAGGCAATGCCAAAGAATGCTCAAACTACCGCACAATTGCACTCGTCTCACATGCTAGTAAAGTAATGCTTAAAATTCTCCAAGCCAGGCTTCAGCAGTACATGAACCGTGAACTTCCAGATGTTCAAGCTGGATTTAGAAAAGGCAGAGGAACCAGAGATCAAATTTCCAATGTAGGCTGGATCATGGAAAAAGCAAGAGTTCCAGAAAAACATCTATTTCTGCTTTCTAGACTATGTCAAAGCCTTTGACTGTGTGGATCATAACAAACTGTGGAAAATTCTGAAAGAGATGGGAATACCAGACCACCTTACCTGCCTCCTTAGAAATCTGTATGCAGGTCAAGAAGCAACAGCTAGAACTGGACATGGAACAACAGACTGATTCCAAATCAGGAAAGGAGTACGTTAAGGCTGTATATTGTAACTCTGCTTATTTAACTTATATGCAGAGTACATCATGCAAAATGCTGGGCGGGATAAGCACAAGTTGAAATCAAGATTTCCGGGAGAAATATCAATAACCTCAGATATGCAGATGGCACTAACCTTATGGCAGAAAACAAAGAACTAAAGAGCCTCTTGATGAAAGTGAAAGAGGAGAGTGAAAAATCTGGCTTAAAACTCAACATTCAGAAAATGAAGATCATGGCATCTGATCCCATTACTTCATGGCAAATATGTGGGGAAACAATGGAAACAGGGACAGACATCATTTTGGGGGGCTCCAAAATCACTGCAGATGGTGACTTCAGCCATGAAATTAAAAGACAGTTGCTCCTTGAAAGAAAAGTTATGACCAACCTAGACAGCATATTACTTTGCCAACAAAGGCCCGTCTAGTCAAGGCTATGGTTTTTCCAGTCGTGTCATGTATGGATATGAGAGTTGAACTATAAAGAAAGCTGAGCACCAAAGAATTGATGGTTTTGAACTGTCGTGTTGGAGAAGACTCTTGAGAGTCCCTTGGACTGCAAGGAAATTAGTCCTGAATATTCATTGGCAAGACTGATGCTGAAGCTGAAACTCCAATACTTTAGCCACCTGATGCAAAGAGATGACTCACTGGAAAAGACCCTGATGTTGGGAAAGATTGTAGGTGGGAAGAGAAGGGGACAACAGAGGATGAAATAGTTGGATGGCATCACCAAGTCGATGGACATAAGTTTGAGTAAGCTCTGGGAGTTAGTGATGGACAGGGAAGCCTGGCATGCTGCAGTCCATGGGGTTGCAAAGAGTTGGACAAGACTGAGTGACTGAACTGACTAACTGATATATCTTTCATTAAGACATGAATTATAGTTCTGTTGACCCTCAATACAATGTTAGTGAATCAACAGTATATGCTAGATAGGGTATCTTTAAACAGAAACACACATAAAATAAGATATTGAATGTTGACAAAAAAGTTGTGACCAGAGGCCTACAGGAAACTAACCCTGCATTTTCACTTAGAGGAATGATCCAGTATTCCTTAATTTGGTGTTTGTGGTGGCTTTATAGAGCATAACTACTTCAACTCATGAAAATCCACTGTTTCACCCATTGAATTGAATTGTTTCTATATCTGAGTCTCTGCCACCCCAACCCAGAAACCCATGCTGGAGAGGAGAGATAGGGCCTGACTCTATATATTCCCAGTACCCTGAGGAAAGTAATAAGTCCCTAGCAAGTGTTCACTGAATGTATGTCTTGCTGTGGACACTGAGAACATTCATTTGTTCACTCATTCATTCAGCTAGGATTTATTAAGAGGGCCTACTATGTGCCGGGCACTATTCTAGATGCTGAAAATACAGCAGTACAAAATCAGACAAAAATCACTCATGGAGGTTTTATTCGACTTCGAGAGCATATACAATAGGTGAAATATATTCATCAGTGTTCTTCAGAGAAGATAGAACCAAATCTAGTTTGAACCATGGAGAGACAGCAACCATGGAGAGACTGTAGCCCACCAGACTCCTCTTTCCATGAGATTTTCCAGGCAAGAACATTGAAGTGAGTTTCCATTTCCTACTCAGGGGCTCTTCCTGACCCAGGGATCGAAACCATGGCCTTTGCATCTCCTGTATTGGAGGGCAGATTCTTTACCACTGTGCCACCTGGGAAGCCCAGAACCAAACGTATATATTATCAAAATGTATTATACATACAATAAAAATTGCTATATATAAAACAAAATTTCTTATAAAGTACTGGCAACATGCCATGAGGGTTGAGGTGTTCTGTGATCTACAATCTGCAAACTGGAGACCCAGGAAAGCTGGTGTTACAGTGCAAAGCCCAGAAAGCCAGGGAGTCAGTGGTGTAGATCCCAGTCGGAGTCTGAAGGTCTGAGAACCAGGACCTCTAAGGGCAGAAGGCAATCAGTGTTCCAACACAACAGTCAGATGGAGAGTAAATTTAATGAATTGGATGATGCCCACCCATGTTGGAAAGGACAAAGTGCTTTCCTCAATCCACCAATGCAAATGCTCATCTCTTCCAGAAACGCCATCACAGACATGCCCATATCTAACATTTCACTGGCTCTCTGGACATTCCACGGCTCAGTGAAGATGACATGTAAAATACGCCATTGCACAAAATGAATAACATGTATAGTATGTTATGTGCTAAGGATTAAAAAATGAAGCAATAAAGAGGGCTAGAAATTATCAGAAGTGGAGAGGGATAGACATGTTAGATAGTGTTAGTCAGAAAAGCCTCACTGCGAAGGTGGCTTCTGAGAAAAGGAAGTGGAGGAGCTTGGCAGGTAGTTATCTGGGAGAAAGGCCGTCCAGGGAGAGGATCAGGAAGCGCAGTGTCTCTGGGGCAGTGGGAGGCCACGTGACTTCAGTAGAGTGAACCAGGGGAGCGAGAGAGGAGGCAATGAAGCTGTGAGGCCGTCTGGGATTGACTCTTCTCTGAGTCTCAGCTTATTCCAGGAATGCAAGGTTGGTTTAATCTTTATAACATATAATATTATAATTTATAATATTAAGAGAGCAAAGAAAAGAAAGGGAACTACGGAATCATCTCAATAGATATAGCCCTGGAATAAAGCCAACTGTGTGTGACGTATTGTCCATTTTATGTAACACATGATGTGATGTTTTATCCATTATGCAATGTTTTTATTGAGTTTGGGTATCAAAGTCATGCTGACCTCATAAAACAAGCTGAGAAGTGCTCTCTCTCTCTCTCTCTCTCTCTCTCTCTCTCTAGTCCCTGGAAGAGTTTGTACTTCCTCCTTAGATGTTTGGAAGAATTCCACTGTGGTGCCATATGAGCATGTAGTTTCATTGGTGAAAAAAAATGTTTAATTATGTATTCAGTCTTGAATAGCTATGGCACTATGTAAATTTTCTGTTTCTTTTTGTGTCCATTTTGGTAAGCTGTGTTTTTCATGGAATTGTTCATTTCTTTAGAATTTTTATATTCATTGGCATAAAACTGGTCAAGATATCCTCATTTATTTTTAAGTGTCTAAGATGTGTAGTGATGTCCCTTTTTCATTTCAGAGAGCAGTATTGTGCTTTCTCTCTTCCTCTTCTTCAGTGTTGCTAGGGGCTTATCAATTTTAATTATACTTTCAAGAGCTAACTTTTCTTGGGCATTCTAGTAGGCACTGGGCATAAAAGTTGACCGTAACATTGCCACTGTTCCCATATAGTTTACATATTTGAGGAGATAAAAAGGCCATAAACAAGCCAACATCATTTTATTTTTTAACATAACTTTAAAAAGTAATTTCAGCAAACAGGAGGTTATAGTCAATTGCAATAAGCAGCAAGAAGAAAACAGAGCAATCTAGAGCAATTTTTGATTGTCTGCTTACTCTAAGATGGAGACCTTCGAACGGAGACTTGAAAAACAAGAGTCAACCGTGTGGAAATCTTTGAAAGGAGAGTTCTAGGCAGAGAGGGAACAGCATGTTCAAAGGCTTGAGGTGGCAGTCACATTTAGCAGTGTGTTCAAAAGATAAACAAAGGCTGAAGTGGCTGAAATGTCACGTGTAAGGGAGAGAGGATGGCATGAGATGAGATCTGAGAAGTGGGCAGGGTAGAGTCAGATAATGTATGGCATGTAGTCCATGGTATAGAGTTTGGACTTTATTTTAAATATTAAGTATAATGACAAATGAATGTCAGCTATTGCCGCAACATTGCTCCATAATAAACAACCTCTCAAATCTCAGTGGCTCTCAACAAGTTAATTTTCTATCTCACTGAGTCTACAAGTCAGCTGGCGTGGCTGTAGTTTACACAAATGATCTTATTTTATGTCTTTTCCATACATTTCTCCTTCTGGGACCAGTGTTTATTTACTAAGGTATGCTCTCCTCATGGAAGACAGTAGATACATAAAAGAGCAAGCCAAACCATACAAGCTCATTTAAAGCCATTGTGCAATTTTCCTCATGTCCATTAACATTCCGGTGGTGAAAGCAAGGCACCTGACCAAGCCCGTCATCAGCAGAACAAGGAAATACGCTGTGTCTACTCTAATGGGAGGCACTGGAAATCCATATTGCAGAGGGTATCCAGTTCTCACAGGGAGGACATGAAAGATGATGAAAAAGAATCCAATTTACAAAGAACTTCTCTCTGAGATCACTCCGGCTCTTGTATGCAGGATGGATGGAAGGGGGAGGGGTGAGAGTGGAGGCGGAGAGCCGGGCCAGGTGAGAGAGAACAGTCGCTTGAATTCAGGAATAGCACTAGAAGGAGAGAGAAATGGGCAGATTTGGAGTATATCTTAGAGGTATACTTCACAGGAGTTGACGACGGATTAGACAGGGAGTAACTATTACACTCTATTTGCTCACTTCATTCCAGACACACTAGCCTTCATGCTGTTCCTCAAACATTCCAGGCAGGCTGTGATTCCAGGATCTTTGCAATTGCTGTTTCTTATATTTGGAATATTATTATCTAAGACACTAGCTTGACACACTTCTATTAATTCCAGCCCTGCTCAAATGTCAGCTCCTGGGTAAGGCATCTCTGACCACTCTATTAAGAACAATAGTGCCCTCCCTTACTTTGATCTATTGGTTTTTTTTACACATTTATTATTCTTTATTTAATTTTTTGGCTGTACCATGCAGCATGCCTTAGTTACCTGACCAGAAATCAAACCTGTGACCCCTGCAATGGAAACACAGAGTCTTAACCACTGCACTGCCAGGGACGTCCCCGTTGAACTGTTTTTTCCCCATAGCTCTTATTGTCAGCTGACAAATGCTGATTTATCAGTTTCCTCTTTCTCTCTCTCTCCCTCATTACAATGGAAGTTCCATTCATGCAGAGATTTTCTTGTATGTTCTTTTCACTGCTGTATACTCTCATCTTGAGTACTGCCTGGCACATACTAGGTACTCAGTAAATCTTGGCTAAATTGATAAATGAATTCACACAGGCCAACCCTATGGGGACCATTCACCTTAGATCTGGTCTTCAGACAGCAGAGTCTGGCCCAACTCTCACTGAGAAGACCCCTGTCTCCCCAGGCAGCTGACATAAAAGGGCAAGGGACTGTCTGATGACTGGAACTGTAGTGACGCCTTCCTGCCTGTTATGAGTCGGTAGAAAGCCCACCTGGGGAAATCCTGGAAAATTGGTTTCCATGGTTCTATTGAGCATCTACCTAGAGGCCTGTGGTCCTGAATTTTTTCTTCCTACTGCAGCTAAAGCAGAGAGAGAACTCTGGACCCTAGGCTGGCATCTCTCTTGAGACCAGGGAACCTGGAATATGGACTAAGGTGAGAGTGAGGGCGTCTGAGACCTCCCTTGCCTGCCCCCCTCCACCCTCCCAGATTCAGCTCCTGGAACAGAGGCTGACATCTGCAGGCAGATCTGGGAGAAGAGAAGAGAAAGACTCTTCAAACATTCGTTGGTAGTGATGAGCAAATTGAGGCACTGGCTGCTTTTTCAAAAGAATAAACGGCTTCTGGTTGAAATGGGAAACTAATCTGTGTTGTGCTTGATGTGGGTGCTTAGGCGCTTCAGTCGAGTCCAACTCTTTGTGACCCCATGGACTATAGCCCACCAGGCTCCTCTGTCCACGGGGATTCTCCAGGCAAGGATACTGGAGTGGGTTGCCATGCTCTCCTCTAGGGGAACTTTTCAGCCCAAAAACTGAACCTGAGTCTCTTGCGTCTCCTGCACTGGCAGGCGGGTTCTTTACCACTGTTACACACTGGATTTTCACAACAAATTGTCTGCCATGAAGGGAGTTTACAGGGAAACCTCTAGTTTGTGTATGTCATGATGAAAGGAGGAAGCAGCTAGGATGTACACGATAGGAGGGGCGCTCTGGTGTAGGGCATGTGTGACCAGGAATGTTGTTATGCTCCTAGAGGGGCAGACGTTAGCTAAGCACTCTGCTGGGAGACTCTATAAGACAGCAGTCCCCAACCTTTTTGGTACCAGGGACCAGTTTCACGGAAGATCAGAGGATGGGGGTGCGCAGGTCGGAGGTGGAGATGTGGAGGTGGGGAGACAGGATGGTTTAGGGGTGATTCAAGTGCATCACATTTATTGTACACTCTATTTCTAACCTAATGCCGCCGCTGATCTGATAGGAGGTACTTGTCCACGGCCAGGAGGTTGGAAAGAAAGTGAAAGTGAAGGTCACTCAGTCATGTCTGACTCTTTGCGACCCCATGGGCTATACAGTCCATGGAATTCTCCAGGCCAGAACACTGGAGTGGGTGGCCTTCCCCTTCTCCAGGGGATCTTCCCAACCCAGGGATCGAACCCAGGTCTCCCGCATTGCAGGCGGATTCTTTACCAGCTGAGCCACAAGGGAAACCCAAGAATACTGGAGTGGGTAGCCTATCCCACCCTATCCCTTTCCCCAGGGGGGATCTTCCCTACCCAGGAATCAAACCAGGGTCTCGTGCATTGCAGGCAGATTCTTTACCAACTGAGCTATGAGGGAAGCCTCATAGCTGGAGGTTGGGGACCTCTGCTATAAAGGACACGTGCCATAGAGGGAGGAGGCCTTGTAGAGTTCACACACTGCCGTGTATTTGCCAGAAACACTCTTACCTGCCACGTGAACGGGGAGATGTGCACTTGGAAGACAAACAACTGGAGTGCAAGCTCAGGGGTTCAGCCACACGCCACACCCCATGGGAGGGACGGCAGCTGAGTGTGTACAGAGGGGGTGACTGCTCAGAAAACTGTTGTTGCCGCTGAGCGACGCTTGCCCAAGTGACATCACCGGGCATTCACAAGCCTGCTCCACAGCCGTGCCCTGCATGCGGGCATTTGGCTGAGAGGTTACTAGAGGGAGTAACCTTGGGATCTGCTTCCCAAGCTGTGTGCTCTGGTACCATTCACTGATTCCTCTGCCCACTTTTCCTAATTGGGCAGCCCAGAGTGGGTAGGTGACTCTGGTCTAACTGGTCCACCCAGAGGGATTCCTGTTCTATCGAATTTGCACCAAGAAGTCACAGCGCTGACAGCAGTCTAACGTTTGGGACTCTCGGTTCCCTCCCCACGTGACCTGCCTTGTCTCCCGCACCATCGGGCCCCATGGACCCCTTCCCCCACCCCCACGCTCCAGCCAGATAGGTCTTTGTCACCCTCTCTACATGCCTCATCCGAGAGCTTCCTGACACTCCCGGCCCCATCCACTTCCCCGGTCACTGTCCCCTCTTCTAAAATGAATGTGTTCGACTAGAAAGTCTCCAAGGTTTCTTCCAGATTCACCATTATAGGATTTCTTAAATCAGTATTGTTCAGGTTTCGTGAGCAAATAATAAAAGTCACCAATTTTAAGTGTCCCATTCGATGAGTTTTCACAAATAGAGTCATGCCACTACTATCAGCGGGTAAGGTCGTTTCCTTTACCTCCGCGTGTCCCCTCTTACTCCTTTGCAGTAGGGCCCCTGCCCTCTCCAGCCCATGGCACCCACTGATCTATCTCTACAGTTTTAACTTCTCCTAGATACCAAATAAGGGAGAAGGCAATGGCAATCCACTCCAGTACTCTTGTCTGGAAAATCCCGTGGACGGAGGAGCCTGGTAGGCTGCAGTCCATGGGGTCGCGAAGAGTCAGACACGGCTGAGCAAATTCACTTTCACTTTTCACTTTCATGCATTGGAGAAGGAAATGGCAACCCACTCCAGTGTTCTTGCCTGGAGAATCCCAGGGACGGGGGAGCCCGGTGGGCTGCCGTCTGTGGGGTCACACAGAGTCGGACAAGACTGAAGCGACTGAGCAGCCGTGAATACCATATAAATGAAAGCAGCCTGTACCCTTTTGTGACTAGCTTCTTAGCATAACAGTTCTGAGATCCATCTACGTCTTGCATATATCAGTAATTCACTCAACTTTACTGTTAAGTAGCACCCCACTGGGGCTTTCGCCGATGGTTCAGCACATAAGGAATCCTCCTTCAATGCAGGAGACACAGCAGATACAGGTTCAATCCCTAGGTCAGGAAAATCCCCTGGATGAAGAAATGGCAACGCACTCCAGTATTCTTGCCTGGGAAATCCCATGGACAGAGAAGCCTAGTGGGCTACAGTCCATGGGATCGCAAAGATCTGGACACGACTGAGCAACTAAGCAGAGCACAGCATCTGATTTTATGGATACACTATGCTTTATTTAGCCTCCAGGGAAGCCCATCCATTCCCTATTAGTGGTTATTTGTGTTGTTTCCAGTTGGGGCTAATATAAATAAAGCTTCTATTAATATTTGCATACAAGTGTTTCTGTGAGCATATGTTTTCATTTCTCCAATTTCATTGATTTCTGCTCTTATCCTTAGTATTTTCTAGCATCTGCCTATTTGCATTTAGTTTGTGCTTTTTTCTTTTCTAGCTTCTTAAGCTGGAAGCTCAGATCTTTGATTTGAGATCTTTCGTGTTTTGTAACATAGCCATTTTTTGCTATAAATGTCACTCTACGCATTACTTTAGCTACATTCCACAAATACTGACATAATATCAAGGGAAATTTTCATTTCCATTCAGCTTTAAATATTTTTACATTTGCTTGTGATTTCTTCTTTGATCCATGAAGTATTTAGAAATGTGTTTTTGAATTTTGAAACATTTGAAGATGTGGTCAAGGGGAATATTTCACAGGATCTAAATCTTCATTGCAGTGAGACCTGTGTTATGAGGCAGTATATGGTTGATCTTGGTGAACAGTCCATATTCAGTTGAAAGGAGCGTGTGTTCTGATATTGCTAGGTGGTGTATTTTATGAAGATCAGTCAGTCAGTTCTAACAGTGCTGCTCAGATCGTCTGTATTCTTGCTGACTTTGTGTTTACTTGTCTATCAATTGCTAAGGGTTTTTCGTTGCTAGGTCGAGAGTACTGAAATCTCTAGTTATAAATGTAGCTTTCATTCTGGCCCTTTTCAATTCTATTACTTTGATTTTCACGCATTTTGAGACTCTCATATGCACATGTAGGATTATTGCGTCCTCCTGATGAACTGCCTTGTTAACATTCCTTGCTCCGAAGTCTACCTTGTCTAATATTGATATATCTGCTGCAACTTTCTTGTGATAAGTGTTTGTATAGTATATCTTTTTCCACTCTTTTTTAATCTGAGTATATTCAAAATGGCTTCCTGAAGGCAGCATAAAACCAAGTCTTGATTTTTTTTTTTTTTTTTGGACAAAATGATCGTGTCTCCATTTAATTGGGTCATTTAACCCATGTACAGTTAAAGTAATTACCAATGTGTTTGCCTTTGAATCTACCATCATGCTATTTGTGTTCTATTTTCACCACTCCGATCTTCCTCTGGGTCTCTAACTAACAAAAGTTAGGCTGCTTAATATGGTTCCATAGGCCGCCAGCGTACCCTCTCCTTCTCTCTCTGCTTCTCTGCCTTAAATCTTTTACAAATTTGTGCTCTCTTTAAGCTTGTCTTGCTTATCTTCAATTTCACTGATTTTTTTCTTCTGCTGTTTCCAACCTGCTCTTAGTTCCATTCAGTGTATTTTTCATCCCATATATTGCATTTTCCATCTTTAGAAGCTTCATTTGTGTCTTTTTGTGTTTTTCATTTCTCATCCTATATTCATGTTTTCCTCTATCTTCTTGAATATATGGAGCAAATTTTAATACATGTTTTAACATCACCACTTGCTAATTTCATTATCTTTGTCATTTTCAGATCTGTTTCAGTTGGTTAATTTTCCTCTGGGGCAATGGACCATACTGGATGTTGAACGTAGTCAATTTTATGTTTAGGGGTGCTAGATTTTATTGTATTTCTTTAAAGAATATTGAGGCATGAAGTTAAGGCATTTGAGATCTGTTTGATCCGTCTGAGTCTTGCTTTTAAAGACTTGTTGGGGTGAGTCCAGGGAAGTATTTAGTCTAAGGCTAATTTAGTTCTATTATTAAGTATTTCTGAAGACTCTATCTGATGCTCTATGTATTTTGAGGTCTAGCCACTCTGGATAGTGGGGATATAAACTATTCCCAGTCTTCTCTGAGCTCTGGGAATTTCTCTGCCTACTGCTTTCCAGGAGTACTTATCCCCTCTGCATGGGGTTTCACCCCACACACTTGCAAACCAGCGTTCTGCCGGATATCGGGACTACCCCTCTATAGATGGCTGCAGCTCCCTCTCTCTCCCTGCCCCACCTCACTCCCTCCTACCTTTTACTCTCTGTGTTAAGTCCTGCAAGTGCTAATGGCTTCAGCTTCCGCAGACTCCTATCTCTGTCTCGTCTAGTCTGCAAGAACAGCTGGGCTCCGTTCAGATCCCTTCCCTCTTGTTCTGCTCCCTGAAAAGTGCCTCCAGGCATTTTTCTGGTCTATCAAGGGGCTCACCTCATTTGTTTCCCTTCTTCCCTTGAGGTTCACAGTCCTACATCGTCTTCTGTCCAACGTTTGAAAAACAGTTGTTTCATATATTTTGCCCAGGTTTTTTTTTTTTTTTTTTTTATGTTTTCAACCTGAGGGCAGCTCTGAATCTCTTACTCTCTCTTGGCTAAAAGTAGAAGTCTCCCATCATCCAGGGATTTTAGAATTAAGAAACCAAGTAAGCCTAAGAGGGATTGCCATCAGCATGAGGACTACAGTTCTCGGAGAGGTGGCGAGGATACCTCTGTTCTCTGGCTCTACCTTGCCCTGACATTAGGAAGTAAAAGCAGGGTTGATGACACCTGTGCAATCAGGGATGCTCAGGAAGCTTCAAGGACTCTGAGCGAGAAGACACTTAAATGACAGGACGTGTGAGAAGAACCCTAAGACTGCAGAGCTGGTAATGTGTTCAGCAGTGCTCCTGGACTGTGGTTTGCTAGGATCTGCCTGAAAGCAGTGGGGATGGGGGTCAGGCGCGGGGGCAAGCCATCAACAGGGAAAGAAATTAAAAGAGAAAATAGAAATATGATAATGAAACCCCTTTCGGTTTGGGACTATGGAGGTTTTTTTCTTTTCCTTAAACAAGTGGCAATGAAGCCTTTATTGCACTCTGTCTCCCAGACTCTCTTTTTTTGTGTTACATAATGCGTTTGCAAGTTTCTGTCTAACGCTGAGTTTCCCTGTGCTTCGTCCTATGTGAAACCACTGGTTTCCGTGGTAACTAGACTGCCAGCTCAGGGATTCGAATAGAGGGGGAGAGGCTCTGCAGCGCACCTAGAGGGGCGAACAGAGGCCTGGGCCATAGGTAAGAAAGAGATCTGGGTGCAAAGATACATACAAGAGTCTTGCACGAGCTGAAGATCCTCACCCAGCTTTGCACCCGAGGTAGCTGCCCTGGCGCCACAGCCTGGAGCTCCTGGGAGGACGCTGCCTGCTACTGAGCTCCTTCAGCTGTTGACATTTATGGGTCAGTCTCTGGGCCGAGTGCCAGGCCCCAGACCCCAAAGGGGAAAGCAGTCTCTCTAAAGAGGGAAACCATGATAAAGGGTGTCCAGAAGGAACATTGATTAAGTGCCATCCATATACCAGGCACTGATATGAAAATTACATACCTTAAATTTTAATCCTCACAAAAACCCAGTGATTTCATTTTATCCAAGACAACCAGAAAAGGTAAAGTCAGGGTTCATACCCGGAGTGGATTCTTCTCAACCTCCCCCGACCGGCACAACCCCACCTGCGTCAGTCTCTCTGCTCTAAGACTTCAGTCCAGATGCCTCAGAGTTTAGAGACAGCCTCTCTGCCTGTCTCAGTCTCTGTCTGTCTCTCTTTCTCTCTTTTTTCTTTCTCTCTCACTCTTTTCCCTGCTCTTTTCCCCCCAACCCCATCCCTCTCTGGCCTTGTAAGTATCTCTGCCTGGAGTCTTCCCTCACTCGGGGGAGAAATGTGTCGCGGAACTCAAACCCCTGGAACATGAGTTTAACACAGGAATAAGCCCTAGTGCAGCTTCTGAGCCCCTGCCATGCAGCAACGGCATTGACGAAGGGTCGCATTTCCTCTTGAGTCTCCAAAATCCCACCTGCTTTGTCCAGACAGCAGGAGGAAAGAGCTGACGTCCTAAAACGGGAAGACCCACAAGGAGAAAGAAGCTCTCTCAAAATAGCTACGGTGGCGGGAAGTCTCCCCAGACCCAGTGCTTCCTGGACCGATGGGAGCCAGTGACAGCAACGCTTTCAACCCGATGCCTCCACCTGGATGGCCTCGGAGGCTGCATCCACAGGGGCTCAACCTAGGGAAACTCAAGCTTACAAAGTCCAATGCTGCCTTGTCACCAAGGTCAAGGTGAGTTAACATAGCCAACTGAGGCTCAGTTCGTCAGCACGCCCTGCCTCCACTGAGACTCTACCCACCAGACAGGCTGCGGGTACAGACCTTCCCTCCCCATGTCCCTCCCGTAGGGCTGAACTTGCTTGGGACCCACACAGCATCAGAGGTGGCAGAGGTCTTCAATCACCTTGTCTGATCCTTGTTTTAGAAATGAGAAGCCAAGGCGAAGAGAGGGGTAGTGATGACCGATGAATGGGTCACAGAGCAACTCAGAAACAGGGCCAGGACTCTAACCCAGGTCTCAGCATGGGGCCCGTGGCTTGTGGGGCCGGCATCACCCCAGGCCAAGACCCTGGCCATCCTGTGAAAGGACAAGTCCCTTGTCCTGGATGGCCTGGAGACTCTGGGAGAACAGCCTTTATGCACAGATCTGGGGTGGAAATGCCTCCCACGGGCCTGGCCAAAGATACGTAAGATCTGAGATGAATGGCCCCAAGTGGATTGAAGGCCAAGGGGTGGGAGGCCTTCTGGGCACCAGGAGGAAAAGGATCATCTCTGGCCCTGGCTCTTGCCCTGGGAGTGATGGGCGGGCGGTATAACTAGTGACCTTAGACAAGGCTCCTGACCCTCGTTACCTCCCTTGTGACACGGGGGAGCAGTGGTACAGGGGGCTGTGAGTACAGATCCAGATGACGTTATTCAGGAAAGTCTCCTTGCTGGGCCTGGCACATGTGCAGCCTTGATAATAACAGCTTAAACACACACCCTCCCCTCACAAGCACTGGTCCCCGCAGTTTCACATGGACACTTCCCGCGGCTCACAGAGCTCTTAGCAGCCCCCAGACAGCTGCCTTCTGTAGGTCTCTCCCTTGCCAGTGGTTCCTGGGTCTCTCCCGCCCCCAGCAGCTTTGTGTCTGAGGTGGCTGCCGTCATTCATGTGCCAGAACCCTGGTGCCCCTGCTACCAAAGCCTGCTGACCTGGAAACGTCCCGTTTGTGCAAGGCTCAGCGGGGACCTGGGTCCCTGGGGCAGGTCACTGGACACTGAGCATCTCTGGGCCACAGTTTTCTGTTTCTTCATCTGAAAAAGGTGATGGCAACCAGCGCACGGCGTACACACACACACACAAGAATCTTCATTCACCTTGATTGACGTCCAGTTAGTATACAACAGAACTCACTCATTTCTTCTTTAATTTTTTTTTCGGCTTTGTTGAGGTATAATTGACACATAAAATTGTGAAGATATTTAAAGTGCACATCGTGTTGTCTGATATGGGTACCTGGTGAAAGGGTTCTCTGCATCAAGTTAATTATCACAGCCATCACCTCACATATTTGTCTTTTTATTTTTTTTCTTTTTGGTGAGAACACAGAACTTTTAAGTTCTTCTCACTTAGCAAATTTTAATTATACAATACAGGGTTATCAACCATATTCACCATGATATACATTAGATCCTCACATCTTACTCATCTTGTAACCGAAAGTTATTATAACTAAACTCATCTTATATTGTATAATGTATACTATATATTATATCATATTGGTTATTATATTATATATATTATATATCATCTTATATATAAGATAAAAACTCATCTTATGCCTCATCTTATAACTAAAAGTTATACCTTTTTCCTACCCCCTCCCTCTTTCCCCCAGCCCCTGACCACCATTCTGCTCTGTTTCATTGAATCCGACTTCTTTCTGAGGGGGACTCCACATATAAGTGATTCCATGCAGCCTTTACCTTTGTCTGGCTGAATTAGCATAAAGCCATTGAGATGCATTCACGTTGTTGAAAATGATAGGCTTTCCTTCTTTCTCATGGCGGAACAATATCCCACTGTGTGTGTGTGTGTGTGTGTGTGTGTGTGTGTGTGTGTGTGTGTATGTATATGTATAAATACACCAAACCTTGTTTATCCGTCCATCTGTTGACAGACCTCTAGGCTATTTCTAAATCACGGCTATTGTGACTTCTGCTGCAGTGAGCACCAGGGGACAGATATCTCTTCAATATCCTGTTTCCATTTCCTTTGGACAGACACCCAGAAGTGGAATTGCTCAGTCATAAGGTAGTCTTACTTCCAGTTTTTTGAGAAACCTCCATACTATTTTCCACCCACAGTGGCTACAGCAATTTCTGTTCTCACCAACAGTGTGCAAGGGTTCCCTTTTCTCCACATCCTCAACAACGCTTGCTACCTCTTGTCTTTTTGGTGAGAGCCATCCTAGTAGAGGTAAAGCAATATCTCATTGTGATCTTCATGTGCATTTCCTTGATTAGTGGAAGCCATCTACAGATTAAATGCAATTTTATCAAAATTCTAATGGCATTTTCACAGAAATAGGAAAAAATTTTAAATTTGCATGAAATCACAAAAGACCCCAAATAACCAAAGTAACTTTGAGAAAAAAGAACAAAGCTGGAAGCATCACACTCGTTGATTTCAAAGTATATTGTGAAGCTGCAGTAATCAAAAAAGAAAGAAACCCAGGCAGTTTATTTATATGTGGTCAATAATTTATGACAAAGAAGAAAAGAATATACCTTAGTGCTGGGAAAACTGGATGTCCACATGTAAAAGAAACTGAAATCCTATTTTATGCCATACACCCAAGAATTAACTTAAAGTGGATGAAAGACTTAAGTCTAAAACCTAACACCATAAAAATCCCAGGAAAAAACAGGGAATAAGTTTCTTGACATCAGTCTTGACAATAATTTTTTGGATTTGATACCAAAAGCAAATGCAATTAAAGCAAAAATAAACAAAGTGGGATTATATCAAGTCAAAAAGCTTCTGTGCAGCAAAGGAAACCATCGACAAAGCTAAAAGGCAGTCTACGGAATAAGAGAAAAAATTGCAAATTCTGATAAGGGCCTAATACCCAATAGGCATGCATGCTAAATGGCTTCAGTCATGTCTGGCTCTGTGCAACTCTATGGACTGTAGCCTGCCAGACTCCTCTGTCCATGGGATTCTCCAGGCAAGCACAGTTGCCATGCCCTCCTCCAGGGGGATCTCCCCAACCCAGGGATTGAACCCACATCTCTTATGTCTCCTGCATTGGCAAGTGGGTTCTTTACCACTAGTGTCACCTGGGAAGACCTAATATCCAATATATTGATATATAAAGAACACATACGAATCAGTAGCAAAAACACAGCAATCCGTTTAGAAAGGGACAGAGAAATGGAACACGTTTTTTCAAAGAAGACATACAAATAGCCAACACGTAAATGGAAATGTGTTCAACATCACCAATCAGCAGAGAAAATGCAACCAATCAGCAGAGAAAATGCACTTTTTAAAAACAGCTTTATTGAGACATAACTTACATATTACACACAATTCACCCATTTAAAGTGTACAATTCAGTGTTTTTCAGTGTATTCATATAGTTGTATGATCATCACCACAACCAATTTTAGAACATTTCATTGGTCTCTTTCCCCACAAAGCCCACCCAGATTAGCAGTCGCTCCCCACTTCTTCCAATGCCCTCTTTTTATGCCTAAACAGCCACTAACCTGCTTTTTGCTTCCATAGGTTTGCCTATTCTGGGCATGTATGTGGAATCATATGTGACATTTTCTGTCTGTCCTCTTTCACTTGGCATGTTTTTTAAGGACCGTCTACTTTGTAGCCTGTATCAGTACTTCATTCTTTTTTACTGGCAAATAATATTCCATTGAAAAGACGTTCCACATCTGCTTAGCCATTCATTCTTTGAGTTGTTTCCACATCTTGGTCATTATGAATAAAGCTGTTACAAACTTTGCGTGCGTGTTTTTGTATGGACATATGTTTCAATGTCTCTTGGGCATAGACCTAGAGGTAGAATTGTTGAGTCATATGTTAACCCCTATGTTTAACCTTTTAGGAACTGCCAGACAACTTTCCAAAACAGTTGAATTGCTTCACTGTCCCACCAGAAATGTAGGAATATTCCAATTTATCCACATCCCCACCAACACTTATTATGAGTCTTTTAAATTATACTCATCCTAGTGGGTATGAAGTGGTATCTGATTGTGTTTTTGATTTACATTTCCCTAATCCCATGGTTGGGCTTCCCAGGCCCCACCTGGTAAAGAACCTTCTGCCAATGCAGGAGACATAAGAGACTTGGGTTCGATCCCTGGATTGGAAATATCCCTGGAGGAGGGCGTGGCAACCCATGCCTGCAGAATCCCATGGACAGAGGAGCCTGGAGGGCTACAGTCCATAGGATCGCAAAGAGTTGGACATGACTGAAGCAACTTAACACACAGCACACAATTCCATGGTTAATGATGTTGAATATCTTTTCATGTGCTTATTGGCCCTTTGTCTATCTTTGGAAACAAGTCTATTGAGATCCTTTGCCCATTTTTTGGTTGGATTAATTGTCTCTTCATCATTAAGTTATAGCGGTTCTTTACACATTCAAAGTGTAAGTCCTTTATCAGATACAAGGCTTGCAAATATCTTCTCCCATTCTGTTGGTCGTCCTTTCACTTTATTAATAGCATTCTTTAGAGTTTTTAATTGTGAAAAAGTCCTATTTACCTGTGTTTTTTTTTTTCTTTTTTCTTTTGTGCTATAGCTATCACACTTTGTAAGGACTGGTCACTGAAGAATTGATGCCCTTGAACTGTGGTGTTGGAGAAGACTCTTGAGAGTCCCTTGGACTGCAAGGAGATCCAACCAGTCCATTCTAAAGGAGATCAGTCCTGGGTGTTCTTTGGAAGGAATGATGCTAACGCTGAAACTCCAGTACTTTGGCCACCTCATGCAAAGAATTGACTCATTGGAGAAGACTCTGATGCTGGGAGGGATTGGGGACAGGAGAAAAAGGGGATGACAGAGGATGAGATGGCTGGATGGCATCACTGACTCGATGGACGTGAGTTTGAGTGAACTTCAGGAGTTGGTGATGGACAGGGAAGTCTGGCGTGCTGTGATTCATGGGGTCGCAAAGAGTTGGACACGACTGAGCGACTGAACTGAACTGAGGTCACAAATATACACCATATTTTCTTCTATGAATTTTATAGTTTTGGCTATTATATTTAGGCTTATGATTCATTTTGAGCTAATCTTTGTGTATAATGTGAGGGAAAGATCCAATTTCATTCTTTTGCATGGGGATATCCAGTTGTCCCAGGATCAATTACCCCCATTTTTAATGATACAATTCAATAAGTTTTAACAAACACACTCCCATCTCATTCCAGCATCCCTACAATTTGCCTGCGCCCATCTGCGGTCCATTTCCCAGCTCCAGCCCTGAGAGGTCTACTTTCAGTCACTATAGCTGCAGTTCAGTAAGTTCAGTTCAGTCGCTCAGTTGTGTCCGACTCTTTGCAACTCCATGAACTGCAGCACACCAGGCCTCCCTGTCCATCATCAACTCCTAGAGTTCACCCATACCCATGTCCATTGAGTCAGTGATGCCATCCAACCATCTCAT
Source organism: Ovis aries (assembly GCF_016772045.2). Classification (NCBI taxonomy): domain Eukaryota; kingdom Metazoa; phylum Chordata; class Mammalia; order Artiodactyla; family Bovidae; genus Ovis; species Ovis aries. Next base: position 74,477,773 of record NC_056068.1, read on the forward strand.
CCTCTGTCGTTCCCTTCTCCTCCTGCCCTCAATCTTTCCCAGCATCAGGGTCTTTTCAAAGGAGTCAGCTCTTCACATCAGGTGGCCAAACTATTGGAGTTTCAGCTTCAACATCAGTCCTTCCAATGAAGACCCAGGACTGATCTCCTTTAGGATGGACTGGTTGGATCTCGTTGCAGTCCAGGGGACTTTCAAGAGTCTTGTCCAACACCACAGTTCAAAAGCATCAATTCTTCTGCGCTCAGCTTTCTTTATAGTCCAACTCTCACATCCATACATGACTACTGGGAAAACCATAGCCTTGACGAGACAGACCTTTGTTGGCAAAGTAATGTCTCTGCTTTGTAATATGCTGTCTAGGTTGGTCATAACTTTCCTTCCACTATAACTTATGTTTGCCTTTTCTCTAATTTTATATAAATGGAATCACAGGATGTACTTTTCCGGGTCTGGCATCTGCCATTATATTTTTATCATTTAGCTCTCCTGTATGAGGATTCTTCAGAGAAACAGGACCAATAGAATGTGTGTGGGGTGGGGGAGGGGAGAGAATCAATTTTAAGGAACTGGCTCACATGACTGTGGAGGCTGGTAAGCCCAAACTCTGAAGCACAGTATGGCAGGCTAGAGACCCAGGGATCTAGGGAAGAGCTGGTGTTGCAACGCAAGTCCAAAAGCAGTTTGCTGGCAGAACCCCCTCTTTCTTGGAGGAGGTCAGTCTTTTTCAGTGAAGGCTCTCGACTGATTGGATGAGGCTCACCCACATTGTGGAGGGAATCTGCTTTTTTCAAAGTCCACTGACTTAAATGCTAATCTCTTCTTAAAAGAATATCTTCACAGCAATGTCTAAACTGGTATTTGATCAAATATCAATACCACAGTCTAACCAAACATTGATACCACAGTCTAAACAAATTGACACATAAAATTAACTGGCATGCCTCCCAACAGACCTGTAAGGTAGGCATTCAGTTCACTTCAGTCACTCAGTCATGTCCGACTCTTTGCGACCCCATGAATCGCAGCACGCCAGGCCTCCCTGTCCATCACCAACTCCCGGAGTTCACTCAGACTCACGTCCATTGAGCCCGTGATGCCATCCAGCCATCTCATCCTCGGTCGTCCCCTTCTCCTCCTGCCCCCAATCCCTCCCAGCATCAGAGTCTTTTCCAATGAGTCAACTCTTCTCATGAGGTGGCCAAAGTACTGGAGCTTCAGCTTTAGCATCATTCCTTCCAAAGAAATCCCAGGGCTGATCTCCTTCAGAATGGACTGGTTGGATCTCCTTACAGTCCAAGGGACTCTCAAGAGTCTTCTCCAACACCACAGTTCAAAAGCATCAATTCTTCGGCACTCAGCCTTCTTCACAGTCCAACTCTCACATCCATACATGACCACAGGAAAAACCATAGCCTTGACTAGACGGACCTTAGTCGGCAAAGTAATGTCTCTGCTTTTGAATATACTGTCTAGGTTGGTCATAACTTTTCTTCCAAGGAGTAAGCATCTTTTAATTTCATGGCTGCAGTCACCATCTGCAGTGATTTTGGAGCCCCCCAAAATAAAGTCTGACACTGTTTCCACTGTTTCCCCATCTATTTCCCATGAAGTGATGGGACCAGATGCCACGATCTTTGTTTTCTGAATGTTGAGCTTTAAGCCAACTTTTTCACTCTCCTCTTTCACTTTCATCAAAAGGCTTTTTAGCTCCTCTTCACTTTCTGCCATAAGGGTGGTGTCATCTGCATATCTGAGGTGATTGATATTTCTCCTGGCAATCTTGATTCCAGCTTGTGTTCATTACCATTCCTATTTTGCAAGTTAGCAAACTGAGACCCAGGGCTTCCCAGGTGGCTCAGTGGTAAAGAATCTGCCTGCCAATGCAGAAGACACAGGTTCGATTGCTGGATAGGGAAGATCCCTTAGAGATGGAAATGGCAAGCCACTTCAGTATTCTTGCCTAGGAAATCCCATGGACAAAGGAGCCTTGCAAGCAGCAGTCCATGGCTTTGCAAAAGAGTAGGACATGACTTAGCAACTAAATAACAACAAACTGAGACCCAGAAAGGCTAACTTGTACTCATAAGAGGCATAATGAACCTCAAGCTAATGCTGTTTCTACATCCTCACATTCACCTTCCCAGTTCCCGTCCATTTGCGGATCAAGAAGGATTTGCCGTGTTTGTCTATGACTGTATTTGTCAGACCTGAAACCCTTTCTTCGGGGCTTGCATCAGCAGAACTGACCTTCAGTGTTCCTCCTTCCTCGCCATGGAGCATGAAACAAGGGGAGGAGGGTCTCATGGGCCAGTACCTCCACCCCTGAAGGACCCCCGACCTGGCCCCCCATTTTTGCACCCAGCTAGCCTCTTTATCCCTCTGGCCACCAGACCTGCTTGCTCCCTGCCCCTTGCAATGCCTGGATCGTCTTCTGGGTTATGGTCGCCCAACTAGAAAGAGAAGCCAGGTCTCCTACTACTACCCCAGGTGAACTATGCTCCTCCCCAGACTCTAACTTGTCGTCCCTCTTTATTTCCTTCTCTATTGGTAGCATCTTCTCCCCTCGTCTGTCCTGGCCTCTTGCCTGGCGGCCATCCATCTGTCCTTTTTGTAATTGTGCCGAAAAAGTAAAATCTCTGGATTGTTGTTTTCTCAAGTTCAGAGACCTGGGAAGGAAGAAGCAAAGCAAGTTGCTCACTAATATAAACATATTTTTTAAAATTTTTAGATTAAGCCTGAAAAGGAAGAGTCAGCAAAATTCCAAAGGCTTCCAGAAGCCTCCAGAGCCTCTGTTAGTGAACCCTCCTCATTCAGGAAATAAAACCTCCTGGCAAGTTTAGCCCTCAGATCCTCTGATCTGACCCCTCTGCCTTAGTTCAGATACCAGACCGTTTGAGATTCAGATTTCACATAATCTGGATAAATGCAAAGTCTCATTCTTCCATTTAAAGACACACAAAGTTTCAAAAAGATTGGATTATCTTTGCATTTGGCTTCCCAGGATGTGCTAGTGGTAAAGAATCTGCCTGCCAATGCAGGAGGCGTAAGAGACGTGGGTTGGATCCCTGGGTCGGGAAGCTCCCCTGGAGGAGGAAAATGGCAACCCACTCCAATATTCTTGCCTGAAAACTTTCTTGGACAGAGGAGCCTGACGGGCTACAGTCCATGGGGTCACAAAGAGTTGGACATGACTGAGCGTACACACACATCTTTACCTGGGTTCCCCTAAAGCAGAGCCCAAAACAAAAGCATGTGCAGAGAGTTTATTTGGGAAGTGGTCCCAGGGATCCAATACCTGATGCGAAGAGCCGACTCGTTGGAAAAGACCCTGATGCTGGAAAAGACTGAAGGCACAAGGAGAAGGAACGGCGTAGGGTGAGATGGTTGGATGGCATCATTGACTCAATGGACATGAATCTGAGCAAACTCCAGGAGAGAGAGAGAGACAAGGACGCCTGGTGTGCTGCAGTCCATGGGCCACGACTTAGCAACTGAACAACCCAGGGATCCAAAAATAGAGAAGAATGAAATGGGAGCGAGAGAGAGTCAGCACAAGGATGCGTCACGGAGATGACCCTCTGAGGGGCCTTGTGAAATACATCTCAGAATTGTGCGAGGAGGCATCATCCATCAGTCTCCGACTCCCATCGATCCAGGGTAGCTCCACAGGCACGAGCTCCCCCACACCTGAAGCTGATCATTAATCAGAGGAATCCCGGAGGCTTCTCCAAAAGGAACAATGGAGAGGTCTCGGGACAGGAAGCAAGAGCCACGTGCCAAGGCCAGAGGGCAGTACTTTCTGATTATACCTGCACAAAGCTAGATGAAGTCTGCAAGAGACGTCACTGCAGCCGTGGCTGGAATAAGAGGCGAGGCTAAGAGACTTATAGTCATATCCAGCTGGGGATCAATACAGGGCAGGGGCTGGAGGGGGGATGTATCTTAGCAGGGGTGAAAAACCATCTTTGAGCCTTGGTAGTTACACTCTCAAAATGAGTCAGCAGTGTCATGCATTTGCCAACCAAGCCAGCGGAAACTCAGCACAAGCCACAGAAATAAATAACGGCATGGGGACTTCCCTGGCGGTCCAATGGTTAAGACGCCATGGTTCCAATGCAGGAGACGTGGGTTTGATCCCTGGCTGGGGAACTTAGATCCTACATGCCATATGGTCCAAGCGAAATACATAAATAATAGAGCATCCAGAGGAGAGAGACATGGTGAGAAAGACATGGAGAAAATCAATTCATCGTGTCCTTGGCATGAGCATGGTACCCTCTTCCCTTGTAGCTCAGTTGGTCAAGAATCTGCCTGCAGTGCAGGCGACCCAGGTTTGATTCCTGGGTTGGGAAGATCCCCTGGAGAAGGAAATAGCAAGCCACTCCAATATTCTTGCCTGGAGAATCCCATGGATGGAGGAGCCTGGCAGACTACAGTCCATGGGGTCGCAAGAGTTGGACACATCTTAGCGACTAAACCACCACCACCACCCTGCTCATGGTAGATTCTCAGTGAATAGTGATTGGATGGCAGACGGAATGCATGGGTCAAAGGCAGATGGAGAATCCCAACAGATACAAGGGTGTCAGATAGGAGTCAGATAGGCCTGACTGTCCTCTGGCTCTGCAACTTGTTACTTGAAGTTCATTAGCAAGGGACCCCTCAGTTGCCATTTCCTGAACTCACGCTGACTATGCGTGAGTGACTGTGGACTCACTTCATGACTGTGTTCTCACCTGTCCTTCACAAAATGAAAAACAGACCTCCCACTTGTCAAGCTGGGCTTATCTCCATCTGGAGGAAGGGTATGTTTCTCTAACATGCAGGGTCACTGAATGGACACCCATCATTTCAAAAGGAGAAACAGGGTATATTATGGGCTAAGATCGTTGGCTTTGGAACAGATATGGGTTCGGATCCTGACCCTACTAATCACTGGTTGTGTAACCTTCAAAAAATTATTGATACTTCAATTCTCCGAGTTGTAGTTTGCTTATTTGTAACACGTGGCTCACAGGGTAATGTCAGAAGTTAGTTGTGAGCAGGAAGTATGCTTTATGGGAAGCACCCTTAGCCTCTCATAGGTGGTGCTCAGCAGATGATGACTACTGCTATCATTATTGCTGCTGTTCACCCTGAGCCCCATCACTCTGTGTTAGCCCCGTCCATGGCAGTCGCTGTCTTTAATAACACAGCTCCCTGCTTCTCTGCCCCACCTTTCACTGATTCATGATTCTTCTCCCCATTCTTGGCCCAGGCTTGGTCGGGAGTTCCTGCCATGACAAACAGGCCTGATAGTAAATGCTCAGTAAATACTAGCTGTCTGAATGGACATGGATGGATGAAGAAAGGAAGCATCCATGAATGGACTGGCTGTATCCAGAATCTTAAGGTCTCCTCACTCTCTGGCTCCAGCCCCAAAGACCTCAACCCCAGAAGCAGGTAGCAGAAATCACTACATGATTACAGGGCAATTGAAACAGTGAGGTGTGTTGGGAAAAGCATGGAATTTTCCGTCAGAGACCTGTGTTCAAATTCTATCTCAGTTGGGAGATGTCAGATGAACCAATTTCCTCTCCAGTTGCAGTCTCCCCATCTGGAAAATGACAATCATGCCCATACCGGTGATGGGTCCACCCTCTTCTTCCTGGAGGTGTTGTGCAAATTGAGATATTTCGTGTAATTGACTTGAAGCACAGGAGACGCCGTACAGGATTAGTTCTTTTCTGTATCTGCCCATGAACTTCTCACTTAGGAACCCAGACTAATGGGGCAGCCATAATCTCCCAAATTGCTGGTTGCAATGGCAGAGGGAAAAGGTGATCTGGAAGGCCTTAGATCTGCAACTAAATGCCCTAGCCTGGAGGTGACCCACATCACTTCAGCTCCCAATCCACTGGTCAGAAGAGTCAGATGAGTTCAGCCAACAGCAAGGGGTCCAGGAAATACAATCCTACCTTGTCCCCAGAAAACAGAGAGCTGGAAATATCCAGAAAATAGCACTAATGACCACCACATTTGTTCAGCTCCCTCTTGATTTCTTCAACAGCATGGTGGAATTCACTGCTTCAACCCTGTGAAAGTGAAAATGTCAGTCACTCAGTCGTGTCTAACTCTTTGTGACCCTATGGACTGTAGCCCACCAGCTTACTCTGTCTATGGGATTGTCCAGGCAAGACTCCTGAAGTGGGTTGCCACTTCCTGCTCCAGAGGATCTTCCTGGAATTTGGGGTGATCACCAAGGCCATGCAGGCTTCTGGAGGGCTGAACTCTCCTAGGGTCTCTGAGCACAAATCTGCTTTTCTAAAGCTTCCTGGGTCCTCAGAGCTGGTGTTTGGGGAGAGGACTGTGGGGTCCGTGCTGGGAGCCAGGAGATGAGGAAGACCTTGTTCTGCAGCCCTGAGCCCCAGAGGGCTGGCCCTGAACCTTCAAGCCATCCTCCTGTTGAGACCCAGCAGATACTAAAAATGAAGAAGATAGCCAAGCGGGGTTACAGAGCTCATGGCCTATTGTAAATGCTTGCTTTTCACTGACTAAAGCTCTTGCCACCCACCCACAGCCCAGTGATTGATGCACAACCTCACTGGGAAATAACTCTAAAGGTCTAGATGCGATGCCTTTCATGTGCATGAAAACTCCTCTGCCAAGGGGGAGTAAAGAGGTGGGAAAGGGACGTCGGTGTTGAGACTACTTGGAAAGTTTCCTCTGTGGGCTCCAGTCTCGGCTTGCAGGAAGCTGGCCGTGGCTTCAGTCTCATGGTTATGGGGTCAGTTCAGCCCCCCGAGGCAACACTATTTCATGTTTAAAGTCTGGGACTGTTCAATCTGGGCAGAGCACACAGCTGGGACTGAATCCAGCCCTGAAGTCTCCCCACAAGCCTCTCATCAGGCCTGTCCTTTTCCCCCTCTAGCAAGTCAGCCACTCATTTGGGACAACGCTCCTGGCTACTGGAGTGCGGATGTGATGGAGAGGCTGGGGCTGAGACCGGCAGTGGCCCTGAAGCCCTTGACACTTTAGGTAGAATTAGCTCTGCATAACAGCTTCTGACCACCCCAGAGGATCCAAAACCAGGTGTGGATGTGGCCTCACTAGGACCCACCCTGTCTCCAGGGGTTCATCCTATCCTTTTATCTTCTGCTTCTCCCCTTCTCTGCTGACCCAGCCTGTCCCCTCTCCTCAGGCTCTCACTGGTTCTCCTGACCGTGCTCCATTCCGGCCACACGCAGAAATGTCCCTCTTTCATTCATTCATTTACTAATTCATTCAAAACTTATGAAACATTTATTGAGTGCTGACTATCCCAGGCACTGTGCTGTGCCTTAAAGCCCCATCTGTAATCTTGATCAGAGCAGACATAGCTCCCACCTTCATAGACCTTTCATGCTCATAATAGAGAAAGAGCTTAACATCATACCTACAGCAACCCAATTTAAAAAATAATAATAGTGGGTAAAATCTTTGAACAGACATCTCACCAAAGATATACGGATGGATACAGGCAAATGAAAAGATGTTCAACATCAGTTAAGTCATTGGGAAAATGAAAACTAAAACCACAGTGAGATACCACCACACCCTTATTCAAGTGGCTATAACCCAAGAGACTGCCCATCCCGACACCTGGTGAGGAAGTAGCTGGGTTAAGCCTCTCATTCGCTGCTGGCAGGAGTTTAAAATGGTACAGCCACTTTGGCAAAGAGTTTGGAAGCTAGTAAAAAGTTAAGCAAGTACCAATGATATGATCCAGCCATTGCACTCCTAGATACTTACTCAAGAGAAATTAAAGCTTATGTTCATATGGAGACCTATACACAAACCTTCATTGAAGCTTTATTTGTAATAGCCCAAACTTGGAATCAACCCTGGCAACCATCTACAGATAAATGGATATACAAATGATGATACTTCCAGATAATGAAATACCTGTTGTTCAGTTGCTAAAAAACAGAATCACTGATACACTCAACATTGTGGATGAATCTCAAAATCATTATGCTGGGTGAAAGTGTGTATATGACAGGATAAAACATGTCTATACTCTAGGATCGTCCAGTTATTTTAGAAAGTTCTAGAAAATACAAACCAGAAAGCAGATCCATTGTTGGCCAGATGGGGGAAGGGTTGGGAGGGAGGAATCACAGAGGGTCATGAGGTAGACAACAGGTATGCTCATTATGTTGATTACAGTGTTGGTTAAATGAGGGAAAATGCATGTCAAAATGTATCAAGTTTTACACTTTAAACATAGGCAGACCAATAAAGCAATTTTTAACATTTCAACTACACGATGAATCACTTAATTATAGGTGAAATAAAGAGCTATAAGACAGGCATCTTGGAGACTTAGAATGTACAACGCATTAGTCTGGGGGTTAAAAAGCACTGAGGGAGAGCAAGGTCTAGGTTGAGATGGGAAAGGTGTGTTGGAAATGGTCGGGGTGAGGGCAGAGGGCTGAGTGGTGGGGGCTCTGGGGGAGAAAGACCAATCCTGGCTGGGGAACCTTGTCTTGGGCAACAGAGGCCTCCCATGAGGACCTTTACCCTCTTCATTGCCGTGGCTGGTCCCAGAATCATAACATGGTGGGGTCTCCCATTCTAGCCTGGGAAGCGGGGTCTACACAGGCCCCATGCTGAGCCCTGAGCCCATTCGAGGCCCGGTGACAGCCTCCAAGGCACAGCTACCCTCGCTCCAGCTGGCAGAGTCAGCAGCCCGACTGTCCATTCCTTCTGTGTTTGGAGCAGCCAGACACTCTTCGATCTGGAATCTCGGTTAGAATCATCAGCTCTGCAACCTTGCGGGCCTCAGTTACCTCCTCTGTAAAGCGAGGATGATAATAGCAGAGATTCACTGGATTGTTCTGAGGATTAAATGAGCTGACACTTAGAAAGCATTTGGAAGATTGCCTTATTCCTTTGACTATAAATGTAAAATGAAATGCTGTTCCACCCAATAAATATCAGGAACTCCCAGGAGGGCAGTGATGTGTCAGGGAGGAAGGGGCGTGTCAGGTGGCAGCGGTAGCCTGGCCTTTCTGAGCTCGAGGGCATAGGCGTCTCTTCCAGCTCAGACATACCAAGACACTTCAGTGCTGTGCCTTTGGGCAATTTTGGCATCAAAAGTCTTCAGGGCTCCTCCTATCTGGCCATGAGGTCCCCACTGAGATTTCTCTGGCTGGAGTGAACTTCTTGATCGCCCAGAATTTCCCCAGCTTTTGTTGTATGCGTTTGTATGTACACACACACACACACACGCATCTTTGCTTGGGAATGCTGGGCCCACAGACGGATGGATTCTTTCCCTGTCTTGCTTTCTGTTTTACTCTTTGTTCTTCACCAGCTCAAAAGAGAAGGCTTAAAATGCCTCTGCTTAGGGCTAGCTCTTCCATTCATGCCAAGCAAGTTACCTTCCCCTGCTTTGTAAATGGAGAACAGCCCATTCTTCCAGTGGCGGGCTCACACTGTATAAAGTCCCCTTTGATCCTCAACACCCTTGTGCACCTGGCAGAGCTGCAGATGAGGAAACTGAGGCTCAGAGAGCTAAAGGCAGTCGTGTCTGGTGAGAGCACCTGCCGTGAGGAGTCACCATCAACCCCATCACGTGCCCTGCATGCGCAGGCTATGTACATTACAGAAGACCTCCCCACGTGTGACCCCGTGTAGGAGCCCCACAAAACCCTCAGAGGGAGGAAGAGGGCAGCTGTTATTGCTCCTGATTTGCAGATGAGAAAACAAAGGTTTGGGGGATTAGTGGTAATTCCCACATTCCATGGCAAGTTGACTCAGTTAAATTCAACAAACATTTATTGAGCACCTAAAATGTTTCAGGGCTTCCCCGGTGGCTGTCCACCTGCAGTGCAGGATCCCTGGGTTGCGAAGGTCCCCTGGAGGAGGGCATGGCTCCAGCGTTCTTGCCTGGAGAACCCCAAGGACAGAGGAGCCTGGTGGGCTACAGTCCATGGGGTCGCAAAGAGTCAGACAGGACTGAAGACTAAGCTCCCAAGACGTGTCAGCCCCTGTTCTAGGTCTTGGGGAATAAAAAGGAACCAGACAAGGCTCCCCACCCTTGGGGAACCAATTTTGGGATCAGGTGGCAGGGGCTGAGGTGGGCGCTCAGAGGACTCTGGGGCAGCTCACGGAAGAGGGGGTTCTGGAAGACGTGACATGCGAGTGTTGAAGAATGGAACAGCTCAGTAAAGGTGAGAAGAACATTTGAACATCAGGAACTGAAAACAAGCTCGAGGGAAGCACAGGCGTGTGGTGTGTGGTGTGTGTGGTCTATGTGGTGTGTGTGCACGTAGCGGGTCAAATGTTTGGCAGATCTCAGTGGTCAGAGTGTGGTCTATGAAGTCAGAAAACATAGGTTCCAATCCTGCCTCCATTGCTTTCAGTAATTGGATCTTGGGGGCATTACAGAACATCCCTGTGCTTCAGTTTTCCCATCTCTAAGAGGGGATAATGGTAAGTTCTGTTTTGAGGCATTACTGTGAAGATTTTATTAGGCAATACTTAAGAAGCTCCTCCTAATAACATATGGCACAGAGTGAGCACACGATGTGTTGTTGTTGTTGCTGTTGTTGTTATTGTGTGCTCACTAAATTGTGTCCGACTCTTTTGTGACCCCATGGACTGTAGCCTACTGGGCTCCTCGCTATTTTTTCGCTGACGCTAACAGAACTTTCCAGACCTTCCTCAAAGGACTTCTGAGAACTTGAGCTGGAAAAAATCACAAAGCCATTGGGTTCAGGTGTGGCCCATCATATTTGCCAAGTAAACCAAGAGCAGGCTATGACTTCACACTGGAAAGTGACCTTGGAAGGAGGAAGGTACAGAGAGAGAAAAAGCAAAGCTTAGCTGGGAGGAAGGTATATGCAGGGTGTTAAGGAAACAGCAAGTTTAGAGGTCTTTGTTTAAGGGAAAGACTCTTATATAAAAGGAGACAAACTTACTCCATTTGACTCTTGCTTGGCGGCGGTAAGGAGATACCCCTCGTCCAAGGTAAGGAGCAGTGGCTGCGCTTTGCTGGAATAGCCATGAAGAGATACCCAACGCCCAAGGTAAGAGAAACCCAAGTAAGATGGTAGGTGTTGCAAGAGGGCATCAGAGGGCAGACACACTGAAACCATACTCACAGAAAACTAGTCAATCTAATCACACTAGGACCACAGCCTTGTCTAACTCAATGAAACCAAGCCATGCCCGCGGGGCAACCCAAGATGGGCGGGTCATGGTGGAGAGGTCTGACAGAATGTGGTCCACTGGAGAAGGGAATGGCAAACCACTTCAGTATTCTTGCCTTGAGAACCCCATGAACAGTATGAAAAGGCAAAATGATAGGATACTGAAAGAGGAACTCCCCAGGTCATTAGGTGCCCAATATGCTACTAGAGATCAGTGGAGAAATAACTCCAGAAAGAATGAAGGGATGGAGCCAAAGCAAAAACAATACCCAGTTGTGGATGTGACTGGTGATAGAAGCAAGGTCTGATGCTGTAAAGAGCAATATTGCATAGGAACCTGGAATGTCAGGTCCATGAATCAAGGCAAATTGGAAGTGGTCAAACAAGAGATGGCAAGGGTGAACGTCGACATTCTAGGAATCAGTGAACTAAAATGGACTGGAATGGGTGAATTTAACTCAGATGACCGTTATATCTACTACTGCAGGCAGGAATCCCTCAGAAGAAATGGAGTAGCCATCATGGTCAACAAAAGAGTCCGAAATGTAGTACTTGGATGCAATCTTAAAAACGACAGAATGATCTCTGTTCATTTCCAAGGCAAACCATTCAATATCACAGTTATTCAAGTCTATACCCCAACCAGTAATGCTGAAGAAACTGAAGTTGAACAGTTTTATGAAGACCTACAAGACCTGTTAGAACTAACACCCAAAAAAGATGTCCTTTTCATTATAGGGGACTGGAATGCTAAAGTAGGAAGTCAAGAAACACCTGGAGTAACAGGCAAATTTGGCCTTGGAATGCAGAATGAAGCAGGGCAAAGACTAATAGAGTTTTGCCAAGAAAATGCACTGGTCATAGCAAACACCCTCTTCCAACAACACAAGAGAAGACTCTACATATGGACATCACCAGATGATCAACACCGAAATCAGATTGATTATATTCTATGCAGCCAAAGATGGAGAAGCTCTATACAGTCAAAGAAAACAAGACCAGGAGCTGACTGTGCCTCAGATCATGAACTCCTTATTGCCAAATTCAGACTTAAACTGAAGAAAGTAGGGAAAACCGCTAGACCATTCAGGTATGACCTAAATCAAATCCCTTATGATTATACAGTGGAAGTGAGAAACAGATTTAAGGGCCTAGATCTGATAGATAGAGTTCCTGATGAACTATGGAATGAGGTTCATGGCATTGTACAGGAGACAGGGATCAAGACCATACCCATGGAAAAGAAATGCAAAAAAGCAAAATGGCTGTCTGGGGAGGCCTTACAAATAGCTGTGAAAAGAAGAGGGGCCATAAGCCAAGGAGAAAAGGAAAGATATAAGCATTTGAATGCAGAGTTCCAAAGAATAGCAAGAAGAGATAAAAAAAGCCTTCCTCAGCGATCAATGCAAAGAAATAGAGGAAAAGAACAGAATGGGAAAGACTAGAGATCTCTTCAAGAAAATTAGAGATACCAAGGGAACATTTCATGCAAAGATGGGCTCCATAAAGGACAGAAATGGTATGGACCTAACAGAAGCAGAAGATATTAAGAAGAGATGGCAAGAATACACGGAAGAACTGTACAAAAAAGATCTTCACGACCCAGATAATCATGATGATGTGATCACTAATCTAGAGCCAGACATCCTGGAATGTGAAGTCAAGTGGGCCTTAGAAAGCATCACTACGAACAAAGCTAGTGGAGGTGATGGCATTCCAGTGGAGCTGTTTCAAATCCTGAAAGATGATGCTGTGAAAGTGCTGCAATCAATATGCCAGCAAGTTTGGAAAACTCAGCAGTGGCCACAGGACTGGAAAAAGTCAGTTTTCATTCCAATCCCAAAGAAAGGCAATGCCAAAGAATGCTCAAACTACCTCACAATTGCACTCATCTCACATGCTAGTAAAGCAATGCTGAAAATTCTGCAAGCCAGGCTTCAGCAATACGTGAACCGTGAACTCCCTGATGTTCAAGCTGGTTTTAGAAAAGGCAGAGGAACCAGAGATCAAATTGCCAACATCCGCTGGATCATGGAAAAAGCAAGAGAGTTCCAGAAAAACATCTATTTCTACTTTATTGACTATGCCAAAGCCTTTGACTGTGTGGATCACAATAAACTGCGGAAAATTCTGAGAGAGGAAGGAATAGCAGACCACCTAACCTGCCTCTTGAGAAATCTGTATGCAGGTCAGGAAGCAGCAGTTAGAACTGGACATGGAACAACAGACTTGTTCTAAATAGGAAAAGGAGTACTTCAAGCCTGTATATTGTCACCCTGCTTATTTAACTTCTATGCAGAGTACATCATGAGAAACGCTGGACTGGAAGAAACACAAGCTGGAATCAAGATTGCCGGGAGAAATATCAATCACCTCAGATATGCAGATGACACCACCCTTATGGCAGAAAGTGAAGAGGAGCTAAAAAGCCTCTTGATGAAAGTGAAAGAGGAGAGTGAAAAAGTTGGCTTAAAGCTCAACATTCAAAAAACGAAGATCATGGCATCTGGTCCCATCACTTCATGGGAAATAGATGGGAAACAGTGGAAACAGTGGCAGACTTTATTTTGGGGGGCTCCAAAATCACTGCAGATGGTGATTGCAGCCATGAAATTAAAAGATGTTTACTCCTTGGAAAAAAAGTTATGACTAACCTATATAGTATATTCAAAAGGAGAGACATTACTTTGCTGACTAAGGTCCATCTAGTCAAGGCTATGGTTTTTCCTGTGGTCATGTATGGATGTGAGAGTTGGACTGTGAAGAAGGCTGAGTGCCAAAGAATTGATGCGTTTGAACTGTGGTGTTGGAGAAGACTCTTGAGAGTCCCTTGGACTGCAAGGAGATCCAACCGGTCCATTCTGAAGGAGATCAGCCCTGGAATTTCTTTGGAAGGAATGATGCTAAAGCTGAAGCTCCAGTACTTTGGCCACCTCATGAGAAGAGTTGACTCACTGGAAAAGACTCTGATGCTGGGAGGGATTGAGGGCAGGAGGAGAAGGGGACGACCGAGGATGAGATGGCTGGATGGCATCACGGGCTCAATGGACATGAGTCTGAGTGAACTCCGGGAGATGGTGATGGACAGGGAGGCCTGGCGTGCTGCGATTCATGGGGTTGCAGAGAGTCGGACACGACTGAGCGACTGAACTGAACTGAACTAGAGGCCAGACAAGGGCAAAATAGACTAATGGAGAAAAGTTTCAACATTAGTCAGAGCAATGGAATAGGTTGCCTTAAAGGTAGTGAGCTTTCTGCCAGTTGTCCTTTCTGTTTAGGGGTATTTCAAGGAGAAGCTGGGGACCATTTGCTCTATCTTGCATTGGGTAGCCAGGATTACCTCTGAAGTCCCAGTGAGCTACTGAGCTAGCTCATTTGGTCCAGATATGCACAAGATGGAGAAAAGGAGAGGAGCCTGGAAAGGAGCACTGAACTGCCTCCCTGTGGCCATTAAGGCTCATCCCTTTGAATTAGGGATTGGCTAGTACAGAAATGAAAGAATGATAGATTGTCCTATCAGTCATTTTCACTTTAGTATAAATTAGACAGAAAGATCATTTTCTGCATGACAGCTGACTGATGATAGAAGAGGATAGAAGATACCAAGAGAAAAGAGAATAAAATGGGCAGTGCTCTGGAACAAACTGCATTAATCTCAATTTTGTCGAAGAACAGCCCTGACAGCAACCAAAAAGGAAAGAAAAATAAATATTCAGTGGTGAACTCCTACCATCATTTATTCGTTTCAGCAACGAACTCTGGAGTACCGAGTACATATCACACTGTGTGCAGGGCAGTGGGGACACTGAACGAATCAAACACAGCTCCAGCCCCCAGGCTACTGGGAGACACACATGGAACTCCCAGTCATAAACCAGCATGGCCAGTGCTGGGATGGAAGGATGTGCTCAGCAGGGCATGATGTTTCCCGTCAACTGTGCCCCAGGCCGTTCTCTCAGAACCACCCCTTCCTCCTGGGAGGAACAGATACCCATTTCACAGACAGCTAAACAGAGGCCCAAAGAGCAACCTCTTTGGGAAGCAGCAGAGTCAGGACTAGAACAGCACTGACTCAAAAGCTAGGCCCCTTTTCCCAAACACAAACACATTCCTTGGGGTCAGTTCCTGGAACATCCCCCAGCCCACGGGCCCTCCCACTCCATGGGTGGGCTTGCTCACCCCCTCCTTCCTTCCCGTGCTCCCTCTCCAGGGTAAGGAATACAGACCACGGCTGGTGAACGCCTGTCTGGAGCTGAGCGGGTGGATAATTTGAATCTGAGTGAAGCCATCTGCTTCAGGCCCCTGGGGGTCTGCAGCGGCCAGGCCAGTGCAGCTGCTCCCGACCCGACCCTGCAGGCAGCTCTCTCTGTGGAGCCCCTACATGCAAACAGTTTAAACATCTCCAACCATAAGAAGGCCTGGCCGCCTTCCCAATCACAGGGACTTGAGTCAGGGCTGGGGGCATGGTCAGGTTTTTATTTCCTGGGTGCTCTATTTTCTCAGGGGTCCTGAGCCAGAGCTGCAGGGATGGGGGCAGGAGGATGGGGAGGGTAGGCAAAAGTTACCAAGGGCCATCAGGAAATTGTAGAGATGGGCAGCATCTCAGCCATAACACATGGGCCCTTCCTCCCTCCAGAAGGGCAAACTGAGACCCAGGGAAAAAGCAGGAGTGGGCTAAGATCCCAGTGTAAGATCCCATCTTCAAGGGTCACCTCACACATTGCTGGGGGACAGGAGAGGCAGTTGAGGGTGGCAGGGACGGGGGGAGGTGACAATCAAACCGAACAGCCAGGCTCACAAGGAAATCCTACCCCACGACACAAAGAACGGTACCCACAGGACCTTGCCTTATCTTGCCAACCTCTAAGGTTGGTATAGTGGTTTCCCTGGTGGCTCAGACAGTAAAGCATCTGCCTGCAGTGCGGGAGACCCGGGTCGATCCCTGGGTCGGGAAGATCCCCTGGAGAAGGAAATAGCAACCCACTCCCATGGATGGAGGAGCCTGGCAGGCTACAAGTCCATGGGGTCGCAAAGAACTGGACACAACTGAGCAAAGGTTGGCGTGTGGATGAGGATCCCAGGACACAGAGAGGTTATGTACCTTGCCCAAGATCACACAGCTGTGAAGTGCCTTTACCCACCTGAAGCGGTGCAGAGCCGGAGTGAGCCCTGAGTTCAGGGCTGGACTGCTGTCTGGGTTCAAACCCAGCTCTGTCACTTCCAGGCTGTGTGAACTTGGGGAACTTGCTTTTCTGAGCCTCACTTAACCCCTTCTTTAAAATGGGGCCAACAGTATACACCTCATGCTGCTGTGACAATTGCATCAGCTGAGATGGGTAAAAGACTCAGCTGTGCCTTGGTAACAAAGCAAGTTCTTCACGCGTGTTAATTGCTGTTACTACCGCGGTCTGTTCTCAGCAGAATGGGCAGGGGAATCCTTTGAAAAGGTAAGTCTGATCGTCTCACTCCACTGGCTTTCCCTCCACCCAGAACAAAAGTTCAAGTCTTAACCATGACCTCTGACCGGCCTCCATCACCACCCTGGCCCCACTTCCATCCCTCTCCCACCCCTGACACGGCAGTCTCCTGCCTCAGGGCCTTTGCGCTGGTTCTTCCTTCTACCTGGAACACTTGGCCCCCAGGGATTAGCACAGCTCCTCCTTCAAGCATCTGTTCCAATGTCTTCTCTGTGAGGTCTGTCTTGACACCTGCTTCAAAACCGTCACCACCACCCACGTCCTGGCTTGATTTGCTCTGTGGCATTCGTTGCCAGCAGACTCTCCAAAAGACGGCTTGCTTAGTTAGTTATTATTACGACTGTGTCATCTTTCTCCCCCAGAGGAAAACAGTTCATGATGGCAGGGATATCTGTGCTCTGTTCTGTGTCTCCAGCCTAGAACCTGCCTGGCACAAAAGCGGGGCCCCGGGAAATACGGTTTCAATGAAGGAATGAATGAGTGACTGCATCCATCTGTCACTACACTTGAAAGTCAGGAGTCTAACACCAAAGAGACCAAGTCCCAAGGCTCAGAGGCAAGCCTGGAGGGGAGCAGAGCCAGGAGGCCGGGGCAAGGCAAGGACTTGAGGAAGGAAGAGTCTGAACCCCACACCCAATGCCCAGCACAAGTCAGACACACATGAAATTCTTGTTGGGAGACTGGCAGGCAGGAGGGAGGAAGAGTTATTTACAAAACACCTACTAGGCACTAAGGAAAAAACCAACTAAGATATTAGTTCATTCACAGACAAGTCATTAGACAGCCCTGTACCAGACTGCTCTAGGGCCCCAGGAGCCTACATCCTGAATAGAAACAGGGAGGTATGATGTTCAGGATCCCTGCCCTCTCTGACGTCACTGTCTTGTAAGAAGAAAGACACTAACCAGCTCTATATGTTGCATATTAACATCAGACCCATTTCACAGATGAGAGAGCAGAAGCTTGGGGCATTTAGGCATCCCGGCTGCTGGGTGGCAGAGCCAGGTCAAGAATCAGCTGGGCCTGCCTGGCTCCCAGCCCCCTTCTTCCTCCCAGTTGAGTGTGGCTGCTGGCTGGTACTCGGGTGGGTGGGTGTGGTCATGGGGACCGGGGCAGTGGGAAGGCAGGAAGAAGGGCCTGCGCAAAGGGGCAGAGAGGGAACACGGGGAGCCAGGTGCCGGCCAGGGAGAAAGTCACTTGACGGTGCAGCAGAAGAAAGCGAAATCAGAGACCGGGAGGAAACCAGCTGCAGAGCCTGCAGACAGATGGCTTCGGTTTTCTGCTTCAGGAGCTAGGGAGGCATGAAGGTCTGTGAGCTCAGGGCTCTTGAAGAGCAGCCTGGCAGCTTGCATCGGACTAATGAGAATCCAGTGGCAAGGAGGAGGCCTGGGGACTTCCCTGGTTGTCCAGTAGTGAACAATCTGCCTGCCAGTGCAGGGGACACGGGTTCAATCCCTGGTATGGGAACTAAGATCCCATGTGTCGCTTGTGGTGGAGCAACTAAATCTAGGCTTCACAATGAGAAGCTTTTGCACCACAACTGGAGAAAGCTCTGTGCAGCAATGAAGACCCAGAGCAGCCACTAAATAAATAAAACTGTAATTTAAAGTAAGGGGTGGGGGGGAAGGAGGTCTGGCCAGAAGCTGTCACCATAGGTAAGGAAAGAGGTGATAAGTGTCATGGGTGGAGGAAGCCACTGGAAGGGACAGCAGCAAGGCCGTCAACAAGGAAGGATTGAAGGGACTTGGAGGCCAACAGAGCCTAGAGGGCTGAGGCCAAGCGTCCTTAAGGTAATGCCTTAGATGGAAACCAGAAATCACAAGGTGTTTTTCCCCGGTCACTGAAACTGTCCTGAGTCAAAGACAGCTTTAAAGAAGGAAAAATGCAGAAGTGACAGTCACAAAGCCCCTGGGATGGGCCGAGAACTGGGCGGGACACACCATCTCTTGTGAGTTTCACCCCACTGGGTGTAGAAGGGGACTTTCACAAATTTATGGAGAAATATTTTACGGATCCTATAATCTACCTATGTCAAGTTTACAATGAAATGATTTTTAGTAACCTAACCTGAGTTTTAGAACATTTTCATCGCCCCCAAAAAGACCCATTTATGTTCATCCTTGTTCTTCCCTCTGCATGTGCCAGGCCTACTTTCTGCCTCTATAGGTTGGTTGCTTTCTAGACAGTCTTTATAAATGGAATCACACAATAGGTCTCTCATGTTTGGTTTCTCCCAAATAACATAATGGTGTTGAGGTTCATCTCTCCTCTCATACATATCAGTAGACTGTTTCCAGGCTGAACAGTATTCTGTCATGTGCGTAGGCCACGTTTTGCTTATCCATCCATGAGCTGATGGACATGCATGTTTTCAGTTTTGGCTGTTATGAATAATGAATAACACCGCCACGAACATTCATGCACAAATCTTTGTGTGACCTATGTTTTCAGTTCTCTTGGATGGAATGGAATTGCTGGGTCATATGGAAACTTTCACTGTTTAAGAAATGTGCACCAAAAAAAAAAAAAAAATGAAATGTGAACAGTCTTAGCCCACCATTAAGAGATGCTAGCAGCTAGAAATGCCTGGGGACCCTCACCTGGGCCCAGACTACTTGTGGGGAGCCCCAAAGGCATTTCCCCAACTGGAACCAGTGTTGCAACTGGATGGGCCCTTGTGGTTCTTATTATAAATGTAAGGTGCAGCTCAGAAACCACCATCAGGGAACTTTGGGAAAAACCAAGACTTATTACTTGCCCCTTGAGGGCACATGACATGCTCAGGGCCACAGGGTAAGGTCACAGGAAGAGAGAGAGACAGAGGACCTGGGGTTGAGGATGGATTTTGCAGGTTCGCTCTCTACTGGTGACCTGAGAACATAAGAACAGGAATTAACACATGGGTATGGAAAAGCAGGGTCACCCCAGCAATCAATCATCTGGGTCACCCGGGGCTTTTCCAAAGGGGAGCTTCATGCGTGGCTCTGTATATCTAGCTGTTTAGCTGGCAATGTGTTTATCGAGATGGGTATCTTTGAAATGGATGCCTCTGCCATCGAAAGCTTAAGGTCAAGCACTTACAATGAAAAAAAAAAAAAGCTCATTATCAGGCTTTTATACTACAGTATTGCTACCATCATTTTTCCTAGGAGGATACTGAAGTTCAGAGAGGTCAAGTGAATTGCCCTGTGCCACCTGGTCATAGCCCAGTAAGGGAAGTGGATTGATTACAATCACGGACTGTAGATGTCACTTAGTACTGCTCGCTTTTGAAAAGGATCTCGCCCACAGACCTACCCGTTGTCCAATGCCAGCAAGTCCGCCATTAGCACATCTTCCATTGTGTTAAGCACAGCATCTCTTCATTCTCAACTGCAAGCTGAATTCCCTGGCCGTAGGGATGTGTTAATTCCCAACGACCTTTCTGTAAATGATCTCCAGCCAGCAAGCTTGAAGCCTGCGAAAGGAGGAGAAAAAGGAGACTAGTCAGGTATAAAGAGGACCTGGGAAAGAGGCAAAGATATTTGCCTGGACTGGTCCTGACCCAGGGAGTGTCCAGTTCCCTTCAGTCCCTGTTCACTGGGTGTCTACCCTGGCCTAGGCCCTGCGCTGGGCACTTCGAGTGAGACAGAGCCAATCAGACCTGACTCTGCGCTTAGGAAGCTCACAGCCCATTGGGGCAAGTGGATTCACCATCACACACCAAAGAGGTGTGATCTTGGGGTAGACACCAGGACTCTCAGAGCCAGAGCAGAGAGAGACCAACTCCTGTTGGGGGAGACAGGAAATTTTTCCTGGATGACGTACCATTTGAATGGAGGCTGAGGAAGCGCTTTCCAGGCAGAGGACTCAGCACGAGTGGCAGGGAGATTCCAGGTGGACCCATGGGCATCTCCCATCACCTGGAGATTGAACACTGAGGTTAGAAGACCGACCACTCAAATGCCTCCGAGGCTGAATGACCAACCGGACCAGTAAATCTGGCCCGACAAGGAGATGTCATGAGCTGGGGCCACAGTATCCTGTCTCCGAGGGTGGCTGCTCTTCAGTTTGAGTCAATCGTCTCCACGTGGGAATACCATCAGAACTGCCATCTTCAATGTTTAAAAAAAAAAAAACCAAATATTTTTATGAAATATCCAGATTTGGCAGTGCCAGAAATACATTTCAAATTCTTTAAACTCACCTGTGGGACTGTTGGAGAAGGCAATGGCACCCCACTCCAGTACTCTTGCCTGGAAAATCCCGACGGAGGAGCCTGGTGGGCTGCAGTCCATGGGGTTTCTAAGAGTTGGACACGACTGAGCAACTTAGCAGCAGCAGCAGCAGTGGGACAGACTGTGTCCAAGTGCCTCTGGTCTGCAACCACTGGCCAATTTGCCGGGTCCAGGTATTTATCCCTGGACTCCCTACCCTCTCTTGGTCTTTGAGAGCTGGTCTTCCAGCCTGAGGGTTCCTCCAGCTCAAAACGAATTGGTTGGGGAGGGAGGTGGGAGGGGAGATCAGGGTGGGGGACACTTGTATACCCATGGCTGATTCATGCCAGTGTGTTACAAAAGCCACTACAATATTGTAATTAGCCTCCAATTAAAATAAATTAATTTGAAAAAAAAAAAGGAGGGGGGGATTGGCTGTAACAGGAGCCAATCAGAGCTCAGAAGAGAGAAGGGGGGATGAGCACTCCAGACAAAAGAGAAAGGAGATGAGCAGACGTCAAACCCCACCAGGAGCGAATGCACGGGATTGACGGATTCTAATTACATCTCATTCTAATCCTTAACATTTATCTAAAAAGTGACGAGAGGCAGGCATGAGGGCAGTCACGAGCGTGCTCAGCCCCAGGGTTGCCGTGTGTCTAATTAGAAGTTTTCTCCCTCTTGATCACCTAAAGTCAAATTCATTTACTCTGCTCGAATTGAGGGTTTAATTGGTTCTTGTTTATCCTTCTCCTGTCTTCTCCCCCATCGCCTTTGCCTTCTTCCAGAGGGCCTCTCTGCGTGCCGGGAGCAGGCCACGGCCTCTCATTATGCAAGGGAATCTCCCTGTAAGGAGACCCGTTTGCGACTGTTCATGCCAGCCTGCGGCCGCAATGACATTAGCCCAGGGGCACAAGTATTATCGAGGCCACGGTGGAGCAGGGCCTTGTGGTGACGTCTGATGGGAACTCAGGGTGCACTTTTGGTCTAGGCGCCCTATCCCTCCCTGCTGGGTCAAAAGGCGCCCTGTCTGCTCAGTCTATTGTATGACTGAGTGGGCTTCATATCCCAGTTCTGGAGGAAAAGTGGTGGGAAACACCAGTGAGGGACCGAGCCCCCTACATCCGAGGATGTGGTGAAGACACTAAAACCACTTAATTCTTTTGCCAAGTAACGAGGTTTCTTCCCCATTTTTTGTAGCCTCTCTCCTCCCTTGTCAATTAACGTCAAACATGGCAGCTTCTCTTTGCGGGCAGAGAAGGTGGGAGGCAGCTACTGACCCACAAGAAATCTCTCTTCCGAATCAGACCCTCTCTGGATGCCAGGGAGAGGAGGAAGAGGAGGTCCAAACACGGGCAGAGAGTTCTGGCCTCAAGTCCTGGCTGTGCGGTGGCTGGAGACAGCATTGATGCAGACTGGAGCTGGACTAGGACCCATCTCAGTCGCATACCAGCCCTGTGACCCCAGGAGCATCCCTCTTTGTGATAGAGCGTTAACATGAACTTGCTGGGAAGACTCAATGTACCTGCCACGTGGCAAGAACTCATCACACACCAGATGGCAGAGCAGTGTGTTATGTTGTTCGGACCACTTAGCAAGGCATCTGGCACACAGTTAGTGCTCAATAAATAATTATCACTACTATTACCAGGTTAGCTGACCTGTCTGGGCCTCGGGCTTCCCCATCTGTGAACTGGGGGTAATCACTGCCCCCTCCCTGGCTCTTGGAGTTGTCAAGAGAAGGAAATGTGTTCATTGGTATTGAGGGAACAGCGTCTGGCACAGGGTTAGGGTTCTCTGTTATGTTAGCAATGATTATTCCAGTAGCTCTCTGAGAGTGGGCAAGTCACTTTACTCTGGACCTTAGTCTGCTCATCTGCAAAAAAAAATAAATGAAAGATAAAAAAAATTATAGCACCATCTGTCCTGGCTACCTCACAGGGTTGTTGTGATAATGAAATGAGATAGTGTTGATAAAAACATTTGGTGATCTGTAAGTGTTCTACAAGTGTTAGCTGTCAGCATCACTCCATTAAAAGGTAATTAGTTGGTAAATAAAGGGAAAGAATGAAGCATTTATCCTGCCTTTTCCATGCATACTGTGCCACTGGGTACCCAAATCGTAGATAAGGGACATTTCTCCTTTTAGAAGTATTCCTGCCTGCAGATGAAGAAAGGATGCTAGAATGAGAATCTCACCGTTTGCAACCCCTAATGGATAAATGGACCTAGATCTTGAACATCCACAGCTGCTGACATCCCCCAGCAGGCTCTGGGTGTCTCCCAACGGAAAAGCCAAATTTGAATCTGCTCAAGCCTCAAAAACTAATTGTCAATTTACTGGGACTACAGAAGACAGAGGGATGAGTTAGAGAACACCATGGGAATGAAACCAATAAAGTCCACACAGGGAAAACACAGGACAAGCATCGTTTTCTTTAAAAAAAAAAAAATTAAAAGGAGAGAGGTAGTCACTTTGGCAGACAGTTTGGTGGTTTCTTATACAACTAAACTACTCTTACGATTCAATCCAGCAATTGTGCTCTTCGTATTTACCCAAAGGTAGTTGGAAAACTATGTCCACGCCAAAACCTACACACGGATATTTATAGCAGCTTTACCTGTAATTGCCAAAACTTGGAAGCAACCGAGATGTCCTCCAGTAGGTAAATGGATAAACTGCGGTACCTTCAGACAGTGGCGCATTCGGTGTTAAAAAAGAAATGAGTTATCAAGCCGTGAAAAGACTAGAAGGAAACTTAAATGTATATCAGTAAGTGAGAGAAGCCGATCTGAAAAGGAGACATATTGCTTAAATCCCACCATATGACATTTTGGAAAAGGCAAAACTATGGACACAGTAAAAAGATCAGTGGTTGCCAGGGTTTATGGGAGGCATGACTAGGCAGAATGCACAGAATTTTTAGGGCAGTGAAAATACTCTGTGTGATGCTATAATGACGCATACATGTCATTATACATTTGTCCAAGCCCATAGCATGTACAACACCAAGAATAAACCCTCGTGTACACTATGGACTCAGGGTGATTACAAAGTGTCAGTGTAGGCTCGCTGATTGTAACAAATGCAGCTCTACGGCTCGGACGTTGAAAACGGGCTGACTGTGCCAGGCTGGAAACACGGGATGTACAGGAACTCTCTGCACCTTCCTCTCAATTTTGAACCTAAAACTGTTCCAAAAGACAAAGTCTATTTTTAAAAATGAAAGAGAGGAATTGAGAAGGATTATAGATTAAAAGAGACAGATATATCAACCAACCTCCTTAGGCTCCTGATTCAAACCAACTATAAAATAAGCTTAAGAGGTGTGTGAGGCAACTGGAAATTTGAACAGTCACTGGATATTTGATGACATTAAGAATTTATTCTTAATTCTTTAGTGGAATAACTGTATTATGGTTATGTAAAAAAGTGTAGAAAAATGTACCAAGCTGAATATGGATAGAATATACAGTGCCTGGGGTATATTCACTTCAAAATGATACAGGGGAATGGGGAGATGTAGACGTGAAGCATGATTGATCACTGTTGAAGCTAGATGACAGATGGAGGAGCTATCAATATAATAGTCTCTCTACATTTATATATGTTTGAATTGTTCCCCAATAAAACATCAAAGGGAAAAGTTAAATTAGCCAAAGACCAGCCTGGATCGGGGATTCTGAGATGACATGCTCTGCAAATGCTTTAGGGATCCTTTTGAGAAAGTCAGAAGGCCAATCTTCCTAAGGCCATTGGACCACCCTTCGAGTCCCTGATAAACTTGTTCCTTTGGGTGCCCATAATTATACTCTCCGAGATTATACAGGGGGTGATTTTTATAGTTATTTTAAATGAACAGCTAGGGCTTCTCACCTTCTGAGGCAAGTCTGGGATAATCAGGGAAGGCTACTTGAAGGAGGTGACCTAAAAGAAGGAAAGTGGGATAGTCTAGCAAAGCAAAGGCTCAAAGCAAAAGTTCACAGCTATCCTGGGACGGTAAGGGGAAAGGTTTGGTCGAAGCAAGGAAGGGGAAATGCAGGTGCTAAATTGAAAGCCAGACTGGAACTTTGAATGCTGGGTGAAGAAGTCTGATTTCCTTGTATTTGCATAACTCAATAGCTCCATAACGCCCACAGCAGAGTCAAGTGTTTTTCTATGACTTAATGGGGTAGTCTTATGCAAGCCGGATTAGCAGAGGAAAAAAATAGAGGGAAAGATGAAGGAGGCAGAAAGGGAGGGAAGCAGGAAGCCTCATATCTCAGATGGCTGTGGACATAAACCAGCATTTCTCAAAGGAACCTCGAGGAGCCTTGGCCCCTCAAGATCCTCCACAAAGAGGACAGGAGTTTGAGAAATACTGCACTGACTTCTCTTACCATCACACTTCTTATCAGCATATAAAGGTCCTGAGAAGCCCAAAAACAAGTAAGTCATTTTCATTTTATTTAAGCATTTTGTCACAAAATACCCCCCTCTCTCTCCATTTTTAGGAAACTGTGGCCCAGACCACCAGGCGGTTGTGACAAAGTTCCCAGACCTTCCTGTTCTGGGCCCACCTGCCAATCTCTTGTCCCAACCCCCCACACCCCTCCTTGCCTTTTGACCCTGAAGCTGGGCCGACCCATTTTGCCAGCATCTCTGCAGTGCGCTGAGGGGGCTTGGGAAAGCATTAGGGTCTCAGCGGGCGCATCAGTCCAAGCCTCCCTGTCACAGGTTTTCAGTAAGGATAAAGCAATTACATCAGATGGGGAGAAATACAGGAGAGCAGGTGCCAAGCAGACTCTCCCCTCCCTTCTAGAGCAGTGTGAGAGCTGTCGGCCTTGAAGACCCCAGACCTGTGATACTGGCTTGGACTTCGTGCAGAATTAAACGCCTTTGCCCTTGATCCTGGGGGGTGGCAGAGAATGGGGTGGAGGGCAGAGACGAGACTTCTGTCCCTACTGCCCCGGCACTGCAGGAGGACTCCTGGTGGGCTCCAGGACGAGCTTGTGCCCAGTATAACCCAGGTTGCACCATCCCACCCACCTGCCAACACCCAGCCTGGGTGACCAGGTAGGGAGTGAAGAGGACCGCCCCCCTTGTCCCTTTGCTGGACTGGAGCTGCCGGTCTAAGGGTAGGAAGGTTCTGGGTGGGGGAGGGGACTGCTCTCCTCCTCACCCCTCCCATCCCACTCATTCATGCTGTGAACTCATAGACCAGACTCAAAGAGCCTGGCTCTGATGGGGTGTCTTTTCCTGCAGGAGACCCAGGAGGGAGCATGCAGAAAGTTAACTTTAAATTTAATAAGGAAATCATTCATATAGAATATTAGAAGGACCCAAGTGCCGTGGAAGACAAGGAAAGCTGAGCAGGTAAAGAAGATGGAGTGTTGGAGTGGAGTACCTCCAATCCCACCTCCCTGCCTTATATTTCTTCATAGCACTTCACCGAACTCTGATGAACTGTATCACTCACTCACTT